>NC_089271.1:16164562-17464979 GCF_963930625.1 Muntiacus reevesi
TGCAGATAATACCACCCTAATGGCAGAAAGTGAAGAGGAACCAAAGAGCCTCTTGATGAAAGTGTAAGAGGAGAGTGAAAAAGCTGGCCAACATTCAAAACAGTAACATGAGAGGCGGCCCTAAGATGGCAGAGGAATACAATGGGGAGACCACTTTCTCCCCAACAAATTCATCAAAAGATCATTTGAATGCTGAACAACTTTCACAGAAAAATTTCTGAATGCTGGTGGAGGACACCAGGCACCCAGAAGGCAGCCCATTCTCTTTGAAAGGAGGTAGAACAAAATATAAAAGACAAAAAGAGGGGCAAAAGAGTTAGGGATGAAAAACAAAAGAGTTAGGGACGGAGACCCATCCTGGGGAGGGAGTCATGAAGGAGAAGTTTCCAAACAGCAGGAGACTCTCTCACCGGAGGGTCTATGGAGAGTTTTGGAATCTCAGAGGGCAACATAACCGGGAGGAAAAAAAAAAAAAAAACCCCACAGAATACACACCTAACTGCAACACCCAGTGGAGAAGTAGCCCAGACACTGGCCTCCACCACCAGCAAGCAGGGGCTGGACAGGGAGGTGTGGGTTGCATGCTTAGGGTAAGGACTGGCCTGAATGCCCTGAGGACAATCTGAGGGAACTAATGTGAGATAGCAACCCAAACTGTGGGATAACCAGAGAAAAGGGGAAAAAAAAAAAAGAGGGAGAAAACTTTGTCGCAAAAACCTCTAACCTAAGGCGCAGCCTGGCCTGCTCACAGACCAGAGGATTGAGTGATCACCAAGGGAGAGCTAGCTGGCTGCAGACTGGCCCCTCCCACCCAACCAGAGGCAGAGAGGCAGGTGTGCGACAATAAGAGCGGGAAGGCAAGAGACAATCTCGGCCCCAGAGACTGGCGTCCTCCGCCAAACTGTGAGCAGGCTCCCAGTTGCTAATTAAGGCTTCCTGGGATCCTGGATGGTTGACATCTGCCAGGAGGGTTGCAGTCTGAGATCAGCTCCCCAGAGGAGACACACGGCATACCTGAGACGGCACTCTGATGGCACACCCAGTACACCAAGTGACTGGGACCAGGGAGGTGATTAAGACCCACGGCCCAACTGGGACAGTGTGCTCACCAAGCACCTGGTCACCTGAGCTGCTAGGACCTGGGAAGGGCACAAAACGCATACCCAAGCGAGTCTGTGCTTTTGTGGAGTACCCGAGAACTTGAACCTGAGCAGCTTAGACCTGGGAAGTGCACGAAAGGCAGAGCACACTTTGGACAGCACCCCTGCAGAGCAACCTGGAGCCTGAGCAGTGTAAGCATACCGGGAGAGCACACGTAGCCATGACCTGGGCAAATCCAGTGTGGTCCATACACTGCAAGCACTTGTCACACATGCCCATGATATTTGCTTGCAGGGTTCCTCCCTTCCCAGAACACAACTGAACAAGTAAGCCTAGATAAGTGATCACCTTCACCCCATTGTGTCAGGGCAGAAATTAGACACTGAAGAGACTTGCAAACAGAGGAGGCCAAAGAAGGAGGAACTGCTCTGGAACTAACAGGTGCAACAGATTAAAACTCTGTAGTTAACAATGACGAAACATTGGAAGGGACCTATAGACCTTGACAAGAAGTATAACCTGGAACAAGGAACTATTTGAAACTGAACTGACCTATACTGCCCTCAACAGCTCCAGAGAAATTCCTAGTTATATTTTTACTGTTACCATTTTTTAATTTTTTATTTTTCAAGTCTTTATTACTCCTTTAATTTTCATTTTTATAATCTACTCAGCTATAACCTATTACCTTGGAAAAAAAGACCCTAATTTTAAAGCAAATTTCATATATATACTTTTTATAAATTTTGTGATTTTGTTTTGTATTTTTAATATTTTAGAGAGTCTAACCTCTGCTCTAGATTTTTAATCTTTGCTTTTTGGTATTTGTTATCAACTTTGTACCTTTAAGAATCTAAACTTCAGTATCCATTTTTGCTTAGGGGTGTGCTTACTGGCTTGATTGCTCTCTCCTCTTTTGACTATCCCTTTCCTCTCCGAGATAACCTCTACCTCCTCCCTCCCACTTCTATTCTCTACGTAACTGAGTGAGTCTCTCTGGGTGTTCTGGGTTGTGAAGAACACTTAGGGAACTGATTACTAGCTAGATTGGTCTCTCTCCTTTTGACTCCCCCTCTTCTCCTCCTATCTTCTCCCCCTCTTCTCCACCTCTGTCTCCCTCCTACCTCTGCTCTTCTCTATGTAACTCTGTGAACCTATCTGGGTGTTCCAGACTGTGGAGAGCACATAGAAAATTGATTACTGCCTAGATAACTATCCTCACTTTTGACTCCCCCTCTTCTCCTGGTCACCTCTATCTTTCTCCTCCCTCTATCATTCTCCATGTAACTCTGTGAACCTCTCTAGGTATCCCTCACTGTGGAGAATATTTTCACCATTAACCTAGATGTTTTATCATCTGTGCTGTATGGATGGAGAAGTCCTGAGGCTACTGTAAGAATGAGACTGAAAGCCAGAGGCAGAAGGCTTAAATTCAAAACTTCAGAACACCAGGAAACTCCTGAATCCAGGGAACATTGACAAGAGCTCATCCAAAAGCCTCCATACCTACACTGAAACCAAGCTCCACCCAAGAGCCAACAAGTTCCAGAGCAAGACATGCCACACTAATTCTCCAACAATGCAGGAACACAGCACTAAGAAATAAAATGCAGTCTACCCAAAGTCACACCAAAACCACGGACAACCCAAAACTCCCTACTGGACACTGCATTGCACTGCAGAGAGAAGAGATTCAGTTCCACCCACCAGAACACAGACACAAGTTACCCTAACTAGGAAACATTGACAAACCACTAATCCAGCCCTATTCACAGGGAGCAAGCTCCACAGTAAAGAGGAACTACAAACTTCCAGCCTACAGAAAGGCCACTCCAAACACAGAAATTTAAACAAAATGAAAAGGCAAAGAAATATTCAACAGGTAAAGAAGCATGATAAATGCCCACCAAACCAAACAAAAGAAAAGGAGATAGGGAATTCACGAGAAAAGAATTCAGAATAATGATAGTAAAGATGATCCAACATCTTGAAAACAAAATGGAGTTACAGATAAATAGCCTGGAGACAAGGATTGAGAAGATGCAAGAAATGTTTAACAAGGACCTAGAAGAAATAAAAAAAGTCAATCAACAATGAATAATGCAATAACTAAGATCAAAAGCACTCTGGAGGGAACCAACAGTAGAATAATAGAGGCAGAAGATAGGATAAGTGAGATGGAAGATAGAATGGTGAAAATAAATAAAGCAGAGAGGAAAAAAGAAAAAAGAATTTTAAAAAATGAGGACAACCTCAGAGGCCTCTGGGACAACATTAAACGCCCCAACATTTGAATCATAGGAGTCCCAGAAGAAGAAGACAAAAAGAAAGGGAATAAGAAAATATTTGAGGAGGTAATAGTTGAAAACTTCCCTAAAATGGGGAAGCAAATAACCACCCAAGTCCAAGAAACCCAGAGAGTTGCAAACAAGATAAACCCAAGGCAAAACACCCCAAGACACATATTAATCAAATTAATGAAGATCAAACACAAAGACCAAATATCAAAAGCAGCAAGGGAAAAGCAATAAATAACACACAAGGGGATTCCCATAAGAATTACAGCTGATCTCACCACTACGACTCAACATAGTTTTGGAAGTGTTGGCCACAGCAATCAGAGCAGAAAAAGAAATAAAAGGAATCCAGATAGGAAAAGAAGAAGTGAAACTCTCGCTGTTTGCAGATGACATGATCCTCTACATAGAAAACCCTAAAGACTCTACCAGAAAATTACTACAGCTAATCAATGAATACAGTAATGTTGCAGGATATAAAACTAACACACAGAAATCCCTTGCATTCCTATACGCTAACAATGAGAAAACAGAAAGAGAAATTAAGGAAACAATACAATTCACCATTGCAACAAAAAGAATAAAATACTTGGGAGTATATCTACCTAAAGAAACGAAAGACCTATACATAGAAAACTATAAAACACTGATGAAAGAAATCAAAGAGGACACAAACAGATGGAGAAATATACTGTGTTCATGGATTGGAAGACTCAATATTGTGAAAATGGCTATACTACCCAAAGCAATCTATAGATTCAATGCAATCCCTATCAAGCTACCAACAGTATTTTTCACAGAACTAGAACAAATAATTTCACAATTTGTATGGAAATACAAAAAATTTCGAATAGGCAAAACAATCTTGAGAAAGAATGGAACTGGAGGAATCAACCTGCCTGAATTCAGGCTCTACTACAAAGCCACAGTCATCAACACAGTATGGTACTGGCACAAAGACAGAAATATAGATCAATGGCACAGAATTGAAAGCCCAGAGATAAATCCACGAACCTATGGACACCTTATCTTGGACAAAGGAGGCAAGGATATACAATGGAAAAAAGACAACCTCTTTAACAAGTGGTGCTGGGAAAATTGGTCAACCACTTGTAAAAGAATGAAATTAGAACACCTTCTAACACCATACACAAAAATAAACTCAAAATGGATTAAAGATCTAAATGTAAGACCAGAAACTATAAAACTCCTAGAGGAAAACATAGGCAAAACACTCTCCGACATAAATCACAGCAGGATCCTCTCTGACCCACCTCCCAGAATATTGGAAATAAAAGCAAAAATAACCAAATGGGACCTAATGAAACTTAAAAGTTTTTGCACAACAAAGGAAACTATAAGCAAGGTGAAAATACAGCCTTCAGAATGGGAGAAAATAATAGAAAATGCAGCAACTGACAAGGAATTAATCTCAAAAACATACAAGCAGCTCATGCAGCACAATACAAGAAAAATAATCGACCCAATCAAAAAATGGACCAAAGAACTAAATAGACACTTCCCCAAAGAAGATATACAGATGGCTAACAAACACATGAAAAGATACTCAACAACATTCATTATCAGAGAAATGCAAATCAAAACCACAATGAGGTGCCATCTCATGCTGGTCAGCATGGCCACCATCACAAAGTCTACAAACAATAAATTCTGGAGAGGGTGCAGAGAAAAGGGAACCCTCTTACACTGTTGGTGGGAATGCAAACTAGTACAGCCACTATATAGAACAGTGTGGAAATTCCTTAAAAAATTGGAAATAGAACTGCCAAACAACTCAGCAATCCCACTGCTGGGCATACACACTTAGAAAACCAGAACTGATAGAGACACATGTACCCCAATGTTCATCGCAGCACTGTTTACAACAGCTAGGACACGGAAGCAACCTAGATGTCCACTGGCAGATGAATGGGTAAGAAAGCTGTGTTACATACACAATGGAATATTACTCAGTTATAAAAAAGAACACATTTGAATCAGTTCTAATGAGTTGGATGAAATTGGAGGCTTATTATACAGAGTGAAGTAAATCAGAAAGAAAAACACCAATACAGTATATTAATGCATATATATGAAGTTTAGAAAGATGGTAATGATGACCCTATATGTGAAACAGCAAAAGAGACATGGAGATAAGAACAGACTTTTGGACTCTGTGGGAGAAGGCGAGGGTGGGATGATCCGAGAGAATAGCATTGAAACATATATATTACCATATGTGAAATAGATCGCCGGTCCAGGTTTGATGCATGAGACAGGGCACTCAGGGCTGGTGCACTGGGATGACTCTGAAGGATGGGATGGGGAGGGAGGTGTGAAGAGAGTTTACGATGGGGGATACGTGTACACCCGTGGCTGATTCGTGTCGATGTATGGCGAAAGCCACTACAATATTTTAAAATAATTAGCCTTCAATTAAAAGAAATTAATTAAGGAAAAAAACATGATCCAGAGAGAAGACCTCAAAAAAAAACTAAGATCATGGCATCTAGTCCCATCACTTCATTGCATACAAATGGGGAAAAAGTGGAAGCTGTGACAGATTTTATTTTCTTGGGCTCCAAAATCACTGTGGACAGTGACGGCAGGCAGGAAATGAAAAGACGCTTGCTTCTTGGAAGAAAAGCTATGACAAACCTAGACAGTGTATTAAAAAGCAGAGACATCACTTTGCCGACAAAGGTCCATATAGTCAAAGCTATGGTTTTTCCAGTAGCCATGTACAGATATGTGAGTTGGACCAAACGGAGGCTTGGTGCCAAAGAATTCATGGTTTCACATGGAGCAATCTCCGGGAGATAGTGAAGGACAGGGAACCCTGGCATGCTGCAGTTCATGGGGTCACATATAGTGGACATGACTCAGCAACTGAAGAGAAAAATCTTAGCCCAGCTCAATAAAAATGGAACCATCCAGTAACTGGTTTGCAGACATAAAAGTTGTCAGTAGGACATGGGACAGCTTTGTTAAAGTTGTTTCAAGTGTTTACAGCTCATAGTTATGTCATCAAATCCTAGTTAAACATGCACAAATACACACACCCTGTTTGCATCTATGACAAATCTTTCACAGTCTTTGCAGTATATTCATAAAGATGAGGGATTTTTTTCAGTTTTCCTACAGGGCCAAAGGTCTAGGACCCACAACAGATTTCCCAACCTGAGAATCTGGCAAAGGGACTGAGAACCCCAAGAATTTGACTTTGGAGGCCAGTGGGATTCGATTACAGAACTTACACAGGACTGGGGAAACAGACTCTTGGAGGGCACAAACAAAACCTTGTGTGCATCAGGACCCAGGAGCAAGGAACAGTGAGGCCACAAAAGACTGACTCAGACTTGCCTCTGAGTGTCCAGGAGTCTCCAGTGAAGGTGTGAGCGGTGTCACACCTCCAGGGTTAATGGTGGCCTGCTGCAGAGTCAGGGGCACTAAGCGCAGCAGTGCGTGCATGGGACATTTAAGGAGGTCACCATTATCTTCATTATCTCCACCATAGTTTGGTCACAGGTCAAACAACAGGGAGGGAACACAGCCCTGCCCATCAACAGAAAATTGGATTAAAGATTTACTGAGCATTGCATACCCCATCAGAACAAGACCCAGTTTCCCCCACAGTCAGTCTCTCCATAAGCTTCCGTAAGCCTCTTATCCTTATCCTTCAGAGGACAGACAGGATGAAAAACACTAAGAAAACTAATCAAAATGATCACATGTATCACAGCCTTGTCTAATTCAGTGAAACTATGAGCCATGCTGTGTAGGGCCACCCAAGATGGACAGGTCAAGGCGGAGAGTTCTGATAAAACATGGTCCACTGGAGAAGGGAATGGCAAACCACTTCAGTATTCCTGCCTTGAGAACTGCATGAACAGCATGAAAAGGCAAAAAGATAGGACACTGAAAGATGAACTCTGCAGATCAGTAGGTGCCCAATATGATACTGAAGAGAGGAGAAATAACTCCAGAAAGAATGAAGAGATGGAGCCAACGCAAAAACAACGCCCAGCTGTGGATGTGACTGATGATGGAAGTAAAGTATGATGCTGTAAAGACCAATATTGTATACAAATCTGGAATGTTAGGTCCATGAATCAAGGCAAATTAGAAGTGGTCAAATAGGAGACAGTAAGACTGAACATCAACATTTTAGGAATCAGTGAACTAAAATGGACTGGAATGGGTGAATTTAATTCAGATGACCATTCTATCTACTACTGTGGGCAAGAATCCCTTAGAAGAAATGGAATAGCCCTCATAATCAACAGGAGAGCCCACAACAGACAAATCAACAAAATACTTGCATGCAACCTTAAAAATGACAAAATGATCTCAGTTCTTTTCCAAGGAAAACCATTCAACATCACAGAAATCCAAGTCTATGCCCCAACCAGTAATGCTGAAGAAGCTGAAGTTGAATGGTTCTATGAAGACTTACAAGACCTTCTAGAACTAACACCCAAAAGATATCCTCTTCATTATAGGAGACTGGAATGCAAAAGTAGGAAATCACGAGATACCCGGAATAACAGGCAAATTTGGCCTTGGAGCACAAGATGAAGCAGGATAAAGGCTAACAGAGTTTTGCCAAGCATTGATCATAGTAAACACCCTCTTTCAACAAAACAAGACTCCACATGGACATCACCAGATGGTCAATACCGAAATCAGATTGCTTATATTCTTTGTAACCAAAGATGGACAAGCTCTATATAGTCAGCAGAAAAAAGACCAGAAGCTGACTGTGGCTCAGATCATGAACTCCTTATTGCCAAATTCAGACTTAAACTGAAAAAAGGAAAGATCGGCTAGAAGATGGCGGAGGAGTAGGACGGGGAGACCACTTTCTCTCCTAGAAATTCATCAAAAGAATAACTGAACACAGAACAAACTTCACAAAACAACTTCTGATCGCTAGCTGAGGTCACCAGGCGCCCAGAAAAGCAGCCCATTGTCTTCGAAAGGAGGTAGGACAAAATATAAAAGATAAAAAGTGAGCTCAGTTTTAAACGTTAAAAGTGTACAAGTTGCTTTGTTACAATAAAACTAAATGTGTACACACACACACACACACACACAAAAAAAAAAAAAAGTGAGACAAAAGAGCTAAGGACGGAGATCCGTCCCAGGAAGGGTCTTAATAGAGGACGTTCCCAGACACCGGGAAACCCTCGCACTGGCGGGCCTGGGGGAAGTGTTTGAATCTCACAGGGCAACCTGACTGGGAGAGAAACAATAAATAAAACCCACAGATTACAAGCCTAAAAGCAACTCCCAGCAGAAAAGTACCCCAGACACCCGCATCTACCACCAGCAAGTGGGGGCGGAACGGAGAGGAGCGGGCGGCATTACTTGGGGTAGGGTCTGGACCTGAGTGCCCTGAGGACAATCGGAGGGAGCTTTTGTGAGTTCCCACCTTGAACTGTGGGAGAGCAAAAGAGAGAGAGAAAATTAACCGGCCCGAACACACTGCCGGCTGTTCGCAGAACAAAGGGACCGAGATTCTGGATGGTCGACATCCGCCGGGAGGGTCGCGGCGAGACACAGGGCGCAGGCACCCGACCGGTGCGGGCGGGGACTGGGGCTGGGGACGCGGCGGGCAGAAGGCGCACGCACCGGACTGGCGCCGGCGGAATCTGAGACTGGGACCACGGAAGGGAGTGGGCGTGCGCACCCGGGGAGAGTGCGCCCATCAAGCGTCAAGCCCCTGGCTGCCTGGACCGCTCTGATGGGAAGGCACAAAGAGCAGGCGCAGCTTTCTGTTCCGACCTTTTGCGGAACATCCGAGGGCTGGAACTGCGCGCAGCGCGGGACACACTCCATATAGAGCAGCCTAGCCTGAGCAACGCCGGCCCCGCCCCGCAGCGCCAGCCCCGCCCTGCAGCTCCAGCCCCTCCCTGCAGAGCGACAACTAGCTAGCTGAATAAGAGTCCACCTCCGCCCGCCTATGTCAGGGCAGAAATGAGGCCCTGAAGAGATCGGCAAGCAGAAGCCAAATAAACAAAGGGAACCGCTTCAGAAGGAACTGGTGCAACAGATTAAAATCCCTGTAGGAAACACTGACCACACCGCAAGGGGCCTGTAGATATCGAGAAGTGTAAGCTGGAAAGAGGAGCTATCTGAAACTGAGTCGAACCCACACTGACTGCAACAGCTCCAGAGAAATTCCTAGATATATTTTTACTTTTTTTTTTTAAGTAAGAAAAAAAAAAATTCTTTTTTACTGTATTTTTTTCTTTTTTATTTTCTCGCTTTTATTTTCCTTTAAAATTCCCTATTACTCCCCCATTACTCCTTAACTTTCATTTTCATAAATTCATACGATTTTTTTTAGTTAGGGAAAACTTTTTTTTCCTCCTTTTTTTCTCTTCTCTTTTATTTTCTTTTTCTTTTTTCCCCTTCTTCTCTTCTATTATCTATTTTTCTTTTTCTCTTATTTCTTTTAAAGTCCTCTAGTACTCCTCTACTACTCCTTAATTATTCATTTTCAATACACTATAACCTTACAAAGAAAAAAGGAAAAAAAAGAAGAGAAGCCATATTTTTAAACCGAACCTCATATATATTTCTAAAATTTTTGGGGGTGTGTTTTTGTTTTAGTTTTTAATATAGTATTTTTAAGAGTCTAACCTCTACTCTAGATTTTTAATTTTTGTTCTTCAGTATATGATATAAACTGTGAACATTTAAGAATCCAATATTCAGTTTCCATTTTTATTCAGGAGTGTGTTGATTATTCTCTCCCAATCTTGACTCTCTGTTTTCTACCTCAAAACACCTCTATTTCCTCCTTTCCCCTTCTCTTCCCAATCCAGTTCTGTGAATCTTTGTGGGTGTCTGCGCTACGGAGAACACTCTAGGAACAGACGACTGCGTAGATCTGTCTCTCTCCTCTTGAGTCCCCCTTTTTCTCCTCCTGCTCATCTCTATTTCCCTCCTCCCTGTCCTCTTCTTCATGTAACTCTGTGAACCTCTCTGGGAGTCCCTGACGGGGGAGAATCTTTTCGCCATTAACCTAGAAGTTTTATTATCAGTGCTGTATAGTTGAAGAAGTCCTGAGACTACAGGAAGAATAAAACTGAAATCCAGAGGCAGGAGATTTAAGCCCAAAACCTGAGAACACAAGAAAACTCCTGACTACATGGAACTTTAAGTAATAAGAGACCGTCCAAAAGCCTCCATACCTACACTGAAACCAACCACCACCCAAGAGCCAACAAGTTTTAGAGCAAGACATACCATGCAAATTCTCCAGCAACGCAGGAACATAACCCTGAAAGTCAACATACAGACTGCCCAAAGTCACACCTAACACATAGACCCATCTCAAAACTCATTACTGGGCACTCCATTGCTCTCCAGAGCGAAGAAATCAAGTCCCACGCACCAGAACATCAATGCAAGCTTCCCTAACCAGGAAACCTTGACAAGCCAACCGTCCAACCCCACCCACCAGGTAAAAACTCCACAATAAAAAGGAACCACAGACCTCCGGAATACAGAGAGCCCACTCCAGACACAGCAATCTAAACAAGATGAAAAGGCAGAGAAATACCCAACAGGTAAAGGAACATGACAAATGCCCACCAAGTCAAACAAAAGAGGAGGAGATAGGAAATCTATCTGAAAAAGAATTTAGAATAATGATAATAAAAATGATCCAAAATCTTGAAAACAAAATGGAGTTACAGATAAATAGCCTTAAGACAAAGATTGAAAAGATGCAAGAAATGTTTAATAAAGACCTAGAAGAAATAAAAGAGAGTCAATTAAAAATGAATAATGCAATGAATGAGATCAAAAACACTTTGGAGGGAACCAAGAGTAGAATAACGGAGACAGAAGATAGGATAAGGGAGGTAGAAGATAAAATGGTGGAAATAAATGAAGCAGAGAGGAAAAAAGGATCAAAAGAAATGAGGACAACCTCAGGGACCTCTGGGACAATGTGAAATGCCCCAACATTCGAATCACAGGAGTCCCAGAAGAAGAAGACAAAAAGAAAGTCCATGACAAAATATTCGAGGAGATAATAGCTGAAAACTTCCCTAAAATGGGGAAGGAAATAGCCACCCAAGTCCAAGAAACCCAGAGAGTCCCAAACAGGATAAACCCAAGGCGAAACACTCCAAGACACATATTAATCAAATTAACAAAGATCAAACACAAAGAACAAATACTAAAAGCAGCAAGGGAGAAACAACAAATAACACACAAAGGGATTCCCATAAGGATAACAGATGATCTATCAATAGAAACCCTACAGGCCAGAAGGGAATGGCAGGACATAATGAAAGTAATGAAAGAGAATAATCTACAACCTAGATTACTGTACCCAGCAAGGATCTCATTCAGATATGAAGGAGAATTCACAAGCTTTACAGACAAGCAAAAGCTGAGAGAATTCAGCACCACCAAACCAGCTCTTCAACAAATGCTAAAGGATCTTCTCTAGACAGGAAATGCAGAAAGGTTGTATAAACGGGAACCCAAAACAACAAAGTAAATGGCAACGGGACCACACCTATCAATAATTACCTTAAATGTAAATGGGTTGAATGCCCCAACCAAAAGACAAAGATTGGCTGAATGGATACAAAAACAAGACCCCTATATATGCTGTCTACAAGAGACCCACCTCAAAACCAGAGACACATACAGACTAAAAGTGAAGGGCTGAAAATAATATTTCACGCAAATGGAGACCAAAAGAAAGCAGGAGTCGCAATACTCATATCAGAAAAAATAGACTTTCAAATAAAGGATGTGAAAAGAGACAAAGAAGGACACTACATAATGATCAAAGGATCAATCTAAGAAGATGTAACAATTATAAATATATATGCACCCAACATAGGAGCACCGCAATATGTACGGCAAACGCTAATGAGTATGAAAGAGGAAATTAATAGTAACACAATAATAGTGGGAGACTTTAATACCCCACTCACAACTATGGATAGATCAACTAAACAGAAAATCAACAAGGAAACACAAACCTTAAATGATACAATGGACCAGCTAGACCTAATTGATATCTATAGGACATTTCACCCCAAAACAATCAATTTCACCTTTTCCTCAAGTGCACACGGAACCTTCTCCAGAATAGATCACATCCTGGGCCATAAATCTGGTCTTGGAAAATTCAGAAAAATTGAAATCATTCCAGTCATCTTTTCTGACCACAGTGCATTAAGATTAGATCTCAATTACAGGAAAAAAATTGTTAAAAATTCAAACATATGGAGGCTAAATAACACGCTTCTGAATAACCAACAAATCATAGAAGAAATCAAAAAAGAAATCAAAATATGCATTGAAATGAATGAAAATGAAAACACAACAACCCAAAACCTATGGGACACTGTAAAAGCAGTGCTAAGGGAAAGGTTCATAGCATTACAGGCTTACATCAAGAAACAAGAAAAAAGCCAAATAAATAACCTAACTCTACACCTAAAGCAATTAGAGAAGGAAGAAATGAAGAACACCAGGGTTAGCAGAAGAAAAGAAATCTTAAAAATCAGGGCAGAAATAAATGCAAAAGAAACTAAAGAGACCATAGCAAAAATCAACAAAGCTAAAAGCAGGTTTTTTGAAAAAATAAACAAAATTGACAAACCATTAGCAAGACTCATTAAGAAACAAAGAGAGAAGAACCAAATTAACAAAATAAGAAATGAAAAGGGTGAGATCACAACAGACAACACTGAAATACAAAGGATCATAAGAGACTACTACCAGCAGCTCTATGCCAATAAAATGGACAACTTGGATGAAATGGACAAATTCTTAGAAAGTATAACTTTCCAAAACTGAACCAGGAATAAATAGAAGATCTTAACAGAACTATCACAAGCAAGGAAATCGAAACTGTAATCAAAAATCTTCCAGGAAACAAAAGCCCAGGACCAGATGGTTTCACAGCTGAATTCTACCAAAAATTTAGAGAAGAGCTAACACCTATCTTACTCAAACTCTTCCAGAAAATTGCAGAAGAAGGTAAACTCCCAAACTCATTCTATGAGGCCACCATCACCCTAATTCCAAAACCAGACAAAGATGCCACAAAAAAAGAAAACTACAGGCCAATATCACTGATGAACATAGATGCAAAAATCCTTTACAAAATTCTGGCAAACAGAATCCAACAACATATTAAAAACATCATACACCATGACCAAGTGGGTTTTATCCCAGGAATGCAAGGATTCTTTAATATCCGCAAGTCAATCAATGTAATACACCACATTAACAAATTGAAAGATAAAAACCATATGATTATCTCAATAGATGCAGAGAAAGCCTTTGACAAAATTCAACACTCATTTATGATTAAAACTCTCCAGAAAGCAGGAATAGAGGGAACATACCTCAACATAATAAAAGCTATATATGAGAAACCCACAGCAAGCATCAGCCTCAATGGTGAAAAATTGAAAGCATTTCCCCTGAAATCAGGAACAAGACAAGGGTGCCCACTCTCACCACTACTATTCAACATAGTGTTAGAAGTTTTGGCCACAGCAATCAGAGCAGAAAAAGAAGTAAAAGGAATCCAGATAGGAAAAGAAGAAGTGAAACTCTCGCTGTTTGCAGATGACATGATCCTCTACATAGAAAACCCTAAAGACTCTTCCAGAAAATTACTAGAGCTAATCAACGAATATAGTAAAGTTGCAGGATATAAAATTAACACACAGAAATCCCTTGCATTTCTATACACTAACAATGAGAAAACAGAAAGAGAAATTAAGGAAACAATACCATTCACCATTGCAACAAAAAGAATAAAATACTTAGGAGTATATCTACCTAAAGAAACAAAAGACCTGTACATAGAAAACTAAAACACTGATGAAAGAAATCAAAGAGGACACAAACAGATGGAGAAACATACTGTGTTCATGGATTGGAAGAATCAATATTGTCAAAATGGCTATTCTACCCAAAGCAATCTATAGATTCAATGCAATCCCTATCAAGCTACCAACGTTATTTTTCACAGAACTAGAACAAATAATTTCACAATTTGTAATGGAAATACAGAAAACCACGAATAGCCAAAGTAATCTTGAGAAAGAAGAATGGAACTGGAGGAATCAACCTGCCTGAGTTCAGACTCTACTACAAAGCCACAGTCATCAAGACAGTATGGTACTGGCACAAAGACAGAAATATAGATCAATGGCACAGAATTGAAAGCCCAGAGATAAATCCACGAACCTATGGACAACTTATCTTTGACAAAGGAGGAAAGGACATACAATGGAAAAATGACAACCTTTTTAACAAGTCGTGCTGGGAAAACTGGTCAACCACTTGTAAAAGAATGAAACTAGAACACTTTCTAACACCATACACAAAAATAAACTCAAAATGGATTAAAGATCTAAATGTAAGACCAGAAACTATAAAACTCCTAGAGGAGAACATAGGCAAAACACTCTCCGACATAAATCTCAGCAGGATCCTCTATGACCCACCTCCCAGAATATTGGAAATAAAAGCAAAACTAAACAAATGGGATCTAATGAAACTTAAAAGCTTCTGCACTACAAAGGAAACTATAAGTAAGGTGAAAAGACAGCCCTCAGATTGGGAGAAAATAATAGCAAAGAAGAAACAGACAAAGGATTAATCTCAAAAATATACAAGCAACTCCTGAAGCTCAATTCCAGAAAAATAAATGAGCCAATCAAAAAATGGGCCAAAGAACTAAACAGACATTTCTCCAAAGAAGACATACAGGTGGCTAACAAACACATGAAAAGATGCTCAACATCACTCATTATCAGAGAAATGCAAATCAAAACCACAATGAGGTACCATTACACGCCAGTCAGAATGGCTGCTATCCAAAAGTCTACAAGCAATAAATGCTGGAGAGGGTGTGGAGAAAAGGGAACCCTCTTACACTGTTGGTGGGAATGCAAACTAGTACAGCCACTATGGAGAACAGTGTGGAGATTTCTTAAAAAACTGGAAATAGAACTGCCATATGACCCAGCAATCCCACTTCTGGGCATACACACCGAGGAAACCAGATCTGAAAGAGACACGTGCACCCCAATGTTCATCGCAGCACTGTTTATAATACCCAGGACATGGAAGCAACCTAGATGCCCATCAGCAGACGAATGGATAAGGAAGCTGTGGTACATATACACCATGGAATATTACTCAGCCGTTAAAAAGAAGTCATTTGAATCAATTCTAATGAGATGGACGAAACTGGAGCCCATTATACAGAGTGAAGTAAGCCAGAAAGATAAAGACCATTACAGCATACTAACACATATATATGGAATTTAGAAAGATGGGAATGATAACCCTATATGCAAAACAGAAAAAGAGACACAGAAGTATAGAACAGACTTTTGAACTCTGTGGGAGAAGGTGAGGGTGGGATGTTTCAAAAGAACAGCATGTATATTATCTATGGTGAAACAGATCACCAGCCCAGGTGGGATGCATGAGACAAGTGCTTGGGCCTGGTGCACTGGGAAGACCCAGAGGAGTCGGGTGGAGAGGGAGGTGGGAGAGGGGATCGGGATGGGGAATACGTGTAACTCTATGGCTGATTCGTGACAATATATGACAAAACCCACTGAAATACTGTGAAGTAATTGGCCTCCAACTAATAAAATAAAATTAAAGAAAAAACTGAAAAAAGGAGGGAAAACCACTAGACCATTCAGGTATGACCTAAAGTGGAAGTGACAAATAGATTCAAGGGGTTAGATCTGATAGACAGAGCCCCTGAAGAACTATGGACAGAGGTTCATGACATTGTAGGAGGCAGTGATCAAGACCATCCCCAAGAAAAAGAAATGCAAAAAGGCAAAATGGTTATCTGAGGAGGCCTTAAAAACAGCTGAGAAAAGAAGTGAAAGGCAAAGAAGACAAGGAAAGATGTACCCATTTGAATGCACAGTTCCAAAGATTAGCAAGGAGAGATGAGAAAGTCTTTCTCAGTGATCAATGCAAAGAAATAGAGGAAAAGAATAGAATGCGAAAGACCAGAGATCTCTTCAAGAAAATTAGATACCAAAGGAATATTTCATGCAAAGACAGGCACAATAAAGGACAGAAATGGTATGGACCTAACAGAAACAAAAGATATTAAGAAGAGGTGGCAAGAATACACAGAAGAACTACACGAAGATCTTCATGACCCAGATAACCATGATAGTGTGATCACTCACCTAGAGCCAGACATCCTGGAATGCGAAGTCAAGTAGGCCTTAGGAAGCATCACCAGAAACATAGCTAGTAGAGGTGATGGAATGACATTGTACAGGAGGCACATATTCTTTGGTTGCAAAGAATAGAAGCAATCTGATTTCGGTATTGACCATCTGGTGATGTCCATGTGGTCTTCTCTTGTTTTGTTGAAAGAGTGTGTTTACTATGATCAATGCTTGGCAAAACTCTGTTAGCCTTTATCCTGCTTCATCTTGTGCTCCAAGGCCAAATTTGCCTGTTATTCCGGGTATCTCTTGACTTCCTACTTTTGCATTCCAGTCTCCTATAATGAAGAGGATATCTTTTGGGTGTTAGTTCTAGAAGGTCTTGTAGGTCTTCATAGAACCATTCAACTTCAGCTTCTTCAGCATTACTGGTTGGGGCATAGACTTGGATTACAGTTGAACTCTTTCAAATCCTAAAAGATGATGCTGTGAAAGTGCTGGACTCAATATGCCAGCAAATTTGGAAAACAGTAATGGCCACAGGACTGGAAAAGGTGAGTTTTCAATCCAATCCCACACAAAGGCAATGCCAAGCAATGTTCAAACTACCACACAATTGCACTAATCTCACATGCTAGCAAAGTAATGCTTAAAATTCTCCAAGCCAAGCTTCAATAGTACATGAACCATGAATTTCCAGATGTTCAAGCTGCATGCAGAAAAAGCAGAGGAATCAAAGATCAAATTGCCAACATCAGTTGGATCACCAAAAAAGCAAGAGAATTCCAGAAAAACATCTACTTCTGCTTTATTGACTACGCCAAAGCCTTTGACTGTGTAGATCACAACAAACTGTGGAAAATTCTTCAAGAGATGGGAACACCAGACCACCTGACCTACCTCCTGAGAAATCTGTATGCAGGTCAAGAAGCAACAGTTAGAACCAGACATGGAACAACGAACTGGTTCCAAATTAGGAAAGGAGTGCATCAAGGTTGTATATTGTCACCCTCCTTATTTAACTTATATGCAGAGTACATCATGTGAAATGCTGGGCTGGATGAAGCACAAACTGGAATCAAGATTGCCGGAAGAAATATCAATAACCTCAGATATGCAGATGACACCACCCTTATGGCAGAGAGTGAAGAGGTACTGAAGAGTCTCTTGATGAAGGTGAAAGAGGAGAATGAAAAAGTTGACTTAAAACTCAATATTCAGAAAACTAAGATCATAGCATCTGGTCCCATGATTTCATGGCAATAGATGGGGAAACAATGGAAAGTGACAGACTTTTATTTTTCTGGGCTCCAAAATCACTGCAGATGGTGACTGGAGCAATAAAATTAAAAGATGCTTGCTCCTTGGAAGAAAAGCTATCACCAACCTAGACAGCATATTATAAAGCAGAGACATTACTTTGCTGACAAAGGTGCATCTAGTCAAAGCTATGGTTTTTCCAGCAGTCATTTATGGATGTGAGAGTTGGACTATAAAGAAAGCTAAGCACAGAAGAATTGATGCTTTTGAACTGTGGTGTTGGAGAAGACTCTTAAGAGCCTCTTCCACTGCAAGGAGCTCAAATCAGTCAATCCTAAAAGAAATTAGTCCTGAATACTCATTGGAAGGATTGATGCTGAAGCTGAAACTCCAATACTTTGGCCACCTGATGCAATGAGGTGACTCTTTTGAAAAGCCCCTGATGCTGGGAAAGATTGAAGGTGGGAGCAGATGGGGACAACAGAGGATGAGATGGTTGAATGGCATCACTGACTCAATGGACATGAGTTTGAGTAAGCTCCGGGAGTTGGTGATGGACAGGGAAGCATGGCGTGGTGCAGTCCATGGGTTCACAAAGAATCAAACTTGACTCGGCAACTGAACTGAACTGAACTGATGGTTTTTTCATTCTTACAGAGGGAGTCCTAATTTAGAAGTCTGGGAAATTCTACTCTGGACCATGTACTATAACTCTCCAATGATTAGAAGTTACATAGACAAAAATCAGAAAGCAAATGCTCGATGTGTCCAGAGGGCTTTGGGGCTCAAGTTGCAGAGTCCTGCTGCCTACAGGAGGTTGAAGGATAGACTGAGAGGGAAAACTAGAGCAAAGATTAATTAAGTTCACAGGTAAACCATGCTAACATAGCATGACAGTCTGTGGACAAAAATTTACAAACCACACAGTGAAAATTGACACCCCCACTCCAGTTACTTGAGATCATCATCCCTGGAGCCTCAGCTGGGGCCTAGTCATCGCCAATGAACAGCAATAAGAGTTTCTGAACTCCAAGGCACCAGCTCCTGGGACAGGTGGGCTGAGGGGTCAAATCTTGAAGGCGATTCAACCACAACCCTGGGCCTCCAGGGCTTTTCCAGCACATAAGTTGGGAGAGTTGAAGGCTGAGTAGCAGTATAGCTTCTGGCCTCCAGCAGCAAAAGCACAGCCATAAAAAAAAAAAGCACAAGTCATAAACTCTGGTGGGATGAGGGATCTGGGGGCACTGCCATTTTCTAGCATGCTTGCATCATCACCAAAGTAACAAAAGCTTTGAGTACAGATAAAGCTCATTGATTTAATTTCTTACTGCCTCCCTGGGGTCTCATTTAAGGCCCCTGCAAAAGATAAGCCCTTTGCTCCTAAGAATCTGTTTACCAGTAGAATGAGGCCAAGTGTTAAAACCAAGTATTTGGACACATAAAAACACAAACTTCCTAGAGTGCTTCGTTTTCAACTGTAACTGATTCATATGTTAATATAATGTGGCAAAAGCAAGTAAAATCAAATCTGAGGCTTTCACATTAATTGAGGTTATTTAACTTTATTATATTTTAAAATCTGAAAACTGTAAAACAGTATTTATACAAACACCTGAGGACTGTTTAACTGGGCACAGCATCTTCAAACAAACAATTTGAGAGAAGACAGTTTAAATTAGAATTTTGTCTTAAAACACAAAGTGAATAACATAGATGAAACCACCCTTTAAATAGTAGCATTCTCATATAAAGTACATTTGGTTTTCTAAAAAAGAAAATGTACATTCTTGCCCCTGGTGTACATTTTATTGGCATTTATAACAAATGGCTAATACTTTTAGCACAGATTCTCATAGCTTATAAACATTACACCAAAGTTATACAAAGTAATAACAATTAACATATAGCACCATTTCCCCTCAAAAGTTCTAACTTTAAAAACAAAACCCAAAATGATAAGTCAGAATTAATGCATCTTCCAAAATTTAGCAGAATAAATGGCTCAGAACTAAGCAAATTAACTAACAACATTGCATAGGACAGAGAACTTCCCTGTATGGAAACCAATCTGTGGATTGTTTCTTATCCCCTGAAGACTAAGCTGAGAGGTACTAGTGATAGCAAATGATGCAAATATTTTTTCAGAATAAAAACATCCAACTATATAAATAGTTCACCATTACCTCTGTGGCAATGCAAAGTGCCATATTAAATTCAAAAAGAACAGGTTAACTTGTTTGAATACCTACAAGTATAGAATAATATATAAATACAGTATTGAATTCATATGAGGAATAAACATAGACAATAAAATATATATATTTTAAAATTTGGGCACAGGTGTCTTCATGTAAGGGCTTCCCTGATAGCTAAGTTGGTAAAGACTTCGCCTGCAATGCAGCAGACCCCGGTTTGATTCCTGGGCTGGGAAGATCCGCTGGAAAAGGGATAGTCTTCTTCATATAAAGATGTGAGAAAGAATTCCAAGCTAAATGTCTAAGCTTGGAGAAAACATGTAAAGTTTTGAAATAACAAGTATTTCATTTAAAAAATTTAATTGGACTCCAAAACCACCCTTGTACTATAATATCTCCTGCATAGAACAACCACTCTATAATTGTTCAAAATTCATCAAAAACTGATAAAAACACTTTATGAAAGTTTATAAGCTTGTTTTTTCTTTAAATATGAACAAATACAACATATAGAGAAATAGTAATGAAAGGAAAATAATTTATATGGCTATTCCCTTTCAGGAAACTGATAGAACATGAATAGAACATTGCAGTAACAGATAAAGTATTTGAGAAAGAGATGATATCTATAGCTGTATCTTTAAATTCTCTTCTAAGGAAAACTTCACATGAATTTCATTAGAGAGCCTGTCAGTCCCTGATACTTTCCCCTTTGGGATTTAGCTGTTTTGGTTTTACATATAAACATTAACCAAAATCAAAGGTGTTTCTTTGTTTCCTGCATGAAGTGTATTTGCAAACTCTACAATAAAATAATAAACAGAGATAAAGAACTGCCAATTTGAATATGCTAATACTAACATGTTAATGGCTTTTAAAGAAGTAGACTGGACTTATAGTTCTGCAATTCTGGATATAATGTAGTTTTAGAGGAACTGTCTACAAAACAAAAATTGCTATGAGAATAAAAATACTTTTAAATTAAAAGTTATCAAAACAACTGAAAACTATGTCTAATCTAAACATATATTTTTCAATTATATTTTCCTTCTTTAAGTTTTTCAATATAATAACATAACTTTAAGGCTGGCCCCAGTTTCAGCCCCATATACTTCATAATCACATCACTTTTGAGTAGTAGCAGAGCCTTCCCATCAATTTCCTATAGAGAGAAATAAATTATAATTATTAACACTGATTTCACATTTTGTCAAGTTACTTACATATAAGAACATATAAATAGAGAGTAGCTGTACATTCTCAATATATATTCTCTGAATATGCATTTATTTCCTGAAAACTATTAAAAACATAACTTATATGTGAAACATCATTTGAAAATTTCTAAATTCACTTCAAATTTTAAGAAAAAGTAAACTTAACCCAGTATCTTTGAAAAATGGCCTTAGCATCAAACTATCTGATTTTAAAAACTACGTGTTGAATAAAATACCACATATCTATGACAAAGGGTATATAGAAAACTATGAATTGTAGAAATAAATTTCAGACGGTTATTAACTTTCTTAGAAAGGCTGGGAATGTATGCCAGCATTAATGCAAACTGTAAATGTGCTAAACAGTGTTGTCTTTATGTTGAAAGCTATTCACTTAATTATGTGAAGCTAATTAGGTGCTAAAACATATTACTGATTTTCTTACAATATGAAAAAGGATACAAAAGGATACGCTTGGTCATGAATTTGATTTGTTAGAAAAGACTATAAACAATATTTAACAGACACAAGGTATCCTTCTAATACTATTTATTTGCTTAATAAAACAATTTATGTTTTGGAAGTATGTTTGATTTTCCTGAGTTTCTATTTAAAATAAAGCTGCACAGTTACTAGATTCATCAGGCATCGTAATAAGGACACCATGTTACAAAGGTGGTCATTCCCTCCTACTCACAATCCCAGGACCAAGCAGGGAGCAGGTGGGGAGGATGTTTGTAGCTGGTATTATAGAGAAGACACCTGAGAGTGGCCATGCTGAATCATCTTCTCTTGAGAACTCAAAGACATGTAGTATGTTAGGTACTTGGGTACCCATTTAAAGCACAGATCCAGCCTCTACCCTTTAAGGATCTAACTTTGGGCAAAGTAAACTCTCTTAAATATGGAAAAATCAGTTGATAGGGTTCCCCCACCATCCACACTAATCAGCAACCAACTGAAGGGCCTGCAGAGAGATAATTCAAAGTCATTACAGCAGGAAAACTGGATCAAAAGATACATTACATGTTGCCTGAAGAGTTCAGCAAGGGGGCCTGATTTCTGAGGATCTTTATGTTTCATAAACTGTATCACTTCATCCACAGACCAGGTTGCAGGGTCCTTAGAGAAGCCTTGCTTCAGGACACTGGGGTCAGGTACAGCTATATAACTTGGAGCTTCAATTGGGGGGAAAAAAGACAAATCATACTTGACCTGATCATTATCCTGAAAGAAAAGATGTTAAGCAGGGAATAATTTTATCATTCCTGGAATGTTCTGTGAAGTACCCCAGCATGGACCCAGGATTCCAAAGGTAAAAATTTAGTGAAAGCCTAGATAAAGATGACCTGAGGATAACTACCCAAGAATGCCCCACTTGACCTCCCCCAAACAACAAAAGCAACTTCAGAATGTACCCTAGAGTTTAAAAGATCATAATGCAGACCAAGCAATCCAAGGTCTCTTTGGCCACAGACAAATACAGAAAAAGACCTGTAACTTAGGTTAAATCAAGGTTAATCTAAGCTAACCTATTGCTCTCTTCAAGTATTTTGAAGAATTTCTCTCAATCTTCCTCCTCTTGAGAAAAGACTCAAGACTAGGTTTGAGTCTTTTGCTAGCTAATTGCAATGAAAATCTCCAGAATTTACAGCTTTATAATTGTTTAAATTAATTCATTTTAATCAATAAATTTTCAATAAACCATATTATCTCTTGAGAATCAATTTAGTTCTTTCACTGAATCTCTCCCATGTATTCAATAAGGATTATTTTTAGCATTAATTTATTCTTTAAACTCCTGTCTCTCAAAGCTTAAATGCTTACCTGAATTTTGAAGAAAACAAGATTATTTTGTACTTAGCTAGGTCAGAAGCAACTTTAACATTATACTGAATACCTCTTTCAAATTTCACTGCATAGTGACAGATATTTTGGTTGAAGGTTTATATATTTAAAAAGAAATCAAAACATGAAATAATTTAAGTGCTCATACCTCAAAAAGTTATAGTTGTGCTATTCACTAAGTTGTACTCAAAATTTCTTTCTGTCCAGACATGTATTCGTTTCCTCAACCTGAGTGCCTGACTCTCTAAAGTTAGTATATGATAACAGAAGCGGGTTTGGTGCTTTGCTAGGAAGATTTGTTTCTCTAAACAAAGACCATCAACACAAATCTGATCTTTTCGTGTATGTGAATTACCCAAAAGTGAACCTTTTCTTTCCTGTAATCTGTGCTCTAGTCATTTCAGGAGTATTTTGGGTATTCATCCAAGGAAAGGGCAAAGAAAACAGAAGATGTAAGAACTTGCAATGGTAAATTTTTGGTGTAGCTCAGAATTTTATATATTTTCTTTTTAAATATCATAATGTGATATTTTTGATGTGAAATAAAAATTCTTCATTAAAATCTTCCTACTTTCTCCTTGAGAAGGAAATAGCAACCCATTCCAGTACCCTTGCCTGGAAAATCCCATGGATAGAGGAGCCTGGTAGATAGACTACAGCCCATGGGGGTTGCAAAGAGTCGAACACTACTGAGTGACTTCACTTCACTCACATCCTACTTTCTACTTGTCAGAAATAAAAACGGTCTACCAAGAAACGCTGCTAGGTTGCATCAAACTCAAGTAAAAGTGATGATGATACAGATCATGTCATGCCTAAGGCATTCTAACAATTCAGACAGAGAAGTCTTCTTTAACTCAAGAGACTCAATTTAATATTTAAAAAATTACTGGCAAGGCTATTCATACCTCAATAATGTATTTTGTGGGATTTTTGGTTTCTGCCATCAGAATCTGGTATGGTTATGTCTTGAATAACATGTAACTTGTTTTATAGATTACTACAAATAAATTATATGTAAAAACAGGATTTCTGGGATAAAATTATAATTTTATATTAAAAATAAAACAGCTGTGAGCCCACCTATCTCTAACCTACCATGGAAAAATACTTTAATTGGGCCCATATCTTCAAGACAATCAGAGAAGGTTATAAATATTACATTAGTAGTAGTATTCACATAGTTATATGAAAAAAATTAAAGTCCAGTCACACTCTTCTCCTTAATGGCTCTATCATATATACACTAGGAGATCAGTAAATATTTCTGGTATAAATGAAATGAAAGTGAGTTGATTTTATCCCAGATGATACTGAATTTCTTTCCTGTAATAAAAATCAACAATTTGTTTCATTCAAATATCGGGGTGGGGCAAGGCAGGAGGCATCATCAGAAATCAAGGCAGACTCAGCTTTAAGTAACAGTTCCAACACCTTAAGGAAAATAAAGTGAAATGCTTACCTATTCTCTGAAGATGTACAGCCCTGGAGTCAGAGTGACTGGACTGGCCAAGCCACTTTCTAGTTGGGAGACCTTAGTTAAGCAACTTCTCAGATTTCTCACCTGAAAATGTTTACCAGCACCTACATCTCAAGAAACTGCTGTAAAGATGTAATGCATGAAGCAATGTAAAATATTATGTGCTGGCACATAATATCAGATGGTAATGAAGATGATGATGATTTTATTACTATTAAGTAACGTTATTACTATTAAGTCTTTCCACACCTAGGAAGACTAGAAGCTAGCATCCTCAAACCCCAAAACAGGCTACTTTGGCATGGTAGTGTTAGACATACATTTAGAAATGAGATTCAGCATTAGAAGTAACCTTTAGAGCCTTCTTCTAAGAAGGCCTATCTTCATAAGCTCATATAGTGAAAATATCTAAAAACTTATGATACACTACCCCTTTATAAAATGAACACCTATCTTCTGATTCTTTACAAAAATCACTCCAAAACCAGAGACGATCTATATGGGGTATATGAGATGGGAGTGACAATATTAAATGTGTCACAGCATGTGTACAGATGATATCCATGATAAAAGGCAAGGGATTGAGTTGATTCCTACTTCCTTTATTCCTCAACCTTGCCTAAATGCCTATCTTGTGTAAAAAGACAAAACACTTATTCCCTCCACCCCAACATCCTTAATCTTTAAAAGGGTACAGGATAGAGCTATCTTTGCACATGGAAGGCTGTTCTGGCTCTTTCTAAATGAGTGGTAGAATGCTGTACAGTTTATACATATCATGCTCTCTTGGTGGGTGTGAGGGAACAACTGAGAGTGTGGAAAACAGGGAAATGGCTGCAGCAACAGGATGCCAGAGCTGAGATCTGGGAGCCACGTACAGGCTGGGGCCAGGAAAGGTCTCAAGAGGGACAAGGAAGGGAGCATATCAGAATGAAAAAGAAGTGCATCCTTCCAGGCCTCAGAGTCACGCAAGGTTTGTGAGTCCACACAGTATCCAAGGAAATGAGAAACTACAATGGAATGAAAACCAATAAAATGAGAAGTCTCTATCAGAAACATGACTGGTGATCCAGATTCTCAGAAACAGTTCTGTAATGCCATGAGGGTTAGAGCATCTGTAGCAGCTTGGCCCTGACTCTTACCTCCTCAATTTTGACAATTTCTCCAATGTGATAAACTCTCAGGGATGATGTGGGGCATGGGAACCTTAAAGGGAAAGACAAACCCATCGGATGAGAATCACTGTTTTGGAAAATACCTTCACTTTCCCTCTGCATTTCAAATTCAACTTCAAGCTGACTACTCTTGATAGATGATTTGGTCTCCACTACTTTGGGACTTGAGGTGCATGGCATACTTTGAGAATCATTCATGGAGACTGGAGTATGAGTGCTTATAGGATTTTTTCTGGCAGGACTCAAAGAATTTGCTGTAGGTGGTGACTTCTTGGACTCTTCAGAAAGCTTTTCCTCTTTGGCCATGCCATCTTCCTCAGAAGGTAATACTTCCTCTACAAGAAAAAAAATACGAAGGCAATAAGAAAAAAGACAAAGGCAATTATCTTCAACAGACTTACAGTTTGAATACTACTAAAATGTCAAAAATCCCCTAAATTGGCAACAATAGTTCACTTAAGCCATGCTATAATGAACTACAAACCTCTAACACCAAGCACATGGCCATCCCCTTCATGATGTTTATAGTAATGGACACTGTCCTGAAATCCAAATTGATTCTAATGACATCATCTACTTTTCTCATAACTAACCCTTCACAGTCTTGCCACCAAGACTATGAACACTTCACTAAAACATTTATTTTTACGAATACAGTTCTTCACAACTATTTGTTATAATACACAATTGGTTTCTAATATTTGCTTACTACTTGGGCACTTAAAAAAAACTTCACTGGAGAAATGTTTTAGGTTTGTCTATTCCTCTTTATATAAAGCTTTTAGCAATACAAAGCTGAATGGGAAATGCTACTATAATCGTTTTTCTTTAATCTAAGGAGAAATGACAACTGCGCATTTCTTAAGGGAATGAAGTTCTCAACAAAGCTGCCAAAGTAATAGTTAACTGCCAAACAGATTTGAGGAAATATACCTCCCTATTCCCAACACCAACACTCAACAGCATACATAAGTGATAGCAGAGTGACTTTTCTTCCCAATCTTGCAACATGTAACTACTGTTTACCTTTAGAGGCAGGCACTATTATTTTGGGTTGCTTAGGAGAGAGAGGAGCAACATAAGGCAGAGGTTGCTCAGAAGGTCGTTTGGTGATTTTCTTTTCTGTTATATCTTCTTCTACTGTTTTCAAAAAAAGATCTGTTGTAACTAATTAATATACTTAAGCATTTTCATATAAACAGCATAAAACACTTCTTTGTATATCATTTGCCTACTATAACTTCATCAATAATCAATCATTTGTTTATGAACAAGATGTGCTCATTTCATCCTATTAAATAGTTCAGTGATATACAAGGGTTAAAACCATTATATCTATGCTTCATTTATTCTAGGGCCATATTTTTCTTACTCTCTCAGGCAGCAGTGAGGCAACTAAAAAGGCCCGAGAAAACAGCTCCCATGAACAACAAAGGTTAAGAATTCAGAGAAGTTAGAGTAGATAGAGTACAAAGAACACTCCATTTTATAGGTAACAATTCTGGCCGAGGGCTACTCTTACAACAATTCTACTGCTTACTTAACATTCAACCAAATGCATTTCTTCTTAAAAGACCATTCTTTAAGGCATAATCTTGAAATGAATCAATATTTTGATTTAATCTCCAACTAAAAGGAAAAATAAAGTACAATAAAAATCTATAAAGTAGGATAATAGATCTTCAGAAAGGAGAGAGACTGCAATGACAAAGTACCAAAGTCAAACTTCATCTAGTTAAAAATGACTAAGGGTCAGACATGTGCCTTAAAACCATCTGATAAGTAATTTTTAACCATCCAGTTACTGACTGATTATGAATGAGTCTAAGAGCGCTCTCGACATTTGATTTTATTTTTAATCAACTACAAAATCAACAGGCAAACCATATTTCAGTGAATAAGATGTATTTCTACAATTAAGACTGTTAAATTCTAAGAAAAGAAATAACTGACTTTTTTCATACCAATTTACTGATACAGAAAATTTGAACACTAAAGTATACAGTTTCTACAGTTTTCTATACATATTTACCTCAGAATTATAGCAAGATCAGAAAAAGTCTTTACTTACCTTTTACTTACAACATTATAATACTTTATGAAAAGTTTATGAAGCTAGTATATGGTCTACTATCTGGGATTGATACAAACATAAAATTGATTCTTGACTTCTGTTTCTGGGCACTGTAGTGAGCTAAGGCATGAAACTGTTCCTGCAGAGTAACTAGAAAAAGCCAGATAATTTACAAAGTACTTTAAAAGTCATCATAGAGAGGCACTTCCAAGATGACTGATTAAGGACTTTCCACTTCTTCATAAAACTAATGACAGCACTGGCAAAATCAACTTCTTCAAAATTCTGGATGTTAACAAAAGGCTTGAGTGAGTGAAAGTCACTCAGTCATGTCTGACTTTTGTGACCCCATGGACTGTAGCCTGCCAGGCTCCTCTGTCCATGGAATTCTCCAGGCCAGAATACTGGAATGGGTAGCCATTCCCTTCTCCAGGGGATCTTCCCAACCCAGGAATCGAACCCAGGTCTCCTGCACTGCAGGCGATTCTTTACTGTCTGAGCTACCAGGGAAGCCTAAGAATAGTGGAATGAGTAGCCTATCCCTTCTCCAGGGGATACAACAACCAAAAAAAGGTTTATTCAAGAAAAATGGCTGAATCTCAAAACAACAAATTCTGTGACATTTTAGCTTCCCCCCACTGGGAGGGGCACAATGCATTTGGAATTCTGCAAAAGCTCCACCCCCAGAGAACTGTCACTGAAAACTTCTCATCTCTGGGTTTGCTTTATTTGACCTAAATCAGAGGCTGCTCTGTGTGATCAGTCCTATCTCCAAAGCACTGGTCAAAAATTAAACCAAATCAAAACTAAAAAAACCACAACAGTGGTAAATGTTTAGCAGTGAAGCTCCCTGAGGCAGGATTATCAGTTGGGGCTGACAAAAAGCTTGACCAAAAAAAAACTGGAGAATGAGATGTCCATTAGGGCACTTAGAAAAGCACTGAGATATTCCTGCAAATCTATAAGGCTGTATGTATATGCATGGCTCTATGAATGCTTAGGGAAGACTTTAGAAGGCCCTAATCTTTCATTTTGTGACAACTTTGAAGCTCTGCACAGGAGTGTTGAAGGTAAGTTTCAACACACACACACAAAAAAAAAAAACCTTGACAAAGTCTGGAAGATATTCTGGTTCTGGGCACTTAGGAAAATCCTGTCCAATCATTAGCTGACCACTAAGCTAACTGAACAGATGTCAGTAACCACATATAACAAAATTAGCCCTCAAAAAAGTCATTAAATCAGTTCAGTAAAGTCTCTAAAAAAAACAAACATCACCAGCAACAACAGACCCTAGGAAGGAGTAGGGAACCTGATTTTCAGAGTTGCTGTATTATATTACATTTAAATTTTAACTAAAAATTAGGAGACATGACAAGAAATGAAAAGTATGACCCATATATGGTAGAAGAGGGGGAGAGTCAACAGAACCTACCTCTGAGCAAGCCCAAACATTGGACTTACTAAGCAAAGATATAAAATCAGTTATTTATATATGGACAAAGAACTTCTAAAAAATCATGTCTAAAGAATTAAAAGAAAGTATAAGAACAATGTCTCACACTATTGATAAAGTGATAAAAAAATTATTAAAAAAAGAACCAAATAGAAATTCAGGACTTGAAAAGGGTAATAAATGAAATAAAAAATAATACACTAGGGGGTTCAACAGCAGATTTCAATTATCAGAAGAAAGAATCACCAAATTTTGAAAAAGGTCAATTGAAATTAGTCCGAGGAACAGGAAAAAGAAAAGACCATCACAGCACTGTAAAGCAATTATCCTCCAGTGAAAAAAAAAATTTTTTAAACATCAATGTACAACAGGAAATGAGGGTGGTCTTGTCCAATCTATCTGACTCCAAGATTTGAGGCATTATGCAGTACACAATAGCTGCATAAATCCCATTACTAAGTAACTGTTGTTATTTAAGAATTAAATAAAATTTTTTTTCAAAAAAGAAGAGAAAATGAACAGACCTCAGAGACCTGTGGGATATCAAAGATCAAGCAGTACCAAAATACATATAATGAGAGAGTCCTTGAAGGAGAGGACAGAGAATAAGGAACAGAAAGACTATTTGAAGAAATAATGTCTAAAAGCTTCCCAAATTTAATGAAAACTATTAATCTGCATAATCCAAAAAATACAAAAATCTCCAATTATGATAAACTCAAACATATCCACACCTAGAGAAAAGCACAGTCAACCATCAAAAGCAAAAGATGAAAGATGATATTGAAATCAAGAACAGAAAAGCAAAAAAAAAAAAAAGAACAGAAAAGCAGATCATCACACATAAAGGATCCTAAACAAAACTAACAACTGACTTCTCATCAGAAACTACAGAGGCAATACTGCTAAGTTGCTTCAATCTTGTGTGACCCCATAGACAGCAGCCCACCAGGCTCTCCCATCCCTGGGATTCTCCAGGCAAGAACACTAGAGTGGGTTGCCATTTCCTTCTCCAATGCAGGAAAACTTCACTAAGTTGCTCAGTCGCATCTGACTCTTAGCAACCCCATGGACTGCAGCCTACCAGGCTCCTTCGTCCATGGGATTTTCCAGGCAAGAGGACTGGAGTGGGGTGCATTTGCCCCCTTGCCTCAGGGTGGAAATTAGACCCTGAAGAGATGTGCAAACAGAGGAAGCAAGAAATAAGCAAAAAAGAGGGAACACCTCTGGAACTGACAGGTGCAACAGATTAAAACCCTGTAGTTAACACTGACTAAGCACTGGAAGGGGCCTATAGACCTTGAGAAGAAGTATAAGTTGGAACAAGGAAATATCTGAAACTAAACTGACCACACACTGCCCACAACAGCTCCAGAGAAATTTCTAAATATATTTTTACTATTACCATTTTTATTTTTAACTGCTTCATTACTACTTTAATTTTCATTTTGATAACCTACTATTACCTTGCAAAAAAGAGCCTATTTTTAGCACAAATTTCATATGTATATTTTTTATAATTTTTGTGATTTTGTTTTGTATTTTTAATATTTCATTTTTGAGAGTCTAATCTCTATGCTAGGTTTTTAATCTTTGCTATCAATTTTGTACGATTAAGAATCCAAACTGCAATAACCATTTACACATAGGGGTGTGATTACTGCCTTCATTGCTCTTTCCACTTCTGACTCCCCCTTTTCTCCACCTGGTCACCTATACCTCCCCCCTCCCACTTCTATTCTCTAGTTAATTCTGTGAATTTCCCTGGGTGTTTCAGGAGTGGAAAACACCTAGGGAACTGACTACTGGCTAGATTGGTCTCTCCCCTTTTGACTCCCGCTCTTCTCCTCCTGGTCACCTCTATCTCCCTCCTCCCTCTTCTCTTCTCTGTGTAGCTCCATGAACCTATCTGGGTGTTCCAGACTGTGGAAAGCACATAGGGAATTGATTACTGCCTAGATAGCTCTCTCCCATTTTGACTCCCCCTCTTCTCCTGGTCACCTCTATCTTTCTCCTCCCTCTTCTCTTCTCCATGTACCTCTGTGAACCTTTCTGGGTATCCCTCACTGTGGAGAATTTTTTCACCATTAACCTAGATGTTTTACCATCTGTGGTGTATGGATGGAGAAATCTTGAGGCTACTGTAATAAAAAGACTGAAAGCCAGAGACAGGAGGCTTAAATCCAAAACTTGAGAACACCAGAAAACTGATGCAGGGAATATTAATAAACAAGAGCTCATCTAAAAGCCTCCATATTTACACTGAAACCAAGCTCCACCCAAGAGCCAACAAGTTCCAGAGCAAGACATGCCACACTAATTCTCTAACAATGCAGGAACACAGCCCTGAGCATTAAAATACAGGCTGCCCAAAGCCATGCCAAACCCATAGACATCCCAAAACTCACTAATGGACACTGCATTGCACTACAGAGAGAAGAGATCCAGCTTCATCCACCAGAACACAGATGCAAGCTCCCCTAACCAAGAAACCTTGAAAAGCCACTAGTCCAGCCCCACCCACAGGGAGCAAGCTCCACAATAAAGAGGAACTACAAACTTCCAGCCTACAGAAAGGCCACTCCAAGCACAGAAATTTAAACAAAATGAAAAGGCAAAGAAATATTCAACAGGTAAAGAAGCATGATAAATGCCCACCAAACCAAACAAAAGAAAAGGAGATAGGGAGTACACGAGAAAAAGAATTCAGAATAATGATAGTAAAGATGATCCAACATCTTGAAAACAAAATGGAGTTACAGATAAATAGCCTGGAGACAAGGATTGAGAAGATGCAAGAAATGTTTAACAAGGACCTAGAAGAAATAAAAAGGTCAATCCACAATCAATAATGCAATAACTAAGATCAAAAGCACTCTGGAGGGAACTAACAGTAGAATAACAGAGGCAGAAGATAGGATAAGAGAGGTGGAAGATAGAATGGTGGAAATAAATAAAGCAGAGAGGAAAAAAGAAAAAAGAATTTTAAAAAATGAGGACAACCTCAGAGACCTCTGGGACAACATTAAATGCCCCAACATTTGAATCATAGGAGTCCCAGAAGAAGACAAAAAGAAAGGGCATGAGAAAATATTTGAGGAGGTAATAGTTGAAAACTTCCCTAAAAAGGGCAAGCAAATAACCACCCAAGTCCAAGAAACCCAGAGAGTTGCAAACAGGATAAACCCAAGGCAAAACACCCCAAGACACATATTAATCAAATTAATGAAGATCAAATATCAAAAGCAGCAAGGGAAAAGCAACAAATAACACACAAGGGGATTCCCATAAGAATTACAGCTGATCTTTCAATAGAAACTCTTCAGGTCAGAAGGGAATGGCAGGACATACTTAAAGTGATGAAAGAGAAAAAACTACAATGCAGATTACTATACCCAGCAAGAATCTCATTCACATATGAAGGAGAAATCAAAAGCTTTACAGACAAGCAAAAGCTGAGAGAATTCAGCACCACCAAACCAGCTCTTCAACAAATGCTAAAGGATTTTCTCTAGACAGGAAACACAGAAAAAGTTTATAATCTCAAACTCAAAACAACAAAGTAAATGGCAATGGGATCATACTTATCAATAATTACCTTTAATGTCAATGGGTTGAATGCCCCAACCAAAAGACAAAGACTGGTTGAATGGATACAAAAACAAGACCTCTATATATGCTGTCTACAAGACACCCACCTCAAAACAACAGACACACACAGACTGAAACTGAAGGGCTGAAAAAAGATATTTCATGCAAATGGAGACCAAAAGAAAGCAGGAGTAGTAATACTCATATCAGATAAAATAGACTTTGAAATAAAGGCCGTGAAAAGAGACAAAGGACACCACATAATGATCAAAGGATCAATCCAAGAAGATATAATAATTATAAACATATATGCACCCAACATAGGAGTACCACAATATGTAAGGCTAAGGCTAACACATATGAAAGGGGAAATTAACAGTAACGCAATTATATTGGGAGACTTTAATACACCACTCACACCTATGAATAGGTCAACCAAACAGAAAATTAGCAAGGAAACAGAATCTTTAAATGATACAATGGACCAGTTAGACCTAATTGATACCTACAGGACATTTCACCCCAAAACAATGAATTTTACCTTTTTCTCAAGTGCACACAGGACATACTCCAGGATAGATCACATCCTAGGCCATAAGTCTAGCCTTGATAAATTAAAAAAAATTGAAATCATTTCAAGCATCTTTTCTGATTACAATGAGGTAAGATTAGATGTCAACTACAGGAGAAAAACTAATAAAATTGCAAACATATGGAGGCTAAACAACATGCCTTGAATAACCAACAAATCACAGATGAAATCAAAAAAAGAAATCAAAATATGCATAGAAACAAATGAAAATGTAACCACGACAACCCAAAGCCTATGGGATTCAGTAAAAGCAGTGCTAAGGTTAGGGTTCATAGCAATACATGCTTACCTCAAGAAACAAGAGAAAAATCAAATAAATAACCTAACTTTACATCTAAAGCAACTAGAAAAAGAAGAAATGAAGAACCTCAGGGTTAGTAGAAGGAAAAAAAATCATACAAATTAGGGCAGAAATAAATGAAAGAGAAACAAAGGAGACAAGCAAAAATCAACATAACTAAAAGCTGGTTCTTTGAGAAGATAAATAGACAAACTTTTAGCCAGAGCATCAAAAAAAAAAAAAAAAAGGAGAAAAATCAAATCAGCAAAATTAGAAATGGAATTGGAAAATCACAACAGACAACACAGAAATACAAAGGATCATAAGAGACTACTATCAGCAACTATATGGCAATAAAATGGACAACTTGGAGGAAATGGACGATTTCTTAAAAAGCATAACCTTCCCAGACTGAACCAGGAAGAAACAGAAAATCTTAACAGATCCATCACAAGCAAGGAAATCGAAACTGTAATCAACAATCTTCCAACAAACAAAAGCCCAGGACCAGATGGTTTCACAGGTGAATTCTACCAAAAATTTAGAGAAGAGCTAACAGCTATTCTACTCAAACTCTTCCAGAAAATTGCAGAGGAAGGTAAACTGTCAAACTCATTCTATGAGGCCACCATCACCCTAATACCAAAACCAGACAGAGATGTCTTACACACACACAAAAAAAACTTCAGGCCAATATCACTGATGAACATAGATGCAAAAATCCTCAACAAAATTCTAGCAAACAGAATCCAACAACGTATTAACAAGATCATACATCATGACCAAGTGGGCTTTATCCCAGAGATGCAAGAATTCTTCAATATTTGCAAATCAATCAATGTCATACACCACATTAACAAATTGAAAGATAAAAACCATATACTTATCTCAATAGACGCAGAGAAAGCCTTTGACAAATTCAACATCCATTTATGATAAAAACACCCCAGAAAGCAGGCACAGAAGGAACAAACCTCAACATAATAAGAGCCATATATGATAAACCCACAGCAAACATTATCCTCAACGATGAAAAATTGAAAGCATTTCCCCTAAAGTCAGGAACAAGACAAGGATGCCCATTTTCACCAGTACTATTCAACATAGTATTGGAAGTTTTAGCCATAGCAATCAGAGCAGAAAAAAAAAATAAAAGGATTGAAAAAGAAGACGTAAAACTCTGTTTGCAGATGACATGATCCTCTACATAGAAAACCCTAAAGATTCCACCAGAAAATTACTAGAGCTAATCAAAGAATATAGTAAAGTTGCAGGATATAAAATTAACACACAGAAATCCCTTGCATTCCTATACACTACAATGAGAAAATAGAGAAATTACGGAAACAATTCCACTCAACATTGCAACAAAAAGAATAAAATACTTAGGAATAAATCTACCTAAAGAAACAAAAGACCTATATATAGAAAACTATAAAACATTGGTGAAAGAAATCAAAGAGGACACAAATAGATGGAGATACCATGTTCATGGATCGGAAGAATCAGCATAGTGAAAATGTGTATACGACACAAAGCAATCTACAGATTCAGTGCAATCTCTATCAAGCTACCAATGGTATTTTCCGCAGAATTAGAACAAATAATTTCACAATTTGTATGGAAATACAAAAACCTCAAATAGCCAAAGCAACCTTGAGAAAGAAGAATGGAACTGGAGGAATCAACCTGCCTGACTTCAGATTATTCTACAAAGCTACAATCATCAAGACAGTATGATACTGGCACAAAGACAGAAATATAGATCAATGGAACAGAACAGAAAGCCCAGAGGAAAATCCATGCAACTATGGACACCTTATCTTTGACAAAGGAAGCAAGAATATACTATGGAGAAAAGACAATCTCTTTAACAAGGGGTGCTGGGAAAACTGGTTAACCACTTGTAAAAGAATGAAACTAGAACACTTTCTAACACCATCCACAAAAATAAACTCAAAATGGATTAAATATCTAAATGTAAGACCAGAAACTATAAAACTCCTAGAGGAAAACATAGGCAAAACACTCTGGATATATCACAGCAGGATCCTCTATGACCCACCTCCCAGAGTAATGGAAATAAAAGCAAAAATAAACAAATGGGACCTAATTAAACTTAAAAGCTTTTGCACAACGAAGGAAACAATAAGCAAGGTGAAAAGACAACCTTCAGAAAGAGAGAAAATAATAGAAAATGCAGCAACTGACAAAGAATTAATCTCAAAAATATACAAGCAGCTCATGCAGCTCAATTCCAGAAAAATAAATGACCCAATCAAAAAATGGACCAAAGAACTAAACAGACATTTCTCCAAAGAAGACATACAGATGGCTAACAAACACATGAAATGATGCTCAACATCACTCATCATCAGAGAAATGCAAATCAAAACCACAATGAGGTACCATTACACGCCAGTCAGGATGGCTGCTATCCAAAAGTCTACAAGCAATAAATGCTGGAGAGGGTGTGGAGAAAAGGGAATCCTCTTACACTGTTGGTGGGAATGAAAACTAGTACAGCCACTATGGAGATCAGTGTGGACATTCCTTAAAAAACTGGAAGTAGAACTGCCATACAACCCAGCAATCCCACTGCTGGGCATACACAACGAGGAAACCAGAATTGATAGAGACACTTGTATCCCAATGTTCATTGCAGCACTGTTTACAATAGCTGGACATGGAAGCAACCTAGATGTCCATCGGCAGACAAATGGATAAGAAAGCTGTGGTACATATACACAATGGAATATTACTCAGCTATTAAAAAGAACACATTTGAATCAGTTCTAATGAGGTGGACGAAACTGAAGCCTATTATACAGTGAAGTAAGTCAGAAAGACAAACAGCAATACAGTATATTAACACATATATGTGGAATTTAGAAAGATGGTAATGATGACTCTATATCTGAGACAGCAGAAGAGACACAGATATAAAGAACAGACTTTTGGACTCTGTGGGAGTAGGCAAGGGTGGGATGATTTGAGAGAATAACATTGAAACATGCATATTACCATATGTGAAATAGATCACCAGTCCAGGTTTGATGCATGAAACAGGGCACTCAAAGCCGATGAACTGGGACAACTCTGAGGGATGGGATAGGGCGGGAGGTGGGAGGGGTGTTCAGTATGTGGGACACATGTACACCCATGGTTGATTCATGTCAATATATGGCAAAAATCACTGCAGTGTTGTAAGGTAATTAGCCTCCAATTAAAATAAATTAATTAATTAGAAACAGTAAATAGAACAAGGAAATTAAAACGGCACACAAGAAAACATCTATTTAAAATAAAAGAAGGCAATAATGGAGGAAAACAACTCCCCCCTCAAAAAAGACACATAGAAAACAAATATCAAAAGGCAGATGCAAATCCTATTTTATCAGTAAGTATATTAAATGTACATGAAATAAACACTCCAGTAGACATTAGATTGGTGTAATGGATTTTTTTAAGTTCCAGTTACAAACTTAGTACAAGAGACAAACTTTAAATTCAAATACTCAAAAAGGTTGAAAATACAAGGATGGAAAAAAATATACCACACAAAACAGTACTGAAATGTCTATACTAATATCAGACAAAATAGACTTTAAGAAAATCCTAAGGAATTCATACACATACAGAAACCCCAATGAGAACTAATAAACAAATTCAAGGTTATAGATTATAAGATTAATATACAAAAATCAATTGTATTTCTACACACTTGCAATAAACAAGCCAAAATGTAAGTTAAGAAAGTGATTCTATTTACAATAACATAAAAAAGAATGAAATACTTAGGGATGAATTTATCAAAAGAACTGCCAGATGTACTCTCTGAAACTATATCAGACTGTTGAAGTAAATTTAAAAAGACCTAAATAAATGGAAAGACATTCTATGTTCATGAACTGGAAGACTCAATATTAATATGGCAATTATCCCCAAACTGAACCATAAGTTCAACACAGTCCCTATTACAATCCCAGGTAGCTTCTTTGCAGAAACTGTCAAGCTTATTCTAAAATTCATATAGAAATGCAAGGGACTCAGAACAGCCAAAACAACCTTTAAAAAAAGAGAACCAAGTTGGAAAACTCATCCTTCCCAATTTCAAAATTCACTACAAGAAGCTACAGTAATCAACATAGTATAGTACTTCCATGAGGATAGACCTTGAGATCAATGAAACGAAAAATCCAGAAATAAACCCTTTATTTATAGGAAACTCATTTTTGACTAGGGTGTCAAGACAAGAGGGGAAAAGTGGTCTTTGCTACAAACAGTGCATGAACAACTAGATTTCACACGTGAAGGAATGAAATTGGGCCCCTACATCTCACAACATAGGGCAAAGCATGGAGTAAACCTTTATGAACTTGTATTAAACAATGTTTTCTTAGATATGACAACAGAAGTACAAGAAACTAAAGAAAAAATAGATAAACTGGACTTCATCACAATTAAAACTTTTTTACTTCAAAGGACACCATTAAGAAAGTGAAAAGACAACTCACAGAATGGGAGAAAATATAAGCAAAGCACATATCTGAATGGAACTTTTAATCAGAATATAAAGAATTCCTTATATATTTATATATAACAAATATATAATATATACATATATAATAAATATAAAAATATGTCTGTATAATGAAAAGACAAATAATCCAATTAAATGGGCAAAGGATTTAAATACACATTTCTCCAAAGATGATGTACAAATAGCCAATAAGCATAAAGATGTTCAACACTAGCCACTAAGGAAATGCAAATCAAACCACAAAGATATTGGGCTGGCCAAAAAGTTCATTCCAGTTTTTCCATAAGATGTTACAGAAAAACTCAAAGTTTCTGCCCAACCCAATAGCTTTGAGGTTTTGATTCTCAAGTTCATTATGAATACAATAAGAAATTAATTTTCCATTTTGAATGAACAAAAAACTATATATTATATATGCCTAGTTAGTTCACTGTGGCTAAAAGGTTTACCTTAAGGAGGACAAAAGGAAAAACTGAATTATACAAGACTCTCAAGTTAGTGAAGAATCTAATGTAAGAAGCACAGTATAAAATTTTACATTTTCTCTTACCTGGTTTATTCTGATCACTTTCTTCAGGACTATGAGTATTACCTCTATAAGAGCTAAAAGGCTGGCTACTCAAAAGGTTATCACACTGCAGGCTGTGGCACAAGTTCTCGAGAAAACGAAGAACAAATGATGCACTGTTAACTGGAGGCAGCTGGATGGAATGAACTTCCCCATCAAAAGCAGCTATTACAAGGGGAAAAAAGATGTCAGAGTCACATCATTGAAAGATGAGAACCATAACATCAACAAAAACAAAAGCCATCAATTTAGGAAATATAAGTCTAATGTGTGATTTTTGTAATTGATAAAGGAATAATCTTAAATCATATAAGTTAAGTTCCTCTCATTCAAACACAATAGTCTGAACTAAGAAAAGCATTCTCATTTAAAAATATTCATAAAGTAAACAACAATAAAAAACCCACTGATCTACAATACTTTCTATTCTTCCAAACATTCCATGGGTACAAATGAAGTATTTGATCACACAATCATGAAAGCCATATGCATCTTATCCCTTAATCACTTCTTGAATCAAATTTTTATTTGAGATTCTTATAGATCAGTATGTTTTCTAAAAAAATTAAAATATATTAATATAAAGCTCACTTTATCTATAGTGAGCTTAATAAAGAAGGTAAAAGGAAAAATCTGTACCTCTTACCTCAATTTACAGTATTATTCTGACATTATTAGTCTATTTTGAAAGTTAAACTTTTCAAAACAGGGTTAAAAGTCTATAAACATATAATTATTATAAATATTCTATATATTAACAAAATAAATATTCATATATTATCATTAATAGAATAAAAATTCAGAAAATAATGTATTTTATAAAATCTTTGCCTTCTTGAAACCTAAAATCCAATTAGAGAACAAAAGCTGATAAAGGATTAGATGGGCATACCGGTTATCACTTCTCCTCCACGATGATCTGGCTTAAGGAATCCAAAAACAGTCTTACTTTGAATGGCACAATCCACACAGGCCTGCACCGTCCGCCGGAGCACCACATTGACAGGGCCTGGACCAAAGTGGTCTGGCAGCTGCTGGATTTTCTTCTGATCCAGGTGAGGGCCACAGTTTCCATGTTTGTTTATATACACACAGACTTGATGAAAAATGTGTATATAGATATAACAAACAATGAGATTGGTTAGAAGGAACATAAACACTACATAATCACTATATACCCCATTAGCCACACTTCATTCAAAGAGAACCTAAACATAGTTAATATCAATGATCATTTCTATTACATAAAAATATGTAAACATAGTTTGACATTGTGTAAATATATTAAACCTAGAAAGAAATAATCCAAAAACTTCTTCAAATTTCTAGATTTCTTCCCAAACTAATTATAGAAACAATAGAAGTTTTAGTAGCATCACAAAACAACTTTGCACAATCCCGTATTATATAAAAATGACTTAAAGACAAGAATATTTTCACTTTTTTACTGCAGTCACAGTGCAAGAATTTTCCTTCAAAACTGGTCATGTTACCACATTCCTTTCAGACTGACATTATTTTAAATCAACAATACTGCATTTATCTATTACATAGTATTTTCTAAAGTAACCACATATTTTAAGATATGTGTCACAGTAAGTTCTAATGACCTGGAGAAAATTTTTCACTAATTTTAAGAAAATAAAAATGTTCTTTCTATACATGCTGAGGTTCACAAAAGAAAATTTTAAGAATAAATGCTTTCCTTAGTATAATAAAAGCAATTAGAATCTAGAAGTAAATACCCTATAATCACAATCAGTCAAGTTTCCATAATTTTTCTTCACTGAGAATCAAAATCTAATCAACATACAATGTAATGTGATTATTACCAAAAATAAAACATATTGTCCCCCTAAATCAAAAGGCATGTTATTTTTCTCCACTGCTTTATTGCAAAATTTTCATCTATACAAAGCCTGTACTTAGTACAATAAAAACCCATTAATCTCACTTTCACCATGTTGAAATATATGATAATTCTCAACTTTATGGCAACAGCCAAAGGAAGGATCAACCCTGTCATAGAAATATCACCTACTAAAAATAACCTGAGGTACTGATGGCCTAGACAAAGTTCTACTGAGCACAAATGAGCTAAACAAGGGTTTCAGTATTTTTACTCATTTAGTCAGTCTCACCAGCTAATGGACTAAAAATCAGAAATAATGAATTGACAAAATGGGAAATGTAACAATAATTATTTTTAAAGTGATACCTACTTCAAGAAATTAAACTATAATTTCTTTTTAGTAAGAAAAGAAAAATCGAGGGGAAAAAAGTCCAGGGAAGAGAAGAATGTAAGAGAGAGAGAATTAATAATCTAGGAGAGGAAGCAATAAAACTTGCTATTAAAAAAAAAAGGACAGGAATGAGGAAATCTGCAGAAGATGACAAAACAAAGGGTTATTAGTTTAGGTGCCTGTCATTTCACACTCTTTATGCAGCAAACAGCAATTTAAAGTCATCATGTCCATTGACAGGCAAGGATCTGTGAAAATTTTAAAACGCATTTTTAAAAAGGTTTGAACAAAATAGTGGGAGACTTTAATACCCCACTCACACCTATGGATAGATCAACTAAACAGAAAATTAAAAAGGAAACGCAAACTTTAAATGACACAATGGACCAGCTAGACCTAATTGATATCTATAGGACATTTCACCCCAAAACAATCAGTTTCACCTTTTTCTCAAGTGCACACGGAATCTTCTCCAGAATAGATCACAGCCTGGGTCATAAATCTAACCTTTGTAAATTCAAAAAAACTGAAATCATTCCAGTCATCTTTTCTGACCACAATGCTGACCACAATACTAGATCTCAATTACAGGGAAAAATACTATTAAAAATTCCAACATATGGAGGCTAAATAACACGCTTCTGAATAACCAACAAATCATAGAAGAAATCAAAAAAGAAATCAAAATATGCATAGAAATGAATGAAAATGAAAACACAACCCAAAACCTATGGGACACTGTAAAAGCAGTGCTAAGGGGAAGGTTCATAGCAATACAGGCTTACCACAAGAAACAAGAAAAAAGTCAAATAACCTAACTCTACACCTAAAGCAATTAGAGAAGGAAGAAATGAAGAACCCCAGGGTCAGCAGAAGGAAAGAAATCTTAAAAATTAGGGCAGAAATAAATGCAAAAGAAACTAAAGAGACCATAGCAAAAATCAACAAAGCTAAAAGCTGGTTTTTTGAAAAAATAAACAAATTGACAAACCATTAGCAAGACTCATCAAGAAACAAAGGGAGAAGAATCAAATCAAAAAAATTAGAAATGAAAATGGAGAGATCACAACAGACAACACAGAAATACAAAGGATCATAAGAGAAAACTACCAGCAGCTCTATACCAATAAAATGGACAACTTGGATGAAATGGACAACTTCTTAGAAAAGTATAACTTTCCAAAACTGAACCAGGAAGAAATAGAAGATCTTAACAGACCCATCACAAGCACGGAAATCGAAACTGTAATCAGAAATCTTGCAGCAAACAAAAGCCCAGGACCAGATGGCTTCACAGCTGAATTCTACCAAAAATTTAGAGAAGAGCTAACACCTATCTTACTCAAACTCTTCCAGAAAATTGCAGAAGAAGGTAAACTTCCAAACTCATTCTATGAGGCCACCATCACCCTAATTCCAAAACCAGACAAAGATGCCACAAAAAGAAAACTACAGGCCAATATCACTGATGAACACAGATGCAAAAATCCTTAACAAAACTCTAGCAAACAGAATACAACAACATATTAAAAAGATCATACATCATGACTAAGTGGGCTTTATCCCAGGAATGCAAGGATTCTTTAATATCTGCAAATCAATCAATGTAATACATCACATTAACAAATTGAAAGATAAAAACCATATGATTATCTCAAAAGACACAGAAAAAGCCTTTGACAAAATTCAGCATCCATTTATGATAAAATCTCTCCAGAAAGCAGGAAAAGAAGAAACATACCTCAACATAATAAAAGCTATATATGACAAACCCACAGCAAGCATTACCCTCAGTGGTGAAAAACTTAAAGCATTTCCTCTGAAATCAGGAATAAGACAAGGGTGCCCACTCTCACCACTACTATTCAACATAGTATTGGAAGTTTTAGCCATAGCAATCACAGCAGAAAAAGAAACAAAAGGAATCCAGATAGGAAAAGAAGAAGTAAAACTCTCGCTGTTTGCAGATGACATGATCCTCTACGTAGAAAACCCTAAAGACTCTTCCAGAAAATTACTATAGCTAATCAATGAATATAGTAAAGTTGCAGGATATAAAATTAACACACAGAAATCCCTTGCATTCCTATACGCTAACAATGAGAAAACAGAAAGAGAAATTAAGGAAACAATACCATTCACCATTGCAACGAAAAGAATAAAATACTTAGGAATAAATCTACCTAAAGAAACAAAAGACCTATATATAGAAAACTATAAAACACTGATGAAAGAAATCAAAGAGAACACAAATAGATGGAGAAATATACCGTGTTCATGGATTGGAAGACTCAATATTGTGAAAATGGCTATACTACCCAAAGCAATTTATAGATTCAAATGCAATCCCTAACAAGCTACCAACGGTATTTTTCACAGAACTAGAACAAATAATTTCACAATTTGTATGGAAATACAGAAAACCTCGAATAGCCAAAGCAATCTTGAGAAAGAAGAATGGAACTGGAGGAATCAATCTGCCTGACTTCAGGCTCTACTACAAAGCCACAGTCATCAAGACAGTATGGTACTGGCACAAAGACAGAAATATAGACCAATGGAACAAAATAGAAAGCCCAGCGATAAATCCACGTACCTATGGACACCTTATTTTTGACAAAGGAGGCAAGAATATACAATGGAGAAAAGACAACCTCTTTAACAAGTGGTGCTGGGAAAACTGGTCAACCACTTGTAAAAGAATGAATCTAGAACACTTTCTAACACCATACACAAAAATAAACTCAAAATGGATTAAAGATCTAAATGTAAGACCAGAAACTATAAAACTCCTAGAGGAGAACATAGGAAAACACTCTCTGACCAATCAGAGCAATATCCTCTCTGACCCACCTCCCAGAATACTGGAAATAAAAGCAAAAAGAAACAAATCGGTCCTAATGAAACTTAAAATCTTTTGCACAACAAAGGAAGCTATAAGCAAGGTGAAAAGACAGCCTCAGAATAGGAACGAACCAACAAAAAATTAATCTCAAAAACATACAAGCAACTCCTTCAGCTCAATTCCAGAAAAATAAATGACCCAATCAAAAAATGGGCCAAAGAACTAAACAGACATTTCTCCAAAGAAGACATACAGGTGGCTAACAAACACATGAAAAGATGCTCAACATCACTCATTATCAGAGAATGCAAATCAAAACCACAATGAGGTAGGTACCATTACACGCCAGTCAGGATGGCTGCTATCCAAAAGTCTACAAGCAATAAATGCTGGAGAGGGTGTGGAGAAAAGGGAACCCTCTTACACTGTTGGTGGGAATGCAAACTAGTACAGCCACTATGGAGAACAGTGTGGAGATTCCTTAAAAACCTGGAAATAGAACTGTCGTATGACCCAGCAATCCCACTCCTGGGCATATACACTGAGGAAACCAGAACTGAAAGAGACACGTGCACCCCAATGTTCATCGCTGCACTGCTTATAATAGCCAGGACATGGAAGCAACCTAGATGCCCATCAGCAGATGAATGGATAAGAAAGCTGTGGAACATATACACAATGGAATATTACTCAGCCATTAAAAAGAATTCATTTGAATCAGTTCTAATGAGGTAGATGAAACTGGAGGCCATTATACAGAGTGGGTAAGCCAGAAAGAAAAACACCAATACAGTATACTAATGCATATATATGGAATTTAGAAAGATGGTAACGATAACCCTATATGCAAAACAGAAAAAGAGACACAGATGTACAGAACAGACTTTTGGACTCTGTGGGAGAAGGTGAGGGGGGAATGATCTGAGAGAATAGCATTGAAACATGTATATTATCATATGTGAAATCATATGGGGAGGGAGGTGGGAGGGGGGTTCAGGATGGGGAACACATGTACACCCATGGCTGATTCATGTCAATGTATGGCAAAAACCACTACAATATTGTAAAGTAATTAGCCTCCAACTAATATAAATAAATGAAAAAATAAATTTTAAAAAATCAGTTAGAAAAGTTTACATTGTGCCTTTATCAGGGAGTCTTACAGTTTTCTTTGCATACGTTGTCTACATTTCTAGTTTTCTGTAGAAATGTTATGTCTTTTGCTATTATTAAAGAAGCTTCAATATTTAAAAAAAAATAAAGGTTTGAGGTATCTTTAAAAATATATACAAGACAAAAAGACAAATTGTGAAATGATATAATGGGAAAACAAGAATAGAATTGACAATAATGTAAATGTTATAAATTATACTAAGAGGGATAAAATATCTTAAGGATGCTGAATTTTCAAATGACTCATGTATTTAAACAGACTGTTTTTCCTTAACATCAAAGTAAACAACTAGAATTTCAAAATATTTTAATATGAAAAATGCTCAAAGAAATGCTTATCATCATCTTTTCTTCCTCTTATTTTCAGGACTTCAAAGACATTCAATATAATACAACAAAAGTACTAATTTTATACTCTTAAAAATACTAATTTACCTGTAGACATCACTATTTTAGATGACCCAGGGACAGCATCCTTATCATATGAAACGTTACCACGTTCTCTGGCCAGTGCCTTTAGAGAAGTTGAAGATGTGGAGCAAATTACAGGAATACATTTTTCCTGTTAAAAAAGATAAAATTCCTAGATAAGGAGGTCAGAAAATCATTGGCATCACTGGTCCACAAATGATCAGTGGTCAGAAGTCCTTTGGGATGGAAATTTCTCTGTTACAAATTGTAGTACTTTTCAAACTGTGATAAGAGGGGACCATAAGCTAGTCAAGTAGGAGAGGAAGAGACCAAGAGGCTGGGATTTCCAAAGCTATCCCTGTTCCACCTAGTTACACCTTAGCCAAAATAATTACTACATAAAACTTGTGGTTTGTTTATTGTTTTTTTGGTTTTTAGCTTCCCAGGTGGCTCAGTGGTAAAGAATCTGCCTGCTAATGCAAGAGATGCAGGGTTCCTGGGTCGGGAAGATCCCCTGGAGGAGGAAATGACAACCCACTCCAATATTCTTGCCTGGAGAATGCCATGGACAGAGGAGCCTGGCAGGCTACAGTTCATAGGGTCTCAAAGAGTCAAGACACAGCTGAGCATGCATGCATGTAAGTTTTACATGCACTCTGGAAATCTAATCCAGCAATTCATCAAGTGAGCTTAGGGAACCTCAACGAGGCAGAGGACAGTTTGTCTTCAGAAAGCAGTCACTCATCTGGGTTTTTACTGTATCTAGCCTGCATTTCTCCATACTACACATGATAATTTTGATAAAATTAAAAGTGGCTTGCTAAAGTCCATACAGAATTATGCCCACTGTATGTAAGAACAAATGTCTTCTGGGTATTGTTTAAAATCACCAGCAGTTTATAGTATATCAGCTCTTGGCGTTTTCTAGGACCTAACTTCAAACAAGACTCTCCAGTATCAGAAAAGAGGACCTTGGGCCTAGAAAAGGTAATAACAGAGCTCTTTAAAAGGTAGGGACAAAGGAGAAAAAGCAGAACACTCAGTGTTGTTGGATTTTTCTTTGTTTAAATTAATGACCGTTATCTGGGTCCACATTATTGCAATAAATTATGTTATTTTTAAAGTGTTGTTGTTTATTCACTAAGTCATGTCTGACTCTTTTTCAACCCCATGGACTATAGCCTGCCAGGTTCCTCTGTCTAAGGGAATTCCCAGGCAAGAATACTGGAGTGGGTTCCCATTTCCTTCTCCAAGGATCTTCTCGACTGAGGGATCGAACCTGCATCTCCTGCACTGCAGGCGAATTCTTCACTGCTGAGCCACCAGGGAAGCCCTTTTAAAGTATACTGAGTTTTAAATAAACTGCCCCAAAGATAAATACACCCATGCAGTATTTTCAGTGTGACTTTGAAGCGGTCAAACACTATTCAGTTTTAAGTTTATCCAAGATTCTATACCTTTATACTTAAGAGTATATTTCTTACAGACAAGATGTATTTGGATCCTATATATAACAGTTTATATCATCTAGTCCCCAAATCCCAATCCCTTTCTCTCCCCCTTTCTCCGCCTTATACACTCTTGGTACATTCCTCAAGGTTGTCATAATACTCTTATTGTTGTTCAGTTGCTAAGTTGTGTCCAAGTCTTTTGAGCCCACCAGGCTCCTCTGACCATGGGATTTCCAGGCAAGAATACTTGAATGGTTGCCATTTCCTTATCAAGGGGATCTTCCCAACCCAGGGATCAAACCCACTTCTCCTTTATTGGCAGGTGGATTCTTAACCACTGAGTCATCTGGGAAGCCCATATAACACTCTTAGTAAATCCTAAACTGTATGTTTAATAATAAGGCACTACAGAGATCCATAATAGAAATTAGTAGGAGATACAACTAACCTTTCTTCCTGAGTGTGGGCCTTTCTTCTTTGTTGTGGTATTTTTAACAGAACTTCCCTTCTTAGGGACTGAAGGATATCCAGGTGGTTTAGGCCGACCTGATTTCTTAGTCTGATGTGTTGGTAATATTATACCACTATTCTGTGGAGACTGCATTGAGCGCTGAGCTGCCTTGGAAGGAGGCGGCTGTGTTTTTGCAGTATTCTTTGTAACAAAAACTGAGGGAAAAAACACACAACACAAAAATATGATTAAAGTAAATGACATAATTATTTTCTTCTTGATTCAAAAGACATTTAACTCAATCTTTAAAAATATTCCAAAGGTTACTCATTGAAAACCACCTGAAATAAAGGTACCATTTAAAATCAAGTTACAGATATTTAAGATTTTAGATTATCAGGAAATAGTCTGATTCTCTAGAAGAAATAAAGATGCTCTTATAAGAACCAGTAACTTAAACTTACCTGGCACACTGAAAAACTCTTTTACCTTTTGTCTGTTTCTCATATTTCTAGTCCTTGGCAGATAAAAGTTTTTCCTTCAGAAGATACTATCCAATGATGCCATATATAGGAATAATTTTGCCCATCAATACAGAAAAACATAAAGCAGCTACAATGGCTCCTGTTTCATCTTCTAAAGGTCGAAGGAATCCCCCTACTTGATTTTTAATGGCTAAAATACATTATATCCCTATATGTATATTTAATAGTAAAGTTTTATAAGCTACAATATAGACTCTACATTAACATGGTCACAAAAGGACCATCATATCCAAATGATTTGAATTTGTTACTTGCAGCCCAATCAAGACAGTTTTAATATTTCAAATGAAGGTTACTTGCCAGGTTACTCTTACATATATTCACAGTTAAGTAAAAAGAGATATTTTTAGTATTAATCCCTTAACTTCATTAGTACAAAAAAAACAAATTTTACATAGTAAATAGTACTGATGTCAAAAAGTCTTAACAGGAAGAGCTGAGCTACCAGGGAAGCCCCCTGACCATGTATACATCTGTGAAAAAAAACTCAACTACTTTTATTTGGTCCCTGGTGGCTTAGCTGGTAAAGAATCTGCCTGGAATTCAGGAGACCCCAGTTCGATTCCTGGGTCGGGAAGATCCCCTGGAGAAGGGACAGGCTACCCACTCCAGTGTTCTTGGGCTTCCCTGGTGACTCAGATGGTAAAGAATCTGTCTGCAATTTGGGAAACCTGGGTTTGATCCCCGGGTTGGGAAGATCCCCTGGAGGAGGACGTGGCAACCCACTCCAGTATTCTTGCCTGGAGAATCTCCATGGACAGAGGAGTCTGATGGGCTACAGTCCATGGGTTGCAAAGAGTCAAACAAGACTGAGTGATCAAGCACTGCAATTTTATTTTGAGAGCTTCGTTTTACAACTTAAGGCTTCCCTGGTGGCTCAGTGGTAAAGAATCTACCTTCAATGCAGGAGACGTGGGTTTGATCCCTGGGTCAGGAAGATCCCCTAGAGAAGAAATGGCAACCCACTCAAGTATCTTTGCCTGGGAAATCCCATGGACAGGGGAGCCTGGCAGGCTACAGTTCACGGGGTCACAAAAGAGTCTAAGACAACTTAGCAATCAAACAACAACAACATTTTACAACCTGAAACCAATTTACCACTTTGCTTCTCCCATCCTCAAAGAGTAGGTGTAAATCTGACCTTCTATGGAGAATACCACATCTTCCCTGCAGCCTTCTTATCTACCTCTATCAGTCACCAAGTCAAGAGGGTGGAACAGCTCAGCTGCCAGGGCAAATGGAGGACAACTTAACTGCCGCCTTCTCTTTTCTCTTCCCCTTATTTATAGTAATTCACCTACTTACACCAGCCTCTTTTTAACACTTTACCACCATCAAATTCATACTCCATGCTTACTTCCACTTTTTTCAAATAACTCTAGCAACGTAATTCACATTAGTTCTTCTTACAGTCTCCCTGATATCATCTTCAGGAATTGAAAGATCATAATTCTGATGTTTCATCATCCTGACCTCATCATTAGACAATTTGTGAAGCTCTTCTACCTCTAAGATAATCAACTGTGCTCCCCTTGTCTACATCCAGCTTCCTTATCTGTCATTTTTGCTTCAGACCAACTGATCATGCTTTTCATTCTAAGACTTAGTCACAAACCCTCTTCATTTTCATCCAGTCTATTAGCTTTCTTCTGCCTTTACTTTACACCCTATTAACCTGCACCCAACTGTCCATCTCCACCAAATCCGCATAACTAGTATCCCTTACGTTATCACCCCCTGATCTTTGATCATATCCAACATGTCAGCTCCAACCTCTGAGTCATACTCTCATTTGTTTTCTCTGGTCCTGAGCTATAGAACAAAGGTCAGCAATCTTTCAGTAAGGGACCAGACAGTAAATATTTTAGACTTTAAACGTCACATGTGGTCTCTGTCACACAATCTTCTTTGTCTCTTCGGTTTTTTTTTAATGCTTTATGAATATAAAAAGTATTCACAACTCACAGGCTACATGTGACGCTCAGATTATAGTCTGCCAACTTCTGCTACAGAACATTAGGATATTGCTGATCACTGTAACATCTATGCTAATCTCAACTAAGGTGTCACTGCTTGAACTCACTGATTTCCAAGTATGTTTCCATGGCAGAACATTCTCCCCCTTTTAAGTTCCTCTCTCCCTCTCACCTTATTCCTTTCAGCAAATGACCCTACCTTCTACTTTAAGAGAAGATCGTGGGAGTGATCATAACCATCTCATTTCTCCATCTTCAGTTCAGTTCAGTCAGTCACTCAGTCATGTCTGACTCTTTGCGACCCCATGGACTGCAGCATACCAGGCTTCCCTGTCCATCACCAACTCCCAGAGCTTGCTCAAACTCATGGCCATCGAGTTAGTGATGCTATCCAACCATCTCATCCTCTGTCATCCCCTTCTCCTCCCACTTTCAATCTTTCTCAGCATCAGGGACTTTTCAAATGAGTCAGTTCTTTGCATCAGGTGGCCAAAGTATTGGAGTTTCAGCTTCAGCATCAGTCCTTCCAATCAATATTCAGGATTGATTTCCTTTAGGATGGACCAGTTGGATCTCCTTGCAGTCCAAGGGACTCTCAAGAGTCTTCTCCAACACCACAATTCAATAGCATCAATTCTTCAGTGCTCAGCTTTCTTTATGATCCAGCTCTCACATCCACACGTGACTATTGGAAAAACCACACCTTTGACTAGACGGACCTTTGTCAGCAAAGTAATGTCTCTGCTTTTTAATGTGATGTCTAGGTTGGTCATAGCTTTTCTTCCACTTTCACCTTCTCCATCTTAAAATACTCTTATTTTCATTCATTCTCATCTTTCCTCTTCTATCAAATGAAGTTTTCTCTTTACTCTTCTAAGCCAAATCCCCTTTCACTTAAGTCCATAACTATCTTCTTTGGTTTCTCTGGCATTTTAAAGTTTAAATTATCTTCTCTCTTCACAGTATTTGATCACTTGATCCCCAAACTATTGCTCTCTCTTACAATCCTTATATATATATATCCCTTATTTTGAAGTTTCCTTCCCTGGTTTCTGGTACTTTTTAGCCCATGCATAAATCTTCCTTCTACTCACTACCATGATACAAAAAAGAATTGCTTACTCTTGATATTTCAATTTCCTTATTAGTCTGTGTTTCCTTACTAAGTCACTTCAGTTGTGTCCGACTCTGTGTGACCCCACAGATGGTAGCCCACCGGGCTCTCCTGTCCCTGGGATTCTCCGGGCAAGAACACTGGAGTGGGTTGCCATTTCCTTCTCTAATGCATGAAAGTGAAAAGTGAAAGTGAATCGCTCAGTCGTGTCCGACTCTTAGCGACCCCATGGACTGCAGCCTACCAGGCTCCTTCATCCATGGCATTCCCCAGGCAAGAGTACTGGAGTGGGGTGCCATTGCCTTCTCTCTGTGTTTCCTTAGCCTCCTATAATAAGCTCTTCTTCCTCCAACCACTTTAAGGTCAGTAATGACCTCTTCTTAGTAACTAAATCCAAATAAATCTTCATTCTCTTGATGAATCTCTTAATCTCCACAGTTCCGGTCCCCCCTTTTAATATATGGCATGAAGAAAAGGAAATACGATTGGGCTCTGGATCTGAGGTCAAATTCCTGCACTAGATTAGTTTAACACAGAACCTAGGAGTATAGGAGGTCCTCAAAAAATACTTACCAAATAAATGAAAAATACTTTCAACTTGCAAGCCAATGTTTCACCTCCAAAACAAGTATATTTTATATAAAGAATTATGTAGTAACAAATAAAACATTACTTTGTGGAATGTGGCAAATGTAATGAAAGCAATATTTGATATAAAAATGTTGACATTTGATATTAATAAATCTTGGGACACAAATATTTGAGCTGTAGCTTCAAACAGTCTCCCAAAATATAATATTCTATTTTATAATAAGAACTTTTTGATGCATGGTATAAACATATGTATGAGCAAAGAAAATGCCTTATAAAAAATTTTATGTATGAAAAAAATTTTCACTTTAGAAAGCAAGCTTTTCAAAGGCAAAGATTCAGTTTGGTTCACTGCCATATGCCCAGCGCCTAGAACAAAATACTTTTTAAACTACTTTAACTAAAGGGGAATGAATAATCATTCAGTACACTGAACAGCAAAATTAAACTATATACACTATACATGTATTTTCATCTCTCCTCCAAAGAGCAATCATATAACATATACACACCATGCTAAAACTCTATTCAGTATTAAACTATTTTAAAGGAAAATAGATTTGTTTAAGAGATAAGGTTAAAATTATACATATAGCACTACAACCATGTGTTCATAGTGGTAACAGTAAAAACATCTTTGAAAACAGTATATAAAATATATATAGAAGGATATGCTAATCAGCTTCAATAAAATTTTTATGTGAATGCCTAACACAAAATTTACCTGGCTCCTCAGCTTTTCTTCAGGTAAGAGAGACAATGTTTGGGCAAGATAATGAAGTTATTCAATCATGAAAATGCAAAAGAAATGAACAAATTTGGGAAACAATCAAAAGGCAGGAATTAAAGTCAAGAGGAGGCCTGGAACAGGGGGAACCAAAGAAAGAAAGGAGCTAGATACCAACATTTATTGGCTACCCATTACATGCTAAGCACTTCAATATCTGTTATCACATGTAATCCTCCCAAATGTCCTAGGAGGTAGGTATTGTTCCCCACTTTACACACAAGGAAACTCAGGTTCTGAGATGTTAGGTAACTTTGCCAATATCACCCATTTGGCTAAGAGGTTTCTAACTTCTAATTGCACTTTTTCTAATATGCCACCTTGCTTTCTGTCCTTTAACAAAAAAAGGCTATTAAATTCACTCTCCTAAATCAAAGTGCATGTGCTTAAAAAAAAAAAAAGAAGGCCCAAAAGACAACCTTGTGAACTCCTATGTGAGATTTCACTAGTAGTTGCAAGGTACTCTCTGACAGAGGGAGTCTTGGTTTGTTTGTTGTTGTTGTTTTTTTTTAAATAAGATATGGAAGCATACTTATAAGGAAAAAACATTAACAAGTACAGACAAAAACATACTGATAAAACTCTTCATGACTGGGGATTTAACCTTATTTAATTATTTACTGCCAAATTAATGTACTCATTAAATGTACATTTCTGTTGACACATGAAGATGCTTTATTATTGAAAGATACTGTTAGTACTCTTTGAACTATGAAAGGAAAGTAGCACCTCAGAAAAGGAACTATAGTTAGAAATGAACAGCAACCCCCTATTTTAAGTGACTGCTGGTTTGGTTTACATGTGGCTGACTTGAGAGGAACTAACATGGATTAGAGATATAAATTAATATGGATCTTGCTTTTGATCTAAAAAGATTTGATAGAGGTATGACTGCTGACTGTTCTCCATATTTTTCCATCTGTCATTTACTTAACGGGCTTCCCTGGTAATTTACTTAATACCCAGTGTGTTCTTTTTACCAATCTAGCCAATTTAGGATATTAAGAAGAAATAAATATGGTCCCAGTAATACAGTTCACATCTTATATGTATATATGCATGTGTGTGTGTATATATATATATATATATATATATATATAATTCATATCTCCTTAAGTATATAGATTATGATTTCTTTCTCCTCAGAGATTGAATGCTATATATATAAAACCATACCATAAGGGCAGAAATCACTATGAAAACAGATGCCTTGAATTTGAGGCTAGAAATAGACAAAATCAAATTATGAATAGACAAAAACAGAAAAGCAAAATATGGTGTGGAAAAATCAAAACTGAGTAAAAAATAAAAAACTGTCACTGTAAACATTTAACTTTGGAAACTTTTTCCGATTTAGAAATTCTTCACAAGTCATCTTCCTTATATTTAAAAATGTATGTACAGTGAAACTGTCCTTACTGTTAAGGATCTTTCATACTGGTAACTATAAAACCAAAGAAACAACACAAACCTCAATTTTTAAAAACATGGAAATTATTAACAGAGATGGCTACACCTAACCTATCCAACCTGGAGGCCTGGTATTCACAGAAACTCAGTCAAGGTACCCAATGCCCCTACTTGGAACTTTACTCTCTGTTCCATAGAGCCCATGTTGCCACAAACTGATTGGTCATGGGCAGCAGTAAGAGCCAAGGGGAGGCAGAGTCAAGTGTAAACCCTCTGAACTCCCTTCCTTCATTCATTCCTGCTGCCATCTCATGCCACAGCACTGGCTTCCTTGACTGGTATCTTCAGACACTACCCCATTTCTTCTCTTCTCACCAAATCTATACCAAAGAAACCACAATCCCATCCCAGAAACCTTACTTTAGGAATTAAATGTTCAAGACTGACAAGCTTCAAAACTAGCTTTCTAAATACACAAGGAGTATTATTGTAACATAAGAGTAACTCTCCCTTTTCATAAGCATACTGACAGTCTTTTAAATACATTTATTTCCTTATTTTTAGCAATAAAAAATCCATTTAGAAAATCTCAAATAAGCTAAGAAAAACTCTTGAAGGAAACCACAAGGGGTAGTTACTAGTGGAAAAGAAAACAAGCAAGCAGGTTCCTGACCCTTAACACAGCAGGCATTTTGGAAGGCAGAAGCCAGCAGAGGACTATGAACTTTCTCAGAAGGAGTGGGGTAGAGATAAGAAGGACATGGAACTCTGGTACTAGCCACTCTTTATACCTATTCCCTCTTCCTGCTTCTTACTATCTAGTGCAGAGATAATGGTTCCAGACTAATTAGGTTCAAATCCAGCTTTACCACATAGTATCTATGAGAAATAATAGCTTGGGCAAATTATTTGAAATCTGCATGTGGTACATGGTATACACTCAATAAATGCTAGCTGTTATTATTACCACCATCATCATCCCTGTCTCACCCCACTCTCCTTTCCCAGAGGGTGCTCCTTGCCCTCTTCATCAGTGGATTGGATATTGGGGAAATCTTGCTATCAATGACTAACAAATGGAAGAAATAAGTCCTCCAAAGAAGGAACTCCTATTTATTTACATTATCTACAGCTAATATCTTCACTTCTTATTTTTATAACCAAACTTCTGGAATGAATAGCTCTCATTCACTATTATTTTCATTTTCTCAATTTTCCACCCTCTACAAGCATACTCCCAGGCACCTCTTTTTAGGAAATCTCTTGAGTGCTAACACCACCCATAACGTCCTAACAATCACTGACAATGATGCTTCTTCCTGTTCTTATTTGACTTCCAGCAAGCACCAAACACTTCTTTTTAAAGTTCTTTCTTGGATTTCACATGGCCATTCATTCCTTGTTCTCCTCCTACCTCCTCTCTCACTTTTCCTATGGTGTTCCCAAGGATAAGCTATCTTCTCCTTACCCTCATCGCAGTTTTGAGCACTTTAGTTCACATCCTTGATTTCAGCTACTGTCTACACATAATAATGATTCCCAAATTGTTCTCTTGCTCACTCAAGCATTTACATGCCCGTGTCCCCCTACCACAGCCCCCACAAGCCTATCCCAAGTTCCAGAGCTGTTTTGAACAGCTAACTGGACAATTTAAATAGGCATCTCAAACGCAATAGGTCCAAAAGCAGAATCTTCATGTTTATCCTATATGTTCTATCTTGATGAATGACATTACCTTTTTTCACAAAATTACCAGAAGTCAAAAATCTTGAAGTCCTCTTTGTACTTATCCTCCCTTCACGTGTCTAACCAAGACTATTTCCATTTCCTAATTGTGTTTCTTATGCCTGTCAGTGACTTGGTCCAAGATCTCATGACTTCTCATATAACTACAATTCTAGCTTTTTAACTGGCATTCCTGGTTGCCTTTTTCAATCCATACTCTATAGTACATTGGCATGACTTTTTCAAAATACAAATTGTATGTAACTTTTCCACTTAAGATCATCAGTGATGTCACATTACCCATATGCTAAAATCTGAATTCCTTTGTCAGTATCCAAGGCCCACCACATTATCTTCACAGCTTCATCTCTTTCCGATCTATCATTTCAGGCAGCCATAATCATCTGCTTCAAAGCCCCAAACAATATGACCTTCACTGTCTTTGCAGAAGCTGACCCAAGAGAAGTCTTCCCTCTCCTGTCACTAACTAAACTACCTACATTACTTGGAACTCTGCTCAAAAACTGGCTCTAAAAAATTCTAGCACCAAGTTCCAAGTCAAACCATAGAATCTTAATATTCATACAATACACATACTGTGTTTATCTCTACTGGCACAGATCTTATAGTGTGTGTGCATGCGTGCTCAGTTGCTTCAGTCATGTCTGACTCTTTGCAACCCTATGGACTGTAGCCTGCCAGGCTCCTCTGTCCATGGGATTCTCCAAGCAAGAATAATGGAGTGGGTTGCCATGCCCCCCTCCAGGAGATCTTCCTAACCCAGTATCAAATCTAGATCTCTCGCTTTGCAGGCAGATTCTTCACCAACTGAACCACCAGGGAAGCTCTAAGTGTTCCCAAATTTGTAAGTTTTAAATGGCTGGTTTTATATACATGAATTAAAAAAAAAAAAACATACTGGAGGAGAAAAGGGAAGAGAAATTTGTATACTTCAAATGAGCCAGAGACTACATATATATTATCAAAATTTGTGGTGAAAATTTTGTAAAACAAGTACTAATATCTCGATTTTACACATAAAGAAACAGAAGCTCAGGAAAATAAGCAAAATTCAACCCAGTATCACACATCCAATCTAGAAGTGGTAGAAATGGGATTCAAATTCAGGTTTGTCTCACCCAAAAGCCAATGCTCTTTGCTTAAACTGGGTACTATATTTAATTAATGAGGGAAAAAATGAAAAGATGTGGTCTTTTAATTAAAATATTTTCTTCTATAAACTTAATGAACAAGATGCAGAATTACATTTTTTCAGGTTGAAATTTGAGGAAGCTTACATGTAAACAGCAAAGAAAAATATTTAAAGTAATGCTGAAAACAAATTATCAATATGCCCTTAATAATTCAGTGTTTTAGGTGCTTTAGTTTTTTTACTTCTCTTGGCCAAATATAAATCATAACACATTTTGTATCTATTAATTACTAGAATAACAACTAACTAGATGAGACCAAATTAAGATAATTTTGTGTACATGCAACAGAACACAACATACGCTTCTAAAGATGTCGTCGGCTGGTCTGAATGATTTTTGGCAATAATATTTCTCGTTTTTTAATTAAAGCTTCCTAATGCTTATACACCAAAATATTATCAGTGATTGTATCCAGATGGCAGGAATATAAGCAATTTTTAGATTTTACTCATCACTTACTTTTGTTTTCTAAATGTTCCACAATAAACACCAATTTTGTCATTGAAAATATGAACTCCCCAACAAAGATAAATCCAGTCACTTCCTGAATAAGAATAGAACCAGTCACTCTATTTAGATGTCTCTCAAGAAAACAATCGTTCAACATAAGAAATATAAGTTTCTATTTTAACAAAAAGCCATACAACGTTTAGACTAGCATACATAAATCCACTAAAAATAACATTAGAAAAATTCACACAGGCTCACTGTATACCTACAGTGACCTTCAGAATCTACAGCTCAGGCTCCAGCAGTTTCAGAACTGAAGACCAGATCCCTTTAGTACCAAGGCAGAAATATTTCAGAGAAGTTGATTCAGCAGAACATAATCATGAAAGCATCTCCACTGCTCAAGCAGTTGACCATCAGATACATAGGGTGCCTACCATTCATAGTAGCAGGGGCACTCTCTGTCCTGGTCAAATACACTCCCACACTTCAATCCTGCCTCCCCCAGGTCTCTGCTTATCCTTCCGTCTATCATCACTTAAAGATTTCTCTATCATACCACTTTTAAAAATTGGCTTAAAACCCAACATTCAGAAAACTAAGATCATGGCATCTGGTCCCATCACTTCATGGCAAATAGATGAGGAAACAGTGGTTGACTTTATTTTGGGGGGCTCTAAAATCACTGCAGATGGTGACTGCAGCCATGAAATTAAAAGACGCCTACTGCTTGGAAGAAAAGTTATGACCAACCTAGACAGCATATTAAAAAGCAGAGACATTACTTTGCCAACAAAGGTCTGTCTAGTCAAAGTTATGGTTTTTCCAGTAGTCATGTATGGATGTGCGAGTTCAACTAGAAAGAAAGCTGAGCACTGAAGAACTGATGCTTTTGAACCATGGTGTTGGAGAAGACTCTTAAGAGTTCCTTGGACTGCAAGGAGATCTAACCAGTCCATCCTAAAGGAAATCATTCCTGAATATTCATTGGAAGGACTGATGCTAAAGCTGAAACTCCAATACTTTGGCCCCCTGATGCGAAGAACTGACTCATTTGAAAAGTCCCTGATGCTGGGAAAGATTGAAGGTGGAGAAGAAGGGGACAACAGAGGATGAGATGGTTGGATGGCATCACCGACTGGATGGACATGAGTTTGAGTAAACCCGGAGAGTTGGTGATAGGCCGGGAGGCTTGGCGTGCTGCAGTCCATGGGGTCGCAGAGTCAGACACGACTGAGTGACTGAACTGAACTGAACTTGACCAAAACAAACATAAAAGTTCTTTTTTGACCTCTGCACTCCTCATTCTTCATTCATTTAAAAGATTTATTTGTTTCACAACTAATTACTACAAGGAAAAAAAGTTACAAAGGAAAACAAGATCTCTAATTTTTAGTGGTAACCATTCTGATCTCTATAGAGATGGGACTTGTGTTTTCAAATTTAACCTTTGCCGGACCTTGCAGTCAGTTACCTATTGCAACCTGAAGACTGCCCAGTTTCTTGCTTACTGACCAAGCAGAGATGGTTTAGTTGGTAGGTGAGCAAATCCTTAGAATGAACAAACCCTTAGCTCTTCCACTGCCCTTCCTGATTGTCCTTCTTGACCCATGTAAGGTTTCTCTCAACACCAAGAACCATAGTTTTACAATATTAAAAATACTTTATATATATAATAAAAGGTAACTCACACATAAAAAGAAATTCACTCAGAAAAATAAAGATCTTACTTAAAAAGAATTTGCTTTTAAGTGACACAAATGAATTTACAAAACAGAAAAAGACTCACAGACTTAGAAAACAAACTTATGGTTGGGAGGGTAAGGGATAGTGAGGGAGTTTGGGATGGTCATGTACACACTGCTATACTTAAAATGGATAACCAACAAGGACCTATTGTATAGCACATGGAATTTTGTTCAATGTTATGTGGCAATATGGATGAGAGGGAGATTTGGAGGAGAATGGATACATGTATATGCATGTCAAAGGATGAGATGGTTAGATGGCATCACTGACTCAATGGACATGAACTTGAACAAACTCCCGGAGATAGTGAAGGACAGAGAAACCTGGTGTGCCACAGTTCATGGAGTCATAAAGAGTCGGAAACGACTTAGTGACTGAACAATAACATGTGCATGGCTGAGTCCCCTTCACTGTTCACCTGGAACTGTCACAAAACTGTTAATCAGCTATACCAGAATACAATAAAAAGTTAAACACAAAATCAAAAAAGAACTTGCTTTTGGGGTCTTCCGAGTGCATTCCCATTTGGGAAGCGCTGCCACGTCTTTTCTGGTAGTCATGTCCAACTCTTTGCAACCCCATGGATTGCAAAGGAGCCCACCAGGCTCCTCTGTTCACAGAATTTTCCAGGCAAGAATACTGGAGTGGGTTGCCATGTCCTTTTCCAGGGGATCTTCCTGACCCAGAGATCAAACCAGAGTCTCCTGCATTGCAGGCAGATTCTTTACCATCTGAGCCACCAGGGATGCCCAGACAACTAAGTCAAAATCAAATACATTGAAAAGATCTGTAGCTTGGAATCAGTCCTTCCCCCACATTTCAAAACAGGGCTTGGAGATCTAATATAAAAAGATTAAAGAAGAGAGAAGAAATTCTTCAAACACCTGCCTTATAAAATATAATCTGCATAGAATATTCCAACTTAAGGTGATTTAAAACATGTTAAAATGTTTCTGGGAAAAATTTTCCAAACAAAATTGAAAGGATATAGGATAGCTCTCTAACTTATACAAATTGCAGAAGTCCAGTTAAATTTGTTCATCTCCAAGCCTAAGTGACAATGCCTTCTTCCCTTAGCATACATGCAAAATTAAAATAAGAAAATCTATTAGCTGAATTTATATTGCTTTTTCCTACCCTGTTATATAATTATATCTTATATGTATTTAGTCTAGAAACAAAATCATAAAAATGCAAGAACAAGCTAGAAATCACAATTAGAATTTAGAAGGGTTTTAAGAGAATTGTTTTAAAAACATATTTGTTTTTGACTTGCAGATCATAGATGCTTTGTAAACAACTCCCTTCAGCTTCAAGGGTGGTACTTTCCATGAAGATCATTTTAATTCACAGTTACTATTCCTATCTGCTCAGTTCATAAGAAACCAAGATTTTGGTTAAAATGACATTACGGAAGAAAAAAACAGTTATCAAAACTAACAAAAGAAAATTTTCAAAGGAAAGTTTGCACAAAAAGAAGCAACTTCAGTTGTGTCAGGTCAATTGGTATCATCTAACAAGACCCAGCTTTTAAAAGTCACTCCATTTTTAAACCATAGTGTCTTTTTTCTTATTGAATGACTTCTATAGCATGACTTTCATTATGTTCCAAAAATTAAAAAAAAAAATTCATAGCAGTCACCACTATAATTTCCACAAAACACATTAAATGTATTGATACAATATTTAACTAGCAAAATATGTTATATACATTTCTATATCATAAAAATCCTTTTAATAAGTCTCATGTAATACCAGTGAAAAACCAAGCTGAATTTCTCAATGCTATAGAAAAGTATCTGGCAACTTTTCATCACTAACTGGAGATTTAAATGATCAAGTTTGATTTACAATAAGGTTGTTCTTTTCTATTTTAAAATATTTTTATCATGGAAACAACCAAAATCTGACTTTTCCTTGTATTACAAAACAATTTTTAGAAGTGACTAACCAAATAATTGGTGCCAACAATTTAGCACAGAATATTTAGAGCAAAATAGAGGATTTTTTTTGGGGGGGGGTTAACAGAAATGCCTGCGATATTTAGTATACAAAAGCTAACAAAGCAGACAATGAATTTCTTTAACCACACTTCAACTGCAATAGTAAGAAACTCTGGTGGTAATTCCTACCTTTAGAAATATTCAAGAGAAACAAGTTGGTGCTGTATTTACCACAAGGGTGATTTAGGTTCCACTTGATAGCCTTTCTCCTTTACCAGGAATAAAACTGCCTTTCTGGAGAAAGCGAGTTAACAACAAAGCCCATGTTGCTGGAGTCAGCCTGAATTTCTAGCAAATAGGGATGAAGCTATTTGCATCTGCTAGTTTGGGGAAGGGGAGAGTGGGAGGAGGGACTAAGAGGACTGCTAAAGTAATTCACATATTGTCTGTGGGCTGTATAGACAGTGATCATCAGTCACCTGCTCAAACTTCCTTCACTCCTGCCGTCGGAGAAGAACCAAAGGTTACCCTGGGTCAGAGAATCTGGAAACATGTAAGAAGACAAGCAAAAATCTAACTGCCAACCCGACTGTGTCCACAGACAAAGTTATCCCTGCTGGACTACTAAAAACCAAGACATTTTAATAGTCTCAAGAGGACTTGTTAAAATATATCATAAAACAGAAGAAAAAGCTTCAGGTTCTGCTTGCAATTACTGCAATACTTGGCTGAAGTACTTAAAACAAAGAAAGGACATTTGTTTTTTTCTTCAAGATACTCCTTTGCATCATAATAGCTATTTCATTTGCACAAGCAAAACATTTGTTCCAAGCTGTTCATACGAAAAAGAAAGTATCAGCTGTTTAAAATTTCTTGGCTTGTAAGTGAATAATTTGGGCTGACAGCATTTCTAACTATTTATTTTATACCAAACAGGAAAAGTACTAAATATACTAAGCATCAATCAAGCATCAGCTTCTCAGTCTTCTCCAACTGTTTGGGACACTATGGACTGCAGCACACCAGACTTCCCTGCCCATCACCAACTCCCGGAGCTTGCTCAAACTCATGTCCATCGAGTCGGCGATATCATCCAACCATGTCATCCTGTCATTCCCTTCTCCTCCTGCCTTCAATCTTTCCCAGCATCAGGGTCTTTTCCAATGAGTCAGCTCTTCACATCATTTTATTATAAGCTACACTAAGGTCAAAACTCTAAACAAATATTCAAATGTTTATTCAGAAGCTTTCTGATAGGACTGATACACCTTGAATATTTTATAGCCTTAATTTTATGCACCTCTGTTATTTTTGACCCACCATAACATACAGAAATGAAAAGTGCTGCTTTATGTGGTATTTACTCAACACACAGTCATATAAGGAGGGAAAAACTTGGGAAAGATGTCTGAAAAATTATAAAATCTTAATTTTAAAATTCAGAGAGGTGAAGCACAAGTTATAGAAACCACATAGTCCTCTGGTTACCTGAACAAAGAGTAAAAGCAGTCATAATTTGTGGTTTTGGTTTTTAAAAAATGAGAATGAGATGGGGGTGGAGAGTAAAGCTACTTCTTGTCCACACATAAAAGCTTTGAAATACTTCTCAAAAAACTAACTTTGAAAAAGAATGTGTATATGTGTGTGTGTGTGTGTGTGTGTGTGTGTGTGTGTGTGTATAACTGAGTTGCCTGGCTGTTCAGTAGAAATTAACACAACATTATAAATCAACTATACTTCAATAAAATTTTTTAAAAAGATTAACTTTTAAATAGTTCCAAAGAAAAATGTTACAAAGGGCAAAATAAGACTATAATATAAAATTACTAATTATATATTTTAAAGGATCAAAAGTTTAGATTTTAAAATTCACTCCCTTAAAATTTTAATTAAAAAACTAAACCATATACATGTGTGTGTCTTAGGGGAAGCACACTGACTGAAACTGCCCACCCTGGCCAAGCACCATAGTAACCATTTGCATGAGTTGTTTTACAACAGGAAGTCCTGGTAAAGAACACGGAACTAATAATCCACCACCAGCAGGAAGAGTTTGGAAAAGGTCAAAAGGAGACACCACATGTCAGACCATCTCCCAGAATCCTCACTGGCATCCATCTTGGCTGAACAAGGTGTGCACCACCAGGAAGGACTGAGTCAGAATGACTGGCTAAAGACAACCCAGAAACTAATCCCATCACCATAAAACCAGAGACTGTGAGCCACATGGCAGAGCAGTTCTCCTGGGTTCCCTTACCATACTGCTCTCCTCCTGGACACCTTTTCCCAATAAAATCACTTGCTTTGTCAGCACATGTGTCTCCTTGGACAATTCATTTCCAAGTGTTAGACAGGAGCCCAGTTTCGGGCCCTAGAGGGGTCCCCCTTCCTGCAACATGTGCATACACACGACATAAAATAAACCATCATTCAAAGAAGCAGCTAATAGTACCCAAGATAATCATATTTAAAACTCTTCACTTTAATCTGAAAAGTTCTTATTCATACAATTTATGTCTGAATTACCAACAAAGAAAATCTAATATGCCAGTTCTATCAATTATTCATAATCAGAAATGCTTTACAAACTTGTGATTGAAATGACATGTTACCACTGAGTTCCACTTGGAAATTAAAGTTGTTTCCATGAGGCAGGGGGTGAGGGACCCAAATAAACTGAAGGATTTGATCAAGAAAAGAGTTAAAATGATCACTGACAGCATACTGTGCCATTATACAGGAATGCTTGGCTACACCTTTCTGATTCTAGGTTTTCCCCTCCTCCACATTTCCCTTCAGACCAGAGGAATTCCTCTATACCCTTGGGATCCAGAAACTTTATACTCTAAGCATCTGGAAGCTTGCTGCCCGTTTTCCTGGTCTGTATGGGCACAAATGCTTAAAGAATTAGACTACACGATGACATTTCACACCAGGGTGGGTCATTAAGCTATAATCAATGAGGCATAAATCTGAAGCTAAGTTAAATAAAATTAATTCATTAATGTTTTGGAAATTATACAAAGTTAAAGTTTAATTTATATAGTTAACTTCAAGAGTATTTAAGTAGTTTCAAAGTCAGGTAGAATAGTTTATAAGTATTTATAAAACAAAAAACTTTGAATATCTCACAATATTAGAAAAAATTAACACTGAATCAAATTTTTTAAAAGAATCCTATTTCTGAGTTTCCCCAATTTCTCAGAACACTAAAAACCTACACTTACTGTGTTTATAAAATAAAATAGCAACATATTTGTTTACAAAATTTTCCAAATAAAGACAAGAAAAGTTTTTTTAAAAAAATACATAGCCTTTAAAATAATGACTGACCCAGCTCTGATTCTAAGTTGCTAGATTCCAAGTCTTATTCTTCATGTATTAAACATTTAACTTTAATGAAATGACTGGCTATAAATTCCAGTACGTGTATATGCTGGAAACAAAAGGAGGGCAATATGAAAAGAAACCAATAGTTAACCAACAGTTTACAGGACATTCCTAAATTTATATCATTTATTTAGAAGAGAACTAAGATATAAGATACAAAAGGAAGGGGGAAAACCGAAACAGAGAACAGTAAGATCAAATAAATTTTGCAAGAAAAAATCTACACTGGACTTTGTTTTAGTTTACTTGACTCAGCCTTAAGTTGCCAAGGACATAGCAGCACACACTTCTTTCCTCTTTCTCAACAAATGCCCTGTTCAGGTCTCTAGAATAAATCTGATGAGCTGTGACAGAACCAAACAGAAGTAAAGGGCTTTGAAAGTAAAGGGTGAGGGTCATTAACAAGAGCCAACAAAGGAAAATTTAAATAAACAAGAGGGGGAAAAGCCACTCAGCTTGCTTTATTTTTTATTGAAAGCATGTTTCTCAGAGGATTTCTATAGCAATGATAGGCCTGATAAGAACATAGCTCGTTCTGATTATAAAATTGTTAACACCAAGGAAAAAATAGAAGTTTTAAAGTAAATTAAACCTTATTACTATTCTTGAAAAGAAAAGCAGTAAAGCTTAAATAAGGTCTTCACTATATTTCTTTAAGAAATTATGCAAGTAAATTGTCTTTGCATGCATGCTAAGTAACTTCAGTCCTATCCAACTCTTTGTGAGTCACTGGACTATAGCCCACCAGGCTCTTCTGTCCATGGGATTCTCCAGCCAAGAATACTGGAGTGGGTTGCCATTTCCTCCTCCAGGGGAATCTTCCTGACACAGGGATAGAACCTGCAGCTCCTGCAGCTCCTGCATCACAGGCAGATTCTTTACCATTTAAGACACCAGGGAAGCCTGAATTGTCTTTACTCATTAACTATTTGAAAAGGTTTTATGTGCCATAGTCTTTAAAAAAACATGGAAAAGCAATTTAAAAAGGTTCAAAAAAAATTCCAAACTGTTTGAGAAATATTCAAAACAAATAAAAACAATGCAGATTTTTAAAAATTCATGAAATTCTACCAATTTAAAATTATTTGTCCTTTTTGAAATGATTTAACTAAGCCCCCTTAGTTATTTAATATTGAAGTCAATAAGTTTAACAGTTCTATACATTCTCTTAAAAGACCATAAATATCATTAAAAAGCAAATGACTGAGGAAAAGGTTTTGTTTTTATGACAAAGGGTTGATTATGTGCAACAAATGAATCACTCAAATCCACAAGGAAAGGAACAATAAGAAAAAACTGGGAAAAGGTAATTAGCAGGAAAATGATAAAGGAATATTAATAATTAAAATAAATGGAAACAAAAAGATTCAACCTCACTAGTAATCTAAGAAATAAAAAATTTAAAAATAACATTTTTGAATTAGCAAAAATAAGAAGATAATGCCCAAAGTTGACCAGAGAAGGAAAAAAACATTTTCATCCACCACTGAGGGGAGTGGATGTGAGTATACCTATCTGAATGACAATTTGTCAACCTTAGAAACATACCCTCTGACTCAGCAAACTTATTCTATGTAGATAATTAGAGAAGTATGCAAAGATATATTCTTCAAATCATCTAATTTAATAACATAAATGTGTAAAAAGCCTAAATTCAAACAAAACAGAAGTTTTGATAAATAAATTATGGTACAGCCACATAATGGAGCACAAAACAAGTAAAATTGAAAACTGGATGAATGTACTTCACATGGGAATACAGTCACAAGATATCATGAAAAAAGTTGACAAAAGAGTGGAGTATGCAGTATAATCTCTTTTCAAACTGAAACCATGAATTAATTTAGACACAAATGTAACATACCAATACATTCTGGCTTAAACTACAACAACAAAAAAGCCACAGATAAAAGTCCCCATTACCACCCTATACCCTTTTCCAGAAATAATCACTATTACAAATTTGTATAGCCTTTCAGATCTGTTCTATGTATTTATTTATATATATCTATAGTTAAATATAGAAATACATACTTATTTTAACTTAATGGTATTATATTGTATGTACTAGAGAGGTTGTTCTTTTCAATTAATACATCTTTTTTTTGTTTGTTTGTTTGTTTTTTTTGTTTTTTTTTTTTTAATTTTTCAGTGGGTTTTGTCATACATTGATATGAATCAGCCATAGAGTTACACGAATTCCCCATCCCGGATTAATACATTAATACATCTTTCTTAGTAAACAGGAATGGTCTCATTCTTCTAAATTCTTCTGTATGACTTTTAAGAATAAATATGCTATAACAACATTTTTCTACTGCTTTGCTGTGTCTGTATTCTTAAGCTATATGTGTAAAACAAAAATTTTTAAAAAGCTTTTGAAGCCAAATACAGATAAAACTGTTCGCCATGGTTATCTCAGTATGCTTTTCTCATTGTTCTGCTTGAAGCATTTATTACTTTTTCTATTAGAGAAAAATTAAATTAAAAATAATAAAAAATAATTTAAAAACATTTGGCTTTCAAGGATAAATCACATTAGGATTTCCATGATGGTCCAATGGTTAAGAATCCACCTGTCAATGCAGGGGACACCAGTTCAATCCCTGGTCCGGGAAGATTTCACAGGCCACGGGGCAACTAAGCCCATGTGCCACAGCTACTGAGTCTGTACTCTAGAGCCTGCAAGCCGCAGCTACTGAGCTCAGGCTCTGCAACTACTGAAGCCCACAAGCCACCACTACTGAAGCCTGCATGCCATGGAGCCCAAGTTTCACAAGAAAAGCCACCACAGTGAGAAGCCCACACACCACAACAAGAGAATAGCCCTGCTCACTGCAACTAGAGAAAACCTGCACAGCAACAAAGACCCAGCACAGCCAAAAATAAATAAATAAAAAGAATACCACATTATGTCTAAGAAATGATACTTCTATATTATAGCTGTCATTTAGTGAATTATATATTGGCTAAAGTAAATGTTTTCTCTACTCAAAAACAGTATTTCACCTTGTGTAAGTACAGTACTAACACTATTAATCTATCTGTAATTAATAAGCAATGCTTGAAAAAAATAAAATGAATCATATATGCAATGTCTCTGAACATCAACTAACAACATTTAACCATACTCTCCCCAGAATCCTACAGTTCTTGCAGGAACTTCTGTGAATCTTTACATATCAGAATGTGGCACCAGGGGGCATATCTTTGTTTCTATTCTACTGCTTCCAAACACTATTTTGGCACAGGTTGGATTGTGTATGAAAGTCACTCGTCAAGTCCGACTCTTTGTAACTCCATGGACTGTAGCCCACCAGGCAACGCCATTCATGGGATTTTCCAGACAAGAATACTGGAGTGGGTTGCCATTTCAATTTGCAGGGGATCTTCCCAACCCAGGGATCAAACTCAGGTCTCCCCCATTGCAGGCAGAGTCTTTACCATCTGAGCCACCAAAGAAGCCAGGCTGGATTACTTGTATTCAAAAAGTAGTTATAAATGAAACCACAAAGCTACAGTAATCAAAACAGCAAATGGTATTGGCACAAAACCAGACATACAGATCAATGAAACAGAACAGAGAGCCTATGGTCAATTAATCTCTGACAAAGAAGGCAAGAACATACAATGCAGAAAAAGATAGTCTTTTCAACAAGTTGTGTTGGGGACCCTGGACAGCTTACATGTAAACCAAAGAAATTAGAACACTTCTTCACACCATATACAAAAATGAACTAAAAACGGTTACAAGACCTAAAAAACACTTGACACCATAAAACTCACAGAAGAGAATACAGGCAAAACATTCTCTGATATTAATTGCAGCCATACTTTCTTAGATAAGTCTCCCAAAGCAAAAGAAATAAAGAGAAAAAAATAAACAAATAAGACCTAATCAAATTTAAAAGCTTCTGCACAGCAAATATAACCATCAACAAAATTAAAAGAAAATCTATAGAATGAGAGAAAATATTTGCAAATGATGAGATCAACAAGGGGTTAAGATCCAAAACACACAAAGAATTCATACAACTGAACATCAAAAACACCAAACAAACCAATCAGGAGAAAACTCATACAGACATTTCTCCAAAGACACACAGTTGGCCAACAGGCATGTGAAAAGATACTGAAAATCACTAAATATCAGAAAAATGAAAATAAAAGCCACAATGAGGTATCATCTCACACTGGTCAGAATGGCTATCATCAAAAAGTCTACAAATAATAATCAAGCATCTTCTCCAACCACAATGCTATGAGACTAGGTATCAATTACAAGAAAAAAAAAACTGTAAGAAACACAAACGTAAAAAAAAAAATTAAAAAAATAAATAAATAAAAATAAAAAACATTAAAAAATAAAAAAAGTAAAAAACATAAAAAAAAGAAACACAAACGTATGGAGATTAAATACGTTCATAAATAACCAACAGATTACTGAAGAAATCAAAAGGAAAATCAAAAAATTTCTAGAAACAAATGACAATAAAAACACAACAACTCAAACCTGTGGGATGCAAGAAAAGCAGTTCTAAGAGGGAAGTTTATAGCAATACAATCCTACCTCAAGAAACAAGAAAAACACTGAACAGACAACCTAACGTTACACCTAAAACAACTGAAAAAAGGAGAACAAAAAAACTCCAAAATTAGTAGAAGGAAAGAAATCATAAAGATCAGGGCAGAAATAAATGAAAAAGAAATGGAAGAAACAATACTAAAGATAATAAAACTAAAAGTTGGTTCTTCAAGAAGATAAACAAAATTGACAAACCTCTAGCCAGACTTATCAAGAAAAAAAGAAGAATCAAATCAACAAAATTAGAAATGAAAAAGGAGAGGTTACAATAGACAATGCAGAAATACAAAGGATTATAAGAGACTATTGTGAACTATATGGCAATAAAATGGATAACGTGGAAGAAATGGACAGATTTTAAGAAAAGTTCAATCTTTCAAAAGTTGCAGAGGAAGGAACACATCCAAACTCATTCTACAAGGCCACCATCACTCTGACACCAAAACCAGCACAAAAAAAGAAAACTACAGGTCAATATCACTGATGAAAAGAAGCAAAAAACCTCAACATAATTTTAGCTAACAGAATTCAGCAATGCATCAAAAAGCTCATACACCATGATCAAGTTGAGTTTATTCCAGGGATGCAAGGATTCTTCAATATACGCAAATCAATCAGTGTGATACGCCATATTCAGTTCAGCTCAGTTCAGTCGCTCAGTCGTGTCCGACTCTTTGCAACCCCATGAATCGCAGCACGCCAGGCCTCCCTGTCCATCACCAACTCCCAGAGTTTACTCAAACTCATGTCCATCAAAGTCAGTAATGCCATCCAACCATCTCATCCTCTGCCGTCCCCTTCTCCTCCTCCCTTCAGTCTTTCCCAGCATCAGGGTCTTTTCCAATGAGTCAACTCTTCACATCAGGGGGCCAAAATATTGGAGTTTCAGCTTCAACATCAGTCCTTCCAATGAACACCCAGGACTGATCTCCTTTAGAATGGACTGGTTGGATCTCCTTGCAGTCCAAGGGACTCTCAAGAGTCTTCTCCACAGTTCAAAAGCATCAATTCTTTGGTGCTCGGCTTTCTTCACAGTCCAACATCCAAACATGACCACTGGAAAAACCATAGCCTTGACTAGACGGACCTTTGTTGGCAAAGTAATGTCTCTGCTTTTCAATAGGCTGTCTAGGTTGGTCATAACTTTCCTTGCAAGGAGTAAGGGTCTTTTAATTTCATGGCTGCAATCACCATCTGCAGTGATTTTGGAGCCCAGGAAAATAAAAGTCAGCCACTGTTTCCCCATTTATTTGCCATGACATGATGGGACCAGATGCCATGATCTTAGTTTTCTGAATGTTAAACTTTAAGCCAACATTTTCACTCTCCTCTTTCACTTTCATCAAGAGGCTTTTTAGTTGCTCTTCACTTTCTACCATAAGGTTGGTCTCATCTGCATATCTGAGGTTGTTGATGTTTCTCCCAGCAATCTTGATTCCAGCTTGTGCTTCTTCCAGCCCAGAGTGTCTCATGATGTACTCTGCATATAAGTTAAATAAGCAGGGTGATAATATACAGCCTTGACGTACTCCTTTTCCTATTTGGAACCAGTCTGTTGTTCCACGTCCAGTTCTAACTGTTGCTTGCTGACCTGCATATAGGTTTCTCAAGAGGCAGGTCAAGTGGTCTGGTATTCCCATCTGTTTCAGAATTTTCCACAGTTTATTGTGATCCACACAGTCAAAGGCTTTGGTATAGTCATATTAACAAATATAAAAATCACATGATAATCTCAATAGATGCAGGAAAAGCCTTTGACAAAATTCAGTACCAATTTATAATTAAAACTCTTCAAAAAATGGGCATAGAAGTAACCTACCTCAACATAGTAAAGGCCATATATGATAAGCCTACAGCAAACATTATTTTCAATGGTGAAAAACTGAAAGCATTCCCCCTAAGATCAGGAACAAGACAAGGATGTCCACTTTCACCACTATTACTCAACATAGTTCTGGAAGTCCTAGCTACAGCAATCTGAGAAGAAAAAGAAATAAAAGGAATCTAGATCAGAAAAGAAGAAGTAAAGCTCTCACTGTTTGCAGATGACATGATACTGTACATAGAAAACCGTAAAGATAGTATCAGAAAATTGCTAGAGCTAATCAGTGAATTTAAGCAAAGTTGCAGGATACAAAATCAATACACAGAAATCACTTGTATTTCTATATATAGTAACAATGAAAAATCAGAAAGAGAAATTAAGGGATCAATCCCATTCACCATTTCAACAGAAAGAATTAAATATCTAGGAATAACTTACCTAAGGAGACAAAAGAACTGTACACTGAAAATTATAAAACACTAATGAAAGAAAGATGACATGAACAGATGGAGGGATATTCTATGTTCCTGGGTAGGAAGAATCAATATTGTGAAAATAATCATACTACCAAATGCAATCTACAGATTCAATGTGATCCCTATCAAATTACCAATGGCATTTTCACAGAACTAGAACAAAAAGTTTCACAATTCATACAGAAACCCAAAAGACTCCGAAGAGCCAAAGCAGTCTAGAGAAAGAAGAAAGGAGCTGCAGGAATTAACCTTCCTGACTTCAGATTATACTACAAAGCTACAGTCATCAAGACAGTATGGTATTGGCACAAAAACAGAAATATAGACCAATGGCTAAAGATAGAAAGCCCAGAAATAAACCCACGCACCTACGGCTACCTTATTTTTGACAAAGGAGGCAAGAATACACAATGGGGCAAAGATAGCCTCTTTAATAAATGGTGCTGGGAAAACTGGACAGCTATATGTAAAAGAATGAAATTAGGGGGAGGAGCCAAGATGGCGGAGGAGTAGGACAGGGAGACCACTTTCTCTCCTAGAAATTCATCAAAAGAATAACTGAACACAGAACAAACTTCACAAAACAACTTCTGATCGCTAGCTGACGTCACCAGGAGCCCAGAAAAGCAGCCCATTGTCTTCGAAAGGAGGTAGGACAAAATATAAAAGATAAAAAGTGAGACAAAAGAGCTAAGGACGGAGATCCGTCCTGGGAAGGGTCTTAATAGAGGACGTTCCCAGACACCGGGAAACCCTCGCACTGGCGGGCCTGGGGGAAGTGTTTGAATCTCACAGGGCAACCTGACTGGGAGAGAAACAATAAATAAAACCCACAGATTACAAGCCTAAAAGCAACTCCCAGCAGAAAAGTACCCCAGACACCCGCATCTGCCACCAGCAAGTGGGGGCAGAACGGAGAGGAGCGGGCGGCATTACTTGGAGTAGGGTCTGGACCTGAGTGCCCTGAGGACAATCGGAGGGAGCTTTTGTGAGTTCCCAGCTTGAACTGTGGGAGAGCAAAAGAGAGAGAGAAAATTAACCGGCCCGAACACACTGCCGGCTGTTCGCAGAACAAAGGGACCGAGATTCTGGATGGTCGACATCCGCCGGGAGGGTCGCGGCGAGACACAGGGTGCAGGCACCCGACCGGTGCGGGCGGGGACTGGGGCTGGGGACGCGGAGGGCAGAAGGCGCACGCACCGGACTGGCGCCGGCGGAATCTGAGACTGGGACCACGGAAGGGAGTGGGCGCGCGCACCCGGGGAGAGTGCGCCCATCAAGCGTCAAGCCCCTGGCTGCCTGGACCGCTCTGATGGGAAGGCACAAAGAGCAGGCGCAGCTTTCTGTTCCGACCTTTGGCAGAACACCCGAGGGCTGGAACCGCGCGCAGCACGGGGCGCGCTCCATACAGAGCAGCCGGGAGCCTGAGCAGCGCCGGCCCCGCTCCGCAGCGCCGGCCCCGCTCCGCAGCGCGATGGAACTAGCTACCTGAATAAGAGTCGTCCTCCGCCCGCCTAGGTCAGGGCGGAAAGGAGGCCCTGAAGAGACCGGCAAACAGAAGCCAAATAAACAAAGGGAACCGCTTCAGAAGGAACTGGTGCAACAGATTAAAATCCCTGTAGGAAACACTGACTACACCGTAAGGGGCCTGTAGATATCAAGAAGTGTACGCTGGAACGAGGAGCTATCTGAAACGGAGCCGAACCCACACTGACCGCAACAGCTCCAGAGAAATTCCTAGATATATTTTTACTTTTTTTAAGTAAGGAAAAAAAATTTTTTTTATTTTATTTCTTCTTTTTTATTTTTTCTCTTTTATTTTCCTTTAAAATTCTCTATTACTCCCCCATTACTCCTTAACTTTCATTTTCATAAATTCATACGATTTTTTTTAGTTAGGGAAAATTTTTTTTTCCTTTTTTTTTTTTTCTTTTTTTCCCCCTTCTTCTCTTCTATTTTCTGTTTTTCTTTTTCTCTTATTTCTTTTAAAGTCCTCTAGTACTCCTCTACTACTCCTTAATTATTCATTTTCAATACACTATAACCTTACAAAGAGGAAAGGAAAAAAAGAAGAGAAGCCCTATTTTTAAACCAAACCTCATATATATTTCTAAAATTTTTTGGGGGGGTGTTTTTGTTTTTAATATAGTATTTTTAAGAGTCTAACCTCTACTCTAGATTTTTAATTTTTGTTCTTCAGTATATGATATAAACTGTGAACATTTAAGAATCCAATATTCAGTTTCCATTTTTATTCAGGAGTGTGTTGATTATTCTCTCCCAATCTTGACTCTCTGTTTTCTACCTCAGAACACCTCTATTTCCTCCTTTCCCCTTCTCTTCCCAATCCAATTCTGTGAATCTTTGTGGGTGTCTGCGCTACGGAGAACACTCTAGGAACAGACGACTGCGTAGATCTGTCTCTCTCCTCTTGAGTCCCCCTTTTTCTCCTTCTGCTCATCTCTATTTCCCTCCTCCCTGTCCTCTTCTTCATGTAACTCTGTGAACATCTCTGGGAGTCACTAACGGGGGAGAATCTTTTTGCCATTAACCTAGAAGTTTTATTATCAGTGCTGTATAGTTGGAGAAGTCCTGAGACTACAGGAAGAATAAAACTGAAATCCAGAGGCAGGAGATTTAAGCCCAAAACCTGAGAACACAAGAAAACTCCTGACTACATGGAACTTTAAGTAATAAGAGACCGTCCAAAAGCCTCCATACCTACACTGAAACCAACCACCACCCAAGAGCCAACAAGTTTTAGAGCAAGACATACCACACAAATTCCCCAGCAACGCAGGAACATAACCCTGAAAGTCAACATACAGACTGCCCAAAGTCACACCTAACACATAGACCCATCTCAAAACTCATTACTGGGCACTCCATTGCTCTCCAGAGAGAAGAAATCAAGTCCCACGCACCAGAACATCGATGCAAGCTTCCCTAACCAGGAAACCTTGACAAGCCAACCGTCCAAACCCACCCACCAGGTAAAAACTCCACAATAAAAAGGAACCACAGACCTCCATAATACAGAAAGCCCATTCCAGACACAGCAAGATGAAAAGGCAGAGAAATAACCAACAGGTAAAGGAACATGACAAATGCCCACCAAGTCAAACAAAAGAGGAGGAGATAGGAAATCTACCTGAAAAAGAATTTAGAATAATGATAATAAAAATGATCCAAAATCTTGAAAACAAAATGGAGTTACAGATAAATAGCCTTAAGACAAAGATTGAAAAGATGCAAGAAATGTTTAATAAAGACCTAGAAGAAATAAAAGAGAGTCAATTAAAAATGAATAATGCAATGAATGAGATCAAAAACACTTTGGAGGGAACCAAGAGTAGAATAACAGAGACAGAAGATAGGATAAGTGAGGTAGAAGATAAAATGGTGGAAATAAATGAAGCAGAGAGGAAAAAAGAAAAGAGGATCAAAAGAAATGAGGACAACCTCAGGGACCTCTGGGACAATGTGAAATGCCCCAACATTCGAATCATAGGAGTCCCAGAAGAAGAAGACAAAAAGAAAGGCCATGAGAAAATACTCGAGGAGATAATAGCTGAAAACTTCCCTAAAATGGGGAAGGAAATAGCCACCCAAGTCCAAGAAACCCAGAGAGTCCCAAACAGGATAAACCCAAGGTGAAACACTCCAAGACACATATTAACCAAATTAACAAAGATCAAACACAAAGAACAAATACTAAAAGCAGCAAGGGAGAAACAACAAATAACACACAAAGGGATTCCCATAAGGATAACAGATGATCTATCAATAGAAACCCTACAGGCCAGAAGGGAATGGCAGGACATAATGAAAGTAATGAAAGAGAATAAACTACAACCTAGATTACTGTACCCAGCAAGGATCTCATTCAGATATGAAGAAGAATTCACAAGCTTTACAGACAAGCAAAAGCTGAGAGAATTCAGCACCACCAAACCAGCTCTTCAACAAATGCTAAAGGATCTTCTCTAGACAGGAAATGCAGAAAGGTTGTATAAACGGGAACCCAAAACAACAAAGTAAATGGCAACGGGACCACACCTATCAATAATTACCTTAAATGTAAATGGGTTGAATGCCCCAACCAAAAGACAAAGATTGGCTGAATGGATACAAAAACAAGACCCCTATATATGCTGTCTACAAGAGACCCACCTCAAAACCAGAGACAAATACAGACTAAAAGCGAAGGGCTGGAAAAAAATATTTCACGCAAATGGAGACCAAAAGAAAGCAGGAGTCACAATACTCATATCAGATAAAATAGACTTTCAAATAAAGGATGTGAAAAGAGACAAAGAAGGACACTACATAATGATCAAAGGATCAATCCAAGAAGAAGATGTAACAATTATAAATATATATGCACCCAACATAGGAGCACCACAATATGTACGGCAAACGCTAATGAGTATGAAAGAGGAAATTAATAGTAACACAATAATAGTGGGAGACTTTAATACCCCACTCACAACTATGGATAGATCAACTAAACAGAAAATCAACAAGGAAACACAAACCTTAAATGATACAATGGACCAGCTAGACCTAATTGATATCTATAGGACATTTCACCCCAAAACAATCAATTTCACCTTTTCCTCAAGTGCACACGGAACCTTCTCCAGAATAGATCACATCCTGGGCCATAAATCTGGTCTTGGAAAATTCAGAAAAATTGAAATCATTCCAGTCATCTTTTCTGACCACAGTGCAGTAAGATTAGATCTCAATTACAGGAAAAAAATTGTTAAAAATTCAAACATATGGAGGCTAAATAACACGCTTCTGAATAACCAACAAATCATAGAAGAAATCAAAAAAGAAATCAAAATATGCATAGAAATGAATGAAAATGAAAACACAACAACCCAAAACCTATGGGACACTGTAAAAGCAGTGCTAAGGGGAAGGTTCACAGCATTACAGGCTTACATCAAGAAACAAGAAAAAAGCCAAATAAATAACCTAACTCTACACCTAAAGCAATTAGAGAAGGAAGAAATGAAGAATCCCAGGGTCAGCAGAAGGAAAGAAATCTTAAAAATTAGGGCAGAAATAAATGCAAAAGAAACTAAAGAGACCATAGCAAAAATCAACAAAGCTAAAAGCTGGTTTTTTGAAAAAATAAACAAAATTGACAAACCATTAGCAAGACTCATTAAGAAACAAAGAGAGAAGAACCAAATTAACAAAATAAGAAATGAAAAGGGTGAGATCACAACAGACAACACTGAAATACAAAGGATCATAAGAGACTACTACCAGCAGCTCTATGCCAATAAAATGGACAACTTGGATGAAATGGACAAATTCTTAGAAAGTATAACTTTCCAAAACTGAACCAGGAATAAATAGAAGATCTTAACAGACCCATCACAAGCAAGGAAATCGAAACTGTAATCAAAAATCTTCCAGGAAACAAAAGCCCAGGACCAGATGGCTTCACAGCTGAATTCTACCAAAAATTTAGAGAAGAGCTAACACCTATCTTACTCAAACTCTTCCAGAAAATTGCAGAAGAAGGTAAACTCCCAAACTCATTCTATGAGGCCACCATCACCCTAATTCCAAAACCAGACAAAGATGCCACAAAAAAAGAAAACTACAGGCCAATATCACTGATGAACATAGATGCAAAAATCCTTAACAAAATTCTAGCAAACAGAATACAACAACACATTAAAAAAATCATACACCATGACCAAGTGGCTTTATCCCAGGAATGCAAGGATTCTTTAATATCTGCAAGTCAATCAATGTAATATACCACATTAACAAATTGAAAGATAAAAACCATATGATTATCTCAATAGATGCAGAGAAAGCCTTTGACAAAATTCAACACTCATTTATGATTAAAACTCTCCAGAAAGCAGAAATAGAGGGAATATACCTCAACATAATAAAAGCTATATATGATAAACACACAGCAAGCATCACCCTCAATGGTGAAAAATTGAAAGCATTTCCCCTGAAATCAGGAACAAGACAAGGGTGCCCACTCTCACCCCTACTATTCAACATAGTCTTGGAAGTTTTGGCCACAGTAATCAGAGCAGAAAAAGAAGTAAAAGGAATCCAGATAGCAAAAGAAGAAGTAAAACTCTCGCTGTTTGCAGATGACATGATCCTCTACATAGAAAACCCTAAAAACTCCTCCAGAAAATTACTAGAGCTAATCAATGAATATAGTAAAGTTGCAGGATATAAAATTAACACACAGAAATCCCTTGCATTCCTATATACTAACAATGAAAAAACAGAAAGAGAAATTAAGGAAACAATACCATTCACCATTGCAACAAAAAGAATAAAATACTTAGGAGTATATCTACCTAAAGAAACAAAAGACCTGTACATAGAAAACTATAAAACACTGATGAAAGAAATCAAAGAGGACAGAAACAGATGGAGAAACATACCGTGTTCATGGACTGGAAGAATCAATATTGTCAAAATGGCTATTCTACCCAAAGAAATCTATAGATTCAATGCAATCCCTATCAAGCTACCAACGTTATTTTTCACAGAACTAGAACAAATAATTTCACAATTTGTATGGAAATACAGAAAACCACGAATAGCCAAAGTATCTTGAGAAAGAAGAATGGAACTGGAGGAATCAACCTGCCTGACTTCAGGTTATTCTACAAAGCCACAGTCATCAAGACAGTATGGTACTGGCACAAAGACAGAAATATAGATCAATGGAACAGAATAGAAAGCCCAGAGATAAATCCACGAACCTATGGACACCTTATCTTTGACAAAGGAAGCAAGGATATACAATGGAAAAAAGACAACCTCTTTAACAAGTGGTGCTGGGAAAACTGGTCAACCACTTGTAAAAGAATGAAACTAGATCACTTTCTAACACCATACACAAAAATAAACTCAAAATGGATTAAAGATCTAAATGTAAGACCAGAAACTATAAAACTCCTAGAGGAGAACATAGGCAAAACACTCTCCGACATAAATCTCAGCAGGGTCCTCTATGACCCACCTCCCAGAATATTGGAAATAAAAGCAAAACTAAACAAATGGGACCTAATGAAACTTAAAAGCTTCTGCACTACAAAGGAAACTATAAGTAAAGTGAAAAGACAGCCCTCAGATTGGGAGAAAATAATAGCAAATGAAGAAACAGACAAAGGATTAATCTCAAAAATATACAAGCAACTCCTGAAGCTCAATTCCAGAAAAATAAATGACCCAATCAAAAAATGGGCCAAAGAATTAAACAGACATTTCTCCAAAGAAGACATACAGATGGCTAACAAACACATGAAAAGATGCTCAACATCACTCATTATCAGAGAAATGCAAATCAAAACCACAATGAGGTACCATTACACGCCAGTCAGGATGGCTGCTATCCAAAAGTCTACAAGCAATAAATGCTGGAGAGGGTGTGGAGAAAAGGGAACCCTCTTACATTGTTGGTGGGAATGCAGACTAATACAGCCACTATGGAAAACAGTGTGGAGATTTCTTAAAAAACTGGAAATAGAACTGCCATATGACCCAGCAATCCCACTTCTGGGCATACACACTGAGGAAACCAGATCTGAAAGAGACACGTGCACCCCAATGTTCATCGCAGCACTGTTTATAATAGCCAGGACATGGAAGCAGCCTAGATGCACATCAGCAGATGAATGGATAAGGAAGCTGTGGTACATATACACCATGGAATATTACTCAGCCGTTAAAAAGAAGTCATTTGAATCAGTTCTAATGAGATGGATGAAACTGGAGCCCATTATACAGAGTGAAGTAAGCCAGAAAGATAAAGACCATTACAGCATACTAACACATATATATGGAATTTAGAAAGATGGTAATGATAACCCTATATGCAAAACAGAAAAAGAGACACAGAAGTACAGAACAGACTTTTGAACTCTGTGGGAGAAGGTGAGGGTGGGATGTTTCAAAAGAACAGCATGTATATTATCTATGGTGAATCAGATCACTAGCCCAGGTGAGATGCAGGAGACGAGTGCTCGGGCCTGGTGCACTGGGAGGACCCAGAGGAGTCGGGTGGAGAGGGAGGTGGGAGGGGGGATCGGGATGGGGAATACGTGTAACTCTATGACTGATTCATGTCAATGTATGACAAAACCCACTGAAACGTTTTGAAGTAATTGGCCTCCAACTAATAAAATAAAATTAAAAAAAAAAAAAGAATGAAATTAGAACACTTCCTAACACCATACACAAAGATAAACTGAAAATGGATTAAAGATCTAAATGGAAGACCAGAAACTATAAAACTCTTAGAGGAAAACATAGGCAGAACACTAAATGACATAAATCAAAGCAAGATCCTCTATGACCCACCTCCTACAGTAATGGAAATAAAAAAAAAAAAAAAAAAAAGCAAATAAGTGGACCTGATTAAACTTAAAAGCTTTTGCACAGCAAAGGAAACTATAAGCAAGGTGAAAAGACAACTCTCAGAATGGGAGAAAATAATAGCAAATGAAACAACTGATGAAGGATTCATTTCCAAAATATACAAGCAACTCATACAACTCAATACCAGAAAAGCAAACAGCCCAATCAAAAACTGGGAAAAAGACCTAAACATATTTCTCCAAAGAAGACATACAGATGGCTAAAAAACACATGAAAAGATGCTCAACATGGCTCATTATTAGAGAAATGCAAATCAAAACTACTATGAGATATCACCTCACACCAGTCAAAATGGCCATCATCGAAAAATCTACAAACAATAAATGCTGGAGAGGGTGTGGAGAAAAGGGAACCCTCTTCCACTGTTGTTGGGAATGTAAATTGATACAGCCACTATGGAAGATGGTATGGAGATTCCATAAGAAACTAGGACAAAAACTACCATATGACCCAGCAATTCCACTCCTAGGCATATACCCTGAGGAAACCAAAATTTAAAAAGGCACGTGTATCCCATTGTTCACTGCAGCACTATTTACAATAGCTAGAACATGGAAGCAATCTGGATGTCAACTGACAAGATGAATGGATAAAGAAATTGTGGAACAAATACACAATGGAGTATTACTCAGCCATAAAAAGGAATGCATTTGAGTCCATTCTAATGAGATGGATGAACCTAGAACCTATTATACAGAGTGCAGTAAGTCAGAAAGAGAAAGATAAACACTGTATTCTAATGCATATATATGGAACCTAGAAAAATTGTACTGAAGAATTTATTTACAGAGCAGCAATGGAGAAACAGACATAGAGAACAGACTTATGGACATGGGGAGAGGGGAGGAGAGGGTGAGATGTATGGAAAGAGTAACATGGAAAGTTACATTACCATATGTAAAATAGATAGCTATTTTAAAAACCAGGGAATTTGCTGTATGGCTCAGGAAACTCAAACAGGGGCTCTGTATCAACCTAGAGGGGTGGGATGGGTAGGGAGATGGGAGGGAGGTTTAAAAAGGAGGGGATATATGTATACCTATAGCTGATTCATGTTGAGGTTTGACAGAAAACAACAAAATTCTGTAAAGCAATTATCCTTCAATAAAAAAAATTTTAAGTAAATTTAAAACTGTAAAAAAAATAAAATTCTTCCAGGAAAACACACACACACACAAAAAGTCTATAAATAATAAATGCTGGAGAGGGTGTGGAGAAAGGGGAATCCTCTTATACTATTGGTGGGAATGCAGATTGGTGCAGTCACCATGGAAAACAGTACGAGGTTCCTTTAAAAACTAAAAATAGAGCTACCATATGATCCAGAAATCTCACTCTTGGGTATACATCCAGAAAAGATGAAAATGCTAATTTGAAAAAATACATGCAACCCAGTGTTCACAGAAGCATTATTTATAATAGCCAAGACATGGAAACAATCCAAATGGCCATCAACAGACAACTGGTTCAAGAAGATGTAGTGTGTGTATGTGTATATATATATATATATATGAAGTGAAGTGAAAAGTCGCTCAGTTATGTCCAGCTCCTTGCAACCCCATGGACTATACAGTCCATGAAATTCTCCAGGCCAGAATACTGGAGTGGGTAGCCTTTCCCTTCTCCAGGGGATCTTTCCAATCAGGGATCAAACCCGGGTCTCCTGCATTGCAGGGTGACTCTTTACCAGCTGAGCCACAAGGGAAGCCCAAGAATACTGGAGTGGGTAGCCTATCCCTTCTCCAGCAGATCTTCCCAACCCAGGAATCAAACTGGGGTCTGCTGCATCACAGGTGGATTCATTACCAACTGAGCTATCAGGGAAGCATATATATATACACACACACAGATACACACACACACACACAGTTTATAGGATTACAAAAATACCTAATTAAAACATACAACAGTAATAACATGAATTTGAAGGGCATAAATGGGTAGAATATTCTAAGTTTCCTTTATTGGCTTAATGCAGAATAAAGATATTAATTTCAGACTTCCTTTAAGAAAGCATGTTAAAATTCCTAGAGTATTATAAAAACAGAAAATATAGTGTATAACTTCCAAACAAGAGGGGAACAAATGGAGTAAGAAAAAATAATCCAAGGATAAGAAAAGAAACTAGAACATGGAAAAGGCAAGAAAAATAAAAAGCACAAAATAAGATGGCATATTGAAAATGCAATATATTTGTGATTACAATAAATATAAATAGATTAAAAGCTCCAGTTTAAAAAAACAGACTAGCTGACTGGCAAAAAAAAAATTAAAATCAACTATCTGTAAGAAACGCATCTCTTTAGGACAGATAAAAGTTGAACATTATAAAGAGAGAGAATTACACCACATTTGATAGTGTTGAATACTTATTTACTTAAAATCTTTTTCTCTTCTGTTGTTGGGGGAAATCAATCTAACGAATCTCTTACATTTATATATATTGTTTCTCAGTGTCCTAAATTGAATTCTACCATCTACCATCTCTTGTGCTTCTCAAAGTTTGGGCTTCAATAAAAAAAAAGTTTGGGCTTCAAACCTCGTGCAATGGAAACACCTGTGCCCCACTCCGGACCTACTAATTCAGAACACCTAGTCATGAGTATCAGGGTATCAGCCTTTTAACAAGGTCTCCCAGTTGATTTAAGTGTAAGAATTTACTGATTTAAATATTGACCCACAAGGTTCTGTCGGTCCTCGTCTACCTTCTGTTACACATGCACCAAAAATAACACCCAAAACTTCCACCAGTTATTGTTTGTTTTTATTTTTTTCATTTATTTTTAATAGTTGGAGGCTAATTACTTTACAATATTGTAGTGGTTTTTGCCATACATTGACATGAATCAGCCATGGATTTACATGTGTTCCCCATCCTGATCCCCCCTCCCGCCTCCCTCCCCATCCCATCCCTCTGGGTCTTCCCAGTGCACCAGCCCTGAGCACTTGTCTCATGCATCCAACCCCACCAGTTATTGTTATCAACAGGATGTGTAAGCTGCCTTACCTCCACAACCCCCACCCCTGCCAATAACTATACTCCCACCTGACACAAAGGGTATTTATTTGAATGAACCTGATGATTCTCAAAGCCGCTTTGTCAACCAAGACCTAATTTGTAGGCATCATATCTGCATGTGCATCAATCCAATGGACATGTCCACCAGGATATCCTAAATTACCCTGAATCAATCAGTTAGGATTAAATTCAGCTAACAGTAACAGAAAAACCTAAAATAATGGTTTACATAACACAGAAGTTTATTTCTCTCAAATAGTCTGGAATAGTTTAATATAAAAATTCTGCTCCACAAAGTTCTCAGAGAGTCTGGCTCCTTTCTGCTTTCCACTTCAAAATGCCTAGAATATGGTCCCCATTTTATAGTTCAAGATAGAGCTCCATCCAAAACAACCACATTTCTAACAGCAGAACAGAAGCAAGAAGGGAGAAGGGTACATTTACCTCTCTGTAACACACTACCTGTGCTTTTATCTCACTGACAAGGATTTAAGTGTCAAGACCATAACTAACTGCTAAAAAGGCTAGAAATTTAGTCTTTATGTTAGTCAGCCAAACTGTTACTAAGGGGAGAAAAAGGGGGGAGACTAGATACTGAACGACAATAGCATTCTTGACTACACCTTCCGAAGTTACCATGTCCCAACTTGAACTCATCAGTTTGCAGAACACACTGCAATTTCACACCTTTGTGATGTCTTTATCTCCTACCTTTATCTCCATTCTGCCTGGCAAACTCCTTCTCCTCTCTTAATACTCACATCATGCATCTTCTTGTGAAGCGTTCCCTTACCCAACCACCTTTACCGCCAGCCTAAACAAACCAGATGTCTTTCAGCCACCTTCATCTCTAGCATATATCTCTATTTTTACACTGTTAATTTTGTATTGTATCTTTTCAAAAAGTCTATCACTCCATTCATCCCTCTCCCAGTAGAAGATAAACTTCTTGAGGGCAGAGACTATGCCTTATTTTAGTATCATATGTACATAAATCTGTATCATATTAAATTTTACAAAAATCAACCATTAACATCTGTTACCTAAAATTATGACAGCAGGGAACTGGTAAAAAGAGGTACCTAATAAAAAGAACATCATGGTATGTAGTACTGCAGAATAATGGGATGTCTTAAAGTTCCAAATTACATAAGATTCTACTAGCAGTTACAAGAATATTATGGCTATATGCTCATACTTAAGTACTGCCTTCCTCCACACACGTTACCTATTCATTTCCTACACTCATCTTTCTTTTCTTTCTGGTATAAATTAATATAGTGGAATAAATTTTAAGTAGATTTATATTTGATTCCACTAATAAGTTCACATTTAACTTGGATCAAATGACTGGGTCCTGTGCTTAGACTCCAGTTAAATCTCAGCAGTTATTTCATCACAGAAGACCAGGTTTGGTATGTCTATGCCCTTGTAAGAGTCAACCAAGGAGCTTCAATATTTTGATGTCTTTTTTCTGAAAGAAAATATCTACGCTAGATAACACAGTATTCAACTTAGGAAGCACAGCATTACAACTGATAAACACTTGACTGAAATAACATAGTAAATAATATACTAATTTGTGATAGCTTTCATAGTCAAAAAGCTCTAACATGCGTAAGTAAAATTTTTATAAAAGTAAAATCTTAACACTATCAAAGCACCAATTTAACTTGAAAAATCAACCAAAATCATGTAAAACATGTATAACAATTGCTATGCCCAACCTTTAAAAAAAATCTTCAAGATATTAACAATGGAATGCCATGTGTAATTTTAAATAGGATATCAACTATAAATGTAGCTAAGCACCCCAAAATGCTTACAGCAGCAAAGCTTCAATGGTGTAAATGTGGCCTGCAGCTTTGCCCATATTGGCCAGTGTGGTCTATCAATTCAGACCATGATGTTGTGCTGACCCTCAAGAATTCTAATTATAACCTTATACCTTGAGTTCTCTAACCTGAACAGTGCCCTCACTGTTCTGCCTGCTGTTCCTCAGTTAGGTATGAAGTTCTACCCTCAATGTCAACAGCATCCTACCCTCAATGTCAACAGCAGTTAGATTTAACTTCAATAAAATAAAAGAACATGTATTAGTTAGTTATTATCTTACCATTACTTCCTAGTGGTTGTAATATATCTCCTGTCAGGTTACACCACCCAACTGGGAAAATATCTCGACAATCATACTTGCACCAATAATCGAAAGCTCCGCTCCAGCCATCAAAAGTGATATAAACTTCATCTCCTTTAACATTTCCAATAGTTGCAGGGCAGATCAGATAAGGGTTCTTTCTGTCTACAGCTTCAAGTTTCATTCCCACTTTAAAATTATTTAGAGGTGGCTTTGGTGGTTCCTACCAAAATATTAGAAAAAAAAGTTTTCATTGTTAAGATGTATTAAGAAGCATTTGCTCAACTGTATTCTCACAATCTTCAGCAACCAAAAATTAAGCTTCATGTTTATCAATTAAATACAGGAAGAGACAGTTCTCACAGATCCCTTTGAAACTCTGCTCTACAATATTTCACTTACTCTAGAGCATAGTCAAGAACCTAGAAGAAAACAAAACCAGCCTGATGGTCATTCATTCATTCAAGAAATATGTATTACATACTATGTACCAGGAATTTACCATTCATAGGCAAACAAAAATATCAAGATCCCTGTTCTTGTAGACATTACATTCTAATAGTGGTGGTAACAGTGGTTTGGAGGCCAGTCAGGATGAAGGGGAGGAAGCAATAACAAGAAATTTTAAAAGAGGGAGTCAAACAAATCTAAAAATATGTAAATTATAGAGTAATTTGAAAGATAAGTCCAAAGAGAAGAAACAGCAGCAGATAATATCTAAAAATAAACTCAAAATATAAAATGTAGATACAAGAACATGAAAGTCACAGTCTGGGGTCATTTATGATATGCAATCCAGAAACAAATATTTAAAAGCATTCCTTAGTTACAAAAAGCTAAAGCATACAAATGCTAACAGGATTCTTAGACCAAGAGCTACATTAAAAGCAACATCTTTTTTTCCACCCTGCTTTTTATCCCAGTAAATGGCACCATCAGCAATCCAGTTACCCAAGTCAGAAACCTGGAAATGGCCCTAGCCCTGTGGTTCTCAGCATGACTAAACATTAGAATCTCCTGGGGCCACAGTGCCAGAGATATTGATTAAACTGGTCTGATATAGGGCTTACGCCACATTTTAACTGCCCAGATGATTCTACTGTGTATCCAAGGCTGAGAACTACTACCCTAGACGCATCCCTTCCCCCTAACACTCGAATTCAGAGACTACAACCTGCCAATTGTACCCCCTAGATCTCTAGAATAACATTAAAAGTTAACTTTCTCTTCATTAAGACTTCCAGAAATCAGAAAATAAATAGTATTAGGGAACACATTATAAAAAGGTTAACCTTCAATTTCCTCTATTTCTTTGAATCGTTCACTTAAGAAAGCTTTCTTATCTCTCCCTGCTCTTCTCTGGAACTCTGCATTCAGTTGGGTGAATCTTCCCCTTTCTCCTTTGCCTTTCCCTTCTCTTTTTTTCTCAGCTATTTGTAAGGCCTCCTCAGACAATCACTTTGCCTTCTTGCATTTCTTTTCCTTTGGGATGGCAAAGCAGAGACATTACTTTGCTGACAAAGATCCATATAGTCAAAGCTACAGTTTTTTCAAAAGTCATGTACAGTTGTAAGAGTTGGACCATAAAGAAGACTGAGTGCCGAAGAATTGATGCTTTCGAACTGTGGTGTTGGAGAAGACTCTTGGGAGTCTCTTGAACACCAAGAAGATCAAATCAGTCAATCCTAAAGGAAATCAACCCTGAATATTCACTGGAAGGACTGATGCTGAAGCTTCAATACTTTGGCCACCTGATGCGAAGAGCCGACTCACTGGAAAAGACCCTCATGATGGGAAAGATGGAGGGCAGGAGGAGACAGGAGCAACAGAGGATGAGATGGTTGGATGGCATCACTGACTCAATGGACATGAGTTTGAGCAAACTCTGGGAGATAGTGAAGGACAGGGAAGGACAGGTGTGCTACAGTCTGTAGGGGCACAAAGAGTCAGACACAACTTAGTGACTGAACAAAAACAACCACCTTCAATTGTTGAGTATATGCACAGTTTAAATATTCTCTATATATTCATTTAATTCTCACAACAGTCCTATGAAGCCAGTGCAGTTATTATACCCATCTTACAGATAATAAAACTGATGTACAATGGCCTAAGACTACACCATAAGTATCAGAGCTAGATTTTAAGTCTAACTAGCCAACTTTCTGGAACACTCTACACCCCAACATCTGCCAAACCAATTCCAACTCTTCCACACCTCAAAACCCAGTTCCCCTGGTCTCTTTAAAGCTTCCCTGAACAATGCCTGCTATTCCCAGGCCCACCAAAGAGGCACTCTTGCCTTCAACTGTGAAACTATTAAAATGTGTTCACTCCTCTGAGATCTTTTTCATATTGTTATTTCCAGCACAGTACCCAATGGCAAGCATTTTTTTAAATGAATGAACGAAAGAATCACCTGGAGAACAGTAAACAAGCTCTGAATTACCTCTTTCAACAAGATATAATTTTTAAAACCTATCTGGTATATGGGTTCCTTTTAAAAATGTCCCCTTTAAACCCATCTCATCATCCCATGCTTTCTCTGTTCCCTCAGTCATGTCTGACTCTTTGCAACCCTATGGACTATAGCACACCAGGCTCTTCCATCCATGGAATTCTCCAGGCAAGAATACTGGAGTGGGTAGCCATTCCCTTCTCCAGGGGATCTTCCCGACCCAAGGATCAAACCCAGGTCTCGTGCATTGCAGGCAGATTCTTTACCATCTGAGCCACCAGGGAAATCCCTATTTCTTCTAAATTTCATGAATACCCTATAAATTTTCTTACACAAGTATTAATAGAGCTCTAGAAGAAAACAAATTTTAATTTGTTTCATAACAAATTAACTCTTTTTTCATAACATAGTAAATGAAAGGGCTTTATCACAAAACAACCAACCTCCTTCCAGATTTAGATAATTTGCAAAATGGTTCCCTCTGCTGTCAACAAAAGGTAATGATACAAAAGTTGCTTTAAGATATGTTGTAAAAGAATATAATTTGTCATTATCCATTCTTGAATGACTTCCTAAACACAAAGATACAATTTGCGAAAGCAAAAGTTTAAATAAAAAGGGATCATTCTCTTTTCTTTTACTGTAAGAAAATGATTCAGTTCTAAAAGGTGGCTAGCAAAGAATGGCCTTTTAACCTCCCTTCTTACCTACCTACAATATGGTTCTTCTTACAGGCTATTTTCCCCGATGTCCCACTGATTGAAGCCAGTCTTAGCATTATCTACATTACCCTTCTGCCTGAAATATTTTTACCCTTGTAGTCTCAAGGTTCATTCTCTCCCTTTCTTCACACCTTCACTCAAATGGCACCTTCTCAGCAAGACCTTCCTTGCCAAAATATCTAAAACATGACCCCTTTGTTGTCCTTAGCATATACAACTATCAAGCATAATATAATGCATTTATTATGATTTACTATAAATTTACTCAGCTAGAAGGTAAGTTCCATAAAGGAAGGAGTCTTTTATATCTATGTTTACAGCTATATTCCTGGAGTCTACCTCTGATCACAAACTCCTATCCTAAAATTTCTACTTCCTTACTTTTAATCAATTACTTCTTTGATTTCATCAAGAATTCTAGTCCTTTAACCTTCATTTATTCATTTACAAATATTTACTGAGTGCCTACTAAGTGCCAGACACTTCTGAAGGTTCTTGATGTATATTGGGTTGGCCAAAAAGTTCATTCACACCAACGAACTTTTTGGCCAACCCAATATTAGCTGGCAAAATAAACAAAAAACCCCACCTGTGCACTGCTCACATGCTAGTAAAGAGAAAGATAAGGAACATAATAAGTAAAATATATTCTATGTTATAAATGATAAATGCTTTGTAGAAAGAGAGAGCAGAGCAGAGCAAGGGAGATCCAGAGAGCAATGTAGTAGGGGAGGGGTTGTGAGATTATGAACAGGGCAATCAGGGCTTCCCTGGTTGCTCAGTGGCAAAGAATCCACCTGCCAATGCAAGAGACACAGGTTTGATCCCTGATCCAGGATAATCCTGCATGCTGTGGAACAAACGAGCCCATGCACCACAACTATTGAGCCCGCACTCTATAGCCCGGGTGCCACAACTACAGAAGCCAGTGTGCCCCAGAGCCTGTGCTCTGCAACAAGAGAAACCACCACAATGAGAAGCCTGAACACTGCAACTAGACAAGTAGCCCCTGCTCACCAAAACTACAGTAAAGTCCGTGCAGCAGCAAACACGCAGCACGCACAGCCATAAATAAATAAATAAAATTTCTTAAAAATAAATAAATAGGGGAATCAGGACAAGCCTCATCTGGAAGGTGACATGTGAACAGACGCCCAAAGGAGATTATTAGCCAGTTATCTAGAGGAAGAGTGCTTCAGGCAGAGAAAACAGCTAGGAACCAAGGCCCTAAAACAGAAGATGTGTCTGAAATGTTCAAAGAACAAGGAAGAAGAGTGTAGCTAAAACGTAGTATGCAAGTAGGAGGACAGTAGGAAACAAGGTCAGAGAGATAATGAGGGGTCATATCATGTAGAATTGTGGAGGCCACTGTAAGAACTCTGACTTTTACCCTGAGTAAATCAGGGAGCCCCTGGATGACTTTGAGGAGAGGAGTGATATAATCTCGCTTATGTTTTTAAAGGAATATTCTGGTTGCTATGTTGACAACAGACTGTAAACAGATCAATAAAGAGGTGACTCAGTAATCCAAGTGCGAGATAAAGGCAGCTTGTACCAGTCTGACAGCAACTGAGATGGCAAGAAGTAGTTGGATTTCAAATATATTTTAAAGATAAAGGAAATGGAGTTTCCATATGGACTGGATGCAGTGTGTGACAGAAATAATCACCAAGGTTTTTGGCTTAAGCAAATGGAAAGACAGTTGCTATTCCTTGATATGGGAAAGGCTTCAAGTTGAGCAGTTTGATGTCTATTAGACACATCCCCAAGGAGGGATACTGAGTAGGTGAGCTGGATATAGAAGTCTGAATTGGAAGCAAAAGGTCTGGACCAGAAATATAAATCTGAAAGGCATCTGCATATAAACTATACTTAAAGTCAGGAATTAGATTAATCACCAAGGAATTAATAAAGATCAGTTTCTCAAACACAACACTATTGTCATTTGGGATCAGAACATTCTGTTGTGGGGGCTGTTCTGTGCATTGTAGGATGTTTAGTAGTATCCCTGGTCTCTACTCACTAGATATAAGTAGCACTCTCCCACACACACAGTTGTGATAACCAAAAACATCCCCTGTTGAAAACTACTGTATAAAGAAAAGGACCAAACACTCAACTTCTATCACACCCTTTCACATCCAGGTTCAGTTCAGTTCAGTTCAGTCGCTCAGATGTGTCCGACTCTTTGCAATCCCATGAAGCACAGTACGCCAGGCCTCCCTGTCCATCACCAACTCCCTGAGTCCACCCAAACCCATGTTCATCGAGTCGATGATGCCATCCAACCATCTCATCCTCTGTTGTCTCTTTCTCCTCCTGCCCTCAATCTTTCCCAGCATCAGGGTCTTTTCCAATGAGTCAACTCTTCACATCAGGGGGCCAAAGTACTGGAGTTTCAGCTTCAGCATCAGTCCTTCCAATGAACACCCAGGACTGATTTCCTTTAGGATGGACTGGTTGGATCTCCTCGCAGTTCAAGGGACTCTCAAGAGTCTTCAGCACCACAGTTCAAAAGCATCAATTCGTCTGTGCTCAGCTTTCTTTATAGTCCAACTCTCACATCCATACATGACCACTGGAAAAACCATAGCCTTGACCAGACGGACCTTTGTTGGCAAAGTAATGTCTCTGCTTTTTAATAGGCTGTCTAGGTTGGTCATAACTTTCCTTGCAAGGAGTAAGTGTCTTTTAATTTCATGGCTGCAATCACCATCTGCAGTGATTTTGGAGCCCAGGAAAATAAAAGTCAGCCACTGTTTCCACTGTTTCCCCATCTATTTGCCATGAAGTGATGGGACCAGATGCCATGATCTTAGTTTTCTGAATGTTGAGCTTTAAGCCAACTTTTTCACTCTCCTTTTTCATGTTCATCAAGAGGCTCTTTAGTTCTTCACTTTCTGCCATAAGGGTGGTATCATCTGCATATCTGAGGTTATTGATCTTTCTCCCAGCAATCTTGGTTCCAGCTTGTGCTTCTTCTAGCTCAGCGTGTCTCATGATGTACTTTGCATATAAGTTAAATAAGCAGGGTGACAATATACAGCCTTGACGTACTCCTTTTCCTATTTGGAACCAGTCTGTTGTTCCATGTCCAGTTCTAACTGTTGCTTCCTGACGTGCATACAGGTTTCTCAAGAGGCAGGTCAGATGGTTACACAGCATCACATCACCACTTTCTTCTCAGCACCCCAAACCAACTTATCCCCTTGTCCTGGTTATATTATCTCCAAACTTTACTTCAGTATCACCCTCCACTTTACCTTTTTAAACGTAGCTGCTGAGCACTGCTGGAGAAAATTCCCACATGCGTATTACATGCAGTGCTACACATGTTTAGACTTCGTCCTCAGGTGAACCCTCCAAAATACTGTCATATGTCCCTAGGTCGATCCCTCTCTCATCCCATATGGCAGCTATTCCAAACCTTTATCATTTGTCTTAAGACCAATGTTTTGTCATTAAATGTTTATTATTTTATTTGTTAATTGACTTTCTCCCCAACCACAGAGTAAGCTCTCTGCCTTGGTGGAGGTAGAATAGAGTAGACTTTCAGTCTATGTATGAATCCTCCCCTCTAGCCTTTGTCAGTTTCCCATTTCAGAGTAAACTGAGGCCATTAGGAATGAACTCTAACAATATCCTGCCTTCAGGACTACAAACTTAACTCTGAGGACACTTTTCAGTTGGTCTTCAGTTCTTGCTAATATAACAATATATATAGATATAATATATCTATATCAATATAGATGAACTTCCTCTATAAAACAGTCAAGAATCAGCTTTCCTTTTAACTGACCTCTACTAAGTTCCTGATATGGGTACTTATATACTATAAAGGTGAGTGGGTATTTCTCAAGGTTCTAAACTTGACACTCTTCTCTCCTTCTCTGTTTTGCCTTTGAACTGGCTCATTCACACTCAAGGCTTCTATCACTACCATTTAAGCTAAAAAATCCCAAATCCATGTACCCAAGTCAAATCTTATTTCTAAATTCTAAATACTTTATGTCAATGTCTGGTGGTAGTCATTCCTCCTCAAACTTGCCAGAGGCACTTCTCAACAAGTGAAAAACTAAATTCATCTTCTCCCTCTCTTAAGTATTCACCTCCCTGTACTTCTCATTCTTTCTTCATTCATTGAACAAATAAGTATGTACCAGGACCTAGGATAGGCAATGAGAATACAAAGTCATATTAACTTCTCAAAAGGAGCTATAGTCTAGGAAGCAAGAGAGAGTGAAAATAATAATATAATCCAATATCTACAAAGACTGACATATGCACAAAGTGCTACAGAAGTATAAGAATAGGTGAAATTAGGGAAGGTATCTTGGAGGATTTAATGCCTGAGACAAATGTTGCAAGAAAAATAGGAGCAAACCATAAATAACCAGTCTTTTAAAAAGGGGAATATGGTATAGACAGGCTATTACAAGCAATTTAGAACTTAAGATCCAGAGCAAGAAGTGGCAACTGTAAACCACATCACAGGGTACCTTAAAGGCCATATTAACAAACATATTTCATCCTGAATGCAAATGGGAACTTCAAAGGAATTTTAAGCATGGAATAATGCAGTATGGCTTTTGTATCAGATATTTCTAGCGTTGTGGGTAAGAGTGTTAGAGGCAGTTATAAGGCTAGTTGAATAGTCCAGACAAGAGAAAAGCCTGCAGGAGTGGTAATAAGTAGGAGGAAGAGATACAAAAAAGAAATAATTAGCAAGCTAAGTAGGCGGGCCTTCCTAATTAATCGGCTATCCAGAACGCAGGGTCAAGAAGGAGTGAGGATTTAACGTGGCTCCTGGTCAAGTTTCAAGCTTGGCTGAAAAGGGCACCCACAAGTAAGTAAGAGTAAGAAAAGAAATTCAATAGAAAAACAGGCAAAGGCTATAATCAGCCAATTCACAGAGAAATAAAAGGCCATTAAACACATTTTGAAAGTTCCATTTCACTGGTAATTACTTCCATACAAATTACAATGGGATACCATTACCATTCCCACCTCCAAAAAAGATTCACCAAATTTTAAAAGATGGATAATATTCAATGCTAGTAAAGGTATGGGAATGTGAATATATCTAAACACTAATACTGGAGAATAGTTTGGAGCACTCTTTTTAGGTGCAATTTAACAATATATTTCAACACCACTTGAAAGACATTGGAATTCTACTTCTATTAATAAAAATGCAGCCATTCATACTTATATAAAAAGTTCTATACAAGAATGTCCACTGTAGATGATTTAAACAAGAATATGGAGACAACCTAAACATTAATCCTTAAGGAGAAGTTAAATCAGTTATGGTAATCCATACCACAGAAGAGAGCAATACAACCTAAAATATGTATGAAACAAAATGGAAATTTCCAAAGCATACACACTTCAGGGGAAAAACTAAATCATAGAATATATTCCAACTAACATTTAAAAAATAAAAGTTCATATATGTTTGTAAATGCACAGATAAACGTCATGAAGAACTTTTTGGAGAGAAGAGTAGAATGGAGGAATGAATGGGACAAATGGACACATTTTCCACTTTAGTTAAGGATATAGCTTGATTCCTACACACACACAAAGATAAATTACTTTTATAATTTTAAAAATGAAAAACACAATGTAAGTGACATGTGGCATGTGACTAGCCAATAAAACAATTCGATAATTAAAATAGATCCAATGGCTTTTCTAAAGCCACAGTCTAAGATAATGAGTATTTAATAAAGACTACTTTGTTTTGTAACATCTCTTTTGTTAACTAGCTATCGTCAAATACGCTTTACACAGTGCCCAAAAGGACTGCATTCACTTGTGCCCCTTGCTGGTAAGGCAAGCCCACTTATAGCACTTCATGCTGCTCAAAGCTGTACTCAAGGAATTTTTCTCTGCAATGGAGAAATCATATCAATTGACATTTCACATCTTTGTATATCTAATCTTCTTGAAAAGGTTTTAAAACTATAATCAATGTTTACCATTCCTGATACAAATGGCTGTAATAAAATTTAAGTGACTGAAAAAACAATGACGACAGAGTGAGAGATATTTTGACCCATAATTTAACTAAAACTTAGCTTTCACTCAGTTTCTTAACACAGTGTACTCTCTTTCAACATTTTCTCAAGAGCATAAACTATTTTTGGAATTTTCCCTCTTTGTTATATAACAAGTATTTCCTTATAAAAAAATTCTTTCTGATGACTGTTTTTAACATTCTTTTACTTCTGCAACCAAATCTGTCCAAACAACTTTCAAGTTTTCTTGTCCCATCATTTTCTCTAATATCAAAGAGATGACTAACATTGCAAACTGAGAAGTTTCACTTCTGAATGTAAATAAAAAATAATAACAAACATCTGCTTCCAGTAAAGTACCCATTTGTATGAGGTCAAGAAAGAGGTACTAATTCACTTTGACTACTGAGTGATGAAAACTGAGCCTTTTTTATGACTCACTGTTATGGGCTGAACTGTATCTCACCCCCTATCCCACCAAGATACATATGTTTAATTCCTCATCCAATACCTCAGAATGTGACTGTATTTGGAGATAGGGTCTTTAAAGAGATAATTAAGTTAAAATAACGTCATTATGGTGGGTTCTAATATGACCAGTGTCCTAGGAGGACGAAATTAGGACACAGATATGTAACTTATGTAAAAACTCAAAGAGGAGAAGATGGCTGTCTATAAACCAAGAAGCATGAGTGAGTCAAAGTGAGAAAATAAACTTCTGTTTAAGCCACTGTTATGAAATGAGCTATATCTTTTCAAAATTCATAAACTGAAGCCCTAATTCTCAATGTGAGTGTATTTAGAAGCAGGGCCTTTAAGGAGGTAATAAAGGTTAAGTGAGGTCATAAGGGTGGGGCTCCAAGCCCAGGACTTCTTTACAAGAAAAGAAAGGAAAACCAGAGATTGCTCTCCTTCCACCACATGCACAGAGCAGAGGCCATGTGAGGACACAGTTTAGATTATAAGCTGAGAAGAGACACCTCACCAGAAACCAGCCCTGATGACACTTTGATCTTGGACTTCTAGCCTCCAGAAATGTGAAAAAATAAATTTCAGTTATTTTAAGCCACTGAGTCTGTGGTACTTTGCTACAGCAGCCTGAGCAGACTAACACATTTGCCAATCAAGCAGTTTGCAAAGTATTTTCGATACACATGTTAGAGAAGACAAAGCATTTAAGAATCCCCACTAAATCAATAAAAAAAAAAACACAGCCCAGTTGATGGAAGTTTTTTATAACATCTTTCTTACCTTCTTAAAGAATGCTGCAGGTGCCATTTCAGATCCATTCAGTGTTCGCAAGAGGAACATTGGCCAAGATGATGTGTTCATCTGGTACCCTATTTTATAAAATAAAGCAGGTATTTTTTAAAAGCCTCTCTGTGATATTATAGCAAGTTGGCATAAAAAAAGTTCCATTTACCATTCTCCTCCAAAGAATGACTTTCTTATCGAGGAACACAGGAAATGGGCTACAGGAGCAGATGCACCCTCCAGTCAGTGCTACTGTATCCACTATACTGTTAGACAAGAATGCTATAGTGGGGGGTAGAAATTCTCATTTTAAAAAAGTCACTAGCTAGGGTTCACAAACATACACATATATGCTGGGAATAGGCCAGAATACTAGGAGAGATCCAATTCAAAACCCAGGAGAGCTTCCATTCCCCACCAACCACTACACATGCAGAGTAAAAAGGTTGTAAAAAACTACCAGCCCCTCTTTTTCCTCAGAGCCTCTGACTTACTTCCTTTCAGAAAGACAGTTTTCTGTCAAACTCAGTAAATGTACACTTATGATGGTACATTTCACTGTATGTAAATTTTACCTCAAAAGAAAAACTAAATGTAAGACCAGAAACTATAAAACTCCTAGAGGAGAACATAGGCAAAACACTCTCTGACATAAATCTCAGCAGGATCCTCTATGACCCACCTCCCAGAATATTGGAAATAAAAGCAAAACTAAACAAATGGGACCTAATGAAACTTAAAAGCTTTTGCACTACAAAGGAAACTATAAGTAAGGTGAAAAGACAGCCCTCAGATTGGGAGAAAATAATAGCAAATGAAGAAACAGACAAAGGATTAATCTCAAAAATATACAAGCAACCCCTGAAGCTCAATTCCAGAAACATAAATGACCCAATCAAAAAATGGGCCAAAGAACTAAACAGACATTTCTCCAAAGAAGACATACAGATGGCTAACAAACACATGAAAAGATGCTCAACATCACTCATTATTAGAGAAATGCAAATCAAAACCACAATGAGGTACCATTACACGCCAGTCAGGATGGCTGCTATCCAAAAGTCTACAAGCAATAAATGCTGGAGAGGGTGTGGAGAAAAGGGAACCCTCTTACACTGTTGGTGGGAATGCAAACTAGTACAGCCACTATGGAAAACAGTGTGGAGATTTCTTAAAAAACTGGAAATAGAACTGCCATATGACCTAGCAATCCCACTTCTGGGCATACACACCGAGGAAACCAGATCTGAAAGAGACACGTGCACCCCAATGTTCATCGCAGCACTGTTTATAATAGCCAGGACATGGAAGCAGCCTAGATGCCCATCAGCAGATGAATGGATAAGGAAGCTGTGGTACATATACACCATGGAATATTACTCAGCCGTTAAAAAGAAGTCATTTGAATCAGTTCTAATGAGATGGACGAAACTGGAGCCCATTATACAGAGTGAAGTAAGCCAGAAAGATAAAGAACATTACAGCATACTAACACATATATACGGAATTTAGAAAGATGGTAACGATAACCCTATATGCAAAACAGAAAAAGAAACACAGAAGTACAGAACAGACTTTTGAACTCCGTGGGAGAAGGTGAGGGTGGGATGTTTCAAAAGAACAGCATGTATATTATCTATGGTGAATCAGATCACTAGCCCAGGTGGGATGCATGAGACGAGTGCTCGGGCCTGGTGCACTGGGAGGACCCAGAGGAGTCGTGTGGAGAGGGAGGTGGGAGGGGGGGTCGGGATGGGGAATACGTGTGACTCAATGGCTGATTCGTGTCAATGTATGACAAAACCCACTGAAATGTTGTGAAGTAATTGGCCTCCAACTAATAAAATAAAATTTAAAGAAAAAAAAAAAAAAAGAAAAACAAACTGTAAATAAACAGTGAACTCTAGTTAATGATATGCACGCTAAAGTATTTAGGGGAAATGTACTGATGTCAATAACTTATCCTGAACTGCATTTAAAAATATAATTCACTGATGAACTGACAGAAAGGGAAGTGAGCAATAAAGCAAGTATAGCAAAATGATAACAGGTAGAATGTAGGTAGTGGGTATGTGGGTGTTCACCGGAAAATTCTTTCACCTTTTCTGTATGTTTGAAATTTTTCATACATCAAGTTGGGAAAAAAGACAGCTCTCACTTTAGCAATCCCTACACACACTAAATGATCTTATATTAGGATTTGTATCAAATGCTATCAAAATAGACTCAACATGTGTATTCTCTAGAGATTTCATCAATTAATGGTGACTATCACAGCATGTGGCATGTGCAGCAGGCAGCAGGAGTCTGCTAGCTTTACTATTTTCTGGGGGCAATCTGTTACATGCAATACTTGCCTGCCTTGTTGCCAGAATTGGTTGGTGAGAACTTGGCATGTATCCCTGATGAATACATGAATTAAGATAGAGAGGCACATGAATCACATTGCCAATGGGTCCATCAATAAGATAAAATATACAAGAAAGTTCATACAGAAAGTCATTTTATAATAATCATGTATCAAAACACCCTTAATCTGACTAGGAAAATAATTGCTGCTGGGGAATTGTAAAGGGTTGTTTCACACTCCGTTAAAATAAATCAGTATTACTAGTGATACCTAATATTAAATAGTTATCCAGAGCATGGATTCTCCACACTATGGTTAGAAAAGTGCATGACAATCATTCTCTGATCCTTATGCCTTTCTCTTAACCTGCATCTTATCCTATTACATGAGGTACCACGACTTTTCTTTAATTTAGCATTTTCCTTAATTCTGAATCGCCTAAAGTCAAGCACAGATCAAAGTGCATGTAAAAAATTCAAGCACAGCTAAAACTAAATTCATGCTATTAGGAAGTCTGGACAGTAGTTACCTTTGGAAAGGAGGAGGATATGACTGGGGATCAGCAGGAATGGGGCTTCTAGGGTGCTGACAATGTTCTCTTTCTTTATTTGGGTGTTGGTTTTTATACAAGTGTGTTCATTTAGAAAAGCTGTACACTTTTCTCCATGCTTGTTAAAACTTAAAAAAATAATTTTAAATAAGAACCTTTAACATTTAAATAAACAAACCTTTTAAAAAGTAAAACTATATAAGTTGTGTTATATTAAAATGGAAACTAAACTATTCAAAAGCATCTCATGAGCAAGTTGGCAAAAATTGTATTTTTTATTATGTGGTGTCAAAATACATACTAATCAGCATGTATCGCTATATATTTCATATTTTTAATTAATAAACTCTAAAAGTAATTTGAAAAAAGAATGACTATAAATTTGGTTATGTGTCTGAAATGCTGACAATCACAACAGCTATGTTTCCTTTAAACAAAATACAAGCACATACTAGCATACTGTCAACAGAGAAATAAAACCCAAACAGGGAAGCACTAAGCCTCAAATGTATATCTGTTACAGAAGTCTGTATGATTTAAGAAATATTATAAAAATAAGCAACAAAAAATGTGAATGTTATGAAGAAAAGGGGAAAAGCAGAAAACACACATATCCTAAACCATCTTCTTGGGAATAACACATACTTGATTAGTTTTTAAAAATATTTTAAACTAAGTTAGTATTAATTAACCATTAGAACAAAGACAATATAAAATGATCTTGCTAAAAAGAATAGTTATTACTGTCTTAAATTTTTTATTCTCACAGCATCTTTCACTAGTTGGAGACAAAAAAAAAGTTCATTCTTTCACTGTGCATTATAATAGAGCATTTTCATTTTTAGCATTGTAAAAAAGAAACAAAAACCAATACCCACCATTCACTCAGAATGTGTAGGTAATAAACTAAATACTTACATTCTACAGAATACCATGGTACACCAAAGTATTAAAACAGAAAATTTTTGCGCAAAATTAGGGTCATGTACTTTGTTTCTTTTAAAAACTTGGTCAAAATCAAGAGTTTTATATTAAAAACCTTTGCTGAAGAGTCCCATCAATCTCCTCCTTTACACAGACCTAAAGATACTGATTCCTACCCCTCTCACTATGATTTCTTCCCACACAGGTGTAACGAAATTCCCAAGCCTGACACTGGAGTCCCAGTGTAAAATCATCTCCTTCTACCGTGCTAATCCCCATAACAAAAAGGATGAATGGCTCATTAGACAATACTGAGGGAGGAAGTGACTCATATCAAATGCTACAGACTTCTCCCCCAGTAGGGTTTCTGAATCTGCATGTGTAATCTAGTAGAGCTTCTTTTGACATTTCAAGTTTTAAGGCAGAAGGAGTCTTGCTCTGGAGTGGGGAACCTTTAGCCACACACATGCCAAATATGTACTTAAATGAAACTCTATAACATATGGTACTGAGTTACTTTCTCAAACCTTCTCCACAGTAACCACCTGACCATCTGTTTGCCAGAATGCCCAGGAAAAGAGATTTTTAAAAGGTCAGTTGAAATTATTTCTACTGAATATTACATTAGCAAGAATATGTTGTTTTAAACCTGTTTATCCTTACCCAGTGGAGGCTGAAGTAAGTCCCCTTCCTTTTCACATGTCCCAACAGGCTGTATGTCTGGAGAATCAACAAGCCGCCAAAAGTCATTTTGGTTATCACTACCATCCAATCTTAAACGCAGCCTGGCACCTGTAACTCCAACAACTGTAGCAATACATACTGAAGTCTTATTGCGAGGGTCATGGGCTTCCAACTTCATGCCAACTTTGAAGTCATTAGCTGGCGGAATCTTAGACTATATACATAAACACATACAAATAAAATTCTGTTAAAACTCTTTAACTGTAGGAAAATCAATGGTCAATTATGTTACCAGAATACATGAGGAACATTTTAAGTAACAGTTGCAACAGTTGGTGAACAAAGTGAAAGTTGTAAGGGTTAACAAAAAGGGTTAAGAAAAACTCTCTCCTTGGCTTGACACACAGCCTGACATGGTTGCCCACTGCTTGTCACTCACCTGCCCACTTCCAGGCAAACCAAATACAACCTCTAAAATGCATCCTGAGTGCCTTTCTAATATAATAATTTGATTAGGCCTTTCCTCCTAAAGTAAGCCAAAAGGCACCTCACCACTGCCTAATGTAAAGTCCAAACAGTCAGTATAGTTTAAAAGCCACCACACTTTAACCTCACTCCCATACTATCACCTCTACCTACTTAGTGCTCCAGCCACCCATACCATCCCTTAACACTCAGGTTCTTTTACGCCCATGTCTCTTTCCTTTGGATGTTCTCTCTGCCTGGAATATCCTTCCCCTCATTACAATTACCTCAGATAGGACCTCTTCTGTGAGCCCTTTCCAGTATAGTTATCACACTTTTTATCATTAATTATTTACATGGCTGTCTTTCCCTCCAGATGGGCAGTCATAAGAGCTTAGTATACCTGACATGAAGTAAATTCTTAATCAATGAATGCAAAGAGACCATCTGGTTCTTAAGCAGCACTGCCACAATCCCACGATTGCTTCACACTAATAGAACCTAACAATAACAGATTCCCTTCAACAAGTTAATGGTTTACAAAAATAAATATAACATGGTATCTACAGAATTTTGGCATACCTGTCTGAAATACTCTGAAGGAGCACTTAAAGATCCAGTCTCTTCCAAGTATTTTTCCCATTGAAAATCATCTGGAAAAAAACATACAAAAATAGGTGGGTTTTTTGGTTTATTTTTGGGCTCCACCAGCATAGCTTGTGGGATCTTAGTTCCCTAATCAGAGAGCAAACCCAGGCCCGTGTCAGTGAAAGTATCAAGTCTTAACAACTGGATTGCCAGAGAATTCTCAGGGTTTTTTTAAACATATATAATATGTATACTAACTTTCAGAAATAAAATGGATTTTAGTTCCATATCTCTTTAAAGAAATACTTCTTAAAGGACAGATTCAAACTTCTTCATTTGACTACCAGCATGGAAATAAAAAATAAGACCATTTCCTGATAATAATGGTTCTGATATAAATGATAATCCAGATTGTCTTGATGTAATAAGGATTACATCACAGTGATTCTAAAAATGTGAACTCTAGAAACAACTAAAGGACTTTTTATAGAGTAATAGCAAATTCTACTCATATGTCTCTAATACAAATTTACTCAAAATATGTCTATCATTTCATCCCATTACTCTGAAGTTGTTTCTTTGTTTTTCACAGGGATCTAAAGGTGTGTGGCATAGCAGAAATAAAGCATTAATTATGGAAAGAAAAACTCTAAGAACCAGCATTGTTTCTCAATTGACTATTAGATCTCCATCCAGGGTGTCAAGAATATGGTGGCAGAACAAAGCAGAAACCAGTCATCAGTGCAATGACTATACACAGATTGTTTTAACAATCTATATTTTCTGCAAACTCTTTCTGTTCTTTCTCTCAGTCTTGATGACATATAATGCTAGAAGTAAAGGTCAGAAGGCAGTACACTTTTCCCGGACACTTCAATTCACTGTGTCAGTCACAATGCCCTGAAAGACTTGACAGCAGTATTAAAGGTACTATTAACTCATATAAACTTTAATTCTCATCAAACATGATTTTTTTTCTATACTCCCTGTTTAATCTCTTTACTATAAAAATATTAGGGTTTCACAGTTCTGTCCCTAGGGGAATATGTGTTACTAGTCCCTTATACATTCTTCAAAGGCTGTAACAGTTCCACTTACACACACACACACACACTCACACACTGCTGATAAATGTTTAACAGCCAGTTTTCCAGAAAATACAAACAAAACGCCTGACTGGAACTGGTAGTGTTTGCAGATTTCTGTGCTGTAAATACCACCACCATGGCTGATTGCAGGATACCAAGGTAAAGTTACCAACCACACAGTGAGGAAGAAATGTGAGCTGATGTGAAATGTGAGCAACATTCAGAATATCACTGTTACATGTAATTATGCATTTAATATGTGTACGTACATACGGCATTAAGCATGTCATTTCATAACACTGTATATACCCTTTTAGAGACTTTTCCACTTTAAAAAAAATGCGGGGTTTAATTCTGCTTCCATATCATGTAAAGCAAGCACTACCACAGCGCTGAAGAGCATGCAACAAAATGTCAAGAACACAGGCTCTTGACACGAAAATGCTTTTTTTCAGTCTAACTCTGCCTTTTACTAGCCAGTGACCCTAAGCAAGTCCCTTCATTTTCACGGCCTCAGTTCCGTTATCTATAAAATGAGGAAAGTAATACATATGGTATAAGGTATTGTGGAGAACTAACCGAAGTAGTATGCATATAAATAACTTGATAAATATGTACTACTTAGTGAAATAAAGTAAAGATGACATAAAACTAAATGTCATCTGCTGGATCATCGAAAAAGCAAGAGAATTCCAGAAAAACATCCACTTCTGCTTTATTGACTATGCCAAAGCCTTTGACTGTGTGGATCACAACAAACTGTGGAAAATTCTTCAAGAGATGGGAACATGTGACCACCTTACCTGCCTCCTGAGAAATCTGTATGCAGGTCAAGAAGCAACAGTAAGAACCAGACATGGAACGGACTGGTTTCAAATAGGGAAAGGAGTATGTCAAGGCTGTATATTGTCACCCTGTTTACTTAACTTACATGCAGAGTACACCATGTGAAATGCGAGCTGGATGAAGCACAAGCTGGAACCAAGATTGCCGGGGGAAATAGCAATAACCTCAGATACAAAGATGATACCACTCTTATGGCAGAAGATGAAGAAGAACTAAAGAGCCTCTTGATGAAAGTGAAAGAGGAGAGTGAAAAAGTTGGCTTAAAGCTCAACATTCAGAAAACTAAGATCATGGCATCCGGTCCCATCACTTCATGGCAGATAGACTGGGAAACAGTGGCAGACTTTAGTTTTTGGGCTCCAAAATCACTGCAGATGGTGACTGCAGCCATGAAATTAAATGACGCTTGCTCCTTGGAAGGAAAGTTATGACCAACCTAGACAGCATATTAAAAAGCAGAGACATTACTTTGCCAACAAAGGTCCATCTAGTCAAAGCTATGGTTTTTCCAGTGGTCATGTATGGCTGTGAGAGTTGGACTATAAAGAAAGCTGAGCACCAAAGAACTGATGCCTTTGAACTGTGGTGTTGGAGAAGACTCTTGAGTGTCCCTTGGACAGCAAGGAGATCCAACCAGTCCATCCCAAAGGAAATCAGTCCTGAATACTCATTGGAAGGACTTATGCTGAAGCTGAAGCTCCAATACTTTGGCCCCCTGATGTGAAGAGTTGACTCATTTGAACAGACCCTGATGCTGGGAAAGATTGAAGGCAGGAGGAGAAGGGGACAACAGAGGATGACATGGTTGGATGGTATCACTGACTCAATGGACATGAGTTTGAGTAAGCTCCAGGAGTTGGTGATAGACAGGGAAGCCTGGCGTGCTGTAATCCATGGCATCACAAAGAGTCAGACGTGACTGAGAAACTGAACTGAACTGAAACATCATAGTTGTGCCTAAACTTAGGAATACTGGATAGCTATATTAAAAGTGAAAATTGACATCCATGACTCCAAAATTTAACTGACCAAGTTACTTCAGTGACCTCATAAGCACTAACCTGACAATCAAGAGACCCAAGGTTCTAACTGAAGCTCTACCACCATATGATCTTGGAGAGCATTAAAAAAAAAAGAAGAAAACAAAACATGAATGGGGGGAAAAAATCTGACTAGGATGTAATTAAAGAGCCACCATACCAGGATGAAAGGAGTATAAATTGGAAATAATAACTGAGAAATCAAAGCTATTTCACAATTAGACCTCAAAGAACTTAAGACTTTTCCACAAACCAGTTACATTTGTTAAATTTTTCAGTGACACTGGAAAATACTTAATTAATCTAAGACAATGTTTAAAATATTCTATCACCATTTGTGTCTTCAGTCAGTTCAGTTCAGTCACTCAGTCGTGTCCGACTCTTTGAGACCCCATGAATCGCAGCACGCCAGGCCTCCCTGTCCATCACCAACTCCCGGAGTCCACCCAAACCCATGTCCAAGTCAATGAAACCATCCAACCATCTCATCCTCTGTCGTCTCTTTCTCCTCCTGCCCTCAATCTTTCCCAGCACCAGGGTCTTTTCCAATGAGTCAGCTCTTCGCATCAGGTGGTCAAAGTATTGGAGTTTCAGCTTCAACATCAATCCTTCCAATGAATACCCAGGACTGATCTCCTTTAGGATGGACTGGTTGGATTTCCTTGCAGTTCAAGGGATTCTCAAGAGTCTTCTCCAACACCACAGTTCAAAAGCATCAATTCTTCGGCACTCAGCTTTCTTTATAGTCCAACTCTCACATCCATACATGACCACTGGAAAAACCATAGCCTTGACTAGACGGACCTTTGTTGGCAAAGTAATGTCTCTGCTTTTTAATAGGCTGTCTAGGTTGGTCATAACTTTCCTTCCAAGGAGTAAACGTCTTTTAATTTCAAGGCTGCAGTCACCATCTGCAGTGATTTTGGAGCCCAGGAAAAATAAAGTCAGCCACTGTTTCCCCATCTATTTGCCACGAAGTGATGGGACCGGATGCCATGATCTTAGTTTTCTGAATGTTGAGCTTTAAGCCAACGTTTTCACTCTTCCTCTTTCACTTTGAAGAGGCTCTTTAGTTCTTCTTCACTTTCTGCCATAAGGATGGTGTCATCTGCATATCTGAGGTTATTGATATTTCTCCCGGCAATAATGGGCTATAATTTGAGCTAGCAAATCCTTTATACCAGTGCTATATAATATAAGTGCTTTCTATCGCACTGCTAGTTAATGTAACCTTAATTTTTTTCTTTGTTCATGAGGCAAAAATTCTTAGTCCACAACACTATTCAGCTTGGATGCCCATATGATAACAGTCTACCAAAAATATAGTGGAAACACACATAGCAAAAGGCTTTACTAATTTAGATTTGATACATCTACAATACCACAGTGAGAATTCCTGACCAAAATAGTTCAGAAAGTAGCAGACAAGCCTGAAGTCCCTATCTGTCTCTACATTTTTATCCTCATTGACAGATGAGCAGCTAGGGTTGGGGGGGTGGGGATTTACTCTTTCAGAAAAGAGCCCTGGGAACTGATAGGCCTTTTCTTGAGACAGATGTACATAATGCTGTGATCTGCTTGTTGCTTACACATGTCTGTGGTCCTTCTTGTTTGACTTGTAATCTATTCTAGTTCATACACTAGCCCAAACCCCTTTTAGCAAAATGAACATAATCTATGAGGCCCCCTATTCTTCTCCAGAGTAAATCAGAATCATAATGTCTTCCACCAGTGCTAGGCTTGAGTTCAGAGGCTATGTAAAGAAAATGAGGAAAGTATCTAGAGCTTGAAGCTTCTCAGCTGAATGATCAGCACCCACTACTTTATAGTATTTACCACAACTATAACTGGACATTTGTTTAATGTCTACCAAAGCTCAAAGCAACTGAACACACACACACGCAAGCTCAAAGATCAGAGGAATTGTGTTTGTCTTATTCATTACTGGACTCCCACAGAAGGTCACCAGTATCTGCCAGGCACTATACTAGGTACTGCAGATGCAGCAGTTAAGAAAACGGACAAATACCCTGGCTCTCCTGGAGCTTACCTTCTAGTAGTCACTCACTGATTTCTAAAATAAGATGTTAGAGTCAGGACTCTGAGAAATTTCTGCAAATGTCTGTAAATTTGACTAAGTAATCTCATTTTTAATCAGAGTTTTGAAAATTTTGAAAAGTTACTAGTTTCAACTTTTAAGGATATATTCTTCAAATTGATTTTCATGAAATTTCCAGAATAGGCAAATCTATAGAGATAGAAAGAAGGTAAATGGTTGCCTAGGGAGAGGCACTGTGAGGAAATGGAAAGTGACTACTAGCTAGGTAATAGGGTTGCTTTTTAGGGTGATAAAAATATTCTAAAACTGATCATGGTGATGGTTACACAACTCTTGGAATACACTACTGAGAACCACTGAATTGTATACTTTAAATGGGAAGATTGTATGGTATGTGAATTATATCTCAATAAAACTATTATATTAAAAAATGGAAAGGAATTTGTAAGGATGAGGAAGAGTACTCTAACCTAACAGCCTCCATTTCCTTGGAGAGTTTTGGGGACTGGAAGGAAGAGCTGAGGAACAAGTAAGGCCAATGAAAAAGAGAAGTAAGGAAACACTGAGGACCCAGCTACGGTAATAAAGAATGACTCCACTACAGGCAATCTTTTCATAGGAACAGAAAGTCATGGATGAACTACTTACTCCAAGAGTGGGGCTCTGCAGGGGAGGTACAACAGAAACACAAGGGGCAAGAGACTTGCCTGGAAATCGCTGGTAAACACAATAAGTTTGCTGTTGTATTTTTTTTTAATTTAGCCTTTTGTCTGCGTATGACTTATTTCCTCATTTTCCATAAGAGCAGGTGCAATGGGTCAGAGTCTATCTCCTGCGTCTCTGATATAGTGCTATACACATGCTATTAACAATAAAAGCTTAAAACATGAATTAATAACTCAGACAATAAAGTTAACATTTACTGAACATTTACTACAAGCTTAGGCAGTATATTAGGTGCTTTACATTCCTTTTCTTTAATTCTAATAGTTCCATGAGTAAGTAGTTATTATCCCTGTGCTACACAGGCGAAAAGAGAGACTAAGAACATTTGAGTAATTTGCCCAAGGTCACAAGGCTAGTAAAAAATGAGGCTAAGATTCTAGAAGAGGTCTGTCAGATCCCCCAAATGCCTAAGCTTTAATCCACATGACTGTCTTTTGACCATCAAAAAAGACATTCACACTGACTCTAGTGTTAGAAAGGTTTTTATTAAAAATCAAATTATTTTAAATTGGTAATACATGGTAATTAATAACTAGATATCTTTACTTTGGCAAAACTGCACTGAAATACATAGTTATCTTTTAACTTAATCCCTCTCTATGTGAAGCCAAAGTAAAATTTTCAAAATTAAATACTATCTTTTTGGTCTTTCCAATTGCTTAGATTTTATATTTACAAGAGTTTACTATACATAGATTATACCAAAAGCAATAAGAAAAGAGTTCATACTAACACTGAGCGAAGAAGAAATATATGTTCTACTGAACTAATTTAAAACCTACCATTTTGCACAGAAGATGTGCCTGATTGAGGAGCTCTCTCTTGATTCTCCTTCTTTACATCCATTGACTCTTTAAAAAAAAGAAAGAAAATAGTGAGCAATACCAGAAGAACAGAGCAACAGTTTGAAAGAGTACTTACAAAAACCTAAACTGTATTTTCTAATAGGAACCAGTTTCAATTTTATAATTATATCCTCACTTTCTGCATAGGACTTCACTTTCTAATATATAATGTACTTTATAATTTGTTTATTTGTTTATTGCATGTCTCATTTCACTCAAATGTAAGCTCCAAAATGTCAGAAATTTTTTCATTTTGTCTCTTATTCACTACTTTTTATCCTCAGTGCCCAGAAAAGGACTCGGCACACAGAACATTCTTGAACATCTGTTAAATAAATGAACAAACCAAAATGAGCTGAGCTGATCCTTACAATATTCAGATTAATGTGTCCCAGCAATAAATTGCATACTTTTGAGAATTTAAAACAACAGAGAAGCTAGAATACAATGTAATTCAATGGACTGTTTGTTGTTGCTCAGTCACCTAGTTGTGTCTGACTCTTTGTGACTCCATGGACCGCAGCACACCAGGGTTCCCTGTCCTTCAACAGACTAGGAAAAGTTTTTCTCTGTGCTAGGCTGAGGAGCTCAAACAGCACTGGACCTTGGAACTTCACCAAATCTAAGATATATTTCATCCACATTTATTATAGTATGTATTTCTTAAATGACTCATGATTATTATGCTGAAAAACTAACCACAATCTTCAATATTATCAAATAAGCAGTCACTCTTCTTAACTTCCCTGTTGTCTTAAATTTTTTAAATATATCTGTTTCAATCAGGACCCAAATAAAGTCCATACAGACAGTGGTAGGTACATTTCTTAAATTTCTTTTGATCTGTAGGCTCCTCCTCCTCTGTTTATTTTCCCTTCCTCTAGCAATAATTTTGCTGGTGATATCAGTTCAGACTTTTCCAGTCTGTAGTCTGCTACTTCCTCATGATACTGGGTTCTTCTGGTCCTTATAGTTTCTCTAAATTGATACAGCTATTTCAAGCCAGAAGAGCTTAACCAGATTCAGGTTTAGCTTTTTTGCAAGGAAGAGAGAAAATGACTTCATAGGTGGTGGTGTGTACTTCTCACAGGAGGTTCCTAATATACCTAGTTCTCTTTTGTGATATGAGCAGCCTAGATCCATTAGCTCATCAATGGTCGCATAATGTGAAGTCACTCAGTCGTGTCTGACTCTTTGCAACCCCATGGACTGTAGCCCACCAGGCTACATGGAATTTTCTAGGGAAGAGTACTGGAGTGGGTTGCCATTTCCTTCTCCAGGTCGCATAATGGAGGTATTCTAATTTTATCATCCTGTCTTTATTAGCCAGAAAACTTCTATGAGAGAAAACTCCCCTCTTCAACCATTCAGTTGCTCTGAGGTAGAGACCACAAAAGGAAGTCACAGTCAATGCTTTATTATTTCTCCTTTATTTTCTAGTTTTCAAAATAATGAATTGTATCCCCACCATACTCCACAGATGACCAATAAGCATTGTTTTGTTTTTTTAGTATCGTTATGAACCAATGAATTTAATAACATGGTATGTTTCCATCTAGTGCTATTTTACCCTTACTGAGACTTGAACTGTCAAGTGACATGCTTCTTTTTTTTTTTTAAGTGACATGCTTCTTAAAGAAGAATATAGGAAGGATGCCAGGTGTACCATTAAAGGTATCAGATCTACTTTCTGGTTATGATTGACTCTTCAAGATATGTGAACACTCAAGAGGGATGTATGGGCTACTTTCTATTTAAATAATTTGACTAATATAAAGTAAGTACACATTTATATTTACTAAATAATTCTACAGTAGTATTTTCTAACAGAGAAGAAAATGAAATTATAAAGGCCTGGTTCCTGTTCAAGGAAAGCTAAGAATCTAGGTACAGAGACTATACTAAACTAATACACTTGACAAAAACAGAAATAGCAGAGCACAACATTCAGCATGCAGCCAGAGTAAAAGTCATGAGAGAAAGAGAACTTAAACTGGGTCTTGAAGGAGGAACAGGATTCAGGACAACAAAAATATGAAGAATATATTATGGGAAAGAAAATACAACTCAAAACAGAGAGTGAAAATGACTGTGACACACTCATGGGACAGTGAGCTGACTTCTCACTAGAGCAGGACAGGATGAAGCATTTTTTTAACATCCATATTTAAGTAAGAAAATCTGGATTTTGATCTTGGCTGTCATAGATTGTTATATGACCTGTTCACTTAACCTCCCTGAGTGTCAGTTTTCTCATTTACAAAACTAAGAAGGAAAAACAAGATTACCTTTAATAGTTATTCAGTTCTAAAACCCCAATTCTTAGCACCTAAACTGACATCTTCCATTCATTTCATTTTCTTTTTAATTTCATTTTTCAAAAAAGTTTTTTTTAAACATTCAGTCTACCAAAAGATACTAAAATTTCAAATGATTGACTAAAAGTATCATCTTTAGACAAGTATATCTTACCTTCTTTCACTGTCTGCCCCATGGTATCTCTCTCTGGTGTGCTTTCCTACAAGGAGAAAAATCAGTTACTGCCTCCTTTTAACATAATACATGTCTGCAGGGTGGTATTATTAGAAATCAGCTATAATGGGACTACGTCAAATGAAAAAGCTTCTGCACAGTGAAAGACACTAAACAAACTGAAAAGGTGACCTGCTGAATGGTAAAAAAAAAAAATTTGCAAATAATATACCCAATAAGGGGTGGATATCCAAAATATACAAGGAACTCATACAACTTAACATCAAAAAACAAACCAATTAAATAATGGGCAGAGGATCTGAAAATATTATTTTTCCAAAAAAGGTACACAAATGGCCAATAAGCACATATAAAGATGTTCAACATCACTAGTTATCAGGGAAATGCAAATCAAAACTTTAATGAGATATCATCTCACAGAACAGCTATTATCAAAAAGACAACAAATAACAAGTCTTGGTAAGGATATGGAGAAAAGGGAATCCTTATGCACTGTTGGTGGGAATACAAATTGGTACAGATACTGTGGAAAACAGTATGGAGATTCCTCAGAAAATTAAAAATAGAACTACCACAAGATCCAGCAACTGCACTCCTGGGTATTTCTCTAAAGAAAACAAAAACACGAATTCAAAAATATATATGCAGCCCCATGCTCACTTGTATTGTAAACATTGTAACATTATTTACAATAGCCAAGGTATGGAAGCAACCCAAGCATCCGTCAGCAGATAAATGGATAAAGACAATGTGGGGTATATATACACAGTGGAGCATTACTCAGTCACAAAAAAGAATAAAATCTTGCCATTTGCAACAGCATGCATGGACTGGGAGGGTATTATGCTAAATGAAGTATGGTGGATAAAGAAAGACAAATATTGTATGATTTCACTTATATATGGAATCTAAAAAAATGTAACAAAGCAGTCATAAATACAGAAAACAGGTTGTTGCCATAAGGGAAGGGGTTGGGAGAAAGAAAACTGAGGGAAATTAAGAGGGACAAATTTCCAGTTGCAAAATAAATGAGTCACAGATAAGAAATGTACAGTGTGGGGAATACAGTCAATAATTATACAGTATCTTTGTATGGAGTGAGCGGGCCCCTGGTGGCTCAGACAGTAAAGAGTCTACCTGCAGTGTGGGAGACCCAGGTTCGATCCCTGTGTTGGTAAGATCACCTGGAGAAGGAAATGGCAACACATTTCAGTATTCTTGCCTGGAGAATCCCATGGATGGAGGAGCCTAGCAGACTATACAGTCCATGGGGTCACAAAGAGTTGGACATGACTAAGCGACTTCACTTTCACTTTCATCTTTGTATGATAACAGATCATGATCATAAATAGACTTATCCTGGTGATCATTTTGAAATGTACAGATATCTGGAATCACTATGCTGTGTCACAGAAACTAACATAGTGTTGTAGGTCAATTACACTTTAAAAACAAAGAAACAAACTCAGAAAAAAAAAAAATCAGATTTGTCATTACTAGAAGTATAGGGGCTGGGGGGAGAGAAGGAGAAATTGGCTGAAGGCAGTCAAAATGCACAAATAAGATAAATAAATGCTAGTTATAAGATAAATAAATGCTAGGGATGCAATGTACCATGTGATAAATATAATTGACACTGCTGTATATTACATATGAAAGAGAATAAATCCTAAGAGTTGTCATCATAAGGAAAAATTTGTTTTCTATTTCTTTAATTTTGTACCTTTAGGAGATGATGGATGTTCACTAAACTTATTGTGATAACCATTTCATGGTGTATGGAAGTCAAATCATGCCAATTATATCAGTAAAAATGGAAGAAAAAAATAAAGGTTAAAAAAAAGAAATCAGCTATAGAGTTAGATCATTTTAATCTCTTTCCTTTGAATAAAAATAAGTTCAGTAGATTAGTAGTTGCCAGGGGCTGGGGGAAGAGGGACTCGGGAGTGACTGTTAATGGGTATGGGTGTAAATATGGGGTTTCTTTTTTAAGGTGAGGAAAATGTTACAGAATTATACAGTGGTGATGGTTGTAGAACCTTATGAATACACTAAAAACCACTGAATTGTACACTTTAAAAGGTTAAATTTTATGGTTAAATGAATAAAAAAAGAGCAGATGGTAAGCTAGGAGAGTTGAGATTCAAACTAGCAACTATCCCAAAAGCTGACTTACGCCCATGTTACCAAGAGGTGGAAGAATTATTAACTGTGTTGATGAAACCTGTAAGAAGTGCCAGTCTTCTAATAAGATAATTACTTGTTAAAAGGTCTCTGTATTTTGAGTCACTAAATCTTTCATTAATTCAAACTTTTTCTGCATGTCCTTGATATGCCAGGCACTCTACAAAAAAAGATAAATAATATACTGTCCTTGACTCTTTAGTCAAAAAGAGGCACATGAACAAAACACATTGAGTGTTATAAAAGAAAAAGTACATGAAACATTGAACGTGACAAAGGGATAGCTACCTCTCACTACTCCGTGTGCCTGTAAGTCAGAACATGATGATGTAAGTAACAGAAGGTAATTTGTTATTTAAAGGAAGCCTATGGGGAATATGTTCTCTAAGCCACGCAGAACATCACCTGCACCTCTGACTCAACAGATTTATACTCAAGCATCACCTTCCCAAAACTTGCTTCCTCTAACATTTTTGTTTCTCTTACTAGCACCACTATTTTCCAGGTGTTTGGCCTTAAGACCACAGCTATGACTATTGAAGCTCTCTTATTTCACTCACATATTCAATCAGTGGCCAATATGTGCTCTCTCATTTCCCTTTCCCCTGCTATTAACCGGTTTTGTTGTTATTTAGTCACTAAATCCTGTCTGACTCTTTAGTGACCCCACGAACTGTAGCCCACCAGGCATGGGACTTCCCAGGCAAGAATACAGGAATGGGTTGACATTTCTTTCTCCAGGGGATCTTCTCAACCCACATATCGAACCGGAGTCTCCTGCATTGCAGGTGGATTCTTTACTGCTGAGCCACCAGAGAAGAGGGAAGCCATGAACTGGTTTACACCCTCATTAGCTCCTGCCTGGTCTAATACCATAGCACCCTAACTGGTCTTACCACAAGGGTCTACCCCCACCCCAAACTACCCAATACACAATGTCATACATTGTCTGAACTGTTTTCTGCCCAAATTACCCTCCTACTTTAGTAATCTCATTGACTACTGAATTGAACAAATCTTTGTTGGGACATATTTAAAGCCCCTCATAATTTCAAAGCTACCTGCTATCTACCACCTATAACTATCCTGTGGCCTAGCCCAAAACTCATCATGTTATTCTATCTACATGGGACACCCTTTCCTCCTCTTCTGCTTCTGGAAATCCTATCCATCCTTTAGTGCCCAACATAAATGCAAGCTCCTTCTCGAAGCCTTTCTTGTTCCTTTCTACATTACCACCATCTGTTTGCATGTGTGATCTGGTTATTTATATAACCATATTTACAGAATTCCTGTTATATGCTTGATGCTGTTTGGATAGAAGATACACGATCTACTATGAAAGAGCTATAAATCCAGTAGGAAAAACATATTAACAAACAGTTATCGAAAAAAGCAAGACAATACACAGGCTCTTCAGGAAAGCAGGAGCACTATTAACTGGGAATATATCAATAAAAGAAGGCTTCTCAAAATAATAGCAAATGAAGCAACAGACAAAGGATTAATCTCAAAAATTTACAAGCAACTCCTGCAGCTCAATTCCAGAAAAATACATGACCCAATCAAAAAATGGGCCAAAGAACTAAACAGACATTTCTCCAAAGAAGACATACAGATGGCTAACAAACACATGAAAAGATGCTCAACATCACTCATTATCACAGAAATGCAAATCAAAACTACAATGAGGTACCATTACACGCCAGTCAGGATGGCTGCTATCCAAAAGTCTACAAGCAATAAATGCTAGAGAGGGTGTGGAGAAAAGGGAACCCTCTTACACTGTTGGTGGGAATGCAAACTAGTACAGTCACTATGGAGAACAGTGTGGAGATTCCTTAAAAAACTGGAAATAGAACTTCCATTTGACCCAGCAATACCACTCTTGGGCATACACACTGAGGAAACCAGATCTGAAAGAGACACGTGCACCCCAATGTTCATCGCAGCACTCTTTATAATACCCAGGACATGTAAGCAACCTAGATGACCATCAGCAGATGAATGGATAAGGAAGCTGTGGTACATATACACCATGGAATATTACTCAGCTGTTAAAGAGAATTCATTTGAAACAGTTCTAATGAGATGGATGAAACTGGAGCCCATTATACAGAGTGAAGTATGCCAGAAAAATAAAGATCATTACAGCATACTAACACATATATATGGAATTTAGAAAGATGGTAATGATAACCCTATATGCAAAACAGAAAAAGAGACACAGATGTACAGAAAAGACTTTTGGACTCTGTGGGAGAAGGCGAGGGTGGGATGTTTCGAGAGAACAGCAAGTATATTATCTATGGTGAAACAGATCACCGGCCCAGGTGGGATGCATGAAACAGGTGCTCGGGCCAGGTGCACTGGGAGGACCCAGAGGAATCGGGTTGGGGGGGAAGTGGGAGGGGGGATCGGGATGGGGAATACATGTAACTCCATGGCTGATTCATGTCAATGTATGACAAAACCCACTGCAAAGCTGCCAAGTAATTAGCCTCCAACTAATAAAAATAATTGAAAAAAAAAAAGAAGGCTTCTCAGAGGAAGTGGTGTGTAAACTGGTTCTTTAAAGGTAAACATTAAAATGAGCAGAGAGGACAGAGAGGAATTTCAGATTGAGGGCACAAAATGAGTTAACCCTAAAGAAGATCCTGCCTGGTCTACTTGATTATGAAATGCTGAAGCTGCTCGGGTTCCTTCTGGGCTCTCATCTCCCTCTACAGTCTCTCAGGAGCCAAGCATACACAGACAACTTGCAAAGTATTACCTTTCCCTCCCAGATCGCTCCTCTGAAAGTCAGACTGAAATAATTAAATGGATTGGATATTTGATACCACTGTGGAGAAGACTGTCAATTAAGGACTACAGCCTAACAGTGAAAAAGAAAAAGTGAAAAATATAAAGTGTGCTGAATCGAAGCAGAAAGTAAAGGGAGATGAGCCACAATCCAGGTAGGGACTAAAGGAAGTTAACCAACTCTAGTCAGAAAGCAAAACCTTGTGAATTACATTAAAGTAAATCCCATTACTACACAAAGGATTCAGTTCAAAAAACTGAGGGATGAATCACACACAGAAGATAAACCCAGGTTCCTATGTTCTTCTCGAAAATCTCCACAAGTGAGTTCTTAATCCCGACTGGTATCAACTGTTCCCATTAGTTGAGTGATTTTGTAAATCCTAGAAGGTAAAAGTATATTTAGAAATAATTAAAAACAAATATTTTTTATCTTCTTTCCCCCCTTTATTTTAATTGTAGTTGATTTACAGTATTTGTTAATTTCTGCAGTACAGCAAAGTGACTCAGTGATACACACATACACACTCTTTTATATATACTTTTCCTGAAGACCTATATAAATAAATCCATGTACCATGTCAGAGGAACCAGAGATCAAACTGCCAACAACCGCTGGATCATCAAAAAAGCAAGAGAGTTCCAGAAAAACATCTATTTCTGCTTTATTGACTATGCCAAAGCCTTTGACTATGTGGATCACAATAAACTGTGGAAAATTCTGAAACAGATGGGAATACCAGACCACCTGATCTGCCTCTTGAGAAATCTGTATGCAGGTCAAGAAGCAACAGTAAGAACTGGACATGGAACAACAGACTGGTTCCAAATAGGAAAAGGAGTATGTCAAGGCTGTATATTGTCACCCTGCTTAGTTAACTTATATGCAGAGTACATCATGAGACACGCTGGGCTGGACAAAGCACCAGCTGGAATCAAGATTGCCGGGAGAACTAGCAATAACCTCAGATATGCAGATGACACCACCCTTATGGCAGAAGATGAAGAAGAACTAAAGAGCCTCTTGATGAACGTGAAAGAGGAGAGTGAAAAAGTTGGCTTAAAGCTCAACATTCAGAAAACTAAGATCATGGCATCCGGTCCCATCACTTCATGGCAGATAGACTGGGAAACAGTGGCAGACTTTAGTTTTTGGGCTCCAAAATCATTGCAGATGGTGACTGCAGCCATGAAATTAAATGACGCTTGCTCCTTGGAAGGAAAGTTATGACCAACCTAGACAGCATATTAAAAAGCAGAGATATTACTTTGCCAACAAAGGTCCATCTAGTCAAAGCTATGGTTTTTCCAGTAGTCATGTATGGCTGTGAGAGTTGGACTGTAAAGAAAGCTGAGCACGGAAGAATTGATGCCTTTGAACTGTGGTGTTGGAGAAGACTCTTGAGAGTCCCTTGGACTGCAAGGAGATCCAACCAGACCATCCTAAAGGAAATCATCCTGAATATTCATTGGAAGGGCTGATGCTGAAGCTGAAACTACAATACTTCGGCCATCTGATTCGAAGAACTGACTCATTTGAAAAGACCCTGATGCTGGGAAAGATTGAAGGCAGCAGGAGAATGGGACGAGAGAGGATGAGATGGTTGGGTGACACCACTGACTCAATGGACATGAGTTTGAGTAAACTCTGGGAGCTGGTGATGGACAGGGAAGCCTGGCATGCTGCAGGGTCCCAGTCTATGGGGTCGCAGAGAGTTGAACATGACTGAGCGACTGAACTGAGCTGATACATGAACAGCTCATACAACTGAACAACAACAGAAAAAAAAATCAAAATATAGGCAGAAGATCTTTATTAATAGACATTTCTCCAAAGAAGACATACAGATGGCCAGTAGGCACATGAAAATATGCTCAACAATACTAATTATCAGAGAAATGCAAATCAAAAGTACAATGCAAGTCAAAACCACACTGGTCAGAATGATCATCATTAAAAAGTCTACAAATAACAAATGCTGGAGAGGGTGTGGAAAAAAGGAATCCTCCCCTACACTGTTGGTGGGAATGTTAAGTTGGTGCAGCCACTATGGAGAACAATATTGGGATTTCTCAGATAACTAAAAATAAAATTACCAAATAAACAAAATAATGCCAATTTGCAGTGACATGGATGCAAGTAGAGATGATCATAATAAGTGAAGTAAGAAAGAGAAGGACAAATACCCTATGTTATCACTTGTATGTGGAATTTAAAATATGGCAAAGGGGGAAGGGGAGGGAGGCTCAAGAGGAAAAGGATATGTGTATAATTAGGGCTTATTTGTGCTGTTGTATGGCAGAAATCAACACAAGAAATCAACACAAATTCCTCCAATTAAAAAATAAATAAAAAAAAAAGAATCATCAGCTCAATACCAGAAAAACAAACAACCCAATCAAAAAGGGGTCAGAAGACCTAAATAGACATTTCTCCAAAGAAGACATACAGATGACTGAAAAATACATGAAAATATGCTCAACATTGCTCATTATTAGAGAAAAGCAAATCAAAACTTAAATGAGGTATCACCTCACACTGGTTAGAATGGCCATCATCAAAAAAATCTACAAACAATAAATTCTGGAGAGGGTGTGGAGAAAAGGGAATGCTCTTGCACTGTTGGAGGGAATGTAAACTGATACAGCCACTATGGAGAACAGTATGGAGATGCCTTAAAAAACTAGGGAAAAAACCACCATATGATCCAATAATTCTACTACTGGGCATATTCCTTGAGGAAACCATAAGTGAAAAAGACACATGTATCCCAATGCTCACTGCAGTACTATTTACAACAGCTAGGATATGAAAGCAACCTAGATGTGCATCAATAGATGAATGGATAAAGAAGTTGTATATATATACAATGGAATATTACTCAGCCATTAAAAGCAACGCATTTTAATCAGTTCTAATGAGGTAGACGAACCTAGAGTCTATCATGCAGAGTGAAGTAAGTCAGAAAGAGAAAAACAAATATCATATGTTAATGCATATATATGGAATCTAGAAAGATGGCACTGATGAGCTTATCTGCAGGGCAGTAATGGATACGCAGACATGGAGAACAGATTTGTAGACACAGTGGGGGAAGAAGAGAGTAGGACAAATGGAGAAAGCAGCACTGAAACATATACATTATCATATGTAAAACAGATAACCAGTGGGAAATTGCTGTATGACACAGGGAGCTCAAACTCAGTGCTCTGTGACAACTAAGAGAGGTGGGATGGGGGGGGAGATGGATTCGAGGAAGGGGACATATGTATACCTGTGGCTGATTCATATTGATATATAGCAGAAACAAACACAATATTGTAAACCAAATATCCTACAATGAAACATAAAGATTGCAAAAAAAATAAATTTAAAAAGGAATAAAAAATATTAAAAATAAATAAATAAGATAAAGTATGGCACAAATGAATCTATCTACAAAACAGAAACAGACTCACAGACATAGAGAACAGACTTGTGGTTGCCAAGGGAGAGGGGGGTAGAAGAAGGAAGAACTGGAAAAGTAGGATTAGCAGATGTAAACTACTATATATAGGATGGATAAACAATAAGGTCCTACTGTATAGCACAAGGAACTATATTCAATAACCTATGATAAACCATATGGAAAAGCACACAAAAAAGAATGTCTGTATGTTTATAAGTGAGTCACTTTGCTGTACAGTAGAGATTGGCACAATACTGTAAATCAACTATACTTCAATTAAAAACAACAAAAAAGAAAACAACACTTCACTCACAATAAACAAAAATTACCTTGAGATAGCTCATAAATCTAAACATAAAGCCTGAAACTATAGAATTTCTAGAGGAAAACACAGAAATACTGTAATTTTGAATTAGACAATGACTTCTTAGATATGACACAAAAAAGCACAATGTATAAAGCAAATAATTGATAAATTGGACTTCATCAAAACTAACAACTGCTCTTCAAATGACACTATTAAGAAAACAAAAGGATAAACTACAGAACGGAAAAAAATGTTTGCAAAACACAGATCTGATAAAAGATCTGTATCCAGAATACACAAAAAACTGACAACTCTATTTTAAAAAGGCAAACAGAGCCCAATAAAAGCATAATTGGCAAAAGATTTAGACAATCACTTTGCTAGAGATACACAAATGGCCAACTAGCATGTGAAAAAAATGTTTAAAATCATCAGTATTCAGGGGAGCACAAGTTAAAGTCACAATGATATATATCACCACATAAATGGTTAAAATTAAAAAGATTGACATTACCAAATACTGGTAAAGATGAAGAATTGAAACTCATTCATTGCTGATGGTAATAGAAAACAAGTATTTCTATTAAAATAGAACCTTCTTAGAGCTAAACACAAAGTAAATATTCTTAACTTTAATGTTTTGGAATCCAAAGCACTTACTTTAGAAGTAGAGCCACACACCAAAGAATAAAATATTCCACTTATCCCTAGATAAAAACAGGAAGAATTCCAGACCCCTTTAGTTTAAAATTAGCCATATTAAATAAAACCAACCCTTTTATTAGAGTTTAGAAACATTTCCTTTTCAATTATCATAGTCATTCAGCACCAATGAGCAGATCTATCCTCCTGTGAAGTCCAAAGTCATGTCAAATAAAGACTTCAACATACAAAAAGAACCCAAACTCTTTAGGAAATGAGTCAGTGACTCAATAAACCTTCCTTTTCAGTCATTATGGTGCTCAAGTTCACTGACTTGTTAAGAAGACATCAAAAGTGAGCTTGTGTCCATCGCAGTAATTTAAGGATTCTTTCAGGGTCACGATAAAATCAAAATCACCCTAAACACTCTTCTTCACTATAAACAGCCTTTACTGCTTTCCCTCAAGCCACTTAGCTTTCATGTTCATTTCAATGTTAAATGAAATAGTTTTCCCCTTAAGAGACTATGATCCTGCCCTGTTTTATTTTCTTTATATATATATATATATATATATCACAGCATCAAGAACAGTGCTAGGCAAACTGAACACCTGAGTGAACATTCACCAACCTTTAATAAAACATTATTTCTTTTCAAACATTTTGAAAGTCAATCATCTCATTGGAGACTTATTTTATTTCTTACTCTCCCCAAGTTCAATATTTGGCGTATGCAAATGTATAAGTTCTCATTCAATTTATGCATCAAATGTACAAACAAAGTGAATGCTTAAACTTACTTGAGCAAATAAGGATTTCTGTGTTAGAAAGTATCACTAACTACTTAAACTATCTTAAACTTCAAAGGGCCTTGCACCATACACACTAAACTATACAGCGAAATATTACAGTGTCCTCCTTGTTACAAAAATTCCCAAACTTTAAGAGAAAAAGAATTAAACTCTGATGGGAAAATGGATAATTCCATTGCAAAGAAACAAATATACCAATTGTTTCTCTACTGGACTCTCAAAACTACAAAAGCCAATCCATTTAGACCTGTAAACAGAATAATTTTTTTTGTTTTAAACACATACTTTTATTTACAGACAGGTACCCATAATCCCATGGGTCAAGCAAGGGTTTATGCCCATCAGAATCAACAAGGCAAGGCCTCTGCCCTCTGGGAGCTCCCCTGCAGGGCCCCCAGGCTGTGTTTCCAACCAACGTTTAGCAGATATCAAAGCAAGTCTTGTATGTTTACCTACTCACCTCCACTCACACACTACAAAGTGATTGAGAATCACTTACTCTTCCTTGTAATTCTCCCACAACTAGCACAAAGACTTGCACCTAAAAAGAAATACTCAAACGTTCTGATAGTAACTAAAATCGCACTCTAAGTGTATATCAAACGTTCTGATAGTAACTAAAATCGCACTCTAAGTGTATACACAGGTCTCTACAGGATTACACAAATAACAGACTGACGTTATTGAAGCACAGAGAGAAACACAGGACATTTACTAGGCTGTTACTAAGGCTTACTTGGGAAGGGAAAGATAAGATGATGGGATGTGTGGAAGGCAGCATTATAAATCTATTTTGTGTGATATAATTCTATTTGTATAAAATTTTGCATAAGTTTGCATAAAGTAATACAAAAATATTTTGGTGATCCTCCTTTTCTGCTTCACAGGGTGGTGAGATTTTAGGTGAACTTTATTTTCTTCCTTATATTTTTACATATGATTTGAATTCTTTACCATAGTATATATTAAATAACCAGAGAAAGTTATTTTCATTTGCAGGGGAATGTACCCTGACAGTTGTTTTTTTTTAATAATCCCTAAATGCCTGGCTTATCACACAAGTTTTAATAAATTATGTGGTTACTGTGATAGTTACTGGTAGCCATAACAATTAATTACACAGAAATATTATTTCTAGTGCTCAAAGTCATTACAAATTACTTCATCTCCCTGAGTCTTGGCTTTCCCATGTGTAAATTAAGACTATTACCATCTACACTTTGTACTGTGGTCATGAAATTAAATGAGATAGTGCAGGTAGAGCATCTAGCATAGTATCCTGAAAAACTAGAAACTCAAGACTGTTTTCTATCCCATCCCATCTGTCCTAATTAAAACTCCCCAAAATAAATGAGTTTTAGCATTAACACAATAGCAATTATGCTGTAAAATGAACCTATATTCCTACTTTGATTCATGAAAATTACTTATTCACTTTCAAAGTTTAAACTAAAATGTTAGGTTTAAGACATTTTTAAATTAAACTAATAAATATACATATATGTAATGCCCAGACATATAATTACCAAAGAAAGCAGCCACCATCTCCCAGCTAGCATTATCAGAAAGCCTATACATTCTAGCTTGGAGTCAAAAAATCTTGATGTCACTCCATGTTGGATGACTCGGAGGTATAATTATTCATGAATGTATTCTTTTCTTTAGGGTTGGTGAGTATTAAAAACAGCTTTAGGTTTTTGTGAACTAAAATGGCCTTTATGAACTACTAGAAACTAGAACGGTTTGGGGATTTTTTTTTTTTTCCTTTTTTTTCACACAATTTATCAACTCTCTTAAAAATTAGAACACAGATAGGTAAAAAAGAGGGGGGTAGGAAATCACATATAATCCCACGATCAAACACTACCTGCTCACAACACTGTAAATCAACCACACTTCAAGAAAAATAAGATTTTAAAAAGACAATATCCGCTGTTAACCATCTGGTGTATATCCTTTCAATTTTAAAAAAATCTCATATAAATCCATATCCAATGTACACTTGAACCACCTTTAAATGTACATTTGACAAATCTCATATATCAATATACTTCAAATAAAGTTCTGCCCATATTAGAAAGTCAATATTTTTAGCTAAATTGAAAACTAGACAAAAATAAATGCCTTTTAACAGTTCATGCCTTAAGGAAAAACTCCATTATTCTCAAGAGTAGCATTCATAGCAGAACAAAAGTTATTACTTATTCTGCAATATAAAAAGTGATAACTAGCAAGGTAGATGAAAATCCATTTACTAGGATTTGGGAATAATTTTTAAGTTTATCACTATACTTATCAAACATTTTTTATAATGTTTGATCCCATCAAAACTTTCCAGCACTTTCTATATAATTGTTATATAATATACCATTCTCTTTTTTAAATGAATTAGCAGTTCCAATATAAAAATACACTTATAACCAAGTGGGGCTTTCAATTAAAAAGAGCAAATAAAATGTACTAGTTGGAAAAAAATTGGTATTCAACCAGAATTATTAATTTCTCTCTGGTCTACAAAAGTCTCACTTCAAGATAAACATATACACAAATTGAATGGGAAAGATAGGCACTTGTCTAGCACTGAATGTTAGCAGAAATCTGTACAGATTTTGATGTAAAGGATTATTGGTTAATTTAATAGAAAGTATCTTTGAATAAGTAATTTGAGAAAAAACAGAAGTTGTATTGTCCCTCTTAAAATGCCCCAGCATTATAATGTAATTCACTTATGTCTTTCAGGTACAATAGGACAGACATTATAGAAGTTAGAGGACTACACCACGTTCTTTTTGGTAAATGCTGGATAGCATCAATTCACAGTTGAATCCTCAGAACACCTCAAAGATACTGTGGAGTTAGAACAGACGACTTACATACCAGATATACAATATAGCACAGCTGTTATCTTTCTGGAAAATATTAGGACCCTGATCTTCTTTCAAAAATAAAGACATACCTCATTTCCACAGTGGCAGTCTGGAGAAGAAACTGCAGAAAAGCGTAACTTTGCTCTCAATATACTTTGAACTGCCTCAGCACTTTAAGAAAAAAACTCAAATAAGACCCCCAAAGTAGTTCTCCATGTTACATGGGAGAGAAAATTTTGGTGAGAAAAAAATTAGAAGCTTTTTTTTAACTTTTGCCAGAACTAAGAGACATTGGTTCACTAAATGCATATAAGGAGCAATGTCGCACCATTAAAAAAAAAATTCAAATATAAGGCAAAAAAACTAGTAGGTTATAGTATCTGACACTGGCATTTCCTTTACCAAAGATCACAATTACATTAAATCTAGCAGTTGTGTCTAGCAGGCTTTGAACAAGGATAGACAGTGGGGGGGGGGGGGCAGGGTTTTTTTCCAAAACCATTTGTTTTGCAAACTTTATCTTATAACAGAATTAAGAGCTGATAATAAATCAAAAATGCTTTGAAAGTCTTACACTGTTTTAAATCATTTTCTTAGTATGATCAAACAATGCAAAACAATGATTAAAGTGGAATTATTCAACCTAAAACTCCTACTGCTCTTATCTGATTCTGGAGAAAATTCTACAATTTTTTTTTAAAAAGACCATTTTAAAGAACTATTTAGCAAGTTAACGGGTCCATAATTCTAAGATTACAGGGCTCTTCCATTATTTGTTTGGGTGTTTTTTTTCTTTTTGCCTTTCCCTCATGTTTTGTTTTGAAAAAGAGGTAATACACCTTGAGTCTCTAATGAGAAACCACTATCTGAACAGTCAATAAAGGATAACATTTTGACAAGGACAGGAACTAAACAAGTCTGACTAGCAGGAAATTTCCCAGGGCCCTTTTAAATTTAGGCTATTAGTCAGATGTTATAAAATGGATGGAATTACAGAATCTCAACCTGAGAGAACATAAACAAAATACAGATGCAAAGCTGAAAAAAATAAATGTGTTCCCTCACTAACAGAAAAGTTTGCTGCCATATGTGCCAAACAGAAGCCCCAAAGGAGGGGATAACGTCCAAAATTAAGCATTCATCCCAGACACCTCTCCTCTTTGAGTCCCACGTGTTATTTATTCCCTGGTTGTCCTACATCTATTATCCCTCTGTGTCTACTTCCTCCTGCTGTCCTAGCTCTTGATCTTCTCTAGTCACTCAGTCTCTTTCTCTACATTCTAGAAACTTTTAGAATCTAGAATCTCATTCTATTTCATGGTTCATGCAAATTTCTATGTGGATAACTCCTATATCAAAACCTCTGGTCCCAACCTCTCTCCAAAATGTCTACTCTAGCCAAGTGAACATCACTCTGAATGCCTCACAACGTCAAATACGACATACTTCTAAAAATCAAATTCAAGGGATACATGGAGGTCCAGTGGTTAGGACTCTCAGCTTCCACTGCAGAGGGCCCAGGTTCCAGCCCTGGTTGGGCAACTAATATCTGGCAAGCTGCATGGCATGGTCAAAAAAAAGCAACAAACAAACAAAACCAAACTGTTTTGCCCTCCAAAATGAGCTTCTCTCCCTCTGCTGCCTATTCTAGACATTACAAACTACCAATCTTTCTGAATTAGAAGTCATCTTTGAGTACCCTACTCCTCTGTCCAATATCTTATCAGTTACCAAGTTCTGTTGATTCTCGAAGCTCAGAAATAAAGTGGTGAAAGAAAAACGATTCAAATCTAGGTGTGTCAAACACCAAAAGAAAAGACAGAGCTCCAAACACTGTTCGTGCTTTACAAGGGAGAAGTAAGGAGACAGACACCCTGCACAGAATGGATCCTTGAAGACAGAAGAAAATGAAGATTATGGTCCCTGGGGTCTACTGATGGTGGTGCTGGCAGTGGTAATAATAAATACTAAGAGCTGTCACTTACTGAGCTCCTGCTAAATGTGTGGTACCCTACTAGAACCCTACTCTGGTTCACTTTTGTATTCTGTAATATCTATCCACCAAGTCTATCACAAAGTAGGGCCCCCAAAATGTTTGCTAAATTAGTAAATCTGCTGTGCTACAGTATACTTATATCTAAACCATATAGTCCTAGAATATTGTAGTTTTTAAAAAAAATTTTGGTGAGATTTTCTTTTGACTGTCATTGTTCTCCATTCTCTCCTGCAATGTCTACTCTGTAGCTTAGTCTAAATCAATGGGCCAAGGATAAAATTCTGTGGGATCTCAGACAGTCCCCCACTCCCATAACTTCCTCCTTTCCAACATCTGATAGACCTTCATTTTTTTTACTCTGAATTTCATTTCTAAAATGTTTGAAGTCTCAAAAAGACAGGCCCCAATACAAATGCTGTTATTATAAGTATTTTTCCAAGGAGAAGAACTATGTGTACTATGGTGTACCAGAATTCAGTTTATAAATTTCAACTACATAGCAGCTGAACTAAAACATGTGCTTTAAACCAATATTCACAAAAAAGAGAGAAAAGACACAGAACCTACACACAAAATAATTTAGTGGCAAAAATATTTCATTATATCCCCTTGAGCATAATCAAAAGTATAAGAAGTTTCAAGGCTAAAAGCCTTGAACATATGGTTACTGGTGGTTTTAAAGAAAAGGTTGAAATAGCTGGTCAAAGTTATATACACACATAAGTCACCACAGACTATTAATGAAATAGCACAGGCAGAACGTTTTTTCCTTTTTAGTCTACCTTGTTATGAAAATACTGTTTTCAAACTTGAAACACAAATGCAAAAGTTCTTTATTGCTCAGTCAATATGCAAGATAACAGGGAGTCTAAATTAACTGCATAAAAGAATACCTTTAAGTTTTTCATTTTGACATGAGAGTTTATTATTTTGATTTCAAGAAGTACTGCACATTTACACCTAAATGCAAAAGCACTTATTGACTTAACCGAAATATATTATAGCTATATATTTGCCATTGACAAACAGAAGCTGGCTCTTTTAACTAAAAATTTGCTCCTGGTAAGATGATTACCTTGATACAGTTTCAAAAAGTATATACAGTTGGTCCTCTGGTATCCACAGATGCAGAACCCATGGGTACAGAGGACTGACTGTGCTAATCCATTTTATAAGGTATTTGAGCACCCATAGGTTTTGATATCTGCGGGGGTCCTGATACCAACACTCCATGGATACAGAGGGACAACTGTAAGATATCCATTGCACAGCATAACTTGTTGAACTGGACATGATTCATCACTTTAAGATTTCACAAGCACCTACTCGATTTACTCAGTAATCAAATTTCCCAATTTCTGATATATTTATCAAATTAATCAGAAAAAAACCTCAATTCTAAGGCTGCAATTACCTTTAAAAATAAAATCCCATCTCTGAATTGTGAATAATCAGAATGAATGTTTTTAGCAGTGAAGATGTATCAAAACAAGTTTCCTGGAGGAGCAGTTTTAATTATGTTTTAGTAAAGTCTGACCCCAACGAATTAGAAATTAGTTATTTTTCTGTGTCAAAGCAAACCCAAGAAGAAAACAACTATTTTTAAGAATTTTTAATTTCTCTAAAGAATTAAAGTCTCCAAATTAAATAATTAATCCCCTAGAATTTTAGAACTATATATATATATATATATATATATATATGAAATCTATGCATTTAGTTAAAAAGTATGTCATGTAAGAAAACATAAATGAAAGGGCTGCCAAAATCCCAGTTTATAGTCATAAATTCCTAAGGTTTTAAAGCACAGCCACAGGCTAATTGCCCAAAGACCTGCTGCCCACAGACATTTGCAGATGACTGAAGTTAATAGCCGGGCATGTCAATTTACTACAGGCAGCTCTCAGTGCGGACATTTTGACAAAAGAATTGGGTCAGGTTACAGCCTGTTCCTATTATCACGTCTAGATTTATGGTTTCTAACACTGGCCCTACAAGAAATAATGGAAATGATGACAGCAACAATCCCTGCTAGACAACAGATTACAGCAAAGCAAGCAATAAACCATAATCGGAAGTGACCAGAAAACTAAACATCCCTGACCATACTTCAAACACGAAGCAGGTGTCAGTAAACTACCCATTTAAATATTTCTACAATCTCTCAAAATCTCAACACAAAAAAATCTCGAGTCTATAATCTAAAACCAAGCAATATATGAATGTATTTAAATTACTGAGTACTATATTTTAATTCTTTTAATAATCATCAAAGACAATGTAGTTCATTTGAACAGATTTATGAAACTCTACCAAATTAATAAAAAACAAAAAGAATAATGATCATTACCCCTTAAATATCTTTAAAGTATATTGGAAAATATTCCAAATAATACTTCACATCTTTCAAAAGAAAAAAAAAAAAAAAGGCTGTTTCACAGCAAAGGGCACAAGTTTACAACTGTATTCAGGGAGGCAAGAGAACCGAAGAAACATGTGATTCATTCACTGCTTAATTTAAAACTAAAAGAAGTTTGTCAATACATCTGCTGATAAGACTATGTCAAAAAAAAAAAAAAAAAAAAAAAGACTATGTCAAGGCTACAAGGTACCCAAGCAAATGGAGCTGTTTGTCTGGAGTTCAGCATCAATTAACCCTTATGAGGAACAGAGGTCGAGAAAAATCAAATAAGTATTCTAAACACAAAAAGCAAAGAGAAAAAGAAAAAAGAAAATTCCATCAACTTTCCCCTGAGAAAATAAAGTGTTCTCAAGATATGCCCTAGAATCGCAATGTATCTGTCCCTTCTGAAGTTTACAATGGCACGTTACCATAAAAGGTGGGCACTCTCTTTCCGCTCTTAAACAATTTGCTCCTACAAACTTAGGAAGAGGCAGAGTCACAGCCATAAACACGGGTCAAATGCTCTCTACCTTCAAATGTTTGCCAGCTCTTTACTCATACAAAGCGTATTCTTTTTTTAACTCCTTGGTTAAATAAGAAATTCACTAGTCTATGTCAGATGAATATGAAATTAAACTAAAATCATATAAAATAAAATCATATAAACTGCTTATAGGAGCCTCAAATCTTTCACTGTTAACACAATAAGATATTCTCATTTCTTTAAAACCTTTCCATCACATGCCTAAAAAATGAAAGCAAGAGAAAATTTTAGGGATATATGTTTAGTAGAAGTCACTTAGCATAAAAATAACTAGTATTATTATTTCTAAGGTAACCAAGGATTACTTACATTAGACAACATAAAGACAAAATAAGCAAAAATGCCTTCCTCATGAAAACCAAACAGCACATGCATATTTCAAATCTTAAATTTTTTTTTAATTTTCTGAAGTTAGCCTGCTTTAAGAACCACCACCTCTGGTATTGTTATCACTACAGTAAAGGCATTTATACTCTTAAGAGTAATCAAAGCCCAAACTAGTTAGAGCCTAGAAAACTTACTTGCCACTAAATTATGCCAAGCTATTTTAATCTAAAATAAACAACAGTGGTTTCTCTCATTTATTTCCCCAAGACAAAAGGATGATAAAGATAAAGAGCCCAAGCTAAGGAAGGGTAAACTTTTTCTTTCAAACTGACCCACATTTGCCATTTTCAAAACATCCAGGCTTTTGCTTCCTAAAATCAACAATCACTTCAAATTCTAAGATATGATGGATGTAGTAATTTTCAGATACTAATAATGTTCCTTAAATTCCTAGGGGTATTTGATTTTCTCACTCCAAACTACAAAAAACCTAGTAATGCCAGACCAATATTCATACCATACCCTCATGGCTCTGCTAGCTGATGGCTAGCAGAGTTCACTTAATTCATATCTTACATATCCTAAAAACCAGGAATATTACTAGGAAGAGACAATTTGACTCCCAGGGAGATGAGCTAAAAGAAAACATGACCTCATATTTCCATTCACAACTGAAATGAGAACTGACCTGGCATAAACGTAAAAGGAACAGAGTAACCTAGCAAAAAAAAAAAAAAAAAAAAAAAACTGAGGTGACTAATGACTCAAATAGCAAAGGATCCTTTGCACCCTTCAGTGTTCCAGTTTCTAAAGTTCCAACAGTAATTTCTATTAACCAAAACGGGGGGGGGGGGTTAATTTTCAAGTGCAATTTTCCTCCTCCCTCCCTCTCTCCCCACACTCTAAGAGCTCAAGCTAAAATTGGGAATTGGGCCTTCCTTAAATTGAACAAGGGGCTACATCATTCTCATTCAAAAAAACTGGCATTTACTCAGCCTTCACAAGGCACTTTACTATCATCGATTCTTTCTCAGTGAGCCAGTGCAGGATTACCCTGACCATTTCACTGATGCGGAAACAGACACCAACAGCAAAGGGAACAGGGGCAGGAAGAGGGGTGATAGGAAGCATCTGGGAGGAACAGGCAGGCAGCTAAAAAGGAACAAACCCTAAAGAAAATGAGAGTCACATCTGGCTTAGAGCTGACCATCATAACCCTTGTTATTTTTTAGCTCAGAGAGACTTCTGAAATGTTATGAAAAAAAGAAAGGGCTCTAAATTGTCACTTAACATCTAGTGACAGCCTAAGCTACTCAGTCACAGAAGTTACTTAGCAATAAAAAATACCCACTCTCTAGAACACACACGGATTTCAATTTATACCAGTAATTCATTTTCTCCCGCAAGCATAACCAGTATGACATCTGTTTGACCCCAAAAAATAATCTCTCATAAAAATATATAGATTTGGGCTTCCTTGGTGGTTCAGTGGTAAACAATCTGCATGTCAATGCAGGAGACAGAGGTTCAATCCCTGGTACGGGAAGAGTCTACAGGCGGTGGAGCAATTAAGCCCATGGCTACAAGTACTGGACCTGTGCCCTAGAGCCCAGGAGCCACAACTACTGAGCCCATGTGCCACAACTACTGAAGCCTGCATGCCTAGAGCCCATGCTCTGCAACAAGAGAAGCCACCACAATGAAAAGCCCATACACCGCAACTAGAGAATAGCCCCTGCTGGCCACAAGTAGAGAAAAGCCAGCGCAGCAGTGAAGACTCAGCACAGCCAAAAATAAATACATAAAATTATTTAAAAATATATATATAGCTGTGTATAATCATAACAAAAGAGACACAAAGTTAATATCACTTTGTGATATTAATATGTCAGAAATAATTCAAGTTAAGACTCAAGTTTTGTTTAGAGAATTATGACCAAAACACTGACTCTCTGAAATTGCCACTGAAAGAAAAAGACTACTTGTTCTACATTCATAATGATTTTCTTAACTATAACCTGGAAATTTTCAGTAATAAACTGCTAATGAGAAGCCTTAAACACCCTAGAAACCAGCACACAAAGCAGTAGGTTGAACTGAACGCCATACTACAGGCAGCACAGGTACTTAATAAAGATGTGTTGACTGAACCATAAGTCAAAAGGACTGACCAACTGCTGCCTCAAGAGAAAAACCACCTCTTTAAGGCTGACTCCAGTTTTTTTGTACATATGACATCATTAACTTTAAAGCATCTTCACACATTAACAATACAGTTTGCCAACATTCATCTTTTTTCAAAGTATCAATTTGAAAACAAATCAGGTTCTCTGGGGGAAAACAGGTATACATCCTTGGAAGATCATAAGGTTGTGTGATATACATGAAATTTACTCAAAAAACAACAGTCACTGAAAGTACTACTCGGCTAAGTTTTTGAAAAAAATCCATCCGACTGTTTGAAGAATATGGATAAAGACACAGACAAACAAATGCAAGGCATCATGTAAGTACTGATGAACTCTATCCTCAAAATCCCAAATGGACTCAATTCCAAAAGCTATTTTCACATTCCTGCCATTGAATATACAAAACCACAAACATAGTTAAAGAAAACATTCATCCTTGGAAACACATTTAATGAGTAATTAAGAAAAAGAACGATAAGAAAGGCAAAACTGTCTTTATTGAACATTTCCAAGCAGTGTTATTGAAAAAAAATAAATATGCGTCTATGAGTTATAGTTAAAATACAACTGATTGTCATAGGAAGCTGTACTCCATAAAGGTTACACATTTTATAATACTCTTTCCCCAAAACAGACATATGAACATCTCTGGGAGTATTAAAAATGCAGCAGCATCTGCAGTTGTTTTCGGAAAGAAAACCATCTCCAATAACTATGTACATCATATGATTATAAGGAAGTATTCACTTTCTCTGCCTCAGTTTCCCCTCCTAACCGCCCCATTCACTCTTAGAGACGTCTGTCTTAAAGTCAACCTACAGGTAAGTTGTAAATGCTAATCTTCTAATTCTTCAAAGTAGAGGCTAGTTCCAAATTGCAATCACACTTTATAATGAATGACCAATGTATTACAACCTTTAAAAAAAAAAATCAATAGTCTTAAACGTAAACTTGTCACTACCTGTGCTGCCCTAACATTTGGGGTGAGGGACGAGGGGAAGGCGGCGCGAATTTACAGCTCAGCCCTCAAAGTTACGTACAACTTCAAGACGCAAAATCTATTCAACTCTACTCGCTCTCCCCCTGGCGATTCACACTAGAATGTAGCACAACCACCATCCAGGTGGAAAAAGCGAGAACGCTATCTCGAAAAACAACAGTGGTCTTAGAGACCCAGTCTTGCCGCGATACCGCGGCGGCCACCTCGCCGCTCCTGAGAGCTGCAGACCCACTCTCCAGCCCCCCACTCCCACACGCACCCCACCGCCAGGGCCTGCCGCGCCCTCCCGCCCCCTATCTCCCCCGAGAGCGAGCCACCGGCGCTGCCCCCCACCCATCCGCCCCGAGCCCGGGGCCGCGAGTCTAACGTACACACCTGGCACCGGGGCCCGAGCCCGCGCTCGGCCACAAGCGCATCCTTCCCAGCTGACATTTCCTTCAGAAACTCCAAAAGTTCTCTCACAAGTCTCCGGAAAACTCCGGGGCCAGTTTCAGCACAGACCAAGACCACCAAAGTCATCCCTACTCCTCAGCCCCGCCGCCCACCTGCGTTGTCCCGGGACCCCAGCCCGGCCCCACCCACGGGCGGAGGATGCTGTAGAAGGTGCTGTCCGCGCTTCGGGCCAGGGGACCACTAGAGGAGTGAGGCCTCCGAACGCCGCGGGCGGGATGGGCCGGTGCCAGGCGACCGGGCCCCAAGTGAGTGTGAGGGGCGGCGCGAGAGCGATTGAGGGGCGTCGCGGAAAGCGCTACGTGGGGCAGGGAAGCCCCGGCCTTGGGGGTGAGGCCGCCGAGGGGTAGAGGAGCTCGGACCTCGGGGGTGAAGCTGCGGAGAGTGACTGACCGGAGTGCGGGACCGATCTGGGGCCGGACCCCGCGGAGCGGTGAGGGGGCGTTCCTCGCGGGGGACGCGCCGCCGGAGACTCCCTACCTTCTGCGGAAAACAGCCAGAGCCCGGAACGCCAAAACTCCGCCTCTCTGGTCTTCACGGAGCCCGGAGTCGCCTCACACCTCGAGTCTTGTCGGCGAAAAGAGCGAAATTCTGTCACACAGGTCCCGCGAGCCAGCATCGATCTTCACACCGCCGCCGCCATGTTTGAGAAGCCGCGCGCGAAGCCGCGCATGCCCCGCAACCGCCACCGCGGCCCCGCCCCCTCCCCTCAGTCCGCGTGCCCTGCGGTTGCCGCAGTCGCGCACTTTGACCGTTTGCCGCGTGCGGGGCCCGAGCCGGGGACTCTGCAGGAAGCTCCCGCAGCTGGTGGCCAACAGTGAGACACTGCAAGCCCGGGCAAGACCTTGGCAGTTTTCCCTAGTCCGCCCCCCCCCCAACCCCGCCCCAGTCTGCCCTCCCGCCAAAAGAAAAAAAAAAAAAAAAGTCGCAACCCCTGCACCCAAGACCGTGGTGGGCCCCCAACTGGGAGCACAGAATGCGCATCAAGTTTCATCCAAGAGGAACTCGCTCCCCTTAGCCATCGACTGTGACTCTCGGCCACCGCCCACCCTGGCCACGCACCGAAAAGGCAGGCGCTTCCCTAGGAGCTCGAGCAAGTTCGATGAGCAAGGAAAAAGCAGTTCGTTAGGGCAGCTTAAGGAAAGCCACTCCTTCGCGGGTTGCAGCATAGTCCTTGAAACAGCTTTTCTTTTTTTTCCATGAGTTTTTGCCAGCAATCCCCTCCAGCTCCACATTCCAGACTTAGTTGTTCCTTTAAACCCAGGCTTGAGCTAACGGGAACTAGATTAACCTGGAGAGTAAAATAATTTGCTCACAAGCTTGAAGGTACTTAGGAGCGTCTTCGAGAGTGGGTTTTGGGGTCTCCTCTGCTCAATCCCCCTAGCCCCGAACCCAGGGTTTGTGCAGGTGGAGGTCGCACCTAGGGGCAGGGGGCGGGCGTTAATAAAAAGCTCCAAAAGGAATCTCTCCCGGACAAAATGTAGCAAACAAAAAACCAGAGAAAAATATCCCATTCCTCGTTGTGAGGTTGGGTATAGGTAGATTTAAAACTTTTCCCTGAGAAGTAATACAAGGTGCTGTGTTAGCTAAAAGTAAACCTTTGGCAGGCCTTTCTCTCTATAACTTTTTTCAAAAGTTGGATGAAGGTTTTGCATCCATGATCTGCTTAACTTAGTATATAGGACATGAGTTTTTAAATCATAATTCGGGAATAGAAACCTAAAAATTTTTTTAAATGTGGAATATATCCATTTTGTACAATGCAGAATAAAATTATTTTCATATGATACAACTTATGCAATGTTAAGGACCAAATTAAAGTATTATTTATTGTATCTAAACTCTAGAGAATAGCACAAAATCAAATTGCATTCTTTAAAATGAATAAATAAATTTAGTGCAAAATTCAAGAAAATTTGAAGGTTAAAATACAAAAATTAGGCCATTATTAGGTGCAAACTAGGGCTTCCCTAGTAGCTCAGATGGTAAAGCGTCTGCCTGCAATGCGGGAGACCTGGGTTCGATCCCTGGGTCGGGAAGATACGCTGGAGAAGGAAATGGCAACCCACTCCAGTACTCTTGTCTGGAAAATTCCATGGATGGAGGAAACTGGTAGGCTACAGTCCATAGGATTGCAGAGTCGGACACGACTGAACAACTTCACTGGTTCACTGGTTCAGGTGCAAATATTTCAATGAGATTTGTTCCATCAGTTGTATATGATCACATAGGAGGAGATGTTGAAACGGTCTAAGATGAAGGTTCAAAAATGTTTTTAAAAGCTAGAAAGTTAACAGAAAAAAAAGCAGATTTAAGTTTAATCTTTCAGTTCGGTTCAGTCGCTCAGTCGCGTCCAACTCTTTGCGACCGCATGAATCACAGCACGCCAGGCCTCCCTGTCCATCACCAACACCCAGAGTTTACTCAAACTCCTGTCCATCAACACGGTGATGCCATCCAACCATCTTATCCTGTCGTCCCCTTCTCCTCCTGCCCCCAATCCCTCCCAGCATCAGGGTCTTTTCAAATGAGTCAACGCTTCACATCAGGTGGCCAAAGTATTGGAGTTTCAGCTTCAGCATCAGTCCTGCCAATGAACACCCAGGACTGATCTTTAGGATGGACTGGTTGGATCTCCTTGCAGTCCAAGGGACTCTCAAGAGTCATCTCCAACATCACAGTTCAAAAGCATCAATTCTTCGGCGCTCAGCTTTCTTTATAGTCCAACTCTCACATCCATATGTGTTGTGAAGTAATGTCTCTGCTTTTTAATATGTTATCTAGGTTGGTCATAACTTTCCTTGCAAGGAGTAAGCATCTTTCAATTTCAAGGCTGCAATCACCATCCGCAGTGATTTTGGAGCCCAGAAAAATAAAATCAGCCACTGTTTCCACTGTTTCCCCATCTCTTTGCCATGAAGTGATGGGACCAGATACCATGATCTTAGTTTTCTGAATGTTGAGCTTTAAGCCAACTTTTTCACTCTCCTCTTTCGTTTTCATCAAGAGGCTTTTTAGTTCCTCTTCACTTTCTGCCATAAGGGTGGTGTCATCTGCATATCTGAGGTTATTGATCTTTCTCCCAGCAATCTTGATTCCAGCTTGTGCTTCTTCCAGCCCAGCATTTCTTATGATGTACTCTGCATATAAGTTAAACAAGCAGGGTGACAATATACAGCCTTGACGTACTCCTTTTCCTATTTGGAACCAGTCTGTTGGTCCATGTCCAGTTCTAACTGTTGCTTCCTGACCTGCATACAGGTTTCTCAAGAGGCAGGTCAGGTGGTCTGGTATTCCCATCTGTTTCAGAATTTTCCACAGTTTATTGTGATCCACATAGTTAAAGGCTTTGGCATAGTCAATAAAGCAGAAATAGATGTTTTTCTGGAACTCTCTTGCTTTTTTGATGATCCAGCAGATGTTGCAATTTGATTTCTGGTTCCTCTGCCTTTTCTAAAACCAGCTTGAACATCTGGAAGTTCACGGTTCACGTATTGCTGAAGCCTGGCTTGGAGAATTTTCAGCATTACTTTACTAGCGTGTGAGATGAGTGCAATTGTGCGGTAGTTTGAGCATTCTTTGGGATTGGAATGAAAACTGATCTTTTCCAGTCCTGTGGCCACTGCTGAGTTTTCCAAATTTGCTGCCATATTGTGTGCAGCACTTTCACAGCATCATCTTTCAGGATTTGAAATAGCACAACTGGAATTCCATCACCTCCACTAGCTTTGTTCGTAGTAATACTATCTAAGGCCCACTTGACTTCACATTCCAGGATATCTGGCTCTAGGTGAGTGATCATACCATCGTGATTATCTGGATCATGAAGATCTTTTTTGTACAGTTCTTCTGTGTATTCTTGCCACCTCTTCTTAATATCTTCTGCTTCTGTTAGGTCCATACCATTTCTGTCCTTTATTGAGCCCATCTTTGCTTGAAATGTTCCTTTGGTATCTCTAATTTTCTTGAAGAGATCTCTAGTCTTTCCCATTCTATTGTTTTCCTCTATTTCTTTGCATTGATTGCTGAGGAAGGCTTTCTTATCTCTCCTTGCTATTCTTTGGAACTCTGCATTCAAATAGGAATATCTTTCCTTTTCTCCTTTGCTTTTCTCTTCTCCTCTTTTCTCAGCCATTTGTAAGGCCTCCTCAGACAGCCATTTTGCTTTTTTGCATTTCTTTTCCATGGGGATGGTCTTGATCCCTGTCTGCTGTACAATGGCATGAACCTCCATCCATAGTTCATCAGGCACTCTGTCTATCAGATCTAGTCCCTTAAATCTATTTCTCACTTACACTGTATAATCATAAGGGATTTAATTTAGGTCATACCTGAATGGTCTAGTGGTTTTCCCTACTTTCTTCAATTTAAGTCTGAATTTGGCAATAAGAAGTTTATGGTCTGAGCCACAGTCAGCTCCCGGTCTTGTTTTTGCTGACTGTGTAGAGATTCTCCATCTTTGGCTGCAAAGAATATAATCAATCTGATTTCAGTGTTGACCATCTGGTGATGTCCATGTGTAGAGTCTTCTCTTGTGTTGTTGGAAGAGGGTGTTTGCTATGACCAGTGCGTTCTCTTGGCAAAACTCTATTAGCCTTTGCCCTGCTTCATTCCATACTCCAAGGCCAAATTTACCTGCTACTCCAGGTGTTTCTTGACTTCCTACTTTTGCATTCCAGTCCTCTATAATGAAAAGGACATCTTTTTTGGGTGTTAGTTCTAAAACGTCTTGTAGGTCTTCATAGAACCGTTCAACTTCAGCTTCTTCAGCGTTACTGGTTGGGGCATAGGCTTGGATTACTGTGATATTGAATGGTTTGCCTTGGAAACAAACAGAGATCATTCTGTCATTTTTGAGATTTCATCCAAGTACTGCATTTCAGACTCTTTTGTTGACCATGATGGCTACTTCATTTCTTCTAAGGGATTCCTGCCCACAGTAGTAGATATAATGGTCATATGAGTTAAATTCACCCATTCCAGTCCATTTTAGTTTGCTGATTCCTAGAATGTCGACATTCACTCTTGCCATCTCCTGTTTGACCACTTCCAATTTGCCTTGATTCATGGACTTAATATTCCAGGTTCCTATGCAGTATTGCTCTTTACAACATTGGACCTTGCTTCTATCACCAGTCACATCCACGACTGGGTATTGTTTTTGCTTTGGTTCCATCCCTTCATTCTTTCTGGAGCTATTTCTCCACTGATCTCCAGTAGCATATTGGGCACCTACCGACCTGGGGAGTTCCTCTTTCAATATCCTATCATTTTGCCTTTTCATACTGTTCATGGGGTTCTCAGGGCAAGAATACTGAAGTGGTTTGCCATTCCCTTCTCCAGTGGACCACATTCTGTCAGACCTCTCCACCATGACCCGTCCGTCTTGGGTGGCCCCACACAGCATGGCTTAGTTTCACTGAGTTAGACAAGGCTGTGGTCCGTGTGATCAGACTGGCTAGTTTTCTGTGATTATGATTTCAGTGTGTCTGCCGTCTGATGCCCTCTCGCAACACCTACCGTCTTACTTGGGTTTCTCTTACCTTGGACGTGGGGTATCACTTCACGGCTGCTCCAGCAAACTGCAACTGCTGCTCCTTACCTTGGACGAGGGGTATCTCCTCACAGCTGCCCCTCCTGACCCTGAGCGTGGAGTTTGCTAAGAGTTTAATCTAGCAAACGCTTAGTATGGGCTACTGGGGAGGGGGGTAAATTTTTAATTACTGGCCATTATCTTTCTAATCCTGATGCAGTAGAAATATTTGAAATTCATCCTACATTCTCTGAAAGACTTGAGTTATCACTCAAGACTCTTACACGTATGAACCATTTATTATGTTGTAGAAATAGTACTCTGATTGTAAACTGCCTGTCTCAAGAATGCCTCATCTACTTCCCATATTTCCCATGAAATTACTGAAGCCCTAATTCTGATAATGTAGTTCACATTATCTATATTAGAATATCTTCTCAATGACTGTGATCACCTAAGCATTTATAGAAGAGTCTCCTTGTTATATTAAATGTTATTAACGATAACAGCCACCATCTACTGAGCACCTACCAAGTGCTAAGAATCTTGATAGCCTCTCTAGATACATAATTTCCAATATTCATAACATTCCTTTCACCAAGTTCTTATTCCCATTTAACAGAAGAGGAGGAAATGTAACATTACATCGCAAATAAGTGCCAGAATCAGCTTCTGAATGTACACTTGAAACTTCCTCTCCCTTCCAACTTAGTCATCGATCATATGCTTTTGTCATAGATCATGTATTTTGTTTAGTTGCTCAGTCATGTCTGACTCTTTGAGACCCCATGGACTGCAGCACTCCAAGCTTCCCTGTCCTTCACTAACTCCCAGAATTTGCTGAAACTTATGTCCATTAAGTGGATGATACCATCCAATCATCTCATCCTCTGTCGCCCCCTTCTCCTGCCTTCAATCTTTCCCAGCATCAGTCTTTTCCAATGAATTGGCTCTTTGCATGGTGGCCAAAGTATTGGAACTTCAGCCTCAGTCCTTCCAATGAATATTCAGGATTGACCTCCTTTAGGACTGATTGGTTTGATGTCCTTACTGTCCAAGGGACTCTCAAGAGTCCTCTCCAGCACCACAGATTGAAAGCATCAGTTCTTCAGCACTCAGCCTTCTTTATGGTCCAACTCACATCTGTACATGACTACTGGAAAAACCATGGCTTTGACTATACAGACCTTTTTCAGCAAAGTGTATATAGACATTCAATAAAAATTATTTTATTTTCTTGTACCTTGCTTTTCTCCCTTGCCAAATTAAACTCAAGACTGCTTTTTAATGTTAGCATAGGTCAGAACATCATTCTTTTACATTACACAGAAGTGTCTTCCACACAGTAGAAAGCTGGTAAATTTTGTTGAATGAGTGAATAGATGAATGGATAATGAATACCTACTATTACGATGTTTAATTAATTTTACCTAGAAAACATGAAAATGAGACTATTTGAACTGAAAAAATAAGGACTAAGACTAGTAAAATCTAAATTTCATGCTTATTTTTCAAGCCTCAGATTTCCTTCTGTGGATTTTCTCCTATAGTTCTCCTGATTCAGCCCAAAACCTGTGACAAGCTTAAAGGAGATCTGTCATCCCCAGCCAGCCCAAATCCAATGCATAATACTCCTGTATCTCAAGTATGTTTGATTACTTCCGTTTGTACCTTTCTTTAAGATTTAATATTAGTTCATCAGAATGAAAATATGATCTTCCTTCCTAGGTTGTTGTTGTTCAGTCGCTCAGTCATGTCCAACTCTTTGTGACCCCATGGACTGCAGCACAACAGGTTTCCTTGTCCTTCATCATCTCCCAGAGCTTGCCCAAGCACATGTCCACTGAGTTGCTGATGCCATTCAATCATCTCGTCCTCTGTTGTCCCCTTCGCCTCCTGCCTTCAATCTTTCCCACCAATCTTGGATTCAAAGCTATGGTTTTTCCAGTAGTCTTTCCTAGGTAAGCAGGTGTAATCTATATTTCCATCAGCAGGCACCTGTATATTGAAACGATATTATTTGCACAGGTCAAGCTCAAGTTTTCAAATACTTAGTGAAGTTACCCTCTAGTTTTCCCACTTCATGCACTCCTTTCTCCCTAAAACACAGAAGCCTAAGCCTGGCAGAGGTTAGCGATCCAAGGTATTCCTGGTAAACTCACCATGCATGTTTTCACTTGAGTGAAAAAATCTATACAGTTGGTATTAAATAACTAATCAAAATAGTAACTGGGCTTACAAACATCTTCAGATACTTGTTTCTAACAAACTGACCCTTTCCCAAGACCCAGGTTAGATCCCTGGGTCGGGAAGATCCCCTGAAGAAGGGAATGGCAACCAACTCCAGTATTCTTGCCTGGAGAATTCCATGGACAGAGGAGCCTGGTGGGCTATATATAGTCCATGGGGTTGCAAAGACCTGGACACAACTGAGTGACTAACACACTTTCACTTTTTCCCCATTAAATTAAGAGCACATATCAATAAGATATAATTTTTTTTTATTTAGGATTGTTATTGCTGGTTAAAATAAACTTTTTTCCTAAGTTCAAAATAGTAACTTCCTTGGGAAAATATCAAGAGGTAAAGTCTGTGATGTGAAGAGAGATGCCAGTCTAACAGAAAGACTATGTCTTATCAAAAGACAGAGCTGCATCAGGAGGTCTGAGCTCTTATCTTGAATTCTTAGTCTATCTTCTACTAACTAGATTTCTTTAGCATCTGTCCATCCCTCAACTTTTTTCCTTTTAAAAATGGGGGTAATAAAGTCTGCCATGCTCCACAGCTGAGAAATTGCTACTCAAATCTATCAGAAAACCACAAGGTCTTCCCTTATTGGATCCCCATACTTTAAAAAAAAAAAAAAAAAAAAAAAAAAAAAACATAGATTCATCTCTTACAAACAAAATGCATGAGATATAAGCTGACTTTGTCCAAGTCAGATATTTTATATACTGTGAAAACTAGCATAATTTCAATGAACATTATAGGGTACACTTGGCCATTATTACATTCACCCAGTCCTTCAGTCAAAAACCAAACATTTATCAAACACTTGTATGCAGCTCTGCTGGAGGTGGGGATATCAAAATGAATAAGACAAACTGAACACTCCAGGAGTTTACACCCAATCCAAAGAAAGAGGGAGGAAAGGAGGGGGTTTTAAATCTTCAAAAGAACTAGTATCTCCTATCACACCCTTAATCATATCAAAAATGTTTAGATATACCATATAATACCGCATAACTCGATGAATGGAATTGCAGTTGACCGACTGATATAATGTCCTTTGGACAGTTAATTAAAACATTTACTAGTTCTGATTTTACACTTTTTGTGCTGGTTATTCTCCACTTGAGCCATTACTCACACCGCGCCGCCCCCCCCCCCATACATTTTCACCCTTCTTTGTCCCTGGGTGGGGACTTACTTTTCAGTAGTGCTGGCCCTTTTGTCAGCTGGTTTGGCCAATGGCAAATGTGATGGTGGGAAGGGGGACACAGGCTGGGGAAAGAGAGAGAGTTCTTCCCACTCTCTTCCTGCCTGGGACCTCAGACTGCCACTGGCAGTGATTCCACCACAACAGCTCTGGGCAGGGTCTCCCCTTTCAGGACTGGTTCTCACTAAGCCTTCAGGAAGAGGGAGGAGCAGGTACAGCTTCCAGTTTCTACTAATTCCTGGGCAACCTCAGCATCCCTTGTTAGCTCCCCTAAATCTACCTACACTTCTGTAAATAATTCATTCAATGCTCTTCAAAATTATATATGACTATACCTTCTGTTCCTGCTTGGACCATTATTGAAATCATTTTATTCTCATATTTTAAGCCTTGCAATTGAGAGAATGGAGTAGGGGGTTCATATACTTGTTTTGAGAACTTATAAAGCTGAGGTGCTGTGGTTTACATAGTACCTTAGGATGTCATAGCCTATTATGTGTAAACAAGTCACTATAATACTGTGGATAAAATCAACTTAGAGATATTGTCTTAGAGTGAAGGTTAAAGAAGATAATGTGTAAAAAGAACACCTAAATGCTATCTGTTTATTGATAATAAATACTCCACAGTTACTAGTTCCCCATAGCCTATTTTTTCTAGAGGGTGAAAGAGGTGATATTTGAACTTGGAGGGGAAGAATGCAGTTTGCCAAACAAACAAACAAGATCATAGGGAACAGCATATGTGCAAGGTAATGAAAAGTCACAGCATGGTCTTTAAACAGTGAAAGATTCAAGACATTTACTGGGCTGTAGAAAATATGAAGGAGTCAATTTAGAAAGAACTTTGAGTGTCACGCTAAGGTGTTTGAACTACCGAAGGCTGCTAAGCATGGTAGTTGTAGAAAGAGAAATGCAGATCCCTGCAACCCCTCAAGCTGCTGCTACAGTGCCAAGGGCTCTGCTCCTGTCTCCTAATTGAAGGCTGACCTCTGTGAGAGCAGTCAAGATGGGCACGTGCTGGCAGGAGGTCACTGGCCATCCAGCAGCAGCCTCAGAGAGCGTGGGCTGAAATGGGCAGAGGCTGGGAACAGTCAGAGCAATTGAGCTTTAATGGTCACAGGGAGGGGAATGAGGACCGGAACACCAGAACAGGAAGCTGGCAAGCTGGACTGACCACCTCACAAGGCCACTTCAACAAGTGTGGTTTCATCGTTGGTTGTTTCTTTTTTTTCAATTGACCTTAAACCTACTTTCAATAAAGTGCACATATCATAAACGTAGAGTTCGATTAATTTTTACATATGCATGCACAGATGTACTCACACTGATGTCAAGGTATAGAGATTTCCATCACCCCAGAAAATCTTATGACTCCTCCCAGTCAAGAATATTCCCTCCCAGTGAAGAAATATTCACAAGTCTTACTTCCTGTCCTAGTCCCAGAGCCTGTAAAGGTGAACCCACTGGAGCTGGCTACGGGAGAAGAGGAAAGCTTGTTCCAGAGGGAACTGTCTGAGGGATCATGAGAATTTCTAAACAAGAAAAAGAGGGGAATAAATGACTGGTTTATTTATCTGAAAAGCAGATTTCCCCCACCCCACCCCAGGTCTAAAGAAAGAAGAGAGCACACATAATGGAATCCAATATGGAGGATACAAAACTGAAAAATCCTTGTACAGATTGCCTGTTCAAATTAGCATACAATCACTTCAGCCTTTCTAAATGAAAATTTTTTAAAACCTTCTTAAAAAAAAAGAATATTCCCTTCCTGCCTTCAAGTAACCATTGTTCTGACCTCTATCGTTGTAGATCAGTTTTGCCTATTCTTGGATATCTTACCAATGGATTTATACAGTATGTCCTCTTTGGTGTCTGGCTTCTTTGACTTAACATTTTGTCCCCAAGATTCATCCATATTGTTGAAGCATCACCCTCATTCTTAGCAAGCATTGCAGATGACTTTGCTGTCCCCCACTTTCCCACAAGCTGTTCTGTTTGATTAAAGCTATTGTAATTTGTCTTCCAATTATTTTCTCCTTTTCCTTCTTATGATGAATTCTCTTTAATTAAGGTAGTAGTTTGGCCTCCAATTATAGTAAACCTTAGTTATCTTGATAATGAAAGTTTTGCTTTATTCAAAGTCAAGGGCAGGTTTCACTTCATACTCAAGCGAGGCGGGGTACTGTGTAGGTAAACTATTGACCTTTCTTCCATTTTGAGTTTTCTGTCTAAATACAGATTTGTAAACCAATATAGTTGTTGGTCCATAGATTTGAGTAGCTGCATTTTGTTTGCTATTTACTTCTGCTCTGCCAAAAGTAAATAAGAAAAAAAAATAAAGCCAACAACCAAGAGAATTTGATTGGAAAAGTAGAAAAGCAAACTAACATAAGGAATAATGGAAAAGCAGGCAATGGCATCTGACAAAAGAAAGAGTATAATTAGGAGAGTCTGGGTTTGAGAGAAGTGGGAACATGGTGAACAGAAGTGGTTACCTGCCTACCCTCAAAGGCCAAGGTGACTGGAGGTCTAAGAGATAGCACATATCATTTTTTTGCTATGTGAAGCATGGAATGTTCTTTGTTCCTAAGTGGTTCAATTCATGGCATTTCTGTTCCTTTGTGAATATGGATGTCTGGAGATGTAACTCTTCAACTTCCCTGGGGCTTCACACCATTCATTTCCCTTCCGATCCCTGTCTTTCTGGGCCAGCCTCCTGTTCTAGTACCAGCTTGACAAATGGCCCCTCTCACTACTCATACTGATAATACTTATATGTGTGTGTGTGTGTGTGTGTGTGTGTGTGTGTGTGTGTTTGGTGGGATGTTCATTGTCATTTACTCTGGCTGTGTTACCATCCCTAAGTGAGTACAGCTTGGATTTTACCAACCTAGATCTCTGAAGTCTTTTAGGTCATAACACTTACACTTAACTATTTTTTTTGTATGTGTGTATGTATTTAATTTTTAAAATATACAAAAGTAGAATAGTGTAATGAACCCTAGGCACCTATCACTCAGCCCCAATGATTATGACCTATTCTGCCTCAGTCACACCCCTCTCGGATCTCCCCATCCTCTGTTATTTTGGAACAACTTCTAGATGTCATATTTATTTTGTAAACACTTCATCAAATATCTCTAAAAGATGATTCTTTGTATAACATAACTATATCAGGGTCCTACTGCTGCTATAACAAATTAACACAAATTTAGCAAGTTAAAACAACAGAAGTTTATTATCTTATAGTTCCGGAGGTCTCAGGTCCAAAAGGAGTAGGCGGGGTTGTGTTTCTTTTGGAGAGTCTAGAGGAAAATCAGTTTCTTTGTCTTTTCCAGCTTCTAGACACCACCTGCATTCTTTGGTTTACAGCTGCTTCCTCCATCTTCAAAGCCAGCAGTATAACATCTTCAAATCTTCCTCACTTTGACCTTTGCTTCCACTGTCACATCTTCTCTGATTCCCCTGCTCTGTCTCTTTCCTTCATAAGGACCTTGTGATTGCACTGCACACACCAGATAATCCAAAATAATTTCCCCACACAAGATCATTAACTTAACCACACCTGCAAAGTCCCTTTTGCCACACAATCACAGGTTCCATGGATTAGGATGTGGATATCTTTGAGGAAAGCCATTATCCTATCTACCACAATAACAGCAAGACCTAAGTAATTAGAAATAATTTCTTAATATCATCAAATATCCATTCACTGTTCAAATTTCCAATTGTCCCATAAAATACCATACTCTTTCCCAGCTTTAGAAAAAAAGGATGCAAATAAGGTCCACAAGTTTGGATGATAAGACTTTAGAGTCTCTTTTTATCTATAGGTTGCTCCTCCATCTCTCTATTTTTTTTTCCCTTACAATTTGTTAGTTGAAAAATCTTGGTTTCCCAAAACACAAAACACACATTAGAGAAACTCAAAAACAAAGACTTACCCTTTAAAAAAATATTTAAATTTCTTTGTTTGAAATAATAGGGTAAGTTAAGAATGCTTTGGAATCTACACAGTCTCTCATCAAGATTTAGGAAGGATTTTTTAAAATGGAGAATAACAACAGCAATGTTGAGTTAACGAGCAAATTGATGGAAAGAACAAAAAGCAATACTGTGGACACCTAGACATTCAAAGGCTTGAATTTAGAAAGATAACCACAATTTAAATATTCTAGACAGGTTTTATAGCAGTACCTCTGTTCCCAAAGTACATGGTTTCTGAAAAGGGTTTATCATGAGGGTATTAGAGAAAGCATAGGGAGTCGGGGGACCTGGCTTAAATTAGGCTCTGCTCCTTTCTAGAACTGGGACTGACTTAAAGTGACAGACTCTAAAGTGAGTGGGAAACAACGCCACCAGCCAACCATAAGCCCCTCTTGGGCTGGTCTAAACCCAGTATCTGGCATTGTAATCTGTCTGCATGATACCCTGGACACATTCATTCTTCATTCAGGAAGAACATATTTACTGAGTACTATACTCGGGTCATGTGCTAGATGCATACAACCTGCAGACAAAGAAGCAATCTTAATGCAGAGAGCTATCAGTGAAGTTAACATACCAATTATAGGCGCCAATAGGTATTCATTTGTTAAGCAAATGGACTCCTACCTGTGTTTGCATGCATGCTCAGTCGCTTCAGCTGTGTCTGATTCTTTTTGACCCTATGGTCTATAGCCCACCACTCTCCTTGGTCCATGGAATTCTCCAGGCAAGAATACTGGAGTAGGTTGCCATCCCTTTCTCCAGGGGATCTGCCCGACCCAGGGATAGAACCCTCATTTCCTCTGTCTCCTGCATTGCAGGCAGATTCTGAACCAGCCCCCTTACCTATGTTTATGTAAATGAATAAAAATAACCCTTCATACAAAATCTTGTAAACTTTGAAAATAGGACATAGTGAAATCAGACAAGCCAACATGAAGTTCACTCAGAATATTTTCTTCCTTTTCTCAAAGAAGATCTTTAGCTTCTGGCTTTTGGAAATTTCCACCAAACTCTCCTTCACACATTTCCAGCAAGTTGTCATTCCAAACCATGCCTCTGGGCATCGAGAGGGAGGGAGTCAGTCAACCACATGGTCTAAAGCCCAGGGTTCTGCAGGCCTCGAATAGCATAGCGCTCTCAATGGCCTCTCTTCTCCCCTCTAGTGCTAGGGACCTCAATCCAGGTGCCTGAGAAAAGAAGATGGAAAGTTGTGGTTTTGTGGGATGCTTTGTGTAAACCCAAAGTGTGCAAACCTTTTTTATTATATAGTGTCGGCTAGGAAAGGGGAAAAAAAAAAATACCAAGCCTAAGTCCATGAATTTCCAAAGCACGACACAACATGTTAAAGGTTTAATATCATGAACAATCCAGTCCTTGTCGTCTACCCATTTGCTAGCAAGTTTCCACAAATAACAGGCAAGCTTAAAATTTTCATAAAACACTTTGGCAGTGCAGGATGGGCCAACTTTCTGGCCATCTCTCTGAGGAAATGACTGCAAATGTTTTTTGGTGTGAACAGCCTTAAGTATTTTAAATCCTTGGTAAACAGAGTTGCCAACAGTCCCAAATATGTTTTACTATTTATGAATTGGACATTCAAGATTATTTTAGGAGGATATTTTTCAACGACAAATGTTTCAATAAACGAGTTGTCCTAATTCCCTTTCTCAAATATTAAGTGACTTTGAAAAAGTTCGTAAATGAGAAACGAACTTCAGTAGCCAAATTGCAGAAGATGAGATAAATAAAAATTTCCTAGAAAGCATACTTAAAAACAACATGATTCTATTGAGGCTTCCAGAAATAGTATAACATCCACAGTTTTCACTATATGAGAATGCTGATTACTAAATCAAAGGTTTGACACACCAGCACAACTTACTAACCTGAAATGATTCTAGAGTTCTTTCTGCAAGTTATCCTGAAGGATATTTGTTCTAAATCTGGCTTCCACTGTGGTAGTCACTGACCATGTGTAACTATTTTTTTTATTTTATATTAGAGCATAGTTGATGAACAATGCTGTGTTAGTTTCAGCAGTAAAGTTATACAGTAAAGTGATTCAGTTACAGGTATGCATGCATTTATTCTTTTTCAAATCACATGTAGCCATTTTGAATTGAATTAATTAAAATGAAATGAAATGAAAAATTCAGTCCCTCAGTCACACTAGTCTGATTTCAAGCACTGTGGCTAGTAACTGTCATATTGGACAGTGCAGAACATTTCCATCTCGAAGAAAATTCTATTGTTCTAAATCCTTATTATTCAAAAGGTAGGCCAGCAGCTTCAGCATGTGAGAGCTTGTTCGTTTTCTGTTTTTGTTTTTGTTTTTGCCTGTACCATGTGACATGTGGGATCTCAGTTCCCTGACCAGGGATCAAACTCATGCCCCCTGCATTGGAAGCATTGAGTCTTAACCATTGGACTACCAATGAAGCCCAAGAGCTTGTTGCAAAGACAGAATCTCATGCCTTACACCAAACACACGGAATCAGAATCTTCTTTTTTAACAAATCACCCAGGCGATTTGTGTGCATAGTTTGAGGAGCATTGGTCCAAATTGGCGTTTCCCAGACCTAGTTTGATCATGAAAATCACTGAGTGCACTCATGAATCATTCAGGGTCCAGGGCCTTGCTCTAGATCTACTACATTTGACTCTTCAGAGCAGGTGCTTGGGAACCCACATGTTTAACACGCACACACTCTAAGTGATTCTTATTACTCTGGAATTGTTGTTGTTCAGTCACTAAGTTGTATCTGACTGTTTGTGACCCCATGAACTGCAGCACACCAGGCTTCCCTGTCCTTCACTCTGGAATTGGGCACTGATATTTTTTCAAAATTCCCCAGGATTCTGATGGGCAGCCTAAGTTAAAACTACTGCTATAAATTATTAGATTTTAAAACTACTTCTGGTCTTAAAATTGGGTATTAAATTTTTAAATAGAGGTAAAAGGAAATGGCATTAAAAGTAAATCCAACAGTCTATGTAGTTTAGAAACATAGCTAAAGAGCTTATTTTGTATTTCATGAGCTAAAACATGAAGTGTTGTATATAAGGTTTTGGCTATTTTGCCAATTTCTATGTTATATAATCAGAATTCTATGTGAGACATTTTTGGTTTTGCTATGTCTTACTTTTTTTTTTCTAAATAAAATAATTAGCTTTTTGGTTTTCTAAATAAAATTATTAGCTCAAGATAAAAATGAGATTCTTCTAATTTCTTGGAGCCTATAACTCCTACCCTAAGACACTTGTTGACTCAAATGAACCAATAATGAGACCCAGATAAAACAAAGTCACAATACTATAACAGTAAGAGCAGCAGATAAGAAACTCCCTGACAAAAGGCTACCCAACCATGAAGAAATGAGTCAAAATATACTATTAATAAGGAAAATGTGAAAGGGAAGTGTTCAGAGAACAAAAGCTGGTTGGTTCCAAGATATTAATTTTCTTATTACGCTTGATAACTTAACTTTTATAGCCCTAGATGGCTAGAGTAGAAAGTAAGAAAACCTTAAAATTAATTAAACTGTCCAACTTAAGAAATTAAAAAAAGAAAGGATAAACCCAAGGAAAGTAGAAGGAAAGACAAAATAAAAACAAGTGAGAACATCAATGAAATGAAAACCAAAGAATAGAGACTAGCAAAGCTGAAAGCTGGTTCTTAAAATAACAGCAACATGAAAAATAATCCATATAGTCAATCAATTTTCCCCAGATTAATCTGTAGATATAGTGAAATTTCAGTCAAAATTTTAACAGGTTTTTTTTCCCAAGAATTCTGATAATCAGATTGTAAACTTTATATCCAGGCTTCTTAACCCTTGACAGTGTTGACATTTGGGACTGAATCATTTTTTTCTCCCAGGGCATTGTTCACTGTAGGATGTTTTATAGCATCTCTGGCCTCTACCTACTATATACTAGTAGAAACCTATCTCCCACTACGTCGCAGGTTGTGACAATCAAAAATGACTACAGACATTGCCAATGCAGTGTCAGGGGTGGGGCTGAGTGTAATAAATTCACTTCCAGAAGAGAATGACAATTTTATGGCTTTAAAGGGAAAGGACCAAACATAGCCAGAATACTTCTATAGCAGAACAGACTTAGTCTCCCAGATCTCAGAAGTAATTATGAAGCTATAGTAATTAGGACAATTACATGATCTTAGAATAGACCATCGAGCCCAGACATAGTCCTCCTTTCAGGTTACAAACTAAGAGAATATATTTTCAATCCACACAACTCAAATATAAAAAGAACTCCAACAAATAAATAAGGAAGCACATGCAACCAAACAGAACAATGGGCAAAAGGCATTGTTATGGACTGAAAGTTTGTGTCCCCCAAAATCTATATGTTGAAATAGTAACCCCCACTGTGATGGTATTGGGAGGTGGAGCTTTTGGGAGGTGATTAAGTCATGAGGGTGGTCAGTGCCTTTATAAAAGATACTTTAGAGGGCTCCCATTTGAGGACACAACAAGAAGATGATCATGTATGAATGTGAAAGTGGGCTTTAACCAGACACCAGATTTGCCAGAACTTTGATCTTGAATTTCCCAGCCTCCATAACTGTGAGAAATAAACTTTTGGTGTTTATAAGCCACCCAGTCCATGGTGTCTGTTATAGTAGCCCAAACAGACTAAGACAGGCAAGAACATGCATTTCACAGAAGACAAAACATATGAACAATTAGCATGTGAAAAATCTGTTAAATACCATTAATGATCAAACCAAGACCAAACCAAGATCAAACCAATGAAATTCAAACCAAGACCAAAATAAGATGCTGTTTTCCACATATTAATTGACAAAAATTTTAAAGTCTAACAATATCAAGTGTTGAAAACAATACAAATCAACAGAATTGCTGCTGTTAGGTGTGTATATTGATATAATCATTTCAGAAAATAGTTTGACCTTATATCATGATGGTGAACAGTCACATGCCCTATGATCCAGTAATTCTACTCCTAAATTTATCACAGAGAAACTCTTACATGTGTATCCTTGGAGGCATGCACATATATAGTCATAGTTGTATTCTTCACAATAGCAAAAATCTGAAAACAACTCAAGTATGCATTGACAGAAGACTGGATTAACTGTAGTATATTCATAAAATGAAATACTATAGTCAGTCAAAATGAATAAGCTACAGCAACACATACCAACAAGGACAAACCTTAGCAACATAATATTAAGGAAAAGAGTAAGGGCAACTATTTCATACAACATGATACCCTTTTTAAAAGTTAAAAACAACTAAAATTACTTTACAATATTGTAGTGATTTTTGCCATACATTGACATGAATCAGCCATGGATTTACATGTGTTCCCCATCCCGATCCCCCTCCCACCGCCCTCCCCATCCCATCCCTCTGGGTCTTCCCAGTGCACCAGCCCCGAGCACTTGTCTCATGCATCCAACCTGGGCTGGTGATCTGTTTCACCCTTGATAATATACTTGTTTCAATGCTGTTCTCTCAGAACATCCCACCCTCGCCTTCTCCCACAGAGTCCAAAAGTCTGTTCTGTACATCTGTGTCTCTTTTGCTGTTTTGCATATAGGGCCATCATTACCATCTTTCTAAATTCCATGTATATGTGTTAGTATACTGTACTGGTCTTTATCTTTCTGGCTTACTTCACTCTGTATAATGGGCTCCAGTTTCATCCATCTCATTAGAACTGATTCAAATGAATTCTTTTTAATGGCTGAGTAATATTCCATGGTGTATATATACCAGAGCTTCCTTATTCATTCGTCTGCTGATGGACATCTAGCTTGCTTCCATGTCTTGGCTATTATAAACAGTGCTGCGATGAACATTGGGGTGCACGTGTCTCTTTCAGATCTAGTTTCTTCGGTGTGTATGCCCAGGAGTGGGATTGCTGGGTCATATGGCAGTTCTATTTCCAGTTTTTTAAGGAATCTCCACACTGTTCTCCATAGTGGCTGTACTAGTTTGCAATCTTTTAGACAGCTCAATTCCAGAAAAATAAATGACCCAATCAAAAAATGGGCCAAAGAACTAAACAGACATTTCTCCAAAGAAGACATACAGATGGCTAACAAACACATGAAAAGATGCTCAACATCACTCATTATCACAGAAATGCAAATCAAAACCACAATGAGGTACCATTACACGCCAGTCAGGATGGCTGCTATCCAAAAGTCTACAAGCAATAAATGCTAGAGAGGGTGTGGAGAAAAGGGAACCCTCTTACACTGTTGGTGGGAATGCAAACTAGTACAGCCACTATGGAGAACAGTGTGGAGATTCCTTAAAAAACTGGAAATAGAACTGCCATATGACCCAGCAATCCCATTTCTGGGCATACACACCGAGGAAACCAGATCTGAAAGAGACACGTGCACCCCAGTGTTCATCGCAGCACTGTTTATAATAGCCAGGACATGGAAGCAACCTAGATGCCCATCAGCAGACGAATGGATAAGGAAGCTGTGGTACATATACACCATGGAATATTACTCAGCCATTAAAAAGAAGTCATTTGAATCAGTTCTAATGAGATGGATGAAACTGGAACCCATTATACAGAATGAAGTAAGCCAGAAAGATAAAGACCAATACAGTATACTAACGCATATATGTGGAATTTAGAAAGATGGTAACAATAACCCTATATGTAAAACAGGAAAAGAGACACAGATGTACAGAACAGAGTTTTGGACTCTGTGGGAGAAGGCAAGGGTGGGATGTTTCAAGGGAACAGCATCGAAACATGTATATTATCTATGGTGAAACAGATCACCAGCCCAGGTGGGATGCATGAGACAAGTGCTCGGGGCTGGTGCACTGGGAAGACCCAGAGGGATCGCGTGGAGAGGGAGGTGGGAGGGGTGATTGGGATGAGGAATACATGTAAATCCATGGCTGATTCATGTCAATGTATGGCAAAAACCACTACAACATTGTAAAGTAATTAGCCTCCAACTAATAAAAATAAATGGGAAAAAAAAAGAAAATAAATAAAAGAAAAATAAATAAAAACAACTAAAATAAAAAATGGACTTAGGTCTGAATATAGATAAGATCAAGGAAAGCAGAAGGGAGTTCTAAACAGACATTTCTCCAAAGAAGACATACAGATGGCCAAAAAGCACATGAAAAGATGCTCAACATCACTCATTATTAGAGAAATGCAAATAAAAGCTATAGTGACATATCACTTCACACCCGGTCAGAATGGCCATCCTCAAAAAATCTACAAACAATAAATGCTAGAGAGGATGTGGAGATGTAAATTGATACAGCCACTATGGAAAACAGTATGGAGGTTCCTCAAAAAACTAAACATAGAACTACCATATGGTCCAGCAATCCCACTCCTGGGCACATATTCAGAGAAAACCATAATTTGAAAAAATACATGAACCCCAATGTTCATTGCAGCATTATTTATAATAGCCATGACATGGAAGCAACCTAAATGTCCATCAACAGAGGAATGGATAAAAAAAAAATGTGGAACATATACACAATGGAATATTACTCAGCCATAAAAAAGAACAAAATAATGCCATTTGCAGCAACATGGATAGACCAAGGGATTATCATACTGGGTGAACTAAGTCAGATACAGAAAGACAAATGCAATATGATATCACTTATGTGTGGAATCTTGGACAGGGAGGACTGGCATGCTGCAGTCCATGGGGTCACAAAGAGTTGGACATGACTGAGTGACTGAAATGTTATGTGGAATCTTAAAAAAAAAAAAAAAGGATACAGATGAACCTATTTACAAAACAGAAGTAGAGTCACGGATGTAGAAAACAAACATGGTTACCAGGGGGTAGGGGAGGGCAGGGATAAACTGACATATCCACACTGTGTGCATGCATGCTCAGTTGCTTCAATCATATCCGACTCTTTGTGACCCCATGGACTATGGCCCGCCAAGCTCCGTGTCTCTTATGTCCCCTGCATTGGCAAGCGGGTTCTTTACCACTAGCACAACCTGGGAAGCCCCATATATACACTACTATATATAAAATAGACAACTAATAAGAAAGAACCTGCTCTGTAGCATACGAAATTCTACTCAATACTCTCTAATGGCCTATATGGGAAAAAAATCTTTAAAAGAGTGGATATATGTAGATGCATAACTGAATCATTTTGCTGTACACCTGAAACTAACCTAACAGTGTAAACCAACTATAGTCCAATAATTATAAAAAAAAAAAAAAAAGGAAAGCAGAAGAATGACTAACAAAGGATTCAGATGCTTAGCTCAGCTCAGGAGAAGCCAGTGTGATGAAACGGCTGAAGACCACATGGCTGGATGATCACTGTTGTACAAGTCCTAGCTTTCACGTTAGATGGTAGATCCAGTCGTTCTTACTTAACTGTAAATGGAATTATATAGATGGACAGATAGATAGATAGACATAATAGAAACTGTTGTAAACGGAATAAAGATGAGAGTAGTCTTGAACCAAGGAATAAAATTAATCCAAATATGTGTACCTAAGGTCCATTAAAAACAGGTCACATATAAAATATTTCATAATTAAAGAAAATACAAAAATTAGAATGCACACATTCACTTGAACCTGTGGATGTACTTCTGAAAAACTGTACACAAAACTTTTTTTGCCAGTGGAACAGAATCAAACTCCAAATGTCTTACTGGACCTTGTATTTTTTTTTTAATCTCAAAGGAATTATTTACTTTTTTTCCCCAATTATTTTTATTAGTTGGAGGCTAATTACTTGGTGCAAACTAGTACAGCCACTATGGAGAACAGTGTGGAGATTCCTTAAAAAACTGGAAATAGAACTGCCATATGACCCAGCAATCCCACTCCTGGGCATACACACCGAGGAAACCAGATCTGAAAGAGACACGTGCACCCCAATGTTCATCCCAGCACTGTTTATAATAGCCAGGAAATGGACCTTGTATTTTTTTGCTATTTTTGCTTTTATGAGCAACTCTATAACAAATCTTTCTGTACGAAAAATAAACACTGTTTTGTGCATATAATTATCTCCTAATTTACATATTCAACAAGTTTCCACTTGCAGCCACTCTCTGACCTGTATCTGACTATATACATATTGCAGTGGTAAAAATTTGCCTGCCAGTGCAGGAGACACAAGAGACATGGGTTCCATCCCTGGGTCAGGAAGGTCCCCCGGAGTAGGAAGTGGCAACCCACTTCAGTATTCTTGCCTGAAGAATCTCATGGACAGAGCAACCTGGTGGGCTATGGTACACAGGTTCGCAAAGAGTTGGACACAAACTTAGCGACTACACATATAATTTCCTTCTTACAAATAATTACCCAGGGGACCTCCCACACAACAACCTCCTCTCCCAACTTTGCCAGACAGGGTGTCCATTCCCTCAACCCAGATTATCCTGCTCCAGCCTAGCATCTCTCCCATGCGTCACTGGTGCTGGCTTCTCATCACATCTCATCGACAAGCAGGTCTATGCTTTTTGAATGTACAGCTCCTTCTCCAACCCCAACAACACCACAGTTCCTATTTCTTCACTCGAGATCCAGGGCTCTTCCTTTCTTCACTCAATAGATATTTACCAGTCACTTTCACTACATGCAATGCACTGAATTAAGTACAATGGGAGATATAAGAAGGTGAACCAGAGAAAGCCCTGCCTCGGTAACATGCAGACAGACCTATGGAGGAGGTGACAAATATACAGCAGAAATAACTACAAGAGAGAAAGTAATGTGTCTAGTCTTGGCCACACCTGTAAAATCAAGGCTGATCCAGATCCCAGGATGAATGTGACCTACAGCAGGAAGCATTTAACAGCCTCTAGCAACCTGCAACACTAGACTAGACACAGGCACTCAGCTGCCTTTTCTCATAATTTGATTCTGACTTTGTCACCGCACCCTAGTTCCTGTTCTGGAAACTTGTTTGACATCTCAGATCCCTATTAGGGGCTCCAGATCTTATCATTAAATTCTACCTTGGCCTCTGCCCCTGTTTTTTGTCAGTAGCTTTGAGAGTATGACATCTTTTCATTAGTCTAGGGTCCTTTCAAGAACTGGGGCACTGCCCCTGAACTGCAGCTCCTGGATGGGATATAGAGAAAAGTGAAGTGAGAGTAGCTCAGTCGTGTCCGACTCTTTGTGACCCCCTGGTCTGTAGTCTGTACAATTCTCCAGGCCAGAATACTGGAGTGGGTAGCCTTTCCCTTCTCCAGGGGATCTTCCCAACTCAGGGATCAAACTCAGGTCTCCCGCATTGCAGGTGGATTCTTTACCAGCTGAGCCACCAGGAAAGCCTAAGAATACTGGAGTGGGTAGCCTATCCCTTCTCCAGGGGATCTTCGCCACCCAGGAATCGAACTGGGGTCTCCTGCACTGCAGGCAGATTCTTTACTAACCGAGCTATCTATCTCAGGACTTCCTTGGGGAAGCCCAAGGGATAGAGAGCAAGGGGGAGTCAAAATCAGAATCAGGGTCTAGTCAGGAAACAGAACCATACCAGCGATTTGAACAGGGAAAATTGAATACGAAGAATTATTAACTAGGCAAAGGGTAGTTGATTTCTGAAATATAGAGAACTGATAGATGTAACAGAAATAACTACTGCGGAAAGAGCCTGCCACTTCCAGGGCTGAGGGAAAAGTAAACAACTTAGAAAATTCAAGGAGATTCCCACCTCCCCCCGCAAAGCTGAGATTCAGACCTTTAAGGAGATCGTACCGTCTGCCGCAGAAACACCTGATCCACCTCCAGCCAGAGCGCGGGAGAAACCCGCGGGAGGCGGCTGGGCAGAAAGAGCACCCCATCGCACAGAGAATGCTGCAGGGATCAGTTGCTCATCGAGCAGGTCGAGTGATCGCAGAAGTGGGAAGAAACAAGCAAACAGGAAGCAGGAAAGTCCTCTGGCGCCTCCTATTGGCAAGACCTAACATGGAGCCAGTTGCCAAAGGAGAAAACAGGGTTTTCAGAGACCAGTTCCCTATTATTGATTACAAAGTAAGAAAAAGAAGGGTGGGCTTGGAACCAAGAGTCAATAAATTAATAATTGAGACTCTGGTAGTCATATAAACTTAGATATGGGAAGAAGGGAAGTTAGACAAGAAGCAGGATAAGTTTGGAACTGCAAGTAGGAATCTTTGGCTACCAATCAAAACCTGAGAAAACTCCATTAACCTCTTTTGAAATCAGGGAAATGAAAACTAAAACCACAGTGGGATATTACTACAAACTCACCAGATTGGCAAAAAAAAATTTTATTTTCAGTCTTTTAAAAGAATGCCAATTATACATCAATAAAAAGGTGTATTTTTAAATAAATTAAAAATATATAAATTATATTTTATAATTTATATATAATTATATAAATATAATATAAATGCTTTAGAAGATAGTTTGACATTATCTAATAAAGTGGAAGATAAACACAGACTATGGCCCAACCGGTCTACTTCTATGTATATGCCCCAGAAAACTCGTGCATGCATATCATAAAAAAATAGACATTTTTTTGGCCTGTGCGGGTCTTAGTTGTGGCATGTGGGATCTAGTTCCTTGACCAGGGATTGAACCAGGGGCCCCTGAATTAGGAGCATGGAGCCTTAGCCACTGGACCAGGGAAGTCCCACAAACAAACTTTTAACAATGTTCATGGCAACATTATTTTGTAGTAGCCCCCAAGTCCACTTATAGTAAACTGGGAATATATATTGTGGCCAAAGAATTAATGTTTTGGATTTGTGGTGCTGGAGAAGACTCCTGAGAGTCCCTTAGACTGCATGGAGATCAGATCAGTCAATCCTAAAGGAAATCAGCTCTGAACATTCATTGGAAAGACATGCTGAAGCTGAAACTCCAACACTTTGGCCACCTGATGTCAACACCCAACTGATTGGAAAGGACCCTGATGCTGGGAAAGATCAAAGAAAAAGTAGGAGGGGGTGGCAGAGGATGAGATATTAGATAGCATCATCAACTCAACAGACATGAATTTGAGCAAACCCTGGGAGATAGTGAAGGACAGGGAAGCCTGAAGTGCTGCAGTCCATGGAGTCGCGAACAGTAGGACATGACTTAGCAGTTGAAGAACAGCAGCATATATTGTGGCATAATTATTCTACAGAATAATTCAATAGCAATGAAAATACACAGCTACACACTGTGACATGGATATAATCTCAAAAACATAATGTTAGAAAGATAAAAAAGAAGAGATAGCAAGAGAGAGAGAGAGAAAGAGAACCCAAATGTTATGATTCCATTCAGATAATACTCAATCCAGCATTGTTGTTGCCAAGTCGTGTCCGACTCTTTTGCATCACCATGGACTGTAGACTGTCAGGCTCCTCTGTCCCTGGAATTCTCCAGGCAAGAGTACTGGAGTGGGTTGCCATATCCTTCTCCAGGGGATCTTCCTGACCCAGGGATCAAATCCACACCTCCTGCTTGGTGGGTGGATTTTTTTTACCACTGAGTCACTTGGGGAGCCTGGGATGCATACCTAGGGATAAAACAAAACAAAGAAACTTGAAAAACAAGGACTTGTTTATCAGGACTTACCAGTTACTTCTGGGAAGGCTGAGGGTCATGGTCAAGGAGGTTGCATGTGGAAAGCCTCTGTTAGGATCTATTTTATTGACACAGGTGACAGTTACACTGTATTTGGTTTTGGCTTTAAAGTAAAAATATATATGTTTGACATACATTTTGCATGTTTATTATATGTCATAATTTTCAAAAAAAAAAGCACAAAAAGGCAAGAAACATCTGTAATCCACCACTTGGGTGTACACATAGTTTATTTTTTAAATGAATTTCCTTCCTGTTCTTTTCCTCTTTTCCTAGGCATAAATGCCCTTTTTTGTTTCAGGTATTTTTGCAAAATTGAAATTATACTGCAAAACTTACAAAATCAAGATTAAAAGTGTTTTTTTCCCTCTTTATTAATATTTTGCCCCAATGTTATTGGAATTCTTTGAAAGATCAATGTTCTATAGTGGTAAAGGCCGAAGACATTGTATAGAAGGTTGTCTGGGTGATGGGCAAGGTACTGGAAAGCAGTTTACTTTGCTTTTTTAAGAAGCTTAGCACACTTAATGTCTTTTGGAATGAGTGCAACCAACATGTCATGTATATTTGGGTTAAATAGGACTTTGCATGCAGACCTAACCATTGACCCAACAAAATATGCTGAAACCTGGTACATTTGGAGAACAGTAAATTGAGAGTGAAGCACTGGATATACAGAAAGTAGCAGAAACTTTGTCTGTAGTGATAGATGGAGCCAGATTGTGAAGGACTTTCTAATGTCAATGACACTGGATTTAGATTAATACTATAAACATGTAGCCAGGAGAGTAGTTTTTTCTTTTCGTTTTAAAAATTTTAAATGCATTTTAATTTTTAGTATACTTTCAGACCTACATAAAAGTTGTAACGATAGTGCAGAAACTCTCCATATACCACGTACCAGTTTTCCCCATTGTTTGATTTTTTAAAATATTCTTTTATCTATTTGGTTGTGCCGGGTCTTAGTTGTGGCTTGTGTGATCTTTAGTCACAGCATTCGAACTCTTAGTTGCAGCATGTGGGATCTAGTTCCCTGACCAGGGATGGAACCCAGGCCCCCTGCATTGGGAGTGTGGAGTCTTAGTCACTGGACCACCAGGAAAGTTTCCAGTAGGGGGAGACAGGGGACCAAAAGATCAGATAAGCACTCTGGGGACAGACTAGGCTAGAGACAAAGACCTAGGTAAGGAAGTGGCCCTGGCAATAGAAAATAAGTTCCTACAGTATTTGTGGAGGAGGTGGGAGCAAGGAGACAAAATGCCAGGAGTGGAGGAAATAATGAGTCCACATTCAATTTGACTGAGACACCAAGGAAGAAGTATCAAGTAGCCTGAGAAAATTCTTAGTGAACCGCTTTGATCACAGATGAAGTTAAAATGTTGGCAGTTATAAGCTGGCACCTAGAAGGTGAAGCCATGGGAAGAGCTGGGATCATCCAAGGATAACATTTTGTTGAAGAAGAAAAGAGGAACAAAGGAGAAAACCCTGGGAACACCAACTATGAGGAACAACATATGCCAAGTTCCAAATCAACAGATGAATAATTTTGGAACATTCATTCATTGCTTGCACCAGTTCAAGAAATGGCTAATAGTCAAGAACATATTTTGGTACTGCTTTCTCTCTTTATGTAATTCAGAAAACTTTTCCTGTGGACTTTATAAAGGGACATAGTTCATCCAAAAATCTATGAAACATGCCAGTGTAATTTTTGTATGTCAAGTACCCATTGCTTCTCAGCCTTTTGGCTAAGATCAAGTGTATGTTGAGTACCAGTTTAAAAAAAAATCAGGATTTGTAATTAGGGTTATTTTTCAGATTAAAACAAATACTATTGTTCAGAGCATGAATTAAAATACAAAGTTAGACATTAAAGAGTAGACTCTGCTTTTTAAACTAGCTTAATAAATTTTAAATTGTGCAATATTTAAAATATTCAAGAGTGACGAATTAGAAGTGGTAAGAATGATCATTTTTGTCTTAGTATCAGTATTCATTGGAAGGACTGACCTTTCCTCACCCTTATGGCAGAAAGTGAAGAACTAAAGAGCCTCTTGAAAGTGAAAGAGGAGAGTGGAAAAAGTTGGCTTAAAGCTCAACATTCAGAAAACTAAAATCATGGCATCTGGTCCCATCAATTCATGGCAAATAGTTGAGGAAACAGTGGAAATAGTGACTGACTTTATTTTGCGGGGCTCCAAAATCACTGTAGATGGTGAGTGCAGCCATGAAATTAAAAGACGCTTACTCCTTGCAAGGAAAGTTATGACCAACCTAGACAGCATATTAAAAAGCAGAGACATTACTTTGCCAACAAAGGTCCGTCTAGTCAAGGCTATGGTTTTTCCAGTGGTCATGTACGGATGTGAGAGTTGGACTATACAGAAAGCTGAGCACCAAAGAATTGATGCTTTTGAACTGTGATGTTGGAGATGTTGTACCATCAGCCAGTCAGAAAGTTGTGCACAAGCTGATCACAGACCTTCCGACCCACCTCCCTACCTGGCTTTTAAAAGTGCTTTGCCAAAACCCTTCAGGAAGCTCTGAGCTTTTTAGGGCATGAACCACTTGTCTCCTTGTGTGGCCCTGCAGTAAACCTTTCTCTGTTCCAAACTCCGTTTTAGTTTGTTTGGCCTCACCATGTGTGGGGCACAGGAACTTGTATTAACATAATCGGTTTCAAAATTCTATAGCTATGGCAGACTCCAGGCTGGAAGGATTTCTGACAAAAGCTATTTGTATAACTAGTTTCTGTTCCATTTTTCACATTTTAAAAATTCTTATAATAGTTTATTATTTTTTTAAGATTTTTTAAAATGTGGATCATTTTTTTTTAAGTCTTTATTGAATTTGTTACAATATTGCTTCTGCTTCATGTTTTGGCTTTTTGGTCATGAGGCATATGGGATCTCAGCTCCCTGACCAGGGATCGAACACACACCACCTGCATTGGAAGGTGAAGTCTTAACTGCTGGACCACCAGGGAAGTCCCCTAATAGTTTAAATGATAAGGATATTGATGAATAGTGAAAACTTTTACTAGTCACATCTTGATCAGATTAATTTTAATTTTTTTCAAGTTAAAAGATGTTATATTTTATTTTTATAGTTTTAAAAAAAATGTATTGGGCAAGTCATAGCAACCAAGCCACCTCTCCTTTTCTAGCTACAGTTAGCTTCACACAAAGCTTTCAATCATACCCAATACTTTCTTAATGGGCTGGAAGCAGTAAATAATAACATTTTTCTAAAAGCAACCCAGGGACTTCCCTGGCAGTCCAGGAGTTAGGACTCTGCACTCCCAATGCAAGGGGCATGGATTTGATCCCTGATGGGGGAACTATGATCCCACAAGTCAATCAGTGTGGCCAAAAAAATAAACTTTTAAAAATTAAAGCAACCTAAAAGTTGCTGAGAAGTTAGACATTCTCCTCTGTGCGCTTTTGCTGCTTAAATTCAAACAACCAAAAGAGTGTGCCCATCTGTCAGAACAAAAGCAGAGCTAACATTTGATGACGTTCAATTCAATACAAAAAGGCTGAGACAATTCAGTTTCCTAGTGTAAAGGAGGTACTTAATGGGTAGCTAGAGATCAGTCAAAATTAATATAGAAAGACTCCTAAATCCAGACCTAAGATCAAAAAGAAATGAATACTATTAGTAATTCACCAGAATCTAGACAGCATGGAGAGTGTTGGCTGACAGAAATTGTCCCAGGTTATACCAGCGGGATGTAATTTAACACAAACTGATGCTAAGATTATAATCTTTTATCAATCTAAAATATGAAAGAAAATTTCCAGTTAACCTGGAAACTGTAATGTGTAAAATGAGATTTTGTAATGACAAATGCAAGCTGAGAATGGATCATGTGGATTCTTTAACAAAAGAAGAGGGATAAATCTCACTAGAACTTACTCATGCCCAATTAGAGACAATACTTCACCAGATATCAAAATATTCTCTATAACCAGATACTGATGAAGACACCAAATTGATAAAACAGAATAAGGAGTTTGGAAATAGACTCATATATGTGAAAAGGTAACGCATGATAAAGGTGGAATTAAAGGACAGCCTGGTCAGGAGTGTTGGAATGATTAGCTATCTATTGGGGAAAAAAAGATTCATACTTTACACAATAAACAAAAAGGAGAGGGAGGAGCCAAGATGGCAGAGGAGTAGGATGGGGAGACCACTTTCTCTCCTACAAATTCATCAAGAGAATAACTGAACGCAGAGCAAACTTCACAAAACAACTTCTGATCGCTAGCTGAGGTCAGCAGGCGCCCAGAAAAGCAACCCATTGTCTTCGAAAGGAGGTAGGACAAAATACAAAAGATAAAAAGAGAGACAAAAGAGCTAAGGATGGAGATCCGTCCCGGGAAGGGAGTCTTAATAGAGGAAGTTTCCAGACACTAGGAAACCCTTGCACTGGCAGGTCTGGGGGAAGTGTTTGAATCTCGGAGGGCAACCTGACTGGGAGGGGAACAATAAATAAAACCCACAGATTACGAGCCTAAAAGCAATCCCAGCAGAAAAGTACCCCAGACGCCCGCATCCGCCACCAGCAAGTGGGGGCGAAATGGAGAGGAGCGGGCGGCATTGCTTAGGGTAAGGTCTGGGCCTGAGTGCCCTGAGGATAATCAGAGGGAGCATTTGTGAGTTACCAACTTAAACTGTGGGATAGCAAAAGAGAGAGAGAAAATTAACCGGCCCGAACACATTGCTGGCCGTTTGAAGAACAAAGGGACCTAGAAAGTCCAGAGAAGAGCTCGCAGGCTGCGGACAGGCCCAGCCTTGCTGGTGGCAGGAGGCAGGGGGGAGGGGAAAGGGGCAGGCTCGGCCCCAAGGACCGCATCCCCTACCGCTCTGCAAGCAGGCCTCCAGTTTCTAATCAAAGACCTCCTGAGATTCTGGATGGTCGACATCCGCCGGGAGGGTCGCGGCGAGACACAGGGCGCAGGCACCCGACCGGCACGGGTGGGGACTGGGGCTGGGGACGCGGAGGGGAGAAGGCGCGCCGCACCTGGGGAGAGTGCACCTGTCAAGCCCCTGGCTGCCTGAACTGCTCTGACGGGGAAGGCACAAAGAGCAGGCGCAGCTTTTCATTCCACGCTTTTGTGAAAGACCTGAGGGCTGGAACCGCGCGCATAGCAGGGCCCGCTCCATATAGAGCAGCCGGGAGCCTGAGCAGCGCAGACGGAGAAAGCAGTGCCAGCCCCTCCCCGCAGTGGGACGGAACTAGCAACCTGAATAAGAGACCACCTCCGCCCGCCTGTGTCAGGGCGGAAATTGGGCACTGAAGAGACCAGCAAACAGAAGCCAAATAAACAAAGGGAACCCCTTCAGAAGGGACCGGAGCAACAGATTAAAATCCCTGTAGAAAACACCAACTACACACAAAAGGGCCTGTAGATATCGAGAAGTGTACGCTGGAACGAGGAGCTATCTGAAACTGAGCCAAAACCACACTGACCGCAACAGCTCCAGAGAAATTCCTAGATATATTTTTACTTTTTTTTTTAAGTAAGAAAAAAAAAACTTTTATTTTTTATTTTTTCTCTTTTATTTTCTTTTAAAATTCTCTATTACTCCCCCATTACTCCTTAACTTTCATTTTCATAGATTTTTATGATTTTTTTAATGAGGGAAAATTTTTCTTTCTATTTTTTCCTTCTTTTTTTTTTTTCCTTTTTCTCTTCTATTTTCTATTTTTCTTTTTCTCTTATTTCTTTTAAAGTCCTCTATTACTCCTCTACTACTCCTTAATTTTCATTTTCAATACACTATAGCCTTACAAAAAAAAAAGAGAGAAGCCCTGTTTTTAAACCAAACCTCATATATATTTCTAAAATATTTTTTGTGTGCTTTGGTTTTTGTTTTTAATATAGTATTTTTAAGAGTCTAACCTCTACTCTAGATTTTTAATTTTTGTTTTTCAGTATATGATATAAATTGTGAACATTTAAGAATCCAATATTCAGTTTCCATTTTTATTCAGGAGTGTGTTGATTATTCTCTCCCAATCTGGACTCTCTGTTTTCTACCTCAGAACACCTCTATTTCCTCCTTTCCCCTTCTCTTCCCAATCCAATTCTGTGAATCTTTGTGGGTGTCTGGGCTATGGAGAACACTCTGGGAACAGACAACTGTGTAGATCAGTCTCTCACTTCTTGAGTCCCCCTTTTTCTCCTCCTGCTCATCTATATTTCCCTCCTCCCTCTCCTCTTCTTCATGTAACTCTGTGAACCTCTCTGGGTGTCCCTAATGGGAGAGAATCTTTTCGCCATTAACCTAGAAGTTTTATTATCAGTGCTGTATAGTTGGAGAAGTTCTGAGACTACTGGAAGAATAAAACTGAAATCCAGAGGCAGGAGACTTAAGCCCCAAACCTGAGAACACCAGAAAACTCCTGACTACATGGAACTTTAAGTAATAAGAGACTGTCCAAAAGCCTCCATACCTACACTGAAACCAACCACCACCCAAGAGCCAACAAGTTTTAGAGCAAGACATACCACGCAAATTCTCCAGCAACGCAGGAACATAGCCCTGAACGTCAACATACAGGCTGCCCAAGGTCACACCTAACACATAGACCCATCTCAAAACTCATTACTGGGCACTTCATTGCTCTCCAGAGAGAAGAAATCAAGTCCCACACACCAGAACATCGACGCAAGCTTCCCTAACCAGGAAACCTTGACAAGCCAATCATCTAACCCCACCCACTGGGTAAAACCTCCACAATAAAAAGGAACCACAAACCTCCGGAATACAGAAAGCCCACTCCAGACACAGCAATCTAAACAAGATGAAAAGGCAGAGAAATACCCAACAGGTAAAGGAACATGAAAAATGCCCACCAAGTCAAACAAAAGAGGAGGAGATAGGGAATCTACCTCCTAGAATAATGGTAATAAATTTAGAATAATGGTAATAATAATAAAAGAAAAGAATTTAGAATAATGGTAATAAAAATGATCCAAAATCTTGAAAACAAAATGGAGTTACAGATAAATAGCCTGGAGACAAAGATTGAAAAGATGCAAGAAATGTTTAATAAAGACCTAGAAGAAATAAAAAAGAGTCAATTAAAAACGAATAATGCAATGAATGAGATCAAAAACACTCTGGAGGGAACCAAGAGTAGAATAACGGAGACAAAAGATAGGATAAGTGAGGTAGAAGATAAAATGGTGGAAATAAATGAAGCAGAGAGGAAAAAAGAATCAAAAGAAATGAGGACAACCTCAGGGACCTCTGGGATAATGTGAAATGCCCCAATATTCGAATCATAGGAGTCCCAGAAGAAGAAGACAAAAAGAAAGGCCATGAGAAAATACTCGAGGAGATAATAGCTGAAAACTTCCCTAAAATGGGGAAGGAAATAGCCACCCAAGTCCAAGAAACCCAGAGAGTCCCAAACAGGATAAACCCAAGGCGAAAAACCCCAAGACACATATTAATCAAATTAACAAAGATCAAACACAAAGAACAAATATTAAAAGCAGCAAGGGAGAAACAACAAATAACACACAAAGGGAGTCCCATAAGGATAACAGCTGATCAATCAATAGAAACCCTCCAGGCCAGAAGGGAATGGCAGGACATACTGAAAGTAATGAAAGAGAATAACCTACAACCTAGATTACTGTACCCAGCAAGGATCTCATTCAGATATGAAGGAGAATTCAAAAGCTTTACAGACAAGCAAAAGCTGAGAGAATTCAGCACCACCAAACCAGCTCTTCAACAAATGCTAAAGGATCTTCTCTAGACAGGAAATGCAGAAAGGTTGTATAAACGGGAACCCAAAACAACAAAGTAAATGGCAACGGGACCACACCTATCAATAATTACCTTAAATGTAAATGGGTTGAATGCCCCAACCAAAAGACAAAGATTGGCTGAATGGATACAAAAACAAGACCCCTATATATGCTGTCTACAAGAGACCCACCTCAAAACAAGAGGCACATACGGACTAAAAGTGAAGGGTTGGAAAAAATATTTCATGCAAACGGAGACCAAAAGAAAGCAGGAGTCGCAATACTCATATCAGATAAAATAGACTTTCAAAAAAAAAATAGTCTTTCAAATAAAGGATGTGAAAAGAGACAAAGAAGGACACTACATAATGATGAAAGGATCAATCCAAGAAGATGTAACAATTATAAATATATATGCACCCAAAATAGGAGTACCACAATATGTACGGCAAACGCTAACGAGTATGAGAGAGGAAATTAATAGTAACATAATAATAGTGGGAGACTTTAATACCCCACTCACACCTATGGACAGATCAACTAAACAGAAAATTAACAAGGAAACACAAACCTTAGATGACACAATGGACCAGCTAGACCTAATTGATATCTATAGGACATTTCACCCCAAAACAATCAATTTCACCTTTTTCTCAAGTGCACACGGAATCTTCTCCAGAATAGATCACATCCTGGGCCATAAATCTGGTCCTGGAAAATTCAAAAAAATTGAAATCATTCCAATCATCTTTTCTGACCACAGTGCAAAAAGATTAGATCTCAATTACAGGAAAAAAATTGTTAAAAATTCAAACATATGGAGGCTAAATAACACGCTTCTGAATAACCAACAAATCATAGAAGAAATCAAAAAAGAAATCAAAATATGTATAGAAATGAATGAAAATGGAAACACAACAACCCAAAACCTATGGGACACTATAAAAGCAGTGCTAAGGGGAAGGTTCATAGCATTACAGGCTTACATCAAGAAACAAGAAAAAAGCCAAATAAATAACCTAATTCTACACCTAAAGCAATTAGAGAAGGAAGAAATGAAGAACCCCAGGGTCAGCAGAAGAAAAGAAATCTTAAAAATTAGGGCAGAAATAAATGCAAAAGAAACTAAAGAGACCATAGCAAAAATCAACAAAGCTAAAAGCTGGTTTTTTGAAAAAATAAACAAATTGACAAACCATTAGCAAGACTCATTAAGAAACAAAGAGAGAAGAACCAAATTAACAAAATTAGAAATGAAAATGGAGAGATCACAACAGACAACACTGAAATACAAAGGATCAAAAGAGACTACTACCAGCAGCTCTATGCCAATAAAATGGACAACTTGGATGAAATGGACAAATTCTTAGAAAAGTATAACTTTGCAAAACTGAGCCAGGAAGAAATAGAAGATCTTAACAGAACCATCACAAGCAAGGAAATCGAAACTGTAATAAAAAATCTTCCAGCAAACAAAAGCCCAGGACCAGATGGCCTCACAGCTGAATTCTACCAAAAATTTAGAGAAGAGCTAACACCTATCTTACTCAAACTCTTCCAGAAAATTGCAGAAGGTAAACTTCCAAACTCATTCTATGAGGCCACCATCACCCTAATTCCAAAACCAGACAAAGATGCCACAAAAAAAGAAAACTACAGGCCAATATCACTGATGAACATAGATGCAAAAATCCTTAACAAAATTCTAGCAAACAGAATCCAACAACATATTAAAAAAAATCATACACCATGACCAAGTGGGCTTTATCCCAGGAATGCAAGGATTCTTTAATATCCGCAAATCAAACAATGTAATATACCACATTAACAAATTGAAAGATAAAAACCATATGATTATCTCAATAGATGCAGAGAAAGCCTTTGACAAAATTCAACACTCATTTATGATTAAAACTCTCCAGAAAGCAGGAATAGAGGGAACATACCTCAACATAATAAAAGCTATATATGGCAAACCCACAGCAAGCATTACCCTCAATGGTGAAAAATTGAAAGCATTTCCCCTGAAATCAGGAACAAGACAAGGGTGCCCACTCTCACCACTACTATTCAACATAGTCTTGGAAGTTTTGACCACAGCAATCAGAGCAGAAAAAGAAGTAAAAGGAATCCAGATAGGAAAAGAAGAAGTAAAACTCTCGCTGTTTGCAGATGACATGATCCTCTACATAGAAAACCCTAAAAACTCCTCCAGAAAATTACTAGAGCTAATCAATGAATATAGTAAAGTTGCAGGATATAAAATTAACACACAGAAATCCCTTGCATTTCTATACACTAACAATGAGAAAACAGAAAGAGAAATTAAGGAAACAATACCATTCACCATTGCAACAAAAAGAATAAAATACTTAGGAGTATATCTACCTAAAGAAACAAAAGACCTGTACATAGAAAACTATAAAACACTGATGAAAGAAATCAAAGGGGACACAAACAGATGGAGAAGCATACCGTGTTCATGGACTGGAAGAATCAATATTGTCAAAATGGCTATTCTACCCAAAGAAATCTATAGATTCAGTGCAATCCCTATCAAGCTACCAACGGTATTTTTCACAGAACTAGAACAAATAGTTTCACAATTTGTATGGAAATACAAAAAACCTCGAATAGCCAAAGTAATCTTGAGAAAGAAGAATGGAACTGGAGGAATCAACCTGCCTGACTTCAGGTTATTCTACAAAGCCACAGTCATCAAGACAGTATGGTACTGGCACAAAGACAGAAATATAGATCAATGGAACAGAATAGAAAGCCCAGAGATAAATCCACGAACCTATGGACACCTTATCTTTGACAAAGGAGGCAAGGATATACAATGGAAAAAAGACAACCTCTTTAACAAGTGGTGCTGGGAAAACTGGTCAACCACTTGTAAAAGAATGACACTAGAACACTTTCTAACACCATACACAAAAATAAACTCAAAATGGATTAAAGATCTAAATGTAAGATCAGAAACAATAAAACTCCTAGAGGAGAACATAGGCAAAACACTCTCTGACATAAATCACAGCAAGATCCTCTATGACCCACCTCCCAGAATACTGGAAATAAAAGCAAAAATAAACAAATGGGACCTAATGAAACTTAAAAGCTTTTGCACAACAAAGGAAACGATAAGCAAGGTGAAAAGACAGCCCTCGGATTGGGAGAAAATAATAGCAAACGAAGAAACAGACAAAGGATTAATCTCAAAAATATACAAGCAACTCCTGAAGCTCAATTCCAGAAAAATAAATGACCCAATCAAAAAATGGGCCAAAGAATTAAACAGACATTTCTCCAAAGAAGACATACAGATGGCTAACAAACACATGAAAAGATGCTCAACATCACTCATTATCAGAGAAATGCAAATCAAAACCACAATGAGGTACCATTACACGCCAGTCAGGATGGCTGCTATCCAAAAGTCTACAAGCAATAAATGCTGGAGAGGGTGTGGAGAAAAGGGAACCCTCTTACACTGTTGGTGGGAATGCAAACTAGTACAGCCACTATGGAGAACAGTGTGGAGATTCCTTAAAAAACTGGAAATAGAACTGCCATATGACCCAGCAATACCACTTCTGGGCATACACACAGAGGAAGCCAGAGCTGAAGGAGACACATGCACCCCAGTGTTCATCACAGCACTGTTTATAATAGCCAGGACATGGAAGCAACCTAGATGCCCATCAGCAGACGAATGGATAAGGAAGCTGTGGTACATATACACCATGGAATATTACTCAGCCATTAAAAAGAATTCATTTGAATCAGTTCTAATGAGATGGATGAACCTGGAGCCCATTATACAGAGTGAAGTAAGCCAGAAAGATAAAGAACATTACAGCATACTAACACATATATATGGAATTTAGAAAGATGGTAACGACAACCCTATATGCAAAAAAGAGACACAGAAGTACAGAACAGACTTTTGGACTCTGTGGGAGAAGGCGAGGGTGGGAGGTTTCGAGAGAACAGCATCAAAACATGTATATTACCTATAGTGAAACAGATCACCAGCCCAGGTGGGATGCATGAGACAAGCGCTCGGGCCTGGTGCACTGCGAAGACCCAGAGGGATAGGGTAGAGAGGGAGGTGGGAGGGGGGATCGGGATGGGGAACACATGTATATCCATGGCTGATTCATGTCAATGTATGACAAAAACCACTACAATACTGTAAAGGAATTAGCCTCCAACTAATAAAAATAAATGAAAAAATAATAATAATAAAAGGAGGTTTCTCTTAAAATGCTCTGTTGCCATGACACCTGGTTTCACATGAAGCTAACTATTCTCAAAACCTTGAGTTAACCAATACATTTTTCTTATGGAAATGTTTGTCTTAAGCTATGTTAATGTGCTATGCATTTACTCCAGACTCTGTAAGTTCCGCCAAATGGCTCAAACTACTTGACAGACCAGTATGTTATACTCAGATATTGTTCCCCTAATCTATGTAAACGAAACTATTTGTTTGGTAATCTGCCCTTCTACAAGATTCAAGTCAATCGTTTTATAGCCCAGGATGAATTATCTGGTGCCAAGATTATCACAAAATGCAACTTATGGATGAGGGGCCTGGTGCCATTCTGAGTTTTAAGACATTCCTTTCTTTTCATTAACAGACTGCCAGTGACTATATAACATCCAGTTGAAGACTAGCAGGGGGGTACTCTTTCTGCCCCCTTCTGATGCCTATGTCAGAAGCTTTCTCTATCTCCTTTATACTTTAATAAAACTTTATTACACAAAAGCTCTGAGCGACCCAGCCTCGTCTCTGGCCCCGGATTGAATTCGTCTCCTCCAGAGGCCAAGAATCCCAGCGTCTTATCGTTCAGCAACAACCTTTCATGACCCCTTCCTCCCTCTCCAGAGTCATCTCACACCACAAGCCTTGCCTTCTAGAAACTAAGAATTCAGCTAGAGAATTGAGGGAGATATTTGGCCTCACAAAATTGATTTAATTTTGCATTACTCCCTATAGGAGTTTGTTATATTCTCTGTGGCCCTAAGCCACTCATTTCAGCAGGTACTGTTGAGTGTATGGTGGTGCCTGTTAATAGTGTCCAGTGGTTAGGCCACTCCAATGTGGCCAAATAAGAGGTGTATCAAAGTTGTAATTCTATTTATACAATTTGAAAAACTAAAAGTATTTTTTTTAAAAAACTGAACAAAGGGACATTTTGAAAACCCCTCTTTGAAAAGTGTTTTGGGTCCATTCCATTGCTATCTGCCACAGCCCTAATCTAGGCCATCATTGTCTTGCTCCTAGTCTAAGGCAGCAGCCTCCCCGTTGGTTTCTCAACCTTCAGTTTCTTCCCCTGTGATTCATTTTCTGTATGACAGAATGAATTTCTACAGTGCAAATGTAATCTTGTCCCTGCTCTGCTTAAGCAGCTGCCTCGTGCTCCCTGGAGAAATCCTGAGCTTCGTAACAGGCTTGGAAAGCCCTTCAAACCTTCACTCTCTCTCTCTCCAATCTCATCTTTCCCCATTTTCCCCTCCTCTTTCCCATCCTTCAACTCACAGGCTCCAGACACATCAAACATCTTCCAGTTCCTCAAAGATGCTCTCTTTCCTCACCTGGGAGCCTTTGAATGTGCTTTTCACTCTGCCTGGATGGTTTTTCCCACCACTTCACCTCATCCTTCTTTGGAGGCACTCCTCACTCATTCTTCAGTTGTCAGTTTAAATGTTGCTTTTTCTACTTGTCCTTGTTGTGTTTTCAGTGAAGTGAAAGTCGCTCAGTCATGTCTGACTCTTTGAGACCCCATGGACTATACAGTCCATGGAATTCTCCAGGCCAGAATACTGGAGTGGGTAGCCTTTCCCTTCACCAGGGGATCTTCCCAACCCAGGGATCGAACCCAGGTCTCCCGCATTACAGGTGGATTCTTTTGTGTGTGTGTGTGTGTGTATGTTTCTTTTTTTTTTTTTTTTTTTAAGTTGGAGGCTAATTACTTCACAACATTTCAGTGGGTTTGTCATACATTGATATGAATCAGCCATAGAGTTACACGTATTCCCCATCCCGATCCCCCTTCCCACCTCCCTCTCCACCCGATTCCTCTGGGTCTTCCCAGTGCACCAGGCCCGAGCACTTGTCTCATGCATCCCACCTGGAGGTGGGCATGTGGATTCTTTACCAGCTGAGCCATAAGGGAAACCCGAGTGTTTAGAATATCCTCTATTTAGCCTTTACTATGCTGGATTGTTTTTTCTCACTTAATTATTATAAGCTTCTCTAAGGCACAGTCCGTCTTGCTTCAACTATATCCTTAGCATCTGGTGCAAAGCCTGGGGAGTAATAACAACTTGTTAAGTGTCTCTCAAATGAATAAATGAATGAAGTCTCTATGAAAACAGCCTGCTAGGTAGCTTACCTAATTTCATAGCTTACCTGATTCCACCTTCTTCTCTAATTCTTGTTAGACATATCTTAGTAAGACACCACAGTTATCATGCTAAAGTATTTAATTGCTCCTCATTTCTTAACCAGATGGCTCAGATGGTAAAGGGTCTGCCTGAAATGCGGAAGACCGGGGTTCAATCCCTGGATCAGGAAGATCCCCTGGAGAAGTAAATGGCAAACCACTCTAGTACTCTTGCCTGGAAAATTCCATGGAGGGAGGAGCCTGGTAGGCTAGTCCATAGGGTCACAAAGAGTCAGACACGACTTCACTTTCACTTTCATTTCTTACAGATTAAGAACAAAAGTTTACAAGTGCCTCTGTATTGTTTCCCTATGCTGTCTATCCAAATTTGTATTATGAGGAAGATTTTTTTTTCCAGAAACGACATTTGTTTGTATTTTCAAGAACAGAATTAAAACTCCCAGAGCTCCCCATCGGCTTTCATTTGCAGAGAGTGCAGGGACCAAGGTGAATATAGAATCCTGGGTCCTCCAGCTGTGCAAGAGCAATCTAGAGTAGCTAAAGTGGAGAGAGAGTAGGTCCTAGTGGACACTTTTTCCTGGGATTGAGGGTGCAGTGAAAAAGAAGGTGAAAAACAGGGGTTGCTACTATAATGATTGGATACACAACTAAAACCTAGTTTCCGTGGCTATGGTGGCCTCTTGCCACTCACCAGGCTGACTAGACCCCAGATTGTCTTCAGGATTGTGTGTGGAATGTAGTTTTTAGCTTTTTAGTCCATGTGGTACAGTATCCACATGAGAAGGAGGTTGAAATGCATGCCAAGTGCCAGTCGACCATACCAACCAAACAGATGGGGGAGAATTAAATGGCAAAATAGTAGCTTACAGTGACCACTGTGGCAAGACAGTGTCAATGACTTTGAACCTTCTTTGTACTTATGAAAGAAAGTGTTCAAGTCTATGACAGTAGCCCAGTTGTCACAGAATAATGTATATTGTCATCATTGAAGCACTTGATCCCCAGTTGCTAAAATGACATGATTAGACCAGATTTCTATTACTTAAGAAATAGTTAAACTAACAGTATATTCATTTAGAGAACAGCAGGAATATTTTGATCTAAAGCAAAACACATTTTCATGCTTTCAGGAATATATAGCATCTGTAATTGGACTAATGATGCATTGCCCAGGAAACCAGTTTTAGCAAGCAGATAAACATTTTTGTCATCAGCATACTGATTTAGTGCTTATATTTAGCATATCAAGTGTTTTCATGTTATATGTAAATGTTGCCTCTAAAAGGATTGAATACAGCCTCTCCACTCAATGGTCTTGTCTGCACTCTTAATTTATTTAACAGATTTTCATTTAGAAAATACAACACTATGCTTCAGCTCAACCACAAAGTCAATGTTACTAGTATAGTTATTAAGGAAGTTTAATTGTAATTACTAGTTGTGGTAGCAGCTACAATGATCATTTGAGAAAATATTATGATACCACTGTACTCGACAACCTGCCTCCTTGTGCCTCTGAATTTTCTAGTGAGTAGTGTTACATGAATAAATCTATGTCCCACCTCTTAGGCAGGCAATGTGGCATTAAGGAAGGATCTGGCTGGCTTCAGGGGCCTCCCTATTCCAAACTACCCATCAAATCTCTGACCCTGAAATGTAATTTTATTTTCTCTAAATGTAATTTTATTTTCAGTTTAGAACAAACTGAACATGAACCCAAAGCAGAGTCAGCTGCAGAAGATAAATAGCATGCATTTGACCACAGATGAAAAGTCATACTAAAACTTCTTCAGCACATATGAAATAAAGCTATCAAGATCCAGATGATTCAAACATTGAAAATCATGATGTATAATTTAATGTTTAGAAAGATCTCACATTCAGATCCCCTCACGACTGTGAGTCTTGGCCCAGCCACCTACCATGTATGGTGTCTACATATTGGGCATGTGGGCTATAGTCCTCTCTCTTTCACCTGCTGCTGTCCTGATAGGTTTGTGCCTCTCAAAACCACCTCCTTTGTCATTGTGTCACATGGTCATGACAGTTTTAAAGGGGCTCAATTACTGTGAAATCAGGATTTTGAAGCCCTGGAAGTTTTGACATCTGATCCATCATTATGTCGTTAGTAGGAAGCCACTAAAGAAGAGGTAGAATCTGCTTCTATTTTTGGTATCCACACACAAGAGTTAAATCAGTGAGCAGCAGGAGCTCTTGTCTCTATGGCTGTACCATCCGAGTTTTTGTCTGGGTAACACCCAGGCATCTGTGCCCTGCAGTTCTAACATACTTTGCCCTAGTACCCAGAATAGGGTAGTTTTGAAGATGACTTGGTAAGAACCAAGGTATTAGAGCTACAAATCCTCCATCAACAGGGGCAACATGGAAAGAGTCCCCCAGACATTATGCCTTTTAAAACACAAATTCTAACTTTTTACACTGTGGAATTCCCTGTAGGTACAAAACATACACATGATGCATGTACAAAGCAATGACTGGCAGGTTCATCTTAGGAATATCAAGGCATAAAGCATAGCAGAAGAACCACAAAGGATAAAACTTAATTAAATGTATTGTGTAATTAATATTACATTGAAATGGAATTCGCAAAAGTGATTGGCCATCAGAGATTACATCCAGTGATAATTCAAGCTTCTGTAGCTGATTTTAATTACACTCCTGAAATAGAAGTCTGTAAAAAGAATTTCAGTAGATGGCTTAGATAAGTCTTTGCTCCACTGACAAATTTTGCTAGCAATATTCTCAGTCTACCAAAATTTGAAGGTGATAAGCTGATAAAGAAGCATTCTAAAAAGAACTGTCAGAAAAGAGTTCCAAAACTAGTGTGTTTGTATGATTTAAAGCTTTTTTTTCAGGAGAGTAGTTTATGCCATTGACAGTAAAAAAGTGTTTAAGTACCATTTTAAGATCTCTTTTTCTCTCTTTAGAACTTTCAGGTCAAATTTTCTGCCAAGTTCTTTTTATCTTTTTAGCTTGCAAGTTAAAAGTGAATGTCTACATTTCTGTAATATAGGCTATTTCTATATATTTCATAGGAGATGTCAGGAACAATGAAGTCTAATGACTAAATCACTCCCATTTCTGCATCTTCTTTTACATTGCCTGCCTTGGACTGGACAGGTACAGGTGACTTTTTAGATAATAATTCTATATTAGTTTCCTATAACTGTTGCAACAAATTACCACAAACTAGGTGGCTTAAAACAACAGGCAACCATTCTCTTACAGCTCTGGAGGTCAGAAGTTTGAAACCAGTTTCATTGGACCAAAAATAAGGTGTCAACAACTCCATGCTCCCTCTAGAGGCTCTTGGGGAGACTGTTTCTTACCTCTCTCTCCTTGTGACTTCCAGCAATCCTTGGTTCATGGCATCACGGCTCCATCCTCTACTTCCGTGGTCACATTGTCTTCTCCTCTCCTGTGTATGTACTTTCCCTCTGCCTTTCTCTCTTAAGGACCCTTGAGATGGTTGGTCTGTGTTTCAGGCCAATCCAGCTACTCTAACAGCAGCATATATCTGGGATTCATTACATGGGAAGTATTGGGCTAAGCACATATGTTTATTTAATTCTCACCACCACCCCAAGATGTGGATATAACTGTTACCTCATTTTACAGATGAAGAACCTGAGTCTTAGAGAGGTAACAGTCGTATAGCTAGCAGCCAAGATCCATCTCTTGGTAACTGGGAAAATTAAGACCAGAAATAACTTTGTACATTTGATAATGAATCCTCTAGTAGTAATAGAAGGAACTGGAGCCAAGGCCATCATTGGGCTTCATGCCAACATGGGCAGGTTTGAAGTCCTGGCAGGAGACTGAAGGCCTATTTGTCTGAAAACTGGTATTCAGTCACTCAGTCATGTCCAACTCTTTGCAACCCCATGAACTGCAGCACACCAGGCTTCCCTGTCCATTACCAACTCCTGGAACCTGCTCAAACTCATGTCCATCGAGTCAGTGATGCCATCCAACCATCTCATCCTCTGTCACCCCCTTCTCCTGCCTTCAATCTTTCCAGGGTCTTTTCCAAAAAGTCAGTTTTAACATCAGGTGGCCAGAGTATTGGAGCTTCAGCTTCAGCATTAGTCCTTCCAAGGAATACTCAGGGCTGATTTCCTTTAAAATTGACTGGTTTGATCTCGTTGCAGTCCAAGGGACTCTCAAGAGTCTTCTCCAACATCACAGTTCAAAAGCATCAATTCTCCGGCGCTCAGGTTTCTTTATGGTCCAACTCTCACATCCATGACTGCTGGAAAAGCCATAGCTTTGACTAAACAGACCTTTGTCAGCAAAGTAATGTCTCTGCTTTTTAATACACTGTCTAGGTTTGTCATAGCTTTTCTTCCAAGGAGCAAACATCTTTTCATTTCATCACTGCAGTCACCATCTGCAATGATTTTGGAGCCCAGAAAAATAAAATCTGTCACTGTTTCCATTGTTTCCCCATCTATTTACCATGAAGCAATGGGACCAGATGCCATGATCTTTGTTTTTTGAATGTTGAGTTTTAAGCCAGCTTTTTCACTCTCCTCTTTCACTTTCATCAAGAGGTTCTTTAGTTCCTCTTCACTTTCTGCGATAAGGGTGGTGTCATCTGCATATCTGAGATTATTGATATTTCTCCCGGTAATCTTGATCCCAGCTGGTGCTTCATCCAGCCTGGCATTTCACATGATGTACTCTGCATATAAGTTAAATAAGCAGGGTGACAATATACAGCCTTGACGTACTCCTTTCCCAATTTGGAACCTATTTGACAGCTGTTATTTTGGCCTGTCCAGTATCCTTTCAAGAATCAGCAGGATCTCCATTTTTCTGGTATTGACATCCCAGCTTTCCTTTGGGAAGCTTCCACTTGTCCCATTTGGTTTGGCTCTGGTTCAAATGGGGCTTTCAATTATTTTACCTGGCTTCCCTGACCACAAATGTTGGCACATGTGCTAGTTATCTATTGCTTGCATAACTAATTCCTTCAGAACTTAGTGGCTCGCAAGAGCAAACATGTATTATCTCACATTTTCTATGGATCAAGAATTTGGAAGCAGCTTAGCTAGGTGGCTCTGGCTCAGGGTGTCTCTGGAGTTAGCAGTCGAGATGTTGGCCAGGACTGCAATCATGTGAGGGCTAGACCAAGGCTAGAGGATCTGCTTCCAAGCTCACTCATGTGGCTGTTAGCAGGAAGCCTCAGCTCCTTGCTGTATGTAGGCCAGAGACCTTTGTTCCTCACAACGTGGGCCTCTCAGGACACACAGCTGGCTTCTCCCAGAGGGAATGATCCAAGAGAAAGACCCAGAGGAAGTTGCAGGGCCTTTTATAACCTGGTATCAGAAGTCACATACTGGCACATCTGCCTTTTTCTATTGGTCGCACAGACCAACCTGATACAATGTGGCAGGACGTTACACAAGAGAGGTAATACCAAGACGTTGGGATCGTTGGGAGCCATCATGGAGGCAGGCTACTGCAGCGCTTGACTTCGCCACCACATACCCTTAGCCACTGATTGGGTTGAGGGATGGACATATGACTCGAATGAGGCCTGTTAGAATGCATCTCTGAGAATCATATATATGGGTGCTGGGAATGAGAGCCACGCTCATTTTCTTTGACTCTCAAGCTGCAGTGCTATAAGTCTGAAGACTTTGGTGGTCATGTTTTCAACCACATGGAGGAAGCAATTATAAACTGGAAAAGAATGAAGCCAAGCAGAGTAAAAAGTAGAATTAATGGTTAGAAACAGAGAAAGCCCTATTAACATCCTGGGGGCCCCTGGATCCATCCATGCCTGAAGTTTATGCCCAAATTTCTCAGTAACACAAGCCCATTTCTGTTTTAGCTTAAGTCAGTTTACTTGGATTGCTAAATCTTAAATCTGAAAAGGCATGAACCCAGGCACAGCTTGAGGAGACTCGCAGTCACAAACCCATCCTACAGGAACAGAGGATCAAACTTTGCGAAGTGACAGAGCCTGGACTGTGTGAGGTGTAATTCCCCAAAAGAAGTTGATTACTCAAATTTACCTCATGGTCTTGATCCCTTAGCACCAGACCTAAGCCCTATGGTTAAAGGAGGAGGATTTTTTTCAGTGGGAAAATGATTTTATTATAAACTCTGTAAGAGTTTGGCACAAAAGCAATCCTGAATGTGTGCTCTTGTGACAAACGGTCACTCCTAGTGGAAGGAGAGGCATTTTTACTGTTTCCCTTCAAAAGAAAATGGAGGTTTTACAGACTAGAGGATCCTGATTCCACAACTGATGCTTTGGTGAGAGGGACTTTCTCATTGGTGCTCTGAGTGGTCTGTAAATGTTCCTGCTAGAGTTGATTGCCTCCCAGACCTGGGAAAGAGAAAGATGGTCTCTCTCCGGTAATCTTTAACCAAGTATCACCAAGAAGCCCCTCTGAGCTTTCTCTCTCCTAGTGGAAAGCTTGGCCCTCTATCAGCAAAATCCTCAAGCTCCACCAGGATTTTGTATGTCTCCAGCCCTATCTCTGGGGAGTCTCGTTACCTATAAATCCCTGCAAAGGTCTAGGCACAGAATTCTGCCCCTAGTAGATGCTCCAAAAACACTCATGGGGTGAAAGCCTTGAAGGGAAACAGAATATATTACCCCCAAATGCTCCTCTGGCATATGGATTATTTTGAGCTTGTTATTTTTAAGAAACAGCAGAGAAAGCAAAAGCTTTGGAAACCCAGTAGAAGTTACTTTCTCATAAGATGCATTTATGTTTATAAAGGAAATCTCCATTTGTAACGGTGTCTCCCTCTCTGTAGGGCTTCCCTGGTGGCTCAGTGGTAAAGAATCTGCCTGCCAATACAGGAGACATGGGTTCGATCCCTGGGTGGGGAAGATCCCCTGGAGAAGGGAATAGCAACCCACTGCAGTATTCTTGCCTGCAGATTCCCTTGGACAGAAGAGCCTTGTGGGCTACAGTACATGGGGTCACAAAGAGTCAGACACGACTGAAGTGACTAACATACATACTCCCACATTATACCAGGAACAGGAGGACTCTGACACTCTAGAAACTCTTACCAGTGGAGAATGCTTGGACTTAAATCTTCACAACATCCTTATCTTTGTTTACTGTGCTTTACCTGATAACTTACCCCCATCAACATCTTCTTCTGTTTTTTACTGCTAGAGATGGTATTTAACATAATGCCATGGAACATTTACAAGAGCAACTCATTTTAGGGGTCTCTCCCATAAACTCAGTATGATATGTATTATTAAACTGCTGTTTGCTTTGCTTTTGTTAATCAGTCTTATTATAGGGAGGTCTCAGCCAAAAACCTACATAAGTAGAGGGAAAATGATTTTTCCTTCCCCAGCAGCCTAACTGAATAAAAATCACATTTCTGGCACCATCCAATGAAGACATAATAAAAATCAAAACTTTAGGTCATTACAGTGCCCAAAGAAATTCTTAAACACTTAATTAAATGTTCCTAAAGAGATCAAATTGCCAACACCCGCTGGAACATTGGAAAAGCAAGAGAGTTCCAGAAAAACATCTATTTCTGCTTTATAAATGACTATGCCAAAGCCTTTGACTGGTGTGGATCACAATAAACTGTGGAAAATTCTGAAAGAGATGGGAATACCAGACCACCTGACCTGCCTCTGTATGCAGGCCAGGAAGCGACAGTTAGAACTGGACATGGAACAGACTGGATCCAAATAGGAAAAAGGAGTACGTCAAGGCTGTATACTGTCACCCTGCTTGTTTAATTTATATGCAGAATACATCACGAGAAATGCTGGGCTGGAAGAAGCACAAGTTGGAATCAAGATTGCCGGGAGAAATATCAATAACCTCAGATATGCAGATGACACCACCTTTATGGCAGAAAGTGAAGAGGAACTAAAAAGCCTCTTGATGAAAGTGAAAGAGGAGAGTGAAAAAGTTGGCTTAAAGCTCAACATTCAGAAAACTAAGCTCATGGCATCTGGTCCCATCACTTCATGGGAAATAGATGGATAAACAGTGGAAACAGTGTCAGACTTTATTTTGGGGGGCTCCAAAATCACTGCAGATGGTGATTGCAGCCATGAAATTGAAAGACGCTTACTCCTTGGAAGGAAAGCTATGACCAACCTAGATAGCATATTTAAAAGCAGAGACATTACATTGCCAACAAAGGTCCGTCTAGTCAAGGCTATGGTTGTTCCAGTGGTCATGTACGGATGTGAGAGTTGGACTGTGAAGAAAGCTGAGCGCCTAAAAATAGATGCTTTTGAACTGTGGTGTTGGAGAAGACTCTTGAGAGTCCCTTGGGCTGCAAGGAGACCCAGCCAGTCCATCCTAAAGATCAGTCCTGGGTGTTCATTAGAAGGACTGATGCTGAAGCTGGAACTCCAATAGTTTGGCCACCTCATGTGAAGAATTGATTCACTGGAAAAGTCCCTGATGCTGGGAGGGATTGGGGGCAGGAGGAGAAGGGGACGACAGAGGATGAGATGGCTGGATGGCGTCACCGACTCGATGGACATGAGTTTGAGTAAGTTCCGGGAGTTGGTGATGGACAGGGAGGCCTGGCGTGCCGCGATTCATGGGGTCGCAAAGAGTTGGACATGACTGAGCAAATGAATTGAACTGAACTGAACTCCAGTAGTAATAACTGTGGACTAGGAAAAAAACAAAAAACAAAAAACGTGGCTCATACAGTAAACAATTCACATGCAATGCAGGAGACACGGGTTTGATGTCTGGGTTGGGCAGATCCCAGAAAAGGGGAAGGCTAACCACTCCAGTATTCTGGCCTGGAAAAATCCCACGGACTGCATAGTATATGAGGTCGCAAAAAGTCGGACAGACCTAAGCGACTTTTATTATCAATTCACCAAACCTGCAACCTCAGCTGATAAACACACAAAGCTTCAAAACTGTAAAAAGAATCGGTCGAAGTCAGTTATTTTCAAGTTCTACTCTTCTGCACAGAAATATTGGTCTTGCTTAATCTCACAAGACCTCCAAAAATTGTTACGGTGGTGGAAAGTTTCTTATTTCTACATGAGCTAGTCTACACGGCAATGCCGGAGACTAAGCTCAAATAGAAGCAAGAAAGGTGGCACAGATACCGACTGAGCCTGGGCACGTACTGATAGGGGGAAGCTGACTCCTAAAACCACTGAGGATGAGAAAAAAAAACAGCAACGGTAAGTCCCGGTTGGAGCTTGTAGCAGATCTTTTCACATTAGTGGACGAAGGCTCATTCCTCGAAATACTGTTTAAAGCAAATTTAGGATAAGTTCAAATAATAAATTGAACATATTGTGCACAGTGCATTCTGGTTATTCAAATGAGCGCTGAGTCCCCGCCCCCGAGATTCTCGCCTTTCCCGCCCCAGCTCTCGCGAAGCCTGCTTCCAGTCCCTTGTTCCCCGGCCCCTGACTCCATGTCTTCTCCATGTCTTCTCCTCGATGCTCTGCGTCTGATTTCTTTCGAATAAAGGATTTTCTTGACGGCTTAAGAAAACGATATAGGAGTGCTGCAATTGACACAGTGAAGCTTCACTATAATGTCAAATGAAACAGAGTGCCCTGAGTGCACAGTCGTGCCAAACTATTTGCGACCCCTTGGACTGTAGCCCTCCAGGCTCCTGTGTCCATGGAATTCTCCAGGCAAGAACAATGCAGTGGGTAGCCTTTCCCTTCTCCAGCAGATTCTTCCCCAGGAGTGCACCTCGGTCTCCCATAATGTAAGCAGACTCTTAACTGTCTAAGCCACCAGGGTGACTCTAATCAGTACTTTAAAAAAAAAAAAAAAAGCTGTCTAAGAATATAGGAGGTGCTGGTTCCATCCCTGGGTCATAAAAATTGTCCAGTTCTTTTGCTCAGTCACCTCCGAACAGCTCTCCCGGGGCTTGTTCAAACGCATGTCCACCGAGAAGGTGGGTGCTCTATAATGAGTCAATGTTGTCTCTTTCTCCTCCTGTCTTCAGTCTTTCCTGGAATCAAAAAACAAAAACAATATCAGGGAAACACCATTCAGGATTATGAAAATCTTACTGACTAAACATCAAGAACACGATTTCCCATGATAAATACACATAAATCTCTTAACTGCTGGAGGCGTAAAAAAAACTGCCCAAAGCCTTCCATTTTTCAAATTCTATTCTTCCACACAACAATATTGACCTCGTTCAATCGAACAAGGACCCCCAAAATTATTGGAAGCTTGTCTTATCCTTACTTGGGTAGAAGCAAGGACAAGAGTAAAAACACCCCACAGAGCCTGTGAACCTACAGGGGATGCCCTGATGAGGGAACGCTCACGCCTAACACAGTGAGGCTGAGGAACGTCAAGGGTAAGTCCGGGTCAGGAGTTTGCAGCAGATGTTCTCGCAGAAGGGCATGAAGGCTCATTCTTCAAAATACTACGTTAAAAAAAAAAAAAAAGATAAATTGAAATAATAAATAAAAACTACATTGCACCCAGTGCATTCTGGTTATGAAAATGATCGCTGAGTCTCCCGCTCCCGAGATTCACGCCTTTCCTGCCCCAGCTGCGGTGAAGCCAGCTTCCAGTCCCTTGTTCCCAAGCCCCTATCTCCATGTTTTCTCCTCCTGGACACTCTGGGTCTGATTTATTTTGAATAAGGCTTTTCTTGACGGCTTAAGATAATGATATATGGGCGCTGTATTTGACACAGAGAAGGATCACTATAACGTCGAATGAAATAGATGGCCGAACCCACTCAGTCGTGCTCAGACTATTGGCAACACCTTGGACTGTAGCCGTCCAGGCTCCTCTGTCCATGGAATTCTCCAGGCAAGAATACTGCAGTGGGTAGCCATTCCCTTCTCCAGGAGATGCTTCCCAGAGGCGAATCTGGGTCTCCCGCTTTGTAAACGGATTCTTTATTGTCTAGGCTATCAAGGGGGCTCTAATCACTGTTTTAAAAAAAAACAAAAACAAAAACAGGTGACTGCCGAAATAGGAGGGCCTTTCTCCATCCCAGGGTCGTGAAAATTGTCCAGTTCATTTGCTCAGTTCTGTCCGACCGGCTTTCCTATCTGTCACTAACTGCCGGGGCATGCTCAAACTCATGTCCACCGAGTAGGTGATGCTATCTAATCGTTTTACCCAATGTTGTCCCTTACTCCTCCTGTCTTCAATCTTTCCTGGCACCAGAGAAATCTCCTGGAAAACCCATCACGATTATGAGAACCTTACTGACCAAAGACCTATCAATCTTACTGACCAATCAACCTGACCTGCTCCCTGAGAAATCTGTATGCAGGTCAAGAAGAAATGGTTAGAACCAAACATGGAACAGCAGGCTGGTTCCAAAGCGGAAAAGGAGAACCTCAGCGCTGCACATTGTCACTCTGCTTATTTAACTTATATGCAGAGTACATCATGCAAAATGCCATGCTGGATGAAGCACAGGCTGCAATCAAGATTACCGGGAGAAACATCAGTCACCTCAGATATGCAGATGACACCACCCTTATGGCACAAAGTGAAGAACTAAAGAGCCTCTTGATGACAGTGAAAGAGGAGAGTCAAAAAGTTGGCTTAAAACTCAACATTTGGCTACCTACCTTGGACACCTGATGCGAAGAACTGACTCAGTGGAGAAGACCCTGGTGCTGGGAAAGATTGAAAGCTTGAGGAGAAGGGGACAGCAGAGAATGAGATGGTTGGATGGCATCACCACCTTGATGTACCTGACTCTGAGCAAGTTCCAGGAGTTGGTGATGAACAGGGACCCCCAAGTGCTACAGTCCATGGGGTCGCAAAGGGTCAGACACGACTCAGCGACTAGACTGAACTGAACTGACCATGGCACAGCTCATCGTTTCGTTGAGTTAGACAAGGCTGTGGTCCATGTGATCAGTTTGACAAGTTTTCTGTGACATTGGTTTTCATTCTGTCTGCCCTCTGACAGATAAGGATAAGAGGCTTATGGAAGCTGCCTGCTGGGAGAGACTGACTGTGGGGAGACTGGGTCTTGTTCTGATGGGTGGGACCATGCTGAGCAAATGCTTAATCCAATTATCTGTTGATGGGCAGGGCTGTCTTCCCTCCCTGTTGTTTGACCCAAGACCAAACTAAGGTGGAGGTAGTGAAGATAATGGCCACCTCCTTCCAAAGGTCCCAGGCAGGCACTGCTACACTCAGTGCCCCGACCCTGCAGCAGTACACTGCCGACCCACGCCTCTGCCAGGGACTCCTGGACACTCACGGGCAAGGCTAGGTCAGTCCCTTGTGGGGGGGGGGGGGTCCCTGCTCCTTTCTCCTGGGTCCTGGGGCACACCAGGCTTTGTTTGTGCCCTCCAAGAGCCTGTTTCCCCAGTCCTGTGTAAGTTCTATAATCAAATCCCACTGGCCTCCACAGTCAGATTCCTTGGGGGTTTTCAGTTCCCTTGCCAGATCCCCAGGTTGGTAAATCTGTTGTGGGTCCTAGAACTTTCATAACACTGTGAGAATTCCTTTGGTATGAGTGTTCTGCAGTTCGTGGGTCGTCTGCTTGGGGGCTCTATGGTGGGGTTAATGGCCACCTCCTCCAAGAGGGCTTATGCCACAGGCTGCATGACCAGGCCTCCTGCACCCAGAGCCCCTGCCCCTGCGTCAGGCCCCGCTGACCCCCAGTCCCTCCACAGGAGATGCTCAAACACAGTTCTGGCTCAGTCTCTGTGGGGTCTCTGAGCCCTGGCGTGCACAACGTTTTGTTTGAGCCCTCCAAGGGTCACGGGCAGGTATGGGCTTTGATTCCAAATGAAATTTTGCCCCTCCTACTATCTGGCTGGGGCTTCTCCTTTGCCCTTGGACTTGGGTTATCTTTTTTTGGTGGGATCTAACATTCTCCTTGGTTGTTCAGCACCGAGTTGTAATTTTGGACTTCTCCCAGGAGAAAATAAGGGCACCTCCTTCCACTCCGCCACCTTGTATGATTCCCATAACACTGAATGGGATTTTTCCAAGAGATTTTTTTGGTGCCAGAAAGGATTGAAAGCAGTGGGTTAAAGGGGCGACATTGAAAAAAGCAATTAGATGGCATCACCAACTGAATGGACATGAGTTTGACCAAGCACTGGTGTTGGTGACAGACAGGAAGGCCAATCGGATAGGACTCAGCAAATGAACTGCACAATTTTCATGCCCCAGGCATGGAACCGGGTCCTCCTATATTGGCATACAGCTTTTTTTTTTTTTTTTTTTTTTTTTTTTTTTTTTTTTTTTTACTGATTACAGCCACCCTGATGGCTGAGACAGTAAAGTCTGCTGACAATGAGGGAGACCCAGGTTCGATCCTGGGGAAGCTTCTCCTGTAGAAGGGAATGGCTACCCACTGCAGTATTCTTGCCTGGAGAATTCCAGGGACTGAGGAGCCTGGAGGTCTCCTCTAATAGTCTGGGTATGTTCGGCACTCTGTCTCATTCGACATTATAGTGAAACTTCTCTGTGTCAAATGCAGTGCCCATATATTACCTTAAGCCATCAAGAAAATCCTTATTCAAAGAAATCAGACACACCGTGTTGATGAGGAGAAAGCGTGGAGTCAGGGGCCTGGGAACAAGGGACTGGAATCTGGCTTCCCAGGAGCTGGCTCGGGGAAAGGCTTGAATCTTGGGGGCAGAGACACAACCTTCATTTGCATAACCAGAACACACTTTGCTCAATACAGTTTCAATTTACTATTTCAATTTATTGTAAATTTCTTTTATACGTAGTATTTCGAAGAATGAGCCTTCATCCACTTACGTCAAACGATCTGTTGCAAACTTGAGCCGGACTTGTGCTTGTCGTTTCTGGCCCTCACTGTGTCAGGAGTGAGGTTTCCCCCATATGTATATGCACAGGCTTGGTCTACTATGGTTAGGGTCACTCTTGCCTGGCTCAAACCGATTTTATATGTAAGACTCGGTTAGGTAGGGTCAGAGCAGGAAAATTAGCGTGTTCAACCTAATTTTTGGAGGTCTTTTGAGAGAAACAAAACCAACATTGTTGTATGCAAAAACAGACCTTGTCGAGTAAAAGTTTTGAGGCAGGGTGTTTTCTGGGGTTCCCATACTTAACAGCTTTCTGTGTGTTTATCTCGTGAAAGCATGAGGTTAGGCTTTGGTCTGCTCGGTTGACTCTCAGTCGTGTCCCACTATTTTGTAACCCCGTAGACTGCATGCAGCACTTCAGCTTTCCCTGTCTGTCACCCATTCTCAGAGTATCTCATACTCATGCCTTTCGAATCAACGGTGCTATCTAAGCATCTCTTTTTCCGTCGTCTCCTTTATCCTGCCACGGTGGTCCTTCCCAGCATCACGGTTTATTCCAGGAAGTAAGTTCTTCGCATCAGGTGGCCAAAGTAGGTAGCCAAATGTTGAGTTTTAAGCAATTTTTTTCACTCTTCTCTTTCACTTTCATCAAGAGGCTCTTCAGTTCTTTGCTTTCTGCCATAAGGGTGGTGTCATCTGCATATCTGAGGTTATTGATGTTTCTCCCGATAATCTTAATTGCAGCCTGTGTTTCATCCAGCATGGCATTCTGCATGATATACTCTGCATATAAGTTAAATAAGCAGGGTGACAATATGCAGCCTTGACATTCTCCTTTCCTGATTTGGAACCAGCCTGGTTTTCAATGCCCGGTTCTAACTGTTGCTTCTTGACCTGCATACAGATTTCTCAGGGTCAGGTTAGGTTGATTGGTCAGTAAGACTGATTGGTCTTTGGTCAGTAAGGGTCTCATAATCGTGAATGGGTTTTCCAGGAGATTTTTCTAGTGCCGGGAAAGATCAAAGACAGGAGGAGAAAAGGATGACATAGGGTAAAAGGATTAGATAGCATTACCGACTCGGTGGACATGAGTTTGAGCATGCCCCGGAAGTTAGCGACAGTTAGGAAAGCCAGTTGGACAGAACTGAAGAAATGAAGTGGACAATTTTCACGACCTTGGGATGGAACCGGGCCCTCCTATTTTGGCAGTCACCTTTTTTTTTTTTTTTTTTTAATATTGATTAGAGTCACAGTAAAGAGTCCGCTTACAAAGCAGGAGACCCAGATTCGATCCTGGGGAAGCTCCTCCTGAAGATGAGAATGACTACCCACTGCAATATTATTGCCTGGAACTTTCCATGGACAGAGGTACCTAGAGGGCTACATTCTATGGGGTCGCAAATAGTCTGAGCACGACTGAGAGACTGAACTGAACTGAACTGAAAGAACTTTAAGGCTTTTAAAAAGTTTTCGTATAAAACTTCAGAAATGTATTAGTGTTATAAAACAAAACACAACAATGAAACAAATAATCTTGGTTTCCTTCGAGAGAATAAATCATAAAATACTGTCCACAGAAACCGAACTTTCAGGTGTTTACACTCTCAGACAATAGATGGCACTGTGAGATAACAATCAATGACTTTTCTGCCTAGCTAGGAGGAAGCTGGGGAAACACAGAATCAAACAGCAACCTGATGCGGGATCTGAACTAAATCTACATCGTTAAAGAGGGTCATTTTGAAAAGGCCCCTGCCCAGGTGCAAGTTCTACTCTGTTCTAAACTATTCGAACGTGGTCCTGAGACCAGGGGCCCTGGTGTCATCTGAGAGCTTGTTAGAAATGTGCGATCTCAGACTCAGACCCCTTGAGAGAGAATACACTTCTTGGGCAATGTCTTCTTAACTGACCAAAAGCTTCGGAAAATTTTTCAGTTATGTAACAGTGCAGATGTTCATCCATGTTACAACACAAAGCAAAGCAAAGCAAACCAAAATGATGTTTGTCCCCTTTAAGGAAAAAAAAATCCTGTTCTTGTAAAATAAGTGTTAAAGGAACTGGCGGTGCTTCCCACTTTTAGGCAACAGATGGCACTGTGGGACAACACTAAAAGTCACTCTTTTTCCTGTAGCCAGGAGGAGTCCTGGAAACTGGCAGGATGGAAGACAGGAGGAGTATTCTGCTAGATGTGGACCTATTTAAAAATCTACATCTCCAAAGTTAGAAGATTAGGAACTCTTCTGGATGAGGAAAAATAAAATAAGCTTGTGGAGGAGGTGGTGAAGAAGAAGACAAGGGCTTTCCTCTCAAAGGAGAGAAAAAATTTGCTTTTATATGTGTCAGAAAGCTCTGAAATTGTCTCTTTAAAATCCATTGTTAGAACTCCAGCCATTTAAGTCAGTGCTTAAAACACAAATGCCCTTAGGAGGCAATACATTTCACCATCCTAATGCCTTTCTGGGCATTAATTTGTCACCTTGCTTTGTAATAAAGGTCACTCCCCAGCAGCAAAAGAACTCCCCCACACCTCTAGTAAGAATTCCTTCAGTTCCTTTCAAGTTCCCCATCTCTTTTTCATAGGGACTGGTTGATTCAATTGCTATAATGGAAAAAAATTGCTATAATGGCACAATGAATATACCTCAAAAATAGATAGATTTCTACCTCATTAGATAGAGAAAGTTACATAGAACAGTTAAGATACAATATGCTGCTGCTGCTACTGCTAAGTCATTTCAGTCGTGTCTGACTCTGTGCGACCCCATGGACAGCAGCCCTCCAGGCTCCCCTGTCCACGGGATTCTCCAGGCAAGAATACTGGAGTGGGCTGCCATTTCCTTCTCCAAGATACACTATGATATTTGTGCAAAATTTTAAAGTATACAATTACAGAAATATACATATATCATTAAAAGTACAACATTCATGGAAATAAGGAGAGTGGTGACCTCTGGAGAGAAAGGAGGAGGGGGCAGGCTTTTTTTCTTTAGCCAGGGCCATGGCAGTGAAAGCCCAGAATCCTAACCACTAGGCAACCAGGGGATTCCCAAAGAGGCAGGCTTTAATTGTTCCAAATTTTGTTAAATATTAGCATCTGTTAAATCTGGGTGTTGGTTGCCATGCGGTTGTCTGTTATACTGGTGTCTTTACTATCCATACATTTGAAATATTAAAAATTTTAGCAATGTTATCTACTATGTAAAGGCATAAAATATAACTCTTTATGTTTAATGTTAGTGTTTGTTTGGTGCTGACCATACAAAGACGAAGAGAAAACTGACAATTTGACATGCCAGTGCAAGACATCTAGTGATAGCAATAGAAGATTAATCCTCAAATGACTGCTTTAGAGATGATTGGAAGAGGGAAGGAGTGCTGAGAAGAGTCTGGGAGAAATTCATGGATAGTGGGAATGGAATGGTATCTTGATGCCACCTGGGATCTGTATAGTGGGTGGGGAGAGGGTTAGCACTCCAAACAAGGAAAACAGAATGTCTCAAATCACAGCGGTCACAGAGTGGGGCATCCTGGATGGCCGGCAAAGGGTTGGGTAAGTCAGAAGTTCTGGCCAGGGTGGCAACCTGGTTGGAGCAGGACTCTATTAAGTCTAAAGCTTCTCCCCAGCTGGATCATTCTGCTCATGCCTCTACCTGCCAGGGAAGGAGCAGCCTACGAAAGGCCTCCACGGTCCCTTGAGGAGCCTGGATCTTTCTTCGCAGAGCATGAGCAGTCCTAGTTTTCTTAGCCATGCAGAGACAGGATCCAAGCTGTCACTTAGGCAGGTCAGCTTGGCATCTCCACACAGGGTGGACTGGAGGGGAGAGATAGCCAGAGGCAGGAGACCCTGTTCAGAGGTCAAAGTCATTGTTGAATGATACAAGGAGGCCATGAACTAGATTATGATCGTGGCTCCAGGAGTGAAAATAGGGAAGAAATGAAAAGAAACTGGGAAATCATTGACAGAACCCACAGCTGTACATCCAGAAGACTAAAGAGAAATTGAAAAGGGCTCCAAGTGTTGGGAAAATAGTGATGCCCTTAAGGACAGTACATGGCACTGGGAGGGACAGGACGATTTGGGAAAGATTAGAGGAAGTTCATTTGTATTAATTTTGAGAATAAAATGATATCTAAGTGGCCATTCCATTAAGCAGGAGATTTGGGGCTGGGGGCTTGGGAGGCAAGCTGTTGATTCAGATTTGGGAGCAGTCTTAGAAGCCATGGGATTGTATATACTTCATGCGGTGAATGATTAAGAGAAAAAGACGGTACACTAACAGCCTTTTCTTGGAGAGTAAGGACTAGGAAGATACAAGGAACCAGGGAAAGGTAAAGAGGTGAACTGTATCAAAGGGAGAAGCAGATGGTGGAGAGAGGGTGGCCTCTAAGGTCATGCTGATCAGTGCAAGAGGACAACCAGGTTTCCATGGGCTTTGCCAATTGCTTGACCACCTAGTGTCCTTTGAACAGGACAGAATCAAGTCCAGAAGAGCTTCTGATGGTCCTAACTTTCTCTCAGCTCTGGCCAGTTGCAGATGCACAGGAGAACCTAGATTCTTGGACAATCTTTAGTTCTCTCAGGAAGCTGTCATTTTCCCAGTCCTCTTACTTCTTGTCTACCTTGAAATGGCACTAATAATTAAGCATGTCTTCCTCTGAAATCCCATGGCACATTTCTTGCCTCTCCATTGGCCATCAAATAAATCCATTCAAAGAAGATTCTGTAGTCACACACCTAAGTTTGAATCTGGGCTCCATCAGTTACTACCTGTGACCTGGAGCCCATTCTTGAACCTGCCACGTTTGATTCGTTTTGTATCCTGGGGTCCGAACACAGTGACTAATGCAGTTGTTTTTGAGTTAGGTCAAATTTTGCAAAACTCCTGGCTCTCATGTCACTTCTGCTTTGTCTTCATATTTCCATTCTGTCCACACCATGATACTTGCAGCAGTAAAGCAGGGAATATTGACCACATGTTCAAGAAGTAAGTAAGTAGAATACAGAGAAAAATGGGATGGTAGCTGGAGGAAGCAGTGACAGACTTTTCCAAAATAATGAAGACCTGCGTGTCACTTAAGAAAGGAGGAAAGAACCAATGTAGGTTAAAGAGCTGGAAAGGGAAGGAATCTTATAGGCCTGGTAAGTGGGAAGAGGGCTGCTGCTGCTGCTGCTGCTAAGTCACTTCAGTCGTGTCTGACTCTGTGCGACCCCATAGACAGCAGCCCACCAGACTTTCCCGTCCCTGGAATCCTCCAGGCAAGAACACTGGAGTGGACTGCCATTTCCTTCTCCAATGCATGAAAATGAAAAGTGAAAGTGAAGTCACTCAGTCGTGTCTGACTCTTAGCGACCCCATGGACCGCAGCCTACCAGGCTCCTCCGTCCATGGGATTTTCCAGGCAAGAGTACTGGAGTGGGGTGCCATTGCCTTCTCTGGGGAAGAGGGCAGGGGAGATTCAAATCACAAGTGCCAAGAGAAAAGAGTTTGCCTCTCTTTTATTAAAATTTAAAAAAAAACTTCTTTGGAAGCAGTAAAAAATCATCTTAAATAGCAATTAACAGTCATTAACTGAGAACAACCATCATGTCCAATATATTAATTACCTAAACGGATCCTGGACTGAATCCTTGAAGTCTTTGTGCACAAACTGATAAAGGTATATGTGCTTATGTTATACATGCATGCCCCAAACAGACTTACCTAATACATCAACTTGAGTGTTTCTATCTAGAAATTCTATTCAAGAGGAACTTCAGAGAAGCTAAAGAGCTACTGAACTCACCACTTCACTTAGATGAGTAAACTGAGACATGAAGTATTTAAGTAACTTGTCCAAAGTCAGCTGGGAAGTGGCTGAGCTGAAATTTAAACTATGGTGTTAACCACTCTTGTTATTTTGTTGCTAAGTCGTGTATGACTCTGTGACCCCATGGACTGTAGCCCTCCAGGATCCTCTGCCCATGGAATTCTCCAGGCAAAAATACTGGAGTCGTTTGCCATTTCCTTCTCCAGGGGATCTTCCCGACCCAGGAACCACTCTATTGCCGTTATAAAAATGAATACCTTAGACCCACCTTGACCATGGTCCTGGATCCTTCTCACTTGTTCCTGCCCTGCTCTTCATCCAAGTTTGGTCTTCCTCTGACATGTAACTCTCAGTCTTACAAGATCCTGTCCCTGACCTGTATAACAAGTGTCTGTACTTGGTCTTTCTACTGGAGTCTCTGGGGACTCTGATTAGATTTGTCCCCTGGCTCTATGTCACCCACATTGCTCCAAACAGGAACCTGGTCCAGTTCTCAGGTTCTAAACCTACTGGCTCTCCTTTGCACCCAGCCTCCCAAGGTCCCACCTTTTACTTTCCACCTCAGTTCACCTGAATGCCCAAGTTGGGATGGGGAAAATTGCACAGCAGCTTCAAGTTTAGACCCTTGCCCCAGCGTGACCCCTCTCCAAGGGATTTGGAGATCTGGGGACTTGGTATCTGGGCAGACACAGTTTTCAGCTGAGACTAAGAGATGGAGGTAGAGAGAGATTAAACAATTCAAGTTAGAGTGGTAGGGAATAGGCCCACAGAGAAGTAGCGTCTCATCAGGGATGAGGTTAAGTGAAGTCAAGTCAGAGATGAAAACAGAAGTGGTGATGACAGGTGGCAGATGTGAAAAGCTGAGTCAGAGAGACACATTCCTAAGAAAAGTTGTAGGTGACCAAGGGAGGCCTCAGCCCATGCTTGGTGATCACTCTGTGGTCGGTTCTGCTGAGCGTGAGTCTTCTAGACTCTCAGACAAAGACTGCAAGTTTTGGCAGGTATGGCCTCTTTGAAAACCTGATGGAAAATATGAACTGTTTCCTCAGAAAGGCAGAGGGGTGCACAAGATCAACCCACATTCTGCAGGTAATTTTTCAGGAGCCATAGACACCCCGCCCCCACCACCGGAAATTAATCCACAGACCTCAGATTAAGAATCCCTGCTCTAGAACTCTTTTTTTTAATGACAGGAAGTCATTGAGGAGTCTTATTTATTCATGTATGTATTTAAGTTTATTTATTTTTATTGAAGTATAGCTGATTTACATACTGGAGGGTTTTAAACATGCAACTGGAAAAGTCTGGTATACGTAAATATTTTTAATTTAAATTTTAATTTTTTTATTCAAAATAGAATTGGGTATATGGCTTTCAGGTGTACAAAGTAATGATTCGATATTTATACATGTTACAAAATGACGACCAAAATAAGTCTATGGAACTTTTAACCTGGCCCTCTTTCGTTATTGAAATTTAAGTACTTTACTTCCATAGATTGGAGAATTACAGCTTGCAGGATCTTCGTTTCCCAACCAGGGATCAAAACGACAGTGCAGAGTTGTAACCACTGGACTGCTGGGGAATGCCCAAGAACTTTGGAGTTAGGAGTGTTATCAGCAAGCTAGTGCTTCCCAGTTCCCTCACATCATTACTGAGGAGGCTATACTGAGGTACAGAGAGGTATGCTCACAAACCTTCTTTGAAAATGGCATGGCCTTTCTACCATACTGTTTTCTGCCATTTCCCCTTGTCTTTAACTCCCATGGAGGAGGAGGAAGGAGGAGCAGATGGCTTTAAAGTGCTCTGGGAAACTTCAGAGATATTTTTGTATAATGTGAGTGTTATGGATTGAATTGTGTTCTCCCCTCAAAATTCACATGTTGAAGCCCTAACCTCACTCCACCTCACTCCCGCCCTGGTACCTGAGAATGTGACCTTATGTGGGAATAGGGTCATGTGATATAATTGGTTAAGATGAAGTCATGCTGGAGTGGGCTTCTAGCCCAATGTGGAAAATCTTGGAAATAGACACACACACAGGGAGAACGCTAGCGGAACGTGGAGACAGAGAATGGACTGGAGCGGCTGCAAGCCAAGGAACACCAAGGATTGCCTGCAGAAGCCAGGGAGTGAAGAGGCTCCTCCCTCACACTCTCAGAAGGAACCATGCCTGCTGCCGACATCTTGACTTCGGGCCTCTAGTCTCCAGGACTGTGAATCAGTGAATTTCTGTTGTTTAAGTCCCTTGGTGTGCAGTGCTTTGTTAGCGTGGCCCTAGCATGTGAATATGGAGGGGGCAGTATGTACTTCTTTTGTCTGGGCACAGTGCTCTCAATACATGCCCTGACTACTGGGTCTTATAGGCAATGGCATGAACATCTTTGGGGAAGATGAGGTGGGAAGGAAGGGACAGGAAGTACGCTGTGGTCGTCATACAGACCAGCTGCCTGTGGTCAAAGAAGGCAGGTTTGCTTGGTTAGGAAAAAGCAGATTTCAGAGCTGGGAGATGATGAGAAATTACACCAGAGAGTGGAACAATGTGTTCAAATATCTCAGAGTAAAGGAAATGAGGTTTAGATGAATTTGGTCAAGGGCTACAGTCCATGGAGTCACAAAAGATTTGGACACGACTTAGCAACTAAACAGCAACAACATCAGGGAAACAGGGGTCTTGTGGTGGGGGACTTGAATGCCACAAATAATCTCTTCAACCCTCACCATCATGAAAGCCAATTTAAATAAATGTTGTTTAGTTGTAGTTGTGTCCAACTCTTTTGCAACCCCATGGCATGTACCGTATTCTGCCAAGCTTCCTGTCCATGGGATTTCCCAGGCAAGAATGCTGGAGTGGGTTACCGCTTCTTTCTCCAGAGGATCTTCCAGACCTAGGGATCAAACCTGCGTCTCCTGTATTGGCAGGCAGGTTTTTAACTGCTGAGCCACTGAGGAAGCCCAATTTAAACAAATATGCGGTCTAATAAATACAGTGCATTGATGTAAACACGCAATTTTTACAGAATCTTGCCTAGACCAATTTGTTGCCCTAAGCCCTTTATATTACTTTGCTAGGGCTGCTGTAACAAAGTAACACAGACTGGGTGACTCAAATAACAGAAATTTATTTTCTCAAAGTTTTGGAAAGTCCAAGATCAAGATGTCAGTGGGTATGGTTTCTCATGAGCCCTCTCTCCTTGGCTTGCAGACGACTGTCTTCTCCCTGGGTCCTCTCACTCACAGCCATTCCTCTGTGCATGCACATTCCTGGCATCTCTTCCTTTTATTCGAAGGACACAATCCTATTGGATCCAAACCCACCCTAAGGGCTTCATTTAACCTTATTTACCTCTTTAAAGGCCCTATCTCCAAATACAGTTACACTAGGAATCAGGGCTCCAATATATGAATTTTGGTTTAACTCAATTCCTTCCATGGTACCTCCTCATGTGAAAAAGTCTGAGGCTGTCCTTGTAATGAAAAGAACTGGAGAATGGCAAGGCACATGACTGATTTAATATTACTGTGGAAAAGTGGGCAAGAAGAGAAGATTGAAGTGGGGGTCGAAGGATTTAGTCAAAAAGGGAGAATATCACATAGGTTAAGTGTTATAGAGAGATTTTTAAAAGGTATTGAGTGGAGAATGAGATTGAGAAATTCAAGGCACTTATATGATAGGAGAGCTACTATGAGTGAGGAGGAGAAAACTGGATTATAACTACTGTGGGATTTGAAAATTGGGCCTGCTTTGGTACTCTCTCAGGTATTTCAGTGAAGTTTAGTTACTTTTCGAGGCTAAGCTGTGCTGTTTCAAATAGCGTTCAGTATGGAGACTGGATCATGTGAAGCACTGACTTTTGTGTGAGTTACACAAGAAGCAAAGGGCACGAATCTGGAAGTCAGGGTTTTGTCCATGATTTGGACATTTTTATGACTTAATTATCTGAGTAACAGATACCACTACAACTGGATGCTTTCAACAGGACAAAATGCAAAGCAAAAAAAAAAGTGAGTAGATGAAACATTAAATATAGACAAAGAATTTCCCAGATGGTGTCAATTTGGCACCATTGCTCTCTCAAATTGTTTAACTATGACTAAGTCTTTTCCCCACTTTGACATTTTGAAGGAAATCTTTTGGAACCATATTTAATTTGAAGTAGAGGCAAAGAAGCCTTTTAGGGGCTGAGTAAATATAGGCTTGGTTGCAGTTATTTCAGTGGTAGTCACATTATGGTAATAAAACCTGATTCTCTTTGAGTTCTAGCTAATCAAAGGAAGGTACAATTATGAGGAAACCAAGACTTAAAGAGGGGAAGTTACTTGTTCAGAGTCACCCTGCTGGTGAGCAGCAGAGCTCAGAGCAAGCTAAGGGCATGTGTGTATAATCTGAGTGCACTATTGCAGGAGTGGGCCTGCATACTGACTCTCTATGTTATGCGTTCTGTCTATAGAAATTTGCTACAGCTTAATGAATGAAGAAACTTAATGCATATTATCTGAGGCTTATATTTTTAGACAATTGTAAGGGTTAGACCCTTTAATTAATACTAGAGAGATATGTGTGTGCATGTGTGTGTGTGTCTGTGTGTATAAGGAGGAAGAGAGGGAGAAGGAAAGGAGGAGGAGGAGGAAGCAGAAGAGGTGGAGGAGGAGAGAGGTTTCAACTCACAAAGAGGTTTTGCTCCAAAAGTTTATTTTTAAGTTGATGGCATTTTCTCTCAGAAACAGGGTTATAGAGGTTGATTAAGGGCCCAGATCAGGCTAGAAAAACACATTTAACCAGTGCTCCAGGAGTATAGTAGTATCTTAGAGCCCAAACACTGTTTTATGACAGCAGTGTTTCTGTAAAAAGTGTGTTGAAGATTCTGACTTGGAATGCCAGCGATCCAACGCCCTATGGGCCCTCCTCTTCTCCCCCACCTATCTGTTAAGGTAGCAGAAGTAGACACTTCACTAGCACCAGGTACAGATGGAAGCTTCTAGTCATGGGACTAGTCATATACAATATAGTAAGTGGTCAAGGATGGGCTGAGACGTGGGCTGTAAGCAGGCCTGGGAGACAGTAGGAAATTGTGACAGAGCACTTTATGGGGAATGGGAGGCTCCCCAGACTTTCTCCTAGGTCTTTAGCTGGACCCAGTGATGGTCAACCTGCTTCCTTTCCTCCTACTACCAACTGATGCTTCCAATAACTTCCTTTCTTTCCTGGTCTGTTCTGGAACAGCACATGGCTTCCATGTTTCTGCTTTATAATCCCATCCCTGAAGCAAGCACTTCACAGTGTAAAAATTTAGTCTACTTTAGAAGAACTGTCAGACTTTGACTGTCCTTGCATTTTATCTTAAGAGCTATAAAGATCCCTTTGGTGACAAGTTGGATAAAGCCTGAGGTCACTTGTAGGCAGATGGTTGAGAAATGGGAACATCGCTGTGACCAATACATCTTCCATAAGGTGGAAGGTTTGAGTGGCACAGAAGGGCCACTAGCCCCAAAATATCACACTAGATCATGTTTTTTTTAAAGGGAAGGTGCAGGTTTGAAAGGTTTTTCCATTTGAAGATTCCTCTGAGAACAGTGATACTTCAGACTTTCTCTTAGCAGAGTTGCCTAGTGATAATGGGGCTTTGGGATTAACGAAAAAGCTTGTACTGATATATTTTAAATTATAAAGTGCCCTTCCATTCCTCATTTCCTGTTCCACTTTCTCTATTGGATAAGAGATGAATTTTTAGTGAAAAAATAAAAATGAGACTTGCCACAGGTTGGGTTTCCTTGGAAGCAGACTCTGAGATGGACACAGAGCATATTAGGTTTATTAGCAAGTGTCTTTGGTGTCAACTCCTGTGAAAGGGAGGGGCAGGAAACAGAACTGGGCAGAGAGAAAAGTCTCTGTGTCATACAGGCCCAAACACAGTCTCAGAAAGTTCTGGAGCTTTGTTTTGGGTTGGGCCAAGATGGCCAGGCCTGTATAACCTTACACCCATCAGTGCTTGGATGCTGCCCACCTGGGCCAGGTGACTTTTTGCAGCTGAGGCACCTCTTTGTGCCAATGGCACTCCCAGCTGTTGGGGTAGCAAACCCGTCACTGAAGGCAGCTCCACATGGTGCACCAATGTGTCATATTATGATACTCAGACTAAAAATGGATGATAACTAGGAATTTATAGTGCAAAATAAAAATAAAAAAGCATATCTGCTTAAAGTGCTGTTCTCATCTGCACAGATTCATTCAGCAGGAGGAGCAACAGAGTGCGGTCTACAGGCCAACAGGTTCCTGTACCTGTGGCTGAGTACAGAAGCTGGGCTGAGACCAAGGCCTTTCCACTCGACCACGGCCATTCTTGCCATCTACCATGGCAACCTCCAGCAGACACACCACGGCAATCAGGAAAAAGAAAAGCCTGCTTCTCTTCATTTATTTTTAAGAAAAGAAGTGAGTTTATTTATTTATCCTGGATTTAAAAGCAATTTATATTTACTGTAAAAAAAAATATGCATAGTGCAAAGGAGTAGAAGAACAGTGGGAAAATCACCCATGATCCCATCGATCAGAGTATTTGTTAACGTTTTAGCATATATTTCCCCTAATTTTCTCTGATATATATGTGTGTATATATGTGCTGCTAGAACCAGACATCCTGGAATGCGAAGTCAAGTGGGCCATAGGAAGCATCACTATGAACAAAGCTAGTGGAGGTGATGGAATTCCAGTTGAGCTACTTCAAATCCTAAAAGATGATGCTGTGAAAATGTTGCACTTAATATGCCAGCAAATCTGGAAAGCTCAGCAGTGGCCACAGAACTGGAAAAGGTAAATTTTCATTCCAATGCCAAAGAATGTTCAAACTATTGCACAATTGTACTCATCTCACATGCTAGCAAAGTAATGCTCAAAATCCTCTAAGTCAGGCTTCAACAGTACGTGAACCGTGAACTTCCAGATATTCAAGCTGTATTTAGAAAAGGCAGAGGAATTGGAGATCAAATTGCTGACATCCGCTGGATCATCAAAAAAGCAAGAGAGTTCCAGAAAAACATCTACTTCTGCATTATTGACTATGCCAAAGCCTTTGACTGTGTGGATCACAACAAACTGTGGGAAATTTTTAAAGAGATGGGAATACCAGACCACCTGACCTGCCTCTTGAGAAATCTGTATGCAGGTCAGGAAGCAACAGTTAGAACTGGACACGAAACAACAGACTGGTTCCAAATCGGGAAAGGAGTACGTCAAGGCTGTATATTGTCATTCTGCTTATTTAACCTATATGCAGAGTACATCATGCGAAATGCTGGGCTGGATGAAGCACAGCTGGAATCAAGATGGTAGGGAGAAATATCACACTCAGATATGCAGATGATACCACTCAAATGGCAGAAAGCAAAGAGGAACTAAAGAGCCTCTTGATGAAGGTGAAAGAGGAGAGTGAAAAAGTTGGCTTAAAACTCAATATTCAGAAAATGAAGATCATAGCATCCGATCCCATCACTTCATAGCAAATAGATGGGGTAACAATGGAAACAGTGACAGACTTCATTTTCTTGGGTTCCAAAATCACTGCAGATGGTGACTGTAGCCATGAAATTGAAAGACGCTTACTCCTTGGAAGAAAAGTTATGACCAACCTAGATAGCATATTAAAAAGCAGAGACATTACATTGCCAACAAAGGTCAGTCTAGTCAAAGCTATGGTTTTTCCAGTAGTCACGTATGGATGTGAGAGTTGGACTATAAAGAAAGCTGAGCGCCGAAGAATTGATGCTTTTGAACTGTGGTGTTGGAGAAGACTCTTGAGAGTCCCTTGGACTGTAAGGAGATCCAACCAGTCCATCCTTAAGTGAATCAGTACTAAATATTCATTGGAAGGACTGATGCTGAAGCTGAAGCTCCAATACTTTGGCCACTTGATGGGAAGAGCCAACTCATTTGAAAAGACCCTGATGCTGGGAAAGATTGAAGGCGGGAGAAGAAGGGGAAGACAGAGGATGAGATGGTTGGATGGCATCATTGATTCGATGGACATGAGTTTGAGTAAGCTCTGGTAGTTGGTGAGGGACAGGGAAGCCTGGTGTGCTTCAGTCCATGGGGTCACAAAGAGTCGGACATGACTGAGTGACTAAACTGAACTGGTATATGCTGCTACTAAGTCACTTTAGTCATGTCCAACTCTTTGCGACCCTATGGACTGTAGCCTGCCAGGCTCCTCTGTCCATGGGATTCTCCAGGCAAGAATACTGGAGTGGGTTTCCATGGTCTCCTCAGGGGGTCTTCCCAACCCAGGGATCGAACCCGAGTCTCTTTATGTCTCCTGCATTGCAGGCAGATTCTTTACCACTAGTACCACCTGGGAAGCTCATGTGTGTGTATATGTATATATACACATTTACCGTCCCCTCCCCCCAGTAGTTGAACTCATGCTGGACTTAAAGGAAGCATCAGTGTGTTGTGATTAAGAACATGAACTCTGAAGGCAGAAAAATCTGGTTTGAATTCTGTCCCTGCCACTTATTAATGGTAAAACTTCCATTCATTCAAAAAATAACTATTACATAGTGCTGGAAATATGAGGGTAAAAAAGAGAAGAGATACAGCCTTTCCTTCATAAACTCACATGGTAACCTTTCTTAGTCTCCACTCTCACCTAGAAAGTGGAGATAATAATACCTACACCATAAGGCTTCTGTGAGAATGATCTTGTTAAACGAGATAATGTATGTAAAATGCTGCACATAGTAATTGCTCAAAATTTAGCAGTTATTATCATGTATGTTTTGCTCTTTTCCACTGAACATTACGTCATGGTTTCCCCATGTTGTGTCACCATGGGATTCCAGAGGATCTCACTGATTCTCATGAGATCAATGAAAATACAGATGCTTAGGAGCACAGTGTTTAGAACTCCAGCAACCCGGCAGCACAGCCCTTCTGGGTTCAGGGGAACACTGTCTGCCCTTCTGCTTTCCAGTCCAGAGTGGTAAGGCTTCCTGAACCAATAATCTTTAGATAGCCTCATCTCCCTTTCACTTCTTCCACCCTTCCATCTCTTTCTTTAGTGATGCCTTCCAGTCAGTTCTTTTTGTTTGTTCTGTTTTCCTGTTTGGACATAAAAGAGACAAACATTGTTTCATTTTGGCTTCCAACTTTAAAAGTAATTCTAAGGGGAGTTCCCTAGTGGTCCAGTAGTTAGGAGTTAACACTTTCACTGCAGTGACCCGGGTTCAATCCTTGATAGGGGAGCTAAAATCCTGCAAGCCAAGCAGTGTGCCCCCCGCTCAAAAGTAACTCTAAGAAGTAGCTGAACATCCATTCAGTTCAGTTCAGTCTTTCAGTCGTGTCTGACTCTTTGTGACCTCATGGACCGCAGCACGCCAGGCCTCCCTGTCCATCACCAACTCCCGGAGTTTACCCAAACTCATGTCCATTGAGTCGGTGATGCCATCCAACCATCTCATCCTCTGTCATCCCCTTCTCCTCCTGCTCTCAATCTTTCCCAGCATCAGAGTTTTTTCAAATGAGTCAGCTCTTCACATCAGGTGGCCAAAGATAGTTGTAAAAAGAATTTGACTTGAAAAATGGGGCAGCTGGGGAAAAGCTGCAATAGTGAACAGGCATGTAGGTTAATAAAGAAAGGATTTAGCACTTGAAAAGTTGTTCTAAGAATTTGATCATTAATTTACCATCTCCACTGAGAAAAGAAGAAGAGGAAATTTCCTCCAAGTCAGGGAATCAGAATCTTTTTTTTAGGAAAAGCTTCCTTATCATAAAGCAGAGGTCAACTTTATGTAACCTTTTGTGTCTGGTTTTTTACATAATGTCTTCAAGTTTCATACGCCACTGTAGTATAAATCAGTATTTCTTCTTCTTCTTCTTTTTTTTTTTTTTGCCAAATATTACTCCAGTCTATGGAGGTATCACCTTTTGTTTATCCATTCATCTTTTTTTTTTTAAATTTTGGCCACACCCCCATGGCATTTGGGATCTTAGTTCCTCAACCAGGGCTCAAACCTGCACCCCCTGCATTGGGGGTCAGTATCTTAACCACCGGACTGCCAGGGAAGTCTCTATCCATTCATCATTTGATGGACATTTGGGTTGTTCCCACTTTTTGACTATTGTACACAATGCTGGTAGTCTCACTAGATCTTGGAATTTTATAATGAGAGGCTTTTCTTCTATGTTACTGGTTGGTTGATTGATTACTTCAGTGTGAAAATGTAAACTGCCAGGAAAGATTACACAGAACACAGCCATTAGCAGCCATTTATAGGCTGGTTTCAATGAATTTATCAGGTTTTTTTTCAGAGCTACTTTTGAAAGGGAGAGGGTAGCAGAGCACTGGGTATACTGAATTTGAGATGGTGTGGAGGGTGGGAAAAGGAGCAGAAGGGGAGAGTGGCATCCATAAAACGAACACTAGTCCTTGAACTTGCCTTGTTTAAATGCATTCATTTTAAAGCTTCCCAAGGAGGCAGAGATATTGCAACCATTCAATTGGTACGTTTAGTCAGATACTCTTTTCTTTTAAAAAGAATTTTTTTGGCTGCACTGTTTACAGGATCTTAGTTCTGAAAGGTTGTTGCTGAACGATAGGACGCCAGGATTCTTGGCCTCCGGAGAAGACGAATTCAATCCGGGGCCAGAGACGAGGCTGGATCTCTCAGAACTTTTGTGTAATAAAGTTTTATTAAAGTATAAAGGAGATAGAGAAAGCTTCTGACATAGGCATCAGAAGGGGGCAGAAAGAGTACCCCCCTGCTAGTCTTCAGCTGGATGTTATATTGTCACTGGCAGTCTGTTAATGAAAAGAAAGGAATGTCTTAAAACTCAGAATGGCACCAGGCCCCTCATCCATAAATTGCATTTTGGGATAATCTTGGCACCAGATAATTCATCCCAGGCCATAAAACATTTGACTTGAATCTTGTAGAAGGGCAGATTACCAAACAAATAGTTTCGTTTACATAGATTAGGGGAACAATACCTGAGTATAACATACTGGTTTGTCGAGTAGTTTCTGAGCCATTTGGCAGAACTTACAGAGACTGGGGTAAATGCATAGCACATTAACATAGCTTAAGACAAACATTTCCATAAGGAAAATGTATTGGTTAACTCAAGGTTTTGAGAATAGTTAGCTTCAGGTGAAACCAGGTGTCATAGCAACAGAGAATTTTAAGAGAAACCTCCGTTTAAATTTGTATAGAGAAGGAAAAAAAAATCTCTAGTTTGTTTCCTCCTACCACTTAAGAGAGATTAAAAATGTCTGGCACTTGCAGCCTATTTCCTCTGTTTGGAGATCCCTGGCCTTCCTGCCTGTTACCCTCTCAGTTCCCCAACCAGGGATTGAACTTGAGCACTTTGCAGTGAAAGCAGACAGAGTCCTAACCGTGGGACCACCAAGGAATTCTCTAGTTAGATGCTCTTTCCTTGGAAGCCAGTGAATAGACAACAAAAAACACATTGAAATTGCCTATCCACAGTCTCGAAGTTGTATCTTTTATAATAGCGAAATTGATTAGTGAGAAAATAAATTTAGGTTTTTATTTGGTTAGTCTATGCAGTGTTTCCAGGAATTGATTGCCTTATTTACGCATGAGTAAAGTAACAAAATTTTTTTCTTTCTTTTCTTACTTTTACTTTTTGATTATGCCCATGTTCATTAGCAGTTTGGAGGAGAATAAGAAGGAAAATATAGCTTATGATGATTGGGTGCTCCATTTGTGTATCCTCACTGTGATATATATATATATATATATATATAGTGTTTTCTATATTATAGGCTATCATTAATCTTTGTTGAATAGATGAACTCAAGTCAACCTGATCATTTTCTAGCAATGTTGATGAAAAGAAAAGTTTAATATGTGAGAAACCAACAAAATTGGTTTAAGTGGAAGAGTTAGATTATTGGTGGATGTCAGTTGGTTGCAAAATCTCTGTCTCTTGCTAGTAAAGTAATATAGTTGTTCCCTTGTTTTTGAAAGCAGTGTGTGTATATGCACATACTGTTTGTCTTGGGCACTGTGTCAGTCATCTTTCACTGCATAACAACCTACCCCTAAATTCAGTGAATTCCAATTACTTACTTTGATCATGAATCTCAAATTGAGCAGGACTTAGTACAGACTGGTAGTCTCTTCCCTGATAGCTCAGTTGGTAAAGAATCCACTTGCAATGCTGGAGACCCTGGTTCTATTCCTGGGTCGGGAAGATCTGCTGGAGGAGGGATAGGCTACCCAATCCAGTATTTTTGGGCTTCCCTTGTGGCTCAGCTGGTATAAAGAATCTGCCTGCAGTGTGGGAGACCTGGGTTTGATCCCTGGGTTGTAATGTTCCTCTGGAGAAGGGAAATGCTACCCACTCCAGTATTCTGGCCTGGAGAATCCCATGGACTGTATAGTCCATGGGGTCGCAGAGTCAGACACGACTGAGTGACTTTCACTTCACTGTCACATAAGCTGGGGTGACTCTCCTGGGGTTGGAGGATACAATCCAAAAGTGACTCACTCACACACATGGTTAAGTTGGGACTGGCTATTGGTTCTTGTCCAGAGTGACCTCTCTATAGGGTGATTTGGGTTCCCTCACAGGAGAGTGGCTAGAGAAAAACAATGAGCATCCTGAAGAACTGACCAGAAGCTATACTGCTTTTTTAATATATATTGCCTTTTAGAATGTAGCATTGGAAATCACATACTGGCCCTTTCACCTTAGTTACAAGTCAGCCTAAATTCAAGGGGAGGGGACATAGACCCCCACCTCTCAATGGGAAGAGTGTGAAAAACACATTGTAAGGAGGACATATAGGATGGGAGATATTGTTGTGGCCATTTTGGAAAATACAGTTTGCCATAGGGATTATTTATGACCCTTCCCTACACCCCAATTTTGCAGGTGTAAAGATTTTTTACTATTTGTCTTTATGATCATTTATTCCATCTGTCCCCTTTAAACTTGGTAGCAATAATATCTCAGGAGTTAACATTATTTAAAATAATTTATGTGTGGAAAATTGTTTTTTCAGTACAGAAGGCACCCACTGAGCATTTTTCTAGGATAGATGTGTGTTTGGCTAGGTTCATTCTTCTATATAATTCTTATCTCTGTCTGGTTTGGAGAAGAGACTTAACACACTGATAAGCATAGCCTTAAATATAAGAAGTAAAATACAGGAACAAATATATATATATTGCCTGGGGCAGCCTGAGTAAATTTTTGGAAAATTCCATGGCGTAGGTGGTGGGTGGATTCTGTGGAAAATCTTACAGACATGTGAAATAATAAGTGGTCTCTCTTTTGGGATTATCATGGCAATGCAAGTTAATGATACATGTTGTGAGTGTTTGTGTGTCTGTGTGTCTCTGTGTGTGTGTGTGCCTGGTCCTAGTTAAGTTGGAATACTGAGGCCAGTAGTGATTTGGTCATGACTTTGTGTGAAATCCTGAACTTAAAATCAAAAAGCAACATATATATTTCCATCAGAGTAGGATTTTCCCTAACATTTTAATCAGGTTTCAAAATATTAAAAGTGTAAGAATTGCACATTTTTACATACATGGTGTGTAAATGTCCACGTACCACCACCCAGATTCTATAATTAACATTTTACCCTATTTGCTTATATCCACATATACTACATATTTACCCATTCATCCATCCCTCTATCTATCCATCAATTCATCTTGTTTTCTTAATGCATTTCAAAGTAACTTACAGTTATCAGTAAACAAAGTAGCATATTTTGAGTTTTGTTTAAAAGTGTGGACAGTTTTCTTATTTCAATCTATCTTATAAAAATTATATTTGATGAAATCAGGTAGACTTGATCTTTTATGATCATATTAAAAATGAAATCTATGAGAATTTAGTGAAGAAATTACTGGAGAAACAAACCGTACAAAGACTGTGCTCTGTGATGCATATTATTTAATGTGATTCAGATCATATCTTAGGCTTCACTTGAGAATCTAATAAAAACTTATACACATGGAATTGAATCATTGTGTCTCTTGGTAGCAAAAAGGTTGACTAATAAATAAAATAAGCATTGTACCTTTTCATTTCCTTAAATATATTGGAAGCCATATTGAATTTTTATCCATAAAGCTAGTTAAGAATTTCTTTTGGGGAAGTGAAGCCAAGACTCAAGGCAATTGTACAGGTAGATCAGGTTCACTCCATAACTCTTATACCTTTTTATTCCAACCTGCCTCCTCCAAATGGTATAGCCTCAATTTACCTACCTGTTTGTGTTCATCTTTTTCTCTTTCTTCTTCTAAAAAATGGATATTCCTCAGATAATTGTCTGACTCCTTAATTTTCAACTATTGTATATTAACAAAGCACAAAATGATGCTGAAACTCATTGATCAGTTTATTCACTGATTGGTTCATTTAGCAAACGCTTAGTGAGCACCAGGTCCTGTGCTAGGCATTGGGAAAACAAAAATGAATAAAACATATTCTTTATTTTCAGTGCAAAGCCATTAATATGTAACATTGGTTAGTATAGATGGCAAAAACTGAGGCCTACTAGATTTTTTTCCACTTCTCCGTTGACAGTAACTATATAATGGTACTAATCTTTGCTTCATTTTATGTTGTATAGATACCAAACAGGAGTGTACACACAAGACTAATCTTTGCTTCATTTTATGTTGTATAGATACCAAACAGGAGTGTACACACAAGACCAATGTTATGCTAATCTAATCACTCATTATTATATCAGAATGTTTCTAAAAGAGCAAGAATTGTTTTATGGATTTGAGAAGAAGCAAGATCAATGTGTTTTCCGCTGTGTATGTTTTTATATAACTAGCCCAGAATTCCAAGGCACCTTATAAAAAGGTCTATAAAATTGCATTCAGTGAGGTCTGATATTAAACCTAGAAAGTGAATGGCACAGCCATTTGATTACTTTTACTATCTAGCCTCTATGAACTTATTTGTTTCCTTTACAAATTAAAAGAGGTGCGTTTTTAATTTTTCCACTTTTAATTAAAATCTTGAGATAGGATAATATTTAGTATAAGCTAAATCTCAGTCTATCTGCATATATTCAAGGGAAGGCCATCATTTGGGACCATTTTAAACTTTCAAAACCCTTTGAGAGAAGGATATCAGTAAGGGGCTTATCAAGTCACCTTACACTTGAGCTAAATAAGTAAGCAACAGACAAAAAGGGAATAGATAATAGTGCTGCCTCTCTTATATACCTTTATGTACATCATTATCATTCGATTCCTATAAGAAGCTAGTCACTTTACTTTGAAGTTACTTTACTTTTACTGGAAGGCAGAAAAAAAATCTTCCTTGCAGAGCTGTTGTGGGAGTAAATGAGACAGTGTAAAAGAAGTTCCTGGCACACAGCACTGTTACATAAATGGTTTCTATTGCTGAGAGGGTATAGCTTAGTGGTTAAGGATTAGGCTTTTAGAGTTAATCACCTGGATCTGTATCCTGGTCCCACAGTCAACCACCTGGGTAAACTTGGGCGCATTGCTACAACCTTGTCTGCAAAATGGAGACAGGAACCACCAGTACCAATTACGCACTGCTGTATAACAAATCACTCCAAAACTTGGTGGCTTACAACAAATAAACATTTGTTATCACGTGGTTTCTGTGAGTCAGGAATTCAGGAATGGCTTAGCTGGATGGTTCTGGCGCAGGACCTCTCATGTGGTAGCTGTCATAGGATGTTAGCCAGGACTGTACTCCCCTGAAGGCTTGACTGGGGCTAGAGATCTGCTTCTTAGATGGCGCGCTTACATGGCTGTTGGCAATTCTTTGCTGGCTTCTGATGGGAGGCTTCAGTTCCTCAGTTCATGATCTCTCCATAAGGAAGTCTTGAGACTCACAGCATGTAGCTGATTTCTTCCATAGTGGGTGATCTTAGAGGGAGAGAGAGGAAGGAGGAAGCTGCAACACCTTTTGGGACCTGGTCTCAGGTCATGACCATCTATGGCCACCATTTCTGCCATATTTTATTTGCTAGAAGTGACTCACTAAATGTAGCCCACACTCAAGGAGAGGGGAGTTTATTAATAGTTCTACATTTTGACTGGCAGGCTACAGTCCATGGGGTTGCAAAGAGTCGAACACGACTGAGACACTAACACACACTATCTTTTGAAGGGAGAAGTAAGGGCAAATTTTTGTAGAGATATCTTAAAACCACTGCATGACTTCAGAGGGATATTGGAAGGATTAAATGAGATAATCCATGCAAAATGTTGAGCACAACGCCTGGCACACACCAAGCACTCAAACAACATTGATTAACATTATCTCAAAAGAAAGGTCAGTAGACTGCTATTTAGCTAGGGTATAAATATGATGTCATCTGGATAAAGACATTAACACATGAGAAAGTAATCTATTGATATTTTAAAATTATGTAGAATTGTGAATGTTCAGTAGAAACAAGTATCTGAGACAACAGGTATTTCTAACATACTCCTCTGGCTTTACGTCTCTTTCATAATTTATTGAGCACTATGTTGGGGGGAAAGGGAACTGGATGTGGAGGACTGCCCTAAAATCACCAGATCAGGGGTTTCAGGACTATGAAATTATTTAGGCCAGATGAAGGATGCTAGGATTACTCTCCACTTTGTGCCCCAATTCTCACTGTTATTTTTCTGCTGCTAGCTATAAAATTAGCTGTCTCGCTTCTTTCAAAGCCAAAGACAGCACATCTCCATTATCTTATTAGATATTCCTCTTGAAATAAAAAGCTCTTCTATACCAGTAACAGCATCTATTAGCACAGCCACACTCTAGCTCCTTGGATACCACTGATCTCAGATGATCTGAGCATTCTAGACTAAGGTAGACCAGAGAATCCACAGCCTTTCTAGTGAATTGAAAAAGGGGCAGGGAAAGGGGGTGGGTTGGAGGAGGCTTCTAGATGTAATTGTTATCTGAGAGGATTTTAAAAATAGCCAGGTTTCAGGCTTCTTCCTAGAAGGTTTATATTTCTCCAAGAAAACACCCCATCAATTGTGGAGTCCATAATATTCACTGCTATTTATGGTGCCAGCCTGTGGTTGAAGAACATTTTCTGAGATGACTGCCATTCTATAAGATACAGTTCTGTAAAATGGGTATAATAATAAAAAAATAAAATAGGTATAATAATATTCTTAGCTGAGGGACATACTCTGGTCACCCCAGCAAGGTCTTCCTAGCACTCACCTCCACCTGCCTGAGGCCATTTATTGTGATTGCTTGGGATTCTTTGCCTGAGGTTCTTTCCCAGGCTGTGGGAGCATACTTGGCCTGCATCTTGGGAGAACTGAAAATTCTGGAGAGTTATTGCCTGGAAGAACTTCCAGAATGGTGATAAACACCCCAGCTTCTCATCTTCTGGGAGAGGAGAAGCTTCTCCATCATCTCCTGGAACTCCCTGGCCAATCCTGAGCTCCAGTCGCCTACAGAAGTCACTGGCTTGATAACACACCTATTATTGGCTTCCTTCTCTTCCCTGTCTCACTTGCCCATCCTCTTGGGATCAACTCTCAAAACCATGAACACTTAAATCCTTGTGTCAGGGTCTGCTTTGGGGAAAAACCAAACTAAGATATCACCCATAGGGTTGATGTGAGAGTATAAAGAAATGCCCTATGTACAATGCCCGTCATAATATAATAACAGTGGCTAGCATTTCTTGATCAGTTTCTTAGAGTCAATACTGCTTTAAACACTTTACTTGTATTAATTCATCTAACCCTGTGTTAATCTTCATAAAAATCCGTTAGTATTACTCTACTACAGATGAGATTGAGACACAGAGAAGGTAACTTGGCCAAGATCACACACTATTCAATCCATTGAAACCATTATTCAAGCAGTAAACATGGCAATATTCTTTCAGGATGCTCAAATGGTTCTTTGAGTTATTGGAGCTCTAACTTACTGAGTTGACTTTTGGAAATTTTGGTTTGTTTTCTGTGTATTATTGACAAATGGATAACAATATTTTGAGAGATTTTTTTTTCCTGTTGCCTCTGCTTAGGAGGGCTTCTGTAGGGAAAGTGACAGATAGATCCGTGAGGGGGAATCTATACATGTCATTCAGATGCCCTCTACACAGAGGTCAACTAGAGCCAAGAGTGGGGGTAAATGAGGAGAGCAGGGGACAATGTTCATGGGTTGTTAAGAGAAGAACTGATGGCTCCTTCTCCCCTCTACTTCTTACAAACCCCAGTTTTGGGTGTGGGGAGTAAGGACTGGTATGGGAACTGATCAGACCCTCAAAGGAACTGGAGTAGACATGAACAAGGGTGAACCACACCCCCTGGTCACTTCAGGTCCCTCGAGTCACAATCCTAGCAGGTGACAATGGTGATGGCAAAAGGGGAAGAGGGATGGGATTTAATTCAAACACAACATTCAAGTAGACTAAATTGATTTTTGATAGCTACAAAAACACAGGAGTCAGGAAAACTGTCCAAAATGTGAAGGGGCAGAAAGGGCAAATTTGCTGTAAAAACATGGCTCAAAGTAGTCACTGAAGAAAAAGAAATTGCTTCCAGTTTATACCCCACAGAATTGAGCCTGCCCAACAATATAAAGTCCTTGCTATGGGCCAGGTATTCTATGGAGCATTTCACAAATAGTCATTCACATAGACCTGTGAGGTGAGCACTATTATCATTTGTCATCATCCCTATTTTACAGGGGAGGAAACTGAGGCACAGAGAAGTTGAGCAATTTGCCCAAGAATATAACTAGAGCTGGCATTTGATCACAGGCAATCTGGCTCTCAAGTCTATGGTTTTAGCCATTAAAGCTACACTGCCTTGCCAACCATCCACTTTCATATGGCATTCTATTCTGGTGTGGTTTTTCCCTCTTAGGTCTTTTGAGGCTGACATTTCTCTTCTGTCTACCCTGTTTGTGGCTAAACTTAGTGCCTGGAAGATAGGAATAGAGGTTTTAATAGTTTAAACTGAGGTACTGGACTTGCATTTCTAAAATGACATTTTCCCAAATGGTATGAACTTTAAACAAAAACATGTAAGAGCTGACAGCCTGATTTAAGCTCTGAACAGGGCCAGTGAATAACTAATGCTGACCTCTTCTGATAAACAAATTTATACATTGATTTGATTCTTAACTTTTTCTCCTAGATCTTAATTGTTTTATGAGGTCTAGGCCCAGATAGGCATTTCATAAATGCTTTTTGACAATGATTAGAAAGCTTATTTAGTCTTCAAGACTTGTTCCACATATATCCAGGGTAGAAATGTCTTATATCTCTATGAATACTTGTTCATTTATTATTGAGAGCCAGAATAAGTAGCACACATGGATGCTTCTGAGGCATCTAATAGAAACTCAAATCCAAACTGCAAGAAAAGGCAGAACTTGTTTCATCAGACAAGTTAGTGGCATCATCAAGAAGCCAAGTTTTTTTTTCCTTTCTTTTTTTCCAACTCTGCCTTATTTATATAGGCTTTGATCTAAGTCTGATTTTCCTCCTAGTAACAAAATGGCTGCCAGTAGCACCTGGGATATATGCTTCCTTATTCATCCAGCAGGATAGACAGGGAAAACCTCTGTCTCAAACCATAGGCTAAGTCCTTTCCTTTAGTCTAGTTGGGCCGCATGCTGATTGGCTAAGAGAAATAAGCCCCCACTGCCCTGGAAACATGGATAGCTGAACACAGTTGTAGTTCTATTAGTAGAAAGAAGGAGCAAATAAATGCTGAGGAGGTTCTGAAGCTGTTTCTTCATCTGGAAAAAAGTGACCTATCAGAGAATCTTACAGAGAATCATAAGGCTCAGAGATTATGTAGGGTTGCCAGATTTAACAAAGAAAAATAGAGAATGCCCAGTTAAGTTTGAATTTCAGATAAACAACAAATAATTTTTAGGATGAGTATGCACACCTTTTTCTACAAACACTACAAATTTACACATTGATTTGGTTTTTAAGCTTTTCTCCCAGATACTGATTGTGTTATGAGGTCTGGCACCAGAGGGGCTTTACAAAAAAATTTTTTTTCTTTTGACAGTGATTAGAAAGCTTATTTAGCCCTCTACCCTTGTACCACATGTATCTAGGATAAAAATACACACTTCTACTAAAAAATTATTCATTGTTTATCTGAAATTCAAATTTAACAAGCCTCCTGTATTTTATCTGGCAACTCTAAATGTATGCAAAGTTCTTGGCACATAGCAGGCATTCATTCAGTGTTAAGTATTAGTGTTCTTTCTAAATAAGAAAAGAGCTCAGTTAAATGGCAGCATGGTGCTTTTTAACTCTTATGAACATAGAAAATATATGCTGTTTATCAAAATTGCAATTCCCTGAACTGGATGTGACGCAAAGAACCCCTTTACCACCACTCAAAATAAGATCAAAGCAAAGGTCCCTAAGTGGAAGGTCATATTTGCATACATGGGATGGCACATTATAAAGCATCAAATATGACCACTTAAAACTAAATTGAACCTGTAGCACCAGATACTTAGTTATTGGCTTTTCCTTATTTTATTCTGAATCTATACAAATAAACCAGTCTTCACTTGATTCAAAGGTAATGCTGCTACAATTCCTGGGACAAAGGCACTAATGTACAAGGTTGACAATGGACTGATTGCCATAGGAATTCTAGCTCCACATGGGTGAAGCTTGAGGTCACAGCAACTGTTACTTTGCATCTGGAGGTGGCATTAAACTCTGTAAAGCTCTCTGCTGTTGCCTCTGACTCCATTTTCCCTCACTGCTCATTCACTGTTCCTACCTATAAAATTTTCTAATATGCTTCCTGAGAAGCTGAAGGTAAAGCAGGCACCTTCATTTCCTCATCAAATATTCACCATATTATGAAAATGAAAACCCTACTGACGGGGCACTGAATGGTCAAATCCAGCATATTGTTACATATTGTTACCAGATTCACAACAGGAATAGATCAAGTGGATTTTATCCAAGATATCTAACTCCCATTACAGTACAGTACTATTTCTAATTTGGTGGCTGCTATGATCTCATACACTGCTTATTTTCTGTGCTTCTCCTATAAACCAGAAAAAAAAAAAAATCTCTTTTTCCCGTTTGTTTTTTAAGTGGGAATTATTATGCAGCTTTACATAGATTAATCTGCAATGTCTTTAAAAGTATTATTTGTCTTAGATTTCAAGAAGTGGCACTGGAAATGTATCTCCTTCCATGTCATCACCTCTTCATTCTTGTTGGAAGCCTGATCCATAGTAGGTATTAAGATCTTTACATTTCTACTGGTTGGGCGATGACTTCATTGCTTTGATGCCGGCTGGGGAATCTTGTGTGGCTGAGCACTGGACCGAAGCAGAACTGTGGGTTAGCTGCTGCTGCCGCAACAGCCGTTAGCATGTATCCAGCTGCTGTGGAAGGAATCCTCAGGCTACTAGTTCTTTGCACCTAAATCACCCAAGGGATCGCAGGCTGATGGACGAGCGTATGTGTGAATGTGTGTGTGTGAGCACGGGCAGCTGCAACAGTTGGGCACCAGCAGCAATGGATTTCGATATGATTTTTACCAACAACGGAGATAAGCCATCCTCCATCCTTTATTTCCAAGCAGTGCCTTGGTTTCCGCCCCAAATGTGCTCTACCCTCTCTTCTCCGATCCCTCCCTCCCCCCGCACGTGTCCCTACGGAGGGAGGCCAGGATAGCTGCGCTGCAGGCAGGATTCCCCTTGTTTTTCCGCAGTGACAGGCGGATTCCCGGGCCTCCTCGGCCCCCCACCCCCGCAGCCGCCCCTTTCTCAGTCACGATCTCCCCCCCCCCCCCCCCCGCTCCGGTCGACAGCTTGCGGCTCGGCCCCGCCCCTCCCAGCCGCTCAGCCCAGGTTGCTAGGGCCTGGCGGGGCAACCAAACGTGGCGCGCGAGGAGGCGCGGCGCGCGCATACGCGCGCAGACGAGCTTATACAGGGAACCAGCAGTCTATTGCTTTGGGGACCAGAGCACGAGCCGCGCAGGCGGGGCGCACGAGCCCGAGCCCGAGGACGAGCGCTCGCTCCTTATTGGTTCCAATCAGAAGTGGGCGGGACGGAGGAGGGATCTGTCAGAATCTGAGGCGCTTCTCCATTGGTCCGAATTGGACGGTTGGGGCGGGGCAGTTAGCAAATTAGGCTGCGCGTCGCCTGAGCGAGAGGGCGGGGTCGAGGGTTTCGATTAGTTGTCGCTGCCGCTGGGGAAGGTAAAGCGGTGACGGCGGCCTCAGGAGCTGTGGGGTCCCCGACTGGAGGTGGGGGACTCGGCGGGGTGAGTAGTCTCGTTGCCACCCGCTCGCCAAGCCTCCTTGTCCTCACATCGGCCTCGTGCTCACCCAGCTTCTGAGAGAGGAGACCCACCCGGTCCCCCCGGGCAGACGTGAGAAGGGGCGGTGGCGCGGGTCCTCTCCGAACCGGGCGACGCGGCGAGGGCACCCCAGTCTAGAGTGGTTCCTCCTCAGCGCCCCATTGCGCCGCTGGAAGGACTTCCCCGACGAGGGACTAGGGCTGTATTTTGGGGTGTAGGGAGACGGGAGGGTATGAGGAGGGGCGGCGGGTCGAGGCCGCCCCGCGGGGCTCCTCTCAGCGGCCGGTCTGCGGCATCCCCGCCCCGTTGCCCCCGCGGCACGCGCTCCCCCGGGCTTGCGGCGAGGGAAGCCCCTTCCCGCCGGCGCTGAGGAGGAGCCTGAATGCCGGAGCCCCCCTCTCGAGTTCCGTGTGAGTTCGGGACCCGCCGGGGACTGCGAGCTTGGCCCCGGCCCTGCTGACCTTGGCTGCCTGCGAGGGTGGGCGAGCGACCCTCCGCCTGCCCCGCGGCTCCTCTACCTTCCCCCGAACAAGTTTCAGGCGTCGTTACGAAGTTCAAGACTAGCATAGTGGGGAGAAGCAGAAACTGGCCCTTTCCCAGACCTTCGTACCCTTTGGACCCTCATAGAAATTTAAATCCTGGGGTTTGGAACCATTTCCGAGCACGAACAGGTTCTGCTCGCATTGACATGTTCTGTGCCCACGTTGGGGGAAAAAATAACCTGAACGTCTTCATCGTAAAGGCAGATCTTCCTTGAGGGTTTTGTTTTTCGCTTCACTTGAGTATTAAAGCACAGATGCCTGAAAAAGAAAAACCTGACCTTAGTATCTCCACAGTGAGATTAGACGGATGCTGTGATATTTAAATAGTTGCAGATCAGTGTTCTGTTGATTGAAATTTAAGCTGATTTTAGAAAGTATCGCAGACACGGAATAATTTCTTTCCATGCATCTGAATTAGGTTTGTTTGGATGTAATGGTTTATGTAGTTAATGTAAAGGATTACACAGATTAATTTGTCCAGGAGCATTTGACCGAAACAGCAGACATAAATATCAATATGTATAGAATAGAATTATCCTTTTAGGTAACATCTGCTGGAATATTTACAGGTTGTTCCTCTTGCTGTAGGGTTACTAAAAAAAAAAAAGCATCTTTATCGAGGCTATTCGAAATTACAGGTGAATGACATTTAGATGTAAATTTGTTTTTAATTTCTTTACGTGTCATAAAATGTGAAGAACCTATGTTTACTTGTCCCTGTATATTTAGTGTTGAAGGGGGGGTAGTATAATCATGTATTTAACAATACAGTTAGGGTCCATTAAGAATAATTTTTTTAAAAAGATGTGCCTCTTTTTGAGAACATGATAGTTGAGTACCTTAGCAATCTTTTACATTTCTGTAATAAAAGTACTATTTTAGGTTTGAGCATTTTTGGCCGTTGACTCTGGATCGGGAGTAAGGAAGCCTGCAGCAGTATTACCAGTTTGACACCGCCAGTGGGTGTTTCTGTTGACAAATGCAGAGAAGAGAACATTTGGGAAGGAAATCTTTTTTTTTCCAGGCGGGTGAGGGGTGGGTGAGGGGGGGAAGGAGCCAGAGGAGAGAAGCTGTAGAACTAAAGCTTCCAGCACAGTGTATGCTGAGCATTTCACAAGTACAAGGAAACCTAATTAGGAGAAAAAAATTCGGTTTGGAAATAATAGAGCTCCAAAAGAGGAATGCTGAATAAAGTTAATAATCACGAGTGTTAAATAATCTACCATTTCAGAGGGGTTGGAGAGTCTTCCCTTTGAGTTGTCTGGCCTTCTAACCTAATCAATGCAAGGATTTATTTGATGTGTATGTATGTATATATAGAAAGCACTTCAGTATTCTGATTTTGCTTATTTGGGAAGTTTTCTGAGCCTAGTTTTTTTAAAAAAAAATTTGGTATATTAAAAAAATAATTAGACATAAGCCTTCTTTCTCCAAAGAGGATTCGTTTTTTCTCCTGCTCAGACTTATAGTTTATTCCTGATTGAGGGGCTTCTGGTAGGGGTTTTTTACCCCTTTATCTCAGGTTTTTTTATTTTTTTACTTATGCAAGTTCCCTGGGCTAAAGGTGCCATTATTTTCATTGTAATTTTCTAGGAGTCATTTAAATCAGAGTGTGGCATCCACAGTATTCCCTGGGGTTTTAAAAGAAAAGGCTCCCATTGAGGGAAATTGCAGGGCCATCTCGCATAGATGAGTAATAGAAGGTTGACTGATTGCGAATCAGATATATTCTGTTCCAGATAGGCTGCATTTAATGAGAACCAGATTTTACTTGGTATTTCTACTTTGAAGGTGCGGTATTGTTACATTGTAAACCGAAATACAGAGGTGGAGAAATCCCTTCAAGTATGCCTCCCCCTGCCCCAACCCAGCCTTGCTTCATCACTGTGTGTGTCTAAGAATCTGCGACAGACTCTTTCAACAATAGTTGCATTGTTGGAAATGACAGTGGCTTCTGTTGCAGAAATTTAACCTTTCATTATGATTTATGTTTCAATTTACTTTGTGATAGAAAATTCCAGTATATCTGAGAATATGGCTATAAGAATTTGTAAGGAGGTGAGCAGAGAAAAGAAGCCTTCTTCAGTGTGTCTGTTAAAAATTCACCTTTTCCCCCCCCTTTTTAGCTTGATAACTTTGGTGATTATCTCCTTTATTTCTAATGGATATTAGCAAGTATGTTAACAAAGTATCAGTATTTTATTTTTGGCTGTTAGTGTGGCAGTATGACTTTATCGTATAATAGATTGATGTCAAATAATAGCAGAAGGCATCTAAGAACAAACGAATCCACATGCTTAGATTCCAAATGTGAGGGGAATCCTTTAGGTAACCGTTAATTTTAGTAGAAGTATAGCAGAATTTGAAGTATTAAGTCACTTTTAAATAGAAAAGACTGTTTACTCAGAACTTGAAATTTAGAATTTTAGATTCTAAAGTTTTAATTTTTTGCAACATCGAATTTCTTGATGGAGACAGAACCTCAAATTCTTTAACATCTGATGATGGAAGCAGTTGGGTCACATGATTCAACTTGAGAAAATAATGTAATTAAAAGATTATATTTTTTTGTTTGGGAGGATTTTCCAATTTACTTTCAGTCTTAAACTCAACATTAGAACTATTTTTTTGGTGATGCATCACTTTAGTGTTTGGATTTAAATTCTTGATTGTTTCTAGAATGTTTCCTTTCTATAGAGCAGTGCTTGGAAGAGTGGATTAGTCAAAGATGTGGCCTCATTTCTCATTCACCTTTGTACAATTACTTCTTAATACTGCCGGGTGAATTTGGGTACAATTCTATCAGTGGGAAATGAAAGCTGTGAGTGAGGACCTTCCACCTGAAGAGTCTGATAACATTTAGAGAATTCCAATTTGGGAATTAACAGAAAATTATTTTTATGCATTAGGTTAAAGGACTTAGCCCATTTCAGGTCTTTGGAATTGATTGTCAGCATTTTGAATTAAGCTCTTAGAAACATTTGTGTTTGAGATAGTTCTAATTAGGGTCAAATTTGGGGTGTGGTTTCTCTGTTGGGCAGTCTTCTTTATAATAATTAAATTCTAATATTCTGTTTATTGAGCCTTACTGAATACTAGGTACTATGGCAAATAATTTTTTTGCATGGGTATATTAATATGTGTGTATGTGTGTTCTCATAACATTCCTATGAAGTAGATGTTTTTCTTATATCCTGTGGTACACTTGACCAAATGGGTGAGGGAGAGAAAATATTTTACCCAGATTACCCAGCTAGTCAGCAGCTGAGGCAAAGCTTCCATTGAAACCGGTCTGACTTGAAGGTGCGCTCTTCAAACCTATGCTTTCTTCTTCTCTTTAGGAATCCGATTTCCCAAACATGTTTTGAGCTCCTACTGCTCCTGGGGTGGTTACTCAAGGTATAAATATGCTTCCTGGAGTTCATAGGTTACATTGGCAAGGCTTTCTGACCTTTAGTCACATGGGAGGCTGGACTCAGCTCCATCGGCACTGATGGATTAGGACAACTGCAAGTTCAGACTTTTCTCAGAGGGTCGTTAATTCTGTTTCTCATAAATGAAGGTTGTACATAATTCATGTTCCATTTTAACTTTTGACTGACTTTGATTAAATTTGCTACCGTAATAAAGGCTATGAAGTTATTCTGTGAATTCAGTTTTGTGGTTTAGATACACTTTTTTTTGCCACTTTATTTTTTAATTGAATAATTGCTTAACAGAATTTTGTTGTCTCCTGTCAGACATCAACAAGAATCAGCCATAGATACACTTTTGAAGTAAAATGGCAGCCATTACAATCTGCAGATAGGTGTCTCTTCTGTAATTGTAATGATTTCAGTGAAATAAAATTTGGAGGTGAAGTCTACAGAGATATGTTATTGATGTTGCTTAACAATATGTAGGAGTTGGAGTCTGAAAAAAATTTTTCTACCTGAAAATAGAATTTTCTGTTAGTTAAAGCCTCATGATTGTGTGTGTGTGTGTAAGCAAGACCCATCCTTAAGAGAGCTACAGTTGCTTAGCTCAAAAGAACCCTCACAGGTCCGTGTTAAGGAGGAAAGGGACTTACTTAACATCTTATTCTGTAATTGTTGAGAATCACTTTTGCTGGTTATTAAAGTTAGAAAGGAACTATGAATATTGTAGAAACTCAGGGCTGGAAATCACCTCAGCCAAAGCAGGAAGGACAGTTGTTCTACCAAGATGGAACCTACACAGAAATGTTGTGAATTTCTTTAGCAAGTATGGGTTTTGAATATGCATTTTTAATAGTTTTAGCAATGTATATTTTATATACCATAAAATTCATGTTTTAAGAGTTTAAGAGTATTGTTCAATGATTTTTTTTTTTTTTAGATTTATGGAGTTGTGTAACCATCACTGCAATCCAATTTTGGAACATTTCCATTACCCCAGAAAGATCTCACCCACCAACGTGCATTTTTTTAACCTTATTTACTTGCTTCCACCTAGATCCTTTTATCATCAGGCACTGATAAACTAAATCATGTAGATTTTTAAAGATATGTCTTTAAAATATATCTTCTTACATGTATTACAATTTCTTAGTACTTTTTGTATATTCAAAAGTTTTGCCTAAACATAATCCATAGAAGAATGTAAAAGGTAGTACTGCAAGTGCCATCCATTATCTTGTCTTTGTGGTTTTGATTTGATTCTGTTTTGATCTTTTTTAAACCAGTAAATAAAATATAGTGCTCTTAGTGATATGTTGGAAATCAGGAATAAGAAATCAAGGTAAAAATAATATAATTTTCGTTGGGCAAGAAAAAATTCCTTTAGGATTTAAGACCAGGGACAAAATAATTGTTTTTCTTGATTTTAAGCCAATAACCTTGTTCATTTTATTGTTTGAGCTCTAATCCCCCTTGAGAGATCCATGCCTACAGTGCATGCTGGAGAGCAGGCTTCATTAAATTCAGGTATGCAAACGCATTGTCTACTTTTTGCATTACTTTAGACTGGATTGTTGAGGAATTTAGAAATAGCTTAACCTGCAAGGTACAGTAGCTGCTTTTCCCTGCCTGCATCATTTTTTGTTGTTGTTGTTTTTTAAAGTTACCCTCAAGGGTAGCCAGAAGAATTAAAGCTCCCTTGGGAACGAGTTGTACTGGATGGGTGGAATTCTACCCCTTTGGTTCCCCGGTGCTCTCTTTGCTCCCTGTTTTGCACGTGTAGATGGACACTGCTGATAGGATAGCTTGGGGATGTTATTTTTTAGGTACACATGATAGGGGAATGCAGTGGTTTGGTTGTAGGTAAAGTGTTTTGGAAACAAACTTTCATTGCTTTTAGATGAACATTTCTGTATGGAAAGTGACCCTTACAAGTGCCAGGCAGGTAAATCAGTACTTCTTTGTGTGGTGGGTTGTGTCTGGATTTTTAATAACAAACAGAAAGGACACAGCACTGCTCTGATAATAATAGTTTACTGTAAATTCAATCATAATTGGCTTGAAATAATTTTACTTAAAAAAAACACCTGTTTAATTGCTATGATTGTGGGATTCTGTTGTTACTTTGCATTCTTTCCTAAGAAAAAGGCTTAATATCAAATATTAACAAATAAAGTGCTTTCTGACCTATTTGATTTAGAGGAGAGTAGTGATTTTGAAAGTAACAACTTTGGTTTCTGGAAGTTAGTTAACACAACATGGATGAATGCATTATTGTTTTTTTGTTTAAGACTGCTTTAAATTATTTTAGATAAGTTGCAGTTTCAGATCTCAGTTTTAGATTTTGTACTATGCCTAAAGATTAGGTACTTGGCAGCTTGTAAAATCATATTATAATAATCAGATTAAGTACACACAAACACACACTCATGGGAGGAAGATAAAGCAAGTTAAAAAAGGTGATAAGTACCAGTTGAAGAAAACTTACTGACTTGGATTTGCCCCATTATGCTGATGTTGGCCAAGAGTAGTAGAAACGATAGTTTTCTGATGAATAGAATCTTTGGGAGATTGTGAAAGCTGGTTCAGGTATGACATATCCTCGGATTTATCCACATGTCCTACCCTGGTTTTGTCAGTCACTAGTGGAATGTTTTAGGGCTTGTTTGGGTGGCTCGGTGGTAAAGGATCTACCTGTAGTGCAAGAGATGCGGGTTTGATCCCTGGGTTGGGAAGATTCCCTGGAGAAGGAAATGGCAACCCACTCTAGTATTCTTACCTGGGAAATCCCATGGACAGAGGTGCCTGCAGGGCTACAGTCTATGGGGTTGCAAAAGAATTGGACATAATTGAGCATGCACACACAGTGGGATGTTTGGAAAAGATTGAAGGCAGAAAGAGAAGGGGGACACAGAGGATGAGATGGTTGGATGGTATCACCGACTCAATGGACATGAGTTTGAGCAAACTCCAGGAGACAGTGAGAGACAGGGAAGCCTGGCATGCTGCAGTTCATGGGGTCACAAAGGGTCGGACATGACTTAGCAACTGAACGACAACAGCAATTTTTGCTGGTAATATTGCCATTAAAATTTGAGATTAGCATTGCAAAGGAAAAGAAAAAAATTTTATTTTAATTGTTAATAATGTCAAATAGTTGAGGTAGAACAAAAGCTAATTTTGTGCAAATTGGTGTTTTGTAATTTATTATTTCTTTCTAAGGTGACCTGTCCTATATCCTGAGAATCTGCCCTTCATTTAGATACTTCATTTAATGAGTATCTACTGTATACCAAACTGTGATAGAGTGATGCATCAAAGGGAAGTAGGTCCTCAAAGACTCTATGAACTTGAAATGGAGGCAGAGGAGAAGTACCAGGCACTTGCAGGTTAGGGGGATCTGCCTTGTGGGGAGCAGGTAGGAAGGCCATGGTGAAGAGGTAACATTAAGTGGGACCTGAAGGATGAGAAGGGCATGGTTTAGTTTAGGAACTAAGTTTTCCTGGCAGAAAGTGCAAATGCCCTCAGGCAAGGTGAGAGCTAGAGGCTTTTGAAAAACTGAACCTTTTAAAGAACTGAAAGAAATCCAGAATGGCTGGAAAGTAGAGAAGCAGGTGATGACGCAGAAGTAGACAGGGGCCCGGTTTTGAAAAGGCTTAGTAGGCCATCTGCTGGGTGTTTGAACTTGTCCTAAACCTCCTGGGAAGCTATTGAAGGTTTTAAGTAGGGATGTGACACGAAATGAAATGCCACAAAAAACAAGAGTTTTAGCTCAATGGAACCTTGATGATTTACCAAAAAGGTCATAATTGCTACAAGGTAAAATATTCTTTCCTCATCTCTTTAAAAAATTTTGCAGCTGCTTTCTTCCATCGTCATCTGTGATCTCTTTTCATTGTTTTTATAAAAATTACCTTCAGTTTTCTAAAGGCTCCCCCTTTTCTTTTATCCTTCACCAGTCTGTTAACCTTATATAGGAATGTCATTTCTATTTATAACTGAGTTAAAATTTTTTTCTAACAGTTTTAGCTCTCTTCCATATTTAAACTTAAGACTCTGCTGTTTTTTTCCCCCAGACATCTTTAATCTACTCAAGATTTTAATGAAACATTTTGCTAAATATCAACATTAAATTTGCTTTGTTCTTTTCTTTCCTCAAATACAATGTTTTATGTCTAGTTTCATATTTTTCAGCACTTATGCTATTTCATATTCAAGGAAATCTGATTCGAGCACTTCCAGTGTTTTTAGAGAATTTTATTAATAATATTTAGAAGCACTAATCTTTAGCAGGAGTATCATTTTCAAATCTGATTCACATTCTGCGGCTTTGCCATCTTTGATATTTAACTGATCTTTGTTGAGCTTCTTATTTTCAAGTGAGCTTATATGTATAAAAGTGCTCCACAGATTTTATTTTATATATCCTGATTTGTTTCTTTCTCCTTCTACAATATGTATCCCTACATGCTCGGCTTATTTTTGGAAATCTTCAACTATGCTAAATTTTCCTTGCCTTGATGACTGAACAGGCATTCATCCAGGGCTTCCTTGGTGTAAAGAGGTTAGTTTGTGACAGTATACAATGCCATTGTGCACTTCCCCTTCATGGATGCACAGAATAACCACAGCATCACCTCCTCCTCCAGATATTTCCTTTGAAATCTACATTGTGATGCAGTCTGTAACGTAGCTCACTTTGGCCTTTCTGAATCATTTTATACCTGCTCTGTATTCTTTCCTTGTTGATTTTTTTTCCCCCCTCATGCTGGTAACCTGAATGAAGAGTTTACAGTGGCTTTGTGTCATAACTATTTTCACTTCCTATCCAGCTCAGGACATTTCTTTTGAAAGAGTTGCGTCATTTTAGAGTTTGATGTTTTCGTGCTGCTGGTTTCTTTGCCATCCACAGTGACTGCCCTTGGTTTGGAGTTGTGCTTTCCAGCTTGTCCCTCTCTGCACGGCTGGTAAAAGAAGGCCATACATGTCTTTCTTTGGCTGCCTTTACGATACGGTGATGGTTTGGGTATCTTGGTATCACTGTGTAGGCAACTGAAAGGGTATCAGCGTCATGGTAAGTGCTGGAAATACAAAGCCAGGCTGTGGTGTTGTGCCCTTTTATGGAGTTTTTATGGAGTTTTAAGAACAGAGCTCCTCCTTTTATGGAGTTTTAAGAACAGAGTGATATGCCCATTTAGATGGGGAAACACAGGGTGCTGTTAGTCTAGGCCAGAAGAGGTGTGTTTAATGCAGACTAAGGGAACTGAGAAAGGTAATGACTCCTGTGTATTTGTGAAGAGTCTTAGAGGAGGCCCAGAATGCCATGTGGAGGGAAGGGATATCCTAGTAGACCATGTATTCAAAGACACGGATCTGAGAAAAGCAGATAAAGCTGGGTGAATAGCAAGAAATGACGTTGATTTATATATTGCATGCCTTGCTTTGAAGCTTTGACCCCAGCTACATCCCAGGATCTTAGTTTTCTTTCTTTGTGGCCTTTTTTCTGTTCATTTCCCCTTTCGCCTGAGAGTATACATAGGAAATACTAAAGCTGGCGTTTAAATAGGGCTGGGCCTTTGGTAAAATGGATAAGCAGATGGTATCGGTTTTCTACATGTAGGCTCCCTGGAGGCATGAAGTGTTGCCTGTTGTCACCTCAGCATCTAGTGCATTGCCTGGCACAGAGGAAGTGCTCAGTAAATATTTCTCTTATGAAATTTGTTTCTTTTTCTACCCCCCATCTCTTCCCGTCAGTGCTTGCTTCCTTGTTCAGTGGTTTCTCTGTCAGGTACCTGTCTAGTGGACTTTCCTCTCTGCTCACCCTGTAGATGTGCTTGTCCTGTAGTCTAGTCACTCGTCTCAAATGTAACTGTTATAATTGGATCTGTGTTGGTGTATAACTAAGTGCTAATGGCTCCCTCTGTGGGACTCCTCAAACTTCTGTCATCATTTACAGTACGGTAGATGAAGGGGAAGCAAGAGTTGACAACTGTAAGAATGACATTTCTTTAAATTTTTTCATGATTTGTTGTATGAATTCATAGAAGTGTTGAGTTCTGTTCCATAATAAACCTGTGTGTGCATTGTATGTTTGTATATATCTGCATTGTACCTTACTTAACGTTAAGCAAAACCAACATTCAGTGAAGATGTTTGCTTATTTTATTATGTAGCTTCACCCCACTCCCCCATTACTTCTTAGGTTCCTCAGATTGGGACACTGGTTTTCAATGTGGTACCACTTTAAAATAAAATATTTGTCTTATAGAAAGTCTCTAGGATGCAATGACTTCACCGAAGGATCTGCCATACAATAAGTGTTGGTTAGTTAGGTGGAAAGTTTTAAAAAAAATTATTAATTTATTTTCTTTTTAACATGTCATAGCTCAGATGGTAAAGAATCTGCCTGCAATGTAGGAGACTCAGGTTTGATCTCTGGGTTCGCAAGATCCCTTGGAGAAGGGAATGGCTACTCACTCCAGTATTCTTGCCTGGAGATTTCCATGGATGGAGGAGTCTGGCAGTCTACAATCCATGGGGTCGCAATGAGTCAGACATGACTGAGTGACTAACATACACACAGTGGACTTTTAAATATCCTCTCTACATTTTGATAATTTTTCATATTATAGGTCCCACATTCCCAAGAAAACTCATCTCCAGTCTCTTTTACAGCTGTGGTACAAGCTTGTAACCTAGGCTTGACCAGTCGTTAACACAGAGTGAGACTTGTATGTAGAGTTGAGCATTGTGAGATAGCCATCATGTGTATAGTTGAATTGCTGACCTGGTGATCGTGTTGACAAAGGTGCTCGGTGGTGGCAGAGCTAATGGAATTCAGTCTCAGTGGTATTGGTACTCGGTGGTGACAATAATTTTTTTGCTTGTTTTTATCTTACTATTCTCTGATCATCTAGAATTTGTGTTGTTTTTGTTCTTGTGTTGTTTTGTTGTTCAGTCACTAAGTCATATCTGACTCTTTGTGACCCCATGGACTGTAGCACACCAGGCTTCCCTGTCCTTCACTGTCTCCCAGAGTCGACTCAGACTCATCTCCATTGAGTCAGTGATGCCATCCAACCATCTCATCCTCTGTTGCCCGATTCGCCTCTTGCCTTCAATCTTTCCCAGCATCAGGTCTTTTCCAATGAGTCAGCTCTTTTCATCAGGTGGCCAGAGTATTGGAGCTTCAGCATCAGTCCTTCCAGTGAATATTCAGAATTGATTTCCTTTAGGAGTGACTAGTTGGATCTCCTTGCTGTCCAAAGGACTCTCAAGAGTCTTCTCCAGAACCACAGTTCAAAAGCATCAATTCTTTGGCGCTCAACATTCTTCACAGTCCAACTCTCACATCCATACATGACCACTGGAAAAACCATAGCTTTGACTAGACAAACCTTTGTTGGCAAAGTAATGTCTCTGCTTTTTAATATGCTGTCTAGGTTTGTCAAGGCTTTCCTTCCAAGGAGCAAGTGTCTTTTAATTTCATGGCTGCATTGACTGTCTGCAGTGATTTTGGAGCCCAAGAAAATAAAATCTGTCACTGTTTCCACTTTTTCCCCATCTGTTTGCCATGAAGTGTAGGGACTGGATGCCATGATCTTAGTTTTTTGAATACTGAGTTGTAAGCCAGCTTTTTCACTCTCTTCTTTCCCCTTCATCAAGAGGCTTTTTAGTTCCTCCTCACTTTCTGCCATTAAAATGGTATCATCTGTATATCTGAGGTTTTTGATACTTCTCCTGGCAAGAGAATTGTGTTAGGGATTTGTGTTCCATGTCTTATATTAACTTTGGAATATTTTCAGCCATTGTTTCTGCAAATTTTTGTCACATTCTTCTTTTTCTGATTCCAGTTATATTAGAACCTATGTTGCACACCTCTTGAAAGTCCTGTTTGTTCTGTTCTTCACTCTCTTTTCTCTCAGTGTTTTTGGGTGGGGTAGTTTCTACTGACATATCTTCAACTTCACTGATTTTTTCCCTGGCTCAGTTAAGTTTCCTAATGAGCCCATTGAAGGCATTTTTAATTTCTCTCAACTGTACTTTTAATTTTTAGCACTTTCATTTTATTCTTTCTTATAGTTTCTATTTATCTGCTGAGTTACCAGTCCAATTTTGCATGTTCTCCTTTTGGGTTAGAGCTCTAAACATGTTACTCATAGTGTTTTAACTTGGATTCTAGGTGTTTACAACATCAGATTCTGTGTATCGTTCTGAGTTCTGACATACTCTTTGTCTTTTCTGAGTGTTGTTTTTCCTCTGCTTTTTCTTATGCCTTGTGTTTTTTTTTTTAATTGTAAACCTGACTTATTTTGTAGAACAGTGGAGACTGAGCTACAAAATTTTCTTTTCAGTTTCAGAAAGCAATTACTGTTTAATAACTGACCAGATTACAAAAATACTTATGGTAGATACCTTAGTTCATTCTTCTAATAATAGCCTATTGATCTGGCCTTCCCTGTTGCCAGCATCTCTACGTTCTACAAAATGGCTGATCTTTTTCTTCATTCCACCTCATGGAGAAGATGATTTGAAGGGCCACGGAAAGTTGTTTGCTTCTTTGAAATGATTTTCAACAGTATAGATCTCGTGGATCAGATCCTCCATGCAGATGATGCCATATTTACCAAGAGATTGAGCAGTCAGTGCATTATCTGTCAGGGCAATTTAATTTTTGTTGATTTTGTCATAACCATGCTTGTTGATCAATTCATTTACTTACTTCAGGTTTGGGTACCCCTCCTACGCAACATATGGTTCCACAGTCCTCAGCATGTTAATTGAAGCCATGTTGAGCTTCACACAGGCGCCACTGAAGATCTGATGGTGGCAAAGAAGCTGCCACACCTTCTGGACCTTTGGGCTCACACCATTGATACCTCTGATCCTGGTGACAAATGCCAGTTGGATTCCACGGGTATGTAGAAGCTGATGACTTTTCTTATCATCCTAGCCATTGGAATCTCAGTTCTGTACATCTGCCTGTATTCCTTGTGATGGTGCTCAGCTTTTTCATAAATAAGCTTCCTCCTTGCCTTTCAAAGCATCTTCTGGGCATACTTCTTTCTCAGATACTTGTACTTAAGCTCTGCGAAATTTTTTCGCTTTTTCTTAAGAGTTTTGGCACAGCAGGAACCTTTTTTTCCCTTCTCTTCTGCACCCTCCATATTTCTAGCTCGAAAAGAGCTAAAGTGCAGAATTTTTGTGTCTGTAAACAGGCTCATCTTTCCTCGTGTGAGGCCTTTGGCTCAGGGATTTGAGTTTGTCTAGTTTGGAGTTGAACTTGTTTTAAGTTTGGTTGTTATTGTGCTTCAGGCTTCATATTCTTAGTTTGTGATTAGGGTGGGGGTTGGTTTATTTTATCGTGTCAGGTCTTACTTCAGGACTGTGACTTGGGTTTCCTTACATGCTCTTGATCTTCCCTGGTCCCTCTGCTGGTAGTATTCTGCTGTTTACTTGTTATTGGAAGTAGGTTAACTTAGAGGTGGGGAGTGGTGGTGGGATGTGGTCTTTTGTTCTGATTAAACCTCAGACTTGGGCTTGCAGCACTGTCCCAAGGACGTGCCCTTCCCCTAGCTATTATGTGGGCTCAGTGTATAGTCCTGCCCTTCTCCCAGGGTGTCTACCCCTTCCCTCAGTTGCAGCAAGTTTTAACCAGTGCTTTGACAGAAGCACTGACAGTAAATCCCCTGCATACATTCTGAGAGCATGTTCGTAAGTCCAATTTGTTCATAAGTCCAACAGAGTTAGCCTAGGTACCCAGCTAACACAATCGGCTTCATAGTACCATACTGTAATAGGTTTATAATACTTTTCACACAAATAATACATAAAAAACAAGCAAGCACAAAAAGTAAAGAAAATATTTAAAATCTTTCAGGATAGTACCTTGAAGAGCACAGTAGTACAGTGCAACAGCTGGGATACAGAGTCTGGCATCGAGTGAACACAGGAGGAGTTCCTGACCGGAGGAGGGAGAGGAGGTGGGAGATGGTAGAGCTGAGGGATCGTCAGCAATAGGAGACGGAGGGCGAGCTGCAGCTTTCACTCATGCCCGATGGTGATGGAACACACGTTCGCATCTTTGAAAGCAGGAAACTTGAAGATTCGTCTGTAGGGAACTTACTTTCACAAGTGAAGGTTTTTCTTCCCTAGTGGAGGTGCGAGGGAAGGATCTGGGTGGACATGTTGTTCCTGAGGTGCTGCTGCATTTCCCTTCCCCCAAGGCTGCATCACAAGGGGCACTCCTCAATGGGCACATCGCAAAGGGCTCTTTCCGGAATGCTGGGGGGGAGGGGTTGGTGGGGGAAGATCTTGCAGAAGACTGGGGTCTCCCCATTTTCTGTGACCTCCACTGGTTTCACACTGTTCCTTCAGCATGCCTCATCAGGCTTTTTATCAATCTGCTGTTGATTCTAGCTGAATTCCTCTTATCAGTGACCACTCGGAGTCTACCCCAAGTGAGCCCAAGGTTGTCTCCTCTCTCCTTGTAGGGCCTGTCTCTCTCTCCGAAGATTTTTTTTTTGTTTTGTTTTGTTTTAGTAAAAATATGGAACGCTTCACGAATTTGCGTGTCATCCTTGTGCAGGGGCCATGCTAATCTTCTCTGTATCGTTCCAATTTTAGTATATGTGCTGCCGAAGTGAGCACTCTCCGAAGAGTTTTGAGCTAGTTGGTTGTTTTGTGATGGGTTTCAAGAAAGTCATGACTTTGAAATTAGTGCAGCTCTTTTTTATTGTGAGAGCAGGCAGCTATGTTCTTCCAGCTTTCCTATTCCAAGGTGGAAGACAGAAGTTTGGTTTCCCTTAAAATTTTTACATGTACATTTAACTAAGTCAAAGCTTCATTATTATTCGTGTCTTCTCAAATAAGACAGAGATTCTAGTATGGCTTACCTTTTAACCCTCATCGCCTCTCTTCCGTCTTAGTTATTTATGCTTTGGTTTTGCCTTGTTGAAGCCACCTTGAGTCTGTAAAATAGTGAATATTTACTCAATATGTTTCCCAAATTTCTTTGCTCACCATTCTTGATTCACCCCATTTCTTCCTTTGGGTTTAGGTTTCTTCTTATAAAGAATGTTCTTAAAGTAGTTCTTTTGCTAAAGTCCTGTTAGTAGAAAACTTGGCGTTCTTGGTGTTTCTGCAAGTGTCTTTACTTCACTTTTTCTCTTGAATGATTGTTGAGATGGGTACAGAATTTATGTTGACAGTTATTCCCTTAGCACATTAATAATGTTATTTTCTTGTCTTTTGATAAGTCTTATTTATTAATGAGAAGCCTTTAGTCAGTTCAGGTGTAATTTCTTTGTAGCTAAGTATCTTTTCTCTTGGGCTGCCTTTAAGATTTTTTTTCCTTATATTTGATTTTTTTTGCAGTTTCTTGGTGGCATCTCTAGATGTGGATTTGTTTTCATTTATCCTGTTTTTTATTTGGTATACACCTGAAAACTCATGACACCTTAAATTGTGGAAAAAAATTATAGATATTATTTTTAAAAATAATGCTTCTTCTCCATTTTCCACTTCTGAAACCCTTATTGAGATATATGTTGGAATTTTTCATTGTGTTCCTTAAAGTTTCTTTTATACTTTCTGTTTTTACTTCTGGGTGATTTCTTGACATCTACCTTACAATTCACTAATTTCTGTTTAGCTGTGTCCAGTCTATTGGTTAATACATTTATTGAGAATTTTCACTGAAAACATTTGACTATATTTTTAAATGTAAAAGTTTCTGTGTTTTCTTTCAAATCTGCTTCTTAATTTTCATCAGGACTTTTTCTTGTCTTCTTTGAACATTTAAAAATATAGTTATGTTTGTCTCCTTTGGATTATTTTCTGAGCTGTAGTTCTTGAGGAATGAAATCTCCCATTTGTCTCCCCTCCAAGTTTTGCTTATTTCTTTGTGTGGTTCACAACATTTGACAATTTGGGCATTGTGGGATGCTCCTTTGGATAGTTTTTGTTTGTCTTGATGGGACCCTTTGGGTTCACTGCTCCTGGAGAGTTTTTGATCTCTTCTCATATGATGGGTTTCTGACATCTGGAGAAGGATGTGAATTTGGACTTCATATCTGTGGTAGAGGAAAGACTTAGGTTTTCCATTTTGCTTTGCTCACTCTTACACCCAGCTCTCGGTTGCTCTGTGTAGCTTTTATTTATCCAAGGCAACCCTTCATTTGATATTTCATAGCTTTATGTTGGTGCTTCATTTCCAACTTTTTTCTCATGCACAGACTTGAGATATCTCCAGTTTCCTGGTATCATATTCGTTGAGTTTGCAGTCCTTGGTTTAGAGGGTAGAAGTGAGCAGGTCTTTGTCCTGTTGTCCTTTGAAGAATCTCATTTAACAAGCCCTTGTCTTTGCAGGCACTCCTTGCTATTCAACTGTTCTAGCTATAGATCAGAAAGTAGTTCATCCTTTTAAGAACCAGGAATTAGTTGCAACCACCACAGGCATCCTCTAACTTGAACAGATAATTTATGGAAAGTTCATTTAGATGTCAGTTATGTTGAACACAGTTCCTGTTATCTGATAGGAACTATGTTAATTTAAAAAAAATGGGTTAGTTTCCCAGATACCTTCAGGAGTCTAGTCTTTCCATGATGCATTGAAATTTGTATAGTCTTGTGAGCTCTTTGGTATTGTAATCAGTAGTTAGGTGATTTCTGTGGGGAAATGCATTTTAACATTCTCAGGGAGAGAGCAGAGTATTAGTTTTCTCTGGGGTGACCTGCCAGGACTGGTCCCTGTTAATTTTTACAAACCTTAACCACTGTTCTCAAGCCTACCACTAAATCATCACCATGCATACTCAGCACACAGCCTTATCTCCACTCAGTTGAGAATATTGAGGGCCTTCTGGCTGATTTTCTCCAGTTTCTGGCACCATCTGCAAATTTATCAGCCCCTCTCTCTCCAGAGCTGCCCCTTGCCCTGTCTCTGAGGATGAGGTGCTCCTGCTGTTTGAGGTCAGCTCCTTGGCTGGCACCTTCAGCTTCAGTGCTGCTGCTTTGGCAGTCTTTTTTCATGAGTTATTCTTCCTCCCCATCCTGTATCCCAGTGGCTCACAACTAGACTTGGTCCAGATTTCGCCCCCAGGGGACAGTGTCTGGAGCATTTTTGATTGTCACAACTGGAGCGGTAGCCTGTGTGCTACTGGCATCTGGTGAGTAGAGGCCAGGGGTGATGCTAAACACTTCACAGTGCACAGCGCCCGACAGCAAAGGGTGACTGGTCCAAAATGTCAGTGGTGCTGAGGTTCAGTAACCTTGCTATATCCTTAGAGTCTTCCTTTTGATTTATTTATTTTTTTTTGCCCATTATCTTATTCCTAAGGTTCTCATCCTAGAAAACCTTCTCTGAACCCCTCGTCCACTCTTTGCTTAGTTAACTAACCTCTTTTCCCCTTCCCAGCTAAACGTCTGGGTGGCCTATATATCGTTTATCCATCCCTCATCCACTTCTCACACTTCAGCTTTTGATCTCTTAACTTCCACTCTCATATTATTAAACAGTTTTTACTGTGATCGTCTATGGCCTCTTGTTTGTTGCATCTAATGGATTCATTCAGTCCTCATTTTACTTGACAGTTCTGCTGCACCTGACACTATTAGTCACTAGCTCCTTGAAGCAGCGTGTTTCCTTTACATCCTTGTTCTCCATGTCCTTCTTTTACATTTCTTTCCATCCTCTGTGACTTTGTCTTGATCTACTTTCTCCTTACACACTGCTGTTACCTGGGTTTAACTTCTTGGTCAAGTGTTGTCCTAGGTCACTCTCTCAATTATACCCAGAGTTTCAGTTCTATTTACATGCAGATATAATTCTAAATTCTTTCCTGATTTTTCACTACAAGCTTTCAGACTCAATAACCTGCTGGAAATCTACACTTGACTCTTCTTTAGGCACTAATATGAAGTACAGCATACTTTCCTGAAACTTGCTCTTCCTCAATTAAGAAAAAAAAAAATCTCTGTTAATGGTTCCTCCATCCACGGAGGCTTCTAAGGTGGATAGTTGGGTCTAATCCAACTCAGATATATTATTAATATCTACAGTTGCTAGTATGACCTTAAAATTTTGACCATAAAACTGATCTGCTTGAAAAGCCTGCAGCGGGGCTCTGTTGCTGATGGAAGGAGAGAGTTTGGAGAAAGTCTGATTTCCTTTATCTGGCTCATCAGGCTTTCCTTGGTATGGTTTCTATCTGCCTACCTCTCCAGCCAGCATCCTTTCCTTGTTTGCCTCAAACACGGTGCCCTCCAGCATGTAGACTTCTCCATAAAATTCTGTTTCAAACGTGACGTCTTTGCTTATGCCATCTCCTTTGCGTGGAAGACAGCATCTACAGTAGTGTGTGGGTTGCTAGCTCTCTGGCTGCTGGGGCTCCCTATTCCTCATGGAAGCTACAGTTAATTGATACCTTCCCCTACTTTTCTGGCCTCAATGTTAGTGAGGAATATTCCTTGTCTGAACTATGATTTTGGAGAACCAGGACTATGTAAGTGCTGGCATCAGTCCTGCTGAAAGAGGGTGGGGAGTGGGCATAGGTAGACATGTTTCACAGCTCTTCAGTTACGTGGTTTCCTATTTGCTTCCCAGGTGGTTCAGCAGTAAGGAATCTGCCTGCCATTTATTTTCTTAGTCCCAGTCTTGGCCTGCTTCATAACTCCTTGGAATTCGTCACTGATCTGTCTCCTGGGAGCACCTCCTGTATTCTCAGGGTTGCTCTCAGTTTATTTTTTATATTTCTTTTGCCTATTTCAGGGGGTTTTAGTGTGGGAGGGAAGGCAAACGTGTGTCTGATCAGCCATTTTAAAGCAGAACTACAGTGCCCTATACCTCATGTGGTTTCTCTTTTTTCTCTATTGTAGACATACTGGCAAACAATGTCTTAAATTTTTTTTTAATTTAAATTTTATTTTTTGGCCATGTCCTGAGGCTTGCGAGACCTTAGTTCCCTGATCAGGGATCTAACCCACGCCCTTGGCAGTGAAAGCCCGGAGTCCTAACCACTGGACTCCAGGGAATTTCTGAATGTCTTTTAAAGTGAATCTTTGTGTACATTTTTTATCCTTTTCTTAGAACACTAGTCTTATGTCCCTCCTTGAGGATCACTGGGCTTGATGTATAGGTGACACTGATGGGAGTGTGCCATGCTTGTGAAGGGTGTAGAGGGAACACTGCTGATTCACCTAAAGGAAAGGTTGCCAGTTTTATTTTGTCCATTCTGGTCCCTAGTATTGGTTTTTGTTGGATTTTAAAAAGTTACTTGTAAGATTAAATATTTACAAAATTTGTTATTTTGATATTTGTATTTTTCTATATATATTTTCTTTCCTGTTGTTTTTTTTTGTGTGTGTTCATAAAGCTTCTTTTTTTGAAGTCTCTTAGAGGGTTCACTTGATTCTTTCCCTTTAACATGAAATGAGCAAATGCTGCCAAATATAAGGTCCATTGCTCATTTTTTTTTTAGTTTGAATTTATTATGATATGATTCTTGGAAAATGAAATCTACTCCTGGTTTTGTGGTTATTAATACCTAACAAAGTAGCTGTGAAAATTAAATGAAATAACATAGATGAGATGCCCAACACAGTACTTGGTATGTAATAGGCAGCAGTAGATATTAGTTCTTTTCGTGCATTCTTTTTCCTTTGCCAGATTATTAAAATAACTTCACTACAACATACCTGAGAGAGAGGGAAAGAAAAAAAGAATCATGTGTATTTACTGAACCCTTGTTAAAGGAAGGGCAGTATGCCAAATACCTTGAGGGATACAGAGATGTTTAAGGCACCTTCCTGTCCAGGGATAAACATTAGCCTACTATATATATCTTTACCTTTTTAGGCTTTTTTTTTTTAAATCATGCTGTTCTGAAAACCTTTCAACCTTTAAGCTGTATGATTTTGTTTGAGCACAGAACACTTTAAAGGTTGGTGTGCCACATTTAATCCATTACATTTCTATGAGAGTAGTTATTAGCTCCATTTTATGGATGGGGGCCCTGAAGGGTGGTCTGCCCTGCTTCTGGCTGGGGTAAAAATAGGATATGTTGGGCTGTAGAAGAATGCTAACAATTGTGTTTCCAGTCGCAGTAGGTGCTGAATAAATATTTGTTGAATGAATGAATCATCTTATATTAAATGATATGTTAAGCCGAGTCCTAACTCGCATCTCTGCTTCTTACTGTTTTACTTTTCCCCTGTTATATTTTATGCTGTTAAAGCTTTAAAATTCAATGGTTGGTACACAAGACATTGGAAGTTGGAAGGCAAACTGTTTTAGTCATAATCAAGAAAGGCTTTGAGAGGAGATTTTGTGCTGATGCTGATTGCATTTGCCAATTTAATTTTTTTGCCCTGGTGCTGATTCTTTGCAAGACCACCTTTCTAGTTCATACAACAGTTGCAAAGGGCTTCCCAAGTTTGGGACTAGGGTAAATGGCCCAATTTGTTGCACTCTAAGGGAGACTCTGCTGTTAATAGTCAGGTTTTTCATATAATCTCTAGTCAAGAAGGAAAAACTAGCAATTATAGTTAGGCTCTGGAGATTTGAGTTCATATATTGCTTTTAATATATGAACTAGCAAATATACAAACTTTAATGGATTAAGTGATTAACATCTCAGAGTTTGCTCAGTATTTAGCTTTCTTTAGCTGGTTGGCTTGGATAGTGAAATAAGGGTTCTTAGTGAAAATGGTAACACCCAGGAAAGGATCAGTGGTGAGACATATATGGTCTTATTGCAGAGAGTAGTGTTAACATATAGGCTTTGCATCTCCTTCACTCTGCACATGGAATACTCCATTTGGTTTTTGTAAAAAAAAAATTAATTTGTAAAATTTATTTTTAACTGAAGGATAATTGCTTTACAGTGTCGTGTTGGTTTCTGCCATACAACAATGTGAATCAGCCATAAGTATACATATAAGTGAAAAAAAAGAAAGTGTTAGTCGCTCAATTGTGTCCAACTCTTTGCGACCCCATGGACTGTAGCCCGCCAGGCTTCTCTGTCCATGGAATTCTCTAGGCAAGAATACTGAAGTGGGTAGCCATTCCCTTCTACAGGGGAATCTTCCCAACCCAGGGATTGAACCGGGTCTCCTGCATTGCAAGCAATTCTTTACCATCTGAGTCATCCCCTCCCTATTGACCTTCTTTCCCACACCCCTCCAATCCCGTCCCTCTAAGTCCATTTATTGTTTTGTTTTTGTTTTTTTTTTCTGGCTTTTAACATTAGTTTTATCAGAGAGGAATAGAGAGGGGTTGAGAGTTTATTAATATTTTCTTCACATTAACTGAGCATCATTTTCTAGTTAAAATAAGGAGATACAACTTCTACAATTAAAATAATTAATGAAGAAAATCCACAGAGTGTCTGACTATTTTGCAACTCCTTGGACTGTAGCCTACCAGGCTCCTCTGTCCATGGGATTTCCCAGGAAAGATAACTGGAGTGGGTTGTCATTTCCTTCTCCACCATTTAGCCTTAAGCTTACTAAATTCATTTCTTTTTACAAACTTTGTGAATAGATAGACCTTTTCAGCACATTTTGGGTTTTCCCACTCCATTTTTCTACTTAGAATGCATTCAGTGAGGCTTGCAGACAACTATTGTCTTGTAAAATAATGTCACAGGTAAAAATATGCCTTTGGGAGTTGGAAAAAAACCTTGGTTTGGTTCTGGCCTTAATACTTCCTAGCTGTGTGATCAAGGACAAAGTACTAATGACTCTGGAACTGATTTCTTAGCTTTTAAATGTATTAGGATTAAATGTAATAATGTATATAAAAATACTTATCATCGTTCCAGTGTATGGAAGTTCTCCCAAAGCACAGTTTTAAGCCCCGTGGCTTATCTCTTAAGGACACAGCATACTGGCTGAGTGTGGGGATTCTGGGGCTTGACTGCCTGGATTTGACCCAGTTCTGCCATTTACTGCTTATGAGACTAACCTCTCTTAGTCTACTTATTGGTAATATGAAGTTTCTGGTAGTAAAGGACCCAGAAGCATTCTTGGGAGGATGAAACAAATTAATGTAAATAAAGCTGCTAGATCAGGGCTTAGCACAAAAGTGCTACTTGTTTTAACTGTTGTTATTATTTTATCACATGTGAAAACCCAGTGTGCCACGAGGTTTTTTTTGAAATATTTTGTTCTGATAGCATTTTTTGCTTCTCTCTATGATTTCAAGCTCCATGAGAGCAGGGCCTGGTCTGTTTTGTTCACTACTGAATTGCTACCATCTGGTATAGTGACTGGCATAAAGTATTCAGGAAACATTTGTGGAATGAATAAATGGATGATGAATGTTCCATTTTCCTTGAATTGTGTTTGCCAATATTCTAATTCAAGTAGTTTTTTTCATTGTTAAGCCTCTGTTAAGAAAAAGTATAACAAAACTTATTACACCAAACAAGTTCCCTGTGTTTGCAGGTTGAAATCCAAGTTTCTTCAGTCAGTTCAGTTCAGTCGCTCAGTCGTGTCCGACTCTTTGCGACCCCATGAATCGCAGCATGCCAGGCCTCCCTGTCCGTCACCAACTCCCGGAGCTTACTCAAACTCATGCCCATAGAGTCAGTGATGCCATCCAGCCATCTCATCCTCTTTTGCCCCCTTCTCCTCCTGCCCCCAATCCCTCCCAGCATCAGGGACTTTTCCAATGAATCACCTCGTTGCATGAGGTGGCCAAACTATTGGCGTTTCAGCTTCAGCATCAGTCCTTCCAATGAACACCCAGGAATGATCTCCTTCAGGATGGACTGGTTGGATCTCCTTGCAGTCTAAGGGACTCTCAAGAGTCTTCTCCAGCACCACAGTTCAAAAGCATCAATTCTTCTCCACTCAGCTTTCCTCACAGTCCAATTCTCACATCCATACATGACCTCTGGAAAAACCATAGCCTTGACCAGACGGACCTTTGTTGGCAAAGTAATGTCTCTGCTTTTTAATATGCTATCTAGGTTGGTCATAACTTTCCTTCCAAGGAGTAAGCGTCTTTTAATTTCATGGCTGCAGTCACCATCCGCAGTGATTTTGGAGCCCCCAAAAATGAAGTCTGACACTGTTTCCACTATCTCCCCATCTATTTCCCATGAGGTGATGGGACCAGATGCCCTGATCTTAGTTTTCTGAATGTTGAGTTTTAAGCCAACTTTTTCACTCTCTTCTTTCACTTTCATCAAGAGGCTTTTTAGTTCCTCTTCACTCTCTGCCGTAAGGGTGGTGTCATCTGCATATCTGAGGTTATTGATATTTCTCCCGGCAATCTTGATTCCAGCTTGTGCTTCTTCCAGCCCAGCATTTCTCATGATGTACTCTGCATATAAGTTAAATAAGCAGAGTGACAATATACAGCCTTGACATACTCCTTTTCCTATTTGGAACCACAGTTGGTGCCTAAAAAATTGAATGAAAGAGAAGTTCTGGCCATTTAAACAGATGATACAACCCAATCTGCCTGAAGTGTGGTTTTCATTGGTGTGCCATAAGAAAATAAGCCATTATTATCTATAAAGTACAGAAAATATTTTAGTATTGTTATACTCAGTTGAGTGCATTATATTCTATACGTCTGAGATACTATGTTATGTCTACAAAGGTACTGAGTTTGATAATACATGGTTCTTGCTGGAGAGGGTGTGGGGAAATGGGAGCCCTCCTACACTACTGGTGGGAACCTAAGTTGGTACAGCCACCATGGAGAATATGGAGGTTTGTTAAAAAACTAAAAATAGAATTATCATGATTCTGCATTCCCACTTCTGGGCATATATCTGGACAAAGCTATAATTAAAAAAGATACAGGCATCCCTCTGTTCATAGCAGTACTATTTACAATAGCCAAGACATGGAAACAATCTAAGGGTCCATCAACAGACTAGTGGATAAAGAAGATATGGTGTATATATACAATGGAATATGACTCAGCCATAAAAGTGAATGAAATAATGCCATTTGCAGCAACGTGGATGAACCTAAAGATTATGATACTAAGTAACTCAGTGACAGATGCTATATGATATCACTTATATGTGGAATCTAAAATATGACACAAATGAACCTATTTATGAAACAGACTCATAGACATAAGAACAGACTTGTGGTTGTTAAGAGGGAGATGGGTGGGGGAGGGATGGAGTGGGAGTTTGGGATTAGCAAATGCAAACTATTATATATATATTATAACTGCATCACTTTGTTGTACACCAGAAACTAAGAACATTGTAAATCAACTGTACTCCAATTAAAAAATAATAATAATACGTGATTCTTGCCTGTGCACATGTGTCCTAATGGCATAGTGGGAATTTATGGAGAGGCAAAATTAACTGGAGTCTGGAGGAATTCGAGTGGTTTGAGAGTAGATAGAACCTGAACTGGGCTGTGAATGCTAACAACAATTAAAGCTTTTGGGCATGTATTTACTACTTTATGGGCTTCCCTTGCAGCTCAGCTGGTAAAAAATCCACCTGCAACGCGGGAGACCTGGGTTCGATCCCTGGATTGGGAAGATCCCCTGGAGAAGGAAAAGGCCACCCACTCTAGTATTCTGGCCTGGAGAATTCCATGGACTGCATAGTCCATGGGTTTGCAAAGAGTCAGACACAACTGAGCGACTTTCACTATTACACCTTACTACTTTATGGCATTTGATAGGATCGCCTTCCATCTTTCTTCCCTTCTTTTCTATCACATACTCCCAGTCTTTCCTCTCCCATTTCTAGTCTTTTGCCTCTGCAGTATGTTTGTTGTCTTTAACATCCTGCCTTTGGCCACCTTCCTCTTTCTGTCCTTGATGCTTTATTGTTTTAACCCTAGCCCCCAGCTTCTGGAAATATGCTTTTCTCTCTTCTACACATCCATAACACATCGTCAGTGTCCCTTTTACAGCATTCCCCCCACCTCTTCACTCTAGTCGCATACATACCTGCCCTCCTGGGCTGTAGCTTTGGAGAGCAATATGCATCTTTGCAGTTCTTAGAGTATCTAGTATATAGTTTTGTGAGTAGTAAGTGCCATGTACCTTTCTTTTAAACTTCTCTCCCCAAATTCAGCCCCTCTTTCAGACTTTCCATTTTCTGTTCATGGTACTAGAGTTCTTTCTTTAATTCCACATTCTGATTAGCAGTTTTTGCTGCTTGTGTCCTCAAACTGTTACTCATAGCCACATCAGTCTTTTCACTCTCATGCCAATTAAAAAACCAAGTATTGAGGGTGTTTTACATTCTAAGCACTATATAAGTTCTAGAAATACAAATATTACAGATCCAGCCCCTTGTTCTTAGAATACCAGTGGGGGAGAGACACACACAACCTGGTTCCTTCTCGAGATTGTTTGTTGAGCACTTCTCTGTGCTGGGTGGTGTAGTGGCACTGAAGTTGGAGAGCCAGTAATCTATACTTGCTTGGTCGGAGAAAAATCAGTTGCCCTTTGGTTGAAGAGTAGGGTTTAAGAAAAGCAATGATGAGAATACAAAGGCAAAATTAGAAGAGACCTTGAATACTAACATGGGAGCATGTAGGGGCTGGGGAACCATTTCAGTGAAGGAAGGGACATTCTGGGGGCTTACTTTAGGAAGAGTAAGCTGACAGATTTTTTTAGGGTGAATTCAAACTAGAAGATAATTGGATGTGGTGAGGTAAATTAGAGGAGTAGCCTGGGGAATTGAAAGGAAACTGCTGCCTAGGAGCAATGTGGCTGGGTTGGATAAGCCTTGACAGCCACCTGGGTCAGTGTCTAGACAGAGGCAGCTGCCTCAGAATAAGCTCAGGCTTTGAACCTGGTTTTGGGAGAGCATGATGGTGCCCGCTGACACCATGTGGGCAGAAGGTGGAGGTGCCACATGGTATGAAAAGTGGGATATGGAGGAAGATCATTCTTTCTAAAGAAAAGAAAAGATTCTTGCCCAGAATGATACAGGCTCATTGTAAGAAACTCAGCCACTGGAGGGAAGGTGAGGATGAAAGCAGCATCATTTGAATCTGTTTCCAGTGAAAAGCAGTGCATTTTTCTATTTAAATATTTGAGTATCCATTTGTATATTTAAACTCAGTGTCTTATACATAGAATTACACAGTTCTAAAAACAGAATTCCTTAGGCAAATTGATCTTGAACACCTGTCAAGTTTTCACACATGAAAGAGTGTACCCAGGTCGGCGTGTGCTTAGAAGTTGATGGATTTTATATTTGAGAAACAGAAGGTTGGTAAAGAGTGAAATTTCATTTCATATGGTCATAAAAAGTCCTGTCCATATCAGTTATTATGGAGGAAATTTGGGGCAAAACAGTCTTAGATATCTGGTATGCCAATGTTAGTCTGGGAAGAAGATACCCAACCATATTTAGATGAAAAGGGTGGAACATTGTGTCTTTTATTGGAATGACAGGGTTATTCTGGTGTCTTATAAGAACCAATTAATATTGGACATAAAATGATATCATACATAGGCCAATAGCAAGTTCTAAAATTCTTTTAAATAGCTGGCTACCAGTGAATTTCTTAAATGACAAGCAGAAATGTGGAATATAGTTTGCTCATTTCTTAATTTTATGAAAAAGACTTTTTTCATGGACAGAATACACCATGTTCTATAGTATTTTTTTTTATTTAAAATACCATATTATGGCCATTTTTCTATATCACTAAATATAGTTAAATAATTTGGATAGTGCTATGATTTTCCATTTATATAATGTGATATCATTTATTTTATCAATCCTACATTGACTAATGTTAGGTTGTGTTTTGTTGTTGGTTATTATGAATAGCACTTCAATATACAACCTTTGTAGTATCCATTCGTCTTTGTCCATTTGTCTGATGGTCTCCCTAGCATAAATCTCGAGAAGTATGATGGATTTTTTAATCAAATGGTACTCCTGTATTTAAAATGTTGATACCTACTACCAGCTGACTTTCCAGAAATCTTTATATTCCTACCTACTGTGAATTCGAGTTCACATTTTTCCATACCTAAGAAAGAGTAATTACTTAAATCATTATCAGCATGATAGCTTAAAAGTGATTTTTTTCTCTTTTTTTCTTAATTGATTATTAATGAGATCGAACAGGTTTTCATAGATTTATTAGACAGTTGTATTTCTTTTGTGAAAGGCCAGCTTATATCTGTTCTTTTTTGTTTTCTCTTTGAGTATTTATGTTGTACTGATTTATAAGATGCTACTACAGTCCTGGAACCAATTCCACTTATGATCATCAACTAAGATTCTACATCTTACTTCTGTGTGTGTACATGTTTCCTATACCACCAAGCATTTCTCCATCACTAGCTGGATGTTTTACAAGTCAACTCAATTTTGACACTTGGTAAAGAATTTGCCTGCAATGCAGGAGGTGTGGTTCGATTCCTGGGTAAGGAAAATCTGCTGGAGAAGGGATAGGCTACCCACTCCAGTATTCTTGGGCTTTCTTCATGGCTCAGGTGGTAAAGAATCCGCCTGCAGTGCAGGAGACCTGGGTTCAATCCCTGGGTTGGGAAGATCCCCTGGAGAAGGTAATGGCTACCCACTCCAGTATTCAGGCCTAGAGAATTCCATGGACTATAAGTCCATGGGGTTGCAAAGAGTCAGACATGACTGAGCAACTTTCACTTCACTTCACTTCACCTGGAGATAGCTTCCCAGGTGGTGCAGTGCTACAGAATCCAGATGCCAGGGAAGGAGACACAAGAGACAGGAGTTCAATCCCTGGGTTGTGAAAATCCCCTGGAGAAGAAAATGACAACCCACTCCAGTATTCTTGCCTGGAATATCCCATGGGCAGAGCAGCCTGGTGAGCTACAGCCCATGGGGTTGCAAAGAGTTGGGCACGACTGAGCACACACATGCACACACACCTGGAGATAACATCAGATCCTACAGGTTAAGGGCTGAGGCCTACAGGACTGCCCCTGCTTTTAGGTGGCAGCCACAAGTCCAGGAAGTCACCTGGGCTTCTGATTAACTGGCTATAGATTGGAGTTTCTAATGATCTGCTCGTGTTTGATTAATTTCTTAGAGCAGCTCACAGAACTCAAAAGAAGTATTTTACTTCCTAGATTATAGCGGTTTATGATAAAAGAGTATATTCAGGAACCTGCCAAATGGAAGCGATGTATAGGGCAAGGTATGGGGGAAGGTGGGGGACGTGATCTTCCATGCCTTCTCTGAGACTGCCACTCTCCCCAAATCTCCACCAGCAATTCCATTCCAGGATATATATTCAAAGAAAATGAAAATACTAATTCAAAAAGACACATGTACCTCAGTGTTCATAAGAGCATTATTTACAGTAGCTGAGATGGAAGCAACCTAAGTACCCACAGACAGATGAATTGATTAAGTTGTGATACGCACACACACACACACACACACACACACACACACACACCCCAGAGGAATACTACTCATATTCCATAAAAAGAATGAAATTTTGCCACGTGCAACCGTTGATTTTTTAAACTATTTTATAGTGAAGCATGATAAACAGTTAAGGTATGCAAGGTATCTGGGAATTGTCACAAAGCCAACACTTACGTAACTTTACCCAGGTGAACACGTAATAACTACACAACTTCCCCTCAAGTTAGTAGTATATCAAGAGCTGGGAGAAATGGGTGTTTTATGCCCTGAGTTCAGACAGTGCATTTTCTATAAAAAATTTAAAATCAGTATAATTACTGACTAAAAGTTGGTTTGTTTTTGTTATCACCATGCATTACTCATTAAAAAAATGTGTATGTGTGTGTTATATGTACTTTACTCTGTGTCTCATTTATCTTTCTTTTCCTTATTAGTTGGTGCTTGTTGTATGCACAAAGAGATATATTCCTACATTATCTTTTAGGAGCTTTATTGTTTTGACTTTTACATTGAGATCTGTAATCCATCGGAAGTTAATGTTTGTGTATGGTATGAGTTATAGGTCAAGTTTAATTTTTCCTTTTCCAAATGTCTTAGCACCACTTATTGCAAAGATCACATTTTCCTCACTGATCTGCAGTGACAGGTTTATTGTACAAAAAGCATTCATTACATGTGTAATCTACTTCTGTGCTTTCTGTTCTTTCCTTTCAAATCTGTTTGTCTAATACACTGTCCTAATGACTGTGCTTCATAATAAGTCCTGTTATCTGGAGAGAGAATCTTTTTGTTATTCTTCCAGGTGTCTTGTTTTCTTTGGCCATTTGTGTTTCTTAATACATTTTTGAACCAGCCTTTAAATTTCCATTAAAATACTTGTTAGGATTGCTTGGGTTTTTGTTGGATCTCTAGATCAATTTGGGTAGAATTGACATCTTTACAATGTTAAATCTGAAGAACATAGAGCATCCGTTCACTTATTAGGTGTCCTTTAATTTTTAAAAATACTGTTTTCTATAGCTTTCTATGTAGAGGATGTCTACTTTTCTTTCTGTTTATTTCTAGGAATTTGATATTTTGATGGTATTGTAAATGATATTAAAAATTCATTTTCTAACTTTATTGCTGGTATATTGAAATACAGTTGATTTTTAAATATTATCTTCTGTATTCCTCAGCTTTGGTAAACTCATTTTTTTTTCTGATAGTTCATAGCTTATTTTGGAATTCTTATATATACAGTCTGTGAATAATAGTTTTTTCCCCTTCATTCCCAAGTGTCATGTTTTTGTCCAGCTTTCTACTTGTGTGCAATGGAAGGGTTTGCCTCAATTACCCAAGCAGCATTATTGGGAGCAGAAATTTTTCTTAAATAAAAAATTAAAACTGTATTCTATTGTCATTTTTTAATTACCTTTGAATTTAAACCCAAATCCATGGGTACTTCAATAGCCATGAAGTCCAGAGAAAGGTGATAGGATCTTTTCAGACAAGACATCATAAATGTTCCTAAAGGTTGTGTAAACAAATCTTATAAAAATGTTTCTTTTAAATGTTTAAAATTTAGTTTTAGTGGTGAGAACTCTTAATGTGTATCCCAAGGGCTTATATATTAATACTTATCAGTAGCTTAACGAATTTCTCAAAGTAGTGAAGTCACTAGTGAAGCCACAGTTTCCCTCTGATGTACTGTCTCCTTAAGCATCATTCTTAGAAGTCTCCCACCCAAGGTAGCCCAGGGAGCTCTCTGCTTTGCAGAGGGCATTGGCTTGTCTGGGTATTGCCATGTGGTGCCAGTGGAGATGAATTGCAGGAAGAGCTCTCGGAACTGAGTGGGGGGAGAAGTGGCATTTGAGTGTCAGTATGGGGCAGTGTCAGATAGTGTTTCACAGAGGAAGACTTGGTGGGTTGCAGCTGAGGGATCAGAGTCTCATTGCAGCTTGTCCTCTGGCAATGTCAAGTATGCTTCTGTGAGCTGAAGGAGTCTGTGGGCTGCTGTCAGGGGGGTAGTCAGCAGATGCCAAGCAGTCTCAGGAAAGTGATTGCAGCTTAAAACAGACAACCTCTGCAGGGCCATCTCCTCGGGGGAGTTCTGTGCCATCCTGGTTGTGGAATTTCATTGGTAACAAAATGGAGCTGTAGAGATGAATCTTTACCAGCTGAGCCACGAGGGAAGCCCAGAGATGGACCAGCAAGAGGCAATTATAACAAGCAAGAGCTGTTTTAACTATTTGGGATCTGTATCGACTATCTTGTAAAATAATCTGTTTCTCAGAATAATTTTAAACACTCTTTAAGAATTTTCTTTTCAAATAAATTATGAGGCATCTCCTTTTGTAAAACAAGGGTTCGTTTGTTAGCATGAATATCTCCTGATCTTTCCTTCTCCACTCCATGCATATTTTATCTACTTATAAAGCTGGGTTTTCATATATAATAATTTTTTTCAGTCACAAGGAGCACTTTAGCAATCAGTAGCTAAGTCTGGTATTTAATTATGGTTCTTTCGGCAGTATATCTTCTCAATTGTGAGCTGTTTTTTGCCCTTGAATGTGGTAGGCTAACTATGGGATGGGCTTCCCAGGTGACTTAGTGGTAAAGAAGCCTCCTGCTAATGCAGGAGATACGAGTTCAATCCCTGGATTAGCACGATCCCCTGGAAAAGGAAATGGCAACCCACTCCAGTATTCTTGCCTGGGAAATCGCATGGACAGAGGAGCCTGGCAGACTGCAGTCCATAGGGTCACAAAGAGTCAGATATTACTGAGCGACTTTCTAAAAATACCTTATCTACTGATTTTTCTCTTTTTATTAAAGTTTTAAGATCCCAATAAATGAATTACAGGTCAGAGAATATTCAAAATTTGCGAAGGAAAACAGGTACAAAATTTAAGTATGAATAACTATTGAGTCTTTGGTGGGTTTGGGATTAAAAATAACTGAGTTAAAAAAAAAAAACAAACAACTGAGTATGCCATGAGACTTTCTGAAATGCCCATACTCCACTCTAGGAATGGTGAATAAAAGCAGGTAACCCTTAGCAAGAGATATTAATTTGAGAAGATTTAGGTTCTTTGAAATACAGAGGTTCAAAAGTTTGTCAGCTTGGTTGATATATTCAACCAGCAAAATTAAGTGGTTTGCTGTTCTCAGGCTCTGACTACATCTTCTGTGCTCCAGGTCTGTCTTCTGTCTTCTGCAGTGCCCGTGTAGTATACTTTCTAGTTGATTTTTTTCTTTAAAGGATGATCTGACAGGGTAGGGGAGTAAGGACATGATAAAAGATAGAAAGTGCTGAAAAGAATTTTCATTTATCTCCTTCCTGCTGTCCATAAAGGCATGGGAAATCATTTGTCTCTTTCCCATTTGATTTTCCTTTTTTTCTGCTCTAGAGTTGGGAGAATCTCTTCTAATTTCTTTTAAAAACATTCATCAATAATGACTGTAGTATTCTGAAAAGTTAGATGTACCTCTCAGACATAGTTGTAGAATATCTTTTAAAATGAATTTTTTATTGGAGTGTAGTTGATTTACAGTGGTGTGTTAGTTTCTGCTGTACAGCAAAGTGAATCAGTCACGCATAGACATGTATCCACTCTTAGATGATTTTCCCTTGTAGATCATTGCAGAGTTCTGAGCAGAGTCTGCTGTGTGGTCCGGTCAGTCCTTGTTAGTTATCCGTTTTATGTACAGTAGTGTGTGCATGTCAATCCCAGTCCCCCAGTTGATTCCTCTCCCTTGAAAGTGACTCAGTTGTGTCCAACTCATTGGGACCCATGGACTGTAGCCCACCAGGCTCCTCTGTCCATGGGATTCTCCAGGCAAGAATACCGGAGTGGGTTGCCATTTCCTTCTCCAGGGGATCTTCCTGACCCAGGGATTGAACCCAGGTCTCCTGCATTGGCAGGCAGATTTTTTGCCATCTGAACCACTAGGAAAGTTCTAAATAATAATCTTCATTGCCACCATCATGTTTTCTTAACATGTAATTAATTTCTTAACATTAGTAATTAATTGGTAACACTTGAGTTTAGACTCTGTAACTTAACTCTTCTCTCTGTATTTTTATGTTTTGAAAATGAAACTTCATTTTATTTTCCATAGTTCAGGAAAAATACTTCCATGTGTAATCCTTTGACTTGACTTTGTGTGTGTGTCTTGTTTCTGTGGTTTCTTTCATGAAATCTTTTAGGGTTAAATGTAATTGAAGTGCATTTGCTTTTTTCCACCTCAAATAAATGCTTTACAAATATACCTCAACAATTCTGCTTATAGATGGCTCTTTGATTTGTTAGTTCTTGGTTTTTGTCTTGGTACAGCAGAAGATGACTTACTTTATACAGTAAGTTGAAGGTATCTTTACTTATATGACTGTAAATTATCAGTAATGTTGATAGTGTAATGCAATTTAGAAGTGGTTCTAGATTTAGCATAGTTCTAACTTGTTTAGACTGAGTAGAAAATTTCCAAGTGATATTGTTTAACTTAATAAAATAACGGTGCTTTGCAGGTAATTTAATTGTCATCGGAACTGGCAAGACTAAAATATTGCTTGCTTTAAAAATACTTTATTTACTTCAATAAAAATATTGCTCTTAAAATGCTAGTGACATTTCATAAATCTATTATTCTGTTTGGTTCCTGACATAAATTACTTGTCTCATTTGGGGAGTATCTTTAAGCACAAACTCATTAATTGAGATGATAAATCCCACTTTCTTGAGATGTTAGCCTTCTTATTTCTGTCATCTGTTGTGTTAAATGAATCTTATTTAATTATTAATAATAGTTATTTTCTTATTAATGGCTGCTATGCATCAGAGGCTCTACTGATAATAACCTTGAATCCTCACCTGTAAGGAGGTAGTGTTAGTCCCTCTTAGTGAATGAGAAAAGAGACTTAAAGAGGTTAAATAATTTGCTCATGGTCACATAATTAATGAAGGTTGACACCTGGATGTGTTAGTATTTTCAGAAAGATGGACAGAGGGTTCCAGGTAGAGGAAGGGTTTGTGCCAATGAGCAGTGCACTTGGCCTGATTGTTCATTATCTTAATTGGTCTTGGATTATTGAAATAATATTTTATCTTCTGAGAAGGACATATTAAAGTGTAGAAGCTGAAAGAAAATTCACTTTTGATTTTAAAAGTTATTAGGATATGCTAGCTTACGTTAACATAGTTATTTCATATGTTTGCATAATTAAAAATAGGTAATAGATGCTATTTACATTCAGAATGTGCAAGGGTTTCTTTTTTTTGTTTGTTTTTTATTTTTATTTTTTTCATTTTTTTAATTAGTTGGAAGCTATATGCAAAACAGAAAAAGGGTTTCTTTAAAATACTGAATCTTGTGTCTAGATTAAGTAAAGTGGGAGTTATTTCAAGGAAAATGGTAATGCCAGGTGGAAGAGCAGGCCCTGTGGTCACCAGGAAGCTGTCTAGTTTTCCCACCTACTCTGTTGTGAATGGGGAGAGGGCCCTTCAGTTAAGCTAAAGCAGAGCTCCTCCTCAGAAGCTGATTTGGACACCTGTGGTATAAGCTTTGTTTTCTCATTCATATAATGAATGGGTAGGGTTTATTATACCTTCAAGATTCTGTGATTCCCTGAATAAGAAGATGGTAGTTTGTATTTCAGAGGGCTTTACATATCATTTGTATGGAATTTTTTAAAAGAGTAAGTTAGTACTGTGGCACTGTAAAGTACAATATATTGTGGGTAGTCCACATACAAATAGTAATTGACAGTAATATTGTTTACAAGCTCATCCTCTGTCAGTTACTGTAAGCCCCATAAATATGTATAGTCAATTCCTAATTATTTAAGAATTGTTAAGATGGTTTTTCCTAAACCCATTTCTTTCCCCTTTATCTTTCTTTTAGAAATGTGAATCATGGGACTTCTCTGGTGGTCCAGTTGTTAAGACTCCATGCTTCCAATGGAAGGGATGCAGGTTCCATCCCTTGTCAAGGAACTAAGATCCCACATGCCACATGGGCCAGCCAAAAAGTAAAAATGTGGATCATTATTCTCTCTCATTTGAGAGGCAGAAAAGAGTTGAAATGCAGATACAAGATATAATTGTGATGTGATATCTAGTTTCTAGGAGATGATGATTTATCTAAAGGAAATAGATATGTATACAAACAATAAATCTTTAAATAAGGATATAATGAATGTTATGTAAGTGTTGTATGTAAGAATTTATAAACTAGCCTTTAAAATTTTTATTATGGGTATGTATTAGTTAATCTTAACCAAAAAAAAAGACAGAATTTATAGAGAATAATTTCTAGCTAGGCTGAACAGAGAGAAAGTAATAATTTACTTGATTTTTAAGAAAATGATGGCTAATATTTCAGTTGGCAAAGACTGGGGCCAGGGGTGGGGAAGTGATTGGAACAAAGGTATAAAAGTGGGAAAGTGAAAAGGCATATTCTAGCTGTTGATTAGTAGGTGGAGTTGATTTGGAGCCAAGAATTCTTAAAGTGGAGTAGTAGATGATTGTCAAAAATTATAGTTAAATTCACAGGAAAACAATTGCCAAAGGTAATAGTTAATTTCAGATTAAGTAACATAACTGTCCAGAGCCTCAATTTTCCCCGCTGTAAATTAAGGTCAGATGAGATGATCCCTCACCTGTTTAATAGGTGTTCAGTAGATATTTGTTGAACGAATAAGTGAGTGAGCAAATGAGTGAGTGAGTGAAAGAGATGTCTTTAGCTATTTTCCTTGACATCAGTGCCTTAGAAATTTGGAATTTTGATAGGCAGTGGGAAATTAACAGTTTTTGATAGTAAAATGATATAATAACTTTAGTCTAAAAAGAATAAGTCATGGTTTTTTCCTATAAATAATGGTTATATGTTTTAAAATTTGTTTTTCTTATTTGCAAAGCATTAATGGAGACACACACAGACTTGAATAATAAATGTATGGATACCAGGGGGGATGAGGGGGGTAGGATGACCTGGGAGATTGGCATTGACATATATATACTACTACATATAAACAGATAACTAATGAGAGCGTGCTGTGTATAGCACAGGGAACTCTGCTGGGTGCTCTATGGTGACCTAAATGGGAAAGAAATCCAAAACAGAGAGGATATGTGTATATCTATAGCTGATTCACTTTGCTGTACAGCAGAAAGTTAACATTTTAAAGCAACTATACCCCAATTTAAAAAGAAAGAAATGAAGAAAAAAAATAGTTTCTTTCTATAGGAATCAGTGGATCCCTGTCTGGACTATGAATTGTGAGGGTGCTTTTAACACTTAAAATATTGAGTCTTAAATGTGTTAAGTATTTTTGTATAAAAATATTTAAAAAGTGAATGTGAGAGTTTATAAATTTTTACAGCAATTTAACATTTTTACTGTATTTTGCAACATAATTCACATGAGATTAAAAAAAAAAGCAAAGTAGACTTTTATTCTAAATAGTTTGAGAACCTCTGATCTAAATGGTTCTGAAGTTTTTGGCTTTGGGTAGATGAAATGCCATGATTACATGAACTGATCTTTTTCCAAGTTACCTTTTTTTAAGGATTCTAAAAGAGTGTGATTTTAATGTATTCATCTGAAAAGTGACTTCATAATGGAGGCTAAGAATAACGATTGTTGTTGCTGTTCAGTTGCTCAGTCATGTCTCTTTGTGACCCCATGGACTGCAGCATGCCAGGCTTCCCTGTCTTTCTCCGTCTCCTGGAGCTTGCTCAAACTCATGTCCATTGAGCTGGTGATGCCATTCAACCATCTTGTCTTCTGTCATCCCCTCCTCCTCCTGTCTTCAATCTTTCCCAGCATCAGGGTCTTTTCTAATAAGTCGGTTCTTCGCATCAGGTGGCCAAAGTATTGGAGATTCAGCATCAGTCTGTCCAATGAATATTCAGGACTGATTTCCTTTAGGATGGACTAGTTGGATCTTCTTGCAGTCCAAGGAACTCTCAAGAATCTTCTCCAACACCACAGTTCAAAAACATCTGTTCTTCGGCGCTCAGTCTTCTTTATTCAATTCTCACATCCATGCATGACTACTGGAAAAACCGTAGCTTTGAATGTATGGACCTTTGTTGGCAAAGAAATGTCTTTGCTTTTTAGTACACTGTCTAGGTTTGTCATAGATTTTCTTCCAAGGAACAAGCATCTTCTAACCTCATGGCTGTAGTCACCATCTACAGTGGTTTTGGAGCCCAAGAAAATAAAGTCTCTCACTGTTTCCATTGTTTCCCCATCTATTTGCCATGAAGTAATGGGATTGGATGCCATGATCTTAGTTTTTTGAATGTTGAGTTTTAAGCCAACTTTTTCACTTTCCTCTTTCACTTTCATCAAGAGGCTCTTTAGTTCTTTGCTTTCTGCCATAAGGGTGATGTCATCTGCATATCTGAGGTTATTGATATTTCTCCTGATAATCTTGATTCCATCTTGTGCTTCATCCAGCCCAGCATTTCACATGATGTACTCTGCAAATAAGTTAAATAAGCAGGGTGACAATATACAGTCTTGATGTACTCCTTTCCCAATTTGGAACCAGTCTGTTGTTCCATGTCTGGTTCTAACTGCTGCTTCTTGACCTGCATACAGATTTCTCAGGAGGCAAGTTAGGTGCTCTGGTATTCCCATCTCTTGAAGAATTTTCCAGTTTGTTGTGATCCACACAGTCAAAGGCTTTAGTGCAGTCAGTGAAGCAGAAGTAGATGTTTTTCTGGAACTCTCTTGCTTTTTCTGTGATCCAGCGGATGTTGGCAGTTTGATCTCTGGTTCCTCTGCCTTTCTAAATCCATCTTGTACATTTGGAAGTTCTTGGTTCATGTTCTGGTGAAGTTTAGCTAAAAGGATTTTGAGCATTACCTTGCTAGTATGTGAAATGAGTGTAATTGTGTGGTAGTTTGAATGTTCTTTGGCATTGCCCTTCTTTGGGATTGGAATGAAAACTGACCTTGTCCAGTCCTGTGGCCACTGTTGAGTTTTCCAAATTTGCTGGCATATTGAGCACAGCACTTTAACAGCATTATCTTTTAGGATTTGAAATAGCTCAGCTGGGATTCCATCACCTCCACTAGCTGTGTTCGTAGTGATGCCTCTTAAGGTCCAGTCGAATATAACCCATAGGGCAGGTTTTCTTGATGAAACTACCTTAAGTTGGAAATAAAGTTAAATCTTGAGATTCTCATATTCTCAATTTGTATGACATATATTCCTTACTATTAACCTGAAGTTCAAGTTTGTATTCATTCAGCTCTCCATGATACTACTGTATTTTGCAATATAAAATTTCCCATTAATAAATGACAATTAGATAAGACCCAATAATTTTCAGTCATGTAGTATTGTTTTCCACATGCTCCTCTATATTCCCAGTTTCAGTCACCTAGACTTCTCCATTTCTCATTAATCAACTGTTTTTAAATTGGCACTGTGTCTTTTCAGTACACCTCCTAAATAACTCAAATTTATCCACCTTTCTCTCTTCACTGCTGCTTCAGTTGAGACTTTCATTCTTTTGTGCCTGGCCTCCATCAATCAGTAGCTTTCGGATTAGTGTCTCTGCCCTAACCCTCTGCCTGCCTCCATAGTGATTTTTCTGAAACATAACACTGATAAATACACATCTAAAAAGCTTCTCGATTTACTATTGTCTATGGCAGTAGCCTTGAAATGTCCTGTGCAGCAGTTGAATCTTTTCTTAAAATATAGGGACACATACCTGTGGCATGGCGTTCAAGGCCTTTAATGATTTAGTTCCTGCCTCATCCTTGTCATCCCTGGACCTGTGCCCTAGATTTCAGAGAAGCTGAATGTCTTGAGTTCTACAATCACTCCTTGTTTTTTGGAGTTTTTTGGCTTATTTTAGCAAGAACTTTTCCTGGAATACCTCTACCGTTATATCTGTCTCATATTCTGTTCTTTTCTCAAGAATGTCACCTGAATCTCCTGAGTGGTAAGAGTGTGTGCTAATGAATGAGTTCTCGCAGAGGTCCCTAGATGACATCAGGATGGGGCCAGGTCATCAGAAGGACTAGCCATGATTAGGTTAGAACTTTCAGCCCCCTCATCCTACCCCCACTTCTGGGGAGAAGAGGGGGCCAGAGATTGAGTTCAATTACCAGTGGCCAGTGATTGAATCAATTGTGCCTACATGATAAAACCACCATGAAAACCCCTTAAACAATAGGTTTTGGGGAGCTTCTGGGTTGGTGAACACACTGAAGTGCTGGGAAGGTGCTGTACCCTAGGAGGGCATGGAACCTTTGCCCCTCTTCCCTCCACCCCTGCAACCCCCCTTGCATCCCTTCAGTTTGGCTGTTCCTGAGTTATATCCTCTATAACAAACGAGTAATGGTTTAAATAAAGCATTTCTTGAGTTCTGAGTCATTCTAGGGAATTATCAAACCTGAGGAAGGGTTTGTGGGAACCTCCAAATTTTTTTAGCTAAGTAGGACAGAAGTGCAGATGCCCTGGGGACTAGGTACTTGTGACTGGCATCTACAGTGACAGAAATTTGTGCGACTGAACCGTTAAACCTGTGGAGTCTGATGTTAATTAACTCTGGGTAGTTGGTGTTTGATTGTAGCATACCCAAGTATTAGAGATTTGGTGTTGGAAAGGTGCCACATATTTGGTGTCAGGGTGACTTAACCTCAGTTTACAAATGGAAGCAAACCAAAGCTTCAAGAGACTGCTCAGCTTATTATTAAATTAGTACGTGGGAGTGCTGTAATTCAAGAGTCCTCTTAACCATATCTTGTTTTGTTTTAATAATAATGTCCTTGAGGGAATGAACCTTCCTTTTCTTCTAACATATTAATTTTTTTATTATTTATTAGTCATGTGTTCAAGTCTCTTGAACTTAATTGAATGCTTTCATCAATTAATGGCCTTGATAAAATTGCTTGTAATTTTGACTGTTATTTGTTTGGCCAAAGTGATGTTACTTATCCTTGTAAAGTTATCAGGACAAACAGCTGGGGGAGTGCAAGCTCTTAAGCTTGATTTTTTTTTTTTTTAGTTCCTTCTGTATTTTAAATAGGACACAAATATCTCTGTAAATAAAAATAACTTCCTCCCAACCCATTTGGAAAATATCCCAGACTTCCTCTTCATGCCTTGCAAAGTTGCTGCTGTCTAGTCTTTGTTACTATTTGTTATTTCCCTTTAAAATAAGTGACCCTCCTAGGAATAGCTTAATCACCAGATGTTTAGCCAGCAGTATTCCACTTATTCTGGTTTTGTAGTTCTGAAATAGACTTGAAAGGTAATCACTGCGTTCCTTCTCTAGTTCTAAAATGATTTTACTCAATTGCTCTTGAAACTTACCTTGGTAAGTGATTTGGAGCCAAAATGAAAAGAGAGAGGATAGGATATATATATTATATATGTGTGTGTGTGTGTATATATATATATATATATATATATATATATATATATTTTATACTGGTCTTTTATGAATTGATAATTATTCACTGAGAATTTTCACACTCATTTTCAGTTTGAGAGGTTCTGAGTGTTTAGAAATGAGATTGTGGGAGTTCCAACAGAGGATCCAATAACTGAGGAAATGAAAGTTGTCAAGGTCAACCATAAAGTTGGTACTTTGGCTTGGTGAGAGACACCCAGGATTTAGAGTCTTTCTGATGTAATTCTCAGCCTACCATGAATCTGGAGAATTGATAACATCAGTCTGTGACAGCAGTAATATTGTTTAGCCTGGAAGCAACCTTTGTGAATTTTCCAGATTATTGACAGTGTTTGAAAGTATTTGATATCTTCAGGACCAATATACTCTGCCATGTACTTTTATCTTTTTCAATTAGTAGATATTTCAAATTTCCAAAAATAGAAATAAACCTCCTTTTTCAAATATATATAGAAAGAATGTACAAAACAGATATAAGTTGTATTTAATTAGAATAGAATTTTAAGCATAATTTTGATTTATTGGAAAATAAATTGAGAAAATTCAAATTTGTGAAATGCTATATTAGAGTATTTATTTCCATCTCTAGCTTAAAATAGCTGAATGGATGTACCATAATTCATTTAACCAGGCCGCTCTTGATATTTAGGTAGTTTCCATTCTTACTGCTGTTATACACAATGCTGCAGTGAATAAAATATGTTTATCATGTATATGTGTATCTGTTTTCTGAGGATAAATTCCTAGAAATATAATTTCTTTGTCATTAGAATGTATTTGTTTTTAGTTTTGAAAGATGTCAAATTGGTTTCCAAAAAAATTTTATCAGTATATATACATTCCCACCAGCAATATATGAGCAAGCTTAATTCCCTCATGCTCTTATCAACATGGTATGTTAGTTTTGGTCTTTGCTAATCTGAAAAATTATATCTCAGTATAGTTTGAATCTTCAGTTTTTATTATATCTAAAGTCAAGTAACTTTTTATATGTTTAAGAGGCATTTGTGTTTCCTCTTCTGGAACTATTTGTTCATATCACTTTGCCCATTTAAAAAATTGGGTTTCTGCCCCTCTTATTGAGCAATAGGTTCCTTTTATGTGTTATGGTTTTACCTTTTTGTGATGTAAGTTGCAGATTCTTTCCCACATTTTTAAATTTCTCTTTTCCCTTTGATTTTTGCCTTTTTCATTTTATGGGTATGTAAACTCAAACTTAACATGCCTAAAATGGAATCTTGAATTTCTTCCCTTCCCTTAACCTGCTCCTCTTCTAGTTTTCCTCACATCAAGAAGCAACAACCTTCATCTACTCAGAGCCCAAGTGCCAAACCCAGAAGTTATCTTTGATTTCTTTTCCCCTCACTTCCCCTCTCTAATCCATTCCCAGCTGTATTGGCTTCCTATCCAAATAAATCCTGAATCTATTGATCTCTCTTCGTGGGTACCTATTTATAGTCCATCCTGCCCTTATCCTTTCACCTGGGTGGTTGCAATGGCTCCCTAGTTGTTATACCCCCAAATTGATAGCTCCCTTTCGAGGCACAGAGCCCTTCTCTACTCTGTAGGTTGTGTGATCTTTTCAAAATGAAAATCATCTGATTGTCATTCCACCCCCAAACTCACCTCCCATTCTTGTTCAAAACCCTCCAGTGACTCTGTCTCATGATGAAGATAAAACTACTTAAACAACTTGCTCTTTCTCCAGCCTCACCTTGTACTGGTTGGGTTATTAACCACCCAACCCTTGCTATCTTCAAGTCTTTTCTGTCTGCCATGTTCCCTCCTCATTTGGGACTTTTGCATAAATCATCCCTCCTCTGTAAGTTTATATCTGATTGTCCTGGAGATCTCAGCTCACTGAAACTTTTCTCTGGAAAAGCCAACCCTCCCTAATTAGGTAGAAAACCTTGTACAAGCCCTTGTAGAGCTTATATCTCTTTTTCATAGCACTTATATTTGCAATTTACACTTACTGTATGATTCTTTGATAAACTCCCTGAGATAAGGGGTTTTGTTTATTTTCTTTACCAATATGTTCTCAGTGTCTGTCATTGTGCCTGGCATATAGTTAACTCTCAAGACATATTGAATGATTGTTTACTTTTAAGTTCTTAGCTTTGGAGTTTGAAGAATATATTGATCTACCCTTTCTGAAAAAATATGACTATATTTGCTCTAGGTCAGTCTTTGTTCTCTTTTTTTCCCTGTGGCTTTCCCAAGACCACTGAGGTTCACAGTCTGATCTCCAAAGTCTTAAAGCATTTCAGATATGAAATGTACCTAGGCCAATGGTGTTGAATTCATTTGAAGTCCATAGGTATTCTTCAATGGTTTTGGCTTTCAGTTCCTTCTCTTTTTTTTCCATCCGGGAAAAGGAGTGTGTTTTGTTTGGTTGGTGAGGGGTTTTTGGTTTGTTTGTTTTTAATTTTTGGGGGGGTTGTTTTCTAGTCGCTCAGTCGTGTCTGACTCTGCGACCACATGGACTGCAGCACACCAGGCTCCCCTGTCCTTCACTATCTCTCACAGTTTGCTCGAATTTATGTCCATTGAGTCGGTGATGCTATCTAACCGAATTGTCCTCTGCCTCCCCCTTCTCCTTTTGCCTTCAGTCTTTGCCAACATCAGGATCTTTTCCAATGAGTCTGCTCTTCCAGTCAAGTGGCCAAAGGATTGGAACTTCAGCTTCAGCATCAGTCCTTCCAATGAATATTCAGAGTTGATTTCCTTTAGGATTGACTGGTTTGATCTTACAGTCCAAGTGACTCTCAAGAGGCTTCTTCAGCACTGCAATTCCAAAGCATCAGTTCTTCAGTGTTCAGTCATTTTTATGGTCCAACTTTCACATCCATACATGACTACAGTAAAACCATAGCTTTGGCTTATATGGTGCTTTGTCAACCAAGTGTTGTCTCTGCTTTTTAATAGTTTGTCATAGCTTTCCTTCCGAGGAGCAAGTGTCTTAATTTCATGGCTGCAGTCACCATCCACAGTGCTTTTGGAGCCCAAGAAAATAAAATCTATCACTGTTAACCACTTTTTCCCCTTCTCTTTGCCTTGAAGTGATGGGACCAGATGCCATGATCTTAGCTTTTTGAATGTTGAGTTTTAAGCCATTTTTTTCACGCTACTCTTTTACTCTCATCAAGAGAATCTTTAGTCCTCTTTGCTTTCTGCCATTAGAGTGGTATCATCTGCATATCTGAAGTTGTTGATGTTTCTCCTGGCAGTCTTGATTCCAGCGTGATTCATCCAGCCTGGCATTTTGCATGATTGTAGCAGCAGAGGACAATAACAGACCACATTTTCTGATCCACATCAACACAGTAAAATCTAGGTGGTTCTTAACTTCTGTAAGTTTGCTCTAAATTCAGTTATTTAAAATTTAGCAATCAGAACAAGTTACCCCGTAAAAACCATGATAAAATTGATACATTTTCATGCAATGGCTTTCAAATCCTTTTAAGCCAATAGTGTTTCTTAAATAGTACAATGTTAGTGTGAACTCTGGATTTCTCTGATCCCAGTTTATTTCTTTTTTTTTTTAATCTGAACCTTGAGGTCCTCAGATTCTCAGGAAGGGTTGGGAGTTTAACAGGTTTGGCAGTACTAGGAGAAATATCAGGTAACTGGGTAAAAGATACATTGACTTGGTACTGGATTCCCTAACTTGTGGAAAGACCGTAAGGGTAAAGGGGAGGCAAGATACATGTTTCACAATTAGAAATTTTTATTCTATTAAACTGTGTGTATATTGCTCATGATAGTCAAATATCAGTTTGATTTAATTATGAGAACTGAATTACAGAGAATGGATTGGTAGATCAGATTACTCTTCACTATTGGAGGAATAACACAAAATGAATGTCCTATTAATTGTGTCAGATGGTCCTATTTAGGAAGAAAACTAAGTAGGAGTGCATTATCTCTTCACTTATAGTCAACATGGAGAATTCTCTGTAAGAGAGTAGGATGTTTTTTCATAAGGGTGTGCTTTCCACGGAAATGATTTCTTTCCATACATGGATCACGAGTTTCAAATTTCAAACCATTTGAACTCTCTTATTATAGCAGAAGTTTTGTTGTGTACTACATCCATTCCTGTCCAACTTCAGTGACAAAATGATTCTCTCATTTGTATGTATAAAAACAATGCCAGAAATGAAAACAAAACTCATGATTCATGTGATTTTGTACTTTTCTTTCAGAAGAAGAAAAGAGCCATTGAGATGAAGATTATAATTTCAGCAACAAAGGAAACATTTAAGGCTCAGGCAGCCCTTAAATTCAATGCTAGTAATATATGAAATAAATTATAAGCCTTACATTTCTCTCAGTTCTTGTAGGTACGTACTTGCCAATGCAGAGACAAGATTGCTTAATTTTAGGTGTATTTCTTAGTTCAAGATGGGGGTTTAGTCACTTAGTTGTGTCCGACTTTGCGAACACACTCAGTCGTGTCTGACTCTTTGCTTCCCCATGGACTGTATCCTGCCAGGCTTCTCTGTCCATGGGATTTCCCAGGCAAGAATACTGGAGTAGATTGCCATTTCCTTCTCCAGGGGATCTTCCCAACACAGGAATTGAACCTGGGTCTCTTGCATTGCAGGCAGTTTCTTTACCAACTGAGCTAAAGACAAATCCACTTTAAAAATCATTCTGGGGAGGGAGGTGGGAGGGGGGTTCAGGATGGGGAACACATGTAAATCCATGGCTGATTCATGTCAATGTATGGCAAAAACCACTACAATGTTGTAAAGTAACTAGCCTCCAACTAATAAAAATAAATGAAAAAAAAAAAGTGCTAATAAAAATAAAAATCCTTCTGTTATTTACAAAGTTAATAGTAATCAAAAGCTCAAACAATTTTTGAGAGATTCTTACAATCTTTTTATTGGAAGGGACCTTAGAGGACATCTACTTTAGTACATGACTCTTGTACATGACTCTTCTAGCACGGCCAGGCTAAACTGCTTCCAGTGGCCTCTTCCTGCCCCCTGCCGGTCCCCTGCTAGTCTTCTGTGCTTTGGATTACAGATCTCTGTTCCTTGAATTTATTAAGCTCTCTAAGACTCTGTAACTTCCCTGGTGGTTCAGACGGTAAAGCGTCTGCCTACAATGCTGGAGACCTGGGTTCGATCCCTGCGTCAGGAAGATCCTCCAGATAAGAAAATGGCAATCCACTCCAGTATTCTTGCTTGGGAAATCTCATGGACAGAGGAGCCTGGCAGGCTACGTCCATGGGGAAGCAAAGAGTCAGATACGACTGAGTGACTTCATTTCAAGACTCTGTACTGCCTTGAACGCTCTTCTCACATCCCTGTTCCTATGACTTGCTTCTTGACATTAAGCAGATTTCAATGAAATTTCACCTCCCCATACAGGCCTTTCCCAGACTACCTTATCTACCTGCCCACCCCCCTGCCCCTTTCAATCTCCAAAACTCTCTACCATATAACTGTTTTCTTTCCTTCATAATAATTGTCACTATCTGGAATGATTATGTTTGTTTGTTTATTGTCTGTCTTCCTCATTGTCTCCATGGGAGCAGGGGCTGTGTTTGTCTCCTGAAGCATCTCTGGTGGACTGTCCCAGTGTAGATGTCTGACAGATATTTATAGAATGAATGAGTAACCATCAATGGTTCATCATTGTGCAAATCACTACTGCACTGATATGTCTGCTTTTTACCACTTTTCTACCACTGATCTTAGTTATTCCCCCTGAAATAACCCAAATCACCTGCTTGATTCCCTCTTTTTCAAAGAGTTTTCACACACTGGGATGCCAGTCATCTCTCATTGAGGCGTATCTTGTCCAGTTTCCTCACCAGCTCCTCGTCTGGCATGATTTTGGAGTGTGGGCATCATCCAGATTATCTGTCACTGGGAGTTTTTGGTTTTGCTGTTGATACCCAACACTAGACACATGGGGTTATATGGAGTCTGGAGAGAGATAGTTCAGTTAAACTTTTTTTTGATTGATGTAATATTGAAATGCTCTATCTTTGATAAAAATTATCTTTTGTTACTTGACTCATGCATCCCACCTGGGCTGGTGGTCTGTTTCACCATAGATAATATACATGCTGTTCTTTCAAAACATCCCACCCTCATGTTCTCCCCCAGAGTTCAAAAGTCTGTTCTGTACTTCTGTGTCTCTTTTTCTGTTTTGCATATAGGGTTATCGTTACCATCTTTCTAAATCCCATATATATGTGTTAGTATGCTGTAATGTTCTTTATCTTTCTGGCTTGCTTCACTCTGTATAATGGGCTCCAGTTTCATCCATCTCATTAGAACTGATTCAAATTGGCTGATTCATGTCAATGTATGACAAAACCCACTGAAATGTTGTGAAGTGATTGGCCTCCAACTAATAAAATAATATTTAAAAAAAATTATCTTTTGCCTACATATAAGTGCCGTGAAACTATTTATGTATGATATCATTATCAGAATTACTTTTGACTTGTTAAAAACCTTGTTTTATTGTGAAATACAACACAGAAGTAGGTAAAACAAATTTACACTCTAATGTATATTTAGTTATCACACAAGTCAAGAAATAGAATATTACCAGTGTCCCAGAAAGCCCTATTATGTTATCAGTCTCAACTCCTCCCTGGAGCTAATTAATATCCTCATTTTTAAAAGAAACACTTCCTTGATTACTTATTTTTTTAATAGATTTACCACTTATATATCCTTATCTAGCCAATATAGTTTGTAATTCAGCTTTACCTGTTATAAAACTATGTATAAATGAAACCAAGATTGCTCTGAGAAATATCAACAACCTCAGACATGGAGATGATACCACTCTGATGGCAGAAAGCAAAAAGAACTAAAGAGCCTCTTGATACAGGTGAAAGAGGAGAGTGAAAAAGCTGGCTTAAAACTCAACATTCAAAAATCTAAGATCATGGCATCCAGTCCCATTACTTCATGGTAAATAGAAGGGGAAAAGTAGAAGAAATGACAGATTTTATTTACTTGGGCTCCAAAATCACTGGGGATAGTGACTGTTGCCATGCAATGAGAAGACACTTGCTCCTTGGAAGGAAAGCTATGACAAACCTAGACAGTGTATTAAAAAGCAGACAGATCACTTTGACGACAGAGGTCCGTATAGTTAAAGCTATGGTTTTTTCAGTAGTCATGTACAGATGTTAAGAGCTGGCCTATAAGAAAGGCTGAGCGCCGAAGAGTTGATGCTTTTGAACTGTAGTGCTAGAGAAAACTCTTGAGAGGCCCTTGGACTGCAAGGAGTCAAACCAGTCCATCCTAAAGGAAATCAACCATCAATATTCACTGGAAGGACTGATGCTAAAGCTGAAGCTCCAATCCTTTGGCCACCTGAAGTGACGAGCCGACTTACTGGAAAAGACCCTGATGCTGGGAAAGATTGAGAGCAAAAGGAGAAGGGGATGTCAGAGGATGAGATGGTTAGATAGCATAACCAACTCAGTGGACATGAATTTGAGGAAACTCTAAGAGATAGTGAAGGACAGGGGAGCCTGATGTGCTGCAGTCCATGGGATTGCAAAGAGTTGGACAGACTGAATGACTTAACGACAGCAACAACACTACACGCTTAGTTGCTTAAAACAGCACCCATATATTACCTCACAGTTCTGTAGATCAGAAGTCTGGGATGGTATGGCTGGGTTCTCTGCTTAAGGTAATACTTATATAAAGCTAGAGTTTAGTGTGTTGATTGGGGCTGAGTTCTCATTTGTCCTTGATTAGTTACAAAGTTGATTTCTGAGATCCAGCTCTTTTTGATCTCTCTATTTCTGTGTGTTTTCTATTTCATGAACTTCTGCTCTTATTTCTTTCTTTATATTTTCTTTGAATTTATTTTACTGTTCTTTTTAAAAAAAAAACCTCTTGAGATTGATGCTTAGTTTATTTTTTTGTATTTTGTGATATAGGCATATATAAGGCTTTTGATTATCTCCCTAAGCATTAATTTCTCATGAATTTGTATTTTTGTTATTTTTAAATGTTTATTATGATTTCTTCTTTGACTGACATAAATTATTTTAAGAATGTTGTTTATTAATTTCTAAACATATGAACAAAAAGTGAAAGTGTTAGTCACTCTGTTGTGTCTGACTCTTTGCAACTTTACCCACTGTAGCCCACCAGGCTCCTCTATCCATGGTCTTCTCCAGGCAAGAATACTGGAGTGGGTAGCCATTACCTTCTCCAGGGAATTTTCCGGACTCAAGGATTGAATCTAGGTCTCCTGCATTGCAGATAGATTCTTTACCGTCTGAGCAAGCATATGAATATTTCTTAATTATTTCTTTTGTGACTAATTTGTTGCATACTTGAATTGTGGGGAGAGAACATCCTCGGACTAAATCTTTGTAATTTGCTTTGAATTGCATTTCAGCCTAGTACATTATCAGTTTTTATAAATGTTCTGTGTGTGCTTGGGGGAAGAAAGATATTCTTCAGTTCTTTTCATTTGTTTAAGTTTTTAAAATGAAAGTATTATGTGTACTTTTTATACTGTTTGTGTTGAGTTCCCTTGCTGGTATTCTGTTTTCCAGTTCCAGAATTCTAATTTCTTTTCCCAGTTTGTTCTCCTAACTTGTGGACCTCCCAGTTCTGTCAGAATGTTCAACCCTTGGTTTTTATTCATGCAACTCTATGGTTGTCTCACAAACTAGGTCTGATAATCCTGATATTATAAATTTCTCTGGGGCATTTTCTGTTTTGGTCATTTCTGTTCTTGTTAATGTTATGTGTATCTTGTTGTCTTTGATTATGTATTGCATGAGCTAAACAAGAAATTATCTGTAGCAACATTATGATGGCTGGGTTCTTGTTACCCTCCTGCCAACTCTCCCCCACACCCTGCACTTAACCACCTGCTGCTACCCCTTTCAACCAGATAACTGTTGGCACTAACCATCTGAATGTGGGGCCACCTCATCCAAGGTACACTTAGAGGTTTATTTAGGTCACTCAGGTGACATAAAGCTATCATTCAGGTCTGTTCTGGGACTTATATTTCTTTCTGATTTCCTTTATCCTAAGAGTGTTGCTCTTGGGGTTTCAGCTTCAAGTGAGTGATCCTTGTTGTACTTTCTTCTTTTGAAACAGTTTTACCTTTGACTTTCTTGCCTCTGGATTTATGAGTTTCAAGAGCAAGCCTGTTTTTCTCCCTATTTTTCTGAATCTTCCTTCAAGTGTCTGTGAGCTAAAATTGTTTTGGGTGATTTGGATTACCTCTCTGAGTTCTATTCCTTTGCCTTGATATCAGCCAGGTAATTCTTCATAACCTTCAGTCTTTGGGGATTTTTAGACTGTTCTTTAGAAATATTCCCTCCAGCATTTGTATTTGTTCTCAAAGGGACATTTCATCCAAGTTATTTAGTTACTTGAAGCTGAAGTGTCTGAGTTTTTAAAGCCTTGAAAAATTAATTAGTATTATTCGTATAAAATTGTAGTTAAATCCAATTTGGCTTTAAGTTTTTCTCTCAATTTGAATTCAGTTCAGTTCACTCGCTCAGTCGTGTCCCACTCTTTGTGACCCCATGGACTGAAGCACGCCAGGCTTCCCTGTCCACCACCAACTCCCGGAGCTTACTCAAACTCATGTCCATCGAGTCGGTGATGCCACTTAACCATCTCATCCTCTGTCGTCCCGTTCTTCTCCCACCTTCAATCTTTTCCAGCATCAGAGTCTTTTCCATTGAGTCAGTTCTTCGCATCAGGTGACCAAAGTATTGGAGTTTCAGCTTCAGCATCAGTCCTTCTAATGAATATTCAGGACTGATCTCCTTTAGGATGGACTGGTTTTATCTCCTTGTAGTCCAAGGGACTCTCAAGAGTCTTCTCCAGCACCACAGTTCAAAAGCATCAATTCTTTAGCACTCAACTTTATTTATAGTCCAACTGTCACATCTATACATGAGCACTGGTAAAACCATAGCTTTGACTAGATGGACCTTTGTTGGCAAAGTAATGTCTGCTTTTTAATACGCTGTCTAGGTTGGTCATAGCTTTTCTTCCAAGGAGCAAGCGTTTTTTAATTTCATGGCTGCAGTCACCATCTGCAGTGATTTTGGAGTCCAAGAAAATAAAGTTTCTCACTGTTTCCATTGTTTCCCCATCTATTTGTCATGAAGTGATGGGACCGGATGCCATGATCTTAGATTTCTGAATGTTGAGTTTTAAGCCAGCTTTTTCACTCTCCTCTTTCATTTTCATCAAGAGGCTCATTAGTTCTTCTTTGCTTTCTGCCATAAGGGTAGTATCATCTGCATATCTGAGGTTATTGATATTTCTCCCAGCAATCTTGATTCCAGTTTGTGCTTCATCCAGCCTAGCATTTTGCATGATGTACTCTGTATAGAAGTTAAATAAGCAAGGTGACAATATATAGTCTTGATGTACCCTTTTTCCCAATTTGGAACCAGTCTGTCATTCCATGTCCAGTTCTAACTGTTTCTTCTTGACCTACATACAGATTTCTTAGGAGGCAGGTCAGGTGGTCTGGTATTCCCATCTCTCAAAGAATTTTCCACAGTTTGTTGTGATCCACACAGTCAAAGGCTTTGGTATAGTCAATAAAACAGAAGTAGATCTATTTCTGGAACTCTCTTGCTTTTTCTATGATCCAGTGGATATTGGCAATTTGATCTGCCTTTTCTAAATCCCGCTTGAACATGTGGATCAATTTGAATACTGGTAGTTAAAAGACTGTTCTTGACACCTGTGTTTATATTTACTCACACACTTAAATTCTGATTCCCAGGGTTTACATTACTTGATTTCCATAGAGAACAGGTGGGACCAAATGTTCTTTATATATACTTACATATAGAACTTTTGTGGGTGCTGAGTCTTCTTAATAGGAATTACTTAATTTTTATCCCTAGTTTCCTTCAAAATGAGCTGTACCATTCTTGACAGAGAGTGGAATATTTAATGTTTCCTGGGTGTTCTCCCAAATCAGCCATAGAAAATAAAAAAATGATTCATTCTCAGAAACACTTTGCACATCTTTTACCTGGAAAGTGACTGACTTAGATCTTCATATGTTGGCTCCTTCCTGTTAGTGATATTCCACTTCAAATGTCACCTTTGTAGAGGGGGCTTTTTGAGTAATCACTCCTTGTTTCTCCCTTCATAACATGTATCATTATCTGATAATAATCTTGCATTTTTTTCTCCCTTAGTAAAATGTGAAGCACCATGAGGGCAAGGATTTTGCCTATCTTGTTCACAACTGTCTCATGTCTTATTTACTCTTTCTCTGAATCATGTTAGGCAGTCAGTAATTTTTTTGTTTAATAAATGAATGAATAGAACAAATGTTTATTTCTTGAAAATATTTGAAATTGTGACTTCATTTTCTCTAAATGTCACATTCATCCTTTAAAAATGTGTGATTCCATTGAATTAAAGTTTTCTAAAATAAGTGTTGTGTCTGCTTTCTCTTGCCTTTTTTCAAAAACGATTTTGGTAAATATTGAATGAAAAGTCAGACAATTAAAAGTCTGACTTAACCCTAAAGTTAGAGTGTTAGAGTGACAAATATTTAGCATTAGGCACCACTGAGACTTTCTTGTATATTGCGCTGGAAGGAGATCAGTGTGACTGGAGTGGAAGAATCAAGGGAAAGAAGAGTCAGATATGACATAGAGGAGAGGAGATTAAGACCTGATGGCTTATGTGGACTTTGACTTTCAGTCTTAATGATATGGGAGGCCACTAGAGGATTTTGAGCAGAGAAGTGACATAGAGGTGAGTGTGGACTATAGGGATACTAAAGTATGGCCTACTTCCGAGCTCTCATGTCAGTTCCACTGGCTATTTTGTCTCTCTCTGCCAAGACCACCCTTTCTTTTTTTTTTTTTTTTTTTTCATTTATTTTTATTAGTTGGAGGTTAATTACTTCACAACATTGCAGTGGGTTTTGTCATACATTGACATGAATCAGCCATGGAGTTACATGTATTCCCCATCCCGATCCCCCCTCCCACCTCCCTCTCCACCCGATTCCTCTGGGTCCTCCCAGTGCACCAGGCCCGAGCACTCGTCTCATGCATCCAGCCTGGGCTGGTGATCTGTTTCACTATAGATAATATACATGCTGTTCTTTCGAAACATCCCACCCTCACCTTCTCCCACAGAGTCCAAAAGTCTGTTCTGTACATCTCTGTCTCTTTTTCTGTTTTGCATATAGGGTTATCGTTACCATCTTTCTAAATTCCATATATATGTGTTAGTATGCTGTAATGTTCTTTATCTTTCTGGCTTACTTCACTCTGTATAATGGGCTCCAGTTTCATCCATCTCATTAGAACTGATTCAAATGAATTCTTTTTAACGGCTGAGTAATATTCCATGGTGTATATGTACCACAGCTTCCTTATCCATTCGTCTGCTGATGGGCATCTAGGTTGCTTCCATGTCCTGGCTATTATAAACAGTGCTGTGATGAACATTGGGGTGCACGTGTCTCTTTCAGATCTGGTTTCCTCAGTGTGTATGCCCAGAAGTGGTATTGCTGGGTCATATGGCAGTTCTATTTCCAGTTTTTTAAGGAATCTCCACACTGTTCTCCATAGTGGCTGTACTAGTTTGCATTCCCACCAACAGTGTAAGAGGGTTCCCTTTTCTCCACACCCTCTCCAGCATTTATTGCTTGTAGACTTTTGGATAGCAGCCATCCTGACTGGCGTGTAATGGTACCTCATTGTGGTTTTGATTTGCATTTCTCTGATAATGAGTGATGTTGAGCATCTTTTCATGTGTTTGTTAGCCATCTGTATGTCTTCTTTGGAGAAATGTCTGTTTAGTTCTTTGGTCCATTTTTTGATTGGGTCGTTTATTTTTCTGAAATTGAGCTTCAGGAGTTACTTGTATATTTTTGAGATTAATTCTTTGTCTGTTTCTTCATTTGCTATTATTTTCTCCCAATCTGAGGGCTGTCTTTTCACCTTGCTTATGGTTTCCTTTGTTGTGCAAAAGCTTTTAAGTTTCATTAGGTCCCATTTGTTTATTTTTGCTTTTATTTCCAATATTCTGTGAGGTGGAAGACCACCCTTTCTTAATTTTTATAGCTCAGTTCTAATTCTCAGTACATTTAGTAGAGAGTATCTTGCCAGATCCTCCCCTCAAGCCTGTGCCTTCTTATTTTTCTTATTTGGCGGAGTGTTGGCTGTACTTGGAATTTTGCTCTTCTATGTATATTTTAGAATCAGCTTATTGTAATTCCTCAGAAAACTCTCTTGGGATTCTGATTGAAATTGCATTGACTGTATAGATTAATATAGAGATAACTGATATCCTTTAGCCTTAAAATTGGAAAAACTTCATTGATCTAGGTCATCTTTAATGACTTTGAATAAACTTTACATGCATATACACACACAAGTACACACATATATGTATATTTGAATAGAGGTCTTAAGTATCTTTTTATGTTAAGTCCTAAGTGTCTTTTTTGTTGTAAAGATGATTTTTTAAAATAACATTTTATGTTTCTTATTGATGCTTACAAATACAGTTGATATTTGTATACTAAGTTTGTATTTAGCTTCCTTGTTAACACTTATAATTCTAATAATTTTTAGATTCCTTTGCATTTTCTTTATAAACAATAATATCTGTAAATTCTGGGTTTCTCTTTCCAGTTCTATATAGCTTATTCTTTTTTTTTTTTTTTAACTTGCTGAGCTGTCTGGAACCCACCAGGATAATGTTTAATAGTAATGTTAATAAGTATTAATAGCAGAATTTCTTGTCATGTTCTTAACTTTTAAAGGGGCTATATCTAAATATTCCACATTGAAGAATGATTATTGTAGATTTTTTCAGATATTTTTATCAAGATATGAACATTTAAAAGGCATTTAATTAGGAACATATTACTCTTTAGATTTACATTCCTACCATTAGTATATAAAATGGCCACTTTTTGTGTCAGTTCTTTATATCACATAAGGTACTCAAATTTTTTTAAGTTTCAGATTTCATAAGCAGCAAAGAAAATTTCTTTACTGGTTTAGATTTATTTATTCCTTTTAAACCAATACTTTATGTTGATACAACTGTTCTTCTTAAAGATAGTATAGGATTTTTTTTAAGCAAAAAACTTATTTCAAAATAATTTCAGATTTAAAGTTGTAAAGATCATATAAAGAATTTCCTGTTCCATGGAGTCTTGACCCAGATCCCCCAAATGTAAACATTTTATAATATTTACTTTATCATTCTTTCTGTTTCTCTTCCTCTATATCTACATACATTTTTTTTCCTGAATTGATTTAAGTTGCAAATTGTCTCTAAAAACTTTGATATTCTCCTTTTATTTTTTTCTTTTAAGCTTTTTATTAGACTGTTCTAGAGATTTAGGCTGTGCCTTATTTATTTTATCAAAATTTAATTGACATGTAACATTGGTTCCAAGTGTACAAGATAATGATTTCATGTTTGTATACATTACAAAAGGATCACATAAATCTGCTTACCATCCATCACCACACATAGTTACATATTTTTTCTTGTGAAGAGCACTTAAAATTTGCTTTTAGCCACTTTCAAATATACAGTAGAGTATTATTAACTATAGTCACCATGCTGTACATTGCATCCCTAGGACTTGCTCATTTTATAACCAGAAATTTGTACCTTTGGATCACCACTCATCTTGTCATTTCTTAAAACGAGAGGATTATTTTATGTAACCACCTTACTATTGTCAAAAAAAATAATTGATACAATATTATCTAATCTGTGGGCTTCCCTTGTGGCTCAACTGGTAAAGAGTTCGCTTGCAATGTGGGAGACCTGGCTTCGATCCCTGGGTTGGGAAGATCCCTTGGAGAAGGGAAAGGCTACCCACTCCAGTATTCTGGCCTGGAGAATTCCATGGATTACAGTCCATGGGGTTGCAAAGAGTCGGACACGACTGAGCGACTTTCACTTTGCTATCTAATCTGTACACTTTTAAATTTTATAATTTACCCTTTATAGCAAAAAGCTTTTTTATTGTCTAGCATCCAATCCAGGATCATGCATTATATTTAGTTATCATGACTCTTAATCTTCTTTTCTGAAACAGTTACTTAGTCGTTTCTTATGTTTCATGACATAGACATTTTTAAAGAATACAGGCCAGTTATTGAGTAGAATATTCCTCAGTTTGGGCTTGTCTGTTATGGTTAGACTCATGTTTTACCCTTTTGGAAGAATGTATGTGTATATGTAATTTACATACACATTTATATCTCTTTATCTCTCTATATTAAGAACTGACCTTACATGATTAACTCTTAATTCCAAGCTTTCCCAATTTTCATGTTTGTAACTTCCTTTTATGAGAATGAGACGAAACCCGCATTATCCACAATATGTTTACTTATTTGCTTAATTCTAGAATATACATAAAGAAGTTTCATATCTCTGTAAAAAATCACTGAGTGTAATATTTGTTTATATTTCTTTAGCTTAAGGAAAGTATGTAGTTAAAATACTGTTTTCAAAAACAGTGTGTGTGTGTGCTCAGTCACTCAGTAATGTCTGACTCTGCGACCCCATGGGCTGTAGTCTGCCAGGATCCTCTGTCCATGGAATTCTCCTGGCAAGAATACTGGAGTGAGTTGCCATTTCCTCCTCCAGGAGATCTTCCTGACCCAGGAATCGAACGCACGTCTCCTGTTTTGGCAGTGTATTATTTACCACTAAACCACCTGGGAATCCCTTTCAAAAGTTGCCTGGGGTTAATTCTTTTCCCTGCCCAGGCTTGTTCAGTGTAGTTATAGTATTCATTTCAAATATAGTTAAGTACATTTTTTCGATTGTGTTTCATTACTTCCCTCCTATTATTATTAGTAGTAGTAGTGGTAGCGTATGAAACAATGTGGTTTTAAAAGAACTGTACAAAAAGATTGGATAGGTTATTGGAGTACTGAGAAATAAAATTTATGACTTTTAATTGTGTTTGTTCTTTCAGGAAATCATTTAATACTTCACATTAGGACAAATATGTGAAAATTCCTGCCAACCTGTGAGAACTTCTTCCTTCGGACATTTTTTGTTCTACTTACTGTACAGCTTTCTTAGAAGTTCTTTTTTGATGCCATGTTCTGTGGCTTGCATCTTAAGAGGAGTTTGTCTTCATGAAGATTCCTAACATTGGTAATGTGATGAATAAATTTGAGATCCTTGGGGTTGTAGGTGAAGGTAAGTTTAACATTCTTTGAGCTTTTGAGCAATGTACAGTTATATCTACCACCAAAAAAGTTATTAATTCAAATTCTATTATGTCAGCTAGGCTTATTTTGACTAACTTAAAATTTATATAAGTTAAATTTTACTTAATGCATGAGAAATAAATGAATAAATAGCTTCTGTTTGTCTATGACAATGATAAACCACATTTTATAAATTCTGAGCCTCACGATTTGGTCATATTTTAACATCTCTGAAATCAGGATGTGTGTTACAATCAGTAGCATGTCGTGGTTTAATTGGCAGAACTTTTTCTTTCCTAGTAGTACATAAAATAATACTTATAATCAATGACCTAATCAATTTGATGAAATATGATAATTTGGTTTTTCATAAGTCTTCCTAATTTTTCTTTTTTTTTGGTAATGTTAGCTTTTAAAGATAACTTCATGGAGATTTTGATATATGATTCTTTTAACAGTATAAGTTATTATAATTATGATTTCTTTATATCTTTAAAGCAATGTTACAAAAGCTTGGTATTTCAGAATTTTCAAGTGTATTTTATTTATTTTTTTTATTTTTTTTAAATTTTATTTTATTAGTTGGAGGCCAATTACTTCACAACATTTCAGTGGGTTTTGTCATACATTGACACGAATCAGCCATAGAGTTACACGTATTCCCCATCCCGATCCCCCCTCCCACCTCCCTCTCCACCCAATCAAGTGTATTTTAAATTTCAAAAGAAATTTTACACCTTACCTATGTCAACAGCATAGTTGTTCTGGAATTTAATAGCAAGTTGTTAAATCCTTTTCAAATAAGTAGAAACAATTAAAATATTATGTAATCAATGTGTATTTGCTTCAAGGTCTGAAGTTTGAAGATAAAAAAAGGATCCTTCTTTCTTCATTTAACTCCTTTTCCTCTTTTTCAATGATATTCATTATGTAGATAAAATTCATTCTTAATGTCTTATTTACTATTAATTTTATAATACCTGATTTATTACTTTTTTCCATAAGTGTTATATAGATTTATGCTGTAAAAATACTCACTGGAGAACATCAGCTCCTTGGATGTAACAAAGTTGGAATGTTTCAAATTCTGGGCCTAAGTTTTTCTGTATCTTGACCTTTTTCTTAGTATGCCTGTAGGTGATCATCTTCTCAGGGATCAGCTTAGATTAACTACAACTACCAGTTGTTGTTGTTGTTTTCGATTGCTTAGTCATGTCTGACTCTTTGCAACCCTCTGGACTGCAGCACACCAGGCTTCCCTGTCCTTCACCATCTCCCAGAGTTTGCTCAGACTCATGTCCATTGAGTTGATGATGCCATCCAGCCATTTCATCCTCTGTCATCCCCTTCTCCTCCTGCCCTAAATCTTTCCCGTCATCAGGGTCTACAACTACCAGACTGGCATATAAATCAAAATATGTTAGTTTCAGGTTGTAATCAGAACCATCATTGCTATTTTTTTCTTTGTAAACTACCTCAGATGCTTCTTGGCTATGAAATACATATACATTAAGGAAATTAAAAGCTGTCAAGCAAACGCTACATCCATGCAGCCTAAGCAGTGCATTTTCACCCCATAGAAAAACTAACACGGGCCATTAAATGAGGATTGGATGACTGCTTGATGATTGTGGAGTTCAATTGGATGGCTATAAGGGCTGGTTTCATCCTAACTGTGATAATAAGATTCTTCCATCTCAACCAATTGAAGGATACTTACTCTGGTTCCCCAATCTCTGTTGCAGACACATTTTCCAATTTCATCTCCCTGAAATCTTCTTTTCAGACACGAACACAGGCTTTTCCTGTCTGTAAATGTCAATCATTTCTGCCAACTTCAGTTATCGTATATTACATTTTGATTCTCCTAATTAGATTTTTTCACATTATAACTTTTGCCTCAATTTCCTTACTGTCAACTCTGTGTTCTGGGTTTAAGGACATAGTTGATTGGCTAATTAATAGGATAAGTAACCCAAAAGGTAGTGATGTATCTCATTTGAAATGTATCAAATAAAGTGGGAGTGCTTAGCTACAAATGGTCAGAGATCCTTGGACTACTTATGCTGGTGCCATTGAACTTAGTATTTATGGCAAAAATGTAGCAACTCCTACTAGTTATTAATTGGAATGCTGAGGTGCTGCTGCTGCTGCTGCTAAGTCACTTCAGTCATGTCCGACTTTGTGCAACCCCATAGACGGCAGCCCACCAGGCTCCCCCATCCCTGGGATTCTCCAGGCAAGAACACTGGAGTGGGTTGCTGTTTTCTTTGTCCAATGTGTGAAAGTGAAAAGTGAAAATGAAGTTACTCAGTCATCTCTGAGTTTGTGCGACCCCATGGACTGCAACCTACCAGGCCCCTCCGTCCATGGGATTTTCCAGGCAAGAGTACTGGAGTGGGGTGCCATTGCCTTCTCTGATGCTGAGGTGAGGCCTGTACTATTTTGTGAGTCAGAGAAGACATTCTAGTGTCCTAGAAGAGAATTTAATTGTCTCCTAGGAGAGAGAACGTATTTGATAGGCTCCATGCTTGAGCCTACCCTTGTGAAACCATTAGCTCTTAAATTTTGAGTTCCCTAGAATCTTTTGAAGTAATTTTAATTTACTCTTAAAGTTCTTAGGTGCAAATCACATCTCTAGAAATTTTTAAATGTCTGAAGTAAAATTTTCCTTAAAAAGAGAAACATTAAAAAAAGAGAGAGAGAAACATTAAAAAGTACATGCTTGTTGGCGAAATGAGTTGCTTATACTTTTGGTTTATAAAAAATATATGAGAAATATTCATGCTTTCTTTGTATATGGCTCATTGCATTATCACTGCAGAATATTATCATTTTAGGAATCACTGTTATTCCATGTTTTGATAGCCACTGTAAATATAATAGAACTTTGATTTTTCCAAGAGCTGTACTTTGTATACATGTCCCTAATAGTGCACTTCTTTTTATTATAGGAGCCTATGGAGTTGTACTTAAATGCAGACATAAGGCAAGTACATGGTTTTTAAAAAGAAATATCTGTTTAACATTTTTGAAACTAATGTAGTATTCTGTGCATGTGGGCATATAATTAAAACTGTCTGTCTGTGATGATGGTGATGCTTAATGGAGAATTAATATGGGAACCTAAAAAAAGAGACTACTTTGGGTAAGCTTTATCATGATTAGTCATTAGTTTTTTATACTCATGTGCTATTTTTTTCAACTGACCTATATGTGGATGGGAAGCTGCCTAATGGGAAGAGAGAAAAGGTGGTAGAGAAGAAATCAAAGTAGTGGCAGATTTAATTTATGTCCAAGAACTTAAGAGCAAGGAGTTTCATGCAGTCAGTGTTTTTCTTGTAGAACCAGTAACTTAAATTGCTTATTGGGTCAGAATCCAGATTTTGAAGGGTAGTGGATAGGTGTTTGGTTATGAAATAGGGCTTGAAGTATTAGTGTATGATTATGACTCTTAGCTGTTGTTGATCACCCTTGAATAGCCTTGAAATGAATCTTATTATATAGATAATTTGACTATGGTTAATAATCACCAGTTATTCAGGGAGGTTATTTCAAGTTTCCACAGGTGTTGCTGTATTGAGCATGTTTTACTCAGAGACTACCTTTAACCTGGCAAGTGTTGAAGCTATAACAATTTCAAACATTAGGTTAAATATTTTTCTAATATGGTATAGCTAGTCTGAATGTTAATATCTGGCCTCATACTATTTTGTGCATATTTTGTTAAGACCAAGGTTTAAATTTTTTTGATATTTTATAGTGATATAATTTATATTTGAGATGAGCTTTGCAATTTAGTCTGAGCCATTTAAACTCTCAAATCTGTCACAACACACATAAAGATGATGTAATTTTTATGTTTGCTTTTTCTTTCCTACTGTACAAAATATTACTTAACATTTTGAATTTAAGGCTTCATGACAACTGATGTATTTTGGGTTTTACATCACATATCTCTTTAATTCAAAGAATTTTCTATTTTTGAAATTGGGTATTTGAATTATTTTATGTTGATAATAGTTACCTGAAAACCTCTGCCAGTAAATCTTAAAAAAATTATTTGAATACTGTTGGCTCTTGATTCAGGATGACTAAGAATTTAAAATAATAAATATAGTCAAAATAATAGCCCCTTAAATTTCTAATTAAGAAATATCACTGCAGTTTGAAATTAAACAAATAGCTGTCTAGTGAAGTGCTATGCTTTTAGGGAGGTGCCTTGAGTTAAATTTAGGAAGCTTTAAAAATATTCTTGGATAGCTACTACTCAGGGGACATAGGTTATTAGTGTCCAAATTAAATTTGAGTCTTTCGTGAACATAATACCCCTTTTAGTATACTGTGACTCTGTTGATACAACATAGCCAAGGGAAGCTTCAGTTCTTAGTCTTACTCATTGAATTTTAAAACCCAGGGATTTCTGATACATATTGGCACATCTTCCAACAGTATTTTCTCTCAGTTGTTGCACTTCTTCCTGTGACCTTTCTCCCTATACTTTCATCTAGTTTGCTCATTTGTTAAGATATGCTTGTTAACTGTACCTGGTTCTCATATGCACACTATTAGTGCTGGCAAGATGGGCTCAGAGTGAGACTGGATGGGAACTAGTGTCACTGCTGTTGGGAAACCACCTCTAAATGTGAACTCTGATTCCTTTGTCCATGTGCAGGGCATTTTGAGTTCTAAGGATGAATAAACCATAGTTTTCTTGCCTTTGTATGTCTTATGGTCTATCTGAAGAGTTAGAAGGATGCATATTTTTTTCAAAAACACACATGTGAGATTGCTGCAAATGAGATTGCATCTTAAAAAAAAATACCTCTTTTTACTGCCTCTCACTAAATGAGGGACTCACAGACCAGCTTTCTGAGTATTGTTGTTTTTTCCTTTCATGCACTAAAAAAGATACCACTGGGTGGAAAATTTGAAGCATAAATTAGTGTCTATCTCAGAGTAATATAGAATTTTTTCTAGAATTTGCAGTTGTTTCATCATTAAACTTGTTATAGTATACCCTTTTTTCAGCTAGAATCGGGCCTTCAGATCTTTCCCTGGCTATCCAAAAATAGAAGATTTGATGCTTCCGATAAGATTTACCCTTTCGAAAAAAAAAAAAAAAAAAGAATTACCCTTTCGGATCAAACAAATGGATATCTATAAAATATCACAGTATAGTTTTTAAAAAAAGGATATAAACCTCTCTTTGGTGCCTATTATGTGTAAAGTTATCATGCCCATATATCTTTCATACTTTCAAAATTTTTAACAAAATGCTTATAAAAATTTATAAACCAGGTTGGTTGTGATTACTTACACAGGTATGTGTGATTGCTTGTGCATAAATTGGATCTCTTTTTGAGAAGCTTGGCTATGGTTGTATGTATAGTTAAATAATTTCTAGTGTATGGTGTATTTCAACAAGTATGAAAGAAAGTCACTGTTTTAATCTGTGTTCTGTTGCAAGAAATTTAGAGGTCATGTTTATAAACAGATGTATCATAAACCTAATATGATATTGAGCTTTTCCAGGCCAAAGATCAGTTCTTAATTTACTGAAATAAATGCTACCCAATTAAAAAAGAAAAATGTAATTGTACTCTCTTTTTGAGAGCTTCTGTTATCTTTATATGAACACTCTTAGCAGTGACTGTTAAGCTGTTTGTGGGGATTTATAATTTTACTTGCATTTGGAAAAAGTTCTGACTTGGACCTTTACCCTACAAATGTGTGTTGCTTATTTTCTTTTTATTTGTGTGTCTGCTTTGAAGTGCCCAAGAAAGGGGAGGTATGTTTTAGAGCACACTTTTCTTCACAGAAGCCCCAAGATGTCATCTTCATAACAAAATGGGGAGAATGGAATGGAGTTGAAATAGGGAGATGTGATTAGAACTTGAGGCAAGAGAGAGGATAGAGAGAACTGGAGATTGATGATAATCAAGTCTAGGACACGGAGTGCTGATTCATGTAGTTCATTTCCTATGGCTATAGTTGACTTATGAGAAGTTTTTGTTTGTTTTGGAGTAGTAGGTGTATATGCTGTTGAATAACTAGTTATAAAAACTGTGAATAATCCAGTATTGGGGTACAGCCTGTAAGTATTAAATGATAAACTTGACTTAAATTAGAGAAAGTGAAAGTGAAGTTGCTCAGTCGTGTCCGACTCTTTGTGACCCCATGGACTGTAGCCCGCCAGGCTCCTCCATCCATGGAATTTTCTAGGCAAGGGTACTGGAGTGGGTTGCCATTTCCTTCTCCAGGGGATCTTCCCGACCCAGGGATCGAACCCGGGTCTCCCACATTGCAGGCAGATACTTTGCCATCTGAGCCACCTGGGAACCAAAAAGGAAAGACACTGAAGAGAGCTTTTGCAGAGTAGTGGGTCCCTGTGGAGGGATTAAAGATGATCCCAAGGATTGGTGGTAAACTGGAAAAGCATTGGTATCATTTTACCTGACTGGAAAACTTAGAAAGGGTGTATAAGTTTGAAGGGAAAGATGAGTTTGACTTTCATTATTATGAATAATGAATAAAATGTCAGCAGAGTACCAAACCTGATATTAGTAAATACCACATATTGAGCATCTACCATATGTGGTAGGTAGGCAATCTATTTGATGTTTTACATTTAATCCCCACAACCCCCACTCTCCATCCCTACTTTATAAATGAGAAAACTGAGTCAGAGAGAGGCTGTGTAATAGAGCCAAGATTATGCAGCTAATAAGTGGCAAAACCAGGCTTTGATCTGAGTCCAGAAATAGCTTCCTTGTGCCTGAGATGAAACCGAAATGATATGAATCTTCCAAGAGGGAGAGCAGAGCAGAGTGAAAGACGTGTTTAAATAATCTTACTGAAAGGAGAAGGAGCAGACCTCTTGCAAGCAAGGAAAAAAAGATTTTTTTAAGTGGCATTCACTAATAGTTAAAAATCTCATAAAAAGATCCATGATGATAAGGATTGAGGGGTGAGAAAATCCATTTCATTAAACAATGCCATTTATTAATGACTTCTCTAAGTCAAATGATACATTAATACCAAATAGCAAGAGGTTAAGGAGAGAGTAGATAGAGATCTGGATTGCATCATTCTTCTCTTGTGAGAGTTCAGAAATTGAGATTGAGAGTAGTAGGAAGAATAGATTTGATTAAATATTTTCTAGTTAGGAATATCCATATTTCCCCTACTGATAGGCATTCTTTGGATATTTGTTATTGTTTAATAGTCATAAATTTAGCTTTTGTTATAAGCCTTGATTTTTAGCAAGCAATATGTATTTGAATCAGTGATTCCATTTTTCCTTTTCACATTAATTTTGTTTTTCTACCAAAAAACTGAGTGATGATTTGGTTACTTTTTAAAAAAATCAAACTGTTTTAAGAAGATGCTTGAGGAAAAGTCCATGAACTATTATCAGTTTAACAAATTATTTATAGTTGCCATCTAAAACCATAGTTATTCTCTACTGGAACAAAATAAACTTTTTTCAGGTTTTTTCCCCACATTAAATAAAGCAAATGTTTTTCTTTAATTTTTAGTCAACCATGAGAAACAGAATATATGGGATTAATTATGTTAATTACTTTGTCATTTTATTCCTCCTCACTTAAATAAAAGTAACATGTGGGTTCTTGCTTTTGTGTGCAAAATTTCTAGCATTTGAAGAAGATTATAGAGAGACTTGGGGTTTTTCATAAAGATGATAAGCAGCTGGAAATATTTCAATATGAATTGGTTATTTTATCATAATTTTAAAAAATAATTACACTCTGAAATGACGTGAATTTACTGCAGGTTATGAAGATTAATGAGATGTCAGCATTAAACTGGACTTCAGGTCAGGAACAAAGATAGTAGGAATCAGTAATGGGGGAAAACATCTGCCTCTTCTTACAGAGGCACTCATGTAGAACAGATACTTCTGTGTGGTTTCCTTTCTTGACCAGGTTTTTGTTGCTGATCCAGTTAATTGTAGAGCAGTCTCTGGAAGAGGACAAAAGTGTCATCAAGATTGTACTTCTTTGTACTATAATATTTTGCATTTTCAATTCTGCTAGTCAAAGGAAAAATTGCCCATGTTTCTGTTGTCTTATTTTTAGTAAAACAAATAATGACTCGTGTGAATTTCCAGATGAGTCTGACTGTAGGGTAACAAAAGAATCTGGGGCTTTTGTAGGTTTCCTGGTTGCATTTATCCTTTTCATCCTAATCTGGATTTTGTTTTTTGTTCGCTCTTAGTAAATGAGATAAGAGAATGGTCATATTGGAACTAGCCCCACTACTAGCTCTGCATGCATTGTCTGCACAGAAGGCTTTACCTCATTTATCCTTCATGTAGTGACTCAGTTCCTAAATGCTCATCCCTCCTCCCATCCACAGCCCCCCAATCTAGAGGATGAGTTGGCTGGAGCACAAGGTGGACTTTAAAGTTCCCTTTTCTGCCAGTCATAAAAACGTAATTATTCCCTTCTATAAGAGAACATTCTTTCTATACCTTCTCAAGATGAGTAATTTTATTAGTCTTTGATAAATGTCTATGCTTAAGGGATTTAACTGGTTCTTTAATGTGACTTTAAAGCTTCAGGGACCAAAAAATGAGTGTCAGTCATTTTTCTACACAAGCCCAAAATATATAGACATTGGCAGTATAAGAAAAGTAGCTGATCAACAAATGCCTATATAGTGGATACTTTTAAATAGTTCATCATAACTCTTAATGAGTTGTTGAAATCAGTAACTCAAAAGTAGTGCATGAGGATCTATTTTTATATAAAAATAATCCACCCATGAATATTATAAGCTATAGTTAATATTCTACAGTGCTTTTGAACTTTACTATTTCTTAATTTAAAGGTTTAAAAAAAAAAAGTTTGTTCCCTATGTTAAAATATTTTAATTAAAAAGAAAAAAACCTTTCTACTTTTTCTACTTAAAGCACTGTGTTCGAGGCATGGTATTGTAAAATAAAATTCAACCAAATATCCTTTTAGGAAAAATCTATTGAGTGTCTGTGGGCCAGATCTGGCCTGCCACTTATTTTATGGAACCTAGCCACGCTCATTCACTTACATTTTTGCTATGGATGCTTTTGCACTAAAATGACAGAATAGTTTCAGCAGAGACCATATGACATACAAAGTCTAAAATAGTGTATTTATTTTGTGACCCTTCCTGAACAGAAGTTTGCTGACTCTCATGCTGAGCAAGCCCTAACTAGGAGAATACAGTGGAAGCAGAACAGTGGCCTCAGTGGACCAACAATCTCAGTTTCTGTTTGTCTCTTGGCCCTTGGCGCTCTTGGAGTCTGAGGAATAGAATTAATAAAGTGTGGAACTTCCACTGAAAATTATTTTTCCCTTGAGCTGAGCTTGAGTAAATCTTTTGGCTGGTTAAGTAGGAAGTTTTATATTGGTTCCCTCTTTCACGATCAAGTATCAGAATGGAGAATTGGACTTTCTAGGAACTGGGCATGCAGAGACACATGCACTGTTCACTCTGACTGTGTTTCATCACTGGCCTTAATAGCTCTCTTTTCATTCAGAGGTGAATACAAAGAAGAAAACAGTCTTCACTGAGACTATGAAAGGTAACTTGAGTTCATGAGAAGGACATTCTCACAAATATGAAGAGGAAAATTCTTTAGAGGCAAAGAAACTTGAGATAACTTCCCAATATTGTATAATTCAAGTGACCATAAATGAGAAGAAGCAATAGCAATAATCTCTGTTTCAAGTATCTCTTAACTTCCAGGCATTGTGCTGGACTTGGTGTTTTATTTTCATTACTCTTTAGATCCTCACAACAGCTATAAAAGTTAGAAAGAATTACCTTCCTTTTTTTTTTTAATTTTTTTTTTAAATATTATTTTATTAGTTGGAGGCCAATCACTTCACAACATTTCAGTGGGTTTTGTCATACATTGACATGAATCAGCCATATAGTTACACGTATTCCCCATCCCGATCCCCCCTCCCACCTCCCTCTCCACCCGATTCCTCTGGGTCTTCCCAGTGCACCAGGCCCGAGCACTTGACTCATGCATCCCACCTGGGCTGGTGGTCTGTTTCACCATAGATAATATACATGAACAGACTTTTGAATTACCTTCCTTTTAAATGGAGGAAACTGATGCTCAAATAGGTTAATTTCCTAAAAACCATACAAGTTAGTAGGTGCTTGAGCCAGGAAATAAACCACATAGGCCCTTATATTTTTTAATTGACATACAGTTGATTTACAGTGTTGTGACCTTTTTTAAAAAAAAAGGAAGTAAAATTCACATAATATAAAACCAACCATTTTAAAGTGTACAGCTCAGTAGCATTCAGTACATTCACAATATCGTACAATCACTACCTCTATCAAGTTTCAAAACACTTTATCACCCCCTAGAAAAACCCTATACCCATTAAGTACTCATTGTTTGTTTCTCCCTTTCTCTGTCTCTGGCAAACACAAATCTGCTTTCTGTCTCTATAGATTAACCTATTCTGGATATTTCATATAAAGGGAATCACATACAATTTGTGGCCATTTGAGTTTGACTTCTTTCACTTGGTGCAATGTTTTTGAGATTCATCCATGTAGCCTGTATCATTACTTCATTCCTTTTTTTTTATGACTGAATAATATTCCGTTGTGTGGCCATACCACATTTTGTTTATCCATTTATCTGTAGATGGACATTTAGGTTGTTTTCACCTTTTGATTATTGTGAATAGTGTTGCTGTGAACTTTTATGATCGAGTTTTGTTTGAGTCCCAGTTTTCAGTTCTTTTGGGTTATATACCAAGAAGTGAAAATCCTGGGTAATATGAGAATTCTGTGTTTAACATTTTTGAGGAATCACGTAACTTTTCTAAAGTGGCTGTACCGCTTTACATTTCTGCCAGCACTGTACAAAGGTTCCAGTTTCTCCACATCTTTGCCAATACTTGTTTCCTTATTTTATTATTTTTTTACTGCAGCCATCCTAGTCTATAGCTGTATCATATTATGGTTTTGATTTGCATGACACTAATGATTAGTGGAAAATTCTGAAAGAGGTGAGAATACCAGACCACCTGACCTACCTCTTGAGAAACCTATATGCAAGTCAGGAAGCAACAGTTAGAACTGGACATGGAACAACAGACTGGTTCCAAATAGGAAAAGGAGTACATCAAGGCTGTATATTGTCACCCTGCTTATTTAACTTATATGCAGAGTACATCATGAGACACGCTGGGCTGGACAAAGCACCAGCTGGAATCAAGATTGCCAGGAGAAATATCAATAACCTCAGATATGCAGATGACTCCACCTTATGGCAGAAAGTGAAGAGGAACTAAAAAGCCTCTTGATGAAAGTGAAAGAAGAGAGTGAAAAAGTTGGCTTAAAGCTCAACATTCAGAAAACTAAGATCATGGCATCTAGTCCCATCACTTCATGGGAAATAGCTGGGGAAACAGTGGAAGCAGTGTCAGACTTTATTTTTGGGGGCTCCAAAACCACTGCAGATGGTAATTGCAGCCATGAAATTAAAAGACACTCCTTGGAAGGAAAGTTATGATCAACCTAGATAGCATATTAAAAAGCAGAGACGTTACTTTGCCAACAAAGGTCTGTCTAGTCAGGGCTATGGTTTTTCCAGTGGTCATATATGGATGTGAGAGTTGGACTGTGAAGAAAGCTGAGCGCTGAAGAATTGATGCTTTTGAACTGTGGTGTTGCAGAAGACTCTGGATAGTCCCTTGAACTGCAAGGAGATCCAACCAGTCCATCCTAAAGGAGATCAGTCCTGGGTATTCATTGGAAGGACTGATACTGAAACTGAAACTCCAATACTTTGGCCACCTCATGCAAAGAGTTGACTCTTTGGAAAAGACCCTGATGCTGGGAGGGATTGGGGGCAGGAGGAGAAGGGGACGACAGAGGATGAGACGGTTGTATGGCATCACTGACTGAGTTTGAGTAAGCTCCGGGAGTTGGTGATGGACAGGGAAGCCTGGCGTGCAGCGATTTGTGGGGTCGCAAAGAGTCGGACACGACTGAGCGACTGAACTGAACTGAACTGAATGATTAGTGATGTTGGACATCTTTTCATGTGCTCTTGGCTATTTGTAAGTCTTTGGAGAAAAGTCAAGTCCTTGGCCCATTTTTGATTAGGTTATTTCAACCATTTGTTGAAAGGACTTCTGTCTCCATTGGATTGTCTCTGCTTATTTATCAAACATCAGCTGTGTTTGTGTTGAGTCTGCTTTTGGGATCTGTGTTTTGTTTCATTGATCTATATGTCTATTCTTCACCAATATTATACTCTCTTGATTTACTGCAGCTTTACAGTAAGTCTTAAAGTCAGTTAGTGTCAGTCTTTCAATTTTGTTGTTCTTTTTCAATATTGTATTGGCTATGCCAGGTCTTTTGCCTTTCTGTATTATCTTTTAAATCAGTTTGTTGGTATTCACAAAATAGCTTGCTTGGATTGGGATCACATTAAATCTGTAGATTGAGTTGAGAATTGATATCTTAACAATATTGTGTCTTCTAATCAATGAGTACAGAATATCTCTGCATTTGATTTTTCTCTTTTTAATTTTTCAACAGTTTTTTACATACATATCTTATAATTGTTTTGTTAGATTTATTGCTAAGTATTTTTTTCTTTTGATGATGATATAGATGGTATTGTTTTTAATTTTTTAAAAAACATTATTTTTGGCTGTGCTAGGTTTTTGCTGCACTCAAGCTTTCTCTAGTTGTGATGAGCAGGGGCTACTCTTTGTTATGGTGCACAGGCTTCTCGTTGCGGTGGCTTCTCTTGTTGGGAGCATAGGCTTTAGGCTCGAGAGCTCATTAATTGTGGCTTGCGGACCCTAGAGTGTGTACTCTCTTGCTGTGGTGCATGGGCTTTAGTTGCCCACAGCATGTGGAATCTTCCTGGGCCAGGGATCAAACTTGTGTCCCCTGCATTAGCAGGCAGATTCTTATCCACTGTACCACCAGGGAAGTCCTGTTTTTAATTTTTAAATTCCAGTTCATTGCTGGTATATAGGAAAGCAGTTGACTTTGTATATTAGCTTTGTATCATATGACCTTGCTAGAATTGCTTATTAGTTTCAGTGTTTTTTTTTTTTTAGAGGCGGGGTAGATTCTTTGGGATTTTCTTCATAATCAGTCATCTCATCTGCAAACAAAATAGTTTTATTTCTTCTTTCCCAATCTGTATACCTTTTATTTCCTTTACTTATTTTGTATTAGTTATGAATTCCAGTACAGTATTTAATACAAATGGTGAGAAGAGACATTCTTGTCTTTTTCTGAGCTTAGTGGGAAGGCATGCCGTTTCTCACCATTAAATATGATGTTTTTAGCTAGTAGGTTTTTTTTAGATGTTCTTTATCAAGTTGAGGAAGTTCTAAGATTGCTAAGAGTATCATGAATGGGTATTGGGTTTTGTCAAATGCTTTTCTACATCACTTGATATAATCATGTGGTTTTACTTTCATCTGTTGATTATGAATTAATTTTAGGATGTTGAACCAGCCTTGCACATCTGAGATAAATCCCACTTGGTTGAGATGTGTATTTCTTTTTGTAACATTGCTGAATTTGATTTGATAATATTGGCTGCAGATGTCTATGTCTAGTCCATGTGGGTGAAAGTGAAAGTTGCTCAGTCCTGTCCAACTCTTTGTAACCCCATGGACTATACAGTCCATGGAATTCTCCCGGCCAGAATACTGGACTGGGTAGCTGTTCCCTTCTCTAGGGGGTCTTCCCAACCCAGGGATTGAGCCCAGGTCTCCCACATTGCAGGCAGATTCTTTACCAGCTAAGCCACAAGGGAAGCCTCTAGTTCATATAATTTGCCTTTTAATGTCTTTATCTGGTTTCAGGATTGGTAATACCCTAATGTGGCCTCATAGAGTTCTCTTTGAAGTATTTTTCTACTTTTGTTTTCTGGAAGAGATTGTAGAGAATTTCTTCCTTTCATAGATATAGGCCTATTCACATCATCTATTATTTTTCCTTGTATAAATTTTGATAGTTTGTTTCTTTCAATGAATTGGTTCACTTATCTAAGTTATCAAATATGTAGGCATAGATTTGTTTATAATATTCCTTTATTGTCCTTTTAATGTCCATGTGATTTGTAATGATGACTCTTCTTTCATTTGCTATTAATAATTTGTGTCTTCTCTCTTTTTTTTCTTTGTTATCTTGTCAAAGGTTTATCAATTTTATCAGTTGTTGGTCCTTTAATGGACCGGAACCTGGTGGTCCGGAGTTGACGATAAGAAAGTAAGAGAGAGGCTGATAGAGCTTGTTGGTCCTTTAATGGACCGGAACCTGGTGGTCCGGAGAGTAAGAGAGAGAGAGAGAGGCTGATATCCCCTGGTTTACGCGGAAAGCCAGTAGAGTCCTGTTCTTAGTGCTCGCGCTGCTGCACGTAGGCACCAGGCGCCCTCTCAAGTGGGTCTTAGAAGCCTGGGCAAGAAAGTGAGCTCAGCGGACCTCTGCGCTCCAAGGAATTGGCCAGAAATAGAGAGAGAGAGAGAAAAGAAAGAAAAAAAGAAAGACACGGAGACCAAAGCTCTGATGGAGCAAAGGTGTTTTAATCAACATGGCGTGGGCATATATACTGTCTTACAAGGTGGTTATTCTCAGCAAAGACAAGATTAAAATTCCAGACTTAAAAACATAAGACGATCCCTATCAAAGAGAGAGTTGCAAACAATCACCTTTTACCGTATGGCTCATAAAAAGGAAGAGGGTACTGATCACTGTAATGAGAAATGCCTGGATTCCTCAGCCCCGGGAAAGGCGTGCCTCTCCTCTTAATTCCTGAATATTCAGGAATCAATAAGGGCCAGAGGGTTCCTGACAGATCCAAAACAGCACACAGGAAGCCTCTTGTTAAATGCTTCCTGACAATCAGTGTTTTTAAAGAACCATCTATTGTCTCCACTGGTTTTTCACTGTTGAGTTCCTGTTTTCAATTTTGATTACTGCTATAATTTTTACTGTTCTAGTCTCTTATCCATTTACTTTAGTCTTAAGTTGTCCTTCTTTGCCTTATTTCCTAAGGTAGAAGCTTAGGTTATCAATTTTAAGCCTGTTTTCTTTTAGACTATATCTATACAATACTATAAACTTTTCTCTAAGGCCTGCTTTTGCTGCATTATATATATTTTGATTTTCATTTAGTTAAAAATATTTTTAAAATCCTCTTTAGATTTCTTCTTTGACCTATGTATATTTAGAAATGTATTGTTTAATAGTTAAATATTTTGAGATTTTCCAGCTATCTTTTTGCTACTGATTTCTAGTTTAATTCCATTGTGGTGTGAGAGTATACTTTGTATGATTTTTATTCTTTGAATTTTTGTGAAGTTGTGTTTTGGTGTAGAATTTGCTCTATATTGGTGAATATTCCATGTGACTTGAGAATAATATGTATTCTGCTGTTGTTGGATGAAGTGTTACATAAATAGCAGGTAGATCTAGTTGATTAATGGTGCTTTTCAATTCACCTATCTTTATTCTTTTTTTTTTTTTGGCCTACTGAATCTGTCAGTTACCTAATGGGGGTGTTGAAGTATCCAACTATAATAGTGGATTTATTTCTCTTTGCAGTTCTGTCTTTTGCCTCATATATTTTGATGCTTGTTTGGTGCATACATATTAAGGATTGTTGTGCCTCCTTGGAGAGTATATCATTTTCTAATGCCCCTCTTTATCCTGTTAATTTTTCTTGTTCTAAAGTCTTTGCCTAAAACTGATATAGCTACTTCAGCTTTCTTTTGATTAATATTACAATAACAGGGTATATCTTTCTTCATCCTTTTGCTTTTAACCTAGATGTATCTTTATATTTAATGTGAGTTTTAAAAATCTACTCTGACAGTCGCTTTTAATTGGTGTATTTAGGCCATTCACATTTAAAGTGAGTATTATATATATATACTTGGATTAATATGAACCATGTTTATTACTTTTCTATTTGTTATACTTCTTTTTCTAAAATCAATAATTGGTCCCCTTTTTCTGCCTTCCCTGATTTCAGTTGACCATTTTGTATGATTCTGTTTTCTCTCCTCTCAGCATATCCAGTATATTTCTTTTTAAAAGGGTTTTTAGTTGTTGCTCTAGAGTTTACAGTGTATATTTACAACTTATCTAAGTCTACTGTCAGATAACTCTTATCTGCTTTTCAGATAGTAGAGGTACCTTTCATTTTACATATCCATTTGCTATAATCAGCAAATACGCTATTACTGTTATTACTTAGAGGAGTAGGAAATGGCTACACACTCCAGTATTCTTGCCTGGAGAATCCCATGGACAAAGGAGCCTGATGGACTACTGTCCATGGGGTTGAAAAGAGTTGGACACGACTGAGCTCACACACACATTGTTACTTAGAACAATTATCTATTAAGAATAAGAAAAATAGATTTTTTTTAACTTCATTTATGCCTTCAATGATTTCTTTCCTTTTTCCTTTGTGTGGATCTGACTTTCTGATCTATGTCGTTTTCTTTCTCTGAAGAACTTTTTAAAACAGTTTTTACTAGGCAGGTCCACTAGTGACAAATTCCCTCAGTTTTTGTTTATCTGAGAAAGTATTTCTCCTTCACTTTTGAAGGATAATTTCACTGAATGCTTTCTAGATTCATTTTTTTTTCTTTCACCACTAAATATTTCACTTCCTGGCTTCTGAGAAGTCAAATGTACTTCTTACCCTTGTTTTCTATAAGTAAGGTGTTTTTTCCCCCCCTGACTTCTTTCATAATTTTCTCTTTGCGTTTGATTTTCTGTAGTTTGAATACAGTATGTTTAGGTGTGGAGTTTTCGGGTATTTATCTTACTTGTTGTGCTCCGAGCTTCTTGGATATATCATTTGGTGTCTTTGATTTGGAAGACATTGATTTTGGAAGATTCTCAGCAGTTATTCCTTCAAATAGTTCTTCTCTTTTGTCTCATTCTTCTTCTGGTATTTCAGTGACACCTTTTGTAATTGTCCCATGGTTCTTGGATATTCTTTTCTCCTTTTTAAAATTCATTTTTCTGTTTGCATTTTAGTTTGGGAAATTTCTCTGACATATCTTTAAACTCACTGATTGCTTCCTTGGCCGTGTCCAGTCTACTGATGAGTCCATTAAAAGTATTATTCATTTTTGTTCTGGTGTTTTTGATTGTTAGCATTTCCTTTTAATTTTTCCTTAAAGTTGTATATTCTTTCATTAGTCATCTGTTCTTGCATGTGGTCTCCCTTTTCCATTCGAGTGCTTATGATAGTAATGATAGTTGTTATCTGAAATTATTCCTGGTAATCCTCAAATCTGTGACCAGTCTAAGTCTTGTTTTGATGCTGGCTTAATCTCCTCAGTGTTTTCCCTTGCCTTTTAGCATACTTTTTACTGCTTTTTAAAAGCCAGGTAGGACATATTTGATAATAGAAACAGAGGCCTGTAGTGTAAGGTTTCATGTTAATTTGGGTAGGAGTTAGGCTGTATTTAATGTTAAATGTGTATATGCCAGAGGCTTTAGTTTCCTCTAGTTTCTTTATTTTTTAAAATTTTCTCCCCCATTATCTTTGGGTTTCCCTAAGAAGTCTTTTTTAAATAGTATCTGTTTCTTGCAACTCTTTCTGTTGTAATCTGCTGTTACTGTATTGGCACTTTGGTGACATGGTGGTAGAATGTGGGGAAGGGGAAGTGTTTTATGATCTTAGAACCAGATGTTAGTCTTTTGGTGGGCCTGAGCCCTGGACTGCAATCTTCAGAAGTATTTCTTAGACTTCCCCCCACCCCTTCTTCCTTTTAGGTGAAACAAAGCTAGAGGTATGCAGATGACACCACCCTTATGGCAGAAAGTAAAGTAGAACTAAAGAGTCTCTTGATGAAAGTGAAAGAGGAGAGTGAAAAAGTTGGCTTAAAGCTCAACATTCAGAAAACTAAGATCATGGCATCTGGTCCAATCACTTCATGGCAAATAGATGGGAAACAGTGGCCGAATTTATTTTGGGGGGCTCAAAATCACTGCAGATGGTGACTGCAACCATGAAATTAAAAGATGCTTACTCCTTGAAAGGAAAGTTATGACCAACCTAGACAGCATATTAAAAAGCAGAGACATTACTTTTCCAACAAAGGTCCATCTAGTCAAGGCTATGGTTTTTCCAGTAGTCGTGTATGGATGTGAGAGTTGGACTATAAAGAAAGCTGAGCACCAAAGAATTGATGCTTTTGAACTGTGGTGTTGAAGACTCTTGAGAGTCCCTTGGACTGCAAGGAGATCCAACCAGTCCATCCTAAGGGAGATCAGTCCTAGGTGTTCATTGCAAGGACTGATGTTGAAGCTGAAACTCCAATACTTTGGCCACCAGATGAGAACAGCTGACTCATTGGAAAAGACCCTGATGCTGGGAAAGATTGAGGGCAGGAGGAGAAGGGGACGACAGAGGATGAGATGGTTGGATGGCATCACCAACTCAATGGACATGGGTTTGGGTGAACTCCGGGAGTTGATGGTGGACAGGGAGGCCTGGTGTGCTGCAGTCCATGGGGTTGCAAAGAGAGGGACATGACTGAGTGACTGAATTGAATTGAGGCTAGAGGAGTCTGTATTTGGCTAATTCCCCCTCTCCCAGGACAATATAAAAGGCTTGGGTAAATTTTCCCTTGTAATGTTGGCCTTTGTTAAGGAGAACCTTCTAGGCTTATTTCAAAACTGTTACCTTTCCCATGGGTGCATTTCAAAATGGTTACTTCTCTCTTCCTCTTACCCAAAAGGGGAGGAGATTGTTGTTGGATCTTTACACTCAGAACTTGGTAAGGTTCCTGGAGGTAAAGCCATTAGAATATAGAGGCTTTCCTAATACTGGACCTCCAAGAGTTCTTATGCATAATCCTTTATCAAAATTACAATTTAAATTTTCTTACTAGTGTTTTACTTCAACACCTTCTGTTTCAGGTAAGCTGATCTTGGATGTGATTCTCTGCATTTGGCTGTCTCTCCCGATTTCAGTAGTTTAGTTTGCCCTGTGTCCTCAATTCTCTGATAGGTCTAATATAAGTTGTTGATTGGCAGTTTATTTGGGTTTTTTCTTGTTGTAAGGATAGGAATGACAATACACAAGCACTTTATGTATTGGAGCTAAAACCTAAAGTTTTTTTTTTTTTTTTCCTTGACCAGATGGACCTTTGTTGGCAAAGCAATGTCTCTGCTTTTTATTTATTTATTTATTTTTTAAATTTATTTATTTATTTATTTTTTCAGTGGGTTTTGTCATACATTGATATGAATCAGCCATAGAGTTACACGAATTCCCCATCCCGGTCTCCCATCCCACCTCCCTCTCCACCCGATTCCTCTGGATCTTCCCAGCCCAACAGGCCCGAGCACTTGACTCATGCCTCCCACCTGGGCTGGTGGTCTGTTTCACCACAGATAATTTACATGCTGTTCTTTCGAAACATCCCACCCTCACCTTCTCCCACAGAGTTCAAAAGTCTGTTTTGTACTTCTGCGTCTCTTCTTCTGCCCTGCATAAAGGGCCATCGTTACCATCTTTCTAAATTCTGTATACATGTGTTAGTATACTGTAATGGTCTTTATCTTTCTGGCTCACCTCACTCTGTATAATGGGCTCCAGTTTCATCCATCATCGCAGCACTGTTTATAATAGCCAGGACATGGAAGCAACCTAGATGCCCATCAGCAGATGAATGGATAAGGAAGCTGTGGTACATATACACCATGGAATATTACTCAGCCGTTAAAACCTAAAGTTTTATATTTGTATTTTCAAATTGGAAACACATTGTCCAGTTGTAAAATTATGTTCAACAAGAGGCTTTTAACTTCTGTATGAGCCATTTGCTTAGCTAGATGACTCATTCTCAGTTATTTTCATCCCTTTGAATCTCCGATCTGTGTATTTTAAAAGTGCTTAGTAAGAACTTTTTCAGAGCCAAAGATTTGTAAAAGTTAAGAACTTCATGTTGTTCTAGAAAATTCCCAATAACTTCATCCTAAATTAACTAGAACTTTTTATTTTTTGCACCCACTCCCACCCCAGCACTGTTTTTTGTTTTATCAGATACCTTCTATAAACCATGCTAAAGTAGTTTCATGGATTATTTTCTTTAACCTTCATTTTTTGTTTCTTCACCCCACTTGTTTTTGAAGAAGTAACTCAGTTTTTGAAAGCATTTTGAAATCTTTGGGACTAAGCATTGGTTAAATTTGAAAAACTAATGAGAATAAATGACCAACTTTTATGTTGTGAATGGTCTATTTTCAATTAACCTTGAAGAATGTATTAATTATGAACTATACATCTTGGTGATTTTAGCTTAATAGGATTACTTCCAGAGTCTGCCTGATAGAGGACAGTTTGGCTAAAGTGTATTATTTAAGCAACTGAGAAAGCACTGGGTGTGCTTTTAAATCTTATAATTTGATTACTTGCTAAAAAATTACATTTTGGGAGGTTTCAGTTCTTATCCTTGGAGAACAGTTGTAACCAACTTTGAGTGGTTGACATTGTAAAATGCATTAACCTTGCACCCCTTCTTAGGTTTCATTTTAAGTTTTATTTTTCTCATTGAATCTACTGTGAGAAATAGCTGTTAAACCAAGAAACAAGTAAGCTGCATGGTATTTAAGATTGCTCATTAATTGGCAGATTCATATTATGTTTACTTTAAGAAATATTTTCCTCTTTTTTAATTTTCCTAATTGTTTGAAATGAACATTTACCTTGGGAATAATTTTTTAACTATTTAATTTTTTAAAGAAGGAGAATTAAAATATAAATATTATGAATATTATGTTAATATATTAAATCAGTTCAGTCGTTCAGTTGTGTCCGACTTTTTGTGACCCTATGGATTGCAGCATGCCAGGCCCCCCTGTCCATCACCAACTCCCAGAGCTTGCTCAAACTCATGTCCATTGAGTCGGTGATGCCATCCAACCATCTCATCCTCTGTTGTCCCCTTCTCCTGCCTTCAGTCTTTCTCAGCATCAAGGTCTTTTCAGATGAGTCAGTTCTTTGCATCAGGTGACCAAAGTATTGGAGTTTCAGCTTCAACATCAGTCCTTCCACTGAATATTCAGGACTGATTTGCTTAAGGATTGACTGGTTGGATCTCCTTGCAGTCCAAGGGACTCTCAAGAGTCTTCTCCAACACCATAGTTCAAAAGCATCAATTCTTCAGTGCTCAGCTTTCTTTATAGTCCAACTCTCACATCCATACATGACTACTGGAAAAAACATAGCCTTGACTAGATGGACCTTTGTTGGCAAAGTAATGTCTGCTTTTTAATATGCTGTCTAGATTGGTCATACCTTTCCTTCCAAGGAGTAAGCATCTTTTAATTTCATGGCTGCAATCACCATCTGCAGTGATTTTGGAGCCCAAAAATAAAGTTTGTTTTAAAAATGATGAGGCAGTGCTATATTGAAATAATTTGGTTAAAAATAATTACTTTTGCTATGTGATAATCAGTTAGCTTTGGTCCTCCATTTTAAGGTAAGATCTGTTTGTTTGGCATGTTCTGAACTAGAGGCAGAAACTTCTCCCTAGGCTTTTTCCTCAGAGACATTACTTATAAAGAAAGAGGACTGTCAGGAGGAAGTGGAGAAAGAATAGAAGGTCTTCAGTAGTGGCTCGGCAGGTGTAGTGCCCCATGCAGGTTCCACCTACTCACAGCACTTTGGTGGGTGGTATCAGAATTGCTGCTCCTGAAATTTTTTTAAAAGCTCTTGATATATTAAAATACTATCTTAGAAGAAACCAGGAAGAATGAACACTGTGTGTCAGTATTGTAGTCTTTACAAAAAAGCTTCCATGTGGTAACAATTGAAAGGAAGATAATGGTCCACCTTCAGCAGATGAGTGTTTGAATTGAGGCCCCTGATGGCAGAGACCTGACTTCAGTTCCCTCTTTTGGTTCTGATCTTGCTGGTCTACTCTGCTGACTGGAATGCAGCTATCCTTGTAAATGCCCCTTTATGTACCACAGCATTCAGGACCACAGCACCGTACAGATTGCCTTCCTGTCTCCAGAGACTCTCAGGATCAGACCCATGATTCCTGACATCTTTTACTTTTTGTTACCACCAAAATTCACTGGTCATCCATTACCCAGAACCCTTGTCTCTGCACTGATCTGTATATCCCTCAATTGCATCCTGTTTTCTCCCTCAACTCTCCCACCATCCCCTAGAGCTCCCCCAACTTCTGTTACTACTTTCTCTGATGGCCTCAATCTTGCCCCGGCCTCACAGTGTAATTTGACTTTCTGCCTCTAGGATTCTCTGCTGATGCCTGAGGTAGCCTCCTTTGTCATATTCTGCTACCTCTGTCTACTACTTGGTAACCATACTGCCTGCCTTTGAGCTCCTTGAGTACAGTGAGTCCTTCCCTCTTCAAATTTTTGCCCATGCTGCTTTTTCACACACAGCAGTTTTTCCACTCTTTGCTTGACTGACTCTGTACATTCTGATCTGGATTTCATTGTGCTAATCTCTGTCAGTCCCTATTTCTTTCCTCTTGACACTTACTTAAATTTGTACTTGTATATTCATTTACTGAACCTTTTTCATTGATTCTAAGTGTACGTTTCCGCCCCCCCCCCCCCATTCTGAAATTGGGACACATCTTACCTTGGATGCCCTGATTGATTTCTGAATGGTAAATAAAATAATGATTTATCTTACAGTCAATTAATTGTAAATAAAATAATGGTTTATCTTACAGTCAATTAATTGTGATAATCAATAAAATAATGTGCTTTTGCTGATCTGTTCCTCCTAGTTGATTGTGAACTCTGAAGGACTCATAGTAGGAACCAGTGCCCATTACCATACGTGACACCTACTAGGCACTCCATAAATAATGCTGGGATGAATATCATTATCTGGAGATGATGGCCCAATACATCTGAAAATGAGTCAGCCAATATATGCATGTAAATTTTTAATTCAGCTTTTGTGCTTGAATTTTAATCTTTGAAGATTGCCTTATTCTGGAATTGGAGATATTTAGATGTGTCTGTTTTGTTCCCCTGTTTATGTAACTTGTCACATTATTGATATATGTACATTCTTATTTAGGAATATTTACTCACCATGTATGGAAAATGAATCCACATCAGCTTTTATCAAGTATCAGCAGTTGCCTTTCATTAGGGGAAAGGATGAGGAAGGTACCAAAGAGTAGCAGACTTGTAAGCTTTAGACAGTTCTGAGTGCTTTTTCATTTTACTTCATCCTTTAAGGAGTGCAGTCACTCGCCATACCTACTTCATTTTTAAGGGAAAGAACATCAAACAGGCAGCGTGAGTTACTAGAGTGCTTTAGGCCAACTCCTTGACAGGGTTCACAGGTAGAGGGAAGGTATGGCTCTCAGTCCTTTGCGTTTTCAGAATCCTGCTACTGGGAACAGCAGTTGAGTCAACCTGACATGATGAGTAGTTTGCCATTAGTTGTAACGTTGGGCAACTTGGTTGTGAAAATGTCTGCTATGATAAGTCCTTCTCAGTCTCTCACATGTACTTCTGAGTCCTGCAGATCATATTTGCATCTCTCCCCATGCTCTTGTACCTAGTCCGTGTGTCCTGTGTGATGCAAAAGAAGGACAAGTTGAATAATAAAAAGGAGGAACTCAAAGTTGCCCAAACCAATGGTGCCATTGTAGAGTTGCCCTTAGAGGAAATTGAAATCAGGAATTTCAGGTATGACCTTGAAGATCACGGCAAGGTGAAAATGGTGGGAGTGGAGGCTTGCTGTGAACCTATACCATCTGCATCTTCAAGTCTGTCTTTTGAGATGACTTTCGTGCTGATCCAGTGGTACATCTAGGGATTCAGCCTTAATGCGGTTTACACTTGCAAACGAGACCTCTGCCACGTCAGGTGGATTGCTTCTTCTCTTGCCCCACAGAGAAAAACATCTTCATCTACTTTATGTTGCTGGTTTCCTTGATATCTCTTGCCTTGGATATCATCGATCTCTTCTCTGTCTTACTCAGGAGCATTAAAGACCACGTGAAGGATCCAGAGAGTGAGCCTTTCATCTGGTCTGCCGAGCCCCTCCAGTGGCTCCTCAACCACTCTTCCTCTTTCCACCATGTTTCCTCACAGGCATAAACTGGTTCCCAGAGACAGAAACAGTTCTTTCTGCTACAGTTACAGCAAACAAGGAAGTGAGCAAAACCTTGCTAATTACAGCGCATAGCAAGTTTGAATGGAACAGGCAGGAAGCACTGTCTCTAACATATATAAACTTCTGATTACCCTGATAACAAGCATAACTCCAAAAAGTATCTAGCTACTGGACACTGGCCATTGTAGACAAGCAGCCATTCTGCAGAGGTAGCAGACATGCCAGCAGTATAAATTACCTAGAGATCTAGACAGGTGGTTGAAAGCATTACAGTTCTGCTCACTTGTTAAAGAAAAGGAAGGTGCAATAGACAATGTACTTTTGTTTCAGTGGAGGTGGTACTCAATGACCTCATTGACAAAGCTTAAGCAGATACAAAGGTATTAGACTGGTTCTTCAGAGATGTTGGGGATAGGAGGATGGAAAGAGGGGAATTAACAGAGGTACATGTTGGTATTTAAAGTCATTGACTCAAAGAACTTGCATTTTTATAAGTAAAAGTTGTACTAGGTGATGCATAAGTAAGGCCTTTTTCTCCCCATTTCCCCTAGAATGGTTCAGTGTACCTGAAACTGATAGATATTTGCCACATATTGGTATAAACAGATGCCATATAAACTCATGAACATAGATTTTAAAATAATGCACACAGGGTTCAAACAAGCTTTTCTCGTGGATTTTTTTGGTAAGGGTCAAAATTATATTTACATTACATAATTTCTACCGTAAAAGTAAAGCACTGTTTTTCCTTAACTACCCCCAACCTGCAGCGTATCCTATTATAGATACTAGTTCTGTTCATTATAATATTTTCTCTTTTGTAGAAAGATGTCACAAATGATTTCCTTTTTCTGAAATGTAATCCTTGATGCTTGAATGATAGAATTTTAGTACTGTAAACAACACTCATTAATGTGAGAAACTTGAAATGCTTATAGCTGGACTATTAAGTGTTCTTACATGAATTTTACAATAACCGATATTCTTGCCTTCATCCAACTTAATAATCAGTATTTTGGAACTTATATTCTTTTGAGTTTGGCAGTCTGTCTTGTGGGGTGACCAGCATTTTTTATATTTGTACTAAGATTTTATTTGGCATCCAAGAGAGGTTGAAAGATGTTTGAGTATTTTCAGTGTAACTAATTTGTTTGAAATATATACCACAGAAATGCTGCAGTCCATGAATCTCGAAGAGTTGGACACGACTGAGCAACTGAACCGAACTGATAGATGATTGGTGAAAATACTGAATTTAGTGCATTATTCTTGCATGACAGCTCCATAAGAAGTTTCATACAATGAAAAACCCTAATTTTGTTTAACACTTCACACTGAACTATTGTCATGTTCAGCTTTACTGCATGCAATGTAGACCTAGCCCATCATATGTTCTACAGTGTTCTTTGTTCAATAAAGTGTTAAGAAAACAATCTACATGACTGCTTTCTTTGAGAGCTTCTAGCTGCACTGATCTTTTTGAATTCTTCCTTGGTACATCTTCATCTAAGCAAAATATGCTAGAACAGATTTTTTGAAATGGAATTGTGGAGACTGTGTTAGAGAAGGTTTTAGTATTTGTTTTTTTAATTATACATACATACTACTTTCAGATGTGCAAAAATTGTAGCTTGTTTTTCTTTTAACTGATCTACTTTTCATCAGAAGCTTCCTCCTACCTGACAGGGCACCAGGGGAAGGCAGAGATGGGGACAACATTAAACTTGCCAATCCTTCTGACTGCGTCTTGTTCTGATGGTCTCATTTGGAAAACCCATTCGCTTGGTTCAGTCAAGAGTCTTTCAGATTTCCTTCTCCTAGACTTCTTGAGGAAGAATCCCTATCATGTTCTAATGGGGTGTGTGCTTCTGTGGGAGACTGTAAAACTTATGAAACCTTGGAATCAGATTGGACATTGCCACCCTCACTTCCTCTTTCGCACTCATTTTCATATATTGCTGACTTGATTTTCTTTCTTTTTTTTTTTTTTTTAATTTTATTTTATTAGTTGGAGGCCAATTACTTCACAACATTTCAGTGGGTTTTGTCATACATTGACACGAATCAGCCATAGAGTTACACGTATTCCCCATCCCGATCCCCCCTCCCACCTCCCTCTCCACCCGACTCCTCTGGGTCCTCCCAGTGCACCAGGCCCGAGCACTCGTCTCATGCATCTCACCTGGGCTAGTGATCTGTTTCACCATAGATAATATACATGCTGTTCTTTTGAAACATCCCACCCTCACCTTCTCCCACAGAGTCCAAAAGTCTGTTCTGTACTTCTGTGTCTCTTTTTCTGTTTTGCATATAGGGTTATCATTACCATCTTTCTAAATTCCGTATATATGTGTTAGTATGCTGTAATGTTCTTTATCTTTCTGGCTTACTTCACTCTGTATAATGGGCTCCAGTTTCATCCATCTCATTAGAACTGATTCAAATGAATTCTTTTTAACGGCTGAGTAATAGTCCATGGTGTATATGTACCACAGCTTCCTTATCCATTCATCTGCTGATGGGCATCTAGGCTGCTTCCATGTCCTGGCTATTATAAACAGTGCTGCGATGAACATTGGGATGCACGTGTCTCTTTCAGATCTGGTTTCCTCGGTGTGTATGCCCAGAAGTGGTATTGCTGGGTCATATGGCAGTTCTATTTCCAGTTTTTTAAGAAATCTCCACACTGTTTTCCATAGTGGCTGTACTAGTTTGCATTCCCACCAACAGTATAAGAGGGTTCCCTTTTCTCCACACCCTCTCCAGCATTTATTGCTTGTAGACTTTTGGATAGCAGCCATCCTGACTGGCGTGTAATGGTACCTCATTGTGGTTTTGATTTGCATTTCTCTAATAATGAGTGATGTTGAGCATCTTTTCATGTGTTTGTTAGCCATCTGTATGTCTTCTTTGGAGAAATGTCTGTTTAGTTCTTTGGCCCATTTTTTGATTGGGTCGTTTATTTTTCTGGAATTGAGCTTCAGGAGTTGCTTGTATATTTTTGAGATTAATCCTTTGTCTGTTTCTTCATTTGCTATTATTTTCTCCCAATCTGAGGGCTGTCTTTTCACCTTACTTATAGTTTCCTTTGTAGTGCAGAAGCTTTTAAGTTTCATTAGGTCCCATTTGTTTAGTTTTGCTTTTATTTCCAGTATTCTGGGAGGTGGGTCAAAGAGGACCCCGCTGAGATTTATGTCGGAGAGTGTTTTGCCTATGTTCTCCTCTAGGAGTTTTATAGTTTCTGGTCTTACATTTAGATCTTTAATCCATTTTGAGTTTATTTTTGTGTATGGTGTTAGGAAGTGTTCTAGTTTCATTCTTTTACAAGTGGTTGACCAGTTTTCCCAGCACCACTTGTTAAAGAGGTTGTCTTTTTTCCATTGTATATCCTTGCCTCCTTTGTCAAAGATAAGGTGTCCATAGGTTCGTGGATTTATCTCTGGGCTTTCTATTCTGTTCCATTGATCTATATTTCTGTCTTTGTGCCAGTACCATACTGTCTTGATGACTGTGGCTTTGTAGTAGAGTCTGAAGTCAGGCAGGTTGATTCCTCCAGTTCCATTCTTCTTTCTCAAGATTACTTTGGTTATTCGAGGTTTTTTGTATTTCCATACAAATTGTGAAATTATTTGTTCTAGTTCTGTGAAAAATACCGTTGGTAGCTTGATAGGGATTGCACTGAATCTATAGATTGCTTTGGGTAGAATAGCCATTTTGACAATATTGATTCTTCCAATCCATGAACACGGTATGTTTCTCCATCTGTTTGTGTCCTCTTTGATTTCTTTCATCAGTGTTTTATAGTTTTCTATGTACAGGTCTTTTGTTTCTTTAGGTAGATATACTCCTAAGTATTTTACTCTTTTTGCTGCAATGGTGAATGGTATTGTTTCCTTAATTTCTCTTTCTGTTTTTTCATTGTTAGTGTATAGAAATGCAAGGGATTTCTGTGTGTTAATTTTATATCCTGCAACTTTACTATATTCATTGATTAGCTCTAGTAATTTTCTGGAAGAGTCTTTAGGGTTTTCTATATAGAGGATCATGTCATCTGCAAACAGCGAGAGTTTCACTTCTTCTTTTCCTGTCTGGATTCCTTTTACTTCTTTTTCTGCTCTGATTGCTGTGGCCAAAACTTCCAAGACTGTGTTGAATAGTAGTGGTGAGAGTGGGCACCCTTGTCTTGTTCCTGATTTCAGGGGAAATGCTTTCAATTTTTCACCATTGATGGTGATGCTTGCTGTGGGTTTGTCATATATAGCTTTTATTATGTTGAGGTATGTTCCCTCTATTCCTGCTTTCTGGAGAGTTTTAATCATAAATGAGTGTTGAATTTTGTCAAAGGCTTTCTCTGCTTCTATTGAGATAATCATATGGTTTTTATCTTTCAATTTGTTAATGTGGTGTATTACGTTGATTGATTTGCGGATATTAAAGAATCCTTGCATTCCTGGGATAAAGCCCACTTGGTCATGGTGTATGATTTTTTTAATATGTTGTTGGATTCTGTTTGCTAGAATTTTGTTAAGGATTTTTGCATCTATGTTCATCAGTGATATTGGCCTGTAGTTTTCTTTTTTTTGTGGCATCTTTGTCTGGTTTTGGAATTAGGGTGATGGTGGCCTCATAGAATGAGTTTGGAAGTTTACCTTCTGCAATTTTCTGAAAGAGTTTGAGTAATATAGGTGTTAGCTCTTCTCTGAATTTTTGGTAGAATTCAGCTGTGAAGCCATCTGGTCCTGGGCTTTTGTCTCCTGGAAGATTTTTGATTACAGTTTCTATTTCCTTGCTTGTGATGGGTCTGTTAAGATCTTCTATTTCTTCCTGGTTCAGTTTTGGAAAGTTATACTTTTCTAAGAATTTGTCCATTTCATCCAAGTTGTCCATTTTATTGGCATAGAGCTGCTGGTAGTAGTCTCTTATGATCCTTTGTATTTCAGTGTTGTCTGTTGTGATCTCACCCTTTTCATTTCTTATTTTGTTAATTTGGTTCTTCTCTCTTTGTTTCTTAATGAGTCTTGCTAATGGTTTGTCAATTTTGTTTATTTTTTCAAAAAACCAGCTTTTAGCTTTGTTGATTTTTGCTATGGTCTCTTTAGTTTCTTTTGCATTTATTTCTGCCCTAATTTTTAAGATTTCTTTTCTTCTGCTAACCCTGGTGTTCTTCATTTCTTCCTTCTCTAATTGCTTTAGGTGTAGAGTTAGGTTATTTATTTGGCTTTTTTCTTGTTTCTTGATGTAAGCCTGTAATGCTATGAACCTTCCCCTTAGCACTGCTTTTACAGTGTCCCATAGGTTTTGGGTTGTTGTGTTTTCATTTTCATTCATTTCTATACATATTTTGATTTCTTTTTTGATTTCTTCTATGATTTGTTGGTTATTCAGAAGCGTGTTATTTAGCCTCCATATGTTTGAATTTTTAACAATTTTTTTCCTGTAATTGAGATCTAATCTTACTGCACTGTGGTCAGAAAAGATGACTGGAATGATTTCAATTTTTCTGAATTTTCCAAGACCAGATTTATGGCCCAGGATGTGATCTATTCTGGAGAAGGTTCCGTGTGCACTTGAGAAAAAGGTGAAATTGATTGTTTTGGGGTGAAATGTCCTATAGATATCAATTAGGTCTAGCTGGTCCATTGTATCATTTAAGGTTTGTGTTTCCTTGTTGATTTTCTGTTTAGTTGATCTATCCATAGTTGTGAGTGGGGTATTAAAGTCTCCCACTATTATTGTGTTACTATTAATTTCCTCTTTCAGGTGTACTCTTTTTTCCAGTGTTTCTCTTCCCATCAGCAATGTATGCCTGATCTCATTCTCCATATGCTCACCAACCTTTGGTATTATTGCTATTTTTTATTTAGCCATTCTAATAGGTATATAGGTGATCTCGTAGTTTAAATTTGCATTTCTGTAATGGCTAGTCATGTTGAACATCTTTTCACGTGCTTGTTTGATATCTCTGTATTCTCTTCAGTGAAATATCTGTGTCATTCCTCCAGTTTCTAGTTGAATGTTTTATTACTGTTGAATTTAAGGAGTTTTGAAATATATATATATTCTTGATTAAAATCCATGTTGGATATGTTTGAAAATATTTTTTCCCAGCTTATAGCTTGTCTTTTCATTGCTTAATCAGGTCTTTCACAGAGCAGAATGTTTTAATTTTGATGCAGTAATTTAATAATTTTTCCTTTTATAGATTGTAGTTTTGATGGTAAGTCTAAAAACTTTTTGTCTAGTCATTAATCCTAAAAATTTTCTCCTTTGCATCTAACATTTTATAAATTTGCATTTTACACTTAAGTCCATGATCTGTTTTGAGTTAATTTTTATACAGGTTGCTTGAGATGTAGGTTGAGGCTTTTTGTTTTTTGGCCTATGGATGACCAGTTGCTATAGCACTACTTGTTGAACAGTCTCTCCTTCTTTCACTGAATTTCTTTTGCAGACAAAAATCAGTTGAGCATATTTGTGTGGCTCTATTTCTGGGTTCTCTGAGCTGTCCCATTGATCGAGTGTTTATCCTTCTGCCAGTGTCATGCTGTCTTGACTACTGTTATGTGGCTCTGTAGCAAGCCTCACCATCAGATATAGTGATTCCTCCCACCTTATTCTCTTTTTTTCAAAATTTCTTTAGCTATTCCAGGTCATGTGCCTTTCAGTTTCTGTTTTAGAATAAGCTTTCCTATAGCTATAGAACACTTGCTGGCATTTTGATAGGAATTACTTTAAATTTATATATCCATTTGGGAAAGATTGGCATCTTGTTGATTCTTATAATACATGAGTACAGTGTGTTTCTCTGTTTAGGTTCTCTTCAATTTTTTTCATTATCATTTTATAATTTTCAGGATACCGATGCTATAGATATTTTGTTAGGTTTATATTTCATTTCCTTGGAGCAATTGTAAATCTTATGTTGCTTCTAATTTCTGTCTCCACATTTTTGTAGTTTGTTTATAGAAATGTGATTAATTTTTGTGTGCTTATCTTGTATTCTACAGTCTCACAAAACTCATAGTTCTAGGAGTTTGTTGGTGGATTCCTTGGAATTTTATATGTAGACCATCATGTCATCTGTAAATAGTGTCTATTTCATTCCTTTGTTTACACTCTGTTTGCTTTTTATTTCTTTTTTGTGGCTTATTACTCTGATTAGAACTTATAATACTGTGTTAAATTGCAGTGATTAGAGCAGACACTCTTGTCTTTTTTGCGATCTTAGGGGAAAAGCATTGTCTTTCACCATTAAATATGTTAGCTGCAGAGTTTTATGGATGATGTTTATCAAGTTAAGGAAATTACCTTCTATTAGCTTATCAGAGTTTCTTTTATTTTTTAAGTCATGAATGGATGCTGGATTTTGTCAGATTCTTCTATTATGTGATTTTTGTTCTTTACCCTGTTGATAATATTTTCAAATGTCAAATCAGTCTTGAATATCTGGAATAAATCCAACTTGGTCATGGTGCGTAGTTCTTTTCATATATTGCTGGATTTGATTTGCTAATATTTTTAGTTCATGAGCTGTATCAGTCGGTAGTTTTCGTTTTTTGTGTTATCAGGGTTTGGTATCCACATGGCAGTAACTTCATAAAATGAGTTGGGAAGCGTTTCTTCCTCTTCTGATTTCTGGAAGAGGTTATATAAAATTGATGCTGATTTGTCTTCAAATGTTTGGTAGAATTCTTCAGTGAACCCATCAGAGCCTGAAGATTTATTGGAAACTTTAAAGTTATAAATTCACTGTATTTAATAATTATCTGACTGTTGTTTATTTCATCTTGGTTAAGTTTTGGTATTTTGTGATTTTCAAGGAATTGGCCCATTTTTTCTTCTAAGTTGTCAAATTTATGAGTGTGAAGTTTGTGGTGCTTCTTACTATCCTTTTTTTTTTTTATTTTTATTTTTTTTATTTTTCAGTGGGTTTTGTCATACATTGATGTGAATCAGCCATAGAGTTACACGAATTCCCCATCCCGGTCTCCCATCCCTTACTATCCTTTTAATGGCTACAGAATTATAGGCATCTCCCCTATTTCATTCCTGATATTGATAATTTTTGTCTTCTCTCTTTTTAAAAATCTTTATCAGTCTTGGTAGATGTTAATCAACTTTACCAATTTTGGGGGGAAACAGATCTTACCTCATTGATTTTTTTCCTCTCAATTGTTTTCTTATTTGAAATGTCATTGATTTCTGATTTTATCTTTATCATTTCCTTCCATCTTGCTTTGGGTTTGTTTTCTTTTTCTAGTGTTGAGGTAAGCATTTAGGTTATTGATTTGATACCTTTCTTCTTTAATATATGCAGTTAGTGCTATACATTTCTTTCTTAGCATTGCTTTAGCTGCAGCCCACATATTTTGATATAATATATTTTTATTAAGGGCCTTCTCTGGTGGCTCAGACCTTAAAGAATCTGCTTGTAATCCCAGAGACCTGGATTCAATCCCTGGGTTGAGAAGATCCCCTGGAGAAGGGAATGGCTACCCATTCCAGTATTCTTTGGAGAACTCCATGGACAAAGGAGCCTGGTGGGCTATAGTCCATGGGGTCACGAAGAGCCAGACACGACTGAGCGACTAACACACACACACACATTTTCACCAAGATGTTTGCCTCTCCCTCAGCTTTCCTAGAAAAGGGCTCTGCTGAAAGCTTTCCGGAAGTTCAGGATTTTTAAGGCATGACCCACCCATCTCCATGCATGGCCCTGCAGTAAAACCGTTCTCTGTTCCGAAGTCCAACGCTTTGGTATTATTTGGCCGCACTGCACGTGGGGTGCATGCACTTACTTGCATATGGTAACTGTTGACCATCCTGTAGGAGGAGCAGGAGAGGCAGGCGTGCCTTGTCACTGCTCCTCACGTGGCCTCCACTGACACTACCCTGGGCCTGCTTCCCACTCTGCCTTTGCTGGTATGAATGGAGTCACAATTTTCACTGTTAAGTCTGGCTGGAGTAGAGTGGTTATTGTTTAAAAGTTTTCCATTTTGGTAGGCTGGTCCTTTATTGGCCTTTAAGCTCAAGAGAGAGCGAGCTTTGGTTGGGGCTATTTCTTGTCTGTGTCACAGGCATTTTAGGGTTGCTTGTGGAAGTAGTTTTATTGGAGTTGCTTTAAAATCCTTGTCAGATAATTCCAACATTTATTTCATCTTGGTGTAAGTCTCTTGTCTTCTCATTCAAATTGTGACTCTAAAGGTCCTTGGTATGATGAGTGAATTTTGTTTCTATCCAGGTCAATTTGTATGAGGCTCTGGATCCTTTCTGATTTATTTTGTTGAGCAGGTAGCCTTCCTGTAGCAGGATAGTGTGAGGGTTGGGGGTGTATGTTAAGTTTCTTGCTAGGCCTCCCTGATCCCACCTCTGCAGAAGTCTTGCTTTTACTCCCACTGCCTCCTTGCAGGTGGATGGAGCAGATGTTCAGCTCCTCACTTGGCCTTGCTAAGACCTTTCCAGCAAAGAAAGTGAAAGTGAAGTCATTCAGTTATGTCCAACTCTTTGCGATCCCATGGACTGTAGCCCACCAGGCTCTTCCATCTATGGAATTTTCTAGGCAAGAGTACTGGAGTGGGTTGCCATTTCCTTCTCCAGGGGATCTTCCTGACCCAAGGATTAAAGCCGGGTCTCCTGGATTGCAGGCAGACGCTTTACCATTTGAGCCACCAGGGAATCCCAGCAAAAGTGGACCACTAATTCACCCTGCCTTATTATCTCTGCTTTGTCCTGAAGACACTACCTTGGCAGGGGCACCAGAGTACTGTTGCCTGCTTCTGCCTAGGGGAAGAGAGAAGATCAGCTTGAGAACTGAACCCACCAGCACCACAGAGGGGTGAATGGCACACTCCCTGATTCTGCCAGTCTGGGGATGGAAGATTAGGTCCCTGCTTCCTTATGTGTGTGTGTAAGTGTGTCTACCCACTTAGCCCCACTGAAACCTCAGTGGGGTAGTGGTGCAGTTTTTCATGTTTGCTTGAGCAGGGTGAGTATTGCCTTGAAGGATTTTTCTGTTGTTAGCTCATCTTTTTCTTGGTCTTTTAGCGGCGGGAATGGGCTATTCTTGGCACTTTTTTATATTCGACTCTTGTCGGTTCCAGGTCACAGGCTTCTCTGGCACCCTGGTGAGGATACATGGGAAACAATGAGGGATCCCAGGAGACTGAGTGCTGAGGTGTTCCTTAGGTCCCCAAGTCTTCAGGCAGTCGTCCTCCTCCTTTCCATCCTGTCTTCTATCTTTGTGTATTATGTACAGGGGTCTTTAGTTTTAAGAGGAGACACCTGGGAGAAATGAGGCTACTCCATCTTTACCAACTAGAATTTTCCATGTGTGTGTGTGAAAATTCTGTAAACACCCATTTTATGATAATGAACATCAGTTCATCCTTCAAATATACCATGTATCTGGCACTGTGATTGAGACTTAGTCTTTACCTTCAGAGATCTCAGTTTTTTACAGTTTCAAAGTCCTGTGAAATAGATTTTAATTTGCCCCATAGCACTCAGGTAGAAATATAATTATTTTAGAAATAAAACTAAATCTAGCTCATCACCTGGCTTGTTGGTATTACTAGCCCTCCTTTACTTCCTGTGGACTAATACAAGCCTCCTTTGGTTTATGACATACCAGACAAATGGGGAAAGGGGCGTTGTCCTTAGTGCTTTGTCGTTACCATGGTTACTGTTGCTTGTTACTCAGGTTACCATTAGACATTTTGCCAGGAGCTGCCCTCCAGTGGGCATTGTTTCCCTGGCCCCACCTCTCTAGGCTGTGGTGCTTAGTGGGCAGACTGGAGGGGTCTCTCCAAGCACCATCACTGTTCTAAGTTCTGGACATGCTCCTGTCTCATGTGGAAGCTACAGCCCCAAAATCCGGAGGAATGTCACCCCTCTTTAACCTATTGGATGGGAAGTTCAGTTCAACTGTGAGTCTGGGCTTTATATAGTAAGGTCTGTTCGTTCTCTCCAGGGTTGGGAGAAGCCCCTTGAGGACGAATTACTTGCTCTCGACTTTCCTCTGGAAACTTGCTTTGGTGATTTGAGAATGCCCAGAAGTAGAGTTGAGCAAGCTCCAGGAGTGGGTGATGGGCAGGAAAGCTTGGCATGCTGCAGTCCATGGGGTTGCAACGAGTTGGACATGACTGAGCAGCTGAACTGAACTGAGAAGTAGAGTGTTTTGAACTTGATGATGGTAATGATGGTAATAACATTTAGCTTATGTGCTGTACTGAGCATTTTCTTTGTATCTTCTCATTTAATCCTAATAGCACTCTCAAGAGTTAGTGATACTATTAGACCCAGATTGCAACAAAGGAAATCGAGGTACCAAGAAGTTAACAAACTGGCCCAAAGTCACTCAGCTAGTAGCTGGTGGAGCTAGAATTCAAATCCAGGCAGTGTGACTCTGGATCTGAAGTTCTCACACTTCTTAATGTATGACATCTTTTGACTTTCACTTTGCTTTATTATTTATTTGAAATCAAGATTGTGTCCTGGGCTTTTGAAAGTTATCACAGAATTAAATGTAATTAAACAGCATTTCTAGTTAGAAACACTTTGTTTTCTTTCTTATGAAACCATATAGATAGATCTGGCAACTGGAGTATGAAAAATAGCCTGTACCTAGCTTATGTTTTAAATTGGAGTATAGTCATCTAATAATCAGATTTTTTATTTGTTTCTGAAAGTAGGAAGTGATGATTTTGTTAGAAATTTCTGCCTTTCTGTTTGGTAGTTTAGGGCTCAAGAGAAAATTTAACCAGATTGCTTTTTATGATATATATCTGTTTATCACATTTCTTTATATGGTGGTAACATTTTCTATTCCTTTAGAAGTGCCTTTTTGAACAAAAATACAGGTAGTAGTATAACTAGAAGGATGTGATTCATAAGTCATTATATAAATACTATGCATGCCCTTAGATTTAAATTCTACTTTAGGGGCTTATTATAAAGCTGTTATAATGTAGCCAAGTTCCTTTGTTCAGAAAAGATTTGTCCTTTAACTTGATTTTTTTAATGGAAATATATAAATTGTTCCATTCATTTAAAATGTGGAATCAAATTTATTTCCATGTATATTCTATGTACCCAATAGTATAAAATATAAAATTTCTGACATGTTTTGTTAGAGAATAATATATAATTTCTCTTAAAGTCACCCATTAATTTCTGTTTTTTCATATCATTGGTTTTGAGATTTCTACAGGCACTTTCTCACTATGTGGTTTATCTCAATCACTATGTGATTTATATAAGTCAGATACCTTTTTCAAAATTGTATTGATTTATCATCCATGATGTTTAAATACATTCTTTGGTGATATATAAAGATTCTTTGTTAGTTCTGGCTCAAGAGGAAAAATAGGAGAGAGCTTTGAAACTTTAAATTTAATTCATTAAGCTGACATCTGTTAAAACACCTGCTGTAGTGAGTCCTGCTGGATGTCTGGAATAAACAACAAGAAGGACATGATTAGTGATTGTAGACAACCCACATTCTGGAAGGGGCAAAACTCATGACAGCATAATGATTGGGATGTGCTCTCTGTCCTTGAGGAGTTCTAGGACCAACAGAGAATGAAAATGTCAAAAAACAGTTTATTTCAAAACTCAGGGAATTGGTCTGTTTAAGAGAAATAATATTTCAGCCTTTATTTTCTGTGATTTTTTAATTCTAGGCCCTGTGTGTCTATTGCCTTATTTCTTCTTGGTCCTTGGAAGATCCTTAAGAAGTACTTAGAGCAGTTGAACTGCTTAATTCACCCTGCCAAGCTATTTGTTCACCTTTCTGCTAGGTCTTAGGGGTGAGAGTTATTTGTAGTACCTACACTCATGGATCTTATTAACTGTAGTTTGAGGTAGGCCTTGAGGCAGAGTTGCAAACCAAAGATTCCAGGGTAGTTGTGGCAAGAGCTTGGTAGGAGGTGTGGTTAGTGTGCTAGGGACCTCAGGAGAGGAGCACACGGAATAAGCTGGGGGATTGTGCAGTGCTTCCCAAAGGAGGGTTTTGAAGGAGAAAAGAAAGAATTAACTAGAAATACAAAGTTGGCTTCTTGTCATTTAAATAGCAGCTATAACATCACTTCCTTGGAAACTCCTTAACCCAAATCAATACTCTGTTAAGTTTACCCATTTTGCTTTCTTTTATAGCAGTTACTGTTATCTTCTTGTCTGTTACTTATTTGCTTATTATGTCTCTTCTCTCCAGAATGTAACTGCTGTAAGAACAGGGACCCTCCCTCTTTTTGTGTTGTTTCCTATGTATCCCCACTGCTTAGCATGGTGCCTGTCACCTTCTAGGAGCTTGGGAAATGTTTGTTTGTTGAACAAATGAATGAAGAAATGATGAATACTGGAAGACAGAGTGTGAGCAGATAAAAGTAAATATGTGTGAAGGCTCAGTTGAGAAACTGTAAATAATTAGATGTGACTGGAGCAGAGGTGCTTTTTCTTAAAAGTTAGGAGATGAAGTATGGAATGAAAACTTTATCCTTGAAGTCTTGGACAGCTTCTGGGCTGCATGAAATGTAATACATATTTCTTTCCCTGAATCCAGTGATTGACAAGCAGAGTATGTTTGAAATATCTATTTTGGCAAAGTTGATGGCCTCACTGAGGCCTTGGGAAAATGTTACTAGAAGAGGATTTCAACTAGAAAGCTTTGGTGATATTCTTGAAGTCAAGTAGCCAGAATGTATAAGGTACTAAGGCATAAGGTCCTCAGGTGTGGGATTTACTACGACACTACCAAGATGTGAAGGACTGCCAAGAATACTAGGATGTTGTTAGGTTTACAGTGTTCCTTGGCTAATTTTCCTGAAACATTGCATTGCTTGAGGTTTATAGTCCATGGTTGTTTCAAAGGCATGGCCACTTTGGGGATTTTTCTCTTCCTCTCTCCTTTTTATTTTTGCTTTAGTGCTTGAGGTAGCATATATGATGTCATCCAGCTTCTTTATGTGGTGATGGTAAGCAGTTCTTCCATGACTGTGAAAATATGGTACAGTTCACTTCAGACCTTTTATTACATACACATTACATGTAAGATAAAGTGCTGGTACTTGGATATAAAGATAAGCCAGAATTTTAGTTCTTTCAAAAATATCACAGGTTGCTGATTTATATCTGAAACACATCATTTCCTATGGTAAGAGAAAGCGAATCTGGCATTTTCTAGATTTCTCTACAACGCATAACAACAAATTTTCACCAAATTGACTAGATCCTTTGAAAATATGTTTTTTAAGAAAAGAAAAATTGTTACTACCTAAGTTGAATGTACTTTTCAGTTTTCTACATGGATAATGGTTATGGCAGAAAGCTGTGATTTAGAACTTTTTTCAGATTTTGGTTGTACCCTTCTGTTTCCTTGTCTGACTAGGTGTGACTGATCTGTCAGAAAGCATGATCACAGGGTCCCTGGAGGTACTCCAGGCCAGTTGTGTGAATAGGGAGCTTCTCAGGTCCTCTTGCTCTACCTGTCAGTCCTTCACATCTTGGCAGTGTTGTGGTAATCCTGCACCTGAAGACCTTATGCCTTAGTACCTTAAAGATCTTATACAGAACATAATTTTGGTTGCTTTCAAACTTTGGAGCTTCCTTATCATGTTTCTGTCCTAAAACCTGGCATATGTTTCATGAATTGGAAAAAACTAAACCTTGGTGATGTTGAGGCTCAAGGTGGGCCACCCCAAAATATTCCACAATGGCATATTGATTATTTTGAATTGATGTTGCTTGAGAAACAGCTGATACAAGAAAGAAGCTCTGACCCACTTCTGTCCCACTAAAAGCAGGAAGTAAATCTCCCGTGTGAAATAAAGGTAGAGTCCTTATATCTAGATATAGTGTGAATATGTGTGCTCAGTTGTATCTGACTCTTGTGACCCGCCAGGCACCTCTGTCCTTGGAATTCTCCAGGCAAGAATACCGAAGTGAGTTGCCTTCTCCAGGGGATCTTCTTGTTCAGTTCAGTTCAGTTGCTCAGTCATGTCCGACTCTTTGCGACCCCATGAACCACAGCATGCCAGTCCTCCCTGTCTATCACCAACTCCCAGAGTCCACCCAAACCCATGTCCGTTGAGTCAGTGATGCCATCCAACCATCTCATCCTCTGTCGTCCCCTTCTCCTCCTGCCCTCCATCTTTCCCAGCATCAGGGTCTTTTCCAATGAGTCAGCTGTTCTCATCAGGTGGCCAAAGCATTGGAGTTTCAACTTCAACATCAATCCTTCCAGTGAACATCCAGGACTGATCTCCTTTAGGATGGACTGGTTGGATCCCCTTGCAGTCCAGGGGACTCTCAGGAGTCTTCTCCAACACCACAGTTCAAAAGCGTCAATTCTTCGGCACTCAGCTTTCTTTATAGTCCAACTCTCATATCCATACATGACCACTGGAAAAACCATAGCCTTGACTAGACGGACCTTTGTTGACAAAGTAATGTCTCTGCTTTTTAATATGCTATCTAGGTTAGTCGTAACTTTCCTTCCAAGGATCTTCTTGACCCAGGGATTAAATCTGAGTTTCTTACATCTCCTACATTGGCAGGTGAGTTCTTTACCACTGAGCCACTAGGGAAACCACAAATCAGACATTCTTAAGCTATTCATAGCTATTCTTAAGCTATGATTTAATAACCATTTTAGTCTCTTAACTTTAGCAGGTTATGAGTCTATACTCAATGGGTCTGGTTTTTGTTAGGGCTCTCAGGAATCAGTGAGCAGCTTGCTTCTATAGTAGCAATTGCTACTATAACGATCTGCTGTTGTTAGCTTTCTGTACCTTGTTTACCCACCAGTGTCTAAAAAATTTAAGTATGTTGACTTCAATGGTTTCTACATAATTTACTGGGGAAATTGGCCATGAGGAAGTTAGGCACAGTCAGTTCTTCTCTCAATCAAGGAATCTATAGCAAGCTGTTTGCCTTCATTTGGATCATATATTTTTATGTTGATCATTAGTCCATTTTAATTTTAAACCTTTCTTTGTTTATTTTTCTATCATTATAGCTGAATGTTTATGTATTTAATGGAGATAATCTTTCTGGAGTACCTGGTGATGTATCTTTGGTCAATAAATTGGTTTTTCTCTCCTAATCTTTTCTTATCATGGTTCCAGATAAGAGAGTAGGATAAAAGCCTCTTCAGAGGGGAAATTCCTTTGAGTCTTAAATGGGAAAGAAAAGACAGCCCTTCCAGGTGCCAAAGAAATGTGGATTGAAGAGCAGAGTTAAGGCAGGCAAGTCCTGACATTCTCTTCCCCACACCCCTCCCACCACCATGAAAGTGAAAGTCACTCAGTCGTGTCCGACTCTGTGACCCCATGGACTATACAGCCCAGGGAATTCTCCAGGCCAGAATACTAGAGAAGGGTAGCCTTTCCCTTCTCCAGGGGATCTTCCCAGCCCAGGGATCAAACCCAGGTCTCCTGCACTGCTGGCAGATTCTTTACCAGCTGAGCCAAGGGAAGCCCAAGAATACTGGAGTGAGTAGCCTATCCCTTCTCCAGTGGATCTTCCTGACCCAGGAATTGAACTGGGTCTCCTGCGTTGCAGGTGGATTCTTTACCAACTGAGATATCAGGGAAGCCCTTCCCACCACCATGAGGGTCTGGAATTCTGGGTTTGGGGGACACTGAGTTGCGGGTGAAGCCCAAAGTGAAGGATGCTTATGCCCCATTCCCCTCTTGAAACTCAGGGACGAAACTGCCTTGCAAGGTTGCCTCAACACAGCAGATGCTGTGACAGCAGAGTGCCTTGTGGCGCCATGTGGTCAGGTGGGGAGAGGGCGCCTGGGCCGCCTCAGCTTGTGAGTGTCTTCTGAGGAATCCCAAAGGGATCACCCACCCCACGTAACTAGGTTGAGAGTTAGTGAACCTGTCAGTGGGGATGCTGTGTTGGCTGGGGCAGGCTGATATCAACGCTGTAGTTGTTGGCCAGGCAGCAGCCATACATGAGATTGCAGAGTGTAGATGGCTTTACCTATTAAAGCTGAGAAGGAGACAAACAACCAGGCCAGATCCCTGGGCTCTAAGCCAAGAGCACATCCCTACGCCCACAGCCTGCATGGGGTCCAGCATTAGCGTCTGACCAGTGTCTGGGGTCCAGACCTACCTAAGGAACCTTGTCTTGGGGACCATAGAGCCCCAGGGACCAGCACAAGGGCCAGTACATGTGTATCTGTGAGTCGTTCGTTTACCACAGTCAAGTTACAAAACCCCATCCGCTTTCATACACCCAGCTGCCATCTTAGTAGAAGCAGAGAGAAAATCTGAACAGAGAAACTTGAGTGTTTACCTGAAGAAAAACTATAAACCACCTTACCTGTTCCCTGAGAAACCTGTATTCAGGTCAAGAAGCAACAGTTAGAACCAGACATAGAACAACGAACTGGTTCCAAATTGGGAAAGGAATATGTCAAGGCTGTATATTGTCACCCTGCTTATTTAACTTATATGCAGAGTACTTCATGAGACATGCCGGGCTGGATGAAGCACAAGCTGGAATCAAGATTGCCAGGAGAAATATCAATAGCCTCAGATATGCAGGTGACACCACCTTTATGGGAGAAAGCAAAGATGAACTAAAGAGCCTCTTGATGAAAGTGACAGGGGAGAGTGAAAAAGCTGGCTTAAAACTCAACATTCAGAAAACTAAGATCATGGCATCCGGTCCCATCACTTCATAGCAAACAGAAGGGGGAAATGTAGAAACAATGACAGATTGTATTTTCTTGGGCTCCAAAATTGCTGCAGACAGTGATTGCAGCCATGGAATTAAAAGACACTTGCTCCTTGGAAGGAAAGCTATGACAAACCTAGACAGTGTATTAAATAGCAGAGACGTTACTTTGCTGACAAAGGTCCATATAGTCAAAGCTATGGTTTTTCATTTAGTCAGGTACAGATGTGAGAGACAGACTACCAAGAATGCTGAGTACTGAAGAACTGATGCTTTTGAATTGTCCTGGAGCGAACTCTTGAGAGTCCCTTGGACAGCAAGGAGATCCAACCAGTCCATCCTAAAGGAGATCGACCCTGAATATTCTTTGGAAGGACTGGTGCTGAAGCTGAAGCTCCAATACTTTGACCACCTGATGGGAAGAGCTGACTCAGTGGAAAATACCCTGATGCTAGGAAAGATTAGGGGCAGGAGGAGAAGGGGATGACAGAGGATGAGATGGTTGGATGGCATCACCAACTCAATAGTCGTGGTTTGAGCAAACTCTGGGAGATAGTGAAGGTTATGGAAGCCTGGCATACTGCAGTCTGTGGGGTCGCAAAGAGTAGGACATGACTTAGCGACTAAACAACAACAACTATAAATCAAAAAGGACTGAGCTACTATAAAATGCAAGTTAAAGTCAAGGTCAGAGCTTGAAAAGCAAGATTAAATCAGTTGTAAAAAATTAAAGAGCTACATTTTCTTGGCACATCTTAGATTTAGTCTTAGAGGATAAATTTTCGTCATTTAAATTTAAATTTTGCTCACTATTGAACACAGCTTAACTCCAGTGATTGTCTGATTGAGTTTGTAGATTGTCTGCATTTGGCATACTTAATGCTATTTTTGATTATTTGATCACTAGAAGTGGAATTTTCAATTTTCTCATTATCTATTCATTGTTATAAAATGAGCACAAAATGAAATAAAATTGTAACACAATTGTACAGTAACTACAGTACATACATGATGGTTAATATTTCTAAACTGAAATGCTATCTGGCAAGCATCATTACAATGTACTTTTTGAAACTTCCATTCATTTGCTGACAATACCAAGTCTGAGTTTGGTGTAGCCAAGGTGGTTTGAGAGCATCTGTATATAATGTATGTAAGTATGGGCTATATGAAATTAAGTACATCTCAGATTTTGTGTAATCTATAAATAGGGAGCTAAATTGTTTGAAAGTTCACCTATCCCTTTCTAGTGAAGAGAGTTACTATTTGCTGTGCTAGAGGGATTTGTGAAAATTGTTCTCTGGGTGCCTCATTTTTCATCTTGATAACATTTTATTAATTACCTAATCTATCATAATAAGTAGGGCAGTCAATTTATATTAGTCTATAACTATGAGGTGAATTATTTTTAAATGATGCATTTAAAATCAACTCTATTGAGGTATAATTTACATATAAAGAATGTACCCTATATACAGTAAGAGGTAGCTATTTTAAGTGTACAATTCTGTGTGAATTAGTTTCCTTAGTTCCTCATGGTTACATCCTTAGACGTTGTCAAGCAGTGTGCTTTCAGGTTGATATTGATCCACTAAATACTTATACTGGACCATATTAGAAGTATTTATAAAGGCTTTCTAGGTGTGTGGGCTTGTTTACATTTATCAGCTATATGGTCCTAGGTTTTTGTTTTTTATTCTTATATTTGAGACACTCAAACCTCAGCCATCTAGATGGCTCCAAGTCTCACAGCCTTACTGGTATGTTCACTTGTAATGCTCAAGTAAAAACAGTTCAGGACTTGACTGTGGGAATTCTAGTGTTCTCGTTAAGAATGTGGCTTACGTTTTCAAGAGAGCCTCTCCATTTTCTCTTCCCATTAACCTCATGTTACTATATCTCACCTCGAGAGGTTCTTCCCTTCTCTGTTCCACATCGGCCCAGGCTTTACCTCTTTTCCTTCATTTCCTGGAACTCCACTAATATAAAATGACTGGGAGCATTTGTAGCACGTGTGCCCTGAGGATTTGAGGACCTTGTTACTATATAGGACTGTAAGTGATGTATTAGCTAGTTCTGGTTCTGTGACAATTTCCTTCAGAGTGTCTCACAACGCACGTGTTAGATATTAGTAATTATGTGACATATATGTTTCCATATTATATTTTGCCAGACTAGAGGAAAGCTTACTAGTTTTGCCACAAAATGGAATAGAGATGATGGTAAAAGAGAGCCATCCTTGTTTTAGGTGGAGAAATGAAGCAATAAATAATAGCATTTTAATTTAGTAAGCCTTCTGATGTAACTTGATAAATATTGGCAACCTAGTAACTGGAATAATTTTATAGCAATGCTGTGGAAGAATTTTTTTAACAAAAAGAAAGCAATATTAGTTTTGCAGTGCCTTTTCAAGATCTGTAGGAGGCCAGAGTAGCCAAGTAGCAAAAGAGATTTTTAATCAAGACAGTATAATTCTGAACTTAAAGACCTTGTTTCTATTCCTGCCTGCTGAAGGACTTCTGGACAGAGCCAGATAAAATTTTGAAGGCTCTATGTTCTTTCATTATCCTCATTTTTAAAAACGTTCTGAAGAAAGAAGGAAACAGATCTATCTTAATAAGTCTCCCAGGGATACACTGTCCTTAAAAAGCATAAACGTTTATATTTGTATTCTGTGTTTCTAGGTTTGTTGTTTGAGTTCCTTGTATATCAAGGAATATCTTTTATTCTTTTTATAATTATGGTAGGAAAAGGTGTTTTTCTCTGTTAAACTGTAGTAGAAATTAGTAGAATGATGTCTAAATAGATGGGTGACACAGGCCAGCAAGATGTGAGGTTTAAATACATTATGCAGTGTGACATTTGCACTAGATCTTTCTCTCTTGCTCAGCATACTTTTAGACCAGTCATACATTTATTTCTCACCTACACACTTGCAGTCCTGTGGTAGAATCAGATAAATATGTGAAGGTGTCACTTTAATACAAGTTACGAAGAAGAGGTGTCTACTCAGAGTATTTGGGGCTTCAGACATAGTCACAGGGCTATAGGAAGACTTCCTTAAGGAAATGACAATTAAGCTAAGGCCTAAGGGATAGTGTAGGGTTGAATGGCACAGGGAGGGCCAAAGTTTTAGGAGGAAAGGGAACAGCCTCAATAGCAGGAGAGATCATGGTAAGGATGGCGAGGTCTCGGCAAGAAAGGGAGACCAAAGAAGAGGTTGGGGACCATTCCCTGCTGACCAGGTAAAAGAGCTTTGATGTGGTCCTTAGGGAAGGGGAGTTTGGGAAGAGTCTCTTAAGGGTAGTTAATCAGATTTTCCTTTGCAAATGAAGAACCTGTTGCTGAGTGGGAAACATATTAAACGTGTTAGGAAGTTAGGCAGTACCCTGGGTGGGAATTCCAAAGGCTCCAACTAGGATGGGAGTGTTCAGGTAGAGAAGAACGGTGGACCAATTTCTAAAAGATTTAGGAAACAAAAATCAACGGTACTTGGTGATAACCTGGATGGACCGGGGATTGCAGACAAGGGAGATGGAAAGAGTGGGCCTTAATTTCTGGCTAGGGTTCACTGAGATATGGGACAGGAGGTAGGACCAGGTTCAGAGGGGGAAGATGAGGGCATGGTTAGGCGTGGTCTCTAAATATTTTCCATTCATTTATTCTCATTTTACATCTCAATAAAGATTTATGGAGGGCAGATCCAGCCCAGAGGGGGTAGAAGGGATTTGATGTTTTATTGGAAACAAATGAGAAAATAGATTTTGTTATGTAGGAATTTTATTACTGACTTGACTTGAAGGCAGTTGTTTTATAGAAGACTTTTTCTTTGTAAGATCCCACTTCCCACATCTTCCTTTCTTGGCTGCATACTTTCTCATATTCTTGATGATGTATTCATATCTTCACAAAACTATCCTCTTTTTAGAGCCTGAGCATGGGAGTTTTCCTTGTAATGCTTTTTAAAATGTAAGAGTTCTTAGCAACAAAAAATAATGTTTTTATTTATCTTTTGATAGTTCACTATATGATGTTCTAATGGAACCATATTGCAAAAGTTATTATAAAAGTAATTGTTTTATGAAAATGAAATTAATCTAGACATTTTAGTACCTTGATTAATAGCTTTAATAATTTTTGAAGAATTAATCTTTTAATCATCCTATTTTCAACTAAAATTTCTTTTCACAGTGTATTAGTCTTTTTCAAAGATTCACCTGATCTCAACAAGTGATCAGGCTCTTTTTTAAGGGAAATGCTTATAGTGGACTATCACAAAACCGTTACAATGAAAAAAACTAAAGCAGGGTTTCTCAACATCAGTACTTTTGACATTTGGGGCCAGGTAATTCTTTGTGGTGGAGACTGTCCTGTGCATTGTAGGGTGTTCAGCAGAATCCATAGTTTTTAACCACTAGATGCTAGTAAGAAGTGTGTGCTGCAGTCCATGGGGTTGCAAAAAATCAGACACGACTTAGCGACTGAACAACAACGACAACCCCCAACCCTGTTGTGACAACCAGAAGTGTCTGCAGACATTGCCAGATGTCCCCTGGGGGCACAGTTATCCCCAGGTGGCTAGATTTATGTTTAAATCTCAACTATACCATGTTGTACTTAAAAAGAACTGTTGGAAAAGGATGTGTAAAATAACATGCCAGTTATGATTTTTAATGTACAAAATAGTAAGTTTGCTTATGAATAAATTCATTGGTAATAATAAAAATGTGTCTAGGAATGGTACTTACCAACTTTAGGATGGAAGTTACCTCTGGGGAGAGAAGGAATGGGCATGAACGAAGATTTATTTATGATATTTCACATTTCAGAAAGAGAAAGAACAAAACAAACCAATATATTATAAACTTAAATCTCAAAGTGGAATACATTTTTTCTTTATATTTACATGATCAATCTGTTTTAAACTTCTGTGGCATATCATATAACATTCACTGTACTTCTTAACTTTTGTCATAAATTTTTACTTACTGTCATGCATTATTACACACTAGGATGTAAACTTTTGTACAAATGAGATGCTGTACTGTTAAACTTAGGATGCCACATAAAATAACCTCACATAAAGTTGGGGCCCAACAGACAGTTCTTAGCTGACTGAAATACACACCTGAGTATTAATCTTTCTTGATTACATCTGAAATACTTAAATTTAGTAGTTAATCTAACTTTTAGTATTGGCAAACTATGGTAGTTTATACATATTAATAATAAATACAAGTCAAGGAAAGATCTCTGAGGGATTCCTTGGAGAACAGCCTGGTTCTTATCATTGCGTATCCTGGGTAATATTTTGTATTTCTGTTAAATGCTCCATTGTATTTACTTGCCATGGAATGTATCCTGTGCATGAATTTACTCCCATTTTATAATTTTGCTCATAATGTAACAATAACTTAATTTGTCTAAGATTCTGTGAAATAAAAGTCTGAATATAGATAAAGATGGAAATATATAAAATATTTGTACATACTTTTAGATGTACATATTAGATGTATTATAACAGAGTTTAGAAAACTATTTGAAAAGTTTTGTTGCTGCTAGCATTTTGAGAAAATACAGAAGAGAAGTAAGCATACCTCCCTAGGAGTGAGAGAGTGAGCATGTGTGTGTGTGTTTCAGAATATACCCTTTTCAACAAGAGAATTTTTATATATATGACTTGCAGTGGCAAGTAGCATTGCCATAGATGAAAAATGGCCTCTAGAATCAATCTTCCTAGGTTTGAAATTTTAGCCTTATTACTTCTTAGTTGTATGATCTTGGGGCAAATTATGGCACCTCCTAAAATTCAGTACATTTTCATCTATGCAATGAACATGATGGTAAGATTCTCTTCAGAGTATTGATTTGAAGATTAGATGAGTTAATACATGGGAAACACAGGGCCTGGCACAAAAGTTCTTAAGAATAGTAAAATAAAGCTGACTTTTTTAGTTACCATATCTGTCTATAATGTGATAATATTTATGTTTATAGGATTTTGCTTCTGCTGAAGGATCTCATCAGTGTTTGAAAGCACTTAGTGTGGTCTTTGCATACCAAATACAGAGTGAGGTATTTTAAAATACTTGTCAAGTTGTAATTTCTCCCAAGGAAGGGCTTCCTCAGAGAATAGAGAATGAATTGTAGAGTATAACCTTTGGAATGGTTTAATCCATGAATAGCAGAGTAAAATAAAATCATTATTTTTTTCTGTTCTGTTTCATGTTGGATATTTTAAACTAGAGCAAAACATTTAAAACGATGACTCCTGCTACTTCCTTACAACTGTGTGATTGGTTTAGAGAATTTACTGTTCCAAAGCATAATTAAATCAGGTTATGTAACTGCATTTAAAATAACTTAGTAAATGTATGATTGTTAATACCAATCAGTTACTTTGCCAACATCTTAAGAAGGGACAATTGATTCTGGGAATAAACCAATGACTCAGGAGCTTTAGACAGTCAGCAGAAGTGAGTTTTGATTACAAGTTTCTGTGTTCAGTATGGTTGTTCACTGATGGATGCACGGTTTCTATGGGGTGGAGGATCATGAGAATACAGGAAGAAATATAAGCGCTAGAGGTATTTTTTTATTTGTTACTACTTAAAAAGTTTATTTTTCATTCTCTTTATCTTTTTCAATTGTGGAAATTTATTCTGGAAAATGTTAAATGCCTTCATTTAGCTTGTTTACTCATGAAGAGTACAATTCAAGAACCTCTATCTTTCTGCATTCCGAAGTAATATAATTTCAATTTTGAGACAAAATTAAGGGTGAGGCATGGAATGATCATTAGTGTTTGCTTACATATTTTATGATATCCTTAGTTTGTTGTTTAAAATATGAGCTCTTAAGTAGCTCCTCATTTAAACAAATAAGATGTTGAAACAAGTAGCGGATTATGTCTATCTTATTAACTACAGCTGGTGACATTCTCTTGTAGATGTTGTGGGGGCAATGCCTGCCTTTTTTGAATAAATTGAATTTAAAACACAGTTCGTTGGAGTTTTCACATATTTTTTCTTTGTCTACATCTATGTTATATGTAACATCTCAAGGTGGTGACATGAAGATATTTAAAAACAAAGCCATAAACTTGTAAAAGTTCTGTAAATTAAGAAACTAAACATCAAAGATAATTAGCAAAGTCCAGGGAGATTGTTTGAAAAATACATGCTATCTATTCTATTTTCTGAACCAGAATATGGCAAAGTATCCAAAAGGAATAGGAAAAGACTTGGATCATTATCAGCATCTATATTGCCAGATCTTTTCTGAGACAAAATGCCTCAAATACAGAAGGGCAAGAGGCAGAGATGGATTTGAAGCAGCATTTTGTATCCTAGGATGCACAGACCCCATGACAAGGTGTGGTGAAGGTAAAGTGATGAGAGTAGGATGTGCTAGGAAGCGTGGGCTTAGCAAACAGCTTACTCAGGGAACTTTGCCCATGTGGCCCAGCCTCAGACCAGCCGGCCCAACAAGAATGTTTACTAAGAATTCAAGTTTCAAATTGGGCTTGGGTACATCAGTCTGCCTTTGAAATGCAGGTTGATAAAAAGTCCAACTACCTTTTTTGCTGCCTGACACCAAGCCTGGTGGATCTTTTCCTGTCTTAGTGAGGATGAGTTATAAATGGGAGTGAGGGTGTGGCTTATGAAAAGTCTTGAATAGATAAAATACTGCTCTGAAGATTTAAGAGCAACACATAGTTCTAAAAATAATTTTTTTTGGTAACAAGCAGATGAAGTTGTCTCCTAAAGGAGAGCCAGGAGAATATGGCCTCTATAGTGGTAACAAGCTGAAATAAGGCAAAAATTGCAAAAGTTGGCTGAAATAAGGAAAGATGATAAACCAAAAATGAAGGAAATAAAAGAACAAAACCAATAGAGCAGTTTTGATTAGTTCACTCATGAAATAGTCATTCATGAAATATTTATTGAACACCTACTATGTGCCTGCCATTCTAGGCACTTATGATGCAATAGTGAATGAAACACATAAAGCAATTATGAAAAGTTCAGCCTTAAAGTTACAAGGTTTGTAATGGAAACTTTAGACATATAGGAGTAGAAACAATATTTAAGGTTGCTGGAAGAAAACTTTTAAGTTCTTTTATTTCCGGGTAATATTAGTTTGGAAATAAACCTCTGATCTCGTTGGTACCTAAAGATTTTTTAATGATTGTATTTAGTGTTGGCTGTGGTTGTAGAGTGGGTTCTCATGCTGCTGAAAGGAACTGTAAAATAATATATTTTTGGATATATCAGTTCATACCCCTTGACCTAGATTATCAGTTACAGAATTTGCTTTATGGAAATGAAGATGCAGATGTTGAAGTGTGTTCATTGGTAGATTGGTTAAATAACCATCTATTAAAAATAGTGGTTTTCAAAAGTATTTAATGACAGGTCAGAATATTCCATGTACAATATCAAGTGAATTAAAAGCAACATACAACACAGTATATGTGTGGTCAGATTCTTCCAATTTGAGAAAAATTTACTGAAAGAAAATATTATCAAGTGTTATTGGGAAGGGTTATACAGTTTTTTATTTCTTTTTATACTCTTATATCCCTTTATATTCTTTTATATGAGTCATATTAATTTTATAAGTAGTATGAATAAAAATGTTAAATTTTTCCAGCATCTTCTGCTCTTAATTGCATTTGTGTTTTCCACCATACATTGAATTGACTTTATGTAGAAAACTTCCATTTGTTTGACTTTGTTCTGTAAGTAAATACAAAACCCGTATTGAGTGTGTGTGTGTGTGTGTGTGTGTGTTGAGGCAAAAGAGGATTTTCATGGTATTGATGAAAGGATAAATAAAAGAATAAACATTTCATTTTATTTGACCCTTGCCCCCCCTTCAGGCAACTGTTTTATACTGTAAATTCTATTTATGAGATTGCCGGGGGGAAATCTGATTAATTTCTTTCTTCAAAATGGTGGCAGTCATAAATTTAAATATGTAGTCATATCAGTGGGCAGTTTTGAACTAAGCAAGACCTTTTATAAAATCAAAGCAAGTTTTAACACTTAGGACGCAACAAAAAAATGTGCACTATAGGATGAAATGCTACACTCAGTTGAAATGTGGGCAGTTGACCTCTCTTCCTGGATGCCATCCTGCTGCCCCTTTCTTTGTGCTGTGAGCAGTTTTCTTGATAGGGTTTTGTACTTTCCCTTAGGCTGTAGGTGGGTTGCTAGCTGGAGCCATTTGAAAAGGAGCAGGGTAAGAAAACAATGTTGATGTATTAAGAGAGAGTGGGCTTCCCTCGTATCTCAGTCGGTAAGGAATCTGCCTGAAATGCAGGAGACCTGGGTTTGATTCCTGGATCAGGAAGATCCCCTGGAGAAGGAAATGACAATCCCCTCCAGTATCCTTGCCTGGAAAATCCCATGGACAGAGGAGCTTGGCGGGCTAGAGTCCACAAGAGTTGGACACAACTTAGCGACTAAACCACCAACCAGCATGCTTAGCAGAGTTATCTGGTACCTCTGTTAATATTCTAGGTGATCATCCTCCACATCACTTTTGACTTTGCAGTTTTTCTTTCTCAATAATGAAACCATTACAGTATCAGAAAGTACCTGGACGGCTGAGTTTAAATCAGAAGGTCTGCCGATATACAGATAAATTGTATCCCCAAAGCTCTCTGTACTCTACATTCTGTTTCTCCCATAAAAAACAAAAACATAGTAACCTTGATAAGAACCTTTATCCTCAGTAGCCTATAGCACGTTCAGATAATTTTCCCCCTGTAACACAAATATGAAAGCTGGTACTTTCTACTATTTTCAACGGGCAGGGGAGAAACAGGGTTTGATTTACAGACATGGTTATGACTCAGGGTTTGTCTTTCACCATAATGTTTGTTTTTCACCATAATGGTCGCTTTTTAAAAATTTATTTTTTTCTCCCTACTTTTATGATTTCCTTTGCTTTTATAAGGAACCTTATATTTGGATAAGTTAATGATTTTGTACTCTGTTGGTTATTGCCTCATATTATATCTGTCTTTGTTTTGATGCAGGGACAAAGTTTTATAAAAGGTTTGCTCTTATAGATCTGAAAGTATCCCTACTTAGAGTAAAAAAAGAGTGGGCCTGAGTTATCCAGAAGACCTTTTTATATGACATGTTGGCTTTGAAGAATCTATATATTATTTTGCCAAAAGCTTTTTTATTCCTTTTATAGGCTAGAATATTAGACATGAATTATTTAGCGTAGCTATACTTAATCCTTAGCATTTCCATTTCCTTTCTAGCCTTTATTTTCTTCTCTTCCAGCCAAAAAAGACCAAAAAAAAAAAAAAAGAACTTATGATGTTTCAGTTTAAAGTAGGGTTCTTCTCACCAACTACTTCTGTTAATTCAAGAGGGCTAAATAAAGATAGGGGGATGTTAATGATTGGTGGCAAATATTTACCCATTTTGGATTTGAAATGGGTGTCAATGGGGAGGAGCTGCTGAATAACTAGATAGGTTAGGAAGATAGGTTTGTTAGGAAGAGATATGTGAAAGGAGGAGACTTGGAAGAGGTATTCTGCTACCAGCAACTACCAAGTGTTATAGAAGTTTTTTCTCTGATCTGAGAAACCCAATTAAATGTGTCCCTGGGTTTCAGAGGGCAATATAGATTTGTCTATTGTCATCCATCCTTCTACTTTTGCATTGCCTCAAGACATTGGCGCTGCTGGTTCATCTATGCTCTGTTGCCAGATCAGCCCTTAGTCCCCAGCCTCTCCCCATTCTCCTCTTCCTTCCCTGACAATGCCTGCAGGGTAGTAAGAAAGACAATTTTGGAACTGAGAAATGAGGGACTGGGGACAAGGAGGATTTATTTTTTTATTCTCTTAGTTCTTGCTACTCTGTTTCAGAATATATCTCCAGACAGTTGGGATTCCCAGTTTGAAAAACACTAGAGAATGACTTTTCTTCTGCCTCTTTTCCTTTGCAGGAAACTCATGAAATTGTGGCAATCAAGAAATTCAAGGACAGTGAAGGTATATATATATATTTTCTTTCTGTATTTAGTTTTTGTGAATAGAATATGGAAGAGATGAAATCTAGCTGATTAGACACTGTTCCTTAGATTTAGAGTCTCAGTCTCAGAAAGTATAATAAATATATCTTATTGATCATCATGCTTTGCTTTGAAACATCTAGTTCCTCTTGTGTGAATATTTTCAAATCTTATGATATCAAAAAATTCACTTTGTGTTTTAAAGAGACAGCATTGGAAATCTTGCTTCAAATGCTGGACAGAAAACATGCTATTTACACTGTTCTACATACTAACAATTTAAAATGAGAAAACTTATTTGAAATAAATACTTCCTGGGTTCATCCAAGTAGTGAGTGCTGTGTTAAAGGCTTTGGTATTGGTTACTGGGATCTCTGCTTCCTAGTTAGATGGAAATATAAAGATAAGTAGTATGTAGACAGTACAGAGGGAATGGTTTTATATTTAGAATAACTCATTGGGAAAAGAAAAGCTTTTCAAGAAGAAATACCATACTTGGAGGCTTTGGTCACACATACAGACCATTTCAAATAGAGTATTATATTTGCCTATACTGGGCGAGAAGGTTTAAAATAAAAGATTAACAACAACAACAAAATAGTGTACCCAGTGAAAGTAATGTACAGGAGAAAAAGCATTTCATTAGGCCATTAGGTTTTAAATCCAGACTATTATTGGTCATACAAATACAGCCAAGTAGTAAAACTGACTCCAAAGACAGACGTGGCCTCTAAGAAGATCCACATAGCTATTTTTTCAGGTTTTTTTGACAGAGACTCCAAGCAGAAATATTTTTTACCTCCTAACACAGTATTCTCATACATAATATCATACATATAAAACTGTAGGGAAAGTTTCACAAGGTTATTTTACTAATGTGAGGTTCTTCATTTTCTGTTCTTTCTTGCTCATATAAATTCATATAAGTACCTATTTTGGCATCAAATATTTTGATTTCACCACTAATGAGTCACAGCCTAGCATTTGAAAACTAGTGCTACAGGAGTGAGAGATCCCACCATAGCATCAACCGATCATATCTAGTTGGAAGCGTGACAATAGCATTCATAGCCTGCCTTCATCAGGACATAGCAACTGTGTACTGTCAGATACCAGCCTCTGTATTTGTGAACATTCACCACCCCTACCTTGGAGACTTAGCAAACATTAAATAGCAAATGGGCCTCACTAACACTTCCTAGGGTAGAGACAGTAGTATTTGATGTAACCCAGCTCTGACGTGCTGGTTATGTGGAGCACATGCACGTCAGCTGGGAATGCTAGCCTTGTCTTGGCAGCCTTAAAGAGTAGGCCAAAAAAAAAGTACTTTTAGCTTATTCTTTAAAAACAAAACCCAAAAAAGCCCTACTTCAAATGATATACCTGTAGTCTAATAGGAAGCAGTAGCCCCAGGCCAACCCACTAGGAGACCATTGGAAGTGAGCTCTTTGAGCAGTGGCTTTGGGCTAACCACAGGTGGCCAGGAGACAAATGGTGTTCTGCTAAAAAGAGTGGCTGCAACAGTAGATCAAAGCATAACCTTTGCCTGCATATAAAAACTTCTGACTGTGCATTCATCTTGTAAGGCACATTGTCAACCATCAGTTACCACCAGAAATAATGTGTCATCAAATTTTTGAAAAGCTGTGCTATCTAGGCCACATATGTCATTGCTTTAAAAAAAAAAACATCCAGTTCTTTACAACCTCTATCCTATAGAATACCAATTCTTAGCTTCAATTAAGTGATATATTTGACCCCACGTTAGAGTACCTTCAGATTGGCAATCAGTAGTGTATCTCTCTGGAGAATCCCAGGGACAGGGGAGCCTGGTGGGCTGCCGTCTATGGGGTCGCATAGAGTCGGACACTACTGAAGCGACTTAGCAGCAGCAGCAGTGTATCCGTTGAAATTCATTGAGCACTGGGGACTTCCTTGGTTAAGACTCTGCACTTCCACTGCTGGGGCTTTGGGTTTGATCCCTGGTCAGAGAACTAACAGCACCATGCTGGATGGTATTGCCAAGAAAAAAATTTCACTGAGTACTGAACCAGATGCTGTAAGAACAATGAAGGTAAATCAGGTCTGGATACTTTCAAGAAGCTTCTGACCAGTTAGAATTAAGACCTGTAAATAAAAAGCAGTAAAAGAGTAGAAAGCAATCAGTGCCTGAATCACTTCGCATAATTTTGAGGTGAGAGAGATTGTTTCTAGTTGTGGCATCCCAGGACTGTATTGGTAGTCTAAACATTATGGGAAACATTTGATCAGTTCCTATTTCACTGAGCTGACAAAACACGAACCCACTCTGCCCTTGTCTCTGCTGGGCCATTATCAGTTACTATACCTCAGAAGCATGCAGCCCCATCACTCACCCACCTTGCACCTGGACACTTTGTAGGCATGCCTGTACATACTTCTGGAGGGATACTTCCTAAATATTTCAATGATAGAATCTGAAAACGTATCCAGTTATTCCTAACTTCTCAGTTCCAGGCCTATCCTAGGCACACTTTCCTATTATTTCCAGTTCTCCCTGTAGACCTAACACAATCTTTTCTGTCTTTACCCTTTTCCTCCTGCCTGAGTATTACCGTGCTTACTGGAAAGCAAGGGAACATGTGCAGTTAACACCCTTTTGGAGTGTGAAGTGTACATAGATAGTCTAGTGTTGGTGAGGATGTCCATTCAACCCCTATGTAAACCACTTAATTCTGTATCAGTTTATCATCTTAAATTTTAGTCAAGCTAATTATAATTAAAAATATCATTTCATGATAATATTGCCCTTATTGTCATATAGCTCCCATGAGTTTCCTTTATTAGTTACCCTGGATATATTCTTTTGATATTATGATACTGACTTTTCTAAATCCAGAATTTAAAAATCTTTGTGAAGGTAATGAAATAATTCTGCGAAAACATTGTTAAACTGAAATGGGATCTGAACTTTGTCTGACCCACATTCAAGCTAATCAAGTATTCTCATGCTGATGGTATCAAGGAATATTTTTTGAGTATATATTATCTTCTGTTAGCTTTAAAAGATTATGATAATGTCCTGTTTTCTCGTTAAATTCATATGTATCCACAAATTTACAAGAACAATTTTTTGAGCATCATTTTAAGGTAGACTGCTGTTTAGTTCAAGAAGTCGTTATTATCCTAGATTATTATTTAAAATGGAAACCAAAATTTTATAGTAAATAAAAAGTTAAATTGAGAGTTTTAAGTTGAAAAAAAGAAACTAAAATTATGAAAATAAGTTTACTTTATCTTATAGTTAACACAATTTAGATTATAATAGCAACTATGTGCTGTTTCTTAGAGAAAAGAATCAAGTGTTATCTTTTGGCAGGGCTAGGTCAGTGAATGACTTTCACAATAAAAAGGTCATTAAAAGTATACAAAAGGTTTTGTCACTTCTTTTTCAGTATGTTCCTGGTTTTTTTTCCCCTTGTCTTCATCCTTGTCAGTTTTTTTTTTTCTCTCCAGTTAACTGGTATAACTCTCATCAGATCATTTATCAGTGTCTTTGCTATGATTCTCCCTGAAAAACTTTGACACACTGGTGGGAATTAAAAACTCCTGTTAAAAGGAAAGAATGCTTGAGTGAAGACGTTTTTATTTGAGATCCTTTCATTTGTTAATATTTTCTATTTTGATTACTTTTGTTTGTTTATTCATCATCATAAATGTGGAGTCTCAGATAATGAATTCTTTTTTTTTTAGATAATGAATTCTTGATGATACCCTGAATGATAGTATTATAAATGTGTCTATTAATATAAGTTTCCACAGGGAAACACTTAACTAATAAATACCTAGCCAACCAGACGTCTCCATAGAATTAATTCTGCTCAGTATGTATTTGTATTTTTCTGAGAAGAGAAAAATGATTAGAGACCAAAAAGATACTAGAGATTATTTAGTTAAAAGGTACTTTTCAGGCTATGTATAATGATAAATTGAGGCTAATCCTCCTACCCTTCCTATAATTCCAATCTTGTACATTGAGATTTGATGTTCAGATAATAATCTTCTATCACTTTTGGATCAGCATTCTCTTATGTGCCAGTGTCTACCATGCTCAATTCTTTAAATAATCCAAGAGCACTAATTTAGATCGCTTTGGACAAGCACCGGGCTTCCCTGGTGGCTCAGATGGTAAAGCGTCTGCCTGCAATGTGGGAGACCCGGGTTCAATCCCTGGGTCGGGAGGATCCCCTGGAGAAGGAAATGGCAACCTACTCCAGTACTCTTGCCTGGAAAATTCCATGGACAGAGGAGCTTGGTAGGCTACAGTCCATGGGGTCGCAAAGAGTCGGACAGGACTGAGTGACTTCACTTTCACTTTGGACCAGCAAGAATTAAAAACACTGTTCAACCTTTAATTAAAGAAGTCCTGTGGTCTAAAATTTATTTTTGACAAACTTTTGAATCATCTGATGTGATAGTACCTTTTGTTTATTCTAACTTCTCAGCCCTTCCTGAATGTACGGGTGATAGGGTGAGGAGAGATCCTCCTCACTTGTCATTGGGCCTCCATACATGGCAAGGAGGCTGACTTTCAGGGAGTTGTGTAGTAGTCTATGGTTAAGATAGAATTTGGGCTGTGTCTTTGCTTTTCTATCAAAATTGCTTACATTTCATATCTTGCTCCTGTTTATGTTTTCTATAGATAAATATTTTACCTTGGAATGGACATAGTTGCTCTTAATCATGAGAAAATGTTTAATTGATCATTCTTTCCTCCAGTTTATGTTGTCCTTATTTTTACTCAGACACTAGAAAGTTCTATTCTGATCTCAGATTCAAGGGAACTCTGGTCTCTTATTTTGTATACTTGTACAAAACAAGGGTTCATAATCTTTAAATTCAAGAATCTGATTTCTTGTAAGGGAGGCCTTGAGACAGACTGTCCAACCCTTGGTTAAACAGATGAATCAGTTCACTAAGTTTGAGCTAGTCATGATTTCACCACACTTATTTTTAATGACCAAAATGGATCTCTTTCAGACTTCAGAGATTCTTCTTAGATTTGTTGAACCTTTTGCACCTTTCATGTTTTAATCCATTTCCATTGTGCTTTATCTGGCCTTCATCTCTGAAGATGTAAGAGTTCTCATCATTTTTGGTATATATGACAGCAACACCACCATTCAACCCCCCCTGGCCGTTTTTCTTGCCTCCTGTTGATGTTCCTTCAGTCAAGGCATCCAGACTCAAAAATGGCACCGCTATGGTTTTGTACAATGATGGCTTGACTTCTCCCCACAGAGTACCTGTTTAAAGTCCATTTTGGGGTGCCTCTTTGGTTATACAAAAGTGTCAAGTTTGTGATTTCATAAAGTAGGTTATAGTTATTTCTGGACTTCTTTTCCAAGCCCACAGTTCTTTAAAAATAGAGTTTCAGAAGAGTTTCTGCTCATCTTTAGATTTTTCTCTTTTCATCATTTATCTTTGCATTTCTTTTGCTTCTGTGATCCTTCTTCTTAAAAATTGTTTTCTTTTACATTGTATCTCCCTCCTTGATTTTTGCATGTGTTAACTTTCAGTCTTGCTGGCAAGTTTAGAAATAGGTTAGTTGTTTTTTTTTTAATGTCCTTTTTCTGACCCTACTATTTAGTCGTCATTCAGTAGAATTTACAGAACTTTGTCAGAAGCACTACCTGTACTAAGCTAAACACCCTCCATGGTAATTGATGACCAGGTCTATCAGCATGCATATAAGCAGAAATCACATGGTAGGGCCTTCAGCAGCATCTAGTAGAATGCTAACAGTAGTTTACAGCTGAGGAACCACAGTAACTATTTGATTAACTGAGACTAAGACACAGACCCCAGGATCTTCACTGAGCTTCTCTTCCACTGACATTTTGCTGCTTTGCCATGTAGTGAAGCAGAAACAGTCTAGGCCTGAATTTGGGTGTTCCGACTCACTCTCCAAAGCTCACCCACTACCTTTACACCATGTCACCTCTATCCCTGTGTTCTACGTGGTGTGACATTCCCTTCACTGCCCTGAGAAAGTTATTCTTTCTAGACATGGTTTCTTCATTTGTGAACTGGAGTAGCCTAGCCTAAATAAAGGGCTTCCCTGGTAGCTCAGATGGTAAAGAATCTGCCTGCAATGCGGGAGACGCGGGTTGGATCCCTAGGTTGGGAAGTTCCCTTGAAGGAAATGGCAACCCACTCCAGTATTCTTGCCTGGAGAATTCCATGGGTAGAGGGAGCCTGGTGGGCTACAGTACATAGGGTTGCAAAGAGTCTGATGTGACTAACACACACACACACACACAGCCTAAATAAAAAGCCATGAGATTATTTCAACTGGAAGGCAGGGGGAGTTGTGCCCACTTCAGTGGATTATACATCTATCTTTAAAAATCTGCCTTACTCAACAGCTTTGCTACTTTCTGAACCTCTGAGGAGAGAAGCATGTATAAGTGGAATGTGCATTCCTCTTCCCCATAATCTAATCATTCATTGCCACAATTTTCATCATAAAGTACATAGAGTAGGCCAGGAACCTTTAAAAGTACTCATAGGAACAAAACTAATGGAATTTCCAGCTAATGAAGAGTGTGCATTTTTGCTTTCACTTACAGAATTAATAGCTCCACTTTCTTCCTGTTCCCATTCATTACAATCTTAGTGCTGAAGTGCTTACCTCAACTTTTAATAACTGAGTGGCATAAATTAGAAGAACCTTCACTTCCTAAACAAGATGAGCTGCTTAAATGAGGTGGCTCTGCATACTAAGTGATTTTGTGACCTTCTTTTTGATGGTTTGTTTTTCTTTTCTCTTTAGCTGTTGTTTAGCAAAGTTAGTATAGATTCGAATGATAAATATATATATAACAAAGTACCAAAATTCAGTGGAGTTTAGGCTTATAATCAGTGAGATCTTAATGAAAAGAAATCATGGATTATTAGATTTGGAAAAGGCCATGGGACTTTTTAAGGTACTGTGTGGGTGTGGAGGCGTGTCCATTTAGTTATTTTATAAATGAAAAGTTAAATGGCTTGCCCAGAGTCACATGTTACATTGTTAGTTGGTTAAAAGGGTCCAAAATCTAGGTCTCCTGGATCCTACTTCAGTGTTCCTTCTATGATAGCCATGTTGCTTTAGCCATTTGGCTTTATCTGTTAGCAAAGTGAAACTGCCACAATTTGGTAATGATATAAAGCTACCTGTTTTTCAGTGCCAAGAATTCCCCAAGCTTTTGATTAGAAAAAGTATACCAGCTTTATTTACCTTTTACTTTGTTGCACCATTTATTTGTAACCAGCTCCAGCATAGCTTAGGGATGTTCTAATGACCAAATGTATATGTGTTCTTGACCATTGGTGCTGTCAGTTTTCTGGAGCCTTCATTTTTCATAATCACATATTGTAGACTACTAGGAGCAGAGGTGAATAGGGAAAATAAATTCAGTTTGTCTTACTGTCTGAAAAATGGCCCTTTCAAAGTTCTAGAGAGAGAAGCTTGAAAACACTGTCCTCTAAACTAGGAGGGCAAAGTGCTTTTTGTTTGATATCATATTGCTGCTTCCCATGTTTTATGGGAGTAAGAGCTGGCCACATATGGGCAAAGATTTCCTCGTAGCACCATCAAAAGCATTTGTGTAGGAAGTATTTATTGATCTCCTCTGTACCAGGTCCAGTCCTAGGTGGTTGGGTGTGTGTTATTGAATATCAAGCAGAACTTAGACCCGTTGTCCTAGAGCTCTCGGATTAGCAACGTTGGCCACATACATGGTAAACCAGTAAGCAAACAAATACATCAATAAAGATGGTGGGAAGGTTTGTGAATGAAAAGTCAGAGTACTGAGATGAGGACTAATAGGGATGGAGGCTTGCTTTGGTTGAGTGATCGAGTGACATTTAAACTAAAGCCTGAAGGAGCTAGCCCTGTAAAGAGTCTGGTAGTGTAATAAGGGTTCTCAGCAGAGGGATCGAGCTTAAAGGCCCTAAGGTTAAAAAATAAAGTTTGGGGCTCTTTTGGGAACCGAAAGACTAACATGAAGGTAGGGAGAGAAGGGCATGAGATGGGGGTGGAAACGCAGACAAGGACCATGAGTAGTATAGTTGTCTCTTGCTGAATTACTTCCTTATTAGAAGACCATCTGTGTGGTAGTCTGTGTCTTAGAGATAGATAGATTTTAGTTTGATTACCTCAACCTTGGGAGTAACTCAGATGGGACAGCAGAGAAACAAGTTAACCTTCTTCATAAGACTGGAGGCATTTAGCCTCCCTAGTCTTTAGCACTTCTGACAGTTACAAAACACCAATTCTCTGGCCCAGCCCCGGTTTGCAGAATAGCTGTACATCTGCCCCCACCACAAGCCTCTAAGCTACTTTGAAAAGTCCTCTAATCATGTCACATTCATTGCCCCTACTGCCAGGTGGCCCCCTGTTTCATGCTCCGACATGGGCCCCGTGAGGTTTCCAGTTGACCCCCCTGATGTGGGTGGATTGGTTTACTGCCTGTGCCACTGTCCGCCTTTGCTACTGCTGCTTCCTGCTTTCTGATAGGCAGAATTCCTGTTCCAGGATTCTCCAATAGTTTTCTTGAAGTAAGGAGAGTATTTCACTTGTGTAACCAGTTCACAAAAGAGCATTGGCTTTGTTTCCTGTTTATTGCAGGTACTCCGGGGGCTACTACAAAGCCCATGGTTTTATTATAGTCTCTTTTCTTTAAACTCAGTTTGAAGGGAGGGGGGTAGGGGAATTCCCTGGTGGTCCAGTGGTTATGACTTGGCATTTTCACTGCCAGGTCCTGGATTCAGTCCCTGGTCCAGGAACTAAGATCCTGAACTGTGTGGGGTGACCATAATCTCAGAGGTACTGCTGGCCCTGCATTTAGGATCTCCCTTCCCTCTTTGGTCCCATTTAGGATCTTTTCTCTAGTGTACCTTGCTTAGGAAACATTTCTTTTTTGAAGGCATCTTCATCTTTCTCATCTCTGTCCCTCACCCTATTTTCTTCCTTCCCAGACATGCCTGAATGTGAGGGTCACACAGCTTAGACTTTCAAGCTAGGATTCTGACCATTACCCAAAACCTTGGAGCCATGTGTATTTTAGAATTCATAACTTTTAGATTTTAGAATGGAAATATGGCATGTCACTTTAGGATCCTGTGATCAGGTATTATTTCTAAAGCATAACATAAGAATTATTTATACTAAGTAGGTTAAACAAAGACTTGTAAGTGGTTTCATGTTAGTTCAGGTTTTGCTCCTAAAGAGATTTGCCTTAAAGTTAGAAAAAAAATATCAGTTTTTAGACTGATGTTTTTGGTTTTCGGAATGCCGATCAGGGATTAAGAACCTATATCCTTCCTGGTATATACATGTGTAACCATGGCGGTTAGGATGTCCCAACTAAATCTAAAGCTATTATAAAAATTCCTTTAGCATGAAATAGTACCTTACTTGCTCCCCTGCCAATTGATCCATTAGAGTTAATGTGACTTCTGTCCTTCCTCTGTGTCTGAGGGTTCAGCATGAGTGGAGTTAATGATACGAAAGGGTGTATTGGTTCAGCCTAAGTTCTCCATCCCAGTACATTACACTACCTGGGGTTGGACAGATGGACATGCCACAGGAGGACAGAAGGAACTGGCAGCAGCCGCTGTTCAGAGAGATCAGTCACCCTTAGAGGTTCCTGCAGGTCCACTGTGAGCTGCACTGTGGATGCGTGCAGGGCACGTGACCTCTGCTCACAGAGGTGACTCACGCAGCCTGGGGGATAAAATGCTCTCTTAAGCCAAAGCTTCAGGCCCAACCTGAAAATTTCAGCTGCTGCAGATGCTGCATGGAAGCTCCTCAGCACAGTGATGTGATTGATTCCTTTTTACCCTTTTAAACTCCTCCTTCCTCTGTATGTAGTGGTAGGGTTAACACAACAGTGGATTCCTATGTCGTATCTGTAAGTCTGTTTTATATAAACTTCGCAGTAAAGAGTACAGGAAAATACAAGTAGAAAGTTAGGTTCGTGCTGGTCAAGTAAGCCTTTTCTTCTATAAGTTTCTCATTCTTGATCCTTTTATCAAGAAAATCTGATATTTAAAAGAATAAGAAAATTTGATATTTGATATTCCATCCTTGGACTTCTTACGCAGAAGTACTCAAAGTGCAATGTGAAATTGGTATGTTTTTATTGTTCTTAGAATTTCCTGAATAGTGGTTTGAAAGCTTTAATTTTACTCTATTCACCATTGTTTACATTCTAGAAAATGAAGAAGTCAAGGAAACGACTTTACGAGAGCTTAAAATGCTTCGTACTCTCAAACAGGAAAACATTGTGGAGTTGAAGGAAGCCTTTCGTCGGAGGGGGAAGTTGTACTTGGTGTTTGAATATGTTGAAAAAGTAAGTCACTGACCGTAGAGATCTGCCTCATTCTTTTATTTAGCGCTCTTTCTGATGCTATTAAAGTATTATTGTTGAGTGTGACTTGTCATTGTGCTCTTAATCTGACCGTAAAAATGAAAGTATTACCCACAGTCATTAGAAATCCTGAAAAAATATTGAAGGATTTTGTAAACTTTAACCATACAGAGATAATCTTAAATTTAAACAGTGTATTGATTTGGCTTCTGAAATCTTAGACTCTATCTTCAACAAGTAATTTTTAGACTTGGTTTATTTTAATTAAACTTAAGCAAGGCCTCTGAGGGAGAGGCACATAAATTGACAGTGATGGTACAGGATGATATAAGTATGTGTAAGATACTGCACAGGCACAGGGTGGGTGTCTGAATCAGACCTAGATGGCTAATGAGTGGGCTCATGAAGCAGCCTTTTTGAATTGTCAGTGTTGTAGCTTTATTTGAGGGAAGAAGATGTGCCAGGAGCCAGAAGGTAAAGCTTGAGGAGGTAGATGAGACCACAAGTAAGGAATTAGAAGCGTGGGAGAAAAGAAGAAAAAGCACACATTGTTCAAGTTGTCTCTGTACTTGCTTTCACATTTTTATAATTGTTATTAACTCTTAGTGACAGTTTTAATCATATGACCTGAAGGGAAATGTCCAATGCAGTAAACAATATTGTATACCTATGAGTTTCTTGAACAGCAACTGACTTACAGCAGTTGGTTATTGTCAAGAACTGAAATAAGTGCTTTCACAAGAATAGAATAAACTGGAGCCAGACAGACCTTTCAGAGGTTTCCTTACTGAGTAACTAGGTGGCTACTGCTGATTTCCTGTGTTCTTATCTAAAATTAAGACTGGAGAGGTTTATCTTTGCTTTAGGTCAATTCCCAGGTGCTTTCTGTGTCATAAATGACAATATCACCACCAGCATCATCATCGTGAAATGGAAAGCAGAGTCGCCAAGACAGCTAACCAGTAATATGACTTTTCAATTAATTCAGCCTTTACAAATTATTTTTCTAATTAAATATATATGTATATAATAATTTCATTACAAGCAAAACTTGAAAAAATATAAACTTTGTTGTCTTAAAACACTGTTTTATGTTGCTTTTCGAGAATCTGTTTAAAGGTTTCTTTTTTTGTGTTAATCTAGACATTTTCCTAAGTTATCCTTCCCACTGGGGAAAAAAACCCTGAAATTTGATATTTTATAAAAAGTTATAAAAAAAGGATTGCTGTAAAATCAGATGCTTATTTTTTAGTTGTCAAAAATAATCATGTGGTCTAAAATTTTGCTGCCAAATAATAAAATTTGGCCAGATCTATTTTAGTTATCTTTTTTATTTCCAGTTCTACTCATGGTGATTGTTTACAATTTTGTATGAACAAATGGAGAAATCACCTATGTGTATCAGACAGTATGTAATGTCTGCAGTCTCTCTGCTGGTAAGTGGCAGAGCTGCAATCAGAACTCCAGTCTTCTGACCTCCAAGCCTGGGATTCTTGTGCTGGCCTTATGGTTTTTCAGTGGAAGGTGACCATCACCCTCCTATCAGTAGCAGTGCCTAATGATTGACAGTGAGTCTCAAGAGGGCAAGGAGAAAGATGCTCTTAGGTGTAGGGGGTTGTAACAGAGATGCAAGATTACAGTGGCTTAAACAAAACAGAAGTTTCTGTCTCAAGTACGAATACAGAGGTAGATGGGTATGGTACCTCTGCTCTACAGCTGCAGGAGATCCCAGGTGGCTTCCACCTTTATGGTCTGCCACCCCTCAGAAGTGGCCCTTGTCCTCAAGGTCAGGATGGAGCTTCAGCTGTCACATCCCATTGGCCAGGACTTAGTTGCATGGCCATACTAGCTGCAAGGCAGAGGAAAATGTACTCTTCTTTCTGGGCATTTATGCATCCACATATAACATATGTTACTCTAGTAAGGAAAGAATGGATATTGGGGGACATTTCTCTCTATAAGTGAGGAATTTAGAGTTGATTAGTAAATGAGACATACAATTTATGTTCTTTATTAGAAAGCCCTTTTACTCCTCATATGCATTTGTTAATTGAAAAAGATAATTCCAGGGAAGAATCCCTGAAAAGTAATACATATATGCTTTAAACATTTTATTTTAACTTAAGACTTATCAATATACATTCATTTTCCGCATTCTCTTCAGAAGTGGGTATTGATCTTCTGGTTGGATTTCTGATGGGGCTTTTTTACATACATTCTACCCTTAATGCATCAGTGATATCCTGTGTCAGCTTCTTTAAAGTGAAGTGAAAACTTAAAAACATTGCAAAGTAGTCTCAGTGCAGAATCCTTCACCACCACCACTGTCCCTTGCCAGTGTTTTCTAGTTGCATTCACATTTGATTAGATAGCATTATGTGTAGTGGCTTTCCTTTAAGTCTTTCCAAATTATTAAACTTCACTTTCTTATAAACAGCAAACCTCTTTTTTAAAAACATTACTTAATTGGCTTATATGATACATAATTATATTAAAATAACATGTATCTGTTATAAATAGGTATGAGAGTATTATAAGCAAGCAGCTGATTGGTTATATGTATGCAACTTGACTGGCGGGGGCAAAATTGTAGAGCAACTTTTTGGTCTTAGGACTCCTTTACATTCTTAACATTATTGGGAACCCTAAGAGCTTTGTATTTATGTGGGTTTTATCTATTAATATTTATCATATTAGAAGTCAAAACTGAAGAATATAAAAATATTGATTCATTTAAAATAATAATAAACCCATTGCCTGTTAACATAAATGTTTGTGTATCAGTCATTCTTTCAAGTAAAAAATGGTATGCCTCAAGAAAAATGACTAGTTCAGTTTATAACTTGATTACCCAAGTGCTTTTCCCCAAGACAGCTAGCATACTTTGATATGCAGCAGAAGTAGTTTAGTTGTATTCCTCATTTTATCATGTAGATTCCTAAAAAGACAAGTACTCAAGAACTGAAATTGAATAAACATGATAATTTTTACTGCTTCATCAAAGACATCCTTTACTGAAATTGACCTTTTCCTTTTTTTTAAATGTAAGGGTGTGGCATTGAAGAATCTAATGCTTTGATTCATGCTAAGGTGCGACCAGTGTAAATGCCAACACAGTGAAAAAGGCAAACAGCTGAGTGCTGTTATGAAAATAGTTTTGACTTCATGGGTCCTCTGAGACAGCGCCACTCCTGGAGATCCACAGATTACACTTTGAGAACTGGTGTCTAGATGGTCATCTACAAACAGTAAACTCTAACCATTCTATAGACCTTAATCTTGTGCTTTACAGAGGAAATGGAGGATATTTAGTTAATCTGGAAATTTACTGGAAATTGATTAAGTGGAATTTCTACTTAAACAATGTGCATGAATTTTAGAATGGTCTCTGACTCCAGACTAAGATTTTTGCATATTGATTTGTTTGGAGTCTGTGAATTTTTATTTCAACAGTATTTTGTAGCCTTTTAAAATATTTGTTCTGATTATATTGACTACTGGTAATCTTAGGGATCATTTAAGAATATTTTCCAGGTCTCCCAGAAATATTTCAAAGCTTGATCTTACTGTGAAGTTCTATCAGAGATGCACAGTGCACTATGTTAAAATGACTATTTCCTCTCTCCATATATTACAGTGTCTTTTCCCTACTTTGTGTTGCTTTTCCCTCAAAATTAGGCTTAAATGATGCCTGATAGGTTTCAGAGAGTGAAGAGTACACAGGAATGTTATTGGAGACAGCATTGGGGAGTAGCAAAACCTGAATTTCTTTAAAAAAGAGAACCTTGATTTAATACAGTATCCTGCTTCAGCATGAAAAAGATTATAGATGGAAAGCAAAGCAATTTTTAAAAAAATATATTCTGTGTATTAGATGAATTATCATCCAAGATGCTTTTAAAATTTTTAATACATAATTTGTGGGCCTACCTAATTTTGGAGATCAATGGCTCTCTATTTAATTTTTAGAATATGCTTGAATTGCTGGAAGAAATGCCAAATGGAGTTCCACCTGAAAAAGTAAAAAGTTATATCTATCAGCTAATCAAAGCTATTCACTGGTGCCATAAGAATGATATTGTTCATCGAGGTAAGTATGGAATTTTCAAAATGGAAAATATTAAAATAGCAAATAAAATTAACAAAATATTTCACATAGGCATTGACATTCTGTTTAAATTAAATACATTTTGAAGGTGTAGGATATTTGAGCTCCAGGTCTCCTTTCGTATCATCAAAAGGATGGACTGCACATTTATTTGGATATTATGGTGAGATATCCATGAAACCAGATCTGGTTTCAACAGTATAAGTACCTAGTGATAAAAAGAATTCAACAAATGCAAACTTTGCAGTTTGCTTGGCGAGGGCAACGACCTTCTCCATTGCCTTTTGGTCCTGCAGATAGACCTGGTAACATGAAACAGGCCAGAATCAGACTTTAGAGGTGATACTAAGTGACTGGCCCCCATTGACAGTCTCTTCTCATTCTCTGTTCGACCAACATCTCTAGCATGTACATTTACCTCCTGATTTTCCCTGCCTGTTACTGGAAAGTGCCCATTGTTTTCAGGTTTTAGGCATGATCAACCTTGCGTAAAAGCCATGATTATACTTCCATAAACTGTTTTATTTTGTCCTTTATTGCCATGAGGTGGGTGGTTTATAGCAATAAAAGAGAAATTACTTGCTCAGCACCATCTTTAACTCTACACTGTTTATCTTCTGATAATCTCTTGCATTCAAGAGTCATGCATTGAACAATAATGAAGCTAAAAAATGTTTGTCAGAAAATGTTGCAGCATCCATTTCTTATCTTTGAATTATCAGGCAAATGAATACTACATTTTAGTGTTTCTAAATAGATACAGAAGGATATCATTTTTAAAATAGTTTCACATTAAGAATAGCTTAAAGGTCATGTGAAGAATGCCAACTCCTATTATTTCTGGAAAGAGACAGTTTGTTATTTGTCTTCCATTTGACTTTCATAGTGGTTACTTTATGAAAGTTGTTGGCAGCATAGAGAGATGGCCTGGTCACCTGGACATCTAGTGTCTAGGATAATGATTCTAATAACAGTCTCTGCTACAGTTTGAGGATATTAATAAGGAACTGATTTAGCTGCATTTCCATAGTGATGCTGTAATTTGGCTAAGTGTATAGTGAATTAATGGTTGTGAATTAGTGGTAGAAACTGAAATCTACAGATTCTGAAATCTGATCTGAAATGGTTTGGATGGTTCTGAAATCTACAGATCTCACCCCTACCTCTTCCCTTTCTCCATTTTCACTTCTACCATATAATGTAGATGATGAGTACTCTAAGAATAGAATTGTGAGATGCCTCCAAAGGGGTGAATTAAACTGCATCTTCTGTGTATTTCTACTCCTTAACTCCCACCACATCTTCAGAAGTTCCATGGAAAAAATGAGAAATCTTATCTTGACTCATCCAGCATAGCTTCAATACTAGATATTTATGATCGTGAACCACACAGAGAAGCTAAACAGATATATAAATAATAGAAATTATATAGAAAATCATAACAGACAATGTATCTTCTATGTATTTTTTCCTTCAGTAAATACAGTGCTATCTACTTAGTCCGTATGTGTTTTTAAAGTATCTTATGGGTGTAAACATTTTATACTCTATCTCCAAAAATTTGTATTATTAGTATTTTATAAAGTAAGAATAGTTCCTTGAAATGTGGTAACCTAGGTTCAGTCATCCTTAAATTCCTTTCAGAGATCCAGTCAATGCCTTTCAGATTTAAGGGGAAAAATATTTTTGAAATTGTGGTCTGCATGTTTCTCAAAATGACATTAATTGAAACTTTTGTGTACTGTTATAAAATGTGTTACTCTGCTTTTTACTACCACAGTTTTCTGTTCAGATTACTCTATTTCTAATTAAGTGCCATTTCAGTGATCTAACAGTGTCAATCAGTAGTACATGGTCCATTTTTAAATGATTGTTTTTTAATCTTGATACTCCAGATATAAAACCAGAAAATCTCTTAATCAGCCACAATGACGTTTTGAAACTATGTGACTTTGGTAAGTTAAAAAGAAATTGAGTCCCGTAAGTACAGAAATAATTTAATATAACACATAGGTAGCTTTTACAGGTGTTTTAAAAGTATTTTTTTAAGTATTTTTTATCTTTTGACTTAAATTAATATATATTCATAAGCCCAGTATTTAATGACTCCAGAGAAAGAATTTTCTAGAAAATACCATCATGACCTTCTGGCTTGAGTAGGATAAAAAATTTTTTTAAATATTGATAGAAATTATTGTAGGCACAATCATAAACACTGAAAAATAACTGTAAATATATATATATTATATATATGTGATAATTATATATGTGTAAGTTTAAAAGACATTTTTAGGATGCTTCCATTTATCTCCTTTAAATGTTCAGTCAAGGTATTATTAATTGATTATGATATTCCAGCTCCTGGTTGAGTGTATAAGGAAGTTTTGAGTCATACTGTATCACAGTAGAAAATTGTGTATAGTTTTTTGTATATATAAAACTCTGTATTATGTGCTATTAAAAATTTAAGTTAAAATAATTCAGAAAAGTTTTAAAATTATAGATTAGGTTTCTACATCATGGGTCACTTTATTTTAAAAAGTGATTTAAAATTTGAAAAATTTTACATTTTTGCCTAATTCATGTGCTAAAAAATAACTTTTAAAAAATGTTATTTTTTCATATATTTAATCACAAATACAGTGTGAATCTCTATATATAAATGAAGAGGTTTCTCACTTATCCCCTTGTATCTTTATCTCCCTGTATCTCCTTATAAGGAGAAGTTAGATTAGTACTGAGAATATGGATTGCACAGGTGAGAGAAATTAGAAGCATTCTAAAAATTCACTTTGTAGAATGACCAGTTTTGGCCAGTGCAGCAATTGGAAGCATGTATAACTGTTTTCACTTATTGATTTTTAAGAGTTTGAATATTATGAACCTGTCTGCTTGAGGAAAAATGTTTTATAGGACTTAATTTTCTTAGTATTTTATGATAAGGAATATTGCAAAGAAGAGTCCTGCTATACCTAAACGTGTTAAGTACTTAGGAGCTGAAATTAGTAAAGCAAGTTAAAAAAGAGGTGTGTGTAGAATAGTTAATAATGGTAAAAGAGTTCCCTTAGTTTAGCATCATTTCTCAAAAGACAATTTTACATTGTCAGGAAGTTCCGCATGGCAGCAACACATGTGGCATTCTGTGTCCTGTGCATCCCCAACAAAAAACTCCTAATTGTTTTCCCTCCCAGAGCATGTAGCTCCTTTGTCTGGCTTGAAGAATCCCAATAAAAAATATAAATATTTCTTCCGAATGTGTCTTATAAAGAAATATTGATTAACTGAAGTTAGGGGTTTTGTTGCTGTGATTATTTTTATTTTTTTACTGTTCTACTTTAAGAAGCACTATTTTCTAACTCTTGAAACTTTTTTTTTTAACTTTTTATCTCGTATTGGAATATAAGCCGGGTGGCACAGTGGTAAAGAATCTGCTTGCCAAAGCAGGAGATGTGGGTTTGATCCCTGGGTCAGAAAGATCTCTTGGAGTAGGAAATGGCAACCCACTCCAATATTCTTGCCTGGAAAATTCCATGGGCAGAGGAGCCTGGTGGGCTATAGTCCAGTGGGGTCACAAAGAGTCAGATACAGCTGAGCATACATGCACACATGTGCACATAGCTGATAAACAGCATTGTGGTAGTTTCAGGTGAACAGCAGAGGGACTCAGCCATACATATACATATGCCTTAACTGTCACCTTTTATTTTAATATTCTGGTTCTCTGTGACTATTTGCAGTGAACCTATGTTGCTTTTGGTGCATTAGATGGGTAATTAACTGACCCTCCAGTTTATTTTGTGGCCGCAAAACCTTTTGAAAGGATTGTTACTTGGGGAGGTGGGGGAGCAACAGAGTCTGTAAGGTAATTAAGATATCCCTAATATGCTTCTCAGTTACATTAGGAGATAAAAATCATTTTGGCCTGCTTCATTTCCATCATTGCCAACCCTAACTGTTGTTGTTTACATAATGGTGGGAGCTGATCAGCATCAATAGATACAGAAATACTATCTAAGTCCCACATAGCTGAATTAATGAGTTATCTGCAACATGCTAGTGTAACTTTGACTTTTGGCTCTCATGGAGTCTTCATTTTGTAAGATTTGCATTTATTGGAAAAGCTGGTTTAAAAGTATGCTCTGAATGCTTATAAAGCATGCAGAGACTTTGAAAACATGGATTTCTTTATTAGAGAGAAGAGACTGGATTTGTAGTGACTACATTGTATATTTTAGTTCACATATGAACAATGAACTAACTTTTTAAAATAATAAGGGCATGTTAATAAACAGCCCATTCAGTAACAATCATTATATTCTTTTGATGTTCCTTTAAGATATTAATGTAGCACTGAAATATTTTGTCAGCATGAAATTAACTCTTTTTCAAAATTACACTTTTGGGTTTTGCTGTCTTTCAGGTTTTGCTCGGAATCTATCAGAAGGAAATAATGCTAATTATACAGAATATGTGGCCACCAGGTGGTATCGGTCCCCAGAACTCTTACTTGGGTGAGTTACCTTCCCAGAATAGAATAACATCTACATATTTGTTGACCCTCTATTGTTAACTTTGAGATTATCTATGGAAGATAAGAACTTGAGTTATTTAAATGCCAGTTACCTGTCGCAGTATAGCAAACCTAAAAACTTAGTGGCATAAAACAAGCACCATTTTATTTGCTCATGATTCTGGGTGCCAATGGATTGGAGGAATCAGCTATTTGAGTTCAACTGTCTGATTCTTTTGCTGGTCTCAAATGGAATTGCTCATGTAGCTACAATCAGTCAACAAGTCATCTGGAGGCTGTTTGGTTTTAGGGAGCCTCAGCTGGGACAAAGCATCTCTGTTGCATGGGGACTCATCCTCCAGTAGGCTAGTCCAAGTTTAATAGCACATAATAGCAGTAGAATTCCCAGAGCAGAGGGCAAGCCCAAGAGCAAAAGTGTTTTTTTCAAGCCTCTTTGCATGACTTTTGCCTCATTGGCCAAAGCATGTTACTTGTCTATGCTCTGATTCATGGGATGGAGGAATAAACTTGATGGGAGGAGTGGCAGAGTCACATTACAAAGTGACAGGTATACAGAAATGGGGGGAATTATTGCTGCCACCTTTGTTAGTAGACTTGCACATTAAAAATGTGGATATCCACAGTTTGACATTCTGGCTTATCTGTTTGTTCATACATTCATTCATCCATGCATTCAGCAAATATTTCTGGAATATCTCTTATGCCTAGCCACTTTGCTATAAATATTAACCAACTGCCATTTTTCTTCCAAGCAGTGTAAATCCTGTTTGATGATAAATGGCTTTTCAAACTAGTCCACTGATGATTTTCTCAGCAACACTGCCATATCCATCCACTTTGTGCCACCTTTCCACTTTCAGTGCTATAGCTACCAGGGCAACTATTTCATTCACGTATCAACACCAGAAACGCATTATCTGATGAGATTCTTCCTTTTATTTATTTAAAAAAATTTTTTTCCATATATTTATATTAGTTGGAGGCTAATTACTTTACAATATTGTAGGGGTTTTTGCCATACATTGATATGAATCAACCATGGATTTACATGTGTTCCTCATCCTGAAGATTCTTCCTTTTAATAAGTTTAAACTAGAGACTAAGGAGGGGCCTGTAGTCTTGGTCTCCATCACATATTCTCACTAATAATTCTCTACTTATTGTAGTCGTAGTATTTTCTTATTTATCCTAGATTGTATTTTCTTCTTTGGGACCATCAAAGAATTGAGGTAGAAGACACTCTCTACAAATAAAATTACAGATGGTGGTAATGATAACCATTGCATTAATTATAGGTTTCATCTCTTTTCTTTAGTGTGCCATATATGTATCTAGGGGACATGATAAATTTAATTTTTTAAAGATAATTTTTACAACATTGTAAATCAACTCTGCTTCAATAAAAAATTTTTAATCAGTAAATAAAGATACTTTTTATATAATAGAAATATACATTTCTGTTTCTTCTGAAGATCATGATGACTATATATTTAAGTTACTCACTGAAAGATTATTTTGAAGTTAACAGTTGATTTCCCAGTGTCTATTTGGTGTTAATTCTTATTTCATTGTGGACCTAGAGCCTATAATTATTGGTGTCAGTTACTGAAAGCTTTACTATTTATTTTTAAATCAAAAGCTTGTGTTTCATCCTCTGAAATCAATGGTGGCTAGTCACTTTATTATCCCTCCTTGGGTGGCTAGATTTTAGAGTTTCTGTGTTCATTTTAAACTTGGATTTAGGATTGATTTTCTTTTGTGTCATCTGTGTTTCTTCTGTGTACCTCTGTCTGGACTCACTTGAATGAATTGTCCATTCATGTGTCCATTCTTTGGGGAGGGATTGGGAGTTTGAATTTACTGGGCAGGATTTGCCAAAGAAGAAATGAATTTGAAGTAAATCATTCTTAGACCCCTATCTGAGGATTCAAGTATGGTAGAGGGACTCATTATAATTTTGCCTATAAAATGTCCTTGAGTTCATTCTGAGGACAGCCTTAATGTGAAACTTTAGAGAGTGTTTGCTGCCTAATAGTACATTTTGGAAAACTGAAATTATATTTAGAGATATATGGGAGCTACCCAAAGTAGATGAGGACTCCAACTAATTTGAGCCAAATTGAATATTGCTAATTAAATGATTGTCGAGTACTAGTTGAAGAACCATATTATTTGTATAAAAATTCCATTGAAATCAGTTGATATTTGGTCAACATGTAGAATTTACAGATTTTTTGTGTATTTTCAAGACTTTGCCCTTGACATTCAAAGTAGTTAAAGCTGCATAAATTATTCAAATTAGCTGACATAAGAAAAAAATAGTTTATCATGGGTATGTAAAGATTTTCCATAAGTTTCTCCACCTAGCACAAGTTTTTCCTCTCTCATACTTGTATGAAAGAAAGATCGGTATCCTTCCCTTCCTAACAAGCTACCAAAAAGATCTAAATGAAGTTTCCTGATATGGTTCTTCGGTTTTTATGGGAGGAAATGAGATAAATAAAATATTGACTTGTTGATATAATGGTTTACTATCCTAGAAGCATACTCTGTTTTATGTTAAAAGTTCCTTAGAGTATTTGTTAAAAGTTTTATATTACTACTATAGTACTATGACACTCCGGAATTTCTTTCCTTGGTTTTTCAGATATTGTATTTTGGCTTTTTATTCTTAAGATTTAGATAATTTAAGTTTGAAGGGAAAGAAAAATATAGTTTCTTAATCTGTCATATGTAATTTGACTTGAGGCTATAGATATTGAGGTATATACATAAAGTTTTTTTGGGGGATACATAGATTTTATATCTAGCCTGTTAGTAACAGTAGTACTCCAAAAGCCCTCTGGTAAACTCATACCTTGAAAGATAGCTATAAATCCCTCAATTAGTAAAAAAAAAAAAAGAAATGCTTTGAGGGAGATACCTGTCATAAACTTTCATAAACAAAGGGTACAAATAGATTCAAGTAAATAATTCAATAAAGCTTAGCATAATCTTAGCTGTTTTGACTCTGTGCAATCAGAACAGGTTAAATATTAAATGTTTGTTTATTAAGAAGACACGTAAGTCAGTGGTACAATTTAATAGACTGAACTCAAAAAATGAGTCAGTATAACTTGTTGACATTTAAAGAGCTAAAGGATAATTACCTAGGAAATACATTTCTTGGGAGCATTTCATTCTCCAGGTGAGTGGTAACTCATCAGACATGTGTGCTGCTGTTAGGGTTTATTAAGCTATTAATAATCAACATATATATCTGGATGTAAATAGATTTCAAGTCAGTATATACTAACTAAATTGTTATTAAACTGATGGCTTTATTTGCTTACATTTATTCACTTGTGTTCTGAATTTCTACTTTGGTATCCATAATTGCTTTTTTCCAGCCTCACTTTTGTTAATGTGGTATTTTTAAATTCCTTAAATACCCAAATACGCTTTAAATCTTGAATCTGTTCAAAATAGTTTGGAAATTATTAAAACTTATTCCTTCAGTTGCCAAGATAATCTCTCCCTTTGCTTTTCAGAGCTCCCTATGGAAAGTCTGTAGATATGTGGTCAGTTGGCTGTATTCTTGGGGAGCTTAGTGATGGACAACCTTTATTTCCTGGAGAAAGTGAAATTGACCAACTTTTTACCATTCAGAAGGTGCTAGGACCACTTCCATCTGAGCAGATGAAACTCTTCTATAGTAATCCTCGCTTCCACGGGCTCCGGGTAAGAGGCTTTGCTAAAACCCAAATGGAATCAGTACAGTGGTATTTAAATCATTGTTCATTGCACAATGAAATGCTAAGCTATCCATCGAGTACTTTTTCCTTTTCCATTACAGTGTTTATAATCCCCATTATAATATTTTATTTTTGAATTTTATAGAGTATTTGTGAATTTTAAAAAGTCTAAATTTGAAAGTGGGAACTGTTAATATTTTTCTCACTTGTAAGTTCCAGTTTTTCAAACTTTTTTAGTGTATGCATTATTCTAAACTTTAGTTATCTCAGATTGTTTCTTTATGCAAAATATTTAGCATCGTCAAAAGATTGAGAAATGTATAAATGGCTACTGCTTATTTGAGCAAACATTTGTGGTGATTTGAGGAAGATTATGAATACTCATATTCTGCAGATTTAAAGGTGCTGTTCTAGTGAGAATGACCTGCTTAGTGAAACATCGTTATCTTTTCAAACTAGGGTTTGGTCTTAGGCAGCCTTTTCTAGACTTGCTAACTTTGTGCTAAACTTGATTTCAGAAAATATGCTAAAAAGAGTCTTAAAGTATAAACTTTCCACAAGTGAGGGACATCTTACTGGAGTGGCCAGTTATAGGTTGCTTCTCTGTTCCATCTACCCCCAAAAGTACCCCCAAAGCTACTTTTTCCATTTTCAACTACCCTGTTTGGGCCAACATGCCAGTTGGTGGCCTTTGTGGGAACTATAAAGTAAGCTCCCCACCATTTCTTTTCTTTCTCTTAAATGCATAATTCTCAAACCATGTTTTCTTGACATTTACAGAGCACTTTGTTTTTTTCCTTTGACTTTCTGGCCTCAATTCATTTCACTTTGAAGAGCACCCTTCCTCACACATGAACGCCCAACACAGTCTCCCTCCTGCTAGGCTCAATGAGTGTGGAAGAAAGAAAGGAACAGAAGTGCAAACATTTCTTTCATCCCCTTCCTGCTTTCACTCTCTTCCAAATCTGTCTGAGTTACCTCAGGCAAGTTTCTCTTTTCTCCTTTTACTTTTGCTTTTGTAAGCCGAAAAAGAGCCAAATTATGACAGTTAATTAGGGTACAAATAGTTCAACAGTTATTGAGCATTTGTCATACTAGATGTTGAAAATATGAAAATAAATAGGACTTGCCCTCAGTCCAGCAACAAAGGAAAATCTATTCAGAAATAAAGTAAAATCACTGCAGATGGTGACTGCAGCCATGAAATTAAAAGACCCTTGCTCCTTGGAAGAAAAGCTATGACAGAGCTAGACAGCATATTCAAAAGCAGTGACATTACTTTGCCGAAAAAGGTCCCCATAGTCAAAGCTATGTTTTTTCCAGTAGTCATGTATGGATAGAAGATGAGATGGTTGGATGACATCACTGACTCAATGGACATGAGTTTGGGTGGACCCCGGGAGTTGGTGATGGACAGGGAGGCCTGGCGTGCTGCGGTTCATGGGGTCACAAAGAGTCGGACACAACTGAGCAACTGAACTGAACATGTATGGATATGAGAGTTGGACCATAAAGAAGACTGAGCACCAAAGAATTGATACTTTCAAAATGTGGTGCTGGAGAAGACTCTGAGAGTCCCTTGGACTGCAAGGAGATCCAACCTGTCAATCCTAAAGGAAATCATCCTGAATATTCTTTGAAAGGACTGATGCTGAAGCTCCAATACTTTGGCCACCTGATCCAAAGAGCTGACTCACTGGAAAAGATCCTGATGCTGGGAAAGGTTGAAGGCAAGAAAAGGGGGCAGCAGAGAATGAGATGGTTAGATAGCATCACTAACTCAATGGACATGAATTTGAGCAAACTCCAGGAAATAGTGAAGGACAGGGAAGCCTGGCGTGCTGCAGTCCATGGGGTTGCAAAGAGCTGGACATGACTTAGCGACTGAACAACAATAACAACAGAAATAAAGAGAGCCATAAGTAATAAATTCCTGTCTCAGTGAGAATACATTCAAACTCATTCCCATCAGACCTTGCCTATTCTGGGCCCTTCTAGCTCTCTGACTTCAGCTCATATGTCTCTCCATTCCCATTCCTTTCCAGATTTTCAGCACACTTAACCTTTCTTTTTCTTTAACTTCCATAAACATCCCCAAGTTGTTCTAGCTCCATGAGATTGGGACTTTTCCCAGGAAAAATGCTTTTCCCAGCATCCTTTGCCCAGGAAAGTGCTTCCCTTGCATGGCCCCTTCTCATTTTATAAATCTCATCTCCAAGAACACCTCCTTTTTCTGACCTGCCAACAATCTTTCCCCACCTCCTTCTTGGTCTCTCCTATAGCATTTTTCTTTTTCTATCATAGCACTTACCACAGAATGAAATTATTTTGTTTATTTTTTAATTATTAGCTGTTAGAAATCATCTGTTTTATTGCTGCATTTCTAACATCTAGCCCAGTCTAGCACATATAGTAGGGACTCGATGAATATTTGAATGATCTCTTGAACCAAAAATTTGCATTATCAGCAATCAAGCTCTACTATTTCCCTCTCTCCATCTCTAATTGTTTCTTTCACTCGTACCACTTTTTACCTGAACAGCCACTCCCAAACTGATTCTCTGAGTTTTTCTCTTCATTGCATCCTTCACATTACTTTTAGAATCTTCCTGCAAATTGCACGTTTAATTCTGTCTTCTCTATGTTAAAAACCTCTACACATAGCTTATTAGGTTTTAACTCCTTAAGGTAGCATTAAAAACCCCTTGCTCCTAGCCCTGCAGCCTTGTCTCCCAACTTTTCCTACCCCTGCCCTGCGGCCACATTGATCTTGTCACCATTTCCTTGTTGCTTCTACAATGTTGCATTTTCCTATAATTCTCCCAATATTCACCCCCCTTCCTGGAAAGCTCTCCATCCTCCCTCCCCCAGATTCGGGTCAAGTGTCCTCCTTCCATGAAGCCTTCTAGACTCCTCCAGGGGAATGGTTACCTCCCCCTTATGTGCTCCTGCAGCACACTAGTAGCACATGTAGCAGTCTCTCTTAAATAGCTATTTGACAGAACATTGTAAATCCATACTATACTTCAGTGTTTTTAAATTGTAATAAAAAAATTTTTTAAGCTATTTGAAAATATGTATCCTCACTGGACTAATGGATTCCTTAAAGAAATGAGCTCTCATGGCCACGATTATATTCACAACACAACTAGAGTTGCTCTTACTAGGTTGAATAGTATTAAATGATTAAATATTTGAACTGGAGCATCAAGCTTGGTCTTCTGGCTGCCTTATTCTTTGCCTGGTTAAAGAGGCTTTAAACTGGATTCTCTGAAGAGAGTATAAACAGATCTGCCATGGTACCTGGCTTTAAAAACTTGTAAACTAGCTGAAGAATTAAGACTTTTGTGCATAAGATAATTAGAAAACAATGCAATTTATGATAAAGCATAGTATATAATAAAGTACTGCATTCTTTACTACATTGAACTGTTCTCTAATACATCTAGATATAATTGTGAAATTGAGAATATTAAAGATTCTGGAAAATTGGCTGGATTCACTTGGAATGATTTATAGAGAATTTGCAATTTGAAATGTACATTGAAGAATGAATAGCATTTGGATTAGATAGGCCAGACAAAGGAGATCTTTTCCTCCTTTGTCTATGGTCCTATTTGTTCACAGACCTCCTTGCTAAATAATATTATCTGTAAAATGCTAGACAGTCCATGATGGCACTGTCTGTAAGTATCCTTTGGAGAAACTGCTGCTTCCCTGACACTGATTTTTATAGACCTTAATTAATGTCTTTATGTTTTAGTCTGAAAGAGTTTGTGGTATTTTAACTAAATTAGTTTAATCTTTTCGGAGGTTTAGCCACATCTTTTGTGGGAAGAGTCTTCTTGTATCATTTACTTGAGAATGTCTGAGATGTTCTCAGCTAAGCATACAGGGTGTGTGAATGGCGGCTGCTGTGAAACATGGACTGGCCAGTAACCAGTCCAGTGTGATTTGTATTTTGCTTTAGTGTGTAGAGATTAGAAAATCACCAAGATGTTGCTCTAATAATATGCATTATTTTGAAAAAATAGCAATTGCTATCCTATAATATAGGGCGTAGACTCTGGAGTTAGGCTGCTGAGGTTCAAAGCCAAACTCGACATTTACTATTTGAATGACCTTGGGCAAGTTTCTTGTGCCTGTCTTTCTTCATATATAAAATTATGATAACAGAAGTACCACCAATGGGGTTGTTATGAAGATTAGACATTATAGCTGCAGATCATGGGGTTGCATAAAGTTGTACGTGACTGAACAACAACAAAATGCCCAGACCAGTGCCCGAAGCATAGTAAGTGCTCAGTAAAGAGGCACTCTTATTGTGTCATATTGGCCACGTGAATAAGAAAAAAAGGGAAGAAGAAACAAACTACTGAGTGACATACTTTAAACTTCTATGCTTGAGTTTTGATTTGTCAGATTACCTCACACGAGAATGGTGTCTTTCATTCAAAAGACATAAATTAATTTTTTAAGACTTTATGTGGTTGTTTTAAAATCATATTTCTAATACCTTTTGACTTTGGGCATTAATTTTCTTATTGATGAAATGTTACTTTTGGCAGAAAAGGAGGAGGGGATATTTGGTAGCATAAGATAGACCTCATAAGCACAATATTAATAAAAATCTACTAGTATAGAGTCTTTTATCACACCATGACGGGTGTCTCTCTCTGGGATGATATTTAATGCTCCAGTAACATCCAGCGGAACCTCTGTACCTCCTTTAGGAAAGGCGCCCATGTTTAGAAAGAATGTGGGTTTGGATCACTGAGTGCAAATACTAGTTTTACTGCTTTTTAGTTATGTAACCTGCCTTGAACCATTTATTTCAGTTTTCTGATCATCACCTTCTTCATCTCTGAAATAAGTAGCATAACAATTGTTGAAATGCCTCGCATAGCATCACTTCCCTCAGAAATGTGTTTTAGGTTATTGCCTGTGTGTCTGTGTTAAGTTCATGTTATTCCTTCTATGTCCTCTATCTAGGAGGTACTGTCCTACTTTTCTCTGTCCTCACATTTTTTCTGATCTTTCGAAAGCTAGTTCAGATGTTATCTATATATGGATTCTTCTACAGCTGCAAACCACCTTGGCCTCTCCTTTTGCTGAACTTCAACTAGAATATGGCTACACAGTTTTGTACTGATTGCTTTCTCAACAAGACTGAGAGTTGTTTACATGCAAGGTTTTGGTCTTACCCATATTCTGTATCTCCTGCCATACCTAACACTGTGACACTGTGTGTGGATGAAGTCTTAATACCTTGTTTGAATTTTTCTACATTACTGCTCCTCTCATCCACTTATTTAGTATGTTTAGAGATTTTCGGCTTTGAAATCTTCTTATATTGGTATAAAGGAAATACATATTAAAAGCAAACTAGTCCTCCCGTTGGGAGGGAATACATGGCATTAGACTCTAATATTTTATCATTCACTTAGATATTGTGAAATGTGAGTTGGCAGAGGGAAGGACAGATCATCTGAATAAACTTGACCCTTTCCCCTCATTTTATTTAAAAATGCATTTGTTAATTTAGGAACCTGTTTGCCTTCTGTTCCAGCTTACATAAAGTAAGAAATTAAAAACAAGTCATTCAAAGAGTACATTAAAAGCAATAATAGAACGTGTGTCTAAATTCATTATTTTTACTTCTGTAGCCTTTCAGGTACTAGCCTTTTCTTTTTAATTCTCTAATGTTCAGAAGTAAATTGCATGTTTTTATGAAAAGGGTGTAAGAATTGTCTGTATAAGCAGACAAATTCTGTATGAATTGTATTATAATGGAACTATCTGTATAAGTAGGCAATACTGTATAAACTGAATAGTTTCAAATTTTTATATTTTGTTTTATTTTACATGCTTCAGTGTTGTCTGATTAGATTTTTTAAGTTTCACTTGTGAGTTTTCCTCTTATTTAACACCCAGTCCTATTAATCCCAAGCTCAAATATATAGACACCAAAATTTATGTGAAATAAATTTAACTTTGGCACTAGGGCACTAGCTTCTGCTCCTCTGCTACCTTCCCCAACACTCAAAGCACATGTACACACATACCCTTCCCCATGTGCTAATATTCCTGTCATGTTGTTACAGTTCCCAGCTGTTAACCATCCTCAGTCGTTGGAGAGAAGATACCTTGGAATTTTAAACAGCGTTTTACTTGACTTAATGAAGGTGGGACAAGTTGATGTATTATCTGTACAAAATGTCTTTTGGTTTGTGATTTCTCTTGTGTCTGTATGTGACCATAGCCTGCTTTTATGGATTAAATGTTTTGTTAACAGGTGTGTAGTATGTAGTGTAGTGGTGAATAGTGGAGGACTGTGTCCTCTGAAGAGGCGGGCAATTCATTTAAAATCACAACAGTATCTGGTATTATAACATTCTGTCTAGACAGGACTATGAAATACCTAAATTAGATTGCTAAAATGGGCAGAATAATAACAATCTAAATATAAATAATAAGAAAATCATTAAAATTTTTTCATCACTTGAGCTATTCAGGTATAATGTTTTGTTTTGTTTTCTTAGCTTCATTGGGTCTTAGTTGCGGCATGTAGGATCTAATTCCCTGACTAGGAATCGAACCCAGCCCCCTGAATTAGGAGTGTGTAGTCTTAGCCACTGGACCATCAGGGAAGTCCTCAGGCATCATGTTTTAAAAACAAATCTTAAAATGAATGTTGAAAGAAAAAAGATTCTAACTTTTTTGCGTATTCAAGGCCTCCCATAAGATTATTTTATCAGTGAACATAATTCTGCTCTTAGGTAATGTCTCTTTCACTGGCTCTTCATTTGACAACCGCAAGATCACTTGCTGCTACCATGCCTGAGTGTTCCTCCTCCTGCTGGTGTCCCTGTCCAGGTCTCCATGCTCTGGACTACTGAAAATGTTCTCACAGTTTTTTATTCAAGCTTTTCTACCCAAGTAGATGGTTAGCCGCTTCAGTAAGAACTGCTTTTTCACATTTCTCCAGCTTTCAGTGCAGCCAGTGTTAGTTATTTGATAGTAGTAGACCTTCAAAAGATACTGGTTAATGGATCAATTTTATTTTGTGCCCATTCAGTCAGCTGTCAGAAACATAGGAGTTTACACTGCACAGAGCCTTTAAAGGCATACTTAGCACAGTTGGAAGTTGCTGCGCAGCACTCTCAGAACTTTGGTCTGCTTTAACACTATGTTAATCTGTGGTCCAAGGAACACTGTGTAAATAGGTGTGGGGGCAGAGGTGAGGGAGGGGGGCGTAGCCTTTGGAAAAGGCCACATAGGATATAACCTTTCTTGGAGATTTACAATGTTCATTAACTTATAAAGGCTTTCAGAAATCTCACAGTAAAGAAGTATTTCCCAAATATAATTAAATACTAAATACTTAAAAAAAAATGCTACAGCACTTGTATTCTTCTGAACACAGATTGAGAGATGCTATTTAAAACAAATCCTCATGGCTCTTTAAGATTAATTAGGCATAAATTATTTCTTAAATCAGTTGGATTATGTCAGTCTGTTCTTTCACACAGTCAATATTTATTTATCAGGGCTTTAATTATTTGGTAACTTAAAATTGTAAATAGAGTAAAATAGAAGAACTGAAATACAATTTCATGTTTTCTGCCTTTTGTCGCTTTTAGTAAAAAATAACTGAACTTCTTTTGTTAAATCATTACCAAATGTAATTACCCAGTGTCAAATGTGGTACCTGGTAAATACTAACACAGATAAAAATATGACAGTAATCTGAACTGTTAACACATTTACACCAGTTTGAAAGTTGAACAGTTGAATTGTCATTCATTTAATATATTTACCATTGGGACTTCCCTGGCAGCCCACTGCCAATATTCACCTTCCAATACAGAGGTTGTGGGTTTGATATCTGGGAACTTGTCCTATGCAAGGGATAATGGATACATGCAATGATTTCAGGTGTACATCAAAGCATTAATTATAATAGTGCAAAGTGGCAGCCATCTAGACATCCAACAATAAATCATTAAATAAATCATACCACAAACTTCCATGTAGTCATTTAAAATATGTAAAGTTCTTTGTTGCATCATTGTTCATGATAATAAAAGAAGGAAAACAGTGCTACTTAGGGTAGCATTACCTGTAGGTAATTGATAGACCTAAGATAGTATATAGAATTACTGATATGGAATGATCTCTTTAAGATCTACTGTTGAGTTGAAAGAAGACTTAAGTGCAGACTATTGTATGTATGTGTGTTTGGATAAAATAAAAGGAACAGATAGAGATGTGTACAAAGTACCTGTGGAAGGATTCGCAGGACACATGTACAGTGGGCTGCCTGCCTTCAGAGAGGAGGACAAGAGAAAAATGAAGAGTGTATATTTTTTTATATGAATATGTACTTATTTAAAAGTATATTTTAGGGAATGCCCTGATAATCCAGTGGTTAAGACTCTGCACTTTCACTACCAAGGGCTTGGGTTTGATCCCTAGTCAGGGAACTAAGATCCCACAAGCTGCATGGTACAGTCAAAAACAAAATTTAAGAATACATTTGAAATATTTAAATTATGTTGTAAAAATGTTTTTAATTAGGAGGTGAAAAGTACAGTATACAAAACTTGTATGTAATATAAGCCAGATTTTGTAAAAGAAAATAATACATACATGATATTTTTTAAAGGGCTAGAAGGGCATATTCCCAGAGGACAGCAATGCCAAGATTATGAGTCCTTTAAAAGTCCTTTAAAAGTCCTTTAAAGATGGTCCTTTAAAAAAATTTTTGTAGACTAAACTGTGTTTACTAGATATTCTGCAATGACCATGCATTTCTTCTATAAGGAAAAGAAATATGGTTTTTATTACAGTTTAAATTTGACTTTGTGATGTTCTTTCCAATCCTAACTTTATTTCCTAAGAATTTACTGAAGTTGGACCCAGCTGACAGATACTTGACAGAACAGTGTTTGAATCACCCTACATTCCAAACCCAGAGGCTTTTGGATCGCTCCCCTTCAAGGTCAGCAAAAAGAAAACCTTACCATGTGGAAAGCAGCACTTTGTCTAATAGGTAAATATTCCCTTTTAAGGAAATACAGATGCAGTATTGGTCTTACAAGTAGGTGGAGGAGGTGGCTGCTCAAATGATGCAATTAGAGAAAAGAAGGAAAGCCCTCCTTATTCAAAAATATCTTCCTTATGCTTATTGCATGATTCAGAACCACAATTTAAAAGTTGTGTGGGTCTTAAAGACTTTATCTTTTACAAGATTTTCCCAGGGGAAACCTATGCATTCCCTGGGAAAGGTAGCATGGTTTAGCAACAAAGGGAAGTTTCTAGCCTCATGAGCTTGAAGATCCTGTGTGCATGGGACAGGGGTGATCCCTAGAAGAAGAAGGATGGGTGAGGGCAAAGGGATTCCTGAAGGGAGAGGAGGATGCCAATCGCAGGACCGTGGGAAGGCACCTAGGACATGCTTTGCATCCTTTGCAACAGAACCAAGTAGTTCTGGCTTAATAGCAGGGGCTTATGTTTTTGTTGCTCTTGTCTTTTAATCATTGAGTTGAGAAACTAGTTTTTCATAAGAATAAGAATATAGAAATAGTAAAATCAGTTTGGTAGGTAGTGATTAAAATTGATGCTTTCTGATGTAATTGTCGGTATAATCTTTAAAAAACCCTGTATTTCCTTCAGGGTAGGAGATTGGGGAGGGGCTCAAGGAGCTGGACCCTGCGATCAGGTTCTCTCTCCAAAAGCAACATTCCTTACTTCTCTTGGCTGCATTTACAGGGGCAGTGTCCTTCCTGTTCCAGGAAGCTGGTCTTGTCATCTAGAATTGCTTAAATTTGGAAGATAGGAAATCATTTCTCTTGTCTACTATTGGAAGAAATCATTTATCTACTACTGGAGAAGTAGAAAACAGTAATTCTTTAGCTTTCCTAATACAAGTTTTTTTTTCCCATGTGCCCCCTTTCTCTCCACATAGAACAATTGTTCTTAACCAACTGGAATTTTGAGAGCTTAAGACCTGGTATTTTTTAGATCTGTGAGTACAGCTATAAATAAGCACTAACCATTTACCCTGTATTTTCTCTGCTTAACCGCGGTGGTGTGATTGTGTTTTATAGCTGTTTACTCTCTTTAAAATGACTGGTTTGGTTATTGTTTCCCTCACATCTTATAAACCATTCTTACCTGTTTTTTTTCAAGGAAGCCTAGGAGGAGATTCAAATTCCGTTTTACTAAGTTGGTGTTCACTTTGTTGTCCATTTCCATGAGATCAGTGCACTAAGGCAAGGACCAGTATTCATCATATGGTTGATCCTTTGAGTTCAAGAGCATCACATTTATGCTTGTGTCTTATCTGGGGTCACTCCCAGTTCAGATGCTTTTGTCTCCCTTCTACCTTGATTGTCACCTGTCTCTTCTAGTTTATATTTGCAAAGAATAAGGATCTCAGTGATAGAAAGTTCAGCAGACTGATGATGAAAATTTGTGCTATAGTGATTGGCAGTGTAACCAGACCATAAAAGGAGGCTTGTGTATTCGTCCTCTAATAACTCACTTGAGAGAGATACCCAGTGGGGTCCAAGGCTCTCCTTGGGAGCCCTCTTTAGGGAATCTATCAAGGAGGATGTGTGTGGTCATGAGGATGTGGTTCATGTGGTCTTTGAGGAGTCCTACCAAATCCCCTTTTGAAGCAGGCAAGAATAGAAATTGTAAGTAAATAAAAATCTCCAGAAGAATTTGTTTTCAGGTCTTGACACTATATTGAATATATTAAAGAAAAAGTCCTAAATGATTTATGTAGGAAAGAAACCATTAGCTCAGTTTACATGTATCTGGAAATATTTCGACTCCATGCTTGTCTATGGTCCACATATCCTCCATGGAAATCCGTGTTGTGGACACTAATTCTGCATAGAGCATGGCTCCATCGGACTTCCTGGTACCCTTGTAGAGATGTTCAGGGCACCATGTTGTGTTGGATGCCCTGCCTTGTCCCTGAGACAGCAAGTACCCTCATACACATACCCTCACACACTCTGTCTCTGTGGGAGAGGCAGTGGACTCTGCATTTACCTAGTCCTTGCCTGAGTCTCCTCAGACTCTCCTGAGGTTCTGCTCACCTTGGACGTGGTGGGATGGTGCTTCATCCTGCCACACACTGCCCTCTCACCAGTCCTGCTTTGCCAGTCTTCCCCATAAAAGTGTAGTTTTGTATCTTTGATGTTTGCTTTGAAAAGTTATTTTAACTGGAGATTAGCCATCTATATATCCATCTTACCAACCATTAAGAAGGGTTAATATATAAAATCTCAAGTGGTTGGCAGTTTAACACGGATTCCTTCCAGTTGTGTGTCAGAGAGATCTATGGGATTTCCGTAATAGTAGTTTGTTTTTTTTTTAATTGAAGGATAATTGGTTTCCAGTGTTTTGTTGGTTTCTGCCATACATGTGTCCCCTCTCTCGAACCTGCCTCCCACCTCCCATCCCTTCCCAACCCACTGTGTTGTTACAGAGCCCCGGTTTGAGTTCCCTGAGTCATACAGCAAATTCTTACTGGCTATCTATTTTACATACGGTGGTGTATATGTTTCCATTCTACTCTCTCCGTTTGTCCCACCATCTCCTTCCCTCTTGTGTCCACAAGTCTGTTCTCTGTGTCTGCATCTCCATTGCTGCTTTGCAAATAGATTCATCAGTGCCATCTTTCTAGATTCCATATGTTTGCATTAATATTTGATATTTTTTCTCTTTCTGACTTCACTCTGTATAATAGGCTCTAGGTTCATCTACCTCATTAGAACTGACTCAAATGTGTTTCTTTTTATGGCTAATATTCCACTGTATATGTGTACCACAGCTGCTTTATCCATTCATCTGTTGGTGAACATCCAGATTGCTTCCATGTCCTAGCTATTGTAAATAGTGCTGTGGTGAACACTGAGGTATATATGTCTTTTTCAGTTATGGTTTTCTAAGGGTATATGCCCAGTAGTGGGATTGTTGGGTCACATGGTAATTTTATTCCTAGCTTTTTAAGGAATCTCCATATGTCTTCCATAGTGGCTGTATCAATTTACATTCCCACCAACAGTGTAAGAGCATTCCCTTTTCTCCACATCCTCTCTAGCATTTATTGTTTGTTTATAGATTTTTTGATGATGGCCATTCTGACTGGTGTGAGGTGATGCCTCATTGTAGTTTTGATTTGCATTTCTGTAATAATGAGTGATGTTGAGCATCTTTTCATGTGTTTATTGGCCATCTGTATGTTGTCTTTGGAGAGATGTCCATTTATGTGTTCTGCCCCTTTTTGATTGGGTTGTTTGTTTTTCTGATATTGAGTTGCGTGAGCTGTGTACCAGTTTTTTTTATTGTGCTTTGGCAGAGCTCTGATTTGAAGACAATATGATGCCCTTTCTACATAGGAATTGTGTGCAGAGGTCAGTGGCTTCATATTAATATCGAGACAGAAACTTTCAGAATAGCAGTTTAGGTTTTTTTGTACTTTTTATGGGAAACCTAACTCTTTGACACATGTTTCCACCTTAACTTTATAGCCTCCCTTTTCACATTAGAAGTTGTATCTTATTTTTCTATGAATATATTCTTGCTAATATATGTAGGTTTGTGCTCTACATTGAGAGCAGTGTTTCCAAGAGTTTCAAAAACTTTAGCAGCTATCTTCACTTTTCTCTATCTTTTTCTGGATATACTCTTTTGAGCTTTGGACATTTCACATCATCTGCATGTGTTATCTCTGTGATTACCCTCTCTAGGCCTGAAGCAGAAAAGGAAAAAAATAAGGTTGTGAGAACCCAGGGAAGCCAGGCAGGGGGAGCCACCCCATGAGAGCTATAATTTAGAGACACACCTATGATCTGAGTCAGGGGGCCACTGCCAGGAAGGAGCAGGGGAGACAGCCCCCACACCCTTGCACTGCTAAGCCCAACTGGGAGTTAGGTGGCAAGGGAGGCTGGGTGACACATTCTGAAGAGTTGGGTTCCCCAGGCCCAGGATGGAGCAGAGAGGAATGGAGAATGGACTGGGGGCTGGGCACATGGAGAATAACCAGCATATTTAGATCTATTTATGGGTGAGACTCTATCATCATCTGAGTTTTTTAAGAAGTTGCTGAGATATTTTTAGTTTCCAAGATGTACATTGTCACAAGTTTAAAACTTGACAGGGGAACCATCAACTCTGGAGCTAGAGATAGACTCTGTTAACATCATTTAATAGAAAGTGAAACTTTCCTTTCTTTGTAATTTCTCTCTGGATCTGGGTCTGCCGTTTAGTTAGCTCAGATTTAAGAGATCTTGTTTAATGCTGCAATTTCTGTGACCCAACTGGGAGAGATTAGTATGTGCAATTTGGAGATGAGAACTTCCAAATTATTACAGGCATGCCTGCCATCAGATACTTTTTAACGCTTCTCTGAAAGAGAGGAGGAGAGGATAAGGGCCTTTACCTTTGATGCCTGAGCGAGTGGATTCTCGTAGGGAAAATAGGAAGACACAGTTTGATAGATTACCACTGTAGAGGGAAAAAAATGTGACTTTTCCCCTAATTGCTCTGCGATGAGAACAAAACTCTCCCAGATCAAACCATCTTTAGCATTAGCAATATTTGCAGCAAAATTTTTGGAATGAATAGTAAAAATTGTCTTTTATTTAAAAAAATAATGAAATTGCTATTCATTTAAAAGCATTCTCACCTATCTCAAACCGTAATTTGGTCCCTTTAGATAGTTACAGTAGATCACACTGACCTTACTGTGATACCAGCTTCAGCTTTCAAAGAGAGGACAGGGTTTTCCTCAGGATTTATATTTTTTATTTTAAACCAAGTAGGACGTGAAGCTTTCAGTCCTAAAGAAGACCTCAGCCCATTTGAAATAATGAAGTGTGAAATGGAGAAGTGAATAAATGGTGTCTTTTGGAGAGAGATTACCTGTTTAGGTCCCTGTGATCCGGTTAGAGACACACTCCTAGTCAGTGTACAGGAGGTATCTGACATACCCCAGGTATGCCACTTCTCTAAAACATGAATGTTGATCATCACATTTTCCAGCAAACCTCACCAGGCAGTTCCCACTTCTTTTTAGAATATCATTTTCTTTTTTTGAGCACCTTGCTAGAATTCGCATTCATTGATTATACAGGCTAAAGACCAAAGAGACATAGATGCTTGTGTGTATATGCTGCATGGATCTCTGAGGTAGGCCATGAGTTTTACAAATAAAAATGAAGTTCAAGGAACAGAGTGATCTGCAAGTCTAAATGTCTCCTTCTGATGTCCACGCAGACAGAGTTATAAAGAATTTGCCTATAGCTCAGCTGTCTTGTTCTTTGCAGGCTTTCTACAGCACACACTCTTGTGAGCCCCAATATAGCAAAAGGATCTTTTCCCAGATGATCAGGTAGAAGCCATGTTGGCAGCAAGTTAGCTGAGTGTTTAAGAATGCCGAAGCACTTCATCAGGACCAGTACTTTGTGGCAGAGTGACTTGATCTAAGCAACTTACTCTTAATGATAGATTACATGTGATTTATAGTCACATGTTTGAGAGAGAAAATGATTTTAGTCTTTGTGGTATTTTAGTTGTTTGTTCTTTCTTGTTTTAGTAATACTTTGTGTGTGTCTACTCTTGAGGGAAACTGATATGCTTCTTGTTTCTGACACAGAAACCAAGCCAGCAAAAGTGCGGCTTTGCAGTCTCACCACAGATCTAACAGCAAAGATATCCAGAACCTAGGTGTGGGTCTGCCCCGGGCTGATGAAGGGCTTCCTGCCAACGAAAGCTTCCTGAATGGAAACCTTGCTGGGGCTACTCTTAGTCCCATGCACACCAAAACCTACCAAGCCGGCAGCCAGCCTGGGTCTACCAGCAAAGATCTAACCAACAACAACATTCCACACCTTCTCAGCCCGAAAGAAGCCAAGTCAAAGACAGAGTTTGATTTTAATATTGACCCAAAGCCTTCAGACGGCCCAGGCACGAAGTACCTCAAGTCAAGCAGCAGATCTCAACAGAACCGGCACTCGTTTATGGAAAGTTCTCAGAGCAAAGCTGGAACGCTGCAGCCTGGTGAAAAGCAGAGTCGGCACAGCTACATTGACACCATTCCCCAGTCCTCTCGGAGTCCTTCCTATAGGACCAAGGCCAAAAGCCATGGGGCTTTGAGTGACTCCAAGTCTGTGAGCAACCTTTCCGAAGCCCGGGCCCAGATCGCAGAGTCCAATACCAGTAGGTACTTCCCATCCAGCTGCTTGGACTTGAACTCTCCCACCAGCCCAACCCCCACCAGACACGGTGATACAAGAACTTTGCTCAGCCCCTCGGGGAGAAATAACCGAAGTGAAGGCACTCTTGACTCACGCCGAACCACAACCAGGCATTCTAAGACGATGGAGGAATTGAAGCTGCCTGAACACATGGACAGCAGCCATTCCCATTCACTATCTGCACCTCATGAATCCTTTTCGTATGGGCTGGGCTACACCAGCCCCTTCTCCTCCCAGCAGCGTCCACATAGGCATTCCATGTACGTGACCCGGGACAAAGTGAGAGCCAAGGGCTTGGACGGAAGCTTGAGCGTAGGGCAAGGGATGGCGGCCAGAGCCAACAGCCTGCAGCTCTTATCACCTCAGGTACGACTCAGGGCCTTGACCAGATGTGTCGGCTCCTCAGGGGAAGGTGGTTCGGGAATGTGATGGGTTCGGTGTGCAGTTGTCCCTACTGCAAGAGGTTATGCTTTCGTGATAGGACATATTTAAGGAAGCAATATTTGAAAGACTAATCTGTTAAAACAATTTTTTTTTAGTTACTTAAGCTAATTGTTGAGTACTCAAGGGAACTCAGAAAACTTGTTTTTCAAAAACCGTTCCCTTTCTTAAATATTCCTTTCTGGCGTATTTTGTTTAGAGAACCTCTTTTTTCATTTGTTTATTATTTCATTTATTTTTATTGAAGTATAGTTGAGTTACATTGTTGTGTTAATCACTACTGTATAGCTAAGTGACTCACTTATACATATATATATATATATGTATGCATACATTCTTTTTCATATTCTTTTCCATCATGGTCTATCACAGGATATTGAATATACTTCACTATATTATACAGTAGGATCTTATTGTTTATCCATCCTGTATATACCAGTTTGCATCTGATAATCCCAAACTCCCAGTGCAACCCTCTCTCACCCAACCCCCAGTCTATTCCCTCTGTCCCTGATTCTGTTTCTGTTTCGTAGATAGGTTCAGTTGTGTCATAGTTTAGATTCCACATAGAAATGATATCCTATGGTATTTGTCTTTTTCTTTCTGACTTAATTCACTTAGTATGATCATATCTAGGTTCATCCATGTTGCTGCAAATGACATTATTTCATTCTTTTTTGGGGCTGAGTAACATTCCATTCTATATGTGTACCACATCTTTATCCATTCATCTGTTGATGGACATTTAGGTTGTTTCCATGTCTTGGCTATTGTAAGTAGTGCTGCTATGAACATAAGAATGCACATATCCTTTTGAATTATAGTTTTGTCCAGATATATGTCTAGGAGTTGGATTGCTGGATCATATTGTTACTCTAGTTTTCTGAGGAACATCTATACTGTTTTCCACAGTGGCTACACCAAGTTACATTCCCACTAACAGTGTAGGAGGGTTCCCTTTTCTCCACACTCTCCCCATTATTTGTAGACTTTTTATTGATGGCCATTCTGACCAGCGCAAGGTAGTACCATCTTGTAGATTTGATTTGCATTAGAGAATCCTATTTTTATTTTTACAGAATTCATCAGCTATCTGGGTAATTTTTTCAAAAATCAGTGTGACTTCTTGGAGATTTTCTCTGATCTCTGTAAACTACATTTGCTTAAATCAAACCCTTTTGCTAATACCTTACTCAATATCTAAACTGAATTGAAAAGTTTTAAATTTATCCAGAACTGTAGGTAAATGTAACTCCAGGCCAAGATAGATGTTAATTTTCAGTCTTTCTGGATTGTTATTACATCTCAATGTTTTTAGCATAATGTTCCTTCCATCTTACTGATCTTCAGACTCCAGAATTGACACTAACCTGTTTAAAAGAAGTAGCATTCTTGTAACAGAACACATATCTTTTAAAATTAATTAATTAATTTTGATTGGAGGTTAACTACTTTACAGTATTGTAGTGGGTTTTCCCATACATTGACACGAATCAGCCTTGGGTGTACAGGTGTCCCCCATCCTGAACCCCCATCCCACCTCCCTCCCCATCCCATCCCTCAGGGTCATCCCAGTGCACCAGCCCTGAGCATCCTGTCTCATGCAACGAACCTGGAGTGGCGATCTGTTTCACACATGATAATATACATGTTTCAATGCTATTCTGTCAAATCATCCCACCCTCGCCTTCTCCCACAGAGTCCAAAAGACTGTTCTTTACATCTGTGTCCCTTTTGCTGTCTCACATATAGGGTCATTGTTACCATATTTCTAAAATTTCATATATATGCGTTAGTATACTGTATTGGTGTTTTTCTTTCTGACTTACTTCACTCTGTATAATAGGCTCCAGTTTCATCCACCTCATTAGAACTGATTCAAATGCATTCTTTTTAATGGCTGAGTAATATTCTGTTGTCTATATGTCCCACAGCTTTCTTATCCATTTGTCTGCTGATGGACATCTAGGTTGCTTCCATGTCCTGGCTATTATAAACAGTGCTGTGATGAACACTGGGGTACACGTGTCTCTTTCAGATCTGGCTTCCTTGGTGTGTATGCCCAGCAGTAGGATTGCTGGGTCGTATGACAGTTCTATTTCCAATTGGTTTTTTTTTTCCAGTTTTTTAAGGAATCTCCACACTGTTCTCCATAGTGGCTGTACTAGTTTGCATTCCCACCAACAGTGTAAGAGGGTTCCCTTTTCTCTGCACCCTCTCCAGCATTTATTATTTGTAGACTTTTTGATAGCAGCTATTCTGACCGGCGTGAGATGGTACCTCACTGTGGTTTTGATTTGCATCTCTCTGATAATGAGTGATGTTGAGCATCTTTTCATAGAAAACATATTTTTAAAATTACATTTTTGTGACATGAACCATTCACCTGCATCAAAGACATGAAGGTGGAGAAAAAACAGTAGAAGAAGAAAGGAGTATTATGTAGGAAAAGTACTCCCTTTTTAGAGGATACAAAAATAGGCTTATCAGTGTGTATCAAAGCTCCAGCAAATACAAATGGACTCTGCAGTGGGAAGCTTAGCAAGATGGGTACTGGGGAGAGGGAGATTGTCAATAACTAAAAGCTAAAAGTTTGGACTGGAAAGCCAGGCAGACCTGGTTTTGTATCTGAGTTCTGCTTTAAACTCTATATCTGGGGATTTCTCTGTGCCTTGATTCCTCATCTGAATGTTGTTGTGAGCATTAAACACGGTGTATAAAGCACTGTGTGCCCTATGCTGGGCACAGAGTAAAGGTTTTAGTTTGTTGCTACTGCTTCTGGGATGATGGGGGCTATTCTTGAGACACTGAATACCTTCTGTATGCTGGGTATCCTTGGCAACTTAAAAGAGTCTGAGGCAAGGTTCTTGCTCTTGAGAAATTTATCTTCTCTTAGGGAAGATTAAATTATACATGATAACAGTGAAATAATTAAGAACCAGATTTCTATGGCACTGGCTATAAAAAGTACTTGAGGATGGGGAGAGACCATTGTTAGCAGGAGCAATCAGAAATGGCTTTTGGAGCAACTGGAGGTCTTGTTGGATCTCAGATGTGGAGACAGGTTTTTTGGTTGAAGGATGAAGATGTATTTAGGCCTTTACTGAGCTAAGCACCATGATAGGCTCTAACTAGAAAGATCAAGATGTGGTCCCTGTCCTCTTAGAATGTATGGGCTCGGGTGGTGGGATGACACTTGCCAACACATAGGTGGTGACAGTGCTATGAGACTGCGTGCCAGTGCTGTGCCGGAGCTGCAGTGCAGGGACGGAGGAGGGTGGCACAGGCCCAGCAGGGGGACTGAGGGAGGCCCCCAGGGAGTAGGGGTGGAATCTGAGCAGAAACTTTGAAGATGTTGGGGGCTTCACCAGGGGAAGAAAGTAGAGTGGGCATGAGGAAAGAGGCTCAAGGGAGGGCCAAAAAGACTATCTGGAAGAGAAGGAGGGTACTTGAGATATTAAGTATTAAGTAGCATGGTGGGATTGCAACTTGTGCCATGTGCCTAGAGTGGGAAAATGCAAGATGTAGACCCAAGCATGAGGTGAGGAGAACATGTTGTCTAAGTCAGTGCCAGTGGAAAGACAGAGAAAGAATGAGTCTTATAGGCTCCTCGGAAATAGAACTGGGACTTGTGAATGGAAGGATTGAATATAGGAAAAAGGAAGACTTCAAAGTTTCTCTCCTAGGAGCTGCTTTTCAGAGTAGAAGAGAGGACTTGAAGTCATCTAATTCAACCCCTCCATTGCGTGGATGAGCATGCTAAGGCTCTGAGAAGTTGGGTGGGTTGCCTAAGTTTATCCAGCTAGTTCAGGGTGGAGCTGGGATGTTGAGGGAATGTCCAGATCTCTAGGCCAGAGTTTTTCACACTGTGTCGCGCCGACATGTGAAGGTTGAGGTGTGACCCTGGGCCCTTATGCAGAGATGCTCTCCATTAGGTTGGAAGATTGTCTCGGGCCCCGGTGAGAAGAGACAGGAGATGTCATGATTGGAGTCAGAGCAGTGGTTGGAGGAGCCTCTCTAGAGAGAAGGGATCTCTAGCAGTCTGGCAGCTGCACATAGATGTACATGGAGGTCAAAAACAGTAAAGTGTGTTAACTTTAAGCACAGTGTAAATAGAGAAGAAGTAAGAAAAATAAAAAATTGTACCTTGGAGAAAGGACAAATGGACTGGCTCTCTGACTGCTAGAGAAAAGGCTTCATGACCCTGGTGGAAATAAGCTCATTATGAAACAGTAACTGTAGGCTAAAAACAGATCCAACTGTTACTGAATTTTAGGTCCAATTCGGGAGGTGCAGTGCCAAACTGCAAGAAAGTACAAGTTTGAAGGCACAAAGATGGCAGACGGCTTGACAAGTAATTGAAACTGGGAATAATAATGGGAATCACTCTCTTGAAAAGTACTGTCACCTTCAAGAGCACGGGCACTGGACTGGCTCTGTCACTTAGAGTTTAGGTTAAGTGTAAGTCATTTATTTTCTAAGATACTTTTCTAGAGGCTTTTGTAAACAATGCAGGTGATAAAATTCAAATGAAATCTTGTCACAAAGTAGGAAGAAGAGAGGCTACGTTGAATGATTTCCTGCCCGGAGTCCTTTCGTAGTACATTTGGGGAGTGAGGGAGAGAAAGAGAGAATCGTATTTTAAATTTTAAATAAACTATTTTTGACACGTCGTGTAAGGCTCAAGATAATACTTTCTGTGCATAATATACAGATACACAATGCAACTAACTCCTCTGAATGGCTTGGTAATTTTATTCCATAATTCTTTTTTTCTGAGGATACTTTTTCCCTCAATGAACACTACTGTGGACCAAGGCTGCTCTTAGCTTGTGATTCACTTCCTTGACAGAAAGAAGAAGTGTCTCTGGAGATGAATGCTGTTGCGATTGTTAAGAAAATACGTGAAGTATAAGTACATAAACTACAATAGTTAGGGGATTTTTAAGACAGAAATTATTGAGGGTGCTGATTCAATTCCTTGATCCATCCAAAGAACGTTTGTTTTCATCTGAATCTGCCATACATGTCCTTCATGAAAAATATTTTTGCATCTGTAGTTCTTTTTGGAGAACTCAGCCTAAAGTCTGCTAGAGATATTTTGGATTAACTAATAGAACCTCTGGTTCTCTTCTAATTGAATGCTGCTCAGAACCATGGCTTTCTAGATATTAGGAGGATGATTTTCTTTGTTTTTAATAATTAATTGAACTATTTTCAGAGTAATTCATTCCCTGCTTGCATTAACTTTAATGAGAATTTCACTTTCCATCTGTGTGACATTTGTTTGACATATTTTACATTCGTCAGATGATTCACTCTTTTACAGGACAATTTGTGTTTTAACCAACTCACATTTTTAATTTTAGCCAGTTAAGGTACTGGTTATACCAAATAAAACCCATGGCAATTTAGGTGATTTTCATCCCTAGGAACAAGACACTCTCATAAATCCTTCTAACTTTGACTTTCAGCCCGGGGAGCAACTCCCTCCAGAGATGACTGTGGCACGATCTTCTGTTAAGGAGTCCTCCAGAGAAGGCACCTCTTCATTTCATGCACGGCAGAAGTCTGAGGTATGAATCTTCTAGAGTGGCTACCGTTCCTGATAGAACGTGTCTATAAAGATTGGTCATTCGGAATCATTACAGTCTGTCTTAAAAGATTTATCCATACCTAGTCTCCCACAAATAATTGGAACTGGCTTACAAAGTAAGCAGTTTTCCTCATGCCATAATTCTGAGTTTTGTCTTAAATAGATCCCAGAGTAAATTATAGATCAGTTAGGTACTGCTCTGAGTGCACAGGCCGCATCATCATCACTCTGCTGTTTACCTTTTGTCTCAGGGTGGCGCGTATCATGACCCCCACTCTGATGATGGCACCGCCCCCAAGGAAAATAGACACCTGTATAATGATCCTGTTCCGAGAAGAGTTGGCAGCTTCTACCGAGGTAAACCCAGCTCCTAGCACCCATCCGGGTCCTCTCTTCTCTCCCCCTCTCTACATCTCCAGGCCGCACACTCCCCTACATTCCAGTGCCCTGACTTCCGGTCAGTGGCATTCTTACCTGTACTGCTGCCTTCCACCACATCTTCCTGCCTTGGGTCCCACTGTCTTAGTTCAGACCCTTGTGGCTTCTGACTTGATTTCTTTGAATAGCCTCCTAGCAGCTCTCCCTGTCTCTAAAGTCACCATCAAAATGGTCCCTGGACTAATCTTTATGAAGCTGTGTTGTAACCACACCACTCATTCGATTAAGTCATAAAATATTTATCAATGTCACTTGTGTGCCTGAGACTTCTAATTTAGAACATCACTGAGCAATACAGCCAAAGGTCTCCACCCTCACAGAGCTCACATTCTCATGAGGAGAGAACAATACTAAATGTAATAATTACATAGAGCACTAAAAGATAGTAAATGCTACAGGGAAAAAAAAGACAACAGGGCAATGCATCGCCCCCAGCCCCAGTCCTCTCTCTCTCATCTGCCAAGAGTGGCTTCCCATTGGCAACAGGACAAAATGTAAGTTCCCTCAGATGGCATTTTAGACTTTCTGTGCCTGGCCCTTGCTATTCTCTCCAGCTCTTCCCCTGCTGCTCACACAGGTCGTGCCCTCCTCTGACCTGAATGCATTCCTCCAGATGCTCAGACAGCTTGTTTCTGTCCCTTTTGAGAGTCGTCTTTGATGTCCTCTGCAGTGTGATGGCTTCCCTGCCCACCTAGATGAAGTGAAGTGTTTTCTTCTTTGTTCTGCTCATGGTCCTTTGTCTCTAACATAACACACAGCAATGATATGGCTTCTTTGCCTTTCTCTCTCACAAGGTTACAAGGCCCTTTACCTTTTCCTTTTTTACCCTCATTGACTAGGACACTACCTGGCAGTTTCAGAAATATTTGTTGAATGAATGACAGAAAATCTTCAAGTGTACTTGCATGACCTTAAAATTGTGTTTTGATGTTTAACAGACAATTGTAACAAATGTTTCAGGGGCTGAATGGATTTAAGAGAGATTGACAGAGAAAGACATCCCCTTTAAGGAGTTATGTAGTAATAGAATGGGGGCCCCCAGGAGCCCCAGCCCCTAGTTGGGAGATAGACAGCAAGCCCACCAGGGCACAGGCAAAGTCCTGGGTCCATGAGGCCCAACTTCTCATGATTCTATTGATTTGGGAGGATAGCTGGGAAGGGCAGAAATTGGTAGGGAACATGGACAACTGCTTGGTCATTTTAGGTAGGAATCTGAGCTAAATAAATGCATACAAGTGTTATTCAGGACCTAAATATATATTGACTGATTAAGCTACTCTGTTCCCTCCTAGCCCCACACTGAAGAAGAGCATAAGACATTCTATATACCTTTTGATGCATTTAATATTTTTTTTCTGATGTCATGGTTACTTTAGAATCTTATGGGACTAAAATTTTAATTCAGATTAAAGTTAATTAAAACAGAAGTATTATAGTGTACATATAAACAAAAGTCTTTTCATCTCTCACTGGAAGTTTTACTTCCAAAATGGATCACACGCATGTTAAGTCTATAGATGTCTAGAGAGTATATGTTAATATTAAGATATTAACTAAGTTTTTAATTAACTAGTCCTTGACCTCAAGGAACACAGTTTTATTTTGATTGCCAATTTATTACTATCAGCAAAGCCCCTCGTAATTGATTTCAGAGTTTGGCAAGTAGAACATTATTATTTTAGAAAGTCCAGAAGTAGAAAGGAAAGATTTAACTAGGTGAAACATTTGGAGACATCTCTCATTTCAGTGATACTACTCAATCTAACTGGATGATGATTTAGTAGTATCATTGAAATGACAGATGTTTTTAGAATATTTCCCATTTTCACTCCTGCCGGCCAAGAGTCAAGTGAAATGGTATCATTTGTCTTTACATACAGCCTGTGTATTCCTTTTGTGATGAAATTTGTAATATACTTTGATTTATGACCAAGCTTAGAAATTGACAGACAAAGATGATTACCCCCCCCAAAGAAAAACAGAAAAGTATTTACTCACAAACATCATGGTTTGTCTTTTTGTTTATTCCTGGATTGAATACTTAGAGAAAAATAGTATTTTTGTGCAAATAATCACATTTCTTTGGAATTGAGTTTAAAAAAATATAAAATTGATATGTCACCTCCCAAGTGGCAAGTCTTAAACTGTAGTTGGTGTATTACAGCACACATATTGTTAAGAATCACTTCAGACTAAGAATAGATTCTACATAGTTGGGTCTATGATGTAAGAAAGCCTCAACTTAAGTGATTGTCAATATGGGGAGGTGGGGATCATATTCATACTTTGAAATCTCCTAAGATGTTCTCCAGTTTATCAACTGTTATGTTAATTTATGTCTTGAATATACATTGCCTGAGTCAATTGACCCTTGCAAGTTGCTGTCATAAGCAATTGGGGCAGGGGGGAGGGAGAGAATGTTCCCTGGAATGCCTCCATCCTCAGAAAACACAAAAGTTTTATGAAGGGCAAATGAGGATTTTGACTTACCTTTTTGTTATTTTGTTTGTTTGAGAGAAATGCAGTAGAACAATATGAGAAGTGCTTTGATCAAAAGAGTACGTCAGTGGCTTACCTTTTCTTTATTCAGTGCCATCTCCACGTCCAGACAATTCTTTCCATGAAAATAATGTGTCAACCAGAGTTTCTTCCCTACCATCAGAAAGCAGTTCTGGAACTAACCACTCAAAAAGACAGCCAACATTCGATCCATGGTGGGTATTTTAGCTTGTTTCTACTCTTCTTTTTTCTAACTGTGGATTTGAGATTTCACAGCAATTCTGGATAAACAGTTTAGCATTCTTTCTCCTACTAGGCCTTTCTTTCTCAAGAGAGATTGTTTCATAAGGGAAATGTGATTTGTCATTATTTGTAATGGTCTCTTTCAAAATGTTCAGCATTTATGTTAAATATCATGTAAAAGAAAAAAATACCCTGGGTCAGTGCATACCTCATAAGTCTTCCATCGTCGTCTTCTGACATGATTGACATCCTTTGCTGTCTTCTCCACTTGTTGCTGTTGAATCATGTAGGAGACACTTTGCTTAGCCCTTGGTGTGCAGTGTCTCACTCAGTTCTCACAATCAGCCTTTGAAGTAGGGTAGCCTTTCCTCTCCAGATGAGGAAACTGCAGCTTAGAAAAGGTAAGGAGCCTGCCTGGTGCTGGACAGCAAGTACCAGGGAGGAGGGAGCCGGGATCTAGACCCAGATGGGTTCTGACTCTAAAGCTCATGTCTTTTACTTCTGTGCTACCTGACTTTCAGTCAGGGTGAAAAGAAAAATAACAGAACAACCATTTGTGGTACCACAAAAATGTACTGGTAGTCAGAGAACAAAATGATGTGCCAATTTTGCTTATCCTTTAATCTTTGTGTCATGTGTAATAAAAATTTAAGGAGAGAATTATAACACACATCAAGTCTCATTAGCAGATTTTGTCTGAGGGGGTAAGGACTATATTTTTAATAATGTAGACTTTATAGTCTCAGCTGCCCAGAAAGACTTCCCAGAATCTAGATGTGAGGGGTGTTTATATATTTTTCATAGAGCTATTAAGTTCTCCACCAAGAGAATAAAATGGTGCCTCACTGTAAAGCACTGAATTGAGAATGAGACCAATCTGTCAGATTCTGTCTCTGCTGTTGCCAGAATTCATACAGTTTGGACCCTGTTGGCAGGGTAATATCAAGGTTTCAGTGTTACCGTGCCCTATAGGGAAAAGAACTTATTTTTACAGTAATAAAAACGGTTTTCTTAAAGCTATAAATACTTTTTCTTTTATAAGCACATTTTATATTTATCGCCTTATTTATAAAATGAGAGTTTTAACATTAGTGACTCAGAGGTTAGACTCTGGACATGAGATATCTTGACTAGTGTCACCTTTTGGCCATGTGAATTTAAGCTCTCTGTCCCTCAGTTTCCTTGTCTATAAAATAGGCTAAGAATAGCACTTCCCTCATGCAATATATATGATCGTTAAATGAAGTAAAGCATCAAAAGCCTCTAGAGCAGTGCCTGGCACCGTTGTGACTTGTTAACATTAACAGCGGCAGTTTTTACCTTTAATGTTCTCTAACTTCAGTATGACTTGCCAGGTGCCTCCTCTCCACTTAACTTTCCTGAAGAACTTCCATGAGGTCTTTCTCCATAACTTAGATAAGATCTACACATTAACTGGAGAGCACAGATAGGTACAACCCCAGTTACCGACGTTGACAGTTTTCAAGTGGTTTTGACAAGCTGTGAGAATAGTGTCTAAGTTGTGAGAATACAGAAGTACAGATGGAATTGTGTTTCATCTTGGTCATTGCATAATGAAGTGGTGATGGTTTAAAAGAGCGTTGATTACAGATTAGCGTGAATGAAAATTAGATAGGTTAGATCAAAACTACATCTAAATGTGGGACTCACAGTCTTAACAGCATATTATTTCTGACTTTTTGATAATCAGTTTAAATAGACCTGGATATGTGTAGAAACCTAAAAACAATTGTTTTGAAAAGAATTAGAGGCACAGTTGGGATGCTGAACTTTAGACAGGTGTTCATCAAGTCATCTGATATTGCTATTATGAGGTTTGAGAGAATTCCAGAATTTCCAGGGAGGAATTGGATATATCCTTTTGTTCTTAACTGCCCCTCATGATAGTGCTGCTATGATACTTCTCCCCCATGCATCGCATCCAACTTAATCTAAGTCATCCATTAAGCTCGACTTGTCTTGGATTTTTTTCTTGAACAAGATCTCTCATTGGTTCACCATATTTATATTTGAGAGAGTGAGTGCCATTTGATAACTTTTACAAAACATGAATGAGCCTTGCCATGGTGACATAGTGAATTGCTGTTCCTAAATTATCACTGTCCTAAGAGCAGTCTGTTTCTCCTTGTTAGTAGTACTTTACGTTTCTTTCGAGAATGGGATATGTGTACAGGGCACACATTTCTTGCAACGGATAAGTCAGGCTACTGTATCATACTTTAAAATGATAGTGTAGTATAATATGCAGAGCTGTTATTCTGGCCATCTCAACTGTCCAGAATCCAGTTAAGAACTGGGAGATAAGCCAAAACATTTCAGAACAACAAAAATAGGGTTAATACAGTCAATTGATCATCTTTAGTAATGGGAAAACACCTCCACCCTCCCTGTGAGCCTGCTTATTCTTCTTCTATGTTGAGTTCTGTCAGTTGGCACTGAGGTTGTCAGGCAAGAAATAATCCCAGGTAACAATACGGTGTGCAGAGAGAGAAGGATCCTGAACAGTTAACTGTAGAGAGAAGAGAGGTAGTTTGACTTTTCTAATGCTCTAAAGGGAAAGTCATTTCTGGCCGTTATGGTTTCATACATAGGGTAGATATCCAGGTAGAGTATATATCTTTAAAATAGGCTGCTCTTACTTTCCATGAAAAGACAAAGTGTTTAGAAAGACTGCTGTCAAAATTGGGTTAAAAATTGACACTTAAACAATAAACCAAATTAACTAGAAATCCCAGTAGTTAAGATAAGTGAAGAATTGCTGTCACTCACTTGCACAATCCCAGGCTTTCTCTTCTTGTAAAGTTATGAATACATTGGTATCCTTTATTGTCATTATAACGTACAGAATTATTCCTGTAGAATTAGTCCCTGACTTTCTACCATCAGACGTTAGCTGACTGACCCTAGTCACACTGGCAGGGGGAAGGAGGTGACAGGGAAAGTGTCACAGTCAGCTTCTCTTTGATGCATCTTCTCACTGCTGCTCTTGAGGGGATTATAATGGAGCTCCCTGGCCCTCTGTCTTAACTGGTGGGTCACTTGCCTTGAGTCTGTGAGCAGCTTGAGGTCACACCCCTTGTTTTAGTTTTTCTCTGTATCTCCAACACCTAACACTGATCCTGGCACATACAAGAGTACTCTATAAATGTTGATTGGATTTGATTCAGTTGGTTTTCATTCCTTCCTTTTTTTAGGTGTTTCTTTTGAATCCTCTTTCTTTTTAACCCCTTATGGAAATAGTAGCTATTCTGTTAGATAATGTTTGAGTGCCATGACTATTCAGGAAGGAGACTGTTATTGTTACCCACCCCTCTCCCCCAGCACACACATATACAGATATTCTTCCCCACATCATGTTTGCTGCACCCCCCACCCCCCCCACCCCCGCTGTGTTTTCAGCCCTGGATAATATGCCAAGTGACAGCTAAGTGGTCCTTCTCAGAGCTCCTGTCCCTGAGGCTTAGGTGACCATTTGCCCTTTTCTTGCACTGCTCCTCTGTTGCCTGTATAGTTAGTTTGCTCAGCTCAGCACACAACTGTTGACCTAACAAGGCAGAATCAATAACAGGGTCCAGAATTCACAAGTGAGGTTAAGTCACGGGGCTCACTCTTACCCATTGGGTGCAGTACTGGTTATAAATGTTCAAGTCCTTTTTTTTCATTCATTTGTACAGCACACAGCTTTATAGGTGCCTGAGTTCCAGGCAGCTTCTCTCAATCCCTGAGTCTTTCTTGCAGGTTTTTCTCCCTTCGATTTCTCTGTTAATTTTCTGTATGTGTATGTTTCAGTGTAGCTTCCCCCTCTCCCTTTTCTCTCTCTGTCTCCCTCCCTCCCCCACTGGCACTCTTTCTTTCTCTCTGACTTCCTTTTGTGTCTTTCTTTTTGTGAGGCATGCACACTCACACTTTACTACTAGCTTTCATCCTCTAATTCAAGGGTAATTTATTTTTCTTTTTTGTTTTGGCCCCTGGAATCTTTTCCCACCTGGATCTTGACCCCACTGCCTCTCCATGGCTCCAGTTTGAGGATACTTTCCTCATTATTCCCCTTTCCCCAGACTCTAGTTTATCCAGTGCCTCTGAAGAGACCCTGAGTAGAGTCTTTGATTCATCAACTGTGATTTGGGGACACAAGGAATTGCAAACTCCGAGCTTTTTGTCCTGCTCCTCCTTTTCTTTCAGTACTGTACCCCCATCGCCCCCATACTCTCACTTTCATTTTATTGAACAGTCTTCTTCTTCCTAGGGCTGGTGTCTCAAGCCTTCACTTCCTCTCATACCAATATTAGCATTCTTATAGTAACGCCTGTTCCCATCCTGAGGATGTGGTCATGATGAATGTGGGCCCCTTAAAGATTTCCTCAGTTGGCAGAAAGCACTTTAATTTAATTATACTTTATTATTAATTAATTTATACTTTAATTCTGATTAGTAAAAACTTCTTCCCGTTAAATACTCTGCTGTGCTTCTAGATTATGTGCAGACTCCAGTATGGAAGGACATGAGCTGTATTATAAGCATATAATGCTTTAACTTCTGGAAGTTACAAATCATTAAAAATAGTATTACTGGTTAGATTAGATGCTCTCTGAGGTTTCTTTCAGGCTTCCATGATAGCTCAGTTTGGTAAAGAATCCGCCTGCAGTGCAGGAGACCCCAGTTCAGTTCCTGAATTGGGAAGATCTGCTGGAGAAGGAATAAGCTACCCACTCCAGTATTCTTGGGCTTCCCTGGTGGCTCAGCTGGTAAAGAATCTACCTGCAATGCAGGAGACCTGGGTTCGATCCCTGGGTTGGGAAGATCCCCTGGAAAAGGGAAAGACTACCCTCTTTCAATTCTAATAGTGGTACTTATGTGTTTCCAGCAACTACTTACACTGTTCTGCTATGTTTCCTAGAACCCTCACATAACTGAATGCTGTGGCCTGGAATTTAGTTAAGGGCAGTCTGTATTTAGACCCCATCCAAGGGTTTCATCTCCTTAATGTCAAAAGTACTTGTCATAAGAAACTGACCAAATAGGCCCAGTCTGTCATTAGGATGAGTGTTTTTTCCCAGCACTACAGCATTGAGTTTAGGGAATCTTTAACATTTCACTATTTCATTCTCACTCATTCCATCATGTCTGAAGTTTTTCTCACTTTCAAAATTGTTAACGCATTATTCTGAGTCCCAATACTAATTATTTTATTGGATGTGTTGTATTATGAAACTTTAACTTCAGAGCTTGAAAGTCTCAATGAGGTTTAAAATTGTAGTTCCTAATGAGTTTCAGGAACACTTGAGCCTACAGTACATGTTTTTACTTCCTTGGTATTTCCATTAACTTTTAGGCTAAACACTTTAAGAACGAATGACCCTTGCTCCTTCAAACAGTCATGGTTTTTACTTCTTGTTTTTTGTCTGTTTGTCTCTAAATTGTTTCCTTTGTGGTCTTTGATCTTGAGTTCTTGGCTTTTCAAATGAATTTTCTGTTCTGTAAACCTTTTTGTTATATTTTTAGTCCATGTTTGTTGTTGAAATTAAAGAGAAATAACAGCAAATCACCAATAATCGTACTATCCAGAAATAACTACTAAGATTTTTTTTTAATTTCTCTCTGCTTTATAAAAAATTTGTGTATATATACACATATATGACTTTAAAAAATAAATAGTTGGGCTCTTATAGAAAGTTTTGAATCAATTCTGCTGTTTTCACTTAGTATTATAGTTGAAATATTCCTTCATATTAGTGAAAATTCTGTGACAATGTGATTTTAAAAATAGCTTCATGGTGTTTTCTATCATGTGGATCTGTAATAGATTATATAAATGTTTACTGCCTTCACATAGATTTAATCAAGTAAAGGATGCTGGTTTGCTCATATTTTTTAGATGTTCTAGTAACTTCACTGTTCAGTCCTCTAAAACCATAAATATCAATGAATTCTGTCACCTTTAAAGTTTCTACTCTTGATTTTAGGGAATAGCTAATAGAAGGAATTCAGTCATTTGAGAAAATGGTTTTCCACAGTCATCTAGATGTTCAGATTCAAAATAGGGCCCATGGAATGTGCCTTTTTCAAGAATGACACCATTCCAGTTGTTTTTAAGACCATAAATTAAGTAACATAGGGCCTCTGTTAACATAAAAGTAGTCAACTTCTTGGGGCCAGTGACTTGTTTGCTCTCTTTTAATACCTCCTATTTGTATTAAAATACCTGGTGGTGTCAGTGATACAAAGCTTAAAGTCATTATTTTAAGTCAGAAGCTTTTTTCCCAAAAGAGTGCTTTGTATTAATGCATTATCCTGTCTCTATTTTTTCTTACCTTATGTACTTTTTATTTAGTTTTAATATATAGATATAAAATTTTCATAAAGGAATTTTCCAGTTTCAGGCAATTTTTAATTTTATTTGTAAGGTTTCTGTAGCAGCATTGATTTTCTTTTTAATGTTCAGTACCTTGGTAAGCCACTAATAATGAACTTGTTAAGCTGGTTTTTAAAAGGTAAATGGAAAAATGAAGATACTGAAAATGTTTTTGTTTCCCTTGGAGGGATACAGAAAAGGCATCCCTCAAACATGTGCTTTTCAGGCTCTCTAATCCTCAGGTTTTCAACAGCATGAAAATGGTCCTGTAGCATAGTTACAGATCATTTATAATAATGTTCAAATTGCTAGTTCAAGTGAGCCTTTGCCAAAGGCTAATCATTAACCATGCTTCATGATATTCAGTTCCTTCTGTGCTTTTTAGAGGTTCTTTAACTACGTGCTTGATTCTTCATGGCTCTTTGAACCTGGTGTGCATTTTTAGTCTTCATTATATTTGTCATATAATGGTAGGGGAATGATTGAGAGATCAATATGATAAAAATGTCTTCCCATTTAGGAAAAGTCCTGAAAACATTAGTCATTCTGAACAACTCAAGGAAAAGGAAAAACAAGGTTTTTTCAGGTCAATGAAAAAGAAAAAGAAGAAATCTCAAACAGTAAGTAAATGGCCAATTTCTATTTACAATGGCATACGAGTCTGCATTAGTCTGTGGGATCTTTACACTTTGTACATGCAATCAAAGTGAATTATTTTCTTACTGATACTTGATATGCATATACTTTATATGTTTCTTTCTCAAATTCTATACAACTTCCTCCTCCCACAGAGCCTTTTCTAGGTTCAACAGAACCTCTAGGAATAGGAGAAATTTAATTTGGATGAAAGAGAATGCTTTAACCCTCTTTCAGTAAACACCTTATCCGTATGGATTTATATTCATGTAAAAGTTATGAACCTGCAGGATTTCTCTCTCTCTGAGGGTTAAAAATACATGAAAATTTAGGAAATGGTTTTGGTTTGTGTTTAAATCTTAGAATTCTTAACTAACCATCATTCATTTTTCTCCCCTGGCTGGTTATCTGATTCCCATGTTGACAAGTGCATTTCTGGGCTGCCTAGTCACAGGCAGGAGCTAGCATTTGACATTTTAGGGCTTGCTTTAGTAGGAGGACATGTTTATCTTGTGACTGAACTTGGAAGTGGAATGAGTGTCATCTCCTGAGAGTCCTCCACCTGAACCAAGGGCTGGCTGCATGAAAGCATGCATGTCATATCACTGAACCAGGCATGGATTCTGCTGATAGTGACTTGAGAACACATGGAGAAGCCAGGCCTCCAGGCCAGTGAGAACATCTTCACCACACGAGGCGTGCTTTGGTTTATGACACCTTTGATACTAGACAGGGTTGAGTTGGCTATTTTTAATTATTTTGTTTCTGGTTTTACTTCATACATGATTGACTCTCACTTACTTAAAAAGGAAAAAGGCATAATCAAAATGACGTTCTCAGATGGACTTCATTGATTTCATCTTTTAAGATGAATAGATTAGACTCAGTTTTTCTGAGGTCTGTTCCATTTTGAAAAGTCTAGGATTATGACTCAATGGTAAGTAATGGTAAGATAGATGATAGTAACAAAGAATATATTTGAAGTAAGGATTTAATAAAAGCCTTTCTAGATTACTGGGCTTCCCTGGTAGCTCAGATGGTAAAGCGTCTGCCTGCAATGCAGGAGACCTGGGTTCAATCCCTGGGTCAGGAAGATACCCTGGAGAAGGAAATGGCAACCCACTCCAGTAATCTTGCCTGGAAAATTCCATGCATGGAGGAGCCTGGTAGACTATAGTCCATGGGGTCATTCATCTTACTTGTTTGTTAAATTTATGATGCCATTATAATATAAATATGAGCTCATTAGAAAAAAGGGTCAGAAAAATTGAGAAAAAAAATGATAATTTCCAATCTTACCACCCTATCACAACTAGTATTAAGATTTTAGTGTATTTCCTCCTAGCTTTTTAGCCTGTGCATGTTTATGGAAAGAAGGTGGTTTTTTAGTTTGCTTTAAATAATAGTAGTCATTCTAGTACAATTTTGTATTCTGACTTTCTAATAGTGTTTCTATCACACATACACACAGTATCCATGTTACTACACAGATTTTATTATCTTCATTTTAATGGCTTATAATATTTCTGAAATGTCCATTTAAAAAAAAAAAGCTGGCTACATTTCTAACTGAAACTCACTTAAAGTAGAAGGTCCAATCAAGATGTCACTTAGTCACATATTAACTACATGTGTTGTTTAAACCAGATGAACAAAATAGACCTGATTTGAAGTAGTGAGGTTTAAAATATGTACAGTGCTAATAAAGCTTTTATTATCTGTGGAACATATTTATGCATCATGAATATTAAATTTAGATTACCTCCTCCTAACCACTATTGTTATTATTTAGAGATTGTTTTGGTTCTTAACCTCAGGCCCATAGAGATTGTTTTGGTTGATTAAATGAAAGTAGCAAGACACAGGAATTAAAGGTGTTTTTGTGTTATAGATTTAGCTTTTGATGTCTGCCTTAGACCAGCATTAAACCTGTGGCTCACCATGGCATGAGTCAAGTGTGTACATGTTAACTGTTACTCAGGATCTAGTTCGAATTTTAGATGTTTAAATAGTGTAAGTTAGGGTACATAGGATATTTACTATTCTCTAGCATACTCTTCACTTGAACTTACTTGTTTCAGGGTTTCATACTTTTCATTTTTGATATGTAAAGTAACTGCAAATTATCTATGCACAGGTCATAATGACTTAAGCCTTCCAAACCACAAGTTTTTTATACCTCTGCATTTTTTTAATTAAAATAGGAAAGAAAATGTTTTAAAGACTTTGATATCTAAAGTAAGATTTCCAAAGAGCACTCAGTGTAGTATTTCCTGGCAGACCACAGGCTCCTAAGCTTGATATTGTGGTAACTGCCTCCTTCAAATAAGCATTAGAACAGAATTAAATTCAACTTTTCTTTGGTCACTAGTTAGAACTCAGCAAAAGGAAACCTAGGTAAATGAACTTTGAAGGACTTAAAGCATTGTGGCCTTTGCACAAGATTGGACAAAATGGAAACCTGATACCCAGTGCACAGAGAGAAGTCTCTGGATCTTAAATCTAGTTTAACCCCCTTATTTTACTGATACAGGAACTGCCCAGGCAAGTTGTGACCTGCCTGAAGTTGCAGTCAGTTTGGAGAGCTGGAGGTGGTTTCTCCTGGATAGCAGGCCCAGCTCAGTCCCTGCCAAGGTCCCACCAGGAGGTGTGGAGCGCCTCCTGCTGCTTGTTCCTGAGAATGCTCTCTTTTTTTAATGTAAATTTTTTAATTGAAATATAATTGACTTACAATATTATATTAGTTTCAGGTGTATAGCATAGCGATTCAGTATTTTTGCAGTTTATACTGAATTAAAAGTTATTGCAAGATAATGGCTAGAATTCTCTGTGCTATAATAATATCCTTGTTGCTTCTCTATTTTATTATTTTTTTCTAACTGGAGTATAGTTCATTGACAGTGTTGTGTTACTTTCTGCTATAATAGCAAAGTGAATCAGTCATACATACACATATCTGAGGGCTCTCCTGTGGCCTCCTTAGCCATGTAAGTTAAACTCTTCACAGATCCCTATCTTGGGAACAGGAAAACCTTATGAGCTGTTTTTCTTGAATGTCTTCAGACACACCAGTAAAAGATGATCTGAACCTTCACAGACATTCTGGTGCTCTCACAATTGAAATATCCAAAACAGGGTAAAGTCATGCCAAAAAAATCATTCAGTATTGTAAAGGAGCCTACTTTGACTCAAGCAAATCTGGAAGCCGCCTTGGGAAATCTGGCTTCAGTTCCACATTCAGACAGTTACATAAGCCCTCAGAGCATATGGTGACTTTGCCAACTTGGTAATTGTACCCTAGTTAGTTAGTATCTCAACTGGTAATCATGCTTCAGTTTGAAGATTGAACTTTCTTTTTCTTTACTTTTGTGGCATATTCTGCATCATGCCAGCTATTTTCCATGGGGTGAATACTTCTCATAGTGTAGAGCCAGGCTTCTTCCTCAACAGTAGAATCCTGCAATATTGATACATTCCCCTTCCAAGTGATGTTTTCTGGCTTAAGAGTTGACCACGTTCAAAAAGGTTTGCAGTATCTTTTTCTTTTTTCTAAATAGATATGTGGATTACCTGAGATTATTTAGTTGCTTAAGTGATTGGGAAAAGATTGAAGTTCATTGATAGCCCTTTAAATATAATTCTTTATAACGGTCATATTTCTGATAATAAATAAATCCTTAAATGTCTTATAAACTGAATGTGAATATATGTGTGTAAGTCTCTAGAGACGTTCCTGCTATTGGTATTGATCCTGTCCAAAGGTTCTTTATACACATAGAAGTTTCTGTATGTCTTGAATTTACATTATTGGCATCTTCATGTCCAGGTGAGAAATGACACAAAACCTCTCTACATGCACACACAGCACAGAGATTCTTTCCGTGACTGTTAATATTTAGCAATTTGAGGGCATCCAAGGGCTAGGATTTTCAATAAGAACACCTTTTTTTTTTTTTTTTCCTTGGCAATTAGTTTATTTGTATCTTATATTGCAGACAGATTCCACCAACGGGGAGAATCCAAGCATCAAGAAATCCCTCTTTCCTCTTTTTAATTCAAAGAATCATTTAAAGCATAGTTCTTCTTTGAAAAAGCTTCCTGTAGTCACTCCACCCATGGTACCCATTTTTACGTATGGTAGCCCTGAACTCTGCTCCAGTAAACTTGTTTTACTGATGACAACAGCATGTCTTTTGTTTTCATGGGGTCATATTCTCTTTGTGCTAGTTAAGTACCTGAGCCAGTTCCATAAATTCACTGAGATATAAATTCTTTGACATTCTGGAATTTCTGAATCAGTTAAGGAGGTTGAAGCATAAAGGGCTATTAAACAACCAACTAGTGAAAGGCTAGTTTGGGTTGTCTCATTAGCCAGTTGTTGACAGACAGTGTTCATGAAATCCCTTATTTCCTGTAAAGAATTCGATTAACATTTACAATTAACAAATGTCTTTTTGTTTGGCTCACAAAGTTTGTTAACACTTGGTTAGCAGTTTGTGTCTCTGAAACCAAGTTAAATTGACCAAATTGAGTGAGCTTGCAGGCTCCATGAAAAAACAGCTTCTGTTAGTTGGTGATTTGCTCTTTCCTTGCCTGGCTCTAGCTTTTGCTGGTCACTTAGTTGAAGGCCAGGGCTTTTGCTTGGCATTTGGCGTTACTCTCCTGTGTTCACCAAAGTCGGTGAGTGGACCAATTGCATTTATCTGGAATTTGTGGCACAAATTTCCAGCATTTTCATAGTGTATAATGCTAGACCCAAATTTCCTGGGCATTGTCTTGGGAATATGATTCAAACCATACTTTCTCACTTTGCTATCCTTGAAAGCCTGCTAGACTTCTTTGGCACCACCAAACACAGTGTTTGGATCATTTTCCCAGCAGAAACACATTTTTGTTTTATTGAACTGGTTCATAACCTAACTGCAATATGGAATGAGGATACGACAGCAATTCCTGGTAAAGCCCAATTTAACTGCTCTCTCTTACAGCGACTAAAACTAACAGCATGGGAATGCTTGAAGGGTTGAGGTTTAACAAAGCTGCATGACATCTGCCAATTTTTCCTACCACAGGGAAAATTATTAAGAGGGCAGCAGACTTTAACTAGCATCACTTGCATTGTGAACATTGGGAAAGTTTTGATTTCTTTTCCTATTGAGTCTTTTCTTTGGAGGGGAGGGGATTGAGTTTTGGTTTGGTCGGATTTGCTTTCGTTCTCCTCTTGGGTGTGGCTGCGTATCCTAATGAGGCTTACCTGTGTGCTTATTGAATCCTTGTCCGTATTCTGCTCTAGGTGCCCAATTCTGACGGCCCTGATCTTCTGACATTACAGAAAGCCATTCACTCTGCTAGCACCCCGAGCAGCAGACCCAAGGAGTGGCGTCCTGAGAAGATCTCTGATCTACAGACCCAAGTGAGTGGTGCCTGCATCACTCTTAGACTCTCAGACTCTGCAGTGACTGGTCTCTCCTGAAGAGAGGGCAGGGTTGAGAAATTTAGCCTTTCAATGTTACAGCAAGGCTGAGAGTCTCCCCAGAACATACCCTCAGTGATAGCCAGATGCATCTTAGGAGTCTGGATGAATCTTGCTTCAGTGACCCGTGTCCTAATGGGGAAAAAGGGAGCTTCTGTTAGTTTTCACCTGAGGGGAGAACTGAATAAGATACATCTCCAGCCCAGAAACACCCTGCAGCCTAGGAGAGAGAGAAAATCCACAGATAACAATAATTCATGGTAACAGTGAAGCGTGCCATAAAATGTGAGGGAGGGTAAGAGGAGGTAGCGTGAGCATTAAGGGTTTATTAAAGGTGGTAGCCTACAAACTGCACCTTGAAAGACAGATATAATACACTTTCTTGGAAGACTCTTTAAGCTTCTGAAATCTATACTAGTTTTGATAGAAAACTGGCAAACATTCACATTAGGAACCGCGTATTAGACAGTATGTGTAGTCACATTTCCCTGCATATGGCTTGTATGCCATAATTTCCCTGCCATACAAGCCAGATACTGAATCCATAAATTTTTCATGTAACTGAGGTCTTATCTCCTTGAAGCAAACTATTTTGATTGGAAATTTTAAAATATTGTATATCTTCAGTATTGCATAATAACATAATCTAACTTGTTTTCAATTGTATTCAGTATTTTATAAATCTCTTATTCCTCTGAACTGTGAGCTTTAGAGGCTATAAGGTTACTTGTGCCTATAAATGACCATGGATGTCTGTGCTTTGGAGGAGGAGGTTCTGTTTTTATAAGTTGGTTGTTTACTTTCTCTAACTATAAACTGTTACTTAGAGCTGCTGACAAGAGCTCCCTAAATTTCGATCGTATTTGCCCAACCATTTATATTTTCTGCTTGTAATGTATATAGGCTCGGGGGAGGGGTGCAGTGGTGGTGAAGAGACTATAGGGAACCAGATACCCTAGTTATTGGATGTGTATCCAACCTAAAAACACAAGGCTCTGAGTGATGTCCTATTCCTAATTTATTTTAAAAGAGAGAGAGTGAGAGAGAGTACAGGGCTTTAGAACCTTCTTTGTATGACCACTTCTTTGGCCAGGAAACTTTTCAGGTAACTTTATATTTCTGTTTGAACTATTGTTCAATAGTTAAACGTCATCAAGGCTGTAAAAATCACCACAAATCTCATTGCATTATCATACCAATTCATGAAAAAATGACAGAAGACACACTTGAGCACTTAGAGTTTGTGTGTACTATGCCACCCACCATGGACATCACAGAAGGTTTCTGGACAGACTCCTGAATGGCCACGGGGAGGACAATTCCCCAGGAGCGACTTCTCCTTGAGTCAGTGCTCAAGCCCCTGGATTTCAGTGCCATCTTCCCTCGAATCTTTAGTGTGTCTTGAGATTATTAACCTTCTGCTTGGCTTAAGGCCTTTGAGGAATGACAGCCAGAGATGCTTGTGGTCCATTTGTCAGGTTCTGTGGTGAAGGCCGTGAATGTCAGGGTGCTTTCCCGTGCCTCTTCTGGTGGTGACCTTGTCACGTCTGACAAAAGGGAGAGGAGGACCCTTCCTCCTGCCTTGAAGTTCCCCTCCCAGTGCAGCACCCCCTGGGGCCTCAGCCCCAAGCACACAACAGACAGGCTGTTAGGAATCAAAACCCTCCCATGAGTGAACTGTGTTTTAGAGTCTATAGGGCTTGTGCTCATTTCTCTGTGCTTGGCATTTTTAGTGCCCATACCTTACCTCCACCTCAAAACATAATGAAAACCAAAACAAGTTAGAGAGCAGAAAGGGACCATTGGGATTTTGTAATGCCAAGGGAAAGGGGAAATTGAGGAGATAAGAAGAAAAGGGGATACACAATTTTTAGCAGAGTTATGTTGCTGCCTATTGAGACGTTACATTTTTTCAGTGACTCTTGCAGGTAGATATGGTCAAATGGCTGACTTTTTGTAGGTGAAACCTAAGCAGCAGCTTTCTGTGGAGCTATTGGGAAGGAAGTCTTCTGCAAAGGGAGACGCATATCCCTTCTTTCCCTTCTTCTTGCTGGTTGGTGCAGGAGATTCCCCCCTTCCTCCCATAAAGATGGAGTGCAGCCAGATACAAGGTGCCTAAGCCTTGGATCATTCACCACACCAGCTCTAGATTTCTTCTACATTTCTAAGCTTTTTCGTTAAAGAAAAATAACTTCCATCTTTTCTGAAGAAGAACATAAGCACAGATAAGTCTGGACTGGCCCCTCTTCCCCTACACGCACCCTCCCTAACTCCACACAGTCATCTCAGATCTGTACTCCATTTCCTCCCACCTTTCAGGTCTACTCTAACTTAAACCCTACATGCACCCTCATCTTTTCTTTCAGAGCCAGCCATTAAAATCACTGCGCAAGCTGTTACATCTCTCTTCAGCCTCAAATCACCCGGCTTCCTCAGACCCCCGCTTCCAGCCCTTAACAACTCAACAAGCCAAAAATTCCTTCTCAGAAATTCGGATTCACCCTCTGAGCCAGGCCTCTGGCGGGAGCAGTAACATCCGGCAGGAGCCAACACCAAAGGGCAGGCCGGCCCTCCAGCTGCCAGGTCAGATGGACCCTGGTTGGCACGTGTCCTCTGTGACCCGGAGTGCCACAGAGGGGCCTTCCTACTCTGAACAGCTGGGTGCCAAGAGTGGGCCAAATGGGCACCCTTATAACAGAACAAATCGGTCCAGAATGCCAAATCTGAATGATTTAAAAGAGACAGCCTTGTAATGTGTGCTGGAGAAAGGGGGTGGGGGTGGGAGGGGACAGGGACAATCCAGTTAGAAGGGGAGGGGTGGGTGGGGTGGGTGGGGGAATGGGCGGGGCCAGAGTGGTAAGCCAGTATTTTCAGCTTTATGAAGGTGTGTGCAATATTGTATGTGTGGGGCCAGCTGGCTCCCCACGGCCACAAATGCTAGTCAGGGATCTTAGAGCCACAGGAGTTCCTTAGGGATCACCAGTCCCCACAAGTCTTGTGTGAGAATGCATAGCGTACCATTGAGGAAGAAGACATTCTTGCCAGGTTCTCCCCCTTACGTTCCAGCTTTAGTGCAATTGCCGTTGAACTTGGGAAAGCCAGGATGTGTTCTGGCACTGCAAGTGATAGAAAAATAGGTGTTGACTGATATCCTTACCACAGATTTGTTTCCACCTAGACTAAATGTGGGGTTTGTTGTAATCCAAGAGTATCCCTTTGAAGGGTTAGCGGATGACCTAACTGTATGTCTTAAATTGTTTTCTAAACTTCCATATTTGATAGGGTTTGTAACATTTATTTATAATTAATTAATATTGTACTGTTATAATCATTCCTTTTCTGTTAAATGTAAAGTTACTTTGAGCTGTTTGGAACATTGTGAAGCAGTGGGACAGCTACAGTAGTTTCTATAAAAACTAAACAGTAACATTTATATATTGCATCAGGAGTATTTTATTCTATATATAAATATATATATGATAAATATCTGTCTGTTTTATAAATATAATCATTTAAGAAAGTATCGTTATGACACTATCTGCCATATTTTTATACATTTGTGATATGAAGTGAGTATTATACTTCTAATCAAGGGAGTTGAAATTGTGGCTGCACGGGAGTGTGATGGTAGGAAGCTTGCTCAACTTTGAGACCCCAGCAGCAGCTTTTAGACACGATCCTTGGTAGCAGATGAGATGCAGCAGCTCCTCCCAAACCTGCAGGGGAAGAAAGTTGGCTAGGCCAGTAAGAACTCCAGCAGGCCTATCTCCGTCCTCACACACTTGGCTCCTGTTCATGTCCAGGGTCGTTCCTTGCACCTGAGGGGAGAACAGGTCCAGGGTTACTCATGGGACTTTGTAGAGAAAATGTACTCTTCTACTTCCATTAGTGTAGAGCGTAGACCAAAGATTTGCCAGTGAACATTCCTAGTTGTGAGGTTGTTAGAGGTATCGATCTGCAGATCTTGCAAACCAGCTCTATGCTCCTGAATCCCGCGTGCTGTACTGGAGACTTGCGGCTGGTAGGATGGGAGATACCTGTGTGGCACTTCGGTTTCTAAATGGTTTTTTTTTGTTATCGCTCTTTCCAATATATTTAGAAGGCTCCTGAAGCAATTCCAGATGTAGAGAAAATGTCTGTACTCATCTTCCTGGGACGGTCCATTTATAACAAGGTTATCATGTACATCAGTAGACACACGAACACATGTGGCCAGAATAGGACTTATCTTTCCCTCCTTTGATCTCCTTCAACTCCCAAGTTATTCCCAAGTATCATCAAGGCCTTTATCCAAAAGGGGCATAGCCCCATGTCCCTGGGCCATCCTTGACAGAAATCCCCTCAACACTGTCATTCATTAAGTGTATTAGATTTTCGGAAATAGTCTATTAGCAATAATATTTTTAAAGATCCCCTCCCACCCCTCAAAGAGATATTGTCAGTATTTATTACTTGCCCCAGGATTGTGAGAGTATCAGCCCCTGAATCAAGTCAGCTATAATCGAAATGTGCTGAGTTACTGTTCCCCCTCCTCTAAGATGTTAAGAATCATAGCTCTGATGATTATGAAGATTATAAAGAAAAAGGTCTTAGTTTCTTTGAAGCTTAAACTGTGTGCATATTGCATTTTTATATAACTACTATAATGATGTGTATTGATTATATATAGAGGTCATTTTAAGGTGCTTTTAATTTAATTTTAATAAGTGTAATAGGCACTAAAATGAAACTCAACTGGGTACTATCATTGAAACAATTTGATTCTAACCAATAGTTTGCATGCTCTTCGATTCTTTTTATATCTGACTGCTTTCACCAGTTCAGTGCTGTCTGAGTAGCTCTGAATTCTGGCTTTTTCCAGGCAGCTGCTCAGTTATATAGTGACGTGGACCCTTAGCAGTTTTTGCCTGGAAACTAATGACTCTAAAAGGGTGTGTAACTCTTCTTTTTTAAACTCGATCTGTACCTTGTATCCCCCTTGCAAACCAGAAACTCCATTTTTTCCTCTGGAAAGACTTCTCACTGTGCTGTGCGCTTAGAAACTGCGCAGTCACATTGCCATGCTGTGGCATTTGAGGCTCGTTGTCACCTAGGGGCTGGTTTCCCATGTTTTCATCCTTGCTAACACTGGGATCTCAGATGTTTGCAGAACATTTATATTCTGATGGTTCTTCAAAGAAGGGCTAGAATAATTGCCTTCTACCTAGAGCAAAGTAAACCTAACTGATGAAGAGTCAATACATACTTTTCGTACATTCCCAGATTTGAGCCAGAAAATATCTACAATGTTTTCAACTAGTGTTTTTGAGGTAGCTCTTTTATCCTCTTCTCAGCTTTTGTCCATTCTGACTTTCATTAACCTCAGTAAGCTGTAAGTGAACTCCAGTCCACATTTCTAGCATGCATGATTCTCTTCCTGCTTGCAGAGGGGAATTATAAAGTTTTCTCTCAAATCTAATGGGCCCTCTCTTAGCTTTTAACTAATTTTCCTCCGGTTGATGAATTGTTGGCCTCACAAAGATTGCCATCTGTGATGAGATTAAGGACTTACAAGTCTCAAAAGTCTGCATTTTCTTTAGGAAGGGAAGTTTATGGCATCCATGTTCTATTATCTGCCCTAACTTCCTAAAAGATTAAAAGGTCAAATGAAGGCTTACGAATTGCTTTATTTTATGAAAGTGTCACTGATCTTTTGCAAAGAAACTGCTTCGCTGTTTTTCTACCTTTGCTTTACTGCCATCCTTGTTATTCTTCTCAGAAGTTCTGAATGAACTTTTACTGAACCTTGTTTGGTCTCAGTCAGAGGTTTAGCCTCTCCAGAGCCCAAGACAAGTGCTCCATGCTGAGGGGCTCAAGTGAGTTATCTCTACAGCAGCGATTCTCAACCAGGGCCAGTTTTGCCTCCTGGGGACATTTGGCAACGGCCAGAGACATATTTGATTGTCACAACTGGGGGTGGTGGTGTGCTACTGGGATCCAGTAGGTAGAAGCCAGGGATGCTGTAAACATCTTGTGTGCACAGGACCCCCCCACCGACACACACAGACAGAGAATGATTCAACCCCAAATGTCAGTAGCAGTTAGGTTGAGAAACCCTGCTCTCCTGAATTCCAAGCCCACCCACCCACAGAACTTGGCTCAGCCCTGGTTCTCTGCAGGCTACAAGACTACAGGTATGAATTCTTTGGCGTTGCATTCTCTTAAAGAGTCCTCTACCACCATTCTCGAATCCCTGGAATCCTATTGTTCGTTTCCATTATCTTGGGCCTGCTAAAAGGTGCATCTTTTGGGAAGAGACCAGAGTCACTTCATAGGTGTTTGAGAACTTAAATTCTAGGTCAGCATCCTTAGAAAATCTTTCACAGAGCCATGAAGCTTATAGTTAAAGAAGCAAGCAGCAGCCTGGCAGATTGGCATGATTTTTACCAACTGCTCAAAGGCATACGTGGCTTTAGCTGTGTCTCCCACAAGAAAATGTCTTTGTTTTCTATTCAAGTCATCTAATAACTCTTTACAAAGATTGGCATATGACAGACCAATTAGAAACAAAAAACTCTTAGTTGGTGATCATGATGTGGCTGTTATAAGAGTATTTGTGCCGTATGCTTTGGTTAAATCTGTTTTAAAACATACTTTTTAAGATTCACCATATGCAGTTGTACTTTAATTCTAAGCTCAGATTTATGCTGGTTAGTTTCTAGTCACGTCATGTATTATAAAGTACCTTGTGGTGTAGAGTTAGCCAGTTTAGCATGTTCCTAACCTGAAAATTAGTGGGCTTTGCTACGAAATGCTATCCCATTTTCCCTTCCCTGCACCTCTTAGTTAACGTCATAGTACCCTCACTTCTTAAACTAGTTTTTAGAGTAAATAAGGAAAAAAGCCATTTATTTTCTTGTAGCTATGTATGAGAATGACTCATAAGTATGCAACTTTTTTTCAAGGCCAGAAGATTACTTTTCAAGTATGTAGAAGGCTCTGTCCATTTCTGTTCACCTAGGTCCTGGTGGTGATTCAACTTTTAGCAAGGGCAATGGCTCATTGCAACTTATTCCTAGAGCTCAGCTGGGACTCAGAAACCTGCATATTCTCTCCCGGTCAGAACATTTTTTCTGGAGAGCACTGCTTTTATATCTAGAAGTTTGTTACCTCCTGCATTATAGTAGGACATTGAGCTCCATGTGAGCACTAAGATCCACAGACTCGTACTTTTGTGAACTGGGAATGTGGTATGATACACTGAACCAAGTCAGAAAATAATGAAATATTTCCTTGCCTCCTTCAGTTCATCACTAATAAAGTGTGTAGGCAGAGAAAACTAATTTGCAGTTTAAAAAAATGGTTTCTTTTAAAGGGGCTGCAGAAACGACAGTACAAATGTTGTTAAATGTCCTGTCGCTAATCCCCAGGGTCAGAATCTCACAAGAATGTTCTCTTAGAGACTTAAAGGGCCAACTTACAAAATAAAAACTTGTAAGTGGTTCTGATTTCTTCCTTTTGCATCTTGACCAGCTGAGATGCAGAATATCTTGAGGTCTGATTCAGCTGGGTGAAAAATACTGTCTTAGAAACCACGAGTAAATGCAAGAAAGTGAATCCATGACAGGATGAGTCTGACGTCTTTCTGTGTACACACAATGTGATAGTAGTAAAGTGGCTAGAAAACTGTGGGCCTGCTGCCCTATTCTATTCTATTTCTTCTTTTTTAACTGAATGTACTATAAACAGTCATAGAATTTTGTGCCAAGTCAGTTACTACATGAATATTCATTTCCCATAGTGCTTTGTTAATACATCAGCATTTGGCCTGGTCCTGACTCTACCTTTCTCCACTCCAGGCACTGACCCACCTTTCTATGTATTTCCTATAGGCTATTAAATATAATCACGACCTGCCTTGTGCTTTCATTCACTAACTGTTTACTCCCAAGTTTGAGGGAGGTTTGTCTTTTATTTTGCCAGAAAAAATTTGTAATAGTCTACACGTTGGATTTCTAGGGCCAGAGAACTACAGCAGTAAAACTGGTATCTCTTCTAAGGCCCTTCATTACCCACAAGGTTAAGCTCTCTGAACCCCATTTGATCCTTGGGTTGTATTTTGATCTTCCTTTGGAATCTTAAAAATCGGTCTCCATGTTGTATGCAGATTAGAAGTTGCCTTGTTCGCTACTCTTCCAGCGCAGAGTATCAGGGAGAAAGAGGCCTTATCTGTTCCTCCATCCCCTCCATTTTGACAGACTGCTAAGAATTCCTCAGGACTTCCTTTGGTTTGGGATTTTACATTCCCAAAAGCCTGATGTGATTCATTTCAGGCATAGACAAGTTTGTCCCAGTGCTCTGCTTCAGGGCTAATCAGACAAAACCCAGGAATAGAAAAGGTAGATGCCTTGACTTTTGTCCCCATTGGGGGATTAAAGTATTTATTGCCAGAGTTGTCAAAAGCTCCAGTTATAACACATTCAGTTTCAAGGGGAAAAAAAATGATGCTTTTCCTTCTGGAGAACTTAAGTTCTCCACAGCTTAGATTTTCCAAAATGGAAAGTAAAGCTTGTATAAAATCTGTTTTCACTAGAAGTATTAATATATAATTGATTATAGTCAACTCGGTCCATTTCCCTCTCCTTGTTTCCTCCTTGGTCACTGATTGAGTCAGGCTGGAGGGGTAATGCTGTGATTGTAAGAAGTAAATTCTCATGTAAATGTGGATTGATCAACAGAAACAAACCAAACAAAATAGTTGCCCCTAATTCCTATCTCCAAGAATTGCTTTGTGCCATTTTGAATTCAGGTAGTTATTCTGTATATATTTAGAAGACTATTCTGAGCTTCTTCGATCTCTAGGAAGTTTGAAGGGGGTATCTGGGAAGACACAGGGCAGGGAGACTTTAAAAACCCTGCTTGTGCCTGAAAACAAAAATAAGGATAAGCCAGAGTGATGTAACATCTAAATTTGTGGTAGATGATGAATCAGTTGAAATTCTTAATTGCACAGACTTTATAATCCATAATAAAAAGTGTAATTCCATACTTTGTACTGTGGCAAGGGTGTGATGTGGTGTTAACCTTTTTAATTTTTGAATCCAAGCTGAATTTAAAGTATTGAATATTTAAATTCCTCACAAGCTAATTATGAACCATTTGTAAAGTGTTTATATAACTCTTTGTATCATGTGTTGGTACATCTTATCAAGTTTTTTCTGGCATGTATTCCATTCTAAACTTCTGTAAAATTTCTATTGTTGCTGTAAATATTATACAAATATCTATTCCGTGGTAACCTTAATTATCAGCATGAAATGGTTAATTTTTACTGAGCACAATGTATTTTTGAATGGACCTTCCCAAATGTCTTTAATAAAATGCAGATTTTGCACTGACTGATGTGATTGCCAGGCCATCCCCATCTTGAGCACTGTGGTCCCTCTTGTTTGAACAGCAAGCAGCTCCGTGGTCATTCCTTCTTTGTAAAGAACTCGTTTGAATTAAAATGAAGGATAATGGGTCTTTGAAGTTGGAATCAGTTTAAGGGACAGAAATTATTGTAAAGCAGGGCAAATCCTGTTATTTACCGATGTTGATAATTTTTTTTTTTTTTTGTATTTATAAAGCTTTCCCCCCCTTCTGTCATTTGAAAACTGGTTTATTTTACACTTGAGTGTTGCCTCCTTTTTATGTTGCTATACACGCACTTGGTGGTTTAGGGAAGATGGGAAGATGTCAGCTTCCTGCATAGTGCCATGGAGGAAGCAAAGGTAGACAACTTAATAAGGATTTCTTCATGTTTTGGGACAGGGGGTTGGCAAACTTTTTCTGTAAAGGGCCAGATAGTAAATATTTGAGGCTCTCTTGAGTCATTGGATTTCTGACTAGTCAACCCTACTCACCGTGCAACTCTGCCATTGTAGTGCAAAAGCAGTATAGATGATATGTAAATGAATGGGTGTGACTGTGTTCCAGGAAAACTTTATTACAAAAACTGGCAGGGGACCAGATTTGTCAACCGGTTTCAGGCCCTCGCTTTGTCTTTAAGGATAAGAAGACTAAGTAAATGGGGTGAGGGGGAGAGCTTAAATTTTGTGATAACATGTGTAAATATTCTCCAGTTTTCTTTATCTTTCTAAACAAAGGATGGAGCTTAAACACTTTCTTACAGTACTGTGTCACCAAATTCTTCACTCCAAGTTTCTCCAGTGTCATACAGACTTGTGGCCTATGATTTCAACTATACTGTTTATCTAGATTGACTCAAAGTAACTGAGGCTTTTCACTTTTTTATGTTCATAGCACTTACTATGGCTGGGCAAATTGCCAAATATTTTACTTATATTAATACATTTATTTTTCGGAAGGCACCAAAGTGGATAGTATCCCCATTTATAGATGAGGAAACTGAGGTTTATGGCATTTACGTTAACCTATGCAAGGTTACCCTGCTAGGATTTGAAACCAAGTACTTTCACTGTTAAGACTATACTCTTTAACACTACTATACTATGCGATCACTATGTTTCCACGTATAGAAACTGACATGGGTTTGTGCCATGGGGCAGTTCATGTACCACCCTTCCTTCTATCTCCCATCAGGTGGTAATTGATCTGATTTGAGAGTAGAACATTTCATTGAAACAAGTCACTGTGTGTTGTGTGTTTGTATGCGTGCATGCTAAGTTGCTTCAGTCATGTCTAACACTTTGTGACCCTATGGGCTGTAACCCACTAGGCTTCTCTGTCCTGGGATTTCCCAGGTGAGAATGCTGGAGTGGGTTGCCATGCCCTCCTCCAGGGAATCTTCCCGACCCAAGGATTGAACCCGCGTCTTGTATGGCTCCTGCATTTGTAGGCAGGTTCCTTACCACTGAGCCAGGGGAAGCCCATGTACTTTAACTGGAAGTTTCCCCCACAAAAGAAATAGTACCACAAACATAGTTCATGTTTTTAATAGCAAGATTCTGTTGGGCTTCAGATGTCCCTCAATAAAAGTTTTATTTTTTATACATTCTGTCATTAAGTAAATGAAGTAAGAAATTCAGATGCTGTTCTAAACAAATCACAGATAAATGTTTTACAAATCTCATTGTTTATTAAAACTCTGAAGTATTGAGCAGTTTCAAATAAGAAATTTCAGCTGACTTCTTTGCAGAAATTGACAAGTTGATCCTCACAATATTATGGAAATTCAAGGGACTCAGAGTAGCCAAAATGATCTTAAAAAAAGGAGAACAAAGTTGGAAGACTCATGTGTTACAATTTGAAAACTTACTACAAAGCTACCGTAATCAAAACAATGTGGTACTAAAATAACAATAGACATATAGACCAATGGAATAGAACTGAGTGTCCAGGAAATTCCCTGGTGGTCCAGTGTTTAGGACTCTGCTCTTTCATTGCTGTGGGTGCAATGAAACTAAGATCCTACAAGTGACGTGGCAAAAAAGAAACAACATATATATATGTTATATATATTGAGTGTCCAGAAATATAAACCCTCACCCTCTGGTCAGTTGATTCTTGGTAAAGGTTCAAAATCATTCAATAGGGGAAGAATAGTTTTTTAACAAGTGTGCTGGGACGTTTGGATATTCACATGCAAAGAATGAAACCCCTGCCTCACACCATATACAAAAATTAACTCAAAATTGATCAAAGATCTAAATTTAAAAGGTAGAACTATAAACTTCTTGGGGGAAAAAGCAAAATAAATCTTCATGATCTGGATTTGGCAATGGTTTCTCAGATATGACACCTATAGCACAAATAACAAAAGAGAAAAAATAAGTTGGACTTCATCAAAATTTTAAAATATGTGTTTCAAAGGACTCCTTCAAGAGAGTGAAAAGACAACTTATGAAATAGAAGAAAATATTTGCAAATCATTTATCTGGTGAGGTATCTAGAATATATAAGGAACTCTTATAACTCAGTATTTTAAAAAACAACCTAATTTCAAAAATGGACAGAGTCTGAATAGACATTTCTTCAAAGAAGGTGTACAAACACAATAAACACATGAAAAGATATTTAACATCATTAGTCATTAGAGAAATGCAAATCAAAACCACAATGAAAGATACTACTTCATACAAACCAGGATGGCCTCAATCAAAAAGACAGATAATAACAAGTGTGGAGAAATTGGAACCCTCATACATTGCTGGTGGGGGTGTAAAATGGTATAGCCACCTTGAAAAACAGTCTGACAGTTCCTCAAAAGGTTAAATCAAGTTACCATATGACCCAGCAATTCCACTCCTAGGTATATACCCAGGATAAATGAAAACATGTCCACACAAAAATTTGTACACAGTTGTTCATAGCAGCACTATTCATAATAGCCAAGAAATGGAAACAATCCAAATGTCCATCAACAGATGAATGGATAAATACCATGCGGTGTATCCATACATTGGAATGATATTCAGCCATGACAAGGAATGAAGTACTGATACATGCTACAACATGCATGAACCTTGGAAACACTATACTAAGTAAAAGAAGCCAGACAGGAAAAACCACATATCATATGATTTCATTTATATAAAATGTCCAGAATAGGTAAATCTACAGAGACAGGAGATTAATGGTTGCCCAGGACTGGGGTGGGCACGTGGGTTGGAGGGGTGATGGCTAGTGGGTACAGGGCTCCTTTTGGAGGTGATAAAAATTTTCTAAAATTTATTGTAATAATGATAGTTCAACTCTGAATATACTAAAAGGCATTGAATTATACACTGTAAATGGGTGGAATGTGTATGGTATGTGAATTTTATCTCAATAAAGCTATTCCAAAACAGAAGTTTCCAATATAAACAGTTATTTGGAGAATTTTCATCCCTGCCTCACCCTGTTTACTTCTTTTCTTTTTTTCCTCTTAACTGTACTCCCCATCCTGGTTCTGGTGTGCCAGTTGTAGTCCTGAACTCGGATACCACCATTTTCTCTGACAGTCCATATCACAATAAGAGTTCATCCATCTTTCCCAGTAAGGATCTCTGTAGGCATTCTGTTCAAAGTGGATTTGTCTGTGTGTCCTAAGGCCAGAGAAGCATTTTTTCCCCCCTACCCTGAATTGATAAGCTCTATATTTGAGAGAAGATTGAGCAGGGAAAGGTGTTTTTCCAGGTTTAAGTATACAGCATGGGTATTAGAAAGATGCTAGGTTAAATAAGCTGATCTAAGACCCACAACACCAGAGAAGAGATTAAGGGATTTTGGGAGGCTGGCGTTCACAAAGAAGGTGAATATGATGTCCAGGATCGTGTTAGTGTCCATTCACTAGGCTTGTCGTTTGAAAACAAAGTAACTCAGAGAAATGAATTTCTGCTAGCAGAGGCTGCACTGCGTCAAGAGCCAGAACAGTCTTGGATTCCCTAGTCTTGCTGGGGTCCCTCATCTTCAGATTCCACCCCCTCCTGGCTTCTACTTTCAAATCCTCTCCTGCCCACACGCCCTGACTCTTCTGGGGAAGGGCCTGAAAACAGGCAAAGCTGTAAATGACAGAAGAGGCAGACTGTCCTTCCCCCAGCTGCCTGCTTACAGAGCTCCTCTGGGAGGGGACAGCCAGACCAGCCCATACTTTACAAGGCAAGGGGGCTGAGGTTGGAAGGCTGGGCTCAGCAGCGGACTGGCTACATCACGCTTCTCAGATTGTAGGTCTTGATCACTTCCCGCAGTGTCCTTGGCTGATGGGCCTCTGTGTATCCAGTGACAGCTCCTGGCCAACTGTTTGTCCAGTGTTAAGTTTGTTGAAGAATGGTAGCCCTAGATAAAAGGACGTTCTGGTGTGTTCTGATCATTTGGGTTTCCTAAATACAGGGAAATTTTGTTCCTTACATATGTAGCCTGTCCCGTGTTATTCACTTAAATACTGACCACAGACTGGGATCGTGTATCTGAGGGCATGCAGAGTGGAGCTGTCTGTAATGAAAGCTCTGAACCTCCCCCGCCACTGTGTGCAGGGTTGGGCATAGGAGGTGAAATCTCAGAGCAGGGGAGACCTTCCTATCTCTGGGGTGTTCGGTCATGCATGGCTCTCAAGACTGGGACACTGGCTCCCATCTACCAGGCTCATCTGCACCACCCAGTCATCCCCAAACTCCATACCCAATGCTCTAAAGTCCTAAAAGACCATAATTTAATGAAAACTTAGCTAGGAGAAACCACAAGCTTGCTCCCCCTTTGTGTTCAAAGAGAGGTTTTATAAAACAGTATGTTCCTGTTTTGAGCGTGGTAAAGAAAAAGAATTTTCAAATTATCAGGGCTGCTTTGCATTCCCCTGCAACCACCTTTCACTATATCACTGAGAGTAAAAACAAAAACAAACAAAAACAACGCCCCCAGAGCAGCAAATTACTCCTGCTACTTAGGCTTTCTGCATGAAAATTGTTTTTAGAGACATTTTCTTTGTTCTTATTTTCTTTGACCCTGAATGGGGAATAAGTTCATTTTCATTTTCTCTCACTGAAATTGGAACCTATGCAAAAAAGATAGTATACTCTTCCCAGCCCTGCATTGAAAAGAGCCTGTAAAATCCAGCCCTGTTGGTCACAGTGATAAGTCAGCGTTCCCCCACAGGCCACTCTGCGCCCTTCACCCACTGCAGGTATAAGCCGAGGCAGCATCAGGTACACTTGCTGACACACTCCAGCAGCTCCATCCGGATGGCAATGCGGACATGCCAGCCTAGCGGGATGAGCCGGATGAAGCGGGAGATGATGGGGGGCCGCAGCAGGTTCTGGACTGTGGAGGTTCGGTCCGAATTTCCATAGAAAACCTAAAGAGGAAGGAAATCCTATCACCATCACAACAGAGAAGAGAAAAGGAAGATGTTTCCTGTCTGGATTTGGCTCCAACTTTTAACTATGGAAAATCTCAGTGCTTAAAAGGTAGAGAATTTGCTGATATCCTCCAAACTCTGACCTTGAATGTTTGTCAGCACCTACATGCTCCAGGCATCAACAGAAATGAATTAATATTAGGTAACAACACATCCTCAGTCACACTAGCTGCTATTTAAGTGCTCAGTACTGTATGTCATCAGTGGCTGCCATACTGGTTACTGCAGATAACATTTCCTTCATTGCAGAAAGTTCTATTGGATGGTGCTGATAGAAAATGCCTCTTGATTCATATCACCAATTTTGTGATTTAATCCTTTGCATTTTGACAAGAATTTTGAAAAGGACCACATTGTGCTTAAAAGAGGAATGTTCCCATGTTCCAAAGGTATCTACAGTGGGGCTCAAGTGAAAACTTGTGAACTGGCTCTGAGGTTGTGAGCCAAAGCTTAACTGTTTGTGTCTGCATCAATACAAATGGCAAGTACTTTTTAGACTTGGGGAAAAAAAGTTTTTAAAACAGAAAAAGACATAAAAACTAGAGAGAAGATTCTCAAAGTGGGAGAGCAGTGCCCAAAATAGAAAAAGGGGTTGCTTCCTGTTTTGGGGAATATAACATAGCATGATGCAGTAGCTATAACATAGGACACAGTGGCTATTTGCCTATATTTTCAAAGAAACTTCTTTGCACTCTTTCCAGAGTCGTAGTGCTCTGCCCCATGACACTAGAACATTTCATTTCCTTCTGGGATTATCTCCTGAAAAAAATTTGGCTGCCACATTGACCTCATCCATACACAAATCAAGAAGGACTTCAGCTGCCATGATCTTGATTTTATTTCTTCCCAATAGCAACACCCCACACCCTCTTCTCTAAGTTGTTTGCCCCTGAACCTATTTAAGTCAGGTGAAGCCCGGTGAAGAGGGAGGATGGAACAGGCCCACTCTACACAGCTGCTGGAGTGGAGCACTTCTTTGCAAAGAACCAACAAGGCCTTCAGAAGCGCAGAGCTTGAAAAAGAATTTGCATATCTTTTTGAAAAGCCAACTAATAAGAACAAAAGTGAATTACAGTGTCCAAGTATCAAGATGGTTTTTCCTATTGTGTTCAAACTCCTTGAAATCTCAACCCATGAATGTTTTGCTGCACAAATTGTCATCAGAGTACAGAGCCTTCTGATGTTCAGCTACACATGTCTGCTTAACCTGATGAAATGTCTGAATTAGCTGGGGGAAGTCCTCACTCTCAGGCAAAAGGGCAATTAACTTTTCCAAACAGCTGGTGAGTTTTTATTTCATTGCAGATAGCATTATATATATGTATATATATATTTAATATATATAGTATATATTATATATACATATATATTACAAATATACATATATTTACATATATATGTAAAATATTGATTATATATATGTGTGTGTGCATATATATATAATATATAAACTCAAGAGCCTACTGTATTCAGTCTGTGTTGAACAAGACTTTGGTCTCAGCCCTCAGAGATTAGTAGGGTATAAAGTTGCTCAAAGGTTTAAGTGATTCTATTTCTTCTCAGCTAGAGTCCTTTTAACCATTTATATGGTTTAGTGGCTAACTTGTTGAGATTGTCTCAGTCAACAGTTAGGAGAGGCCATATCCATTGATACATAAAGGGACGAGGACCTAGCCACATCTACAGTAGATGAAGGAAACCCATGCAGCAAATTGTTCAAGGTCCAATGAGTTTGGAAGCATCCAAATGGCCAGTCTTGATTATTTAAGCATCTCTGTGCTAATGCGAGAATTCAGACAAAGATTTCTTTTGCACATATGATGGCACTCATTGACAGACAAACTTTGCTAGGCATGAGGGGTACAAGAAAAGACACCTGCGTTGATATCGCCATCAGAGAGCAGATTGTGTGGTGGGGAGGAAGCATGGATGACTCACCATGCTGTGGGGGCAGTTCTGACAGAGGGTGATGACAGGAACACAGGGATGGATGGGAGGGAAGTCCCAGAGGGGCTGTGTGGAAGGCGGTTTGGGGTAAGCCCGACATACCCGGTTGTTTCCAGTCTGGTCTTTATAGTAAATCCAGTTCAGGCTCTCATCAGTCCTGTACTGCACACTGTACTTGGTCATCCATTCATCGATGTCACAGCGCCCCTGGGTGAGGATCCCTGAAATCACCTTGACCTCCTTCAGATCTATCTGTAACCACTGGCTGCTGTCCTGGAACTTGGAGAGCCAGGCGCACCTGCGTGGACACAGCAAGTCACCAGGAGCCTTACCCCGTGAGCCCCTCCGAAGAGCTGGGAGGTGCTGTCTTTTGAGGGGACACCAGCACCTGCAGAGCCCCCACAAAGGTCAGGCAGCCTGGGCTGCAATCTGTTAAGCAACCAGAGGCTTGTCCTCAAGAAATATCTGGCCTCTGATCCTTCTGTAGTTTCCCTCTTCCTGCACCTCCACCGTCCAAGGAAGAATTGCCAGATTCAAATAATTTGTCAAAGAAATGCCTTCAAGTGTAGCTAAAATCATCTTTGGGGTGTGGTTGAGCATGTTTTCCTTCAAAACATGCAACTACGTGGTCATTTCACCTGCTAGCCCCCTTCCTTTTTCATTAGTCTCTGCTGATGTTCTTTCTCCATAAGTTTTCTTTTTTTCTCTTTAATTTCATCTCTTCATACCTTATCTGTGTCTCCTTCAAATGCTGTCACCCACACCATGGTAGGCACTGTGTACAGAACATGAAACCAAGTGGCTCTGGAAGGCCTTCTCACAATTGTAAAGCAAACCAACCAATGAAGGAACTGATTTATTTTTTAGTTATATCCCTCATAATTTGTGGAAACCTATAGTTTCCCTTTGTGGTATGTGTGTGCGTGTATGCACACATTGATTTAGCTTCTCAGGACTCTCAGCCCTTGGCTTCCTTCTCTTCTAATTCTGGACTTGCTCCTTGGGTGGCTCCTGACTTTTTAGGTCCATCCCATACCTTTTCTAAATTCCAAATCCCAAGAATCAATTGCCAGCTATTCAACTTCTTCTGGATGCTATAAAGCATCTCAAAACATGTTTTAAAAGAGCTCTTAATTATCCTTACCCCAGCCTCTCCTTCCAGTGTTCATCTCTCTGAATGCTTCCCCTTCCTCTCTGTCACCTCAACCATCTAATGCATCTCTTGGCTCCATCTCCAAATGTTCCTCAAAGTCATTTCACTGCCACCACGCTAGCCCATGTCACCTTCAGTTCTTGCCTGGACAGCTGGCATAGCTTACTTAACTAGTCTCTCTGGATTCCTTTCCCCACCTCACCCCCAACCCATACTGCACATTAAACCGTTCTTCCCGTAAGAGCCAGACATTTTTACTTAAAACATAAATCCGATTGTAATACTCCCCAACTTTAAATCTTTCTCTGGTAGAGTCTGCCAGTTGTCTCCCCATATCCTTTACCCATCTTCCTTTAGTAATGGAACCCCTGAGTTTTCTGCAAACGAGTGGCCACTCAGCTAAGATCACATTTCCCAGTCTCCTTTGCAGCTGGATGGGACAATCTGAACAAATTCTGATCAATGAGATGTGGGCGGCAGTGGCCAGTAGGATTGTGTATATATCCTTAGAGGAAAAGTGTCTGCACTGTGCTCTTCTTCTTTCCCTACTGACTAGACTGTGGATATAGCAGTGGAAGCTAAAGCAGCCATCTTGGGCCCCAAGATGGAAATTTCATATTAAGGAGGAGAGAACAAGGTAGAAAGAGTTTGGGTCCCTGATACCATCCAGCTGTCATAACAATTCTAGACTGCCTAATCACCTTCATGTTGATTAAGTCTCTGTATTTGGGGGCTGTTTGTTACAGCAGCACAAATCTGTATTCTAACTCATGCACATTCAGGGTTCTCCCAATATCCCTAAAATAAAGACCACGATCCTTAACATGACTTATAAGGCCCATACCATCTGACTTCTGCCTACCTCTCTGGGCTTATCTCACCATCCAAGCACGTGAGGGATCTTCCCAAGTCAGGGCCTTTGCACCTGCTGTGCCCTGTGCCTCCCTCCCACCTTGCCCCCAGCTGGCCAACTGCAATTCTCAGGGCAAAGATTTTTTCCTTAGAAAACCTTTCCTGATGTTTCAAATCAAATAGGTCTTTCTTCATCTCCTCCACAGTGTTCCTCACACTTAGCCAATGGCCAGTTGTGTGACAGTGTGCTTAGAGTCCCCCCTCTAAACTGAGTACTTCTCAAAGGCCAGGAGCTCATCCGCCTTGTTCACTGCTATATCCATGGTCCTTGGCACATGAAAGGCACTCAGTCAATATTTGTTAAATGAATAAATGCATTCTATGTCTTCCATTTGTCACAGAGACATACTTTTTCAAATTACATGGAAAAAATAATCACCCAAGTTGCATGCCCTGCTTACCCAAAGCCTTGACTGTTGAGCCGGGCCTTGTTGGCAGTCCAGGAAGAATACCAGCCCACATACTGCTCCACGTTGGAGCAGGTGATCTGGTCTGGTGTAACCTCTCCTGACTCGAAACCCAGGGGCTTATGGTATGGGCATTCTGGGAAAGGAGAAAACAAGGCACATTGAAACATTTGGATCGCATGGCAAGACTCAACAAACATGACATGATTGAAATGACAAATCAGACCCTCTCGTGAGGTGGAAGATGTTTTCCTTTGTCAGCACCGTTCTCAATGGGTAGGGCTGGGTCTTCATTCTCTTCACTGCTCTTGTGAGAAGAGAGTGAAGATGAAGTAAAAGGATTGCCATAGAGACTCACAACATTCATAAAAGCAGAGGGAAGTAGCTCTATGGCAACCTCTTGGGTAAGGGGGAATTTTGAGAAATACTTCACCTCCTCCACAAACTCAGAGACCTAAAACTAAGAGATTTGTAGCAAAATATCATACTTAAATGCCACACTCTCTATTTTCCTTATTAACACTGGTTAGCCGTCCCACATGATGACATCAGAGTCCCTAATTGTCCTCAGGCAGCATATGATGCCAATTATAGGAACAAAACAATGGTGAGAGGCAAGAAGGGCAATTATATATTAAGACTGACTTCCTACTTGTAAATTGCAGTTTTCTTACTAGTCTAATGAAATTCTAATGAAAAAAGGAGGGAGGGATGAAATGCGCCTAAGTGACTGTTGAATAGGAACGTTTGAAAGGAACTGCTTTTTCCAAATAAGACTAGACGAAGTTGGTGCTTCTATATTAATTTTCTGCTGCTTCTCATGTATTTCCTCTTATATTTAGCATTGAGTTACCTGGTCAGAGACTGCCAATTGCCAACCCAGCATCTATTCTCGCTTTCTTTTTGACTAAAAAATCCTAATTTTGTTGGGTGCAGTAATGTAGCCAACTCTGTGTGTGTGTGTGTGTGTGTGTGTGTGTGTGTGTGTGTGTGTGTGTGTGTGGGGGGAGGTATCTGTTAGTGATTTCTAATCAAATTTTGCTTGCCCCCTCTTTCTTCCTTGCCTAAAAGAAAGATCTGATGGCTGGTACAACAGTACCATCTTGCACCATGATGGTAAGGCCAAGAGAACTAAAGAGACCTCAGTCCTGATATCCTTAAGCTATTCCTTACCCCTAGTTTTTTACCATGTGAGTCAAAGCAAAACTATTTCAAAAATAAGCCACTATTTAGGGGGTCTTTTATTTATAACCAAACCCAGATTCTAGCTGAATTTCTTTAGAAAACAAGTGATAAATTTAGGCAGTTTTCCAGTTGTGAATGATAAACTTCAAGTAAGGCAGATCAAATTACTTTCTCACCATGTGTAAATGTGAGTTCAGATTAAAAAACTGAGTGTATTTACTAAGGCATTGTCACCTTCAAGAGTAAAATGAGTGCTTATGTCTTTGTAGCAGATAATTTTCAAACATCAGTAAAATTGAATGAGGCATATAAAAGCTTGAATGACATCCTGAGGCTCTGGAATGCCTATGGGGATAGTCCTGCCCTGTCCCCAGATGCTGAAGACAAAAGGACAGCTTCAGGCCTCTGGCCAGGGTGGCTTAACTGCCTTGCTACCCAGTGTACCAAAGAAATAGGGCCAACTCCCACCAGCAAATGCAGCTTAGTGGAGCTGAGGGTCGGAGGACAGCATTTGTAGTTTATCAAGTACTCGAAGCTTTGGTGGGCCTATTAATGTCAAGAGAGAGAGAATAGGAGTGCTTTCTGGGCCACTCTATCATGCCTTGTGTGGACAGATCATCAGAGGGGCTTGTTAAGAATGCCGCTTCCAGGATTCCACCCCCAGAGCCGCCACATTTTTAATGAACACACTTTCAAAGCACACTTTGAAAACCTTGGTCTGCCAGGAAGGTGTTTTGTTGGCTGGAGGATTCAGGGGGCCGCTCTCTGTGGCCTTGGGGGTTCATCCACCTCCTCACCTCCCCCTCTGACCTGGAAGACGAGTCCAGCCACCAGAAGGAGGGACAAGGCTCCAGCATCAGAAAGCTGGGTTTCAGTTGGAAACCACTTAAATTCTAACCATGGATGTCCCTAGGGCCCCTCCATCATGAATTTCCCTTTTCTTACTCCGGGGCCACCAGCTCAGAGGGAAGAGGCAGAGGGAAAAGAAAAGCCATGGCCACCTCTCCCAATTGCTTTATTTTTGCCATTTGGCTCTTTCTCTATTTTCCCCCTCACATCTCTTTCGCCATCTCTTCCCAATTAGCCCATCTAACAGTTAGTTACACTGCAGCGACCTGGCCAATGGCAATGTCCTTGGAGGCCTATAAGGGCTTGTCCCGACATGGATCCTGCCCATACTCTCCACGGTAGATGATGAACTCACCATCCCCATGGCTTCAGCTGGTGTCTGAAAGCCAAAGAGTGACTCCCAGTCCCCAAGCTCCATCCCACTGCCCCCTGGATATTTCCCAGGTGAACAGTTCCATCTGGGTGACCTAAAGATGCTTCACACTCATATATCCAAAATGAAGTCCTTCAGCATCCAAGCCCCAAGCCTGCCCTTGTCCAGTGCTCCATGACTCTGGCATTGGCACCTCCAGCCACCAATCTGCTAACCCAGAAACCCCAGTGTTTGGGCCCAAGGTACCAAGTAGAGACTGTGATGGGTCTCAGCCAGATTATCACCTGGAAAGTTAAGAAGTGCTGGTGTTCAGGTCATACCACCAGCAAATCTGATATCCTTGCTCTAGGGCAGGACCTGGGCATGGGGTAAAGCTGCAGGTGATTTTAACGGGCAGCCAAGCTCAAGAATGCCACTTAGAGCCAGTTTGACCTAGGATGGGATCCCACTCTCCCTTCAGTGAGCTTAGACAAGCTACTCAACCTCTCTGGGTCTGTTTCCTCATCTGTGAAATGGGTACAACAGTAGTCCCTGCCTCCATAAAGTTGATTTGGGATTGTTTAAAACAGTGTAGAGTGTAGAACCTCTATTGCCTGGCTAAAAATAATCAGCTAGTGCTGGTGTAAATAGTGTGAATTTGTGAGAGTATATTAATGTCTTGAGTTGTGTATGCTTGTTTTTATGGTGAAAACTCACCAGGGGAAAAAATCTAGCACCTCTCTACCCCCATCATCCTCCCTATATCCGTTTAAGAAGGTCAGCTTCCTATTTCTAAAGGTTTAGACTCTCCTTGCCTCACAAAGGAGTAAGCACCTTACAAGTGCACGCATGTGATTTGAGACAGGAGAAACCTGTTGACAGCCTAGCATCCCTCAGGCTCATGGATTTGGAAGGTCCAGGCCTCAACAGGAATGAGGTGACTCTCCCAGATGAGGTGGCTGGAGGCTTTGGGCTTTGAGCTTTGCTGGGGCCTGGGGGGACTCGTGATAGGGGCCTGAGCACCTCTGAGGGAGTCTTGGGGAAATCCCCAGGATTAAGCTTGGTTCAGAATGAGAAGGGCCACCAACAAGGCTTCTGCCCTCCTGTGAGGGCCAGGCAGGCAGAGAGCTGCCCCCAGTCAGTCCTGGCAGGCCCCCAGGGGGCAGGGGAATGTAGTCCAAGGGGGAGGGACAGGACCTTCAACAATCTTGTCTTTAGACTCCTCACAGCCCATGATAACAGGGGACTCAAACCAGAGTTATCTAAAAGTTGAAAAAATAGAAAATGTAGCATTTCTCCTGCTCTTTGTGCCCTGGAGTGAAGGGCAGTCCACTCACATTCTTACTATTTTCCCTGGCTCCTCCTTTCCCCTTCACCTGGCCACCTCTCCTCATCCTTTGGCTCTCTTCCCACTTCCCCTGCCCACCCTGAGTTGGGAGGGACTCCAGATGCTGCTTCCAGCTCCCCCGGTCTGTCTAGCTCACCATACTATCCTGAGCCGAGCAGAATACCTGTTTGTGTTAGGCACTCAGTAGATATTGATTGGATGGATGAATGGAGGGATAAACAAACTTCATCATCTCATCTTGGGTGCCACTTGGGATAAGCAGAGATAATGGCAGGAATAGGAAGCAGGGAGCTCAGGGAAGCAGTGGGAGTTGACTGGCCCAGAGAATTCCCCATTGGTCTCATCAAAAACTGTCAATTGAGTCTAAACTAGTATTAAGCAACATAAACAGTGCTGCTAGAGGAATTAAAGTGATCCACTTCACACACACAGAATATGTCCGTCCCAAGTTTTCTGCTCAGTGGAGGTTACTATAAGCTATTAAGCCTGTTTGTGCACTCATTTTACTCTTAAGGAAAAACCTGCATCTTCTGTGGCACAAATGTCTCTTGTGATCATTAGATGGGTAAAGCCATCATCATATGTACTGCTAATTCAGGTTATGCACGCTTAACATACTAGCCTTTCTTATTCAGTGGATAATTTCTCCATGTGTAGACATATGAAGGGCAGACATGAAGAATATTAACAATAAAGGAACACAAAGAGAGTTCAGGGCCATTCTCGACAAAAGACATGTGACTATTATCATGCACATGTGTTAGACCTGAATCTGTATGATGATGTAGTGGAATAGAGAATAATATTTATAAAAGAATAAACTTGAATATTATATGGAAATATAAAATCTAGGATATAAGTAAAGCATTGAGTCATTGGATGTCTTATACTTTGATACCTTCCCTACCTTATTCCCCCTTCTCAGAGTGATGAGGTAATCTTGGCTCAACATTGAAAAAGACAGACCTTTTACTATAAGAGCGTTAAGCTGAAGATTACTAGGCCATAATGCACCCAGCTGGTCACCTTCTGCTCTGTGGGTAGGGCTCCCTGGCAGTAACAGCCAGTGTGCACCTGCCAGCACCTCCCGGCAGCTCTGAATGACCCTCCTGTCCTGTGCTTTCTAGGCACTCCTTCCGTCGTAAGGCGGACTCTGGTGGAAGCACTCAATCTCAGGATCCAAAAAGACCAGGCCACGTTCTTGACGTTCCAATGAGGATCTGAGGCACTGACGGGCAAGTGAATTCTGGAAGGTTGTGGCCAGTCCTGCTGCTCCGAATCATCTCTCTTGTGGAAAAGCCAATTTACATAAATGAATCAACCATGTAACACTAAGATTGCATTTTTTTCTTTCCAGGGAATATCTGTATTGCTACAATAAAAACAAAAACCCCAATGGGGCGAGGAAAACACTTAAGCTAAAAGAATTTCTGATTTCAGAACTTCAAGTTCATGGCAGCTGTGTAGGGGAGAGAGCCTGAACCACCCAGGTCATCTTCATGTTCCTCAGACACACAGCCCTCCTCAGCTGCACAGCTGATGGGGTCAATGAAACTGTACAAATAATCTCTTTTCAATTTCTTCTTAGAAAGAGCTTCCTTGGACTGGAATTCCAGGAGAACTCCGGTCTCTAGTGAAGAGAACATTTGTTTCCACTAAAGGGTAAACTCCTTCAGGGTAGAGACAGCGGTTCATTTTTGTCTTCCCATCAGCACATAATAGGCACATGATAACAGAGGGTGGAATTGAATTCTAAACGGATTTATTAAGGAGGTTGCCTCAGTCTTGACTGGGCAGATCATCCCAGCACAGAAGGGCTGCAGGAGCTCAGTGGGATGTCCTTCCCAAGGGAGAAGCCCCTGAACTCATCAGCACTTACTGCTTTCCTTTCTACCACTACCGGGCCCCCACTGTTCCCTTCCAGGAGACTTCCTTCAGAAACCAATTCCTACCCCTTTAGTAAATAGGAAAGCAGGCAGTAAAAGCCTTTGTAGACCCCTTTTCCCCACAACTTGCTATTTTAATGCAAATTTAATGGAATAATGCAGAGAAGCTTGCGTACTGCACACTAAACCTCTCTCCTGGAGCTATTATTAGACGATTATGTAAAGTGAATGACACGGCAGGGCTCCAGCATAACCCTGGAAGGGGGTGGCAAGGACAGTTTCAGCAAAAGAGGCTCTGAGCTGTGGTAAATATCGAGCCTGGCAAACGTTTGCTAGGCCACTTGAAAGTCGAAATGTGAGCTCTTAGGAGGCAGGAAGAAAAGGAACTACAGTTTGCCAGGTCCAGGACAAGACACTTTAATGCCTCATCCATTTTATTCCTCAGAAATACTCCTTACAGCAGGTTCCACACACTGTGGCCCTTGGGCCAAATGTGGCTCTCTGCCTGTTTTTATAAATAAAGTTTTATTGGAGCACAGCCATGCTCACATATTTACATACTGTCTATGACTGCTTTCTATTTGAGGTGTCGAGGCCCTGCAGTGCTCAGAACCACAAATAATTACCGCCGGGTCCTTTACAGACCAAGTTTTCTGGCCCCTGCCTTAGAGGAAGGCATTCATATTAGTCAGCAGAGGCTGCAGAAAAAGTTGTCACAGAAATTTCAGAGGCTTAACACAGCAAACAGTGATTTTTCACTCAGGTGAGGTCAGCAGGAGCTTCTGCTACATTTAACCTCCCTGGCTCCCAGATGAAAGGAGAAACCACTTTCTCCAGCAGGAAAATGGACCCCATTTCAGAAGAGAAACGTCTCCCTTCAGCTGGAACTGCTCCTGTGAGGCCACCTGACTGTGAAGGGGCTGAGAATGTGAGGCACGTGGTTGTTTGGTGAGTAGTAAGTGTCTGGGCATAGTAGCATTACCTTCATTTGACAGAGAAAGGCTAGAGTGGAAGTCCCAGAGTTAAACAGTGATGCAGCCAAGATTCCAACCCTGGTATTTCTGGCTCAGAAGCCTATGCTCTTCTCAAAATTGCTGCCTATCATTAGTTTATGTGAGATAAATTCTGTTAATCCCTTTCGGTGAAATTTAAGTCCCATCTTACCATCTCACAGAGGTCAAGTAGAGATCCAGCAAACTGTTCTGAACAATGATAGCAGTGCCATTTGTTGAGGCAGTGGCCATTGAAATTTGAAGTTTAAAGGCCAACTGGTGAAAACCCAACTGTGGCATTCAGGGGATTTAATTCATCAAAGTTGAAAGAAAGAAGAGAAACAGGGTGTTCCCAAGGACACCCCAAGGATCTGGTGCCCCAAAGAGAGGGGACACTCACCCGGTATGCAGTCCAAGGGGGTGGAACCTGCAGACCACAGGGCATTGGCACCTCCTTGGCAATCGCACTTGCATGCTTTGTGGTACCAGGGATCCTCACCCTCATCCTGCGGGAAGTCAGGGGGCAGGAACTTCAGAAAAGTCATAGTCAAAGGCAGCTGTGGTCAGCACTACTGGAAAAGCTTGCATTCACAAACCTCACTCATTCAGTTCCTATTGTCTAGGGCAGCTTTCACTCTATAGCAGTGCAACTGACTTTTGAACCCAGTTTAACATACACAGTCGCCACTCATCTTTGAGTCTAAACAGACAAATGTTTGTCACTGTGGATGACCAGCTAAAAACTTCACAGACACACCTATGTAGAGAGCCATGTCCACCCCATTGTAGTGATCAGGCACCTCACATCTCCTGGAGGTCCCTTCTGGGGATCCAGTTTTAAAAGGGACTGAATTCAAGATTTCCACCATCTGACTTAAGACCTGGTTCACTTGCATTCTCTCATTTATCTGAATCAGTCTTGGACTTTGTCCAGATAAAACATGCTATTGCCACCACCAGAAAAAAGATATATTTAAAAATACATTTTTTAAAAAGTGGTAATCCTATACATTATTTTTGGCTAGGAAAATCTTTAAAAACAGTATCCGTATGAATTCCAGCCTTCTTACTATAACATACCTCAGTAGATGATAATCCTAGTGTGGCTGAGCAAAAGGAAAATAGAGGGAAAATCAAGTTAAAACAAGAAAGAAAAATTCAACAAATGATTCATTACATGGAAAAGCAAAGTGATAATAGTCACATAAAAAGTTAACAAGGCCCCTTCTGGAAGAAGTCAAAGTGAGTAAATATGTGCCTGGAAAAACATCCATGGAGGCTTAGAAACTAGAGACAGTAAAACAGAAAGACAAGGATGATGGTAATTATCTTGTTCATTATAGAATTTTGGAAAAATACATTAATGTTGCAAAGAGAAAAAAAGGCACCTATACACACACATACACACACACACACACACATATATATACGAGCAAAGGTAACACTATTAACATTTTACTGTAAATTTCTTCTCTTTTCTTTCATATTTTAAGAACATATTTGAGAACCTATCTAAACAATGTTTTAAGTTTATGACATTCTTATTCCATTTAACATTGTCAGTGAGAGTTTTTCCCTTGTTAACTCCTTATCATTCATCATCATGGTTCCCAGTGTCTGCCCAATATGCTATTAAAGAGTTGATTCCTAGTCCTGCCTTGAGACATAGTCAGGTGATTTAGAATTAGGACATCATTTTTTTTTAAAGTTTTTTTGGGTTTGTTATCTACAGGAAATATCAAACCATAGTCAAAGTATAAATATCATATAAATGATGTGGGAAAATTGAAAATCTGCAAAATTTAACATAATACTAACATTTAACCTATCTCTATAGAAGTATGAATAAATAGAGTGAATGCACAATTTAATAGGAAAAGAGTTTGTCTCTGTTAGCATAAGCTGATTGCTTAAAGCCGCACTGTCCATTGCAGTAGTCATTATTCGCATGTGGCTATTTGAATTTAAATTCATTAAATTAATAAAATTAAAATTTCAATTTCTCAGTCATACCAGCCAAATTTCAAGTGTTTGCTGGCCACATGTGACTTAGTAGCTCCTGTACTGGGCAGTACAGATATATAACATTTCCATCATCACCCAAGGTTCCATTAGACAGTGCTAGTTTACTGCACCAAAGCTCCATTTTCCTATTTCAACAAAACAAATTCCTTTATTTCTTTTCTGATTATAAAAGCAACACATACCTATTATAAAAATCTCAAACAAAACCCAAGTATATGTAGTAGATATAAAAGTCCCTCCTTAACCACTTTCCCGTCTAAAAATTGAATCTGATGCCCACCAAAAACTTTCAGATTGTGAGAGTAAAGGAGTGGTCTCGTCGTTTTCATTAGAATTATAAAGCTAGTTTTTTCAAATTGTGCCTTTCTTTAAATAATATGTATCCTTCCACATATCACTTTTTCGTGTCCACTGTGAACCTGGCTCTGCTCCAGGGCCTGTGCTGTCTGAAATGGAAGCCTTGCTCTCTGCCCACAAGGGGCCTGAGGACCCAGGAGAAGACAGATCACTGGACTACACACACGGTGAGTCCCCTGCTGGGTTATGCATAGGCCATAAGGGGAGTCGAGGGGGCATAACTTTTATCCTGAGCAAATTCAGCACTACCTCTCAGCTATGGTCAACAAACTGCTGTCTCTCCTGGGCCTTATCCATTGATGATTCATTCCTAGAGACTCCTTGGTCCACCTGCTATGGGCAGAATTGACCCTCTCAGGTAGCAGTGTAACTAGGAAGTATCATCTTGGTAGGAGGGCAAGCCTGAGCTGGCAAAGGAAGTTACCAAGGGCTTCTTTTTTAATTTTTTTAATTTTTATTGTGGCATAGTTGAGTTACAGTGTCATCTTAGTTTCTGCTGTACAGATCAGTGAATCAGTTATACATATACATCTATCTCCTCTTTTTTAAGATTCTTTTTCCATATAGACCATTGCAGAGTATTGAGTAGAGTTCCCTGTGCTATATAATATATGTTTTTGTTTGTCAGAGAACATATGTATGCATTTCTAGTGGGTAAATACTTGACTGGAATTCCTGGGCCATAGGGCACATATATGTCCAGGCTTTGTACAAATTACTAAAGATTTTTTCAAAGAAGTTAGACCAACTTATACCCCACCAGCTTTATGACCTAGCCAGCACTTGGTTGGGTCCAGTTTTAGGTAGCAAGAGATAGCGACGGGAAGATATCCAATAAGCCAAACAAAACCATGTATTAATACTAGATTATTTGTACCAGCAGTATTTGTAAAACCCCAAACTGGAAACACTCATATATCCATCAAGAGTAGAATGGATACACGTGGTAGATTCATACAGTGGAACACTACTGCAATGAAAATGGATGACCTACAACTCCATGCCACAATATGACCACTGCTCACAAACAATGCTGAGTGGAAAGGCAGATGAAGTGGACATACTATATGAATACATTTAAAATGTACAAAAGTCATCTATGCCACTAGACATTAAGGTCCTGGTTATACTTGGGGTAGGGAGTGGCAAGGAGGAAGCCCAGGGAGGGTGTGTGGGAGGCTGGTCAAGTTCTGTTACTTGATCGGAGTGCTGGCTACTTAGGTGTGTTTAGTGGTAAAAATTCATTGAGCTATACACTTACTTATACTCTTCTGTATGTATATTATACTTTAGGAAAAAAATTTTTTAAACACTGAACTCATTACATCCTTCCTCAGATTGTTCTGCTTTCTCTATTTCTTATCCTACAGCATGGCTCCACTGTTCACCTACCACCCCATCCAGAAATCTGGGACTCCTCCTAGTCACCTCTTTTTCCTAACTCCCCACATCAAGTGTCTATTATGGGCCATCTTTCCTCTCCACCCCCACTGCCACTTCCTGTTTTAGGCCCCCACCCTCTCTCCCCCGGATACTCTCCTTCCTAAAGAGAGACCTTGCCTCATCCATCCTCTATGCTGTCAATGGGATAGAAGGTAAACCTGATTGTGTCACCTGCTCCAAATCCTTTGATGGGTTCCCATTATCATGGCCCCAGTTTCACATCTGACATTAGTTGTAAGACTGCATCCCTCCACTTTTCATCTCTAAAATGGGTATAATAATGTGTCCTTTAAGTTGCCATGATCTATCTCCTGCCTATCTCTGCAGATTTATTTTTTGCACTCTCTAATATTTGTAGTTCATCAAATGTGCCAGGCTGTTTCATGCCTGTATGCCTTTGTACATGATTTCTTGGCCTCAAATGCCTTCCCCTCCCAACTTTTCTGCCTGCTTATCCCCTTCCCTATGAAGAGGACTTTTTCAATCCCTCACGTAGAACTCACCACTTACTCTGGCCTTTGTGTCCTAGGTCTTTCTTGTCCACAGGTTTATTTAAGCACCGGTACAATTATTGAAATTGATAGAAAAGATAGCTCATAATGACTGATCCCAAAGCATTCATTCATTAATTTTCATTAAGCATCTACTATATTCCAGGCCCAGATTTAGGCACTGGGGATATAGCAGTAATCAAAGCAGAAAAAAAAACACCTGCCCTTTTAGAACTTAGAAGTCTAATGTGAGTGGGGGGAAGGTTAGGGCATAGTGAATTAATGAATAAAATATATAGTACATAAAAGAATGGTGACTGTTGTAGAGAAAAATAACGTACAGAGATGTGGGCGGTTGGGGGGAGGGACTGGGAGTGGTACTTTGGGGCTTAGGGAAGGTTTCACTGAGAAGGTGATGTTGGAGCAAAGACCTGAGGGAGGTGAGATACCTGTGGACAGCCAATAGCATGTAAAAACCTCGGGTGGGTGGGTGCTTGGCGTGTTGTCTAGGGGAGAGATGATGGTGCCTTGGCCACAGGGTGGTAGCAGTGGAAGTGATGAGAAGTGGCTGGATTCTGACTCTTTGGAAGGTAGTGCCCACAGGATTTGCTGACAAATGAAGTGAGTGTGAAATAAAGAGAGGAGAGGTTCAAGGCCTGAGTGCCTGGGAGGATAAAGCCACCATTTACTAGGGGAAGAGAAGGCTCTAGGGGGACAGGGATTTGGGCAGATGGGATAGAGATGTTCTGAGAGGCATATGGGACTGTTAACGCAGAAGGCACTCAGCTCCACCCCATCCTCAAGACCTGCTGGGTTAGCAGAATAGGCCCTGGGAGACCAAAGGTGAGGTGAGTTGGTCACTAACTGGCCCTAATAAACAGGTCAGATTGGCCTGGAAGCCGTGTCCTGTCACGGGAAGAGGGTCTACGCGGCTGCAACTGAGCAAACCCAGATTTCAGATGAAGCCCGTAATGGTCATGGAGTTCAGGGCCTTTGCACTAGCCGGGTCCTCAGATGCTCCCCCAGAGGGCTCTGAATTGCATTGCGCAGCAACAGAGCAGAAGGCAAAAAGGAAGGGGCAGGGTGAGGAGGGGCTAAGGCAAAAAGGAAGGGGCAGGGCGAGGGGGGCTCTACCTGTGGAGAGGAAGAGACCCAAGAGGGAGGCCTGGTTGCAGAGCCATCTGTGCTCAGTCAGATTGATGCCTTTGTGTCCCTGCCTGGGCTCCTCTCCCCAGAACGTGTTTGTCTGCAGTCAGCCTTGGGTCCTGAGGCACCAGATCTTATGGAAATGAGCAGAGAGAGAAGGAACAACAAGCCTTTTACAGGAAAAGCTGTCACCAAGGGAGCAGCAACGTGGCTGCTGTCATCCCTGAAATGATTTAATCACTCCAAGCTGGCGAACAAAGGCAAAAAGTGTGTTTGGTGACAACTTATAACACCAGAAAATAACACTGCTGGGATTAGCAAAACAGGTCAGCCTTTAAAGGAAGAAGGACAAGATTTTGATTACGTGGTTGCCTATTTTTCTCCCCACTCAGATCATCTTTGGGGTTCCTCCAGGTTACAGGTTTCCACCGGAGGGTCTGCCACTCACCAGCCTTAGATTTTGGCAATATGAGAGCATTCTGCCCTTTTGCTCAAAGGCCCACTCTGTAGAGAAACACTTGTTACCACAGCCAGAAAATTCAAGCATGCCTATTTCTCAAAATGCAAAGTGTGCATTAGACACACTTAAGAAAGACTATTTCAGTTTGTTTGATTGGCTCTTACTAAATATGGAGTTTTCCTTCCCATGGAAACAGGTGAAGCTGAAGAGAAAGGCATAAAATTATGAATGATAGAAGCTGTCTTTAACTAGCTTCCAATCTACTTGAGAAACAAGAAAAAGATGTAGCAGGCTGCAGTAATGTCCCTCTGGTGAAGAAGAAAGAAGAAAATTGCTTCTGGTATGAAAGTGTTACTATTTTAAGCGACAGACATATTCATGGGTAAATCTGTTATCTGTACATGCTTCAACACAGATGAATCTCAAAAACATATGCTAAGTGAAAGACAAGAGACCATATGTTGCATGATTCCATTTAAATGAAATGTACAGAAAAGGCAAATCTATAAGGAGAAAGTAAATCAGTGGTTGCCAGTGACTTGGGGGAGGGGGGAATGGGGAGTGAGCACTTAATGTCTACTTGGTTTCTTTGGGGGATGATGAAAATGTTCTAAAGTTAGATTGCGTGCTCCGCAAATCTGTAAATACACTAAAAACCATTGAATTGCACACTTTAAATGGGTGAATTTAATGGTATGTAAATTACATCTCAATAAAGCTGCTTTGAAAAAAAAAATGCTATCCCTGATGCTAACACACCAGCAAGGAAGGTGTGAGATGAGGCTTATCTCACCTGTGAGATGAGGCTTAGTGATTTTTTTTTGACTTGTTTTTATATAATAGCCACAACCAAACAGTGGAACAGTATACTTTAGTAAGATGGATGTTTTAAAAATCATCCTCAGCATTGAATCCAAAATGTATAATGGAAGATAGATAGAAGCCTGAGTTGATGGGTCCTTAAAGAGATACAGGTAGTGCCTTTACTATGATGATATGTGTATCCCTAAATGACCCTTCATCCAACGCATAAGTGGAATCAATCCATTTACCTTATTTCACCATAATAAGGAGCCACTGCAGTCGTGGAACAGAAACAGCAGCGTAAATTAGACAAAGATCCTTTCTCTTCAGGCTCCCAGTCCTGTAGGATATAACTTTCCCCTGTGTAGCAGCCTTATTTCTCTCTGGAACTGTACGCTGATTAACTGCAACAGTTGTGTCCTGCTTTTTTTCTCCTGGCATACCCCTGTAGCTCAGGGTAGAGCACACCTAGGTTGCCAAGCCGAGTGTTGGGGTGGCTGCTTTCCTTTGATGCCTTGTGAGTGTGGAGGGCCCAGGTTATGTGTTAGGTGGATAAGAGATTTAAGTGTCTCAAGCCTACATGCTGGACCACATTCTGTTCCACTGGGACAGATGCGATTCTCTGTTCTTTGTGGAAATTTTTGGAGCTCCCCAGCCAGGCACAAACACTGATAAGCTATAGAACAGGAGAGAGTGCCCTCCTCTGTGCCTCCTGACAGTGTCTTTTATTACAGTTATCCCCTGACTGTGTGGATGTAATTGAAAAATGATAGTCTTTTCTAGGGCTTATTCCCATTCAGGGGTCACAGAACAAAGTTTTTAGAGTGGGCACAGTGAAAATAAGGATCTGCCCGGTGTGTCAAGTTCTTTCACAATGTTTGGCCTACCATAGCAGAAACTCAGAAATGGATTCTTGAAATGACATCAATGGATTCTTGAATGAATCAATGGATGAATGAATCTCAATGCCAATCACAAGTAAGAGGAATCTGAGGGTGAGCCCTGTGGGTGTCTGAGAACCAAGGGTATTGGGAGCTAAGTCTTGAAAGGTTCTGTTTAGATTTTCTTGCTAAAAAAAGAGCAAGGAGTAAAAGGATAACAACAAACCCCTCATGCTAAGTTGCTCCAGTTGTGTACAACTCTTATGCAACCCTATGGATTGTAGCCACCTGGGAAGCCCTGATCCATAGGGCTTTGCAATCGCTATGCATATAAGTGAGAAGGAAGGACTCTCATTGCGGCTATTTCCATTTGCTCAAGTGCCAAGCTCATCAGAGTTCAATTATAAGATAGTCATGTTGCTAGAATTGCTCTTCCTCCTGGATGTAGAAAAAGCAAGAGAATTCCAGAAAAATATCTACTTCTGCTTCATTGATTATGCTATGGCCTTTGACTGTGTGGATCACAACAAACTGTGGAAAATTCGTAAAGAGATGGGAATACCAGACCACCTTACCTGCCTCCTGAGAAATCTGTATGCAGGTCAAGAAGCAACAGTTAGAAATGGACATGGAACAATGGACTGGTTCCAAATTGGGAAAGGAGTACATCAAGGTTGTATATTGTCACCTTGCTTATTTAACTAATGTGTAGAGTACATCATGCGAAATGCCAGGCTTGATGAAGTACAAGCTGAAATCAAGATTGCCAGGAGAAATGTCAATAACCTCAGATAGGCAGATGACACCACCCTTATGGCAGAAATAGAAGAGGAATTAAAAGCCTCTTAAAGAAGGTGAAAAAGGAGAGTGAAAAAGCTGGCTTAAAACTCAACATTCAAAAAACTAAGTTCATGGCATTGAGTCCCATCACTTCATGGCAAATATGGGGAGACAATGGAAACAGTGACAGACTTTATTTTCTTGGGCTCCAAAATCACTGCGGATGGTGACTTGCAGCTATGAAATTAAAAGACGCTTGCTCCTTGGAAGAAAAGCAACAACAAACCTAGACAGTGTATTAAAAAGCAGAGACATTACCTTGCCGACAAAGGTTCATCTAGTCAAATCTATGGTTTTTCCAGTAGTCATGTATGGATATGAGAGTTGGACCATGAAGAAGGCTGAGTGCTGAAGAATTGATACTTTTGAATTGTGGTGCTGGAGAAGACTCTTGAGAGTCCCTTGGACTGTAAGGAAATCAAACCAGTCAATTCTAAAGGAAATCAGTCCTGAATATTCATTGGAAGGACTGATGCTGAAGCTGAAGCTCCAATACTTTGGCCACTTGATGGGAAGAAACAACAGATTGGAAAAGACCCTGATACTGGGAAAGACTGAAGGCAAGAGGAGAAGGGGACAACAGAGGACGAGATGGTTGGATGGCATCACTGACTCAAAGGACTTGAGTTTGAGCAAACTCAGGAGATAGTGAAGCCTGGTGTGCTGCAGTCCATGGGGGTGGGGGGCAAAGACTCCGACACAACTGAGCAACAAGTGGATATAGATGCCTCCGCTTGGATGTAGGCTAAAATACTTGCTCTGTGAGAGACCTCAGATTGCAAGATTCCTAGAAATTGCTCCTTGTGTGTAGGCTAAAACATTCACTCTGCCAGAACCCGGGACTATTCAGATCTTCAGTTTAATGCTCTCCCAACTGAGCTATTCCCTCTCAATGTAGCTTAGGAAAGAGTTTCTTGGAGAACAATTCCAATCCCTGGTGACTCAATGCGGGAGATCTGGGTTTGACCCCCGGGTCAGGAAGATCCTTAGGAGAGAAGGGAACGGCAACCCACTCAGGTATTCTTGCCTGGAGAATACCATGGACAGAGGGAGCCTGTGGAGTCACAGAGTCAGACAAAACTGAGCGACTAACAGTTTCTTTCATTGGAAGTAGGACTTCTCCTGGATGTGAGCTAAAACATCTGCTCTTTGAGAGAGCTCAGATTGCGAGGTTGCAAGAATTGCACCTTTCCTTGGAGGTAGATGAAAACAATGGCTCTGCCGGAACCCGGGATCGAACCAGGGACCTTTAGATCTTCAGTCTAACGCTCTCCCAACTGAGCTATTCCGGCCCCCTAGCAAGCTCCGCCCTCAATGTATCTTAAAGAGGCGTCCCTGCTTCTTCATTGTTAACTGAACAATTGCAATGCCTGGTGGCTCAGATAGTAAAGAATATGCCCGCAATGTGGGAGACATGGGTTCGATCCCCAGGTCCGGAAGATCCTCAGGAGAGAGGGAAATGGCAACCCACTCCAGTATTCTTGCCTGGAGAATTCCATGGATAGACCGAGCCTGGTGGACTGTGGTCCATTGGGTCACAGAGTCGGACACGTCTGTGAGATTAACATTTTCCTTCACTGGATATAGGACTCCTCCTGGATGTAAGCTAAAACACTTGCTCTTTAGGAGAGCTCAGATCTCAAGGTTGCAAGAAGTGTGCCTTTCCTTGGGATGTAGAGGAAAACAGTGGCTTCGCCGGAACCTGGGGTCGAACTAGAGACCTTTAAGATTTCCAGTCTAACACTCTTCTAACTGAATTATTCTGGCTCCTGGCGAGTCCCCCCCCCCCCCCCCCCAACGTATCTTAAAGAGTTTCTCAGAGGCGTCCTTGCTTCTTCATTGTAAGGGAACAATTGCGATGCCTGGTGGCTCAGATAGTAAAAAATATGCTCGCAATGCGGGAGACCATGGGTTCGATTCCTGGATCGGGAAAATCCTCAGGAGATAGGGAAATGGTAACCCACTCCAGTATTCTTGCCTGGAGAAATCCAGGGACAGCTAAAACACCTACTCTTTGGGAGAGCTCAGTTCGCGAGGTTGCAAGAATTGCACCTTTTCTTGGATGTAGATGAAAACAATGGCTCTGCCGGAACCCGGGATCGAACCAGGGACCTTTAGATCTTCAGTCTAACGCTCTCCCAACTGAGCTATTCCGGCCCCCTAGCAAGCTCCGCCCTCAATGTATCTTAAAGAGGCGTCCCTGCTTCTTCATTGTTAACTGAACAATTGCAATGCCTGGTGGCTCAGATAGTAAAGAATATGCTCGCAATGTGGGAGACATGGGTTCAATCCCCAGGTCCAGAAGATCCTCAGGAGAGAGGGAAATGGCAACCCACTCCAGTATTCTTGCCTGGAGAATTCCATGGATAGACCGAGCCTGGTGGACTGTGGTCCATTGGGTCACAGAGTCGGACACGTCTGTGAGACTAACATTTTCCTTCACTGGATATAGGACTCCTCCTGGATGTAAGCTAAAACACTTGCTCTTTAGGAGAGCTCAGATAGCAGGTTGCAAGGTGTGCCTTTCTTGGGATGTAGAGGAACACAGTAGCTTCGCTGGAACCCAGGGTCGAACCAGGGACCTTTAGATTTTCAGTCTAATGCTCTCCTAACTGAACTGTTCCAGCTAGCTGATGAACCCCCCCCCCAAAACGTATCTTAAACAGTTTCTCAGAGGAGTCGCCGGTTTTTAATTGTAAGGGAACAAGTGCAATGCCTGGTGGTTGGAATAGTAAAGAATATGCCCGCAATGTGGGAGACCTGGGTTCGATCCCCAGGTCCGGAAGATACTCAGGAGAGCGGGAAATGGCAACACACTCTAGTATTCTTGCCTGGAGAATTCCATGGGCAGAGGGATCCTGGTGAACTATGGTCCATGGAGTCACAAAGTTGGACACGACTGTGTGACTAACTTTTTCTTTCACTGGAATTAGGATTCCGCCTGGATGTAAGCTAAAACAGGTCTTTGAGAGAGTTCATACTGCAAGGTTGCAAGAAGTGTGCCTTTCCTTGAGATGGAGACAAAAACACCTGCTTTGCCAGAAACCGGAATCGAACAGGGGACCTTTAAGATTTCCAGTCTAACACTCTTCTAACTGAATTATTCTGGCTCCTGGCGAGCTCTCCCCCCGGAGCTCTCCCCCCGCCACAACGTATCTTAAAAGAGTTTCTCAGAGCAGTCGCTGCTTCTTCATTGTAAGGGAACAATTGCTATGCCTGGTGGCTCAGGTAGTACAGAATATGCCCGCAATGCGGGAGACATGGGTTTGATTCCTGAGTCGGGAAGATACCCTGGCGAAGGGAATGGCAACTCATTCCAGTATTCTTGCCTGGAGAATTCCACGGACAGTCCGAGCCTGGTGACTGTGGTCCATGGAGTGACAGAGTCAGATAGACAGAGTCAGACTGTGCAACTAACTTTTTCTTTCACTGGTTGTGGGACTCCTCCTGGTTGTAAGTAAGCTAAAACACTTGCTCTTTGAGAGAGCTCAGATCGCGAGGTTGCAAGAACTGCGCCTTTCCTTGGGATGTAGATGAAAACAACAGTTTCGCCAGAACCCGGGACCTTTAGATTTTCAGTGTAAGGCTCTCCTAACTGAGCTACTCTGGCTCCTTGCTGAAACTACCCCCCTCAACGTATCTTAAAGTTTCCCACAGAGGAGTCGCTGGTTCTTAATCATAAGGGAATAATTGGAATGCCTAGTGACACAGATAGTAAAGAGTATGCACGCAATTCGGGAGACCGGAGTTCAATCCCTGGCTTGGGAAGATCTTCAGGAGAGAAGGGAATGGCAACCCACTCCAGTGTTCTTGCCTATCTGTAAGCTAAATCACCTTGCTCTTTCAGAGAGCTCAGATAGCGAGGTTGCAAGAATTGCGCCTTTCCTTGTATGTAGATGAAATCACTGACCCTGCTAGAACCCGGGATCAAGCCAAGGAGCATTTAGATCTTCAGTCTAACATTCTCCTAACTGAGCTGTTCCGGCTACCTAGGTAACCCTCTCTTCAATGTATCTTCGAGTTTCTCAAAGGCGTGTCTACTTCTTAATTGTAAGGGAACAGTTGCAATACCTGGTGGCTCAGATAGTAAAGAATATGCCCTCAACACAGGAGACTTGGGTTCAACTCCTGGGTCGGAAGATCCCCTGGAGAAGGAACATGGCAACCCACTCCAGTATTCTTGCCTGGAGAATCCCATGGACGGAGCAGCCTGGTGGGCTACAGTCCACGGGGTCGCAAAGAGTCGGACACGACTGAGCAACTTCACTTAGTACATCCAAGTGAATGAAAACACTGATTCTATCAGAACCCGGGATCAAACCAGCGACCTTTAGGTTTTCAGGCTAACGCTCTCCCAACTGAACTATTCCAGCTCCTTATGATGCCTATCTCAAGGCATCTTTAAGTGGTCCTTGGGGGAGTTGCTGATTCTTAATTACAAGGGAACAATTGCAATTGTTTATTTGCAACCAGACAATTGATCTAAATGATCCCTACTTAGAAATTTATCTTAGGTGTTTGCAAAATAGCCTTGGAGTTATATTTTTATAGGTCTTCCCAAATATTGAGAAATGTGACTAAATAACAAAAGTTGTAAGATTGGGGAATCATGAAAGTGAGTATTCTACCAATAAAATAATGAGAGAGTAGAGAAGAAAATGATTTAAATCAGGAATTCTGACTCCGTGTGAGTATTGTCATATCTGTCTACCAGGTCATTGGCAGAGTGAAGTCTCCTTCTTCCTGCCCTCCTTATTTGTTTCTTGTAACACACATAAATATACAGTGACCACAAAGAATCAATTTCTAATGTATGGAAAAACCAAAAAGGAATTCTGAGTTGATGGGTTCTTGAAAGTTGAGAGAGCCATGAAAGAGCATGATTTGAAAGATTGACATTGAATTTAAAAGTTGAATTGGATGACATTTTAGAGATTTGCCTTTAATTTCTCCTTAATTAAGCATTTCACTCTGCCAGGGCTATATTTAGAAATTTTTAAATGATTGAGTGTATTGAGCCTTTGGGGATTCCTGACTCTCAGTTGGATTATGCTTTCTATTAGTGTCCATTGGTATTCGGCATGTTATGTTAATCCATATTTAAACTAGGGTGACCTCACATCCCGATTTGCCTGGGACAGTGCTGGTTTACACCTGTTGTCCCAGTAGAATTATTAATAGCATCCTCTGCCACTCTCAGTAGTGTCCTGGTTTGGAAGATTAAATTCTATCATCACCCAAATTTGGCTCCTAAAAACTTTCAAGAATATACCTGACTTCCTTAATTGTTGCAATTTATAGTTATTTAACACAATTTTGAGACCCTTTCTTCTTTCTGTCCCATTTTTAGCATCCTTTGAACTTTAGAAGGCTCCTCACAGAACCTGAAAGCCAATGGTGAGACAAAGAGGACCGCATCACACAAAGAAAACTATTGTTCACTAATAATATATATTAAGTAATTAGCATCCTTTGCTAATTAGTAATATTTTAATTATTCTGGTTGCATTTCTATTAATCAGCTATATTATTAATTCAATTGCATTATTAAGTATTTAATGAGTGCTAATGGTTTGATAGCACATACCTTCATAGCCAAAGAGAAGTAAAAACAAGAAGCCTTCTATCTTGCGTGGCATTCTCCCCTTGTCCTTGGCTGCTGCTCTTCCTTGTCAAAGTGGAGAGCTCTCCTAGGAACAGAAGCTTAACTTGAGCACTGGCCTCATTAAGCATCTTATTCCAATTAGTTCTTAGGGCTTTGGCTGAGCCCCGCTAAATTAACCCACATAGTTACCTGCCTCAACAAGAAGTCTCAGAGAGGAAGCTAATGTCAACTGAGGTCGGTTTAGCAAAGGAAGATACTGGCTTTATCCTATGTTTAAATGTAAGCGAAGCAGAGGAGGAAAATAGAAACTAACATCAGAAGACCCAGGTCTTAATCCTTTCTCTGCCATCATCTTCTAGGGGATGACCTTGAGCAATTTCCTGCCAAGTAAGCACTAACTTCTTGAATTCTATGAAAATGACATAGATTCCCCTCTCAGAAAGCAAGTTGGCATCATGTTTATGCATATTTACTCTGGAAAACAGTAAATTGGGAGGGGGGTCAGTTACAGACAAAGATTTACATTGCTGTGTTGTTATAATAAGACAAAATTGGAAACAAACTACGTGGTCATCAAGGTGGGGATTCAGAACACCAAGCAGGGTTAACAGCACAGATTCCCAAGACAGACTGGACTGGATGCAAATCCCAGCTCAACCAGTGGTAATGTGGCCTTGAGAAAGATAGGTAAGGTCTCTGTGCCTTGGTTTTCTCCTCTGGAAGATGGTGAAAATAATGCCTACTTCATAGAGTTATAGGATTAGGCTACCCCACTCCAGAAGAGATAGGCTACCCCCACTCCAGTATTCTTGGGTTTCCCTTGTGACTCAGCTGGTAAAGAATCTACTTGCAATGTGGGAACCTGGGTTCGATCCCTTGATTGGGAAAATCCCCTGGAGAAGGGAACGGCTACCACTCCAGTATTCTGGCCTGGTCGCAGAGTCGGACAAGACTGAGCGACTTTCACTTCACTTCATAGAGTTAGTCTGAGGCTTACATGGGATTTTATATATATATATATAATGTTTAACATTACTAGTTATTATTATTGTACAGTCATTAAGAATAAAGTTGATGGGGGTAAGGGGAGTTGCTTAATAGATCAGCGTTTCATAAAAAAGTTGTGGAGATCTTTTTCACAACAATGTGATTATATTTAGCATTTCTGAATTATACACTTAAAAACAGTTAAGATGGTTTTTTAAAAAAGTTAATGAAGTGACTGTTAACAACAGGGACAATCGTGTTACACTCCTGAGTTAGAAATGGACACAAATTTACCCACTGTATGAACAAAAACAATGTGGAAAAATGCAGAGAAAAATACTGAGTTTCCCCTTCCCTTTTTAGTTCTTGGCCACCATTATCCCACCTCAATGCCCCAGGGTCCCAGAGACCTTTACTTCACTCCTCTTGTCGAAGATGAAAAAGGTCAATATCAAAAAGATAACAATAAACCTTTCCACCCCCTCAAAAGCAATGAATTAATACAGAGGAACAAAAAGGAACTAGAGTAATGTTTAATCATTCAGTTAGCATTTTGGGGGTGTCCACAAGCCTGACGCTTACTCTATACTATGCATGGGTTCTTCATACTTATTTATTTTATTCTTCATTAAACAGACGACGGTCTGTTTAAAGTCTATTCAATAAACCCTCCTGCAGTACTACAAAGAAAAGGACTACTTTTTCCCTCTGCTCTGTATTTTAGAGTTTAATGAAAAAAAATTTAGTAATAGAAATAATAATAATAAACCTTAATAATAGAACTGTAGTCAAAGCACTTCTGTACTATATTTTAGTTGGAGACTCTGGGGGGCCGGGCTGCCCTGGTTTGTAGGGGAAGGGCGGCGCCGGGTGATGTTGGTTCCCACGAGCGCTGGATTTCCGTAGGTTGCTCCAGAGTGTACCGAAGGAGACGTGGGGGTAGGACCCGGTCGGAGCAGGGGGCCCTCGGGACTACAATACGGCCAGACCCCAACTTTTGCAGTTTCCTAGGTCGGGCGAGGGCGGTGGGAATAGAAGGAGAGGGTATCTGTTACTACGCTTCTGCGATAAAAGCATGCCAAAAAGTAGAGAAAAATGAAAAAAAAAAAAATTAACGGAGAATGATAGGTACCTCGTATTTTCTTCATTAAGAAATCAAAAAACAGCCTTCCCGGCTTGGTTCCACTGGGGCTCGAACCCAGGACCTTCTGCGTGTAAAGCAGACGTGATAACCACTACACTACGGAACCTTCACACAGAATAGTCGCGTCGTTACTTTATTCATAGTGTCATAAGAGAACCAGCGCCTCTGCTGAAGCCCCGCCCCTACGCCGTAACCCCGCCCCCACCGTGGCCCCGCGCCGCCTGCGGGATTTGGTGTTCGCGGCCGGGCTCGGGGCTCCCAGCTCCGTGCTCCGGCTCCGGCTCCGACGTCTGGAGCGCTCGCCCTCCGAGTCCTCTAGGCTTTTCGCCCTTGAGACCCGGGGAGGCCGAGGCGAGAGGTTACCCTCCTGGCGAGAGCGCCGCGCCACTAGTCAACCGTCCCTAAACTTCCCCGCAGCCGGGGCGTTCGCGAGATCAGCCCGGCGGGCGGAAGCGGACAGTGCCCGCGGTGCGGCCCCTTCTAGTAGATTCCCTCAGCCTGTGAGGGACTCGCACTTCCCCACTTTCCTCCCGGGCACACTGAGCCGCTTCCGGCAGTACTGGAAGCCTTGAGTCCGGAGCAGGGGGCACAGGAGCACCACGCGGAGACAAAGATTCAGGCAGCGCGGCGCTGGGGGGTGGGGTGACCCGGGGCGGGGGCTCATTTTTATATTCATCTTTCTTTTGCCAGCTGTGGAAAAGGCAGCTGGTCAGTCGGCCTCTTGCCCTAGGATACAGGCTCCTAATGCTTCCCAGACCTTTTCCACAACATCCTTCCCCTCCTGAAGCCCCAGGGGCTTTTGTTTGAGCTTATTTGTCTGGGGTGGAGGAGGGGAGGGGGCAATACAGACCCTGGGGGGCTGGGGGGAGGCGGGGGTGAGGCAGGACTGGCCACAAGATTTGAGGGGACCAATGCAAAAGGAAAATATCAGGTTCCTTGATCTTAAGTTACTAAGAATTCCAAAATTATGACAGGAGAGCATTAAACCCAGCGCGGCCCGAGGGAGTGCAGCGCATGAGCCTTCTGCTGTGCCTCCAGGACTGTGGTCCCCAAGAAGTGCTGGGATCATCCATTATGAAGGGCGTGTGTGCGCTCTGTTTTCCTGGTTTTCATTGTCGGTGCCGTTTGTCTTCCCCAGTGCTTCTGGATGGATCTTCCTTATCATCCTAGGATTGCTCGCCATCCTCAAGCTTGTAAACCCACTTAAAAGCCATTTGAGGGGCCTCTTTAAGTGGTGAGTTGGACATGGCTGAAGGTGCCCTCTTCCCAGGCGTCTTCCTCTGAGGCTGGCAGAATAATGGAGAAATGATACTGACTGTATGAAAGCATCCCCTTCGGCCAACTCCTGTCTTCCTGGGAAGGCCCCCTGGAAGAAACAGGTGGGTGGAAGGTGCACAAATCTGAGGGTGGTTATCTGGATTCTAGTGCTGCCTTGGCTACTCACTGTCTAGTCTTGAATGTCAGTTCACCTCCCAAGCCTCTGTATCCGCCTTTCTGAAATGTGTGGGTTGAACTAGACACCCTTGCTTTTCCCTCTAGGTCTAAATGTTATCTCTACTTTCCAGGCTGGGAAAATGTAGACACTTATCTGTGTCCTGTTAAGTTTTTCCACGGGAGTAGTTAGGGGCGGGGTTAGGTTCTCTAGTACCAGGTTTCCTGTATCCTAATTAGCTTCCTGTAACGTTTACATGGGCCCCTTCCAGAATGCCTTTTTGTTGATACATTTCCAGAGGCCTCTTGAGCACTTGACACTGAGAGTGTGAGCCATGGGATGACTATGAGTGGACAGCCACTAGCCAGAGGATGAATTCATGAAAAGTCTGTGTTTCTTGCCAGTGAGCCATAATGACTCCCACGATGCCTAGTAATCAATATATTTCACCCGTTTCCAAACCCTTGTCAATTGAAAACAAGGCTGCCAAGAATTAGGCCTAAATTGCACGTGCCAGTTGTGTTTTGGTTTATCTCTACAGAATGCTTTGCCCTTTCTTGAGCTTTCTGTCTGCCTTTGCTATAAGGGTTGATTTGCCACGTGCAGGCTTTGGCCAGGTTTCCACACATAGAAAAGAGGCTGGTGCACCTCTGATGCACGTGACACAGGATTCTGCCTTAAGTGAAAAGGAGGGAGACTTCTGTTACACTCCCCAGCTGCCTTCAAGGTGTATTCACAGTGCTCTATGGTTTACAAAGCATTTTCACATCCATTCCTATGAGGTAGCCATGGTAACTACTACTGTCTCCATTTTTCAGCTGAAGAAGTTGAAGCTGAAGAGTTCCAATGCCTTGCCACGACCATTCTGTTGGTGAGTGGCAGGGCGGGGCTCATACTCAGTTTTCTGATAGCCATGTGATTTGGGGAGGCCCTTATTCCTAAAGGCTACATGTTGTTCGTATTAAGAGTGCCATTGATCTCTTATGATATCTTGTCTTTTATAATTTAATTGGAAGATAATTGCTTTACAATGTTGTGTTGGTTTCTGCTATACAACAGTGTGAATCAGCTATAAGTTTATATATGTTCTGTTCCTTCTGTGCTTTCCTGCCACCCTCTTTTGTAATTTTTTAAAAATTACAAATCCTCAAAAATCTCAAAAGCTGGAAATCAATAGCCTGTAGCCAATCACTCTTGATGACTTTCACCTTGACACTACTAGTGTCATGGGTAGTGCCACAGCTGGCCACAATTTCACCTTGCACTTCAGTCTATTCAGTTAGATTTGTGAGGCCTGTCACCCCCAGGCCTGCCCATAATCACTGAACAACTACCAGAGAAATAGATATACTAGCAAATAAAGACTAGAAGTCTCTTTAAACTTTCCGAGTCCTCTGATTTCTCAGAAATTTGGTGTGGTTTCCCCAGCATTAGGCCTCACTGATGGAGGGTGACTCAACCAAGGAAACCACGGCCCCAAACATTGAGCTGACTCAGGAAGCTCCTTTGACCTGATTTCATTTAAAGGTGATTGTACTCTTTCAGTGTTTTTTCAAGTATTCACTAAGGAAAGGGAGTGGTTACCTTAGTATGGCGGAGTTCACCTTATTTTTCCCTTTTTACAGCTCATCAAGACATTTGAAACTAGTCTGTTGGAATGGGTGTTTGTTTTTAAACGATTTCATTTATTTTGTTTTTGGCAGTGCTGGGTCTTTGTTGCTGCGCGGGCTTTTCTCTAGTTGCGGAGAGCGGGGGCTACTCTTGGATGCCGTGCAAGGGCTTCTCATTGCGGTGGCTTCTCTTGTTGCGGAGTGTGGGCTCTAGGGCACGTGGGCTCAGTAGTTGTGCATGGGCTTAGTTGTTCTCCAGCATGTGGGATCCTCCCAGTGTAGGGATCAAACCTATGTCTCCTGTATTGGCAGGTGGATTCTTTACCACTGAGCCACCAAGGAAGCCCTGGAATGGGTATTTGTTACTTTTTGTCAACCTACCTTTTCACAGTCGCTTACATCCCTCTGTCTTCTTACCCAGTTCAAGTTCTGTGGTCATTCTTATCACTCCTTTGCCTCTTGGTTGCTTGTGCTTGTTGGCAAAACCAGTTTGTTAAATCCAACTCTTTCCCAACTCCACCTCTGAATATGGCCCCAGAAGGAACACACCTTCAGGCCTACTGATTTCATATTTAATTCTTGACAAAGTACCTCAGTATGTTCTTAATGCAGCCCAGAATTATGTCTGCTTTTCCTGTTCATTCATTTTCCACCTCACCTAGAGGACAGGTTCTTGTCTTTTCTCCCTAAACTTCCTGTACCTCCTACCCCAACCTCACTTACAACTGATGACCTTGCTTCCTTATTTCCATGAAAAAAAACTGGAAGCAACCTAAAGAGGGGTAGTACCCCTCACATCTGCTCACTTGCCTGCATTTGTGTCCTTTTAGCTCTAGACCTAGCCCTGCCTCTAGATTAGGGTTTTCTGACCCCGGCCCCGTTGACATTTGGAACTGGGGGACTCTGTTGTGGGGGAGCTGTGCTGTGTAATGTGGGACGTTTCACAGCATCCCTGTCCTCTACTCACTAGATGCCGGTAGCACCATTCCCCAAGTTGTTACAACCCAGAATGTTTCCTGGGGGCTGTTGGGCAATGTCTGGAGATGCTCTGGGCTATCATGACTGGGGTGGTGGAGCTGGTGTGCTGCTTGCATCCAGCGCATAGAGAGGAGAGATGCAGTGAAATGTTCTACAGTGCCCAGGACAGCTCCCACAAGAAATATCTGTGCCCCAAAAGTCACTAGTGCCCTGGTTGAGAACTCCTGCCCCAGATGACTTGTCTGCATTCCTGTCGACACCCAGCCACCTGCTGTTGCCTATTCAAGGAAAGTACCCTAATAACTCCCTTCTTTCTCCTTCATTATTTACTTTATTGGATCATTCCTGTCAGCATACATGCTGTCATTTTTCTCATTCTTAAAAAATCATCTCTTAATCTCATTTCCACCTCAGCTACTCCCATTTCTCTGCTCTCTTTTATAAAAAAAAGAAAAACTCTTAGAAAATATGTCCCTAGGTATTCTCTCCAGTACCTCGTCTCCTTTTGGAAGCGCTTACCCATCCCAGCTGTTTTTGTTATTTTTTGTCCTCCCAGCTTTTAGGATGCCTCTCTCCTGATTTTGTTTCTTACCTCACTGGTCACCCCTTCTCAGTCACCTTTGCTGGATCTCATCTCTTAGACTTCTAAACATGGGTGTTCCACAGGCCTCAGTTTGTGGATGTTTCTATTCATTATCACCACTCTGGTAATCTCATTTAATCAAATGACTTTAAATATGGTTGATAACCTAGAGGACTTTCAAATTTATATCTCTAGTCCAGACTTTTCTTTCAAACTCCCAGTCTTTCTGCACAACATGTCTATTTAGATGTCTAATAGGAATCTCAGTCCTGTTCTGCCTGTGTCCTCTCCTTTCTAGTCTTATCTTCCTTGTTTCAGATAAGGGCAACCCCATCTTTCTACATTTTCCTTTCTACATTTAGGCCTAAAATGTACATTTTACATTTTTCTACAAAATTGTACATCTTTCTACGTTTAGGCCTAAAATGTAGAGAAAAATAGAACAAATCATACTTGATTCTTTTTCCCCTCTCACACTTCAAATTTACTCTCACTTGCAAATCCTTTTGTCTATACCATCAAGATCTATCTAGAATCTAATCACTTTCTACCATCTACCCTGCTACCATACAAATCAAAGTCACCATCATTTTTGTCTGGATCATTGCCAAGAACCTCATATTCTGGCCTTCCAGCTTCTGCCCTTTTCTCCCTACAGACTATTCTTCACACAGTAACCAGAGTGATCTTTTTTATTTTTATTTTTTTAAAGTCCTACTTGTTGGGCATCTTCTCTCAGGCCTTGTCACCTAGGGATTTTTTTAAAAACTTTATTTTTAGCTGTGCTGGGTCTTCATTGCTGCATGGACTTTTCTCTAGTTTCAGCAAGTGGGATCTACTCTCTGGTTCTTGGGCTTTTCTTTGTGGTAGCTTGTTGCAGAGCATGGGCTCTAGGGCACTCAGGCTTCAGTAGTTGTGGTTTTCAGCTTTAGAGCACGGGCTTAGTAGTTGTGGTACAAGGGCTTAGTTGTTCCTTGACATGTGGGATCTTCCCAGACCAGGGATCGAACCCATGTCTCCTGCATTGGCAGGTAGATTTCTTCATCACTGAGCCACCAGAGTGATCCTTTCAAGACCTAAGTTAGATCATGTCACTTTTCTGTTCAAAATCCTTCAATAGCTCCCCACCTTAACTCGAATGGAAGCCAGAGACTTACACTGGCTTGCAAGGTGCTACATGATCTGATCTTCCATTTATTACCCCTCTGGTCATATACCCTGTTACATTGCCTTACAGGACCACACTTGGCTGCTTTGTTGTTTTTCAGTCACTTAGTCATATCCAAATCTTTTCAACCCCATGGACTGCAGCATGCCAGGCTCCTCTGTCCTCCACTATCTCCTGGAGTTTGCTCAAATTCATGTCCATTGAGTCGGTGATGCTGTCTAACCATCTCACTTACCTTCAATCTTTCCCAGCTTCAAGGTCTTTTCCAGTAAGTCAACTCTTCGCTTCAGGTGGCCAAAATATTGGAACTTAGGCATCAGTCCTTCTAATGAATATTCAGGGTTGATTTCCTTTAGGATTGACTGGTTTGGTCTCCTTGCTGTCCAAGGGACTCTCAAGAGTCTTCTCCAGTAGCACAGTTCGAAAGCATCAGTTCTTCATCCCTCAGCCTTCTTTATGGTCTAAATCTCACATCTGTACGTGACTACAGGAAAAACCATAGCTTTGACTATATACACCTTTGTTGGAAAGTGATGTCTGCTTTTTAATATGCTGTTTAGGTTTGTCATAGCTTTCCTTCCAAGGAGCAAGTGTCTTTTTTTTTTTAATTTGTTTTTAATTGGAGGATAATTGTTTTACAATGTTGTGGTGTTTCTGCCATACATCAGCATGAATCAGTCACAGGTATACGTATGTCTCCTCCCTCTTAAACCTCCCTCCCCATCCCACCCTTCTAGGTTGTCACAGAGCACTGGCTTTAGGTTCCTGCATCATACAGCAAATTCCCATTGGCTGGCTGTTTGACATATGGTATTGTATATGTTTCAATGCTGTTCTATCCCTCTCCTTCCCCTGCTGTGTCCAAAAATCTGTCCTTTATGTCTGCGTCTCCTTTGCTCCCCTGTGAATAGGATCATCAGTATCATCTTTCTAGATTCTATATATATATGTTTTTTAAATTACGTTATTTTAATTGGAGAATAATTTCTTTACTGTGATGGTTTCTGCCATACATCAACATGAATCATCCATAGGCAGGCATGTATCCCCTCCCTCCTGAATACCCGTCTCACCTCCTTCCCCACCCCATCGTTCCAGGTTGTCACAGAGTACTGGCTTTGACTTTCCTGCATCATACATCAAGCTCCCACTGGCTATCTATTTTACATATAACAGTGTATATGTTTCAATGTTATTCTCTCAAATCATCCCACCCTCTCCTCCCACTGAGTCCAAAAGTCTGTTCTTTCTGTTTGTGTCTCCTTTGCTGCCCTACATGTAGGATCATCAGTACCATCTTTTAGATTCCATATATATGCATTAATATACAATATTTGTCTTTCTCTTTCTAACTTACTTCACTATGTATAATAGGCTTTAGATTCATCCACCTCATTAGAACTTACTCAAATGCATTCCTTTTTGTAACTGAGTAATATTCCATTGTATATATGTACCAAAACTTCCTTATGCATTCATCTGCTGATGGACATCTAGGTTGCTTCCATGTCTTAGCTATTATAAATAGTACTGCAGTGAACATTAGGGTACTTGTGTCTTTTTCAGTTCTGATTTCTTCAAGCTATATGCTCAATAGTGGGATTGCTGGGTTATATTGTAGTTTTATTCCTAGCTTTTAAAGGAATCTCCATACATAGTGACTGTATCAGTTTGCATTCCCACCAACAAGAGGGTCCACTTTTTCCATATCCTCTCCAGTGTGTATTGTCTGTGGACTTTTTGATGATAGCCATTCCAAAAAGTGTGAGATGATACCTCATTGTAGCTTTCATTTGCATTTCTTTAGTAATGAGTGATGATGAGCATCTTTTCATGCATTTGTTAGCCATCTGTATGTTTTCTTTGAAGAAATATCTGTTTAGGTCTTCTGCCCACTTTTTGATTGGGTCGTTTGTTTTTTTGGTATTGAGCTGCATGAACTTGTATCTTTTGGAGATTAATCCTTTGTCATTTGTTTCATTTGTAATTATTTTCTCCCATTCTGAGGGTTGTCTTTTCACCTTGCTTATAGTTTCCTTCATTGTGCAAAAATTTTTAAGTTTAATTAGGTCCCATTTGTTTATTTTTATTTTTATTTCCATTACTCTAGGAGGTGGGTCATAGAGGATCTTGTGATTTATGTCAAAGAGTGTTCTGCCTATGTTTTCCTCTAAGAATTTTATAGTTTCTGGTCTTACATTTAGGTTTTAAATCCATTTTGAGTTTATTTTTGTGTATTGTGCTAGGAAGTATTCTAATTTCATTCTTTTACACATAGCTGACCAGTTTTCCCAGCACCACTTATTGAACAGATTATCTTTTCTCCATTGTATATTTTTGCCTCCTTTGTCAGAGATAAGGTGCCCATAGGTGTGTGGATTTATCTCCAGGCTTTCAATCTTGTTCCATTGGTATATATTTCTGTGTCAGTACCATACTGTCTTAATGATTGTAGCTTTGTAGTATAGTCTGAAGTCAGGAAGCTTGATTCCTCCATCTCCAATTTTTTTTTTTCCTTCAAGATTGCTTTGGCTATTCAGTGTCTTTTGTGTTTCCATACAAATTGTGAAATTATTTTTTCTGGTTTCTGTGAAAAATACCATTGGTAGTTTGATAGAGATTGCATTGACTCTGTAGATTGTTTTGGGTAGTATAGTCATTTTCACAATATTGACTCTTCCAATCCAAACATGGTATGTCTCTCCATCTGTTTGTGTTGTCTTTGATTTCTTTCATCAGTGTCTTATAAATTTCTGCATACAGGTCTTTTGTCTTTCTAGGTAAATTTATTCCTAATCATTTTATTCTTTTGTTTGCAATGGTGAATGAGATTGTCTCCTTAATTTCTCTTTCTGATTTCTCATTGTTAGTGTATAGGAATGCTAGGGATTTCTGTGTATTAATTTTTTATCCTGCAATTTTACTATATTCATTGATTAGCTCTAACAATTTTCTGTTGGCATCTTTAGGGTTTTCTATGTAGAGAATCATGTCATCTGCATGACGTGTTTTACTCCTTTTCCAACCTGGATTCCTTTTATTTCTTTTTCTTCTCTGATTGCTGTGGCTAGGACTTCCAAAACTGTGTTGAATAATAGTGGTGAGAGTGGGCTTCCTTGTCTTGTTCCTGATCTTAGAGGAAGTGCTTTCAGTTTTTCACCATTGAGAATAATGTTTGCTGTGGGTTCATTGTATGTGGCCTTTAGTATGTTGAGGTATGTTCCTTCTGTGCCTACTTTCTGGAGAGTTTTGTATCATAAATGGCTGTTGAATTTTGTCAGAAGCTTTCTCTGCATCTATTGAGATGATCATATGGTTTTTATCTTTTTGTTTGTTAGTATGGTGTATCAAATTGATTGATAGAAGCATCTTTTAATTTCATGGCTGCAATCCCCATCTGCAGAGATTTTGGAGACCAAGAAAATAAAATCTGTCACTGCTTCCACTTTTTCTCCTTCTATTTGCCATGAGGTGATGGGACCAGATGCCATGATCTTAGTTTTTTGAATGTTTAGTTTCAAGCCAGCTTTCTCGCTCTCCTTTTTGACCCTCCTCAAGAGGTTCTTTTGTTCCTCTTCACTTTGTGGCATTAGAGTGGTATCATCTGCATATCTAAAGTTGTTGATATTTCTCCCAGCAGTCTTGATTCCAGCTTGTGAATCATCCAGCCTGGCGTTTCGCATGGTGTACTCTGCATATAAGTTAAATAAGCAAGGCAGCAGTATCCAGCCTTGTACTTCTTTCTCAGTTTTGAACCAGTCCTTTGTTCCATGTCCTGTTCTGACTATCGCTTCTTGACCTGCATACAGGTTTTTTAGGAGATGAGTAAGGTGGTAGGTTATTCCCATCTCTTTAAGAATTTTCCATAGTTTGTTGTGATCCACACAGTCACAAGCTTTAGTGTAGTCAATTAAGCAGAAGCAGATGTTTTTCTGGAATTCCCTTGCTTTCTCCATGACCCATTGAAGGTTGGCAGTTTGGTGTCTGATACCTTTGCCTTTTCTAAATCCAGTTTGAACATCTGGAAGTTCTCAGTTCACATGTTGCTGAAACCTAGCTTAAAAGATTTCGAGTATAACCTTGCTAGCATGTGAAGTGAGCGCAGTTGTATGGTACTTTTAACATTCTTTGGCATTTCCCTTCTTAGGGATTGGAATGAACACTGACCTTTTTCCAGTCCTGTGGCCACTGTTGTTTTCCAAATTTGCTGGCATATTGAGTCCAGCACTTTCACAGCCTCATCTTTTAGGATTTTAAATAGCTCAGTTGGAATTATGTCACCTCCTCTAGCTTTGTTCTTAGTAATGCTTCCTAAGGCCCACTTGACTTCACACTCTGGAATGTTTGGCTCTAGGTGAGTGAATGCACCAGACCGCACTTATCTTTTGAGTCAATAAGACCTTTTTTGTGTAGTTCTTCTGTGTATTCTTGCCACCTCCTCTTTTTTTTTTTAAAGAAAAAATTTATTTGACTGCTCTAGGTCTTTAGTTGTGGCATGAAAACTCTTAGTTGTGGCACGTGGGATCTAGTTTCCTGACCAGAGATTGAACCGAGGCCCCCTGCATTGGGAGTTCAAAGTCATAGCTACTGGACCACCAGGGAGGTCACTTGCCACCTCTTCTTAAATCTCTTCTGCTTCTGTTAGGTCCTTACTGTTGTCTCTGCTTTATTGTGCCCATCCTTACAAGAAATGTTCCCTTGATATCCCCAATTTTCTTGAAGACATCTTTGTCTTTCTCATACTATTATTTTCCTCTGTTTCTTTGCATTTTTCATTTAAGAAGGCCTTCTTATCTCTCCTTGCTATGCTGTGGAACTCTGCATACAGTTGGGTATGTCTTTCCCTTTCTCCCTTGCTTTTTGCTTATTTCCTCAGCTATTTGCAAAGCCTCCTCAGACAACCACTTTGCCTTCTTGCAGTTTCTATTTCTTTGGAGTGGTTTTGGTCATTGCCTCCTCTGTCCATAGTTCTTCAGGCACTCTGTCTACTAGATCTAATCTCTTGGATCTGTTTGTCACTTCCACTGTATGATCATAAGGGATTTGACTTAGGTCATACCTGAATGGCCTAGTGGTTTTCACAACTTTCTTCGATTTAAGCCTGAATTTTGCAATAAGGAGTTCATGATCTGAGCCACTGTCAGCTCCAGGTCTTGATTTTACTGTGTGTATAGAGCTTCTCTATCTTCAACTGCAAAGAATATGATCAATCTGATTTTAGTATTGATCATCTGGTGGTGTCCATGTGTAGAGTCGTCTCGTGTTGTTGGAAAAGGGTGTTTGCTATAACCAGTGTGTTCTTTTGGCAAAACTCTGTTAGCCTTTGCCCTGCTTCATTTTGTACTCCAAGGCCAAACTTGCCTGTTACTCCATATATCTGTTAACTTCCTACTTTTGCATTCCAGTCCCTGTGATGAAAAGGACATCTTTTTTGGTGTTAGTTCTAGGAGGTGTTGTACGTCTTCATAGAACCAGTCAACTTCAGCTTCTGTGGCATCAGTGGTTGGGGCATAGACTTGGATTACTGTGATATTGAATGGTTTGCCTTGAAAACAAACTGAGATTATTCTGTCGTTTTTGAAATTGCACCCAAGTACTGCATTTAGGACTCTTGTTGACTATGAGGCCTACTCCGTTTCTTCTAAGGGATTCTAGCCCAGTAGTAGATTTAATGGTCATCTGAATTACATTCTCTCATTCCCATCCATCTGAGTTCACTGATTCCTAAGATATATTAATTCTTGCCATCTCCTGCTTGACCACGCCCTATGTACCTTGATTCATGGACCTAACATTCCAGGTTCCTATGCAGTATTGTTCTTTACAGCATCGAACTTTACTTTCACCACCAAACACATCCACAAATGAACATCATTTCTACTTTCGCCCAGCTGTTTGATTCTTGCCGGATCTATTAGTAATTGCTTGCCGGTCTTCCCCAGTAGCATATTGGACACTTTACAACCTGGAGGGCGTGCATCTTGTGGTGTCTTATTCTGCTTTTTCATACTGTCCTTGGGCTTCTCCAGGCAAGAATACTGGAGTGGTTTGCCATTTCCTCTTCCTCTGGACCACATTTTGCGAGAACTCTTCACTATGACCCTTCCTTCTTGGGTGGCCCTGCATGGCATAGCTCATAGCTTCACTGAGCTATAGAAGCTCCTTTGCCATGACAAGGCTGTGATCCATGAAGGGGTCTTGCCTGCTTACTGTTCCTCAAATACAGTAGGCCTTTTCTACCTCAGGGCCTTTGCACATGCTATTCTCGCAGCCTTTACTGCTCTTTCTCTGTGTCATTACATTGCTCTCTCACCTTCCTCAGGTATTTGCCCAAACATTTTCTCAGCAATCCTCCCCTGACTACCCTGTTTAAAATTGCTATTTTCCTTTCCCCTTCACCCTGGAAACTCAATATCCCCCTTTTCTGCTTTATTTTTCTCTACACTGCACTGCCATATAATCTTCTAGATATTTATTTCTAAATATTTTTTGCCCCTTATCATTCTCAACCAGAAAGTTCTGTGAGGGCTTGGATTTGATTTTGTTCACTGTTATATTTTGTGGAACCTAAATAAGACCTGTTACATAGTAACCATTCCATAAAAATACCTTGAGTGGAGCTGTTCAGGATTGGAGATGACTCATGCTAGGTCAGTCAGTCCCAGTCAGAGCTTATTGTGGACCTTTTGTGTGAATTCCTGAGAGGAGACATTTCCTTGTTCGCCCTGGACTCAGTGTCAGATAATCCAGAGGCTGGGGATTCTGTTGCCATCTCACTATTGCATGGTATCACGCGGGCTCTGAGTTGCCTACAGCAGACACTTCTTGCCCCAGATATTTACTGCTCTTCCCCAGCTGGGATTTTTACACCCTTACCCCATGGATAGGCTTGACCACGTGACTTATTTTTAGCAATTGGACGTGGGCACAAGTGATGTGCCTCACTTCCCAGCAGAGATGTGAAGGGCCAGCTTGTGGGGTGCTGCTTTGATACTTCCCCTTTGTTAGGAGTATAGCAATGCCCCAGAGAGAGGTTGGCCCAAGTCTTAGAGGAAAGATCACATGTTACTGAACTGCAGCCAGCCTGCGCAAAACAGGAGTGAAAAATAAACCTTGAGAAGTGTAAACTACTGAGATTTAGGGTATAACATCATCTAAGCTGATTCAACACTTCTCCTAGTTTAAGAACAAAATGTTTATTAAAGGATATTTGGTGGCCTGGAGGCTCTCCAAGAAGGCTGGCTTTGGAGACTCTAAAGCCAGGAATAATGTCTGAATATCATTGCAGGGCTATACCAGCAGAGAGATCTGCCCACGGCTGCCCCTTTTGAATACAGACTTAGCAACTCAAGCCAGTGATGGGGCCCAGAGTCTCTGGTATTGCTGTCTCTGCAAACCGGACCCTTCTGCCACTAACTTTGGCGGATGATGGCTTTCATAACCCCTTGACTCCTTCTGTTGTTTTCTTCTAAACTGAGGTCTCTGGCAGAGCCTAGGTTACACACCTGTGTTCCTGCTATGAAAGAGGCTGGGAGAGCAAATTTCTTGTTTCTCCTCAAGAAGTCAAATGTGGAGAATTACTGAAACATAGGGAGGATGTTGAGAAGTTAATGTGGGTGATCACGAGGTCTGAGAGACACCAGTTTGAAGCCTGAGAATAGAGCCAACAGTGAGGAATTGGAGGTGAGAAACAGAGTGACAGGTACTGTCATTTAAGGCCTTGACCAAGTCAGGCTTTAGGTCTCCTGTGGACTCGTCAGCTGTCAGAAGGGTGCATTTCCAGTTTTGCTGAGGCCAGCAGGAGTTGGCCTTACTGACTCTTGCAACAAAAGGAGTCCTGATGATTCATGTCTAGAATGGATGGGCATCACCACAGTGGGCTGGCAGTGCCTTCTTGGCTCAGACACTGGGAAGTTTTGTTGCCCTTGGATATGAGGAAATGAGGACAGAGGCTGATGGTCATGGGAATGGCTGCTCTGACTAGGTTTTGGTTTTCTGGCCTGGAGAGCCGTCAGTTCTCAGATACAGCAGGCAACTTGTTCCCACTTATTACAGTAACCAGGATGGGTGAGATTACAGAGTGGCCACCACATCTACAGCAGATACTGCTAGGTGCTTGTTCAATATTCATTCTTCTTTTTGTAAGTAATAAGAATAAACATTTGTAGATTGTTTGCTATGTATTAGAGACTATTCAGACTCTTTACCCATATGAACTCATTTAATCCTCCCAAGAAACCTGTGAGAAAGGTACTGTTACTATGCTTAGTTTACAGATGAGAAAACTGAGTCACAGAATAATTACCTAACTAAGTCACAAAGCTAAGTAAATAAAGGAGTAGGGTTTTACACCCAGGCCATCTGGCTCCACAGTCTGTATTTAACCTCTACACCACACTTGCTGATTTTGTTTGACTCAGGAATGTGTCCAAGTAGGACTGCTTTCCTGGGTTCCCTTACAGTTAGAAGAGACTATGTGACGTAATTCTGGCCAATGACTTGTATAGAAGTAGGTGGGCTTCCAAAACCATTTCTTTAAAAGGAGGTTGACTCAGTCGGTATGCCCCATTTTGCCCTTAGTTTCACTTTCTCCTCAGAATGTACATGCAATGCTGGAGGGAGAGCAGCCATTTTGTGATCATGAGTTGACAATTGTGAAGAAGAAAGCTACATTGCTCAGCAGAAAGAAGGAAGATACCTGGGTTCCAGCCCCAAATTTACTACTTCCAGACTCCCAGTTACATTTGAAAAGTAAAATCACTAATTTTTAATGCTGCTATTTAGTGAGAGTTTCAGTTATATGAGGGAGAATACAATCCCCACTGATTCAGTATTTCCACAATTTCTCTCCTATACCATTTTGACAGTGTCTTTAATCTGCCCACCAGTTACTGAGGGACTGCTCCTCAGTGTCCCAGTTCCTTTGTTTATTGTCACATACCTGCAATATGTCTACGAGTTCAGTGTTGGGTAGTGTGGAGTTTTTTGTTTTTGTTTTTTTTAATTGTATGACATGGCCCCATCTCAAGGAGTTTAGAGAACATTAATTAACCCAAAGGAATAATTTGTTTCAAGATGTTAATGGATGATAATGGCTTGATATGTTTTTCCTAACTTTGGATGTTACTGAATTTTTTTATGTTATTGACTTTTAATTAGACTCTGTCTCTTCTCTCTTAAAGAGAAGACAGGAGCGGGGGCAGGGTGATATGCAAAAGCCTATCTATTAGGAAAGATGGCTTTGTATGGTATTCCTCTCAACACCAGCTATATGTCATCTACAAAATCACCTGCAGTCACATTCAGTGAGCTTAGACTTGATAGATAGCCACTCAAGAGAAAAACAGATCAACTGAAAATACTTTGTCTCCCCTTCCCTTATTTATAGGATTCAAGACGCCTCCAGTTTCTAAAGTCACTCCCCTGGGACTGTGTAACTGAGCACAGAGCAGTTTGGCTACTCCCCAAATTGGCTACTCCTACAGAACCCTGCTTAAAAGGAAGTGACTGATAGTGGCATCCAGCCAATGCTAATTGGTGACAGAAATGACATTTCCCTCTGATTCCCTCAAACTTACTGTCTTTAGATTTCTAAGTGGATTCAACTGTGCACACAATGGGACTTGCCTATAAGCTTTCTTTCTAGTTTGATGGGAAGATTTCAAGAGTGGTGGAGGTGTTAAATTAAGATCATCTTACTGTTTTTTTTTAGTGATTTTAAGTGTTTGTGACTTTCTGGGATACAATTAGGGTATAGTCTGAAAGCTGTATATAATGATAAAACCAAAACCAATTAGTAGGTTGTTTAACGCAGTTAGAGGCTGTCTGCAGGCTAGCAGCTTTCCTTTGCTAAATCCTGTTAAGATGCAGTGGGTTCTATTTTGTGCAGAATGAGCAGGCTGCCATGACAACTGTCTGTGAATATTATTTCAATATTAGTCATAGGTTTCCAGTGTTTGCCTCCGGGTCCAACGTTCATTCTAAAACCCAGATGCACATCTATTCTTAAAGGAGTTCTCCTGGACGTGTTTACAAAAAACAAAAACAAAACAGTTTCAGCCGGCTGTTAATTTTTTTTTCTCTTTTTGAAGAGAAATTTGAATGAATTCACACAATTGCATATTGTAGATTTTATTGCTGTTCTTTTCTTTGGAAAAGGTGAGTTGGGTATGAATTTTTATTGTGCTTGACTGTAGATTTGATTAAGTAGATTAAATAGGAGCCTGGAGATTACTCATATTGCCTTTAGTTACATGCCCACCTGAACTCTCCCTGTTGCTGGGAGAAGAGGATGTGTGAGCTGCCTAGGCCTGTGTTGTGTGCCTAGCCCTGGGCAGTCACTGTTGCTTGGCAAGTGGGCTCATGCTGATTGAATTAAGCCAGTTCAATCTCACACTTAGAGTGGAGGGTGGTGTCAATCCCATGCAAACACAGGGCTTAGTATAGGGACAGAGTTGAGCTCAGAAAGGAAAATTGGGGTACTATTGTAAGGGATCAAGGGGCAATACTTGTCGGTCACCTGGTTAGGCAACAGAATGTTGGGCAAATAATATTTATTGAATACTAACTATAAGCCAGGCACTACTCAAAACTGCTTCACAAGTGTATTGGTTAGAGAGTGTGTTTGGCTGCATGTGATGAGGTAAGTGAAATAACAGGGACTTAATGCAGAGGGGTTGGCTTTTACCTCAGGTGACATTAAGTCAGGAAAGAAGCCACTTCACATCATTTGTGTCCCAGGCTCTCCTTCAGTCTTTCTGCATTATCATTCTCAGCAATAGCCTCTTGTCCTAATGCACTCAAAAGGGCTGCTTCTCCTCTAGGCATTATGTCATAGTTCCAGACACAATGGAGGAAGGGTAAAAGCAAAGGGCTCCTGACAGCTAAGTCTTATCCCTTTTTTTTAAATCAGAAAAATGGCTTTTCTGGGAGCCTCAGGTTTCTCCTTACATCTCATTGGCCAGAACAGAGCACATGACCACTCCTAACCGCTGGGGATCCTAGAAAATGAAGTTTTGGTGGCTGGGCCCATTGCCATCGAAAGCAAAATTAGGGCTTTATTGATATGGAAGAAAAGGAGGATAGATACTGGCTAGGCAACTATCCGTGGCTGCCATAATGTATATGAACCCATGTATTCCTTATATCAACTCAGTGTGAGCAGTGCTATTACTATCTCAGTTTATAAGAAGCAGACATAGAGGCTATGTAATTTTCCCAAGCTCACAACTGTTAAGTGGTGGCTGTAGAAAATGACCCCAAGCAATCTGACTGTGAAATTGAAGTCTCTGATGCTCCTAAGCACATCTTCACCCACAGACCAGGCCACATTTCCTCTCCAGGATGTGTATCCACTCAGGAAATGTAGGCCTCTCCTAGAAATGGTAGCTAATATCTGTTTAGCACTTTATAGTTTATGAAGGATTTTTCACTTAGATTTTTCCATTTAAATACTATCCCCATTTTTAAAATGAGAAGGCACTCAGAGAAGTAATAAATATTTCCTAAGGTACCCGGCTTGTATTAGTAAGTGACAGAGCTGATATTTCCTTGAAATTGCGAGAATTTACTCCTGGTCCCCTTTCCTAACCCTCCTATTCTTCCATGCACAGAGACTTTTTTAATTTTTAAAATTGACAGTACTTTTCTCCAGACCCTATATTAACTTTACAGCCTTCTTCGGAAAAATAGTGAGGAGAAATCTTGAATCTGTCACCAGCTAGTTTACCTAGTATCCATTTCACATAACCACACCAGCAGAAGCATGGCACATGAGGCAGACATATCAATTTAGTGGTGAGAAACAGAAGCCTAAGTGGGGAGGTTATTTTTATCTCATGTAATATAAAATCCAGAGCTTCATTCGAAATGTATGTTCATTACAAATAGCTCTTATCTCCCTGTTAAAGTAAGAGAATCATTAAACATGTAGAATTTTCCTGTTCTTAGTTACATCAGGTTAATTTGAATACATATCCTTAAAACTGTTTTGTAAATCAGACTTATGAAGTAAGAATAACAATCCACCTCACTAAGGCAAATTAGTGAGGTTTTAGTACATTACTGATACATCAGTTTGCTTATGATTGTTATTTCTTTCATTCTTTCCAAATATTTGAAATCTTTGGTTTATGGCATTGTTTCATTTATACATCACAACATTCTCATGTTCTGCTGATACTGAGTTGACCGTGAAAATCACAAAAGCATTGTAGAATATATTTGACTTTAAAAGCTGTGGAAGAGTGGGTTGAAAAAGAAATAGAGATTAAAAAAAACATACTGTGTTACAGAGTAGTGCCTCTCAAAGTATTCTTTACTGTCCCTTGGGAATTCATTAGAACTCCAGATTCATGAGCCAACTCCAGACCTGCTGAATCAGAACTTCTAGGGGCTGGGCCCAGGCATCTGTGTTTTAACAGGGTCCCCAGGTTGTCTATAAGCACATCAGAGTTTGAGAAACACTATTTTAGAGAGTTTTATGTAAATGAATAACTTTTGCCCTTTTGGGGATATTAGTGAAAGTACTAACTTCAGCTTTAGTAAACTAAGACTTATTGTGTGTGAGTCGCTCAGTCGTGTCTGACTCTTTGCAACCCCCATGGACTGCAGCCCACCAGGCTCCTCTGTCCATGAGATTTTCCAGGCAAGGATACTGGAGTGGGTTGCCATTTCCTTCTCCAGGGGATCTTCCCAACCCAGGGATCGAACCCAGTTCTCCTGCACTGCAGGCAGATCCTTTACTGACTGAGCTACTTAGGGGTTTCAAGGGAAACCCCTAAGACTTATTAAACCCTAGTTTTTCCTTTGAAAGTCCCTAAATCATAGAGTCCACTTATGTACTCCAGGGTCTAGAACAGTGCCTGGCATACAGTAGGTGCTCAACAAATATTTGTTGGATGAATATATGAATTAAACCAAGACAAGAGTAAGTATTCGTAAACAAAATTCTCTAAAAACCTTTCCAAAGCCTTCACCATAAACTTGTGGTCATCTGAGGCGATACTAACAAATGTTTTGAAAAGAAAGCCATGGGTATTTCCTAGGCCTTGCTTTAGCTAATAGTTTCACCATTCCTCCAATAAGCCAACTGTTCTTTGTTCTCTGTGTTCATGAAAACAAACATGGTTGACAGGAGGTAATGGTTGGCACAAAGTAAGCTTGGAGAATGTGGAAGCCACCTTCCCAGTAAGCAGGAAGTGGTTCTCTCATCCAGGTTGTGTTGGTCACATTCCATTGGCAGGTACAGTCATACCTGCATTCATCATTATGGAGTTGCCAAGGCAACCTATTAAAGAGTCATTCTAGAATCTCCATCTGGAAAATTCCAGATGAGGCTGAGGGCTCCTCTTCAAGTAAGATCTGTAAGCGTGATGATGGATTGTGTCCTGAGTCTGCAGGTCTGGCTAAAAGATTCAGCAACCAACAACGTGAAAATCTAGGAGTTTTACTTTCCTTCAACCTGTGTGGAACTGGTAAAACTTAGAGGGAAGGATAAGAACTCTTAAAGGAGCAGATAAATTGAATGAAATCTGGGTAGACATGGAACCATATGTTTTTCCTCTGTTTAGTTGTTTGGCCAACTCTAGTAGAATTAATGTTTTATGTATTGAGTTTGTCATACTTTAGTGTATGTTGTATTGACGCTGTCTTTATTAGGGTAAAATTGGATCACTTTGATGTAATGGGACGAGTACTGGACACCAAGTCATAAGACGATGATATTGGGAGGCTACTTAACGTCTCTGGGCCTGACTTCCTCTCTCAGAAAATGAAGGGCCTTTCTGAACAAGTCCAGAGGACCAGAGTATCTTACCACGTCACAGCCTGGTGCAGGGCTCTGGGACGTGACCCTTGTGATGATCTTGCAAGGAGACTCCGCTGTCTGGCCTAGATCAGTTTTGCCCAATTCCCAGTGCTTTGACATGAGAGGGGATTGTGTAAATGTATATTCTTTGTTTCACTTTTGTCTTTAAATGATGGATTATAGCTCCTGCCAAAGGGAAAAAAAAAGTAAGGAATTACCATTGCTCTGCCATTGACTCATGCTAGATGTCAAACAAACACAATAACAAGCTAAAAGAGCAGCTTGTGGCAATATTTAAAAATACCCACAACTCTCTAAATAAGAAGCAGTTCTGATAAGACTATTTGGAATTCATGCAAAACACCAAACACCCATAATTCTGAAAATCTGAATTGTACGTGTTTGCCAAGGTTATTTACTTCTGTGCATTAATTATAGATAAAGGTATATTAGATTCAATGATAATATGTATATCCCTTGGTTTATAGATACTCCTCTCTCCTGAGCCTCTTCCTTTCCAGATTGTTCCTTTTTTAATCTCCTTTGTTTTCTCCCTCCTCCTCATTCCCTTTAAATGTCTCTGTTTCTAGGCATCTGATTTTGCCCCTGTTGCCTCTAACATTACAAGTGCTCCCTATTTTATCTTCTCTGATTACTTTAACTATTATCAATAACCTGATAACCTCTTTAATCAGAATCTGCAGACCTGATTTATTTTCTGGGCTTTAAAAAGAGCCTCTACTGAGGGTGTGGAGAAAAGGGAACCCTCTTACACTGTTGGTGGGAATGCAAACTAGTACAGCCACTATGGAAAACAGTGTGGAGATTTCTTAAAAAACTGGAAATAGAACTGCCATATGACCAGCAATACCACTTCTGGGCATACACACTGAGGAATTCAGATCTGCCTATACATTTTAACTTGTTAGGGTGTCACTCACTAGACTGTAAATTACTAGAGGGCAGGCACCATGTGTGTTTTGTCCGCCCTTGTACCCTCAGGGCGCAGTGCAGCGCCCAGCACCTGGTAGATACCCAGTGAGCCTTGTTGAAGATGTGATGGAGTCATCTAGTATTCCAAACTAGAGACTTTGGAATCCTTATCAATGCATCTATCCCCCTTGCTCCCTATACCCAGTCTGGGACCAGTGGGTTTATTTCCTAAAAGGCTTTCACATTTGGCCTCTCCTCTCCATTTGGAGAAGGAAATGGCAACCCACTTCAGTATTCTTGCCTGGAGAACCCCAGGGATGGGGGAGCCTGGTGGGCTGCCGTCTATGGGGTCACACAGAGTCGGACACGACTGAAGCAACTTAGCAGCAGCAGCTCCATTTGCACTGCTACTGCTTTAATTCAGCCCTTGTCATTGATCTCCTGGATCATTGGAGGCGCTTCCTCATTGGTCTTCCTCTGGCTGGCATTTCACTAGGTCATTGCCATGTGACCCGCAGAGTCACCTTCCTGAGGTGTGAATCTAATGAGATTACTCTCAGGCTCCTCTTCACTTAATCAGAGTTTGCAATCTGGCAGCCTCACACTGGAGTCTATACAGTGTTCTGAGAAAGTGAGAATTAGTGCTGCATTTCATTGATTTTGAGAGACACATTTTTTCACATTTTAGCACCTCTGAAGTTGGAATGTGCCTTAAAATCATTGGTGTGTCACAGTTTGATGAGTTGCTTTTTTGTTTCTTATTGGTACATAAAATAATGATACACCTTGTAATCTAAGGCATCTTAAGTTTGTAGAGGTATACTCATACTGGCATTTAAAAATACAGAGATTTTACATAAAAGTATGTTCAGCTTCTCTTGAAAAATTACAGTGGGTAGTGTTGGATTGGGATTTCTGGACAACTGCTGCCTCATTTAGATAGAAACTCTCTACAATGTCCCATCATCTCCACCCAGGCCGCTTTACTCATTTCTGTTATGTACTCCAGCCCATGTCAGCATTTGAAATTGCAGTCTCTGACTGACAGATAGAAGTATGAATTCTTTGCTGTGATTTATGAGAACAGTCACAGTTGGCAACAGTCTACCTCCTCAGGTTCACATCCCCATCTTCTGCTGTATATATTCTACCCACCCCAGTCTCAGGAAACATAACTCAAATGTACCATGCTCCCAATTTCCCTGGAGTGCCGTTCTCTACCTTGTATGCTCTAGGAAATGTCTCCTGACTTGTCCTGGCAGGACTCGTATCCTTCTGGGCTCCGGTAGTACATGGCATATCTTTGTATGCGATCTTGGGTGGCCTCAGCCTGTAGTGGCTTGAAGCAGGATTTTGGTTCCCAGCCAGAGACTGAGGCTGGTTATAGACAGTGAAGACACCGAATCCCAGCCACTAGACCAGTGGTCAGTGACAAGGCCCTGGCTCTTTGGCTCTGCAGAAAAGAATTCACACGAAAATGGAAAGTAGTGAAACAAGTCAAGTGTTTATTAGGTAAAAGGGTATGGTACATGTGGATAGACACATGAGCAGGCTCAGAGAGAGTTGTGCCCTCCTGGTGGTTTGAATCACTTAAAAAAAATTATTTATTTTCCTTTTGGCTGCACTCGGTCTTTGTTGCTACTCGCAGGGTTTGTCCAGTTGTGGCAAGTGGTGGCTCCTGTGTAGTTCTAGTGCACAGGCTTCTCGCTGTGGTGGCTTCTCTTGTTGCAGAGCACGGGCTCTAGACATGCAGGTTTAGTAGTTGTGGTGCAAGGGCTCAGTTGCCGCGAAATATGTGGGATCTTCCCAGACCAGGGATTGAACTGGTGTCCCTTGCATTGCAAGGCAGGTTCTTAACCACTGGATCACCAGGGACGCCCCTTGAATCACTTTTGTGGGGCATTCCTTTCAGGTTTCCTTTGGCCAATCATTTTGATTTGTCTGGTTCTGAGTCTGTATTTGGCATATCTCACAATCCTCTCATGTGTGCATGCTCATCTCTTAGCCAAGATGGACTCTGGTGAAGAGGCTTATGGGAAGTTGACATCACTTACTGTGAGGTGATGTCCCCTCCCTTTTCTTCGACCTCCAAGGAGCCTTTCTGCCCATGTGTAGTCAGGGAGGTCTCCTTGACTTTGAGGATTAGGAATATGTGATCTTTTATCACTTATCTGGGTAGGGCCCAACCTCCTCCTCCATCCCGCTTTTACGTAGTTTCTGTCCATTGCAGAGAAACTATTCAGCCTGGGGCATGTCTGTCTCCTGCCTCATACCTACACCTCCTGTCTTAAAATTATTTGTGGATGGCCCGTGTCCCTCATTACACTATGAACCTGGTAGGGTTCATAAATGTATTCATTTTTGTATCTGCCTCATAGCTGAAACTTGCTCAGTAAGTGTCTGTTAGGTAAAGGATGGATGGGTTGCGTTTTCTCACTGGGGTCTCTGTTTTTTGAGTTTTGCCCATGGACAGCTAAAAGTGAAGTCCAATGCTTCTGGCGTTGCTTTAGGAAGACCCTTGGCAGTCATAGTCAGCCCATGGGGACTTTAATGTCTGCAGACCCAAAGGCACTACAAGGGCAGCTCTGAAGTTTTTTAAAAAATTTATTTTTAAATTAGTGTACAGTAAAACCGACTTGTACAGTTCTGTGAATTTTAACACTTGGGTAGGTTAGTGTCACCTCCACCATAATTAGGATACAGAACATCGCCTCCAAAACTCCTTGCTCTTCCTTTGTAGTCACATTCTCCCTCACCCCATAAACCTTGGCAGCCATTAATCAGCTCTCCATTACTACAGTTTTGTCCTTTTGAGAATGTCATATAAGTGTACTCAACGTTTTAAGCCTGACTTCTTTCAGCATAATGCCTTTGCGATTCATCCAGGTTGTCTTTATCAGTAGTTTGTTCCTTTTTATTGGTAAGTAATATTCCATTGCATTGCTGTCCTGCAGTTTGTATATCTGTTCACCCACTGAAGGACATTCGGGCTGTTTTAAGTATTTGACCATATGAACCTGAGTACAGATTTCTGTATGAATATAAGCTTTCATTCCTTTAGAGTAAATATCCAGGGGGTTGCTATGTCATATGGCAAGTACATGTTCAACTGTATGAAAGACTATCAAACTAGTTTTCATAGTGGCTGCACTATTTTGTATTCCCACCAGCAAAGTATAAGAGTTCTAGTTGCTCCATATTCTAGCCAGTACTAGGTATTATTAGAGTTTTAAAAAAATCTAATAGGTGTGCAGTGTTAGCTCACTGTGCTTTTGATATGAATTTATGCTTCCTTGAATCCAGGCTGAGGAAATTGTAGGGAAAAAAATGGTTAACTCACCATCAGTGTGGCAGTACTTCAAACTCTTATCTTCTCAGTATGCCTTCTGCTGTTTACTTTCCAGAGTCTTTGTGGTACATATTTATTGCTGTATAAAAAATAACAAAAACCTAGAGGCTTAAAATGCACAGTTATGATCTCACAGCTTTTGTGGGTCATGAATCCAGGTGCAGTTTACGTGGGCCCTCTATTTCAGGGTCTCTCACAAGCTGCTGCAGTCAGGGTGTCAGTTGAGCTGCAGTCATCTTAAGGCTTTACTGGGGGAGGATCTGCTTCCAAGCTCACATGGTTGTTGGCAAGATTCAGTTTCTTGAGGTCTGTTTGACTGAGGGCCTCAGTTCCATGCTGGCTTTTGGCCCATGACTTCCCTCAGTCCTGTGCCATGGGGGCCTCTCCAGTATAGCAGATTATTTCATCTAAAACACATGAGTTGTGAAGGCAATAGAGAGAGTCTGCTTACAGGACAGAAAGTCACAATCTTTCATAACTTAGTCACAGAAGTAACAGCCCAACATATTTGCCATATTCTGTTGAGTAGAAGTCAGTCACTAGATCAGGCCTTACACTGAAAGGGGGAGGAGATTACACAAAATCATGAACACCAGGAGGCAGGGATCATTGGGGGCCATCTTGAAATTTACCAGTCTTCAAATAGCTGGTCCACGGATTCTGTCCAGGTTTTATAGCTTAATTCTATGGGAGAGATAGGGTAGAGTGTCCTTACTCTGTCTTACTCTTTCATTTGATTTATGAACATGCAAGGTTAATTTAAGGAGTTTTGTTTCTTGAGTCAAGCCATCTCGGACAAAGCTAGGGTTCGATTGTTGTTGTTCAGTCACCCAGTCATGTCTGACTCTTTGTGACCCTGTGGACTGCAGCACGCCAGGCCTCCCTGCCGGGGTCCAGCCTCGGCAGGATCCAGGGGGTACCCTCAGGATGAACGGCGTCGGCGAGAGAGAGAGAGAGACGTGAGACTAGCCTTGATGGGGCCAAGTCCGTGTTTTATTTTTTGACAACTCGTTTTATACCCTTTTACAGAACGTTTTCAAGGTACAAGATGCTTACTGATGATTACACAGGATTAGCATTACATCATTTTGTTTTTTAGGAAAAGCAGGATTTTTTTGCTTTCTAAATTCTATAGCAATTGTTAGCATATTATCTTTGAGGCTCTTAACATTCTATGCAGATCAGGTGATTGTAAACCTATTTTCCGTTTTTATGGTGACCTTAACTGAAAGGTAACAGGGTCATAGAGAAGTAATACAGAGTAGAATTATATTCTTGTTAATACAAAAATTAATCTTTCTGCAAAAGTTGTCAGTTGCGTTTATCTAAGAAGTTTACCCCATACAGACTCTGCGGCTTCAGTGAGGCAGTTTCTACCTAGTACTCCTGGCTGACAATTAACAACCATCTCAATGTTACTACACTAGGGCTAAGTTTTTATTTCCCTAGATCTTCAACTATATTAACAATGGTTTTTTTTTTTTTCTTTTTTTTTTTTTTTAACAATGGTTTTTATAACACAACCTTAGCACATCAAAGGCAAAAGTACAGCAAGCAAAACACAGCAAGTAAAACATAGCAAGCAAATCACAACCCAATAACCACCTATAGAATAATTTTCTTATGTTTTCCAATAGGACTCCTTTACCCCTTAAAAGGGCTCTATATCTATTAGGGCTTTTATATAATCAGGTTCTTTATGTTATTTTATGATTAGGATATTATAAGCAATCATGTATATTAGTACCAAGCGCATAAATGCATTTGGCTAACAAAACTACCAGCAAAGGAGTTTGAATTAAAACACTCCTTTCACCCTAAATAATTTCATAAAATACCACCACCTGGGAAACTTATTGATTAAAATTCTAAATTGATTCTTATTTGGGAAGAGATCGGGGAAGGCCTTCCTGCCTGTGTCAGAGAAATTAGGGAGTAGTCCATTGAGGCAGGCATCAGAAAGACAGATATCATCTTTAAGGTGAGAGCCGGGGGCAGCTTTCCGAAATCCCTGAAAACCTGATCTGCCTTGCCTATCAGGCTTTCTCCTCATGACCTTGTCATGGGTGGGATCTCGTGAGCTGGCCTTTTCAAAAAACCCCTGATAACCTGATTCGCCCTTGTTAGGGGCAGGGTCTCGTGAGCTGACCTTTTCGAAATCCCTGATAACCTGATTCGCCCTTGTTCGGAAGGTTTTTCTCCCCTATGGCCTTTCCAAGGGTGGGGTCCCGTGTGTTGGCTCCCGGCACCTCCCTGTCCCTCATGATCTCCCGAAGTTTGCCCAAGTTCATGTCCATTGCATTGGTGATGCCATCCAGCCATCTTATCCTGGTGGCTCAGGGTTAGATTACCAGTGGTTAAATTCTAATATCTACTAATATGCTGTTTATTAAGTGACAACCATGGAAAGCTCAATTTTTGTACCCAAGATGGAGCCTTTTCAATGATGAATTTATAAACTTATACACATGACAGCTATTTCAGCCTGTCATTGTGGCTGCTGACCAGGTGACCCCAGTAGACAGATGTGGCCGGCACTGGCCTTTATGAATTTATTTCACCTGATAGTGACTTATAACCCATCTTTGATTTATTTTAATAACTTTCTAATGACTTGGCAAATCTGGCCTCTCTTTTCTCCTACTTAATGTGGCTTTTCAATACCCAGAAATCATCCCTGGAAATAGGCTTGATCCTTTCTCTTTATTAAAATGTAAAACTACTTAGTATTCCTTCCCTCTCTTCAAAAGAAGCAGGCTCTTTAAATCAAGTTTCTTCAAATGTTTTTGATTATGAACTTCTCTCAGTGAAAGCTTTCTGAGAATGGACTTCTGATAATTATATTTATTTATATACAACTAATACTATTGAACTCATATTTTGTGTATATTACCAAAAATGTACATTATGAAAATAGAAAATTCAAAAAGAATTAGGAAATATGAGTTCTGTTACTTTGCTTTCTATTGTGCAACAGACCTTCTGGTTTTTGCTGTGGGGCAGGTACCTCAGTTTGGAGACTATTAGGTGCTAGGAAATCCCATGGACAGACTAAACAACAACAAGAGGTGCTCGGAAGTTGGGATTGGATGTGATTGCTTATCACTGGCCCTGAAATGGAGCAGGATCCTGTGGGGCTCTCTGGGGTATAAATCCTTTCTGCGTCCCCTGTTTCTTGTTTGTAGGAAACAGGCTTCATTCAGCCTCCTTGCTCTTCCCTGAGTTCCAAAGGCGAGGAGCTTCAAACAGTTGCTAATCAAGTGAGGGAATGCAGAAACTGGGGAGGAGCAGTCAAGAAACAATAATGCAGAGGGTCCTGGTTCCTCCTCAGGGGGTATACAGTATACAGATATCTCTGAGCTCTTCTGCAGGAACTTAGGCCCCACCCAGGTAGAAGATGGTAACTTCAGGCTGAGCACAAGCATCCTGGAACACCTCCCTGTTACTTCACCTCCAGCCAATCAGAAGAAAGTCTGAACATAGTGGAAGATAAGGAAGACTCTGACCCCTTCCCCAAATGATTCTCCCTTTAAACACTTTCATGGTTGAGCAGAGTCTTCAGAGTTGGTTTTTGGACACTAGTCCACCTTCTCCCCAGGTTGTTGGCCTCCTGAATAAAACAGCCTTTTTCGTGCTCGCTTCGGCAGCACATATACTAAAATTGGAACGATACAGAGAAGATTAGCATGGCCCCTGCGCAAGGATGACACGCAAATTCGTGAAGCATTCCATATTTTTAATCCTTGGATTCTTTTTCTAGGGATGTAATACGTACAAATAAAATGCCTTAGAGGAAAAAAAAAAAAACAGCCTTTTTCTTCCAACCACCACTCATCTCTTGAGCATTGGCTTTCGTGTGAGCTGCTGAGCCTTAGTTGGGACCAGCCCCAGCACTAGAGGGCTAGCTGAGAGTCGCCAGAGCTGGGAGGTCAGCCCAATCTGAGCTCCCCACCTTGGTGCTATCAGGTATTAAGGTATCAGGCGCCATGAGCGGGCAGACACTTAAGTTTAGTTGAAGTACTACTCACTCAGCACCAAGCAGAACTGCACACATCGTTTCTTCTCAATCTGTTCCCAAGTCCAGTTGTTTTGCCTGGATTCTAGCATATTTTCCTTGGCTGTGTCATGACCAATAATAGGAACTACTCATTAGAATGAGTTTTCCTTTATAGAAGTTGGCACTGTGGCCAGCTCCAGGAAGCTTGTGAAATAGTAGAGGTTTACCTGCAATGCCCAATTTCTCCCTTGTGAGAAAACCAGCCTTCTCTGTTCCTCTATGTCTTGCTATAGCTTGCTACTACCATAGACTAACCGAGTGTCCTGATTTGGGTTCCCTCAGAAGCTGACCCCAAGACAAGTGTTTGAGACCAGGTTTATTTGAAAGGTGAAGGGAAACTCAGTAGGGGAGTGGGGAAGTGAGAAAGAGAGACCACCAAGACAGCCAAGAAAGAGTCAGTGAATCCAGGCTCTAGAGGTAGTGCAGCCACCATTTTTCAGTCATAGCAGATGGACAGTTCTATCTGCTTATAAGTCTAATTGCAGCATTATAATTAGGAGCTCAGTTCTGATTTTTGTTTCACTGCTGCCATTGCACATCCTTGTTAGGTACATATCTACAGGAGTCATGTTTTTCTCCTTCACTCTTTTCTTCTGGTTAACTCCTAACTTCTGGCTGTGTAATCCTCCGGTCTTAGGGTATCACTTCTTCTAGAAAGCCTTGCTTCACCCTCCTCTCAGGAGTAGGGCTGTTTCTCTGTGCCCCCTGCCTGTCCTATTAGAGGTTTTGTCATACTGTATTGCTTTCATTTATTCATGTAATAAATATCTGTTATGTGCCTGATGTGTTTTAGGTTCCTGGTGCTTATATTCCAATAGCGGAGGTACTTTTATTTGTAGTTTTATTTTGATTTCTTATTTACCTGTGTGTTTGCCTCACCTAATCATATCCATTTTGTTCACCATTTATGTCCTTGTCCTTTCAACACAGTGCTGTCAAATAGAGGGAGAGCAATAAAAATGTGTTGAATTGCCTAGAAAAGCACAGTGCATCTTAGTTCAGAATGATTTGACATTTCTATGGCCTTTTCCAAGGAGGAAACTGAGCTCTCACCTTTCCATTGGCTATTTTCATATGACGCTGTGCCCATTGAGAGATAAATTGACCCACCTTGCCTGTTGGGGGTAGAAGTCTGTTATTGGGTGAGTTAACATTATTTTGCCCATTATATTTTCTTTTTTCAGGCTGGGAGAACACATCCCTGCCTAGCTGGAGGAAAGTAGGAGAGCATCTGTAGAGGCTGGCAGCTTCATTTTGCAAACACACAGGTGCTGATTGAAGCAGTATAGTGTAATTGATCTCGGATGGCCTTGGCCTGCCATGACTTGGAGTGGGGCTTGGGTTCCCAGCCAGAGATTGAGGCCAAGTAGCGGCACTGAGAGCACCAAATCCTAGCCAGTAGACCAGTGGTCAGTGACAAGGGCTTGGCCCTTCAGCTTTGGAGAAAAGAATTCCTACAAAGAAAGTAGTGAAACAAGTAAAGTATTTATTAACAGGAAAAAGAGTACAGTATGTGTGGATAAATACACGAGCGGACTCAGAGTCACTGAGTCGCACCCTCATGACAGTTTGAATTATTTTTATGGGACATTTCTTCCAGATTTCCTTTGGCCAGTCATTTTGATTTGCTTGGTTCACAGTCCATATTTGGTAAATCTCAGGATCCTCCCATGTGTGTGCAGGCATCTTTTAGATGGCAAGATGGATTCTACTGAAAAGGCGTCTGGGTAGAGCATTCCTTGGCATCACTCCTCTTTTGACTTTCCAAAAGCCTTTCTGCACATGTGTGGTCGGGGAGGTCTCCTCACTTTGAGAATGAGAAATATGTGGTCTGGGCAGGGCCCAGTCTTCTCCCTTAATTGTCCTGCTGTTCTTCTTATCTTGGAGTTTTAGTCCACAGGGAATGATTCTCAAATCATTTTACCCTGGGGCGGGAGGCCCATCTACCTCCTGCCACATAATGATTAAAAGTAGAGGTTCTAGAGTCAAAGTGCCTGAGTTCAAATCCCAGCTCTGCCACTCATTTGCTGTTGGACTTTGGGCTCCAGTTTCTAATGCATAAGTAAGAATAATAATAGTATATATCTCATAGAATAGTGTGTAGATTAAATAAAATTAACACCTTTAAAATCAACAAGTGCAAAAAACAAACAAACAAAAGAAAATCAACAAGTGCCTAAACATGGTAAGTGATCAATAAATGTTATTATCATCATTGTGATTTGTTCCCATACGTCAGTGCTGGTTCATTTAACAATTTGAGGCTGGCTACAGGACTCTGTGGTGCTCAAAGTAGCATTTCAGTGTTCTTCATACAGTGGAAAAATATGGTAAAGGTCTTCATTGTAAACAAACTCTAAATTTGAGACAAATCATGTAAAGTTCACAGCCAGTCCAATTTATGGTCCAGAGACTGGCTATTAAAACAAATCATATTAAAACACCTAAATCGTAAGTTCTTTCCTTCCTTTTTTTCTATGATTAAATATTCAGTGAGTACTCTAGGGGCAGAAAAATTTTCTCTTGCCCTTCTAGGTTCTTTGGCTAGTATAATAATTATATTAATATAAGACAGGTTCATAGGAGAAAAACAAATTTAATTCTGTATATACAGAAACCCTATAAACATATGAAGACTCAAAAGATAGGGAAGATCCCCTGGAGGAGGAAATAGCAACCCACTCCACTATTCTTGCTTGGGAAATCCCATGGACAGAGGAGCTGGCGGGCTACAGTGTAGGGGGTCACAAAGAGAACACGGCTGAGCGACTTAGCACAGGTGGACATACTCAGTTGGAGCTTCTATAACGTCCTGAGCTAAGGAAAGGGGTGGGAGTCTGGGAATACAGAGAAAAGGAAGGACATTTGCAGGAAGGCAGAGGAGAGATTTGGAAAACAAAGATTGCCCTGTTATGCAAATAAGTTTCTTAGGTAAAAAGGTATCTCTGGTAATAGTTCTCTTCCTGGTAGATGGCCCCTTTCCAGTGTAAATTTAGGCAGTTGAGGGGGAGGTAGAGAGCTTTTCCTGAATCTGCTGGATTTTTGATTGCCTTTAGCTCAAAATTATTCCTATGCCAAAATGGCATATTTTGGGTGGCAAAACCTGCTCCCCGTTCAAATGCTCTTATGCATTTGGAGGCAGAGATGCCAAGAGGAATGAAATGGATCCTTCTCCTTCAGGATTTCACATGTAAAAGGACAAATTACAGCACACTTTGGGAAGTTCTATAATTGGACACACACATGGCTTGGAGAGCCAGAAGACAGAATGACTAACTCCGCTTTGGTGATTTAGGAAAGGCTTCACACAGAGGAGGTGACATTTGAACAACTGTATCTAGACATAGGCATCATTTAATCACATGGCTTGAATAGGCATTTGGCTGGAAACCCAGCCGTATAGTGACATTGTCCATTATTTTGGGGGAGCCTGGGTAATTGTATTATCGTTTACAGTGCTTATGGCAGCCTTATCAGTTTCTAGTCTTGGAGCCTCTGCCATGGATACCTATATGGTTGGATTGCCTCATAATGAGACCTTCTGGTAATATTTAATAAGCTAACAGGAGTCCTGAAGCCCAGAACTGCCTTTTCAGTTATTTTTTAAAGTGACTCTATTAGATTAAATAGTAAGCTAGGTAACCACTTTACTGGATCTCCAGCGGCTCTCAATTGCAGAAAGGAATTGGCTAAAGAGCAACTTGGGTGGGGTTATGAAATACTTATGGCTGGAGACCTTTAAATCCTAGCTCAGGATGCTTAAGGCCAGTAAGCTCAAAAACGCATATGGTGTGTAACCAGCTGGGAAGAGTTTGGGAGGAATATTGCTGTTGGTGCAGCAGCAGGCAGCTTGAGTGAGACTTTAGGAGCAAGATCACTCACCCCTGAATTGCCTCCAAAGACAGCAGAACTGGGGCTGGTGGCATATAGTACTGACACTGGCACTTTAGTTTTTCAGTCATGTCTCCCTCCTCTTCCTTCTCAAACTCAGCAGAACCGCAGGTCAGCTTTCCACTTCCATTTTGGTGATGATGGGAGGTGAATCTCCCTCTCACAGATACATTTTTTTCCTTTTTTTTGACGGAGCAATGGGCTCATGTGACCACTGTGCAGAAAGCCAAACTCTGACAGCGGGTGTTTGTAACAAAATAAAGGTTTGTTGCAGGGCCAGGCAAGGAGAACGGGCAGTTCATGCTTCCAAAGACCCGAACTCCTTGATGACATTCAGGCAGGGGTTTTAAAGACTGTTGGGGCGAGGGTCACAGCATGCGTGATCTGCTTGTAGATCTTTCTTTGACTGGTTGCTGGTGAGGTGGCCGTGGGGTGTTTCAGGGATCTCCACCTTCTGATTCCAACCAGTGTGGGGTCTACATGCTTGTGGTCAGCATGGAGCCACCATCCTCCACTGGGTAAGGGATCTTAGTTCTGCAGAACAACTCTGAGATATGCGTCAGATTATCTGTATCCCTTTGGGAGGAACTAGGAGTCCTGTGACTCTGTTGTTCACATCATTAACTGCTTGCATCTGCTCTTTGAACTCAAGGAGGCTAGGAGACCAGGACCTTTTTCTACAAACAAGAAACAGGACATGGAGGGGCTTTTGTGCCTGGGAGGGCCCTGCACGGTCCTGCTCAGTTTCAGTTCTACCTTTTCTATGATACTCCTCAACTTCAGGGAAACAGATGCAGATTAAGAAAGGGAATAAAGTTTTGGATAGAGCGGTTAATCATAAACTCCACAGAGGAGCTTGGTTTTAGGAGGAGTCAGTTTCACGTTCTCCAACAAGCAGAGGAATAAAAATACGATAGACGTGAATTTGTAGTGCGGCACCCAAAGGCTACTCCCTTAAACCCGCGGATTTTCAAGTCCTAAGGAGGAATGTTTAGTGTTCCCACTTCCTTCTCTTAATTGTGCCCAGCTTACTATAATGTTTCCTGAAAATTATCCTCAGTTGACTTACAAGTCAGTTACTAAGTGCTTTTCTGCCCTTACTTACCAAAATTCATTCTGTATTTTGTACTGACCAGATTATTTATGCAAACAGTGGCTCGGTCTTGCCTATACGAAGCCTGGTCCCCTTGGAAGCAGTCATGTGACCAGAGCCCATTACTTGAGTGCTTCCCTTTATCTCTTTGCTGGGAACAGGGCAGGGTTGGGGCAGACAGCTGCAGCTTACAGGCCAGCGCAGCCTCTCCCAGATCTGCAGCTCTGGGCTCGTCTTCCAGGCTGAAGGGCAAAGCCTGTTTGAGTTATTTCTTTGTGTGTATGTGTATGGATTTGTTTTTTGATTAATCAAGAGCTCTCCCTGCACAGAGCTGTAGAGACTGAGATGTATGGGGAGTGTGTGTAGGGGGATGCTCCAGAGAGAACTGAAATTGTACCTCTTTTCTTTCAGATCACTACATCCCTCAGAGAAGTTTTTTCCTGATTTTGTTTCTCTTGAAGTGCCTGGGGTGAGGATAAACCTCTACATTGGCCAAGCAGAAGAAACAGGTAATATATTTGTTTGTTCTTAGGTATTTTGGGCAAGCAGAAGCCTACATTATAAACATACGTTGTATAGCAATGGAATGGGAACTGTGCACTCCTTGACGTTTATTTTATTGCTTTGCATTTTCTCAGAATGATTTTTCTCGAAGATGGTGATTGCAAATCAGTTGTCATTGTCTTAAAAAGATGTATAGGTGACTTTGCATTCTGAAGCAGTGTAGCCTATTTCAAATGAACTCAATATTTGGGAAAACTCTGTGGTCACTTGGGTGAGAGCTGAAAAATGAGGGAAGGGATACTTTGAGAAACTCTTCCAGACCCTTCATAGGCACTGCCCCCTGCACAACTGAAGATTCAGAAATTTTCCTTGCCCTCTTGTTGTTGCACAGGACCACAGGATTTGCATCTGTCTGTAAAAAAGGGACACGGAATCCCTTGCAATGTTCAAGATTTCTTTTTGGTGATTTCATGCTTCTGTAGATCAAATTGGATCCTGAAACCAAAGCACAGCTAACTTTTTGGTGGACAGACATTTTTTTTTTAAGCATTAAATAGAATGGGTCTTCAGTCCTGCACTGCTCAGCTGTGCCATGGAGTCTCATATTTAATTTCTCAGTCTCAGTTTTTTCATCTTTAATACAGAGTGATGATACTCCTTGAAAGTTGCTGTGACGATTAACTGGAATAATAGAAATATAAAGTATCCACTGTGCTGGGTAAATAGTCCCTTAATAAATAGTAGTGATTTTAACTGTTATTGTTACTGGTAAAGCATTTTTTCTTTACCAGTAATAATAAAAAAGCTCTCTTGGGGGAAAAGAGTCGATTTCTTTGTGAGTCTACAGTTATCCCAGAACCAGTAGACACCCACAGGATTTAGTCTCTGGGAGGTCCCTGGACAGTGCATTCTGAAGAAAGAGAGAAGAGCAAACAGGTTTTGTTTCAACACTTTGACCACAATGGGTGCCACTCATGCATGGCTCTTCTTAACCCCTCAGCTAAGAAGAATTGCTCTGTTCCAGTTGTGTTTGTCCATCATCGATCTTCTCATTAGTCTTTAGTACAAGTCTGTAAGGTAAGTGTTTTTATCCCTATTTTCTTATGAGAAAACTGAGGTGCAGAGGAATTACTGACTAGCTGAGAAGAATTTAAACTCTGGTTTGTCTGACTTCTAAACCCCAGTCTCCATTGGGCCAGCATTAGCAGTTATGAATGATAGGTGTTCTTGAAATACTCTACCTCAAGAGGGTCCCCTGCTTGGCTGTTTGGGAAAGAGTGAACACTAGCTTTTTCTTAGAGATTCATGTTAGAGATACACATTGATATTCAGAAGGTTCTTGGAAGTCCTGCAGTGAAGAAACCTGTTGAATGCTGCTTCTCCTGAACTTATTTGATAGTGGGGCTTTTTTTTTTTTTGGTCTAATTTCGAGAATCATAAACCACACAGGATTCTCCCACAAATGTTCTTTGGAAAACCTGGCACTTGGCCTAGCTGCCTTCTAATTACAGTCCTGTGTGGGAGAACAGCGCACACCCTCGGGTAGCTTCTGGTGGTCAGTATGGTTTCCTCGTTTTTCTTCCCCTTTCACGGACCCAGGCATAATCATCAGCTCAGTCTTACAGATTTCCCCTTATTCATTGAAGACCCCAGACAGGAGCACATGCTTACAGGGTTATACTGGAAGGGTGGTGGTGGAAGAGGCCCTTCTAGAGCAGTCTGCCAGGGACTTCTCTACCCCCTCTACGCCCCTTCGTCATCTTTAGTCCACAGACCTCAGGCTGTAGAACCTGTGTTTCAGCGGATGCCAAAAAGCATGCTGCAGCAGAGTGAGCCTCAAGAGGTGTCTGTGCTCTGTGCTCCTGCCTCATGCTCTGAGAGGGGAGAATTAAACAATTAGACATACTTACCTCCCACACTGGGGACTGGAGTTTGTTGCCAGTTGATGACTGTGGGTTCTGAATTTGGGGTTCTTGGGGCCAGAGCTAGAGTACAGATTTCTCACAGAAGTCAGCATCTCTAGGAAAAGCTGAGTTTCTTGCATGGGAAGCCATGCAGTTCACATCTAGATTGTCAGAGGTGGAGCAGAATCAAGGTCATGGTGGCTGAGGAAGGTGTGGGCATTCAGTAGAGATACACTTAGAAAGAAAATCAAGAATAAGTAAGAACAACTCAGGGAGGCTGGGCTAGTACTTGAAGGGTGCTTGGAGGCCAAGGTTGGATTGGCTCCAAGGGCCATCTTTTGTTCTTTCCTTGTATTTTTACATTGGGAAATGAATAGTGATTAAGATGAAAGGATCTGAACAATGTCAAACAGTCTCCACCCTCCAGTTCTCCCCGCTCCCTCTACTCCTCCCCCACCCCCCACAGTAGAAACCTTTTAGCAGAAACCTAGGAAGACTTTTCCTTTGGCAGATTATGAGTGAATGCCAATGATGAGTCACTTTTATGTTTATGCTTTAGAATCATCCTTGGTGTGTACTGGAAGGGGCAGCAGCACTGAGCAAGTTTCAAGCTGTTTTTTGCCAAGATCCACCTTTTTGGTGGTTTCTTATCACCGACCGTGGCATCCTCAGGTCTTGGTGAAGGCTGCAGAGACCCCCAGCCTCTTGAGCCAGAGAACCCCTTTCAGGCCCTAGGGCATCATTTCTTCAGACTCCTTTAGCACACTAAGTACTTATCTCATGCTGACAGAGGGCAGGGAATGGAAGGAGCTTAGATTGTCCCACATAATGGAAAATTCCCAGATCATTTTTATCAGCTTTATACCACCCAGGGTTGTCTTCAAAGGCACTTACACTGCTTTCAAACATGTATGATTGCAGTCTAGGTCGGGTAGTGTGTGGGAGTAGTGAGTGGCACCTGGCCATAACCAGCTCTTGTTTTGGTGAGAAATAAAATGGGATGACTCTTTTTTGTTTTGTTTTACCTGTTATCTGAGGAAATTAAATTATTACCAATTAATAATATAAAAATTCTAATAGCAAATTATTTTTTCTAAATAACCCCAAATTCTCAAACAATTATCATTTGCTTCTGTCATGATTTAAAATTTTTCTTTAAAAATGAATATATAAGTACTACCCATTTTCTGGTTTAATAAAAGACTTTTGTGTAATTAAATAGCATGTATTTGTGCATGAAATGATGGACTAATAATTACTTTCAGCATTCATTTTTTAAAGGGGCCTGGATTACAAATATTTATTCCCTTATTCATTCATTCATTCACTTGGCATTTTTCAAACACCTGCTATGTGAAAGGCACTGTGTAGGTGCCAGAGATTTCAAGGAGTATTTAAAAAGAAAGGTATCCATGGAGCTTACAGTCTAGCAGAAATATACTCAAGTTTGATGCTTTTTAGTTCTTAGTGAATCTTTTATATGAACTTTTGTTTGTTGTGTAATGAGTTGACTGAGGAGTGGCTGAGAACCAAATACCTTTAGAGAGAGAAATTTTTTTCCTGGGGAAAAAATTGAGTTTGAAGTATATCACTTCCTGTCATTGCATCAGTGTTGCCTACTCAGTGTCTAACTCTGTGTATTCATAAAACGGGGTAGAAAAAAGTAGTATAAAAATGGAAGCAGAGCCCAAGGGAGATATGCAGAGCAGTGTTTCTCAGACTGAGATATGGGGAGTGCTTGTGTCAAAGTCCCATGAAGGGTACATTTTTAATTGCAAATTCCTAGGCCCCCTTGGACTGCTTGAATCCAAGTATTGGCAGTAAAGCCTGGGAGTGTGCCTTTTAAAATAATCTCCCCTGGTAAGTTTTGCAGTACTCATGTAGGAGAGCATGGATCTAGGCACATAGAGAAACTCACTAGGACCAAATGTCCTACTTCAAAGGTTGAGGGAAAACCCAGCAGACATGCTCTCATAGGCACTGCAGATAACCTTTGAGAAATGTCTGAGGATGGAGAGAACAGAGGCAATGGATAAATAGTGCTTCAGTTTCAAAAACAAGAGAAGAGTAGATCCCAGAAGCCACTGCCTTATAAGCCTGACATGACCTCTGGAAAAATTCTGTTCCAAACAGATGGAGTCAGAGCATTTAGAGGAAAATATAATCACTAGGCATCATTGTGGGTTTGCTGGAACATTGTTTCCAGTAGAGAACAAGCTCTGCTGCACATTAGAATTACCTGGGGAGCTTTTAATACTCTTGATGCCCAAACTGCACTCAATACCAGTGAGATCAGAATCTCTGGGGATGGGGCCCAGGCATCACTATTCTTCAAATCCCCAGAGACTCTTAATTTGGTGAGGTGGCCTCTGAGCATTGAGAGTTTTAAAAGTTTCCCAGGTAATGCTAATATGCAACAGAGTTTGACAACCAGTTTGTCTATGTAATGTTAGGTAAGTATCTTGGTTTTCTTGCACTGTGTGTAAATTCTGGGTAATTTTAAAAGTCTCTGCGACCTTTAAAGCGGCTGCCCAGGTGGTGCTAGTGGTAAAGAACTCGTCTGCCAATGCTGAAGACATAGGAGATGCAGGTTCAATCCCTGGGTGGGGAAGATGCCCTGGAGGGTAGCATGGTTACCCGCTCCAGTGTTCTTGCCTGGAGAATCCCATGGACAAAGGGCCTGGAGGACTACAGTCCATGGTGTTGCAAAGAGTCAGACATGACTGAAGTGACTTAGTATGCACACATGCACCACTTTTAAATGTCTATGATTCTGTTACTAAATAAAAATAATGGCAAAGTGTTTTCCTTTCTTTCTTCCTCCCTCCCTCCTTTCTTCTTCCTTCCTCTCCTCCTCTTCTTTATCTTCTGCTGTTGCTGGCTAGCCTGGAATATGTGTGTGTATTTGTGTTTGTGTGTGTTGCTCAGTTATGTCTGACTCTTGCGACCCCATGGACTGTAACCCGCCAGGCTTCACTGTCCATGTATTTCCCAGGCAAGAATACTGGAGTGGGTTGCCATTCCCTTCTCCGGAGGGTCTTCCCGATCCAGGTCAAAGCCAGGTCTGCACTGCAGGCAGATAAGTTCTTTACCATCTGAACCATGAGGGAAACCCAGCCTGGAATGTAAGGTGTCAAATTATATATCTTAATTTCATTAAATTATTTAGCGAGATTTCCCAGTACATCTTATAGATAAATAAGTGGATACTTAGGATGGGTAAATTTGCCACCTAACTAAATGAATATGCTGGGAGAGTGTGACTGTAATGGGTCTTTACTAACCCTGGAGATTGGTCTGGAGTGGAATGCCACAAGGGTTTTCTGCCCTTGAAGCTGACCCTATTAACATTTTTTATTCATGATGTAGATAAGAGAGATGTAAGAAATGCCTATCGAATTTGAAAATAACCCAAAGTTTAAGAGAGTTAATTAATTCCATAACCCATAGTTTAGGAGGGTTAATTAATTCCATAATAGAATCAAGCCTAGCTCTGATCAGAATATCTGTTTATTAAGGTTATAGTTGTTTTAAAAATATTTCCATAATTCAGATATTTTGCTCATTTCTTTCTGCCCCTTTCTTTCATTGATTCACATTTTGAAGCTTTTAGTGTAGTACTAAAAGAAAAATAGGCAGGCTTGGCAGAGTCCCAAGTCAGTTGTTCTCTTTGTTACTATCAAGAAATGCAAATAGATTAGCTCAGCTGGTTTGGAGCATCATGAAATAAAGGAAGCATCATCCCACAAGTCATGAGGTGGGGTTACTACAGAAAGGAATTTAGTTGAAAACTCCCATGGGGTGATTGTGAAAGATCCAATATAGCAGTCTCAGCTAACCCATCAAAAGGCCTGGTGAGTATGAGGGCAGACTTTGGAGGGGTCTCAGAAATGCCTGGAGAGCTTGTTTGAAAAGGGCATTTTTCTAGGGAGGCCTTCAGCCTCTGTTTTTTTTAAGCAAGTATGCCAACTGATTCTGAGAAACAGTGTCAGAGAACTCATTCTCGACTAAAAAAGATGCATGGCATGAGAGTTGTGAGCTAAGTTTTATTTGGGGCAAAATGAGGACTGCAGCCCAGGAGACAGCACCTCAGATAGCTCTGAGAGACTGCTCCGAAGCAGTGGGGCAAGGTCTATATATAAGATTTTGGTGAATGGGGGGTTTAATGCAATCCAACACTTATTTTACAAAAGGTTTTCTGCTAGTCATGAGCTGATGTCATCATAAGGGGATTTAGTGCTTTTCTGGGCTTTTCTAGATATGAAGAGATGCAAGGATTGGGATCCTGAAATCAGTTCCTGAAAATATCTGACTACCTAGAGGCCTGTTCCACTAGTTTCCCTGGAGCACAGAGTGCCTCACTCTCCACCCTGAACTCCCTTCAGGGTGTGTTGAAGGTCTACAGCCGCAGCAGCACAGGATTCAGTCCCCACAGAAGTGGACTGCAAATGCCCTTGACAAGTGCCAATTTGTAGTTGACATCATTTTGATTTGAATTTTGGCATAATTGTATAAATAGGTTGTCTCATAGTCATTTTCCAATTTGTGTATTTAAAAGCCTAGATAGATATATTAATAACTATTTTGAGCTTAAAACCAAAGCTATTAATTTGTGTCAGATCCTTCATATTGCATTACCTATATTTCAACTATAAAATTGTTTGCTCTTAAATTTCCATTTTTCTTTCCATTTTAATGCTTTACTTTATAGAGTATTGATCTGACCTAGACATGGGCAAGATATAATTTATGTGTTGCAGAAAAGCAGCCTATATCTGCTGTGTTGCTGCTGCTGTGTTTTGGAAAATAAATCAGGATTAGATTATGTCTGATCACTTTCCACATCACATGATGAACAGCAGTTGAGGAGAAGCATAAAATGAATCCTGCTGAGTAGCCCTTAGATACCTTGTTGTTAACGGGTGCTTTCCTCCCTCCTTTGTGTGTCCTCATCAGGATCTGTGACCCAGGTGAATCAGTCAGGAGGGGCTCTTCACAGCGCAAAGGGAAGCACTTTTCACACTGTTTTAGAATGAGAAGTTGAATTCATGAACATACAAGATTTAGAAGACATGGGCTGTGGTACTTCATCTGCAACAAAAGACAAGAAATCTGGGAAAGGTGAGTGCCAGGAGTGTGCCTGTCTTCCTGAATGAAAAGGGAAGGGCGAGCTGGGTTCACCCTCTGCCCCTTTCTCAATTACTCACATGGTTCTCAAGCTGCCCAGAGAGATTTTGCACCAGACATTGTCACTTGAACTGAAGGTTAAATATTGGTATAATGTTGGAAACTACCTTTAGGAAGATGTAACTCTGAATTTATAATGTGTCATAAAGTATTATCTGAGAGATATTTTATGTTTGATTGATTTCAGTTGAAAATGTACCAATATAAAATCTCAATTTAAAACTCAGTGGCAGGGAGCAAGAAAGCCTCTCTGTAAATTTGTATCTGTTTATTCAGTACACTTATAAATAGCTCTGTCCATACCTACGTGACATTTGGTAGCATCATAGAATTTTTATTAGATTTTATAACTCAATGATCAGATTATTATTTATAGCTGTTCAGTACAGAATTTCATGGGAAAAAAAAAGAACTTCATGAGATTTGCTTCATGTTTTTAGAATGTTCTAGGTAGAATTTGAGAAATGCTAGATCATCTGCTTCCCAATAAGTGTGTTGTTTCTAAATAGATGATGTGCCCCCCCCCACTACCCCCCATGTAATTAGAGGCTTCTGTATTTCCTTTGTTTACTTTGTACTGAGGTTCTTTCTCATAGATACTAGAGTCTAGTTGAGACTCACTTGAATGTTTCTTTAATAGACATAGTCTCCACATGCAAATTAAACGCAAAACAAACAGGCTAGGATGATTGTGTGAATAACTTGCTCTTAAACTCCTTTCCTGTGTTATGTTGGTTATATTAATAGATAATTTTCCCAGTTTCTATTCCACATCTTTGTTTTAGCAGTTCACTCAGGCTTAACATGCAGAGTTTAGGATACAGAGTATTCTATCCTAATTAGTGTGGGATGTTTTCCTTTGGAAATCAAATGCTGGTCTCCCTCCCAGCTGACTTAACGCCAGTGAGTTAGCAAATTAATCCTTGACAGCAGAGCAACAGAGATGCACTTAAGTCTTTGAAATCTGTAAGCATGTCATGAAATAAATTTTTCAAGAGCTCCAACTGAACTAATTCCATGGTAGTAATTTATTATGAGAGTAGAGATTACCCAGAATTTTAAAAATGTAGCCAGATTTCTTAGGTTAAAAAAAAAAAACCAAGCCCAACATGTAAATGTAGATTCTTTTTCTGAAATGCATTTCAACTTTTAAAATGTTGCATGTAGATGAAAAAGTTAATTTTGAATTTTCGATGACTGTTTCTTGTAAATAATTTATTTAGATGAAATTCATGTAAGACAAAATTAACCATCTGAGCAATTCAGTGGCATGTACACAAAGTTGTGTAACCACCACTTTCATCTAGTTCTCAAACTTTTCCATCACTGCAAAGTAAAATCTCTTATTTATTAATCAGTTTCTCCATATTTTCCTCTTCTTCCAGACCTTGGCAATTGCCAGTCTGTATTCTTTTTCTATGAATTTACCTGTTCTGGACATGTCATGTAAATAGAATCATGGATGATATGACCTTTTTCTCTGGCTTCCTTTACTTGGCATAATGTTTTTGAGGTTCATCCATGTTGTAGCATTCATCAATATTTCATTCCTTTTTTTTTTCATTCCTTTTTAAGGCTGGATAATATTTAATCATGTTGTATGTATTACATTTTTTTTTGTATCACATTTTTTAGTCCATTCATTTGAGGGACATTGGGTTTTTTCCACCTTTTTAGCTATTGTGAATAGTGCTACTATGCACATGAGTGTATGTATACTTATTTGAGTCTGTGTTTTCAGTTCTTTTGGCTATATACCTAGTAGTGAAGTTTCAGGGTCATTTGGCAATTTTGTGGTTAACTTTTTGAGGAAATGACAAACTGTTTTCCTGGATCACTTTTTAATAATAGCAGCTTTATTGGGATATAATTCACATACTACACAATTCAGCAGTTTAAAGTGTAAAATTCAGTGACTTTTTTGGTATATTGATAGAACTGTACAAACCATCACCGCAATCAATTTTGGAACATTTTCATCCCCCTGCTCCCCAAACCAGTAGCAGTTACTCTCCTACGTTATACCTCCCTAGCCCTAGGCAGTCACAAATCTACTTCTGTCTATAGATTTGGGCTGTTCTGGACATTTCATATAAATGTAATCAGACAATATGGGGTCTTTCATGTCTGACTTCTTTTATTCAGCATAGTGTTTCAAAGTTTATCCATGTCATGTCATGAATCAGAACTTCATTCCTTTGTATTGCTGAATAATATTCCATTGTATGAATATGTAACCTTGTATTCATCCATTCATCAATTAATGGGTATTTGGATTGTTTCTACTTTTTTACTATAGTGAGCAATGCTACTATGAACATTCATTACAAGTTATTACGTAAATACATGTTTTCAGTTCTCTTGGTTATAGACCTTTGAGTAGAATTGGTGGGTCATATGGTAGCTCAATGTTTAACATTCTGAGAAACTTCTAAACTTGTTTTCCCAAGTGGCTACACCATTTTGTATCCCCATCAGTAATGTATGAGTGTTCTTATTTCTCTATATCCTCAGCCACACTTGTTATTGTCTTTCCTTTTGATTATAACCATCCTAGTGGGTATGGAGTGGTATCTCATTAGGGTTTTTATTTGCACACCCCTAATGACTAAAGATGCTGAGCATCTTTTCATGTGTTTATTAGCCATTTTATAGATCTTCTTTGGAGAAATGTCCAGATCATTTGCTGATTTTTAAATTATTTTTTGTAAGACTTTAAAAATATATTCTAGCTACAAGTTCCTTATCAAATGTGTGATTTGCAAATATTTTTACCCATTCAGTGGGTTGTCTTCTCATTTTCTTGATAATGTTCTTTGAAGCACAAAAGTTTTAATTTTGATGAAGTCCAGTTTATTTTTTCTTTGGTTACTTGTGCTTTTGAGTCAAATCCAAGATTATTTGTACTTTTGTTTTCATCTAAAAATTTAAAAAAATTATTTATTTATTGGCTCTACTGGGTCTTCTTTACTGTGTGCTGGCTTTCTCTAGTTGCATTGAGCAGGGGCTACTCTCTAGTTGTGGTTTGTGGGCTTCTCGTTGCAGTGACTTCTCTTGTTGCAGAGCACAGGCTCTGCGTGCATGGGCTTCAGTAATTGTGGCTCCAGGGTTCTAGAGCCCAGGCTTGGTAGTTGTGGTGCACGGGTTGAGTTGCCTTGTGGTGCACGGGATCCTCCTGGACCAGGGATCGAACCTATGTCCCCTGCGTTGGCAGGTGGATTCTTAACTATTGGATTGCCAAGGATGCCCAAGAATTTTGTATTTTTAGCTCTTCCATTTAGTTATTGATCAATTTTCATATATGGTATGAGTTAGGGATACAAATTTATCCTTTGGACGTGAAGAGTTGTCCCAACACCATTTGTTGAAAAGACTCTTCTTTCACCATTGAATGATCTTGGCACTCTTGCCAAAAGTCAGTTGACCATAAATGTCAGGGTTTTATTTCTGGACTCTCAATTCTATTCCATTGATTTATATGTCCAATCTTATGTCCTGGCTGGACCATCCAATATGTCCAGCCAATACCACACCATCTTGATTACTGTAGAGTTTGTAGAAAGTTTTGAAATTGGAGGTGTGAATCCTTCAACTTTGTTTCTCTTTTTCAAGATTGTTTTGGTTTTCTGGGCCCCTTGCATTTCCATTTGAATTTTAGAATCAGTTTCTTGAAAGAAACCAGCTGGAATGTTGGTGTGGATTATGTTGAATCTGTAGATCAATTTGGGAAGTATTCTTAAACAGTTAAATCATCTGATTCATGAACACGGAGTATCTTTCCACTTATTTAGGTCTTTAACTTCTTTCAACGATGTTTTGTAGTATTCAGAGTTTAAGTTTCACTTAACCCAGGTATTTATTCTGTTTGATGCCATTGTAAATGAAATTACTTTCTTAATTTCATTTTTGGGTTGTTCATTGCAAGTGTATGGTCTTTGAATGTTGATTGATCTTATATCCTGAGACTTTGCCAAGCTCATTTATTAGCTCTAGTAGATTTTTACTGGATTTCTTAGGATTTTCTATTTATAAATCATGTCATCTGCAAATAAAGGTAGTTTTGCTTCTTCCTTTCTATTCTTTGCCTTTGATTTCACTTTCTTGCTTGACTGTCCTGGGTACAATCTCTGTTACTGTTAAATAGAAATGTAAGAATAGGGTTCCTTGTCTTGTTCTCGATCTTAGGGGGAAAGCATTCAGTCTTTCACCTTTAAGTGTGATATTAGCTGTGACCTTTCTTTTTTTATGGATGCTCTTTATCAGGTTGAGGAAGTTCATTCCTAATCCTAGTTTATTGATTTTTTTAAATTAAAAAATGGCATTTAATTTTGTCTAATGCCTTATCTGCATGTATTGAGATGATCATGTTTTGTTTTTTATTCTGTGTTATTGAGTACATTAATTGAATTTCAGATATTGAACTAACTTTGTATTCCTGACATAAATCCCACTTGATCATGGTATATAATCTTTTTTATATGTTACTGGATTCAGTTTGCTAGTATTTTGTTTAGGATATCTGCTTTTATATTCAAAAGATATATTGGTTTCTATTTTCCTTTTTCTTTGATGTCTTTGTCTGAATTTGATATCAGAGTAGTACTAGTCTTATAGAATAAGTTGGAAAGTATTCCATCTCTTCTATAGTTTAAAAGAGTTTATGAAGAATTAAAATTAATTCTTAAAATGTTTGGTAGAATTTGTCAGTGAAGCCATCTGGTCATGGGCCTTTCTTTGTGGGTAGTTTTTTGATTACTTTTTCTACTCTTTACTTGTTATAGTAAAGTATATTGTCATATTTTCTATTTCTTCTTGAGTCATTTTCAGTAGTTTGTGTCCTTTGAAGAACTGGTTCATTTCATCTGAATGATTTCTTAGCACATACTTGTTCAGAGTATTCCCTTATTCTTTGTAGTCTTCCATTATCTTTTGTTGAATATATCAATCAATGTTTATTATAAATTCCATAGTAATCTGTGGAAACTGATAGTGTGTTTATTTATATTTATCATAAAAAGTTTTTCTCATTCAAAAATATTATAAGATCGAGAAAGCAACTGAAAATAATAATCATTCATCATTCTGCCACCCAGTTTTTTTTTATATAGGGTATATTTTTTATCATCCTAAATATTAATTTTTTTACAGCCTCGCTTTTGGCACTGAGACATTATTTTGTAAACATTTCCCAAATTGTTATGCTTTGTAAACATCATTTTAGCCATTGCTAAATGTTTCATTAGTGAATAGGTAATAATATAATTAATTATTCCTCAATATTTGACATTTAGGATTGAAGAATTTACATTGAAGAATTTCTTTATGTGAATATTTTTCCTTATTTTGTTTTATTTCCATATCTAGGTGATTTGACATGAAATTTCTGTGTCAAGGGATATGAATGTTTTGAAAGGTTTCTTGATAGAAAAGTTGTTTTTCCTTATTACTAACTGTATTACAAAGAGTATTGACAATATTCTACATATATTTTATTTAGTCCTTGCAATAAACCTGAGTAAACTGTTATCATTACTTTTTGCACTGAGGAAGAATCTTGTGCTCAGTGATTAGGTAAATACTTGTCAACGTTATCCCTGAGCTGGGATTTGAACCCAAGGAGTTCTGAATACAGTGTTTTTTGCCATTAAGCATTACACCCTTTCGTGATGCCTTCCAAAATTGCTATTCTTGGAAACTAGCTAAATGTATGCATGTAAAGTACCTTTTATTTACATAGTGCTTTTATAGTTGGACAACATCTTTCACATATATTTGATCTTTACAAGCTGTGAAGGATTGTTCTCAATTTGCCGAAAAGGAAACAGGCTTTGAGAGGCAAAGTGATTTGCTTAAGAAGACATAACTAGCAAGTGGCAGAGCCAGCCTGGAGCTTGCTTCTGACTAGTGTGAAGGATTTTTTCCCACCTTGGTTATTGAGCCCCACCACAGCATTCTGCCTCCAGAGTGTCATGGCGTTTTTGAGAAACAATAGCCTACATATAAAATTGAAGCTATCCCTTTCTTGTGGGCTATCTGCCTTCCATGTAGAGAAGTAGCATTGTTGTTGTGTTGTTGTTGTTGTTAGTTTGATTCTTTTGTGATATGCAGTATGGGAGAGAATAGTTGTTGCCAAAACTCTTGGAGGAAGCTTTGATTAATTTCTTTTTCTTCATGAGGAAATGGAGACTTAGATTAAAGAGCTGCCCAAAGTCATGTACTAGTTGATGTCTGAGTCTGAATTGGAACCAGCTCTGACAGATACCAAAGTTCATGCTCCTTTTGATATGCTGCCCTGACAGGTAAAACTAGAATTTATCCAAAAAACCAGAAATTAAACATTGCAGTTTCCTTCTCTTGAACTTCACTTTACACTTAAAATTTTATATTGATGGGTTTTGAAAGAATAATCTATTACCTTTTATTTTTTCCTGTAGAGCACTTTGAAAACACTTTATTTTCTTTTATTTCTTCCCTTGAGATCACTTAGAAATGCATTTACTCATTTATTTTAAGTGCTAGGGTTCCTACAAAGGCTATCTAGTGTTTTTGGCTTTGAAGTTTGATGCTTTTAGCTATGACAAATGGAAATTTTCTCTAATGGATATTGTTCTTTTAAAAAATATTTGTCCTCTATTTTTGCCTAAAAATGTAAAAATACTAAATAGCAATCTGTTAGAAAAATAAAATTCAACATAGCAAATTTGAAGATCTAATTGGTTTTATTGAATGATTCATGAATCAGGCAGCATTCCATCTAGAAAACAGAAAAGAACTTCAAAAGGCTGCAGAAAAGGAGAGGTTTTTAAAGACAGAAAGGGAGTGGGACAAGGAAATCATAAATGAAAAGAATTATTTCAGGCAAGGTCAACTTCCTTTGGGGAAAAACAGGGGTCTATCAGGTTGATTACCTCACTAGTGCTGGCCAGGAAATTCTAGACAGGTTAAGATTACATTCCTAGGAGAGGCTGAAAATACAATTAGGCTAGGTTCTAAGTTTCTGTTTGCTGACATGGAACTTGGCACAAGTGACTCTTTGGGGCCTGTTGCCTCTTTTTTTTTTTTTTTTTTTTTTTTTACCAATTCCCCTGTTTTCATCAGACTCTCAGCCTGAGAGATATGAAACAAAACAAAACATTAGCACCACTCCCAGCTAATCTCTGAGTTCTTACAATTTTTGTTGATCTTTTGTGTGCTATTCACAGGTCAATGTTATTTGCTTAATCTCTGTGATATACACAGGCCATGACTTCACAGTTTTTAAGTCTGTCATTTTCTTTGTTCCTTTTCTGATGTTCCAGTGTTAGAGAGCTCATTTGCTTAGTAATGAGTGGCTGCAGTCATTCTTTTAAAGCTTTTGAGAGGATATAATGTTCCAGGGAGACTACCGTGATTATGATAAACAGGATAATTCCCAGTGTTTGCGGTGTACTTCAAAACCATGGCGCCCAAGACTCAAACCAATCAAAATCAAATAAGTCAAGGAAAGACCCTACTGAAGGATTTACCTTTTTAAGTGACTTGTTCCGTGATCTTATGTAGCTGAGTTTCAACTTCGCCAGAAATGTTAGTCTATGTGCAACAGGTAGTGTTGGCCACAGCAGACACTTCCCTTACGAAGCTGAAAGGTAATCAAGGACTAGCCACCAAGGGGAATTTGCCATATGAGTCAGGGAACTCAAACCGGGCCTCTGTAACAACCTAGAGGGGTGGGATGGGGAGGAATGTGGGAGGGAGGTTCAAGAGGGAGGGGACATATGTATACCTATGGCTGATTCATATTGATGTTTGGCAGAAACCAACACAATTCTGTAAAGCAATTATCCTTCAATTAAAAAAATAAAATTTTAAATTAAAAAAAATAAGGGCTATCCAATTATCAAGAATAACTTTGGCCATAGAGTCTCAGGATTTTCACTGGGCAGCTTTTGCTTTAGCAATGAATTCTGCAGTAGGATAAAGAGTTAAGGAGAGACTCCTGATCATAGCCTATTTACATTTATTTCTGAACAGGGAAGTAGGGACCAGCCAAAGAAAGCAAATCCTGAATCATGAAAGCCTTCTGGTAGGTTCTTTATAACTTGACAATGCAAATTCAGGGGAGTTGACCAATGAGGTGTCTCTGTAGACAGGGGATCAGTTAGGTCACCTAAGAGACATTGCTGAGTTATGCACCAGTCATCTAGGTGTTCATAGACCCAAGGAGAATGTTAATCACCACGGACAAAGATAAATCCTGTCAGGGCACAAACTACTTCCAATAAGGTAGTACTGTAAAGAGACAGCTCAGGCTTTTTTGATGATGACAGATTTAGCAGTGAAAGGTTACCCCTCCCTTTGGCAATGGGCTGGGAGATAGTGGGGATGGTGTTACCTTTCCAGGCCAATACCAGAGTGAAGGAAAGAAAGAGAAGAAAGGATTTCATGTTTAAAGTATGAAGTCTGCTTTTTAAAAACTCTTTTGGCTGCCCTTTGAGAAATGTGGGATCTTAGTTTCCCTGACCAGGGATTGAACCTGTGCCCCTTGCAGTGGAAGCACAGAGTCTTAACCCCTGGATCACCAGGGAAGTCCCAAAGTATGAAGTCATGATCCAACATCTTGGGAGGAAGCAGTCCATATTAATATTAGCTATTTGTCTTTTTGTCAGTCTGATTTGGAGGTCTCTAGCATTTGCGTAGGACAGATACCAGGTGGAGCCTTCTTGGGCTGTGAAATGTGTTCAAGTTCCTAATGTTTGACTGTCATCTGGGTAGTGAAGCATATCTGATATAGTCCCTTCCAAGGAGATTCAAGGGCAGTCTTTGTTCTTAGTGATTCCAAGTCAAAAGGGTAAGAGAAAATTGGAAACATTAGTTTGGTGAGTTATAGCCAGATAATTGAGGAAACTATAAGAATATAGGATCCTGTCTAATACATAGGTATTTAAACCTTAAAGACAGTGAACTGGATTAGAATCTAATATCTACAAAGGTGCAAACATCTTTCTTTCTAGAATTACCTCCATTTTTAAAAATCAAAGATAATGACAATAAAACTGATTTATTTGCATTATACTTGGCCTGATTATTTAGATAGGCGCAGCAAGAATAGTAATTGACCATATGGGTTCTTTTTAAGACTGCTTTGCTGGAACCTTGTAAGTAAGGTACCAGGTCAACTTTTCTAAGGGACTTTATTGGCTCCATAAAGTCAACCTTAGTTCTTTAAAGCTGTCTGCTCCTATCTTAGTCTATGTACATCTCTCTCAAATATAGCATTCCAGTTAAAGCTTTTGTAACCAGTGTTTCTGATTGTGTCCTATTACAAGGATAACAGATTCTCATTTAGCTTATATAAATAACTATTTTGCCATAAAAAGAATGCTCAGGAGTCTCCAAAATTTGGAGGAATCAGGTAGGGAGAAAAAGTTAATGTTTGATATTTGTTTACAAAAGTGTATTTTACCAAATTGTTTTAAGTCATAGATAGCTTAAGAGAAAAAGTTTCCTCAAATCTGGAAAAGCAAAACATTAAAGAACCAGCAGTGCTTCAAGCAAGAAGGAATAAAAATTATAATCACTCTTTTCAGTTCATTCATTTCTATGTTATTAATTCTTGTTCTGCTTTAATCCATTTCCCCCCATTAGTTCTAGAAATTCTTACCTAATTCAGTATTTTTTAAAATTTTATCTATTTATTTTAAATTTATTTTAGTTGGAAGATAATTACAATATTGTGATGGTTTCTGCCATACATCAACATGAATCAGCCATAGGTATACATGTGTCCCCCCTGTCCTGGACCCCCCTCCCACTTCCCTCCTCACTCTATCCCTCTAGGTTGTCCCAGAGCACTGACTTTGGGTGCCCTGCTTCATACATCGAACTGACACTGGTTGTCTGTTTTACATGTGGTAATGTGTATGTTTCAGTGCTGTTCTCTCAAATCATCCCACCCTCTCCTTCCATGAAGTCCAAAAGTTTGTTCTTTACATCTGTGTCTCCTTTGCTGCCTTGCATGTAGGATCATCAGTACCATCTTTCTACATTTCATATGTATGCATTAATATACAGTATTTGTCTTTTTCTGACTTCACTCTGTATAACAGGCTCTAGGTTCATCCACCTCATTAGAACTGACTCAAATGCTCCTTTTGATAGCTGAGTAGTACTCCATTGTGTATATGTACCACAACTTCCTTATCCATTCATCTGCCAATGGATATCTAGTTTGCTTTCATGTCCTAGCTATTGTAAATAGTGCTGCAGTTAACAGTGAGGTACATGTGTCTCTTTCAGTTCTGGTTTTCTTGGGATATATGCCCAGCAGTGGGATTGCTGGATCCTATGGCAGATTTATACCAAGTTTTTTAAGGAATCTGCCCGCTGTTCTTCATAGTGGCTGTACCAGTTTGCATTCCCACCAACAGTGTAAGAGTTTCCTTTTCTCCACACCCTCTCTAGCATTTATTGTTTGTAGACATTTTGATGATGGCCATTCTGACCAGTGTGAGATGACCGACTCAATATTATGATCTTAAAGTTATCAGAAACTTGTGTTTGCCAAATCCTTTCCATGAATCTCCTTGAAGATGGGTCACTTCTGCAGCAACAATTTTGCAGAAGCATCTGAGTAAAATAATAACTGTAAATGACAGAAGACTTTAAAAAATGCCCGTTGTTAGAGATCTAATGAGAATTTATTATAATGGAATTGACAAGGAAATGTGGTTATTTCTGTGACACTCAACATTGTAAAATGATAACTGGAATTATGATAAAACTATTCCTGGACATTTCATTCAGACTTTAGGAATTGCATATGGTTTCTGGACCATTTATAACTTATACAACATAAAGGCTTAGTATTACTTCTTATTTGATGATTCTTGCTATGTCACTTAACATATCAAACAAGTCTGATTAGTTTAGCATCTTCATTTTTTTGAGGAGAGGAAACAAATCTCTTGAGATATTCTAGAGGCCCTCTGGAAAATACCAAAGCTAGTTCGAGGTTAAAAAAATTTCATTCAGAATTTTATTTTGGGGAGGCTTGTCAGAATTTAAACAGTTTTAAAACACTTGTAAAATAGGATCATAGGTCACTGAGAAATGATACTTAGTTATCCATTTAATCATAGTGACAAAGACTTTGCAGGAAAGCACAGTTATTTTTTAAACACCTTCACTTCAGTTCAGTTCAGTTGCTCAATCGTGTCCGACTCTTTGCGACCCCATGAATCGCAGCACCCCAGGCCTCCCTGTCCATCACCAGCTCCTGGAGTTTACTCAAACTCATGCCCATCGAGTCGGCGATGCCATACAGCCATCTCATTCTCTGTTGTCCCCTTCTCCTCCTGCCCTCAATCTTTCCCAGCATCAGGGTCTTTTCCAATGAGTCAATTCTTCTCATGAGGTGGCCAAAGTACTGGAGTTTCAGCTTCAGCATCAGTCCTTCCAGTGAACACCCAGGACTGATCTCCTTTAGGATGGACTGGTTGGATCTCCTTGCAGTCCAAGGGACTCTCAAGAGTCTTCTCCAACACCACAGTTCAAAAGCATCAATTTTTCGGCACTCAGCTATCTTCACAGTCCAACTCTCACATCCATACATGACCACTGGAAAAAACCATAGCCTTGACCAGATGTGGACCTTTGTTGGCAAAGTAATGTCTCTGCTTTTTAATATGCTATCTAGGTTGGTCATAACTTTCCTTCCAAGGAGTAAGAGTCTTTTAATTTCATGGCTGTAGTGACCATCTGCAATGATTTTGGAGCCCCAAAAAATAAAGTCTGACACTGTTTCCACTGTCTCCCCATCTGTTTCCCATGAGGTGATGGAACCAGATGCCATGATCTTAGTTTTCTGAATGTTAAGCTTTAAGCCAACTTTTTCACTCTCCTCTTTCACTTTCATCAAGAGGCTTTTTAGTTCCTCTTCACTCTCTGCCATAAGGGTGGTGTCATCTGCATATCTGAGGTTATTGATATTTCTCCCGGCAATCTTGATTCCACCTTGTGCTTCTTCCAGCCCAGCATTTCTCATGATGTACTCTGCATATAAGTTAAATAAGCAGGGTGACAATATACAGCCTTGATGTACCCCTTTTCCTATTTGGAACCAGTCTGTTGGTCCATGTCCAGTTCTAACTGTTGCTTCCTGGCCTGCATACAGGTTTCTCAAGAGGCAAGTCAGGTGGTCTGGTATTCCCATCTCTTTAAACACCTTAGATCTTTAAAAAAATTTTTTTATTTTGTATGGGGATATAGCCAATTAACAATGTTGTGATATATTCAGGTGAACAGCAAAGGGACTCAACCACACATATACATGTATCCATTCTCCCCCAAACTTTCCTCCCATCCAGGCTGCCACATAACACTGAGCAGAGTTCCATGTGTTATACAGTAGGCCCTTGTTGGGTAACCATTTTAAATACAGCAGTAAACACCTTAGATCTTTTAATAGAGAAGATTCAGCTTTCTTTAGTAATCAAAGACCTAATAAAGACAACATGGCAAATTATTTTGACAAAACACAGAATTTTTGTTTTCTAGGCAGATTACTTTAAAAGGTAAAAGAAAAGCTTTTTTCAATGTCTTACTAAGAGAAGACAGGGATTCCCTGGTGACTCAGAGGGTAAAGAGTCTGCCTGCAATGTGGGAGACCTGAGTTCGATCCCTGGGTCAGGCAGATCCCCTGGAAAAGAAAATGGCAACCCACTCTAGTATTCTTGCCTGGAAAATGCCATGGACGGAGGAGAAGCCTGGCGGGCTACAGTCCATAGGGTCATAAAGAGTCAGACACGACTGAGCAGCTTCCCTTTCAAGAGAAGACAAAGAATCCAATAAAACCTGTGCTTTTAACAAAGAGAAAAACAAATTAAAAACTCATCTTTTTTTTTTAAATTAAATAAATTGATTTTAATCTTAGTCATCTTGACCACACATAAAATTGTTTTGTGAGATTTGGGGGCACAAGTTTTTACAAAAACTTTCTTTTTTATCATTCAAATCTTGTCCTATTTTTTTTTCCTCTTTCTCCTGAAATAACCTCACTTTAGGATAAAATTGCTTTTCTTTCCCTCAACAACATGCGTTTCCTTTCCTAATACCTTCTTTTGCTAAAAGCATACATCTTACTTTCTTTGTATACAGAGATAATTTACCTGATTTTTAGTAGCTTTCATTACGTATATTAGAATTCTTAATCCTTCAAAACCCTAATTTTATTGAAAATAAAGAAGTAACCAATTATGAACTCTCTTTTAGCATTCTATGGTTTGGTAAATTTCTAAATACTTTTTATAATTTTTTATACTTTTTATATTTAAATTTTCACTCAGTATTTTTCAGTGTGGCAGAAGGTATGTTTACTAGGAGACCTAAATATCTTTAGTTTCCCTGTAAAAGGAAGCCAAAAGCAGTAAACCTATGTTCAGTAATCAATATTTCATTATTTTACCTTACTTGGAAATGATCTGGATATTCAGTGACTATGTATCATTTAGGCTTCCCTGGTGGCTCAGATGGTAAAGCATTTGCCTGCAATTCGGGAGACCTGGGTTTGATCCCTGGGTTGGGAAGATCCCCTGGAGAAGGAAATGGCAACCCAATCCAGTACTCTTGCCTGGAAAATCCCATGGACAGAGGAGCCTGGTAGGCTACACTCCATGGGGTCGCAAAGAGTTGGACACGACTGAGTCACTTCACTTCACTTCATCCATCATTTAATTTAATTTAGCTTGGCAAAACTTTAAGGTTTCAAGTTACCAAAAGATTTGGAGAAACCATTAAGGAAAGTTCACCCAAAAACTTTTATCCTATTTGCATCCATTCAATTTACTTATTTCACTTAATTTGTATAAGTGCTTCATTTCTTTGAGCCAGTTAAATAGAGCTCTCTTACATATTAATTTTGGCAGTACCCTCTGAAGGTAGAAAATACTGTACATCTATAATACACACATAGACACACATAAATAGACAGTTGCTAGAAGGGACCTTATAGCTTCTGTTTTAAAATTACTGCCATGAATTGGGTACAGTAATGCACTAGTTGTAAAATAAATTGAATCTAAATTGTTTTTCTGGTAGGTAGAGCAAGCTAAGGTTATCTGCTCAGGTGAGTAAAGCATTTTTACTAATATTTTTGGGGGAAGACACTTAGAAGATTTTTTATTTGCCTATTTTTTATTTGACTGTTTTCCCTTTCCTTTACCGTAAGGAAACGGTCACATGAAAAAGTTCATAGAACATTTATATCTCAAAGGTACAGAAAAAGAATGCAAGTTCCGCTAAGGGGTACTTTGGTTTCCTAAGGCCAGATTTTTTTTTTTTTTTTTTTTTTACAAAACTTACAAGCTTTTTGAGATAAATAGGGGAGGTTTAGTCAGTTCAGTTGTTCAGTCGTGTCCGACTCTTTGCGATCCCATGAACTGCAGCACGCCAGGCCTCCCTGTCCATCACCAACCCCCGGAGTTCATCCAAACCCATGTCCATTGAGTCGGTGATGCCATCCAACCATCTCATCCTCTGTCGTTCCCTTCTCCTCCTGCCCCCAATCTTTCCCACCATCAGGGTCTTTTCCAGTGAGTCAGCTCTTCGCCTCAGGTGGCCAAAGTATTGGAGTTTCAGCTTCAGCATCAGTCTTTCCAATGAACACCCAGGACTGATCTCCTTTAGGATGGACTTGTTGGATCTCCTTGCAGTCCAGGGGACTCTCAAGAGTCTTCTCCATGGAGAAGGAAATGGCAACCCACTCCAGTATTCTTGCCTGGAAAAGTTCATGGACAGAGGAGTCTGGCAGGCTGAAGTCCATGGGATTATATGACTGAGCATGTGTGCACGAGGGTGGAGGGAAATGGGTTGGTAGCAATAAAGTGGTAGAACAAAAAAAAAAAAGAGTCTTCTCCAACACCACAGTTCAAAAGCATCGTTCTTCGGTGCTCAGCTTTCTTTATGGGGACTGGTAAAAGGAATAGGTAGACTGTGAACTACCTCTGGGGTTGTATTCCCAGTTTTACAAAGGTTTGTAAATAAGGATAGTTGCTTTCACTTCCTCAGGGAATTGGGTTGCAACTTAAAATGACATCATAGGCTGATCCTCTCATCAGCTACATTGTTCTTAATTTGTTTTCTTCTGTGTGTGTACACACACACACACCCCACACACCCCTCTATATATCAGGGACAAGATTTCTAACCTAGATGGAAATTAAAAGATTTCTGTGTTCTGGACTTAGAGCTGTTTGCCTTTGAAAGGTTTTGGTAAATCCTTTCACAAAGGCTTTAGAAGGTTTTTCTTTCTCTCTGGGTACATAGTTTCATTTTGGTTTAGTGGAGGAGACCTAAAAAAATATTCCTATCAGGCTCTGAATATCAGCTTTCACTTTCGGACCAACTTCTGACCATAGAGCTACTTTATTTTTTTTTTCCATTTATTTTTATTCATAGAGCTACTTTAAAAGAAATCCTTTAAAATATCTTGTCAGTTTTCACTTGGGACAAACAGTAAGCATTTACCAATTTTCAGTTGGGATAGGCAGTAAATGTTGACAACCCCTTGGACTTAAGAGGCATCCCCATAGAAGGTACAAAAATTTTTTAAAAATTTTTTCTCTTTTTAGGTACTATAAGCAGTGATGTGGGAGAGCTGATTCTGGGAAGAATTCTCACCCTTAGCTGGCTTCTGCCAGTTTTCCCAGGATCCCATCTGCAGACTCCGAAGGGGATTTAAAGTAGAGGGTATAGCTCCAATATCTACCAGATGCCAAGATTTTTCACTAATTTAATTTTAGTTTCCCTTGGCTGTTTAAGGGAATAACATAGCAGTTTCCCCATAAAGTCCCTTAGAGTCTCATCAAGTCTGGGAGGGATCCACATGAGGGCACTCCTTCAAGGGTAGTTATGGGGGTGTAAGTCCAGTAACTTGGCCGACTTTCAAGGTCTTGTAGTCTCTTTAGAGTGGGAAGATGGTTTAGACTGAGGATTACTAGAAGGAGTACTCAACTAGAGGAGGAAAGGTGGGGGGTAGTATGAGTTGAATCTGTCTTGCAGTCTTTTGTTTTAGGTATCTCTTGTGTCTAATTTTTTGTTGGCCTTTTTCGGTGAATTTTTCAATGAAGCTATTCTGGAGTTATGAAGCTTTTTGGAATTCTACATACCAATTAAAATAGATGTCCCATTTTTTTTGTTTAGGAACCCTGCTTTCAAGTGCACTTCTTAAATGATCTTATCTAATTGGGATGTTCCTCTTAATGGCCCTTGTAATTTCCCTGAGGGCTGGTAGCAGTTTAGTAGGATCTTCAGCTGCAAATGAAGTTCAACCCACATTGCTGTCCAGTCATATCTCGCTGCACATGGGGTACAACCCACATTTCTTTCAGCCATATTTTGGGGCCCCTAACCTGATGGCTCTCAAACTAAGTTCCCAGGATCCAAAACAACAATCTTGTCTAATTCCAGGTTGTTTTTGATAAGATTTTGTCATTTTTTGTAGATATTTAAAACTTCGCGAACCAGTTTTTAGACATAAAATAAACATATGTGTCAGAAAGTGGCACACTCAACTCCTTGAATTTAAGGACCCTAGTTGTTGTTGTTGTTTATTTATTTTTAGTTAAACCTTTGGATCTCTCAGAGCTAAGAAAGACGAACATGCTGCTGTATTGAAGATTGCACGATGTTTTACAGTGTAACTCATTACACAAATTTTCTTGAGGTTGGCAGGCAACCTAATGTCGATCTAACCCATTCAGTGACCACCTTGTCCTAACATGAGGGTATTTTAGAGTTAGGTGGCAAGTACTTTGATATTTTTCAAAGTACTCGACTTATGCCCACCAATTTTCATAGCTTTTTTCTTCTTTTTTTTTTTTTGGCTTCCAAGATTTCTATTAGCAGTAGCCTTTATCCATACAAAATAAGACAAACAGTCGTGTGCACTTCATCACAACAGCCATAACCGAGATATTAACAGTGAACTGACCAAGAGAAGGCACTGTGTGCACCGCCAGCAATTCCCAAATTGGCAACTGGGAACTGGGGAAAAGTCACAGCCAGCAGACCCCCAATATGAGGACTGTGGATTGGCCTGGGTTTCCAAAAAGGGGTAGTATATACTGGAAAACCAGTTAGATCAGGAACTTCATGCAACGAGAACAGAACTCAGAACAGAGAGGAAATTACCCACAGCCCTCAGAAGTGGTGAGAAAGACAGAACTCAGAAGTGTTTGTGAGTACGACGCCTTTGTTTCTCATAGTCTCTAAAGTCGTGGAAAGTCTCCTTCAGTCCTGCTGGTGCCACCACCAAATCTGTTAAAAAAAAAAATTCAACTGAGTAAATTTGAAGATCTAATTGACTTTTTTCAGTGATTCATGAATGGGGCAGCATCCTATCTAGAAAATAAAAAACTTCAAAAAGCTGTAGAAGAGCAGAGGTTTTTAAAGGCAGAAAGGGGTAAGATAAAGAAGTCATAAGCAAAAAGAAAGGAATATTTCAGACAAGGTGACCTTCCTTTGGGAGAAGATAGGCATCTGTCAGATTGATTACCTTACTAGTGCTGGCCAGGAAATTCTAGGCTGGTTAAGATTACATTCCCTGGAGAGGCTGAAAATACAATTAGGTTAGGTATTATGTCTTGGTTTATTGACATGGATCTTAGCACAGATCTCTCCATTTTGGGCCTGTTGTTTCTTTTTTAACAGAAGCAAATATTTCTTTAATTCTTGTAATAACATCTAGTTAACTTAGCTGTTTTAAAAAATCTAACAAATCAAACTATTCATAGCTTCATGAGGCATCCCTTCCCTTTATCCCTGGCCCTGTATCCCCCCAACTCCACTATTTCCTAGTGTTAACTTCTTTCTAATGCTATATATTTGAATATGGGACTTTCATGGAAAAACAATGAAAACCACTGTTTCCTTTATCTTTGTTGTTCTTTAGAGAATTTTCTGAAAGAAAATTTAGAGGCGTCCTTGTCATCCTTCTTCTTACTATTACTGGAAGATGCTTGGTTATAATTGCCATCAAGCATTCTTTACTGGCACTGTGTAGTCTAGCAAAAATCCCTGTGAGCTGGGACCTCTTTCATTTTCCTCTTTAGTGAAATGGGACATTGGATAAGAAATTCTTTAAAGTTCTTTCCACTCAAAGGACAGTCACTGTACTCTATAGCTACAGGTGACATGTAGACATAAGAGACGTTGATTTTCCCCTTTGGCCTCGCTTGCTCATTCCCTTTAGCTTGTTAATCCGTTAACATTTTCACAGGTTCTAGTGCCTTTCCTTTTTTTTTTTTGAAGAGGGACTTTGACCATTCTGCTTTGTTTTTCTGCCACCATCTTATTTTTAAAAATTGCAAACCTTCAGAGAAGATGAAAGAATAATACAGTGGATATCCATATACTTTACGTAGATTCACAAGTTGTTAATTTACCATTCTCTCTCTCCCTCTTTTTTTTCTCTCTCTCCCTCCTTTCTCTCTGGCTCCATTGCCCTCTCTATTTGAAAGTAAGTTGTAGACATCATGGTATTAACCTCTGTATACTTTACCATTAATGTCCTAAATGGACAGGAGTGATGCTGAAGCAGAAACTCTAATACTTTGGCCACCTGATGCGAAGAGCTGGCTCATTTGAAAAGACCCTGATGCTGGGAAAGATTGAGGGCAGGAAGAGAAGGGGATGGCAGAGGATGAGATGGTTGGATGGCATCACTGACTCAATGGACATGGGTTTGGGTACACTCCAGCAGTTGATGATGAACAGGGAGGCCTGGCATGCTGCAGTCCATGGGGTCGCAAAGAGTCAGACACGACTGAGCAACTGAACTGAGTGTCCTAAAAGAGGCATATTCTCTTACATAACTATAATACTATATTACACTGAAAAAATTAATAGAGTAATATTTTCTGGCATATAATTCATATTCAGAATTTCCCAGTTGTGCAGAAGTGCCCTTTGTAGCTGTGTTTTCTTTCCCTTTGGAAGAAGAGCCTTGCCTAGCCTTCTTGTTCCCTCCGTCCACTCTGCTTTCTCTCCTTTTCCATGCTTGCCCCTGAAGGGTGCATTCACACCGCTGTGGAATATTTATCCCACCCTGTGGAATATGATTTAGACAAGTTCTTGAATGACCTCGAAATCCCATGGAGCATTTTCAGTACTTATTTTGCTTGACTTCCTGGCAATACCTGGCCCTCCTGTATACTCCCATCTTAAAATACTGGCCCTTAGCTTCAGTGACAGCCTCTTCTCCTGGTTTTCCTATTATGTCTCTGTTTGAACTGTTTATGAGAGCTCCATTTTCTCCCAACTTTTAAATATTGGGGCTCCTCTGGGTTTATCTCGGCTCTTTTACTTGGTCACTCTAATGCTCTTCTTGGGTGACTTTACTCCTGTGGCTTTAATTATCATCAGTATGTCAAAGCTGCTGTATCTTTATTTTCAGCTCATATCACATACTATAAACTCTGGTTTGTTGGCCTCAATTGGGAATCATTTTAGACAACTACATTTCTTTGTAAAAGGAGACTACTGTCTCCATCTGACATTACAATTCTCTCAATAACAATTTTTAGTTACTCACTTTTTAATATGATAACATGTTGGCCTTATTGTTTATGTAGGATTGACACTACAAACAGTTATTGCTTACATGAAACAGGCAAATAAAAAGCCAATCAACTTTTTTATTCTTTATACCACTTAAATTCATCTTCATCTTTTCCTTTTTTACTGTGTGATTAATCCATCTTTGCTTTAGAGATGTCAAGTATGATGAGACTCTGACATTGACTCTTTAGATAGCCACTCTAGTACTTTAGAAGGTAGAAGGTAGTGCTGAAAGGATATGAAGTCCCACTTCTTTACTTTTTTGGGCCAAATTTCAGCCTTGACTAAATTCACCAAGAAGCCAGCCTTATAATTGGATCCTGTTAATTACTGGAAAATCCTGTTACAGATACGTATCAATTCAATATAAGAAAGGGCAGTACCTCAGCCTTATTGCCAATTTTAGGAATACCTTGTTTTATCGCACTTTGCTTTATCGTGCTTTGCAGATATTGTATTTTTTACAAATTGAGGTTTGTAGCAATCCTATTGGCACCATTTCTCCAGCAGCATTTGTTCACTTCATGTCTCTCTGTGTCACATTTTGATAATTCTGACAGTATTTTCAACCTTTCCGTTTTCTTATGGTTGTTAACAGTGATCTGTGATCAGTGATCCTTGATGTTACTATTGTAATTGTTTTGACATTTTTTATCAATAAAGTATTTTTTAAATTAAGGTATGTACATTTTTAAAGACTTACTGCTATTGTACGCTTAGTAGGATACAATATAGTATAAACATAACTTTTATATGTACTGGGGAAAAATTTATGTGACTATCTTTATTGCATTATTTATTGTATTGTGGTTGTCTGGAACCTAAATCTCTCCAAGGTATGCCTGTGTTTCCTATAATCAGAACACTTTTCTATATGATTATGGCTTTATACTGCATTATCTTTCTAGCAGCTGCAAGATTTGAAGATTTAATGCTAATTATATTTGATCTTGGGTGAATGAATGTGGCAGTATAACTCCAATTAGTAATTAATAACAAAGAAGACGTAAAATGAAATTGTAGTTAAGGTATTTAATTTTTTTTCTTGAGTGAGGATTAAAGGTCGTTATTGAATTGTTGAGTACAGCATACTTCTTACAAGAAAGTATTTTAGTGATTTAAAATAATAGTAAATCTTTTACATAGCTAAATTTAGTATACAATAATTATTTTACAAATTTGTATTTTTATGATAATGATTGTTTTAGAACAATCATTCTGCTGCTCCTTTTCAGCTGCTCCCTCCCATTTCCTGGCTACCATGGCCATCTGGAACATCTCGACCTCTCTGGGATCTTTATGATCAAATGATCATTATCCTGTTCTCATAATCTCTCAATTTTCATTGAATCTTCTGGACTTCCCATTGTCTCTGTATCTCCACCCCTTCTTATCTTCACTTTTATCCCTATCCATTTCTCCCCATCTTCTGTTGGCTATTCCTTGAACCAGTTAACAAATGTACACAGTAATCATGTTTTAGGTCGTTTAAAGGAAGAGTAATAGGTGAATTGCTTGTTCCTTGATCAGTTGCTAGCAAACTTTGGCTATATTTTCTTTTTTTAATTATTAAATTTATTAATTTATTTTAAAATGAAACAAAGATGAATATTTTTAATGGTAAAAGGTAAAACTCACAAAGAAAATAGACATCTATTTCTTTTGATTTTTGCTTTTGTCTAATGGTTTATGATGGCTATAGTTTCTTGATGGGAAAGCCAAGGATTTTAGTAATTGACTTGGATTTTTCTACAAGGATAATTCAGATTTTTTTTTTGAGTAGCCTTTAGAATTTGTCTTTTGTGCCCAGAAGGTTCTGATTTGAGTGTTCACAATTTCACATCCTATTTTATCCTTTAATGGTTATTTTCAGCTTTGCTATAGGCTTGGTAGGCTGCAGCTGGGGCATTACAAAAAAAAAAAAAATACAAGGAATGAATTAGAGTATTTTATAATTGGAAAGAATCTTAGAGATTATATAATTCCAAATTCTCATTGTTCATATGAGAAATTGAGGACCAGAGAGGTTAAGTGATTTGCCTGAGGTTACACAGTTGGCACCTGGTTGAGTTAGGACCTAAATGGAAATCTCCAGATCACAAATTCAGAACTTATTTTTATTATCCCATATGAATGGGTTGGTGGTTGGACAAGCGTGTGAGTAATTAAAAAGTCAGATAAATGACTTCTGTTTCTTACCCTTCTCTGACTGGAAGGCCAGATGTTTCCAAGAATAATAAAACTATGATCTCTTTTGTCATTTGGAAAAGTGATAGTTTTGTTTAAAGTATCTGTCATTGTTTAAAGACTGGACCTCAGGTTTTCCTCTTCTTTCTTTCTTTTTTTTTTTATTTATTTTTTAAAAATTTCTTTCTTGTTTAAGAAAAATGCTTTCCAGGGACAAGGATGCAGTATTGGGCGCTTGCTGGCAGGGATGCAAGGGTTTGTGGAGGAGCGAGCCTCGCAGGGTCCCTGCCTTGCTTGCTGCTCAGGAAGCAGGCTTTGTGACCATCTCCTGTCTGCTGGGCGTGTATGTGCTTTGACCTGTTTTTCTGATGAAGTTGGAAGTCTCACTGGGACAGCCATACACTCTAGCAGATGGCAGATACCTGTAAACAAAAGTGAGAGTGAAAACTGTGGTCCCAGAATTGAGCCATACCCGAGTCTCTCTGTGCTTTGAACAGCTGAGGCAAGAGACACTTTCCCTCCTTGTTTAAAGTCTTTTGCTTCTAGATGGTTCATTCTTTTTCCAGTTCATTTGAATTCATTTTAATCAGCTGTATCACACTCGTGTCTCTCTCCTGACTTAAAGTTACATTAAATATTCACTCATCCTGTTGCCTCCTCAGGAGGCCTCTGCCAGCAGAATTTCAAAAGCAGAGTCTTTAAATGCCTTATCATTCTGAATATAAAACTTCTTATTTAAAGGACTGTCGAATAAACTCCTATTTAAAAAATCAAACGAAGCATAAGATTCACCAATTAGCATGAAGAGAAACACAAGACAGTAAGTTTTAACTGAACAGTAATTTAATTCATTCATTCAATCATTTAATAAATATTTATTGCACATTTACTATGTTCTAGGGATGGTTCCAGACCCAGGGGACATAGCAGCTAACTCTGTGGACCAAAATCCCCGCTTTATTGGAGATTACATTCTAGTGAAAGGAGACAGTAACAAATGGGTGAAACATATGCTCTATCAGATGGTGACACGTGCTGTGGAGAGAAAATAAAGGAGATAGGCAGTGGGGGGTTGGGTGCCATTTTACAAGGGGTAGTCAGGAAAGGCCTCACTGAGAAGGTGATGTTTGAGCCAAGACTTTGAGGGAGTCTTGTGCATCCTGGTTTGCACGATTGTTTTGGCTCTTGGTTTTTGAGATGGTAACCTGTTTGTTCACAGTAGTTTGTGAATTTGTAAATGAAATACTATGTATAATTAGAAAGTCTTTGAGGGTACTAGAAGTTGCTAGCCTCTCTGAAGCTGAAGTTTCCTTATGTGTAACATGGAGATGATAATACCTGTGGGACTAAATGTCTTATAGTAGACTATTGGACTTATGGTGCTACTTTGCTCTACTGTTAGTTATAGAAATAACAATAAATTTGATTTTTGTTTTGTTAATACTAAATAGAAGAGACTTTAGTGGTCATTTATTCTACTACATCACTATGCAGATGAAAAGGCACTGAAAAGATCAATGGCTCTATGGAAGTTAAGATCTTGGGCTATGGGGTCATTGAGACCTGGGTTCAATTCATTGCTGTCCATTTCCACTTACTGCTTACTGGCTATGTGCCCTTAAGTAAGTCTCCCCTAGCTTCACAGAGTGGCAAGGACTGACTACAGAGATGAGTTCCTTGCCTGGCCCTCAGTACGTGCCCAGTAAATAGCCCTGGAAGAGTTCTGTTATGCTTGGTGAACAGAGAGCCCCTGAGATGGGAGTTGGTTGATCATGATGATGACTGCCCCACAGAAGAGACCTTGCGTGTGTGCCTGGGCTGCACATAATGATATGGTGAGAACACTTGAGTTTTCCGACATTGTACTGCCAATTACTTGCTTTGTGATATTGAACATCACTTGATTTCTTCTCCCTGTGGTTTTCCCCTGTAAAGGTAATGATACTTGACCTTATGCCTATTTCCTGGGGTTTTCTGGAAGCTGAATAATGAAATGACAGTCTCTGGAACCTGACAGCCTTGGAGAAGTTCATAAACAGACACCCTCAGATGACTAGTGTATACTCGTTGTACCACAGCAGTACTAAACTGAGAGGCTGGATCACTGCTTTCCGAACTCAAATTGTTCTTGTTAGAGTCAACTCTTAATTCTTATGTGCTAACTGGGAAAAATTATAGTCTGAATAAAAGGAGCCAGCTGGTGTTGATTACTCGTCACTCTAAAAGTTGAGCAAGACATAAGAGACTATAGTTTAAATCTCATTATCTCTCACCTGATTTCTTTCTTCAAAGCTGTGGAGCTGCAGGATGGTTCAGAGGCTCCCAGCCCCAGAAGAGAGCCAGTGTGCCTGAATAATCTACAAGCAAGACAATACTTGTCACTATAGTTGCCATTTATCTATCAAGTGTTTTACACTGGGTATTGGACTAAACTGTTCACCTATGGTATCTCATTTCATCCTCATAGTAACTCTGTGAAGGAAGAGGGGGGAGTGTTCTTTTATCGGTTGAATCACAGGTGAAGAAGGTGGAGTGAATCATACTTTTCAGTATGTTGTACATTGTCATACTGGTCTGCACAAGACTGTTTCTTAGGGTAGTTCACTAGCTTATTCCCCTTTAACCGTGTACTCTTATGCTCATTCATTTACCCACCCCTCACAAATAACCGATCTCTTTATTTTTCATATCTTTTCCTTTCTTATGAAACATATCTTGTGGTTTCATGTGTGTTTAAAATTTATATAAAATGGTATGTTATATTTCATTCTGTCTCTAATTTTCTAATAACTGTTCTGACCGAAGTACTATATTTTTAAGACCCATCCACATTGTAATATATTGCTTCCAGTTGTGGCATAATACTCCATGGTGTGCATCCACCACAATCACATCTTCTCTTTCCTAGCAGTGGACAGCCAGGCTGCATTGGTGTCAAACTCCCTATTGCCACCAACAAAGAATTACTGTATCCCTATATGTCTCCTTTATGACCTGTGTGAGAATTGCTTTGGGGTATATAGTGAAGGATGGAATTGCTACTTCAAAGGGCATGCATAGACTTCATATGCCTAAGTAGTGCCGGAGAAGGAAACTAAAGCCGTGAAAGCTCTAATAACTTTCCCGAAATCGCATAGACAGTAATCAGCAGAGATAGGATTAAAAAATTCTACTCTAATGACTGTGTCATCATTAGTCCTATTTGAGACTTGAGGACATCGTGCAAAAGCATAAAGTTACATCTCATTGTCTGTAGTTTTTATGTTCTTAAAACCTAGGAATCCAGGTGGACTGATTTTTTTTCTGAAGCACCTATCGGTGCCCCCATAGCTCCATAGTAACTGTTTTTCTTTGTCTTTCATATCCTGTGGGTCTGCAGCACTAAAAGCCGCATTGGTCATACAGAACTGGTACCGAACTTACAGAGACCGATTGAAGACCAGACAACGCTATGCCCTCACCATCTTCCAGTCCATCGAATACGCTGATGAGCAAGGCCAGTTACAGGTCTGTTTTGCAAGCTTGTCTCTTCTTTTGATAAAATGCTTCTCTTTACTCCTATTGTTGAAAGCATGAAAGGTTGAGTCCATTTTAATAGCGGAGGAACCTTGGTGAAAGACTTTTATAGAGGATATAGTGACATTGTTTTGAAACTAGCTATTGAGAGAATATGATTTGGGAACAGGATGGTGTTTTTCAGTTCTGAAGTTCATATTTTTAAGACAACTGCTAGATGTCCAGCTTACTAATAAATGGTCGTCGTCTTTTTTTCAATATGTGCCCTATTAGTAAAGTTGCTACTTCATGAAGTAAAAAATACTTTAAGGAGTTAAATAAATGAAAGAATTTCCTGGGGTCAAACATAGGAAATTTCTAGAAGAAAATATAGATAGGTGGGGAAAGACTTTTTCAAGCTTTCAAAAGCAATATATAAATCCAACTTTAACAATAAAAAGATCTCAGAAAGATCTACAATATGTTTGTTAATGAAAAATCAACTTGTGGAACAACATGAAGAATTTTATCCCATATATGTGAAAGAAAATGCAACATACAGTAAAAGTTTGGAAAATGATATACAGTAAATATTTACTGTGTCTATTTCTGGGAAGAAGTGTGGTATTGGTAGGTGGGAGGGGACTTCTCATTTTTATTCTGTATCATTTGTATTTTTCAACAATCATATATTTATAAATGTATCACACAATATAATTTAAGTAAAATGTTATATGAAAATGATAAATATAATTAAAAGTAATTAAAATTTCAAAAAGAATTAAAGAAATTTCTGAATTTATTCTTGGTAGCTATAAAAATTATATACTATGATTTAGTCAGATATTCCCTTAACAGTTTACAGCGCTGACTGTCCTTTTAAGCACTGTAGAATATAGTGACAGAGATTAAGGGAGAGTGAGCTCTTAAATTGATATGCTTTATACACAAATGTTCCAGTATTAGTACATTCTTTAAATATTGAGTCTTTTTTAATAACAAATTTATCGGGGTATAATTCACCCATTTAAAGTAGACAATTCAGTGGCCTTTAGTTTATTCACAAAGTTGTGTAATCATCACCACAATATAGTTTAGAACACTTTCATCACTACCCACTTCAACAACAACAAAAAAAACCTCTACACTCATTAGCACTCACTCCCCATTCCTGCCCTCTGCCTTCCCTGACAACTGCTAATCCGTTTTTTGCCTTTCTAGATTTGCCTTTTGTGGCCATTTCAAATAAATAGAGTACACAGTATGCGATCTTTCGTGACTGGCTTCTTTCACTGAGCATAATGCCTTCAAGGTTCATCCATGTTATAGCATGTGTCAGTACTTCATTCCTCTTTATTGCTGAACGTTATTCTGTTGTATAGATCTAGGACATTTTGTTTATCCTTTCCTCAGTGGATACATCATTTGGGTTGCTTCAACTTTTTTTGTCTATTATGAATAATGCTGCTATGAATATTTGTGTGCAAGTTTTTTTGTAAACATATTTTTTTCAGTTCTCTTAGATGTATACCTAGGGGTGGAATTTCTGGGTCATTGAGTGAGTCTGTGTTTAACTTTTTGAGTAATTACTAAACTGTTTTCCAAAGCAGCTGCACCATTTTACATTCCCACCAGCAGTGTATGAGGGCTTTAATTTTGCCACATCTGTGTCAACATTTATTATTATTTATGTTTTTGATGATAGTCATCCTAGTATATGTGAAGTGGTATCTCATATGTGATTTCTATTGACTCTTAATTGACAAATCCATCAACAGCTTTAAAATCATACATTTTGGTATTTGTATGGAAGGTTTTCCTTCCCAGATCTACTCCCAGATTGATAAGGTTCCTTAGTGTTCACTCTTCATAGGAGATGAGGCTTAGAAGTTACTTGTGCTGTATACACGCAGGTCTTTGCAGATAATTTGTAGTCACAGAGGCAGTATCTTGGTGATGGTTGGAATGCTGGTAGATTTCCGTCTTTCCTTCCTCCCTCCTTCCCTTCCTTCCTTTCCCAAATATGTTTGACATTTAAGAACATCTCTTAAAAAAAATATCTCTTACTCTCACCATCAAAAGAAGAACATAATGAAAAAAAATCTAGTAGCTATCTTAGATTGGTTTCTTAGCATCAGAGTCTGAGATAGGGCTTCTTGTACAAGTGACTTCCTGAGAGGGCATTCACAGGAAAAACCTGTAAGGGAGAGTGAAAAGCAAGACAGGATGGAGGGAAAAGCTAGGCAAAAATATGGTTTCTGGAAAAGTCTGACCTCAGCCTGATCCTGTTGGGAGATCTGAAGTGTGAAATGTGTCAGATTGTCCCACCAATGGCAACGGAGGCGGTGGTCTGGGCTGTGATACCCTTGCTTCAGTTAGTCATTTCCTATGGGCAGTCCCCCAGGAGGGGGATATCTGATATCCTAAGCAACTCTGCAGGGGTAGTACTGCCCATTGGCTGAGGAAAGTCCTGGGGAGGAGGAGGGCCAGCAAAGACGGGACCCAGTAGCATCTATGGCAGCTTGGAGATGAGAACCTTAGAGAAGTAAAGGGGACTCACATGGAACACCACCAACGTTTGCCACAGTACCTGTTTGGGGTTCATTAATTGATTGGTGTATTTTTATTTCGTACAGCTCTCCAACTTCTTCTCCTTCATGTTGGAAAACTATACACGTGTGCAGGAGAAAGAGCCAGGTAAGTAGAAACTCTAGTCTTTTGAAAAGCAGTCATTAAATATTGAATTGTCTCATCAAGGAATGTGAACTCTGAAAATGGGAGAACACTAAGAAATTAAAAAGATATTGTCTATGTGACACCAAACAACTGGTGAAATCAGTTCAACTGGCTTTTTCCATCCGATTGGTGTCAACTAAATGACCATTTAGTTTTTTTATTAAAAAAAAAGATTTCATTCTACTTTAGTGTGTTGAGTATCTTCTCTGAACTACAACCTACTGATGTACAGTAGTAACTTAGTAAAGAAGATCTTATTTCTTATCCACAGAACTTTTGTGCTGAGAGATCAAAATATCTTGACTATTTCATGAAACAGATCTGAGGGGGTATGGAAGATTAAACATAGTGGGCACCATCATGTTTCTGTTTTCTCCATAGCTAGCTAGCTGTCAGTCTGTCTATTTGTCTGTCATTTATTTAGTCATTCTGGAATGATAACTAAATAAATCATTTCAGATATAGACAATATAAGTATGATTCAAAATGATTTTAAAACTATAGTTATTTGCAAGCCATGTATTCCTCTTGCAAATTAATCTGCCTGTTGTTATTGTCAAGGTAGACACTTAACTTAGAAACTTATTCTTCTTTAATTTGGACCAACTGTTTTTTGCTCTAGTTAAAAATGTGTATGACATCTAAGAGCATCTTTTAATCTATTGGGCGCCTTTCAAAGTGGCAAAAGAAAGGTGTTTTAATGGTATGCTCTGAGCTAAGTACATATGTGTGAAACTAATTGAAGCATTTAATGATCTGTAAAAGGTTTCTGAATGGTAGAATAGCCAAACTGGAGGAGTGGGGAGTGGGTGGAAGTGGGCATTTTGCCATTTTTTTTCTTTTAGATAATTACAATTTGAAGACAGTTTTTTGTGCTTTGTGTTCTTTGGCAAAAACATTTCTGAGAGGAAATATAATAATGATGGAATGAAATAGCCCTCTTTCTGCTAATGACCTAATATTTTAATCTGGACTATGCATCAGAATCACTGAACGGAGATTCGTAACTACAGATGGCTGGGTTCCAGCCCAAAGATATTTACTCAGGCTCTGTGTTTTTAAAAATCTGCTTTTAAAAAAATTCTGTAAGTGATTTAAAAGTATTTTTAAAATTTTATCAGAGAAGGGGACAGTGGTTTATAATCTTATGTAAACTTCTGTGGAAGAAAAGTATACACATTACAGAAAAGTACACAAATGATAAATATATAGCTTAATCAATTTTCTCCCAGTAAACTCAGCCTTGTAACATGCTCCCAGAACAAGAAGCAGAGCATCATCGAAACCATGGAAACCCCCTCCCGTCTTCCATGGTTTCGATGATGCTCTGCTTCATCTCTGCCACACAGTCCCTGCACCCCGCCACTACTTTTCTGCCTCCTAGGTTAGATTTGCTTGTTTTTGAACTTCTCTGTATAAATGAAAGCATATCGTCTGCTTCTTTTACTTGACTTCATGTTTGTGAGAGTCATCCATCTGGTCATTCTTATTGCTGAATAATAATTAGTTTTATGAATATACCAAAATTTATCCATTCTACTGTTTATAGACATTTGAGTTGTTTTCAGTTTTGATAATTTAAATGGTGCTACTATGCACATTCTTGTACCTGTCCTTTTTAGTGAACACATGTATTATTTTCTTTTGCTGTATATTCATTTTCAGTTATCTATTGCTGTTAACAACCGCCCCCCCCCCCCAATTTAGTGCTTAAAAATAACAGCCATTTTTTTTGGCTTGTGATTCTGTGGGTTAGGCATTTGAACAAGGCTCAGTGGGGATGGCTTGTGTGTTGTCTGTGATCAGTTGGGCTCACTCAACATGGCTGGGTTGGGGAAGGAGGTCCAAATGGTTTTATTCACATGTGTAGGAGTTTGATGTTAGCTATGAACTTGGTTATCTCACTTTTCCTCATGCGGCCTCTGTCCAACAGTATTTCCTGGACTTATTTACATGGCCTCTGGATCCCAGGAGGGCAAAGGGAGAAGCAGCAAGGCCTCTTTGGTCCTCTGCTCAGCAACTCACACAAAATCAGTTCTGCCATATCTTCTTAGTTAAAACAAGCCACAGGACTAGGTGCAGATTCAAAGGGGTTAGGAAAGATCCATCTCTTGAAGGAGCAGTAGCAGCAGCGTTCTATTGTGAAGGGATATGAATATAAGGAGGAATGATTTGTTGGGGACTCTTATTTATAAAAATGTACCACAACCCAGGAAAGGAGATTTGCAGTTACAGGGCATACATACATATGTTCAGCCTTATTCGGTACTGATAAACAGTTTTACAAAATAGTTGTTACAAGTTATACTGCCAACAGTGTATGAGAGTTCTAGTTGTTCAGTGTCTTCATCAACACTTGAAGTTATCAGTCCTTTTCATGTTAGCCATTCTGGTGGGTATGTAGTGATACCACATTTCTGCTTTAATTGGCATTTCCCTGGTAAGCAGAGAAGTTGCTCACCTGTTTGAATGTTTAGCAGTCATGTGGACATCTGGTTTGTCAAAATGCCTGTTCAGGTCTTTTACCCATTTTTCTTTTGGATTAGATAATCCTTTTTCTTACCAATTTGTAGGAGTTCGGTAAGTATTCTGAATATGAGACTGTGAATCTTTGTTAGATAAATTTATTGCAAATATTGATCCTCATCTTTGGCTTTTATCCATCCCCTTAGTCTTTAATCTTTAAGTGGTGTCTTCTGATGAGTAGACATTCTTGATTTTAATGTAGAACAGTTTTTTTCTTTTATGGTTAATGCTTTCTGTATCCTGCTTAAGAAACCTTTGCCTGATATGAGTGTGTGTGTATATGCTCATTTGTGCAAAAATACAGAAGAAACCTACAGGATAAATCAGAAATGAAAGGCAATATTTACCTACAGGGAATGAGGGAATGGAGGGGTGAGTGGGAGCAGGGCAGAAAGAATAGGTAGAATAGGGATTAGGTAGGAGGGATGAGCAGAGAAGGCAATGGCAACCCACTCCAGTACTCTTGCCTGGAAAATCCCATGGGCAGAGGAGCCTGGTGGGCTGCAGTCCATGGGGTCGCGAAGAGTTGGACACGACTGAGCAACTTCACTTTCACTTTTCACTTTCATGCATTGGAGAAGGAAATGGCAACCCATGCCAGTGTTCTTGCCTGGAGAATCCCAGGGACGGTGGAGCCTGGTGGGCTGCCATCTAAGGGGTTACACAGAGTTGGACACAACTGAAGCGACTTAGCAGCAGCAGCAGCAGCAGGAGGGATGAGAGAAGAGTGACACTTCTCTGAGAATACCTTTTTTGTAGTTCTTATTCTTAGAACCATAGTAATATTTCACATCCCTAAAAAAATAATTAAAAATAGGAAGAAAGAGAGAATGTGATTCCCAAATAGAATACACACTGTGACAAGTGAACTTAGTTGTATTACAAATAAATAATCTCACCTGAAGGAGTTGGGGAAGAAACAAAATAACCAAAGTGATATCATTGAAAAATAGTTTTAACCATAAAATGCCTTGATGAGGTTTCATTTTTATTTATCCTGAGTGGGATTTATTGAGCTTCTGTTATATCGAGGTTGATATTTTTGTTAGGTTTAGGAAATTTTCATCCATTAATTATTTAAAATATCTTTCTTTTCAAGTCTGAGTATCTTTCTTTGTGACTCCTGGTTTTAACTTAGAAGGCCCTAAAATATTTAAAATGTGAATGACTATGCCTTTTTTCCTAGTTTTTTATGATTTGAATTTTAAAATGTTAACATTTAAAAAAATAAATAAAATAAAATGTTAACATTTCATAAATTTTGAATTTTTGGCAATTAAACTAAAAAGGAAATTTTGATGCCTAGTAGTTGAGAATAATTAAAAAACACAACTGCAAAGAAAATGTCCAAGTAGTTTGCCTAATTTTTCCCACATTTATTTCATAATGTATCTTTTCATTGTGATTTGAAGTGCCTCTTTTATTTTTTATTTATTTATTTATTTTTTTGAAGTGCCTCTTTTATAATGTTCAATATATTCATTTAAAAATGTGTAATAGGATATATTTCTGGATTGTCTGTTATCTTATACATCTCTCTGTTATATAGTCCTAGAATTATACTGATTTAGTTATTATATGTATCAGAAAAGGAAATTTACAGGTTATTGCTACATATTAATTTCACTTAAAATTTGTTTCCAGCTTTATTAAAATATAATTAGCACATAATCTTACATACGTTTAAGGTGTAAAGTATGGTGATTTAATATATGCATATATTGCAAAATGATTACCACAGTGTTAGTTATTTAATGATACATGCATCAAAGACAGTTACAATTTTGTGTGTGTGTGGTGAGAACTTTTAAAATACACTCTCTTAGCACTTTTTAATATGCAGTAGAATATTGCTGACTAGAGTCACCATACCGTACATTGCTATAGGTTGCTTTCTTTTGGCCCTTTTTTGTGGGACTGTCCCTAAACGTACCTAGGCCTGTTTGGCGGAAGTGCTGCAACCCCTAAGCAGGATATATTTAGGGACCACAAGGTCACTTTGACATTTCCAGATACGAGGGCAAGATTAATGGCCAGATTTAACTTTGAGCCACCGAGTACCCTGAGATATTCTAAGTGTTCCAGAGGTGAGAGGTGATCTGCATGTCCTACTGCTTGCTCAAAACTAATCCATAGGACTTGATGGGGAGACTCTACACATCCATTCCCCAGGCTGCTTTTTCACATCAGTCTCCTCCCACAGGCAGAAAGCCTATACATGTTAATAGCAGCGGTTTAAACGGAGGCTGGTGGAAGTGGGGAGTGGGATGGAGTGAGTGGAAGTGTTATTTTGACTTCTCTCTCTGCTTCCCAGATCAATCAAAATGTCCTATCAAGCCAGGTATTTTATATTTTTTGTTGCTGTCATGAATAAGATATTTTCCCCACTATCTCACCCTAATGATTATCAGTAGTATTTAATAAAGATTTTGGTTTCTGTTTATTTTGTTCTGTTACTATTTACAGTAACATTCAATAATTTTTATTATTACTGATATTTAATAAATATCATGTGCCATGTCTTCAAGTGCTTCAGATATATAATTTCATTTAATTTTCATGACAAACCAGTGGAATTAATATTATTATCATCTGTCTTTATAATACTAAGTCTTAGAAAGGTAGTCTCACAAAGTTACTCATCTTATAAGTAGTGGAGCTGTGGTTCAAACCAGTGAGATTAACCTCTGTATTATTTTAATTCTCCTATCAATTCTGGAAGTTTTTCAGTTGATTTCTTTGAGTTTAGATGTTTAGATATTGAATCACACGGTCACAAGTAGCTTTATTTTTGTATCTTGCTTTCCAATAGTCACTGCTCTTATTTTTGCTTCATGGTTTATTGTATTTGCTGGAGATAGCAGAACAGTGTTAAAATGAAACAGTGAAAGTAGGCATTTAAAATATATTAAGGAGGTAGCCTTTCATTCCTAGTTGTCTGAGTTTTTTAAAAAATCAAGAACAGGTATTGAATTTTTAAAAATGTCATTTTAACATCTATTTAACTTATTGTATGGACACTCAAGGTTTTAATCCAGATTCATAATTCAGAAATGAAGTAACTATAAACATGGTTCAGTTGGTGATTTTCTTTTTCCAGCAATGTCTGGAGCTTGTTTTCAAAGTGACATGTGGGTGGTAGAGGCAGAAATTGTGTGGGTTTTTTTTTTTTTTTTTTTTAAATTATGGGCTTTAGATTTTTTTCCTGTCCAGATTTTGAGTCTGTACTGGGTAAAAGAAAAGATTGTGTGTAGGGGGTATTTGTGAGGTATTTTCTTTAGAACAACTTATAAAGGCATCATTCTGTTGTAATTCAGGATTTTATTGTATTTAATTACTGTAGATTCACATTGATAGAATTGTAAACAAAATAGGTAAGGATTAATTCTAATTATATGTTTCACAAGTATTCTTATGCTGCTAGCATTCATTAGATTATTATTACTGGTTACAATAGTTATAGCCCAGAAGGATAGTACTTAAATTAGAAATGTTAAAGCTTTTGATTGTTTTCATGTATTGACCCACATTAGCTACCCATATTGGGAAGAGAATCTATGTTATTCTTTTTTATGTGGATAAAAAACAGCAGAAGGATTATGACTTGATGTTTACTGATATTTTAATTTGAGCAGTTAGGATTAAGAATTGGTTTAGGGAAATGGTGCTTTTTCATATATTTATCACCGAACTTAAAAGAAATGAGGATCATCAGATGCATGAAAGGAAGGGCCAAATTGAATTTCTTTTAAAGAAGAAAAACAATATTTTTATTATGGCCTTAAATAATATGTCTGAGTTTTAATAACCAGAACTGATGGCATTGACATGATGTGTCACTTAGCTGATTTATATGTTTATATGAGAAAGGGAAATTTGACAGAACACTGGTGAAGGCAGTGATTGGGAAAAGAAAGTCACTTCTTGTTTATACCTCACCAGTTGGGATTACTCAGCTAGTTAGTTTTAAAATGATAGATATAGTGAAACTATGGGGTTGTTTTTGGTTTTGTTTGTTTATTGTGTTTTCCCAAGAAGAGCTTAGTTTTTCAGTATGTAGAATTAAGAAGAGGAAAGGGTTTATTTTTTTGTTTTTTGAGTAAAATGCAATTCTAAGAAAGACTACCAAGTAGAAATGATCATTAAGATAGCTAGAATATTTTGACTTTTCTGCTTACAAAATGAACCTGAGATAAAATTTATGAAGATGCTCTGCATTTCTAGTTTTCAAACATAAAATGAAACCATTTAATTTTTTCAAATTTTTTCAAATTTAAAACTGTGTCCAAATGAGAAAAATAGCCTCTGCTGTATCTCACTGAAGATAGATATTGTTACTCCTAAATTTAATTTCTTATAAAGCATCATTAACTGCCACCAAAAAATATTGGGGTACACAATAATTTAGAAAGCATTTTAAAATTACCAAATATAATGACCGTAGAAGGAAATTTCATTTAGTTTTTTATTGCAATCTCTCATTCTAACTGAATCACGAAAAGTGGTGTTTTCTATCTATATCTGCTGATATCATACCTTCCAAGCCTATAGAGAGCTTCTGATTAATTAGCTTAGTAGAAATTCATTGTTAATGAATTGAAGAGTATTGTTATCATCTTCTGTGTCACTTATCTGTTACTTCAATAATACTCTGTATTAAACAACCACGATAACTCAGTAGCCTGTAATAAACATTTCTTTTTGCTCACAAGTCTACAGATTAGTTGAGCACTTCTACAGATCTTGGCAGACTTGATTTGAGAGTTTTTCAGGTCTTGACTGGAGTTCACTCATGTGTTTACAGGTCTGCTGGCTGGTGACTGATCTAGGTGTTCTTGGCTAGGATGATTCAACTCTGTGCTGCATGATCTTGGAGCGTTCAGTAGACTAGCCTGGATGTATGGGAGTGGCATGCTTTCATGGAAGCACACTAGACGCCCTGAGACTTTGGCTTAGACCTGATACATAACATTTCCACCACATTCTTAAGTGCAGCTCAAGTCCCAAGCCCGACCCAGCTTCAAGGGCTGGAGAAAGAGGCTCTGAGTGCGGGTGGCTGTGGAGTTATATTAAAAAGAGCATGACTAGAGGTTGGGGTGGAGAATGGGGGATACTTTTGCAATCAGTCTACCGTATCCCTTTTCATCTTTCTCCAACTGAATTGGCCAGATTTCTCTTCTTGTTTCATAGGCAGTCTAGCAAGAAAGAGATCCTGGGTTTCAGCACCTACTGAAATGAGAAGTGCAGGTAATCTGTTACACAGAAATTTCTCTGCCAGAGAGAGGCCCTTTGGGAATTTCTGCCTGTGGTTGGTCATCTAACCTTATCTCCTTTGTTACCAAGAAGAAAGAAAAATCATGTCAGAAAATTGGTTTTTATGTGATGAGAGAAACATATCGGTTACAGCTAAGTAAAATTTGAAGCATTCAACAGGAAAACGTTGAATGTTAACATTTAATTTTCTGTGGATCTGTTATAGCCACACTTTCTGGGAAACAAACTCACTCAGAAGGACAATGCAGATAGTGGAGTGCAGTTTATTACACCGGCAGGCCCAAGGCAGAGTCTCCTCTTAGCCAAGGACCCCAACCAGTATTTGTGAAAATCTTTTATACCCCATGTGTATGATGTGTATGTGTCCAAACCCACTACCCCAATTCCCTTGAGACTTACATAAACAAAGGAAGGGTAAATACAACTACAATAACCCCATCATTCACGTGTTATGTGTTCAAGCAGTCAATAATCAATAAGCCCACAGTTACATTCCAAATAGTTAATAACCGATAAGCCTGTGCTTACATTCTGATAGATAGTGTCCAGAGGCAGGGGTGATTAGTGTCTGTTTTCTCTTAGGTGATGAGTAACCTGGATATGATCTTCAAGGTTCCCCTGTCTGGAGGGGTTCTTATCCTTCCATTGTCGTTCCCACAGGCACTAAGCAGAGAGTTCAGAGTCCACTGGAGAGGTGGCCGAGCACGATCAGCACAGACAGGCCTGAGATGGAGTCCAGGCCCTATGGATTCCTTCTTCAGATCCTGAAGAGTTACAAATGTTTGAATAAAATACAGTGCGTCTTCAGCCTTATTTGTAAAACTCTAAGATATTAGCATGCACATGCACACAAAAAAGGTAGAACTAGAGCTGTGCTGTGCTCACTCACTCACTCGTGTCCAACTCTTTGCGATCCATTGTCTTCAGCCCGGCAGACTCCTCTGTCCATGAGATTTCGTAGGCAGGAATACTGGAGTGGGTTTCTTGCCATTTCCTTCTCCAGGGGATGTACCTGAGTCTTCTGCATTGGAAGACAGATTCTTTACCACTGAGCCACTTGGAAAGCCCTTCAGAGCATCAAAATACCTTGATTGATCAGTTTTCTCTGTGTGCCACCCTCTCCTCCCCACTAATGAACTCACTGCTTTGGTAAAATGTCCACCCAGGAAGGAATAATGATGATTCATGTGAATATACCTACCGATCTCAGAACAAGTCATTCCTCATGGTTATATGTGGGATATCTTGGTATTTGTAACATTTAACACAGTGCTTTACATGGGCTAGATATTCAAGAAGGTATCAATCGTATTTTAAGTATGGGAATGTTGATTTTTTTCCCCCCTTTCCTGTCTTTCCATTTCCAGGATTAGTAACTCGCCTTTTTGGTAGCAGCATCCAGGACAAGGATAGACAAGACTATTTGGGGTTGATAGAAGTCCCAGACTCCTACTGTGGTCCTCGGCTGCAATTTCCTCTCACTTTTACTGACATTGATTTACTTATTGAGGGCTTCAAGCAACAACAGGCAAGTGGAAGCACACATACTGTCCTGATTCTTGTACATAACATGTGTTCAATAGCTATCTTTTTTAATGGATGAAAACACTACAGCAGAAATGCATTCCCTTGGGGAAAAAACTTCACATTAAGTGAGCACTACCCTCTGCTTTGTTTAACCCATTAAATAGAAGTTTCTTAAGGTGCACCAAAACCTCCTTTCTGGCTATAGGCTCTCAGTGTTTCCTTGTTCTTTTTCTGAGTTGTAATTCACATCCTATAAAATTCACCATTTTAAAGTGTAGGATTCAATGCTTTTTAGTACACTGACAAGATTGTGCAACAATCACTAATATCCAATTCCAGAATGTTTTCTTCGCCTCCCAAAGAAGTGCCATACCCATTACCATTCCCTCCTCCTCTACTCCAGGCAATCATTGTTCTACTTTCTGTCTCTATGGGTTTTTCTATTCTGAATGTTTCGTACAGATGTAATTATATATTGTTTCCTTTTGTATGTGGCTGCTTTCCCTTAGCATAATGTTTTTAAGGTTCATTCATGGCATGGTATGTTTCAGTACTCCTTTATTTTAATGGCTGGCTAATATTCTGTATGTTTGTTTGTTTGTTTGTTTTAATAAATGCTGCTTATCAAGTTGAGGAAGTTTCCTTCTATTCCTAGTCTTCTGAGTGGCTTTATCATGAAAAGGTGTTGGAATTTGTCAAATGCTTTTTCTGCATCAGTGGAAATGATTGTGTGTTTTCCCCCCCTTCATTCTAGTAATGCTGTGTATTACAGTGTGTATTACACTGATTAGTTTTCTTATGTTGAACCACCCTTATATTCCTGGAATAAACCCCACTTGGCCATCGTATGTAATTCTTTAGAAATTCTGTTGGTTTTCGTTTGCTAGTGTTTTGTTGAGGATTTTTACATTTTATTCGTAAGGGATATTAGTTTGTATTTTCTTTTCCTGTGATGTCTTTATCTGGCTTTGATATCAAGATAATACCTCATGGAGTGAGTCAGGAATTGCTTCCTACTCTTCTGTATTTTAGAAGAGTTGGAGAAGGATTGGTGTTACTTCTTTAAATGTTTTGTAGAGTTGACCAGTGAAGCTCTTGGGTCTTGCACTTTGTGATTACTTATTCAATCTCTGCTTGTTCTAGATGTATTCAGGTGTTATATTTCTTCTTGAGTAAGTCTTGATAATTTGTGTGTTTCCAGGAATTTGTCCCTTTCATCTTTTTAAGTTATCTAATTTGTTAGTATGCAATTATTCATAATATTCTCTTCTAATTCTTTTTATTTCTTTTAGGTCAGTGGTAACGTCCCCATTTTCATTTCTGATTATAGTTATTTGCTTTTTCTCTGTTTTTTCTTGGCCAGTCTAGGTAAAATTTTCTCAACTTTGTAGCTCTTTTCAAAGAACCAACTTTTGATTTTGTTGATTGTCTCTTTTATTTTTTGGTTCTCTATTTAATTATCTGCACTCTAATTCTTCTTCTGCTGGCTTTCAGTTTAATTTGCTCTTCTTTTTCTAGCTCCTTAAGCATTAAGTTAGGCTTTCATTTGAGATTTTTCTTTGTTTTTGTAGGCATTTACAGCCATACATTTCTTTCTAAGCATTGTTTCCACTGTATCCCATAAGTTTTGGTATGTTATGTTTTCATTTTTGTTGATCTCAAAGTATTTTCTCATTTCCCTTGTGATTTCTTCTTTGACCCATCAGTTGTTTAAAAGTACGTTGTTTAATTTCCACATATTTGTGAATGTTCCAGTTTTCCTTCTGTAACTGATTTCTAGTTTCATTCCATTGTGATCAGAGAAGATACTTTGTGTGATTTCAGTTTTTTAGAATGTATTGAGGCTTATTTTGTGGCCTAACATCTGGTCTTTCCTGGAGAATGTTCCATGTGCCCTTGTAAAGATGTGTAGTCTGCTGTTGTTAGGTGGAGTATTCTGTAGATGTCTCTTAGGTATAGTTGTGTGAGAGGTATCTGAAGTTTCTTTTCTTTTTTAGTTTTATTTATTATTACTTTTATTAAAATTTTTATTTTTTTGGCCATACTATGCAGCATTGTAGGATCTTAGTTCCCTGTCCAGTGATTGAACCTGTGCCCCTGAAGTGGAAGTGTGTAGTCTTAACCACTGGACCACCAGGGAAATCCCCTGAAATTTCTTTTCTTTTAGCCTGTGTTCACTTAGTGTTTTGATAAGGATTTCCTTGAACACCAAGAGCCATTAAGAAAGAAAGAAAGAGATAAAGGCCAGAGGAAGGAAGGAAGGAGGAAAGGGGAAAAGAAAGAAGGGAAAGAAGAAAAATCTAATCTCTGCAGACTGGCTCTGTGTTGGTACACTCCTTTACCACTTAGCCTGACTGTTTACAAATCTATCAAAGCCTTTACTTTCTGCTTAGTGTGTTAGTTTCTCAGTTGTGTCTCTTTGCAACCCGATGGACTGTACCTCTGTCCATGGAATTCTCCAGGCGAGAATACTGGAGTGGGTAGGCAGCCATTCTCTTCTTCAGAGAATCTTCCTGACCCAGAAGTTGAACCTGGGACTCCTGCATTGCAGGCAGATTGTTTACCGTCTGAGCCACCAGGAGATCCACTGAGCCATATTTAAGTTGCCTCTTTCTTGACTCAGCATTTCCTTGGTTGCTGTGAGCTTTGACTATTTTCCAGAGCTCTGATGAAGTTGGATCTGACTGGTTTGTTTGTTCGATCTATTTTTTCGGCTTGATTTTTCAGTGTTTCTGCAGGGGGATGGGATCTTGGAACTACCTGCTCCATTATTTTCTGACATCACCCCGAAACCGTCACTTTGACCTTAAGGGCATACCCTAGGAGTAAGAGTGAGTAAAAGTACTGGCTCTGTAGGATCCGAAGCAAAATTTTCAGTCACCTAATTCCTAAAATTGAGATCATCCTGGACAGCTAATGCTCCTAGCCACCTGCCAAAAGAAAATATAAATCCTCTCTGTAAGAAAATAGGCTTCAAGTTATTTCTTCAAGTTTTCATATACAATATCCAGAACTTAATACAAGTGTTAACCAGTCATAGGAAGATGCAAGATTCACAAAAGAAAACTTCGGCAAACCACAAACAGTGCAAAACAAACCTATAGAGTTTTTAGATAATGGCATTATCAGATCAGACTTTAAGTGTGCTTAATATGCTCAAGGATATAAAAGATAAGACAAAAATCCAAGGAGCTCTGAAAAGATAGACAGTTTTCATTTTATAAAAATGAAAGGATTGTGTTGTTAAGGGAAGATGAAAAGATTCAACATAGTGTACAGTGTGTTCCCATTTGTTAAACAAAATTAATAAGCATTATATATATATATAATCTTAATTTTTAAAATTAAGATAAAAGTCACATAACATAAAATCGATTTTTTAAACCAATTTAAATGAAGTGTATGATTTATTGGTTTTTAGTATATTCCCAGTGTTGTACAACAATCACCATTGTCTAATTCCAGAACATTTTTATCATCCTCAAAACAAAGCCTAGTACCCATTAAGCAGTCACTTCCCATTCTCCCTTCTCCCTAGCCCCTGTCAACTACCAGTTTACTTTCTGTCTTTACAGATTTTCCCAATCTGGACATTTATATAAAAGGAATCATATTATATGTAGCCTTTTGTGCCTGGTGGCTTCTTGGCATAATGTTTTCAAGGTTCATTCATACTGTAGCGTGTATCAGTACCTCATTCCTATTTTTGGTTGAATAGTAATCCTTTGTGTGAATATACCACATGTTATTTAAAGAATTATGTACTTATACATATGTTTGCATATTCATATGTAGTTATATTGATTTTTATAGGCTTGCAAGTACATAGAATATTTTTTGGAAAGATACTCAAAACAGTGGCTGTTTCTTGGGATAGGGAAAGGGGACTGATGTCTGGCAAAGGAGGAGAATTACTTTCCATTGTTATGCTTCTTTTTGCTGTTTAAATTTGTATTTCAACTTTACAAAGAATTTTTCTTTTTCTGTTTAAAAACTAGTTGTTTTTTTTTTGGCCATGCTGCACAGCTTGTGAGATCTTAGTTCCCTAACGAGAGCTTGAACCCACACCCTCAGCAGTGAAAGCATGGAGTCCTAAGCACTGGGCAACCAGGGAATTCCCTAGTTACTTTTTAAAAAAGAAAATTCTTCAAAAGTACTATTTTCCTCTCTCAATGCCTTTAAAAGAATGTGAATATTTTATTTGAGTCGTCATTTAATCTGAATATAAGCATATAAACCAACATGAGTTAACTCTTTTGAGTAGTATTTAATATTGCAATTGTAAACACAATTATAATGCTATTGGAAGAGAAGTACACTGGCTCTGTGGGGACTAACATAACCAATGTGATTTTAGACAATTGAAAAGGATCCAGAAAAACTATTTTCATAATAGGAATTTTCTGTTGTTGCAATATATCCTCAATGAATATTTGTTAATTTAACTTAAAAACAACTGCCTTTTCAGGCAGCACTTACTCTGATTAATGCTACAAATGGTCCAAAAAGTCTACAGTGGCAAGCTAAGGTAACACTGAAGCCAGTTTTGGGAATCAGTAAATTAAATAAATGCCAATTCATATATTAATAAACCATTTTATCAAAGTGTTTTGCCTGTTTCTTTAAAATGTGGCTAATGAAAAGGTTACATTCAAGATTTGACTCACCCTGTCAAGTTGAATAGATTTAAAATGCATTGAATAGGTTTAAAATGATTTTGTGGGGGAAATCCTTATCAATCCATTAGGTTTGGGGAGACAGGAAATAGGGCTTACTCCCTACTAATCAACATTCAGGGGCCCTTTTCTTTCTTTCTAATTCTCACGTTGCTTCAAATCCTGCGTCCTGTTGTTGTTGTTGTTGTTTTAAATTATTTAATCATGAAAATTCTCCAAACTTAATATTTTTTATTAGAAAATAATTTCATTATTTTAATTGGAAATGGAAACTTCAGGACACCATGAGATAGGATTGTTCCAAAGGGTTCTATCTGCCCTAAATCCAATACCGAAAGCATTGTTGTTGTTATTTAGTCCCTAAGTTGTGTCCAGCTCTTTGTGACCCTGTAGACTGTAGCCTGCCAGACTCCTCTGTCCATGGGATTCTCCAGGCAAGAATACTGGAGTGGGTTGCCATGCCCTCCTCCAGGGGATCTTTCCAACCCAGGAATCACACCCCGCATCTCCTGCTTAGCAGGCGGATTCTTTACCACTGAGCCATCTAGGAAGCTCACCTAAAGCATCACCTGAACAGTATGTAGATAACAACCTCTCTTAGCCTCCAGTAATCTAAACCAGTCAGTGCTGTCCAATAGAAATATAATGTGATCCACATACATATTTAAAATCTTCCAGTAGTCAGTATTAGGCTTCCCTCATAGCTCAGTAGGTAAAGAATCTGACTGCAATGCAGGAGACCCATGTTCGATTCCTGAGTCGGGAAGATCCCCTGGAGAAGGAAATGGCAACCCACTCCAGTATTCTTGCCTGGAGAATCCCATGAACAGAGGAGCCTGGCAGGCTACAGTCCATGGGGTTGCAAGTCAGACACAACTTAGCAACTAAACCACCAGTAGTCAATATTATAAAAGCGAAAAGAAAAAAGTGAAATTCATTTTAATAATGTGTTTTATTTATTCAAACATGTAAAATTATCATTTTAATATGTAATCATATTAAAAGTTTTTAATGAGACATTTTACTTTTTTTTCATACTAAATCTTTAAAATCCAGTGTGTATTTTGTGCTTATATTATGTCTCAGTTTTGACTAGCCCCATTTCAAGTGGTCAGTAGCCCCATGTGACCAGTTTCTACTGCATTGGACAATACAGGTATAAACATTTCTGACTGTAAAGTGGTGTTAGCATCTGTTAAGTTTGTACCAGTTACATCATATTTTGGATTATGTATTTGGAATATTTTATAATTAAAAAAGAGAGGGATAAAAAACCAAAAAGCCTGGTGGAGAAAACCCAGTAAATCTGTCTAAAACAATGCTGTCATCAACACTGTAACTGGAGGAGACCAAGGAATGAATAGCCGTTACAGGAGATAATTGGAATTGTTTACTTGACGTTGCAGTATGTTTTATACTCAGACTTGCATATAAATGTGCTTGCTGGCCTGTACCCTCACATCTGTGTACCAAATACTTGAGTCACAGCAGGGACACCTGGCTCAGGAGTCCCTTGAGGCTTGTCTGGTTGCCTTGTGAGATCTCCTAACGCAGCACCCCCACCTAGCTCCCAGCCCTGGGGCAGGAGGTCGCACAGAAATGCAAAGAAGCTCCTCTAGAACAATCTTTCTCTCCCTCTCTTTCTTTCTCCTTCTCTCTTTTCCCTCCTTTTCTTTTCTTTTCTATTTATGTTTTTGCCTGCACATTTCTTAGGCCAGGGGAGTCTCCTTTTTTCCCTGTTACTTCTCTTGGGTTCTAAGGACCAAGATTCATCAGAAATGTTTTGTGAATGGGTGATGTCTGTTAAGAACATGAGACTATAGACATGCTAGGAACCATTTGTTCATTCAACTTACAAATCTCTAGTGAGGACTTATTATGTGCCAGATACTGTGCCAGGATAATACATTGCTCTCTATGCACTCATGCCTTTCTTCCTAGTTCATTATAGCTATTTTCTCTTCACCCTCACAGATACTTCATGCTTATTATGTCTTAGAGGTGCTGTTTGAAACCAAGAAAGTCCTGCAGCAAATGCCGAATTTCACTCATACAAGCACATCTCCATCCAAAGAGATAACAATCTGTGGTAAGTTTCAGAGCCGAGTTGCCAAATTAATATTTAGGAGCCTCTTGGTTCTACATCATTGGCCTAACTTGAAAACTGTGTAAATTGGACTGTATTAAGGGAAAAGTGTTAATATAGAGTTATCTATCATGATAATACTGTTCCCCATCTTGTCTTTGTTTTGCATACCAGCTGGCAGGAATTAATTATGTGAGAAATTAAAGAACTCTTAGCTTTTTATAAAGGCAGGTAGCGTTTTAATACAGAAAACTACCCATGGGTGGAATAAGCATTCTTTGCTCTCTATCTAGCTCTTATTATCTTTGTTCCATGTTGCTTTTTCTAGATGGGCCTCTGCATGCCACTTCTGCTGGGAAGGGAAAAGCCCATGGCAGGGTGGAGTTTAACCTCTTCTCTTCCCTCGGCTGCTGTTTGAGATTTTTCAGCTGGTCTCTGCAGCTTTTAGAAGAGTGGGAATGTCCCAGAAATCTGTTCCTTGTTCTTCTAAATAACAAGAGCTGAGATTTTGTTATCATATAGGCCAGCCTGGCAGGATATTGCTTCAGGAAGCAGTACACATTGAAATTCAACACAGTTGGTGCTCAGCATGCTTGCAACTGCCTGAGAATGGAGTGTGTGGAAGGAACAGCAATTCTCTTAACTTCTAATTAAGCCTTTAGGTTACAACACAGTGATTGTTATTTTCCAAATCAATTTTTAGCCCATGTTTCTTTTACTCTGGCAGGTAGAATGGATTTGACAATCTAATTAAACCATTTCCATTTCTAGCATCTGATAGTGGTGACAGAGACTTGATGTAGCAGTATACGCTCCATGTCATGCCCGGACTCAGGCTCTTGAAGAGTCCTTAATGGTTCAGTTTCAACCTAATCATCTTTGCCTACCAGATGATGGATCTCAGCAGTGGGGACCTTTTATTCAAGACCTCATTGGCTCTTACTTTCCATGGAGATAAAGAATTTGGAGTTATGAGGCTCAGGAAGCCAGGCCAACCAATGAAGCCTGTGGAGCCAGGGCAAGATTTGCTCTCAGAGTATAATATAATAAGCCAAACAGAGACTGTGATCTGCTCCTGTATGTTTCTAGTACACCTCCAGTTGCCATTAGAGACTTGTCTTTGCATGAAAGGATTTGGAAGAAGATATAAATTAATTAGAGGGCATGTAAGTTCTGGAATCACACAGTGTATGGACTGAATCGTTCTTACAGAGATCAGCTGGTCTATCCCTTGTTCTTATGGATAAAATTGAGGCCCAGAAATGGTATTTTCTTCCATGCATGTCTATGTAATAACTTGTCCCCTTCTCTCTACCCTAGCTCACTCAGCTGGTTAGTGGCAAAGTCAGAATTAAAAATCAGATCTTTTGCATCCCAGGTTAGAGGCAGTCCCACATCTGCTATCCCAGTTCCATTATGCACCGCTCTGACTGGTGTTTCATTTTCCATCACAAGACAGAGATTAGGGAATGGATTGATGTGACAGTTTCATTTTTTAAAAGATACATCTTGGGCATTTATTAATATTTCCAGATTTTTTCCACATAGCACCATTGGTAGAAGGAAAAGCCAGGCCCATACATTCCCATAGCATAGGAATTTTCATTAAACTCTCTATAATAGCCCCATTGAACCTAGAAAAATTTGGCCATCATTTAAAATTGGGGCCATATTTTCAAAACCATCCTCTGTTTAAGACAGTATTAGGAAAGGGCGAGAAATTATGATGAACCTTTACCATTATTTTAATTTCCAGATGCAGTTTTTTATATGCACATCTAAGCATGTTGCATGATTCTTAATGTGCATGAAATATAGGTGTTTTAGTCTACATTTATATTATAAAAGTTAACCATGTATGTACTTATATTTTATATGCAGTAAAAATATCTTTTTGTGGCTTTTCATGATACATTGAGTGTTATCTTTTGCTGTCCAACTAGAAGTTGGTTATATCTTTATAACCTCAACTCTTAATATGCTGAAACCAATTCATTTATTAGCTTGCTAGCTACAACACTCTGACTACCCAAATCTTTGAAAGACAAGTCATCCTGAAGAGAATTAGGAAAACAAAATAATTTAAAAAATATATATTTAACTAATAAGTAAAGTCCTTCCATTTTTATTTCCTTAGATTTGGAGTGAGATTTAAGTATGCAGTAGTATTAATATGCTCTTAATATTCTTGTTGTTGTTCAGTCGCTAAGTCGTGTCCGACCCTTTGTGACCTCATGGACTGCAGCACGTCAGGCTTCCCTGTCCCTCACTATCTCCCAGAGTCCTGGGATACTGGGGATCCTTGGGATCTGCCTTGAACTAAGAACCACTCATCTCTGCAATCCCATTTTAAGACTGCTCTTCTATTCGAAGCTCCTAATATGAAATTGGAAACAATTTAAAAGTCACATTTTTTCAAAACTACATTTTTCTATTTGACACAATTTTGAAAGATCTTAAAGTTACAATGAAGCCAGTGAATCTCTTGATTTCCATATTGCTGAAAGTTCCAGAAATGGCTTTTGCTGACTGGTAAATCTCCCAGTGACCAGTGCTGTCCTTGCCCTGCTGACCATGGAAAAGTTCCAGGGTCTCTGTAGGATCCAGTGGCAAGAGCACATAGTACTGAACATTAAGAACAGCAGCAGCAACCCCTCTGGACGTTCCTGTAGCTCTTCATGGTCTGTGGAGCACCTTAGTATCCATCATCTCCCCATGTCCCCCTGAGGTGGGTGGAGAAGTTTGCATTACCCTCACTTTGCTGATGAGAAGACTGAAGCTCAAAGTGGTGGGTCCTTTTCTAGGTTACCCAGAAAGAAACAGTATCAAGGTGTGAAAATCAGCTCTCCAGAACTTTCTTCTACAGTAGCCCATATGAAGTGCTTACTTTTGGCCATATGAGTACGTTTTAGCCAAGATCTTTAACGCGGGTGACTTTAACCATGAGGGGTGTTCTAGATGAGGGCTTGACAAGCTTTTCTTTAAGGAACAGGATGATAAACATTCTGGCTTTATAAACCATATGGTCTCTGTGCCCAACTACTTGGCTCTGCCCTAGTAGCTCAAAAGCAGCCCTGGACAATATGTAAATGAGTTCAGTTCAGTTGCTCAGTCATGTCCAGCTCTGCGACCCCATGGACTGCAGCACGCCAGGCCTCCCTGTCCATCACCAACTCCTGGAGGTTACTCAAACTCATGTCCATTAAGTCAGTGATGCCATCCAACATCTCACCCTCTGTTGTCCCCTACTCCTCCCACTCTCAACCTTTCCCAGCATCAGAGTTTTTTCCAGTGAGTCAGCTCTTTGCATCAGGTGGCCAAAGTATTGGAGCTTCAGCTTTAGTATCAGTCCTTCCAATGAATATTCAGGATTGATTTCCTTTAAGATTGACTGATTTGATCTCCTTACTTAGTATTAATATTGTAGTCATTTTATAAATAAATGCTGGTGATGTTGTATTTTAATTTTGTTACTCCCATAATAATTGGACTCATCTCTTGTATATGTTTGGTTAATTTTGTTTGTAGCATTTTAAAACAAACTGGGGCAAAGTATTCCTAAGTTAAATTACATTTGGTAATAAAGTTGGATATAAGGAATAAACATTTATGACAGAGCTTATGAAAGACAAATATTTACCTAGAAATAGTTATCCAAATAGGGCTTTTGAATATTCACATATTTGCTCTTGTTTTTGAATTAATGGCTTCACATATTTACATGATTTCTTGAGTTTTATAAAGCAATGCTTTCATTTTTATTTTTGCTAATAGTCTCATTAAGAGAATGTCAAATATCTACTCACAATTTTTAAGTTTCAGATTCTACTGCATGTTCTTGAAAACATGGCTTTAAAAAACTGTGCATTTCCCAATTGAACTTAATTATTGAATGCCTACTATGCAGCAGGTACTATAGGAGGCATTTAGGGGTTTAATGATAAATAAGTAATATTGCTGTTCTCTTAGAGATTCTCCTAGTGTAGGCAGTAGAGTACAGTATAGTTTTGAAGTGAGATAAAGTTGAGTTTGAATTCCAGCTCTGCTACTTGGTAGTTTGTCAGCTTTGTAAGTTGCTTAACTACTCTGAACCTCATATGTGAAATGAATATGGTGAAAACAATACCCATCTCATAGAGTGGTGTTCAGTTCAGTCGCTCAGTCGTGTCCGACTCTTTACCACCTTATGGACTGCAGCACGCCAGGCTTTCCTGTCCTTCACCATCTCCCAGAACTTACTCAAACTCATGTCCATCAAGTCGGTGATGCCATCCAACCATCTCATCCTCTGTCATTCCCTTCTCCTCCCGCTTTCAATCTTTTCCAGCATCAGGGTCTTTTCCAATGAGTTGGTTCTTCGCATCAGGTGGCCAAAGTATTGGAGTTTCAGCTTCAGCATCAGTCCTTCCAATGAATATTCAGGGCTGATTTCTTTTAGGATTGACTGGTTGGATCTCCACTGGTTGGATCTCCTTGCAGTTCACGGGACTCTCAAGAGTCTTTTCCAACACCACAGTTCAAAAGCATCAATTTTTTGGCACTCAGCTTTCTTTGTAGTCCAGTTCTCACATCCATACTTGGCTAGTGGTTTTAGGATTGAGCAAGATAGTTCATGTAAACCCTTAGTCTGGCACTTGGCATAGAGTGAGCTAAGTGAAGTGAAGTTGCTCAGTCATGTTCGACTCTTTGTGACCCTATGGAGTGTAGCCTATCAGGCTCCTCCATCCATGGGATTTTCCAGGCAAGAGTACTGGAGTGGGTTGCCATTTCCTTCTCCAGAGGATCTTCCTGACCCAGGGATTGAACCTAGGTCTCCCACATTGCAGGCAGACGCTTTACTGTCTGAGCCACCAGGGAAGTCCTGAAAGCACAGCATAAATGGCAGGAATGAATAGGAAATTGCGACATTGGATGCTGCCCCTTATAAGAAAAGGGATGAAGTTTCCAAATGGTGCTATGGAAACAAACCGTCTGTTGAATTAATATCATCATAGGGTAAGAACCCAATGTCCTAATGCTTGGCATGTATCAGCATTATTTCAGGTTTTAAATTCTTTAGTACAAAGGGCATTTTCTTGTTTCCTCCTGAATACTGAATTTTTCATTTCATTTCCAGGTGATTTGCATGGGAAGCTAGATGACCTTTTTTTGATCTTCTATAAGGTAAATTATTGTTTTGCTAAATATTTATTTACATTTTTGTTGGGTGAAGGCAGGACTACAGCAGATAACAGTATTAGTTTTATTAGGCATATGTACAAATACAGATGTAATAGGACAGTTTTTATTCAAGAAGTTGAAAGTTTTGTTGTTTTCTTCCTCACAAAAAGAATTAAAGATTTGAGTCTCTGTTTAATATTATTATTATCTGTAGATCCCTTAGGATTTGGGCCTGATGGTATTTATGTTCTTTATTACTTTGTAAATGTGTAGACGACACAGGATGGAGAGGGGAGCAGTTTTTTATTTTATTGTTACTTTGTTCAGAAGTGAGCAGGCCACAGCAGTCTTCTGCTCCAGTGCGCGCTAATTGTGCCTGAAAGGGGTCCCCCATAGAAAGTTCCAGACTGCTCTCTTCTCCACCCTGATTCACCATTGCTGGGCTCAGCTGCTCCTGCAGTGCTGCAACTCCTTTCCGTTTGAGTGATTGAGGAAGCCTGCACAGAGGGCGCAAAGCAGCTTGGCTGGCGTGGAGTTTCTGCGCGTCTCTGACCAGATTTGTTTCTCTCTCTGAGCCAGCGGTTGCAACCTAAATATTTGCTTATGGGATGATTAGATACAGAAAATTGATCCTGAGGTAACGTCTACCTTTAGAGTGGTATCCCCTTCGTCTTTCTTTTTGGTCAGAATGTCTTCCCCACAAGATAGCATGTCGAATAATTGGCCACAGCATAGGTATTTCAGATGGCCTGAAAGAAAATATATTCTGATTATTATGATGGGGAATCAGTTTTCCTCTTTGGGGACTGTGAGAGCTTGAATAAAGCCACATAACCTCCATGACCCTTAATTCCTTTTTTGGCTGCAATATTCTTTTTTTGTTTTTTAGTATTATTGAAATACAGTTGGTTTACAATATTGTTTTCATTTCAGGTATACAGGAAAGTGACTCATATATATGTGTTTACGTATATACATGTGTGTGTATATGTGTGTGTGTGTTCAGTCGCTCAGTCGTGTCTGACTCTTTGCGACCCCATGAACTGTAGCTAGCCAGGCTCCTCTGTCCAAGGAATTTTCCAGGCAAGAATACTGGAGTGGGTTGCCATTTCCTACTCCAGGGGATCTTCCTGACCCAGGGATTGAACCTGAGTCTCTTGCTTCTCCTGCATTGGCAAGCAGATTCTTTGCCACTGTGCCACCTGGGAAGCCCATGTGTATGTGTATATATTTGTCAGGGAGCAGGCTTACTGGGGTGAAGACCCAGGAAGTAGGATGGTTGAGAAGTTGCAAGGGATGTAGTCCTAGGAGATAAGTGGGTCCAAGGTGGAATCCAGAATGTTAGTGGTTGAAGTGAATGAAAGAGAATATTAGAGATGAGGAGATCAAGCACGTGAAGAGCAGATGTGGTGAGTGAGTTGGCCACAGGCCTGAGAGATAAAGATCAGGGGAGGAAGTTTAGTCAGAGCTCATGGGCCTAGAAGGACTAGAGGCTTTTATCCAAGGCTGGCAAAGTGTTGGTCTGTTGGTGGCCCTATGGAGCATGTGAACCCTCTCCAACTCCTGACCCCGAGGTCTCCATCCTGGAGAGGAATGGTTCCTTTCCTTCCAGAGGCCTGTAGGAGTCAGGAGTCCAGCACCATTCCTAAGGGAGGCCCAGATTTCCAGAGGGATGTCTTGCTGAATGAGTTGAAGGCAGAAGGGAGTTCATTTACACAGTTTGAGGAATGGGATTTGTTTAAATCTGTGCATAGCACCATATAAATGTCAGAAGTGCAGTCTTGTTATTTTTGACAATTACAATCTGAGGACGGAGGAGGGCTGGAGGCATGTGGGTAATAACCACAGCATAAAATCTGATAATTATATTTCCCTGGAGGTTTGGGGAAATACAGAAAAGGGAAAACAGTTGAGTAAATTAAATGGGAAAAGTGACTTCCTAGGCAATTAGAAAAGAAAATTTCTCAAGAGTTAGTTGAAGATACTAAGGTGTGATCAGGGAAGGGACTCTGGAGTAGACAGACACGAGAAGAGAATGTTTCTTTAATTCCATTGGCAAAACTAAATGGAATATATAAAACTGGAAAGTGCTAATGTAAAGACTGAACAGGAGGAGGTGGGTGGTAAAAAGTACTATAAAAAGGACTTAAGGTGAAATTATAGCATTCACATGAAAACAAGAAATATTTTGAGAGTTTACCAATGATGGTGTTCAGGAAGTAGAGATTGAGAGCCCAGTGATGAAAGAGTAAAGCTCTGTTATTTGGGATAGATTTGAGTAGGGGGAGGTGAGAGGGATGTTTGGAAAGAAGATATTTGGAAAGTAGAACCATGAGTTAGAATTTTAACAGATTTGAATGAGGAGCAGATGAAATGTATCTTGGACATGGAATAAACTGCATGCACCAGAAGCTTGAAATTGCCTGGTTTAAAAAAGACAACTAAGGGAAGAGCCATTGATGACAGCAGGCTTCCATCTTAAGAAACTGAAAAGATGATGCAATTAATGGTGTCTGAGAAGGGAGAGTGACCTGGTGGCCTTGCAAAGATGGTGAGACACTTAGCTTGTGGGTAAGGAGTGTGCTAAGTTAGAGGCCAAGGAAGGAATGGACAGGACACAGACACATCTCAGGAAACTATGCTGTATGATGATCTGTAACTTGTGACAGTCAGCAATTTGCCTTTTCTGTCTTACTTTTTATCCAAAGTTTAAATGAGGAATGGTGGTAGATCACACAAGTAGAGTGGGGCCTAAAACCATGAACAGAAACTGTTCTGGGTACGACATTTCTACCTAAATATAAAGGACAGTGATATTCACCCATCCAAAGAACAAACTCCCGTCTTATTATCACTCCTACGGTCCCAAGTCCAGAATTAAGTAAAAAGGGTCTCTGAACTCTTGAAATCACTGTCAGAAATCCAATGAACTTTATTCACAGGATGAGCCCTAGGCCCTTACTCAATGCCCAATGACCATATATCTGTAAAACCTTATCTGACACATTATTCCTGTAAGTTTGCTGTCTGGTTACCTATGCTGCCACAGATTAGGGAGTGAGAGGGGGAAGAAAAAGTGAGATAGAACGATGAAAAGTAAAATTCTTCCTGACAGTACAAAGAGATCTAAAACTATCAAAATGAGGTAGAAATGAAGCAGTAACATTAAGTGTTATGGGGCTGTGTGTGTTGGGGAGAGCTCCATCCTGAACTCTCCTGAGGGGATGTGCCTGAGGGGATGCTTAGATTGATGAACCTGCATGGTCAAGAAAGTTTGAATTTCTATGGTGTACACTCTGTTAAGAAGTAAAGAGACCAAATGGCCCATTTCCAGAACTCTTAGCCAGAATGGTTAAGTAATTTAAAAATGTATTTTAGCTTTTAAAGGAATAAACTTCATTGATCTGGAAAATTCGTTTCAGCAGTGCTGCAGTATGAGGAGTGTTGTTGGCTCTTAGGTACAAGAAGATGAGAGAGCATGAAAAAAAGAAAGATTAGGTGAGGGAAGAGTAATGGGCCAGGAAAGCAGATGAGGAGGAAAGGAAGAACACCTTAAAATTGAGGAGAGAGGTGGAGAGTGATGGGTTTCTCTCGTGGCATCAGATACAGAGCTTGCCTGCACGGGGGTTACAGCAAGCAGTCACTTGATTGCTTCAGGAAAAGGTAGAGTTTCTGTGATGGTGACTGGTTCTTGTTACTCAGTGCATCAGCAATGTGTTAAATCCCAGTGATAGGTAATGCCTGCATGTGATACTCTCCTCTGGTTCATTCATGGGAGCACACAGGATTAAGCCACCTCAGTGTAAGCCATGGGCTCACTCTCTTCTTTCTAGAAGCAGCTAGTGACCAGGCTTTAACTCATCCTTATTTAACTTATTATTTAATTTATTAAAAGTACTTTATTATTATTAATTAAAATTGGTTTATTTTATTCAAGTTCTGGTTGAACTTGAATTTTAGGGAATAGCAAACTACATCCCGTGGGAGATTTTTTAAGCTGTAAGTGGCCAAAGCTTATACTGTGCTCTAACTTTTTCCTTTCCATCAACCTAAAAGAGAAACCAGGAAAAACTCAGGCTTTGAATTAAGGCATAATTGTAATTCATCTTTCAGTTGATGTTTTGCTAGACAGTTTCTCCCTCATCATTTCTTTTTTGTAGTATGGAGTGAGGAGGCTGCAGGGCTGGGGCTGGCCCACGGCCAACCCAGGGCAAAGCCTGAGAGGGAGAGTTACAATGTAGGGTCCCTAAGATGCCTTGCCATATTACTCTTTTCATCCAAATTACTGGTTCAGTTTAAGACTTCTATTTGTTACAACTGATCATATGCAGAAGTGCATCTGTCCACTCATTTATTCATTCAATAAACTTTTATCTAGTCCCTGCAGTGTTCAAAGCCCTGTGTAAAAACTGTGGGGAGATACAAAGATGAGTATAAATGTCATTCATTTCACATATATTTATTAGATACCTATGTAGGTCAACCAATAAAAAGACAAGATAGTTCAGGGTAGGACATGTTATAAATGGGGTATGCGAGATTCCAAGGGAGCACATTGGAGGGGCACCTAAGTCTTGGGAGACTTCCTGGATGAGGTGACATTAAGACAATCCCTTCAAAGAGTTTTAGTAATTTAGTAATTTTGCCTAATCATGAATGAAAGTTTTGAAGAATCAGAAAAGATTAGTTCCACACTCTTTTTGTGGTGTGCTCCAATAAATGATGGAATTTGTACAAGTGATCATTTTTGTTGTTTTGACATTTTTAGTTTCTTTAGTATTTAATTATCCTTACAAATTGTGTCATTTAGCACCTTAAGACTAAGCTAGACAGTTTCAGCTCACAATCCCATCTAGGTTTGTAAGGAATTCCTCTGAGTGCCATATGATTAACCATGACACACCTTTACTTAAAAGAGCATCTCAACTTTATATGGCTTTGGATATCATCAAGCGAACAGATTTACATGGCATTAGTTGTTGTTCAGTCGCTAAGTCGTGTCTGACTCTTTGCAACCCCGTGGACTGCAGCACACCAGGCTTCCTTGTCCTTCACTAACTCCCGGAGTTTGCTCCAAGTCATCTCTATCGAGTCAGTGATGCCATCCAACCATCTCATCCTCTGTCACCCCCTTCTCCTCCTGCCCTCAGTCTTTGCTAGCTTCAGGGTCTTTAGCAGTGAGTCAGCTCTTCCCATCAGGTGGCCATAGTATTGGAGCTTTAGTATATATCCTTCTAATGAATATTCAGGGTTGATTTCCTTTAGGATTGACTGGTTTGATCTTCTTGGAGTTCAAGGAACTCTCAAGAGTCTTCTCCAGCAACACAATTCGAAAGCATTAATTCTTTGGCATTCAGCCTTCTTTATGGTCCAGCTCTCACATCTGTACATGACTACTGGAAAAATCATAGCTTTGACTATACCAACCTTTGTCAGCAAAGTGATGTCTCTGCTTTTTAATATGCTGTCTAGATTTGTCATAGCTTTTCTTCCAAGGGGTAAGTGTCTTTTAATTTCATGGCTACAGTCACCATCCATAGTGATTTTGGAGCCCAAGAAAATAAAATCTGTCAGTTTCCACTGGCATTAGTTAGGTCCTATTTTTAGACTTTATTTCCTGAAAAGGTTAATTTTAATCAGCCACTCTTGCTTAATTGAAGTCACCAATTTGGAATTCTTCATTCAGAACTGTAGCCTTGGTAAAATTACAAGACATTTTTCCTCATTGAATAGAAAGCTGGAAATTTTAGACTAAGTATTGGCAAGTTAGTTTGTTAAATTGATGCTGTAGGTGGAGACCTCCTGCAGTTGAAAGAGAGGTGCACATGGACAGAGAGAAGCTAATTACTTCTCAACCCTGTTGGTGTCATACTGATGCTGTCCGTGGGAGCCACACAGCCTTGTTTTCCTTTTCTTTCTCTCTTCCCCACCATCCTCTATCCCACCCCTTATGACCCAAATTTGCCAACTGTGAAGGTCATTAAATATTTTCTTTTTTCTCTGTTGCTGATATTCTTCCTACTGCCACAGCAGTCAATTCTTTTCCCTTTAAAATTAAGGCAGTATGTTACAATCGGAACAGACCTCTAAATAGAGTTTGCAAACAAAATAAAAATTAAAATAATGTGGAGTTGAGGTCCAGAGATTATTTGATGTGCTTTGGGAAAATGTTCAAAAAAATTGCAGTTACTTCTAGATGTCTTATGTAAAATGTATCAGTGGGAAATAGGACTTTTTATCTCTACTCAAGTTAGTTAATTGTGGTCTGCTACTTTTCCCCCTGAAGGTCATCTGATGCTGTGTGCAGAGTTGTAGTTTACCCTGGGTTTTCTATATTTGTCAACTATATCACCATAACATAGATGGTTTGCTGTGTATCAGCTGTGGAATAAGCCAGAGAGTTTGGTTTACTGGAACTGAGTGAAGGATGGGTTCACTCAGCAGCAGTGAGTCATTTTTTGAAAGAAATCCAGAGAAACCTCAGTAACCAGAAGTCTAAATATCCTAGAGACCCATGTCCCAGAAGACTTAGGTCATCTTTTTATCTATTTTCCAATTCTCTTATTATTCTAAGACTAAAATGTATTTGAACTCAGACTATGTAAAGTAATACAACTAGTCCTGGACCAACAGTGCAGATCTTATACACCCAAATAAGTCTTGCCTTTGCCTTCAGAGGCTCAACACTTACAGAAGTTGAGTATATATTTAGGACTCCTTTTAGAATCACTTTCAGAGACAGTGACATTTTCTACTGAATGAGCTTCATTATCACAAATCTTATTCTTTTGAAGACATGTGATTTTTTTGAAAAGGTTAAAGCTTATTGGGTGTCAAGTGTGCTATGTAAGGTGTATGGCTTAGCTGATCATTACTATTTGGGGCTTAAAATTAGGTTTGACTAAAGAAATTCACTATTCATGGTTCATAGAAGAGGTGAAATACCTATAATAAACAAAGTTGATTTAACGAGATGAATTCTACTACCAGAAAATTGGTCATCCCAGTGAAAAATAGTTTATATCTTTGTTCAAATTTTGGCTGCTGTTTTTCTCAATTTTTGATACTAAGGTTATACTGATCTTATGAGATAAATTGGAGAGATTTACATCTTTTTCTATGGTTTAGAACTTAAATCCCTTGTGCTCAAACTTGGCTATACATTGTAATCACCCAAGGAAATAGAAAACAAAAACAAAAACAAAAACAAACTACTGAGTTCCACTTCCAGAGCTTCTGATGGACACCTAGGAATCATCATGTGATTCTATTATGCAGCCAAGGATGGGAATCATTGGTTGAAGGAACTTCAAAACTATTTGCTTAAAAAAAAACACAACTATTTGCTTTTGAAAATGGAAAGAGAGCTCTACTATAAAGCCACATGCAAGTCTGTTTTCTATGGCTGCATCTTCATTGCTCTCCTGCAAGTAGGTTCATCAGTAGCATCTTTCTAGATACCATATATATGCGTTAATATACGATATTTGTTTTTCTCTTTCTGACTTACTTCATTCTGTATAATAGACTCTAGGTTCATCCACCTCATTAGAACTGACTCAGATGTGTTTCTTTTTACAGCTGGAGAAGGAAAGGATGGGACAAATTGAGAGAGTAGCATGGAAACATATACATTGCCATATGTAAAATAGATAGCCAGTGGGAATTTGCTGTATGACACAGGAAGCTGAAAGGTGGTGCTCTGTGACCACTTGAAAGGGTGGGATGGGGTGGGAGGTAGAGGGAGGTTCAAGAAGGAGGGGACATAATATACCTATGGCTGATTCATGTTGATGTATGGCAGAAGCCAACACAATATTGTAAAGCAATTATCTTCTAGTAAAAAAAAAAATAAATGAAAAAGTAGACCAAAAAATTCTTTTAAAAATGAAAAAAAAAAGCTGTATGCAGACAATGCACTTTTTTAGTGTTCTACTTCTTTTGAATCAGTTTTCGGTCAGTTCAGTTCAGTTGCTCAGTCGCATCCAACTCCTTGTGACCCCGTGGACTGCAGGACGCCAGGCTTCCCTGTCCATCACCAATTCACGGAGCCTACTCAAACTCATGTCCATTGCGTCGGTGATGCCATCCAACCATCTCATCCTCTGTCGTCCCCTTCTCCTCCTGCCCTCAATCTTTCCCAGAATCAGGGTCTTTTCCAATGAGCTGGTTCATCGCATCAGGTGGCCAAAGTATTGGAGTTTCAGCTTCAGCATCAGTCCTTCCGATGAATATTCAGGACTGATTTCCTTTAGGATGGACTGGTTGGATCTCCTTGTAGTCCAGTGGACTCTCAAGAGTCTTCTCCAACACCACAGTTCAAAAGCATCAGTTCTTCGTACTCAGCCTTCTTTATAGTCCAACTCTCACATCCATACATGACTACTGGAAAAACCATAGCTTTGACTAGACTGATCTTTGTTGGCAATGTAATGTCTCTGCTTTTTAATATGCTGTCTAGGTTGATCATAGCTTTTCTTCCAAGTAGCAAGTGTCTTTTAATTTCATGGCTGCAGTCACCATCTGCAGTGATTTTTGGAACCCCCCCAAAATAAAGTCTCTCACTGTTTCCATTGTTTCCCCATTTATTTGCCATGAAGTGATGGGACTGGATACCATGATCTTAGTTTTCTGAATGTTGAGTTTTAAGCCAACTTTTTCCACTCTCCTCTTTCATGTTCATCAAGAGGCTCTGTAGTTCTTCCTCGCTTTCTGCCATAAGGATCGCGTCATCTGCGTATCTGAGGTTATCGATATTTCTCCTGTCAATCTTGATTCCAGCTTGTGCTTCATCCAGTCCGGCATTTTGCATGATGTACTCTGCATATAAGTTAAATAAGCAGGGTGACAATATACAGCCTTGACGTACTCCTTTCCCGATTTGGAACTAGTGTGTTGTTCCATGTCCAGTTCTAACGGTTGCTTCTTGACCTGCATACAGATTTATCAGGAAGCAGGTCAGGTGGTCTGGTATTCCCGTCTCTTTAAGAATTTTCTGCAGTCTGTTGTGATCCACACAGTCAGAGGCTTTGGTGTAGTCAATAAAGCAAAAGTAGATGTTTTTCTGTAACTCTCTTGCTTTTTTGATGGTCCAGCGGATATTGGCAGTTTGATCTCTGGTTCCTCTGCCTTTTCTGAATCCAGCTTGGACATCTGGAAGTTCACGGTTCATGTATCGTTGAAGCCTGGCTTGGAGAATTTTGAGCATTACTTTGCTAGCGTGTGAGATGAGTGCAATTGTGCAGTAGTTTGAACATTCTTTGGCATTGCCTTTCTTTATGATTGGAATGAAAACTGACCTTTTCCAGTCCTTTGGCCACTGCTGATATTTCCAGATTTTCTGGTATATTGAGTGCCACTTTCACAGCATCATCTTTTAGGATTTGAAGTAACTCAACTGGAATTCCATCACCTCCACTAGCTTTGTTTGTAGTGATGCTTCCTAAGGCCCACTTGACTTTGCAGTCCAGGGTGTCTGGCTCTAGGTGAGTGATCACACCATCGTGGTTATCTGGGTCATGAAGATCTTTTTTGTATAGTTCTTCTGCGTATTCTTGCCACCTCTTATTAATATCTTCTGCTTCTGTTAGGTCCATACTATTTCTGTCCTTTATTGTGCCCATCTTTGCATGAAATTTTCCCTTGGTATCTCTAATTTTCTGAAGAGATCTCTTTCCCATTCTATTGTTTTCATTTATTTCTTCGCATTGATCATAGAGGAAGGCTTTCTTATCTCTCCTTGATATTCTTTGGAACTCTGCATTCAAATGGGTATATCTTTCCTTTTCTCCTTTGCCTTTAGCTTCTCTTCTTTTCTGAGCTATTTTTAAGGCCTCTTTAGACAACCATTTTGCCTTTTTGCATTTCTTTTTCTTGGGGATGGTCTTGATCACTGCCTCCTATACAGTGTCACTAACCTCCGTCCATAGTTCTTCAGGCACTGTCTATCAGATCTAATCCCCTTGAATCTATTTGTCACCTCCACTGTATAATCATAAGGGATTTGATTTAGGTCATACCCGAATGGTCTAGTGGATTTCCCTTTTCTCTTCAATTTAAGTCTGAATTTGGCAATAAGGAGTTCATGATCTGAGCCACAGTCAGTTCCTGGTCTTGTTTTTGCTGACTGTGTAGAGCTTCTCCATCTTTGGCTGCAAAGAATATAATCAGTCTGATTTCCGTATTGACCGTCTGGTGATGACCATGTTTAGAGTCTTCTCTTGTGTTGTTGGAAGAGGGTGTTTGCTATGACCAGTGCATTCTCTTGGAAAACCTCTGTTAGCCTTTGCCCTGCTTCGTTTTGTACTCCAAGGCCAAATTTGCCTGTTACTCCAGGTATCTCTTGACTTCCTCCTTTTGCCTTCCAGTCCCCTATAATGAAGAAGACATCGTTTTTGGGTGTTAGTTCTAGAAAGTCTTGTGGGTCTTCAGAGAACTGTTCAACTTCAGCTTCTTCAGCATTACTGGTCGGAGCATAGACTTGGATTACTGGGATTACTGTGATATTGAATGGTTTGCCTTGGAAATGAACAGAGATCATTCTGTCGTTTTTGAGATTGCATCCAAGTACTGCATTTCGGACCCTTTTGTTGACTAAGGGCTACACCATTTCTTAGGGATTCTTAACCACAGTAGTAGATGTAATGGTCATATGAGTTAAATTCACCCATTCCAGTTTTAGGATCAGTTTTAGTATCTTTAGTATCTTTACTAGAATCAGTTTTAATAGCTTCTAATTTTCAAGAAAATCCTCCAATTCTCTTGATTGTCAAAGTATATTGCCACAGGTTCCAACATTATATTCTCTTTTATTTATTTATTTATTTTTTCAGTGGGTTTTGTCATACATTGATATGAATCAGCCATAGAGTTACACGTATTCCCCATCCCGATCCCCCCTCCCACCTCCCTCTCCACCCGATTCCTCTGGGTCCTCCCAGTGCACCAGGCCCGAGCACTTGACTCATGCATCCCACCTGGGCTGGTGATCTGTTTCACCATAGATAATATACATGCTGTTCTTTCGAAACATCCCACCCTCACCTTCTCCCACAGAGTTCAAAAGTCTGTTCTGTACTTCTGTGTCTCTTTTTCTGTTTTGCATATAGGGTTATCATTACCATCTTTCTAAATTGCATATATATGTGTTAGTATACTGTAATGTTCTTTATCTTTCTGGCTTACTTCACTCTGTATAATGGGCTCCAGTTTCATCCTTTTATGTATATAATGTTAAAACTAACTTCTCTATATCTTTGCCTTTTTTCTAATCTTTAATCTTACATGTTTTTCATTATCTTTTTTTACTTATCCTTAATCAGGCTTATGATAAGTTTTACCATCAATTTTATTAGTTCTTTCAAAGAATCACTCTTTGGATTATATAGCTTTCATTTTTTCGTTTTCCATTTCATTAATTTCAGCTTTTATCTTTAATTGATTTTATTTTTCTAATGTGTTAAGGTGAATATAGTCTTTCATGTGCATCTTCTTTAATAATGAAGGCATTTAAGACTACACATTTTTTCTTACTTTAGTTGTTATGGAGCCTTCTATCAAATTTATAATATTGCTGTTAATTTCCTCTTTGATCCAATGGTTATGAAGACTATAATTTTTAATTTCCAAGGACCTTAATTCAAAAAGCTAGAATTTTTTGTATTATTTGCTTCAGGTTTTATTGGATTGTGATATGAGAATGTGTCCTATGAAATGTTATTATTTTGAATTTGTTTAGGATTTCTTTAAAATCAAGTATATGATAGATTCTCATGAAACCACCGTGGACAAATGAAAAGTTAATTGTATCTGCTATTCATAGGATGTAGAGTTCTTCGTATTTCTCTTTATTAAGTTCATTAGTTATACAGTTGATCCTTGAACAATACAAGAGTTAGTCCATGTATAAGTGATTGTTGGCCCTCCTCATCTGCAGTTCCTCTGTATCCAAAGAGTCAACCAACAATGGACCATGTAGTAATGTAGTATTTACTACACTAAAAATTTGTGTTTAAGTGGACCCTTGCAGCTCAAACCCTCAGTGTTCGAGGGTAAACTATACATTCAATTTTTTCCATTTGTATCTTTTTAAATATGTGTATTATATATTTCTGTATAACAAATTACCCCAGTACTTACTGACTTAAAACTGCAAATGTTTAGTATCACAGTTTCTGTGGTTCAGAAATCTGAGTACAGCTTAGCTGGGTGGTTCTGCCTGAAGGTCTCTCATGAGCTAGCAATCAAGCAGTTGGCTAGGGCTGCAGTCATTTGTAAGGTTAACTGGACCTGGTGGACTCATTTCCAAGATTGCTGATTCACATGGCTGCAGACACAGCTTTTCAGTTCCTTGCTGGCTGTTGACAGAACAGCCACATGGTCCTCTACACAGGGTACCTGAGTGTTCTCATGACAGAGCAGTAGCTTTTCCCAGAGTGAGTGATGCAAGAGAGCAGATAGGAGGCTGCAGTCTCTTTTATGACTTAGTCTCCACAATTGTACACCAGCACTCCTGCTTTTGTTTCTTATTCCTTCCTTAGAAGCAAATCACTAAGTCCAGCCCACATTCAGGGAGTGGTGTTAGGCTTCACCTTTTAAAAGGAGTATCAAATAATTTGTGGACATTATTTTAAACCAATAAATACATTTGAATAATTTACTATGTGTTTTTAAAAATTTTCTTCTTGCATATATAGTAAATATATGAAGCAAAAACTTGTTCTTTCGTTTATTGAATACAAGTTTATAAATTGAACCTTCTTCATAAAGTGGCCATTATTATGATATAATGTTGCTTTGTGATAATTTTTAGCACTTTGAATATTAAATTCCACTTTGTCAAATATTAATATTTTCATTTTTACCTTTTCTTTGTTGCATTTACCTTGCTTTCAGTCTATTTTTTTATGTGTATTTCTCACAAACTATAGATACTTGGAGTTTTGTGCTTTAAAGTAGTCTTTCTTTTTGCTGTTTTGGTGAAGATTTTTAAATTATTGTTTTCTTTGGTGTTTTTACCATGCTTTCCTATTCATTAGTTGTTATCTTCCTATTCCTGACATTTCTAATAAATGATGTATGTTTGTATACTTCTCAAATAGCTATAACTTTATTCCTTCTTCATTATCCTCTCTTTCCTCCAGTAAGGTAAATATATTTGTTTTCACACTTTCCATGTACATTCCCCATTCAGATGAGATTTGTAGAGGATTTTACTTTTCTCCCTTCGCATCCCCTACAAATCCTTAGTTTTGGTTCATGCCAGATTTTTAGTTCTTGACCATTATCAGATTTCCTTCATAGTACATATCTTTTATTTCTTGAATCCTTGTTTTGTATTGGGTTGGCCAAAAAGTTCATTTAGGTTTTTCTGTTATCTGTTTCAGAGAACACAATTTATACATTATTGCTACTGATTTATATTTAATTATGTATTGCAGGGTTCATTGTTCACAACTCTAATCTTTTCTCTTAGTCCTTCCCAGGCTTAAGGACTTTTTATTGTTACTGCTGTTATTTGGTTAAAATATGTTCTTGAGTGTTTTCCTCTGTGGGGCATGTGGATGCTAGGTTCTTTAAATGCAAATTCTTTGAATACAGGGACTTTTATGTTTCTAACACCTAAAACTATGTCTGGTACATAGCAAGCAATCAGTACATGTTCATTGAAAACAGGAGTCATGAGCTCTTTCAAACTTCAGGGTGAAGTCTCGTTTTAAACTGTAGAAAATTCCCTCTCTTATTTATGTAATTATTGCCTCTTCTCCATCTGTTCCTTTTTCCTGATTCTTGAATGCTTATTGGTGGCATATTAGTTCTCTTGGCTCTGAACTCTAATCTCTTATTCATTCCTCATGATTTCCATCATTTTGCCTTTTGCTCTTTGTGAGAGATTTTTCATATGCTTGCTCTTTCAGGTCAGCAATGTATTTTTCAACCATTCTATCTTTTAGTTATCACTAGTCTATTGATATTTTAAATTTCAATAGCATATTTTTAATGCCAGGAATTACTGACTTTCTGTTCTTTATTTCATGGTACTCTCATTTTTAAAAAAGGTTGGCTTCTGTCTCCTCCAGCACTGTTACCTCTTAGGGGATGGTACTTTAGTAGGTCGGATTGGTCTGCCTCTGTGGTTACTGGATCCTCTTAAATATGATGTTATTTCCATTTTAAATTTTCTGCTTAACCTAGGCCAAGCTTCTCCATAGTTGGAGGCACAACAACACTTTCTGCTTCTGCATCAAGAGTGTGAGAGGAAGTCTCTGTGTTCCTAGGTATCTCTAAATGCATGTGTTAGTATTCTTTTAGTTTCAGAGATGTGAAAGTTCTTCTGCCTTTCCTGTAAGATCCAGATCCCTCCCCCCTCAACCAAGACCACACACATGCTCTGAGACAAAGTGTCCCCTTAATCACAGAGTCTACATGTCCCCTCAGGCCTAGTTCTTCCACTGCTCTCTGCTGCTCCTTAAGCCCCCTTCAGTCCTGGACATCCCGATAAAATCTATAGCCTCCAGCACTGCTCAGAGTTCACCAGGTTACTCATGGCAGCCAGCTGAAGTCTGGGGGAAGGAAGAGTGTTAGAGATGCAGAATCACTCCTTTTTCCTTTATATTTTGATGAACAATAGCCTATATTTTTATAATTGGCTCACCCTATCTAAGCCCAGTGTGAATAGGTTATGTGAATTCATGTATAAGAAAATATAAAGTGGTGGGGTTGTAAAGTTAGAAATAACATGGAGGTCATAATAAAATGAATCTCTTAGTTTGTGTGGTGCTTTATAGTTTTTACACACTATAGTAAAAGCACACTGTCTCATGTGAGTTCCAAAGTAGCCCTGTATGATAAGCATGGAAATTATCATTTAACAGATGAGGAAACTAGAGTTCATAATGATCAAATAACTTGCCCAGGGACACATGGGTAATAGCGGAGCTGAATTAGAGAATAAGTCTTCTGGCCCAGAACACTACACCACTGCTTGCTCTTTTCCAGTTGCCTTCAGAACATGTTTTGTTGCATACTGACTTCTGGAATTACTAAGTTATATGCTACAACTTGTATTTTATTTTTTCAACTGTTTTTGTCATATTGATATGAACAATTTAAAATGTATATAAATACTAGGTGGTGAGTATAAAGTAATAATATTTTCTTACATAATTTGAAACCTAACAAAAGAGAAAATCGAAAATCATTTGAAAAAGATTAATATAACTAGAATATGTGAATTACTTCTCGAAGGTAACTTTTTTGAAAGAGGACATATATTAGTACTTAAAATTTTGAGTATATATGAGTACATATATGAGTACTTAAAATTTTCTTTTTGTAATGTATTTTTTAGACATTTGAGTTATCTTACTATGCAATAAAAATGCACTCAACCATTTCTCTACCAGGCATGGCGTGTTTTATCTTAGAGTTTACTAGTACAGAAGTAAAGGAAAGAATAGCTGCTATAAAGACCAGACCTTTGTCCTAATCCCAGTCCTTTTTTATGCTAACACTATATTTTAAAGTGTTATGCTCAGGAGTGGTAATCAACATATTAAACAACAAATACGGCTCTGGTTGGTGAGCAGTCAAGAACACATGCCTCTAACACCTGGTGTAATTGTATCAGAGTGAACTGATGGTATATTAGCTCTGCTCACAGTTGGACAGTACCTTACACTTTCCTGAGTACTTTCATATCCTGTCTCTCATTTTTGATCTGGGATGGGGCTCTTTTTACAAATTGAGAAAATCACAGCCTAGAGAAATTAAACAGAGGGTCCCTTAGAATGAACGACTTCTGGCTCTTAGTTCAATGTTTTTCCCTCTTCTACCCAAGGAAGAGATGAAAGAATCCATTTTTTTTCCATTTATTTTTATTAGATGGAGGCTAATTACTTCACAACATTGCAGTGGGCTTTGTCATACATTGACATGAATCAGCCATAGAGTTACATGTATTCCCCATCCCAATCCCCAATCCCCCCTCCCACCTCCCTCTCCACCCGACTCCTCTGGGTCCTCCCAGTGCACCAGGCCCGAGCACTTGTCTCATGCATCCCACCTGGGCTGGTGATCTGTTTCACCATAGATAATATACATGCTGTTCTTTCAAAACATCCCACCCTCGCCTTTTCCCACAGAGTCCAAAAGTCTGTTCTGTACATCTGTGTCTCTTTTTCTGTTTTGCATATAGGGTTATCATTACCATCTTTCTAAATTCCATATATATGTGTTAGTATGCCGTAATGTTCTTTATCTTTCTGGCTTACTTCACTCTGTATAATGGGCTCCAGTTTCATCTATCTCATTAGAAATGATTCAAATGAATTCTTTTCAACGGCTGAGTAATATTCCATGGTGTATATGTACCACAGCTTTTTTAATAGGATAATTATCAGGTCCTTTCAGAGAAAACTCATAGTTTTCATGCACGGAAGTGAGTAGGATGAGCCATCCCCCTGGTGTACCTGTCCCAAGCTAATTCTTTACTTCTAAAAGGTCTCTTGCAGGAGAAGAGTGAAAGCTTTCACCCTTGCCCTGGAAAAGTAAAATTGGCTTGAGTGGGTGAGCAGATTTTTCCCAGTGGAAGAACTGACTCAGCCTCTTTTCTCCATATCCATGTGAACGTTAAGTACAAAACCTTACTTTTAAAAGTACATTCTGTTAACTGCTCCTTTCCCCCCCTCTTCCTTCCACAGAATGGTCTCCCCTCAGTGAACAACCCATATGTTTTTAATGGTGATTTTGTAGATCGAGGAAAAAATTCCATGGAGATCCTAATGATCCTGTTTGTGAGTTTTCTTGTGTACCCAAATGACCTGCACTTGAACAGAGGCAACCATGAGGATTTTATGATGAATATGAGGTAACCTAGCCCTGTAGATTTCCTATTTTGTTTCCTGTTCTGGAAAATGCTACCATGTTTAGTTCATAGCAGAGAGTTAGAAGTGAGTGTAGAGAAGTAGGGATGAGAATCTCAAGGAAGATCTCAGTTCTTACCCCAGTTTACCTCCCTCAATCCTCTACTGTGTGAGTATAAATTGCTCTAAAATTCCCTTCCTATCTTTTCTTCCAATCCTTCCTTTTCCCTACTATTTTGTTCTTCCTCCCATGCCCACCCTTCCCAAGCCAAATGGTGTGCTTTCTAGACGTGTTAGGCCAGGTTTGGAGGTGTGGTTGAGCAGGTTTAGATGGACTCATTCTCTCGATACTCTTTTGACTTGCCTCAGAAGTTGTCTCGGAAACTAGTACTGTGTTTTTCACTAATGTGTATATTTTTTTTATGACATGGTGATTGCTTCTGGCATAGTTGTTCATAAACATATTTGAGAACAGCTGTAACATAGCATTTCAGCTATCTGACTCACTGGAAGTTTGGGGAATAAAGATTGGTTAAGTGGTTTACCAGTTTTTGCTGTGAAAGGCACAGTAAGTGACAAATGTTCTTCTTTCCTTTCTTTCCTCCTCCTCCTCTCTTCTTTCCCTTCCTCCCCTTCTTCCTCTCCTCCTTTTGTTTCTTGTTTTATGAAAAAACAATCCAGTTTGCACTAGGGAAGTAGAAGGCATGGCATGTTAGATGCTTCAGTCCTGGGCTTTTGAGTGCCTGAATCAAAGCTCAGCAACTGATGAGTTTTCTCTTTGGGACAGTTTTGGCACTTGGCCTGAAAACAAGAGTTTCAATTCTAACCCTCAGGTTTGGAAGAAGATGCTAAATATGAAGGAAAAAAAATCCCAAGGCTATTTTCAGAGGCTATATATATATACACAATATAGCTCAATACATATATGTAATATGTAATATAGCTCAAAACATTTATTTGGGCATGCCATTTATTCTTCCATTTATTTAGCTATTCAGTTCTATTTGTTGTTGCTGTTCAGTCGCTAAGTTGTCCGACTCTTTGTGACTCCATGAACTGTAGCATACCAGGCTTCCCTGTCCTTCACCATTTCCCAGAGTTTGTTCAGACTCATGTCCATTGAGTTGGTGATGCCACCCATCCATCTTATCCTCCGTCACCCCCTTCTCCTCCTGCCATCAATCTTTGCCAGCATCAGGGACTTTTCTAGTGAGTTACCTCTATGCATCAGGTGGCCAGAGTGTTGGAGCTTCAGCTTCAGCATCTAGTGCTGAATGGTTACTGAAAGAGACATGGCTCCTGCCCTCCTAGAATTTACATCTAGCAGGGAAGACACAAGTTGAGCAGGTTTTTCAAGTGTGATGAATTTGTAAAGAGGGAGATCCAGCCTGTCTGAGGGGTGGTTGGAAGGTTCTCCCATAGAAATATGGCATTAGCCTGAGACCTGAAGGATGAATTAGGAAACCAAGAGACGACCATGGCAGGAGTGGATGGGAAACAGTGTTCCGCAGTGAAGAGACAATTTAGGCAGAGCTTGAGAAAGGACTTTTTAGACTTGAAAGAAGTTCAGGATAGGAGAAGCATAAACTGAAGAACAGGATGGTACCTGATAGGGCTCGAGACGTAAGAAATTATTGCAGAGGAATTTGAGCTTTCTTCTGAGGACAAGAGAAAATCATTGAAGAGTATTATAAAATTTGTGTTGTAAGATGCAACAATAAGAGTAGTTTGGTGAGGGACAAGAATGGATATGGGGATGCCAGTAGGAAATATAAGAGTTGAAGAGATAGATGATGGGTTCTCACTTAGACTGGGAGATGGAGACACAAAGAAGTAGATAGATTCAAGAGGAGTTTAGGCATTTTTTAAGGCTTGGTAACATGATATGGAGGACTTGAAAGAAGAGAGAAGATGACCTCCAGGTTCCTAGGTTGAATTTGCAATATCACTGATATTGGGGACATGATAAGAGGAGAAAGGTGGGCTGAGGGAGAATGATGAGTTCAGTTGGGGGGTAAGCTGATTTGAGGTGCTGTTGAATATGCAGGACTGAGTTCATTTTAGGAAACATCATGCTACGCTGTAGAAGCTTCACATGACATGATTTGTGTGGAAACCTGGAGTGAGTATGCTGCATTCTGACTTCACTTTGTTGGGTATATATTATTCAAGATATATTATTATACTTCAAGATATATATTATTATCTTAAGGCAAAGAAAGTATTGGGAAAAAATCTCATCATTAAATCCCTTTTAGTGACTGTTATTCAGGCATTAAACTTCCTGATACTTTTTATTAAAACCCTCAATACCATTACATGAGCTATGTCAGAGAGAGTATTAAGAACCAACTTATTGCCTTCTAGGCTTTTCTTTGTTTGGTCTCTTTTCCCTCCTAATCATTCATTTACCATAAGGTACAGGATGTCTGAGAAATTCTATCTAAATGAAAAGCATTCTCCCACACACCTTCCCTCAGTGGCCACAGCACACTGTGGATACTTGCAGTACTTAGACACCGGTGCCTACCACATATTTCTTAAGTTGTCTTGTATTGGTTTCATGAAAATTTATCTTCTTTTCCCAGCTATACTCTAAACTCCTTGAGGGTAGGGATGACGTCATCAGCTGCCTTTGTTCTTTCCCACAGTGCCTAGCAAAGACTTGAGTAAGTAATAGTTCCAACTGAAGTCTAGTTGCTTGAGTTCTTGATACTTGTGATAGTAAGATGTTAAGGACTCGCTTTTTTGTATGACTTGACTCACGTAAGTGGGAGTTACGGGAAACTCTTTCACCATTCAGTGACAGAGTTGAAATCCCATTGTTTTTTTTCAGGTATGGCTTCACGAAAGAAATTTTACATAAATATAAGGTAAGACTCATTTACTTTTTTTTTTTTTTTTACTTCCTCTTTGCTGTTTATACATAGAAGTTTAAAAAAGAAAAAACTTCAAGAAGGATGATGGGAGAATTAATCAGAATCCAGGCCAATAAAAGCACAAAAGGAAGCCCTGGCCATGGTGAAGACCTGTTTTTCTTTCTGAACTAAACCAAGCTTTTTCATTGTAACTTCTGTGTGAGTTTTAACACAGATACAAACTCTGTTGTTTCAAAGATACCTGGGATTTGTTTTACTCAGGTTTGGTAAAACATGGAAATGACTGTCATGAAGGGAAAGGTTTTTACTCACAATTCCTTAGAAACTGAAGTCAGTGGTACACCACATCATATGGGGCTGCACCTCAGAGTCAGTCAGAGGCAGTGGCAAGAGCCTTTATTGTGGTTTTCTCAGGAAGAAATGGGTGAGGCAGTGTAAGCAGATTTAGGATTCGCTCGTTTGAGTAATTTCAGCAGGCTCTGGGACTTACAAGCTGTCCACGGTTGCCTGGTATCTGGCTGGCCCTGGGGTGATTGGAGCAGGAAATAGTGGCCCTGGGTGTGCTGTGCTCAGTTGTGTCTGACTCTTAGTGACCCCATGGACTGTGCCCACCAGTCTCCTCTGTCCGTGGGATTCTCCAGGCAAGAATACTGGAGTGGGTTGCCATGCCCTCCTCCAGGGGAATCTTTCTGACCCAGGGATGGAACCCACATTTCTCATGTCTCCTGCATTGGCAGGCTGGTTAAATCCGTAAAGGACTAGTTGGGAGGATGGGCTCTGGGTAGGTTGATTTGCATATAAAAGGCACTTTTTTTTATATACAAAAGACAACTCCTTACAATCTCTAGGAATTAACTAGTCTTGGGAGGGGCAGTCTCTTCTCCTGGGTCAGCAAGTCAAAGTATCAAAAAAAGAGAATTAAAAGACATGATTAATGCATGCTTGTTGGTTAGTGTGTCCGTCCTGACCTAGTTTGGGTGGCATGAAAACTTGGTTTTTGTCCATATGTTAGGACTATTCAGTAAAATTGAACCTATCAGAAAAACAAACTTACTCAAGCTCTTACTTACAGCTGCACGGAAAAAAAATCTTACAAATCTTGGAAGAGGTTTATACCTGGCTCCCAATTGGTACAATCATTGACAATGAAGTCCTGATCATACATGGAGGGATATCAGAGTCCACAGACTTGAATTTACTCCACCATTTAGAAAGAAACAAAGTAAGAAACAATGTTTGCATGAATGTCCTCTCAGAGATTTACAAAGGGATACATACCTCCTTTCATGTATTGTTTTCTATAGATTCGTGTTTTAGTGATTGCTGTAACTCTGAAAAAATGAGTAAAAATTTTAAGAAAATCAATGATTGCATGATAAAGAACTAAATTGATAACGTTTATATATGGAAAATATATTTTTAAAAATTCATGGTGAAAGTGGGAAAATATTGGCATTTCATAATAGTTTCTAAAAGTGAAAAATCCTGATTTTTGAAAAGTTAAAATTTCTAATTAATGTTTTAAAATATACCAACATAAAGTTTACCCCTTTAACGATTTTTAAGTGTGCAGTTCAGTGGCCTTAAGTACTTTCACATTATTGTGCAACCGTCACTACTGTCACCACCATCTATTTCTAAAACTTTCCATTTTCCCAAACTGAAACTACCCATTAAACACTAATTCCCAGTTCCACCTTCCCCAGCCCTTGGCAGCCACCATTCTGTGTTATAGCTCTAAGAATTTGACTCCTCTAGGAGCCTTATAGAAGTAGAATCATACAGCAGTTTGTAAATTGGTGTGATTTCCCATATATATTTCAAATGGCTCAGGATATTTTTTTGGGGGGAGTAATTTAATATTTTAATCCTAAGGAACGATTTTCAATACAGCAGAAGCAGAGCAGGAATATGTTATCGACCCTCTGAGGGAAGTGGCTGTGTGGGGCCTGAAGCTCTGAGGCTTAGTGAAAGGCTTCTTTGGTGGGGCTTTGCAGAGTGACTGGAATTGCCTTCCACATGTCAAGAGCCCAGCCAATGCCCCCAGACTAGGGGGACAGGGCAACCACCTGGGCATGACAACCAGTGGCAGCTCTGAGTCCGGTGATCATGTGCAGTCCTAGTGAGAAACCTGAACCCTGCTCCTCAGGACTGTTAATCTAATTCCTACCAATCTATGCAAGGGGAATCTAGAACTAGAATTTAATTTGATGTGGACATGTGATTCCTGTTCACCTTGAGTTTTTAAGAGTCCTTATACCTTTAAATACATATGAATGATTATATTGTGGCCAACTCCTTCTCATTCTTCTAATTTCAGCTTAAACATACCCCTCCCCTGGAAAACCCTCCATGACCTCCAGACTAGATTAGGTCCCCCCGTTTGTATGCTCTCAAGCCCCTTGTACCTATCCTTCATAACAGTTACCAAAATTAAATAAGCGATTGTGGTACTATTTGTTTACCACCTTCCCCTGCTTCTCTAGTTCACTGATATAACTCCAGCACCTAAGATGTAGTCAGTATTAATGTTTGTTGAATATTTCCTAAGAGATTTAAGGCTGAAATAGGGCAAACCTAAGGTAAAACTGGATAAAAACTTTTTTTACAACTCGCTTTCCTGATTCTGTACTGATTTTACATACCCCCTCCCCAGCCTCACCCAGTGATGACCACACTTCCTGGTTTACACCTGTTGTCTTGGTGTAGGTGTTAATACCACCTCCCTTTACTCTCAGAAGTATCCCAGTTGCAATAAATTTTAAGGCCACCCTAATTTAAGGTACCTTTCTTAGGATCTCCGCAAATAGTCAAGCCAATGAGATGTTTGAATCAACATGAGATAGTAATTGTTAACATAATGAGTGGATATGATTCTAGCCAAGAGCAAGGGAACACGATGTTTTTGTCAGTCAAATATTGGCAAGCACATGGCGGGAAGGCGGCATTCCACCACCACTGGCCCTGTGACAACAGCACTAATCAGCCGTGGCAGCCACTACTAATTGATCAGATTGAAAACTTTTCCTTTCCTGAGGTTAGCCTGAGAAGCCAGTCCTCTCTCGGGCTTTTTGAGATATTAAGAGCGTTTCTCTGAAATGTCCATTACTGTTTCTGTGGAGACCCTAAATTGAGAGCCACCTTAACCTAGTAAACACTGTGAAGCTCTGACATCAGACAGATGTAGCTAACATTACATCTATTACATCCTGCTTCTACCCCTTCCTGGCTGGGTGACTGGGTAAGGTACCAATGATTTCTAAGCCTCATTTCCCACATCTATGCACTAAAGCTAAAAAATACCTACCATATTGGATTGCTGGGAAGATTAAATATAACTACCTAGATGAAAAACATGGCAGAGAGTAAGCTGTGAACATAAAGCTCTCTTCTCCAACTCTGTCCTCTTTTTCATGATACTTAAAACTGAGGTTTAAATTTCAGTCACCAAGAGAGACCCTGGGGAGAAATTTTGAGGCCAGAAATTTTCCCAGGATACCTCACATTTCACCCACTTCGGGGATCATTGTTCCACATACTGTTAAGACTGGCTTTAAAGGTAGAAATTTGACTTGTATGTTTTTTGTCTACCCTGCTAAAATGAAGTTGAACTGGTAGCACATGTTCTTTGTGTGAAATATAATTGAACTGTAATGAAAGTAGTAGGTTTAAGCCTTTGGAACTCTACCAAATGAGATACAAAACAGATTTTCAGGTTAGTTTTATAACCCCCACTTGCCCGTCTGTTTGGACCTCCAAATGTAGGGGTGAACATGCTTCCTGGTTTACACCTGCTGTATGATTTAGTTGTTCATGGGGGAGAGGTAGAGTTGGGGGAACTCGATGACAACCTCCACTGCAGGTTCATTAAAGGTATTTTGTAAGGTGGGCAGGTTGGGAAGAGGGGATGGTGAATTCAGAGGGACAGAGAAGGAAGACTATAATACTTAAGCCTCTGGTTTAGTATTCTTCAAACTCCTTGGCAGAGGTTATGGGGAGAGATGGCTAGTGGGACCCCCAGGAGGAAATGATGATGTGGCACCCAGCAGGGACTGGGCAAAGTGTCCTGATCCCACATGGCCTTGAAAACAGAAGAGCCACAGTCCTTAAGAGACCATGTGGCTTTGTCCTACCCAATGACCTTATCAGAAGTGAGTTGTGTAGACCTAAGTCCAGAGTGTCCTCCCAAAATACTCTGCTCTGCCTAAGACCTGGAGACATTTGCTGGGGTGGGGGTGGGGGAGACAGAGAGGTAGGCTGTGAAGTGAAGTGAAGTCGCTTAGTCGTGTCTGACTCTCTGCAACCCCATGGACTGTAGCCCACCAGGCTTCTCCATCCATGGGATTCTCCAGGCGAGAATACTGGAGTGGGTTGCCAGTTCCTTCTCTAGGGGATCTTCCCGACCCAGGGATCGAACCCAGGTCTCTGGCATTGCGGGCAGACGCTTTAACCTCTGAGCCACCAGGGAAACCCAGCTCACTAATAATAGCTGAAATTGAATTCCAACCGTCTCAATGAGATAGGCCTCAGAATACCGTTTGCTTTTATTTTTGAAAAATAAAGGTAAGATTTTATATACACCCTAGTTTATAGAAGAAACTTAAGTGCCTATCTCAGAGAATTACCCATCACTGAACTAAGGCTTCCAATGTAATAGAACCATTGTTTCAAATTGTTTTGTATAAAGGTGTGGTGCTACAAAGAAACAAGTATAAAATTGCAGTCTCAAATTATGTAAGGGAACATAGAAGGGATTATAGTAATTGATGTACTATCAGAAGGACATTTTGTTTCCAAAGAAATACATCACCTTTGTTACTAGGATTAGATGTAATGTTCAGTTGCTGGCAGGTCAGACTGAGAACCCAGTGCACTTAAGTCAGAAGGCTTCCGAAGTTTTCAATTTATGTCCCCTTTGTGAACTTTCTTGGACACAGATGTACTTTCTCTCATTTCTCCTGGAAAACAGAACAAAAAGATCAGTCATCCTCTTAATAGGTGTTTTTGAACTCCAAGCCTATTAGTTCTCTCTTAGCTCCATGTATAGATAAAGGGTCAGAGGGAGACTAGTTTTCCCTTAGCATCTTCCATTTCCCATCACAACGCCAAAGAACATGTCTCCACTGACATCTATGCCTCTGGGGTCTTTCAGAAACTCTAATGGGAAACTTTCCCTGTAAGACAGTGTCTCTAGTTGAAAAATGTACAGACAGAGCTTAACAGGCCCAGTTTATAGAGATCAGTGCATCAGTAAGATGAAGGAGGTAGGTGAGATGGAACAGGTGGTCATGTATTTTCCACTGAGTTGAGGCACAATAATATAGACAAAATAGCAACTAGTGCTGAAGTTTCTACATGTAGCACACTAAGCATAGGGTTTGGCTAAAGCATGAATTTATTTTGTAGATGAGATCTGTGCTGATGCCACCAATTCCAATGGATGGAGACCCTGCTGAGAAGAAAAATAAACTGGGTACAACCATTGTGGCTCAGGGAATCAGAACAACTGGATCCTTTTCTGAACTATTAACAAAGCAGGAATGGGAGCAGGTAAGTAATCAGACTGTTCACTAAAGTGGCAGTGAAGATGCAGTGTAGATGATTTTGTCCCTAATAATATATAAGTGACTTACCTTTCTAAGCAGATCATATCCTTTTCTCTAAATCCTTTACTATATTTCAACAGCTTAATTGAAATATCATTCAAATACCATATAATTCACTCAAAGTATATAATTCATTGAATTTGGTATATTCAAAATGTACATCTATCCCCACAATCTAAATTTAGAATATTTTCATCACCTGAAAAAGGAACTTCACATACCTATTACCAGTCACTTCCCATTCTCTTCCCATCCCCGCAGATTAGACCTTTTGGTCTTAGTAGATTTGTCTATTCTGGACATTTATAGAAAAGGACTCATACAGTGTGTGATCTTTTGTCTCTGCCTCCTTTTACTCAGTCAGAATAAAAGATTAGTGCTTTTGCTTTGAGTTTCGGTGTTGTATCTAAGAAGCCATTGCCTAACCCCAAATTGTTAAGATTTATTCCTGTGTTTTCCTCTGAAAATTTTATAGCTTCAGCTCTTACATTTAGGTGTCTGATCCATTTTGAGTTAATTTTTGTGGATAGTGTGAGATAGGTGTCCAAATTCATTTTATTGCATGTGGATATCCAATTGTCCCAGCACCATTTGTTAAAAAGACTTACTCTCATTGAGTTTTCTTGGCACTCTTATGAAAAATCAATTGACCATAAATATGAAGGTTTATTTTTAAACTCTTGATTCTATCCGATGATCTATATGTCTATCCTTATATCAGGATGACACAGTTTTGATCAATATAGCTTTGTAGAAAGCTTTGAAACTGGAAAGTGTGAGTTCTCCAGCTTTCTTCATTTTCAAGATTGTTTTGACTATTCTGGGTCCCTTGAATTTCCATATGAATTTTAGAATCAGCTTGTCAATCTCTACTTTAAAAAAAAGAGCTGGAATTTTGGTAGGGATTGCCTTGAGTTTGTGGATCAATTTAGTTACTATTGCAATCTTAACAATATTGTATCTTTAATTCCATGAATGTGTGATGTCTTTCCATTTGTTTAGATCTTTCATTTCAACAGTGCTTTGTAATCACATACATGGAAATACTTGTTAAAGTTATTCCTAATTTATTCCCAAATACTTTTGACACTATATTAAATAGAATTGTTTTCTCAATTGTATTTTGGATTGTTCATTGCTGGTATATATTGACTTTTATATACTGATCTCATGTTGTGAACCTTGATAAACTTGTTTATTCTAATGGTTTCTAGTGGATTCCCTGGGACTTTGTATTAAATATAAACAAGAACATGCTTCTTTCTTTCCTGTCTGGCTGCCTTTTATTTCTTTTTCTTGCTTCATTGTCCTGTCTAGAACCTCTAGTACAGTGTTGAAAAACAGAAGTGGTCAGAGTAGACATCTTTGTCTAATTCCTAATATTAGGGGGAAGCATTCAGTCTTTTCCCATTAAGTATATTAGTTGTTTGTTTATGTGTTAACTATCCCTCATCAAATTGAGGAATTTCTCTTCTATTCCTACTTTCTTGGGTGTTTTTTTTTTTTTTTTTTTTTTTTTACCATGAAAGAGTGTTGGACTTCTGTCAGATGCTTTTCTATATCTGTTAGGATGATCATGTTATTGTTTGTTCTTTATTCTACTGATATGGTGTATTACATTGATTGATTTCAGATGTTAAACCAATCTTACATTTCTGGGATAAATCCCACTTGGTCATGGCATAGAATCCATTTTATCCATTGTTGGCTTCATTTTGCTACTTTTTGAAGATTTTTATATTTATATTCATAAAGGATATTAGTCTGTAGTTTTCTTTCTTGTGATGTCTTTGGTATTGTAAAATCGACCTCATAGGATGAGATAGGAAGTATTATCTATCTCCTCTTCTATTTTTTGGAGGAGTTTGTGTGAAGGATTGATATTAATTCTTCAAATGTGTAGTAGAATTCATCAGTGAAATCATTTGAGCCTGGGCTTTTTTCTTTGTAGGCAGTTTTAAAATGACTAATTCAGTCTTCTTTCTTGCTATAGTTCTATTCAGATTTTTTACTTCTTGAGTAGTTGTATCTTGGTATCCTTGACAGTTTGTGTCTTTCTTGAAACTTGTCCATTCATCTAGTTTATCTAATTTGTAAGCCTAAAGTTGATTGTAACATATACATATATATGAAATATATTTATTAAAAATATATATTTTGATATTTCTTTGTTAGCGATGCCTCCTTTCATTTCTGATTTTAGTAATTTGAGTCTCTTTTTGCTTGGTCAGTCTTACTAAGATTTTCAGTTTTATTGGTCTCTTCAAAGAATACTTTTCTCTATTGTTTTCTGTTCTTTTCATTTATTTCTGCTTTAGTCTTTATTTTTTCCTTGCCTTCTGATTTAGATTTATTTTGGTCTTCTTTTTCTAGTTTCCTAAGGTGAAAGTTAGTGTTATTCATTTGAACTCTTTATCTTTTGCTAATGAAGCTATGGATTTCCCTGTGAGTACTGCTTTAGCTCCATCTTGTGAATTGTGCTATGTTGTGCTTTTGTTTTCAGTCATCTCAGAGAATTTTCCAATTATACTTTTTTAACATATATGTCATTTAGGAATATGTTGTTTAATTTCTGCTTATTTGTGAATTTCTCATATTTCCTTCTCTTAATTATTTCTACTTGAATTTGTGGTTGAAGGACATACTTAGCATGATTGAAATCCTTTTAAAACTTATTGAGGCTGTTTTTTTTTTTAATGCTCTAGCATATGGTCTGTCTTGAAAAATGCTCTGTGTGCTCTTGAGAAGAAAATGTATTCTGTTCTGATTCAGTGAAGTGTTTTATATATATGTATAATAATTGATTTGAAATACTTGTCTGCTAGTTCGGTTCAGTTCAGTCACTCAGTCGTGTTCAACTCTTTGCAACCCCATGGACTACAGCACGCCAGGCCTCCCTGTCCATCACCTTCTCCCGGTGATGGACTCAAATTCATTTCCATTGAGTCGGTCATGCCATCCAGCCATCTCATCCTCTGTCATCCCCTTCTCCTCCTGCCTTCAATCATTCCCAGCATCAGGGTCTTTTCAAATGAGTCAGTTCTTCCCATCTGGTGGCCAAAGTATTGGAGTTTCAGCTTCAGCATCAGTCCTTCCAATGAATATTCAGGACTGATTTCCTTTAGGATGGACTGGTTGGATCTCCTTGCAGTCCAAGGGACTGTCAAGAATCTTCTCCAACACCACAGTTCAAAACCATCAATTCTTCAGCGCTCAGCTTTCTCTATAGTCCAACTCTCACATCCATACATGACCACTGGAAAAACCATAGATTTGACTAGACTGACCTTTGTTGGCAAAGTAATGTCTCTGCTTTTTATTATGCTGCCTAGGTTGGTCATAACTTTTCTTCCAAGGAGTAAGCATCTTTTAATTTCATGGCTGCAGTCACCATCTGCAGTGATTTTGTAGTCCAAAAAAATAGTCTCACTGTTTCCACTGTTTCCCCATCTATTTGCCATGAAGTGGTGGGACCAGATGCCATGATCTTAGTTTTCTGAATGTTGAGTTTTGAGCCAACTTTTTCACTCTCCTCTTTTACTTTCATCAAGTGGCTCTTTAGTTCTTCTTTGCTTTCTGCCATAAGGGTGGTGTCATCTGCATGTCTGAGGTTATTGATATTTCTCCCATCAGTCTTGATTCCAGCTTGTGCTTCATCCAGCCCAGCGTTTCTCATAATGTACTGTGCATGTAAGTTAAATAAGCAGGGTGACAATATACAGCATTGAGGTACTTCTTTCCCTATTTGGAACCAGTCTGTTGTTCCATGTCCAGTTCTAACTGTTGCTTCCTGACCTGCATACAGATTTCTCAAGAGGCAGGTCAAGTGGTCTGGTATTCCCATCTCTTTAAGAATTTTCCACAGTTTGTTGTCTACTCCTAATCCTCAAAGGCAATTTCTATTGTCTGCTTAGTTTTCCCTGTGTATTCTTTTTTTTTGCATGTCTTGTAATTTTTTGTTGAAAACTGGATATTTTGGGCAATATAGTAACTTTAATTATTCCCATGTTCCTCTGGGGCTTGTTATTACTTGGTTTTTTTTTTTTTTTTTGGCTCATTTATTTGTTTACCAGCTTGTCTGGACTAATTTGATGAAGTCTGTTCCTTTTCGGTATGTAGCTTCTGATATCATGCATCACGAGGTCCTGCCTTGGGCATGCATAGTTTCCCTGACTACCACAGATGGTTGTAGCTTTAACTAGGCTGTCTTCAACTATCTTTTCCCCTGATTTCTCCTTTAAGCTTTGGTCCATCTGCCTCTTTTTGTATCAGACCCAGTGTTAGCCTTCACTAATTGCTAGCTGATTGTGCTATTGTTTTTAATAATGCCCTGGGGCTCACAAAATAGCTCCACAGTCTGATTACATTAAAATTGAACTTTGCAGGAAAGAGAGTGTTGACAATCTTCAAGGCTTGTTCTGGCCCTCAGAAGTTTCTTTCTTATCTGTTTGTTTCCCTGACTCTATCAATTAAACATCAAACTGGTCTCTTCTTGCTACTAGTATTATGAAACTGCTAGCCGATTTCTAATTGCTTACCTCCATGAAGTCTTTCTTGATTCTGTACCCTTATACTTTGATTGCTGAAAATGTTGAACTAAAATATGATTTCTGAAAATGTGATTTTTAGAAAATGTAAAACACAGTCTAATCAATAAGGAGAAGGAGAAGAGGGAGGATAGAGAGGGAGAGGGAAGAGATGGTAAGGGAGAAATAGAATTCATCACTGACTTGTGCATCCAAAATATTTAAAAGTCAGACCAAGTATAAGAGGCATCCTACAGCAAGTAGGAAAGGATGCCTTCTTAAATTTTGATATCCATAATCCAAAGAACAAAGTTTATGTTGAATAAAAAGGATGATGCCAAAAAGATTGGAGTTGCACAAGAAGAAAATCATGGCATCTGGAAGCCTGGATGAGTTAGAATTATAGAGGGATGGAGCCTTAAGGAGTGGAAGGGGGGAAACTGATGGCCATTATTCTATAATAGAACCTCCACTCATTCCAACAATGTACATGAGGCATCTTACAGACTCAGTGTACATGACTGGAACTGACACAGGGTAAAATTGACCAGAATTTCATTCCCAATATTTTAATAATTTCAATTGTACCTTTAATTTTTTCCCCTCATTTGTTAGTATGTCATGGTCATGCACACTTTAGTTAGAGTTGAAATTTTCGGATTAAAAACACAGTTGTTTCATTTCTTAATATCTATGAGCTGTATTGCAATAAAGATCATAGGCTGTTTGTTCCATAATCATGGAAGTGCATGATTCCTGGCAGAGGACTATAATGTAAGTTTCATCTTATATTCCCTGAGATGTGGGGGGAATATTTGTACTCAAAGCTGAGTCATTGTATAGAAACAAGCGTAACCTCTTTCTTTAGGACAGATGTGTAAGAAGGAGGAGGCCAGAAAGGTTTAAAAAACAATTTTAATTATTTATATCCTGACTGACTCCCTTCTCTTAATTTGCTTAACAAGTATTTGTTGAGTACCTACTATGTGTCAGGGACTGTTCTAAGCTTTTGATAAAGTAATTAAACTCAGATCTATTCCCTCATGGAGTTCACGTTCTAGGCGTAGGAGCTAAATAACATAAATATATATGTATATATGAAGTCATGTTATTTATATTACATTTATAATTATATAATAGTAAGAAAATATGTTAAGTGAGACGTTCTATGGAAAAAATTAAAACTAGAACAAGGTTAGGAGAAACCATGAACTTGAGGTGTAGGGGACAGAGTTGTAATTTTAAATAGTTGCAATTTAAATTTTGTAGTCACTTGGCTAGTCACTGAATGATAGAGCAGGATTTGATCCCAGGCCTGACTTTAATGCCCAAGCTCTTTTTCTGAAGGGAAAGATGACAAGAGTGGTAGGAGGTCTCAGGAAAGAAATGAACTAGTCTAGTCTCCCCTTGTTCAACAAGGTGATAGGTAGACAGGAGTAGGCCTCTGAAGACATCTAGGTACCTGCTGGAAGGTTTGCGCTGAGCACAGCTTTTATTTATTTATTTATTTTTCTTTTTTTTTTTCCCCATTTATTTTTATCAGTTGGAGGCTAATTACTTTACAATATTGTAGTGGTTTTTGACATACATTGATATGAATCAGCCATGGATTTACATGTGTTCCCCATACCAATCCCCCCTCCTGCCTCCCTCTCCATCCCATCCCTCTGGGTCTTCCCAATTGAGCACAGCTTTTAAAATGACATGTTCAAAAGCTGAAAGGGAGACACATAACTAACGGAACATACAGAAGTGAATCTACAGTGTAAGTGACTTAGAGGAGAAGCATTTCAATATATCTTTCAGAGTTAGTATCTCTCCCCAAAGCATACTTTTGGAAACAGGATTACTTAAAACTGTAGACAGGCATGCTACACTTCTTGCAGGATTTATTTTGGATTTAGGAGATTTAAAGGCTGAGACACAAATAGAGTTTTGTTGACCAGGTCATATAAAAGTTGTCATTCAGTAAAACCTTTCCAGTTTTTGGCTTGAAAATTTTCAGGAAGAAATGTTGTAAATACTCTTTCATGGCCTCACCACCCCGAAGGCCCTTGCATTTCAGAAGAGAGGGTGTTGTTGAGAAGACAGAGGAATTTGTTTCACCAGCAAAGGGCCCTTTATAGCATTCTTTGTAAGCCTCAGAATTAGATCTGTATTGTGGTCATGGACTGGGTAAACCTAGTCAAGTGGATGAATTCTGGACAAAGAAAAGAATTGCAGAACTCATTGAATGGATGATTCTGAAGAAGCTCACTTTTATAAAATTAATACCCCTTTTGACCCTTTATGACTTTGAACCAAAGAAAAGTGAATGTTACCTATATTTTCCTCATTTCGTTGAGGAGTCAGCTAAGGCCCGAGTAGGTTCCCAGGTGACACATACCTGAAGAGCTTTTCATGGCCAGTGCTTATTCTATCTCAACAGAGTTCCAGCATATGTACATTTAATTTATGTAGGTTTCAACTATATGCATCTGGCAAAAAGGAGAAAAAAGTGTAAAATTTTAGTTTCATATAATTCATATATTGTACATTATCACATATATAAAATGTTCACACATCCCTATGCTTGTATAAGGTTTCGTATACAAAATCATGTATAATGTGCTTTAAGAGTAATTTAGAATGTTTTCCTGGGGTAATTTTGGCTGTAAATGGCTTGCATCTCATGTAGGAATTTAGAAGTTAATTCTCTCCTTATAAAATGCACCTCCTTGTGTTCCATGTTTTCACTTTCATTTTATTAAAGGTCAAATCATATCTCCAAAACATGAATTCATGGTGTAAAATTCAGATATGAATCAGTATCAAATGCAAATGTTATTTTTGTTATGAACAGCAGCAAAATAAATGAATTTCATTGTATTTATTTGTAGGGTAGGGTTCTGCCCATGTTAGAATTTGATGGGGGAGAAAGGGGAATCCTGATACTACTTTTCTTTGTGTGGTTTTAATTTTCAGTGAAATCAGTCATCAAAAAATCAGTCATCTTCAGGTGTTTGGGATATGCCCAGTGCAAGGTTTCTCCAGTTCTGACGAAATACTTAGCATTCTAGAGCAGTTTTTCTTTTCTCCCCACCTCACTGTCTTTCCCCTCACTTATTCTAGCTCCCCTTCAATACCAAACCTGTAAATGGGTCAGGTTTAGTGGGACAGCCATTTCTGGTCTTTTTTTTTTCTTTTTTAAGATTACTTAATTTATTTTAGTTGGAGGATAATTATCTTATATATTGTCATGGTTTTTGCCGTACATCGACATGAATCAGCCATGGGTATACATGTGTCCCCCATATTGAACCTCCATCCCGCCTCCCTCCCCACCCCATCCCTCTGGGTTGTCCCAGAGCACTGGCTTTGAGTGCCCTGCTTCTTGCATCAAACTTGCACTGGTCATCTATTTTGCATATGGTAGTATACACGTTTCAATGCTATTCTCTCAAATCATCCTACCCTGGCCTTCTCCCACATAGTCCAAAAGTCTGTTCTTTACTTCTGTGTCTTTTTTGCTGCCTTGCATAGAGGATCGTCATTACTGTCTTTCTAAATTCCATATATGTGTGTTAATATATAGTATTTGTGTTTCTCTTTATGACTTACTTCACTCTGTATAATAGGCTCCTGTTTCATCCACCTCATTAGAACTGACTCAAATGTATTCCATTGTGTGTATGTACCACAACTTCCTTATCCATTTGTCTGCCAATGGACATCTAGATTGCTTCCACATCCTAGCTATTGTAAACAATGCTGCAGTGAACATTGGGGTACTTTTGTCTCTTTCAATTCTGATTTCCTCTGTGTGCATGCCCTGCAGTGGGATTGCTGGGTCGTATGGCAGTTCTATTTACAGTTTTTTAAGGAATCTCCACACTTTTCTCCATAGTGGCTGTACCAGTTTGCATTCCCACTAATTGTGTATGAGGGTTCCCTTTTCTCCACACCTTCTTTAGCATTTACTGTTTGTAGACTTTTTGATGGCTGCCATTCTGACTGGTGTGAGATGGTCTTCTTTTTAAGATCTGACTTGGATTCACTGGAATAACCACCCAACTTAAAATACATGCTTCTTCATGCCCTCCAAGGAAACATGTGGAAAATACAGTCTATTTGACTATGAAAAATTAGAAAATAAAGTCTGTTAGAACTTTGCAATACTTTACAAGTCATCTGGCCCAAACCTCTGATTTTAAAGAAAATGAGGCCCAGAGATTTTTTTCAAGGTTGCATCAGTCAATTCAGTCACTCAGTTGTGTCTGACTCTTTGCGACCCCATGGACTACAGCACGCCAAGCTTCCCTGTCCATCACCAACTCCTGGAGCTTGCTCAAACTCATGTCCATCGAGTCGGTGATGCCATTCAACCATCTCATCCTCTGTCATCCCCTTCTCCTCCCACCTTCAATCTCTCCCAGCATCAGGGTCTTTTCAGATGAGTCAGTTCTTTGCATCAGGTGGCCAAAGTATTGGAGTTTCAGCTTCAGCATCAGTCCTTTCAGAGACTATTCAGGACTGATTTCCTTTAGGGTTGACTGGTTTGATCTCCAAGGTTGCATAGCTTTAACTGTAAAGCTAGTTTTTCACACTACTGCTGAAGCTCCCGTAGGAGATGTTTAAATAAAGAAATGTTTTATGTAAATCAGAGGTACAAACAGGGAGCCCCCAAATTTTATGAAAAATTCTTAGAAACTTGGGTCTTCAGTTCTGAGCATCATGCAGCCTGCATTTGCTGTTTCAACTCAAAAAGGAAATATTATACTAATAACATACTTGTGGATTCAAGAGAATGCATTGTGGAAACCAGTCAGTGGCTAAATATAGTGCTGAAGCTGAGAATGAACTCATCAAGGAGGGGCAGGGCAAAAAGTGAAGCTATTCTTGGATGAACAGTTGACTATATCTGTGATGGGGAAAGGCCTTCTCATGCTGTTTGTTCAAAAGGACAAAAACCAGGGCCAAAACCATAGCTGGGAGACCTAGCATATCTGTTTGAACATATTGAAAACACCAAATAAATGTGTGTTCATTGTGGGGAATGACTTTCTCCTTTGAACATGGCATTGAAGTTCTTTTTAAGAGAAAAGAGCTTGTAGATTTAGCAATTGTGAAATAATGGAGATAGAATTTTTAAAATGTAGATTTTAAAAAAGCCCAAAGGCTGATTCTTCATGATCATTAAATATTGCTGTGTTGGTTACTGGGGATGAGTAGAATGGGATTGTGGTGGCTATGGGCATTGAAATTATTTTGGAAAAGATTCATGGAGGAGATGAATATGAAACAGTTTTGAAAGAGGATTAGAGTTAGGAAATGGTGAGAAATAGTGAGATTTTGTGATAACTTGGATTAATGTTTCTGGAAAAGAAGTTGAACTGTAGAAAGATAAACTCTCACTTGTCAGTGGCGGCCTAATCTGGTTTGTTGTTCCAAGGTTGTCGATATCCTTTGGAGTGATCCCAGAGGCAAAAGAGGCTGCTACCCAAACACGAACCGAGGAGGGGGCTGCTACTTTGGACCAGACATTACCGCCAAGATTCTTAATAAATACCAGTTGAAGATGCTTGTTAGATCTCATGAATGTAAGCCTGAAGGGTATGAAATCTGCCACGATGGGAAGGTAAGCTAACAGTGTGGGTGACCTCCTTACTGACATCCCTCCCCCGAGGCCTAGTCTTTCTTTACAGGATGTGTCTGACCTCAAGGCCATGGGAAGATGTCTTCCCTAGTCCCAGAACAGAACTCCATGCTTTGGTAGGCAAGAACAGGAGACTGTCGGGTCCACAGAGGTTGTTTGAAGGAGGCTTATTGTCCCTTACCCCAAGAGATACTTGGTTTATTTCCCAGATCTTCCTAATCCCAGCGATAGAAACTGACACAGGACCCTAAGTACACACACAAAGGCTTTGTTTCATGCTGATCGCAAGACAAGTCTCCAGTAGTGGGGTGAAGAGTGTCTGTATCCTCCCAGAACACAGAAAGGTGGCAGTGAATCTCCTTTGCTCTGTTTTACTTTTGTGCTTGCCTGTGCGGGACAGAGCCACAAAACACACCGCCCTTCTGTTCCCTGACTGGGGAGCTCTACCGAGTCCCTCACTGGGCACGGTTTGGCAGCAGCCACTGAAATGGAGTGTGTTCTCCTTCTTCAGTGGTGTCTGATAGGCTAGAGAGGTGAGGCCTGAGGAGCTGGTTTCTGGTCCCACGTTGTCCTGTGGTGCCCCCCTTTCTCTTAGTGAACAGCATTAATTAAAAAGGAATACCAAATTTCATGGCCTTTCCTTCTATTTCATCACTTGCACTTTTCTTAACTCTTAATTCATTGGAGTCTCATCCTTTGCGAGATGGTAAGGCAAGTATTCTTTAGGGTTTATTTGTAATATAACACGTCCTTTTGTCTAAAAGGTAGTTCAAAATCTGTGCTGTGACTACAGTTGACTGAAGTTCAATTACTGTAATAAATGTATTCCAAATTTCAAAAAAAAAAATAAATAAATAAAATATAAAAAAAAAAAAAAACAGAGAAAAAAGCAGTGGCTTGTCTGAAGTGACTTGCGCATTCCGGCAGGACTAGGTCTAAAGCAGCTTTCCTGTCACTAACAAGTATTATGCTCCCAAGACTCCTCATCTTCCATCACACCCCCAAGACTGGTTCCTTCCCAACAGAGTGATCATGGTCCCTTATCTAGCCACTATTTCTCTGACCTTGAAGCACTGGTTTGATGGGGGCCCTGAGCCCTGTAAATCAGCCAGCTACAGACAAAAGGACTGTGATATTACACAAGTTTTATTTTGGATGCTCAAATATCACAAGGAAAGAAAAATAAAAGCTTTACCCGGCTGGAAAATTGGAATTTACGAAACTGAGCAGTAAGGAACTGAAATTGAACACAGGATTGCAAGGCCATGCACTGTGGGGATGAGTGGCTAGAAGTTAGTACTCATGGGGACAATGATTTAAAAACCTTACATCTATTCCTGTCGAATCACAGGAAATCCCATTAGACTTTGATAATTTGTATGAATTTTGAACTTTGTATGATTTTTGGTTTTTAAGAATTAAGCTGTTTCTGACTTTATTGAAGGACCTTTTGAGAACTAACTGTATGTAAACCTGACATTCTTTTTCTTTAACCAGGTTATTACTGTATTTTCTGCGTCTAATTATTACGAAGAAGGTAGCAATCGAGGAGCTTACATCAGAATGAGTTCTGGTACGACCCCCCAATTTTTCCAGTACCAAATAACTAGGGCAACGTGCTTCAGGCCTCTTTACCAAAGGTGTGTATACTCTAAGGAGCTTTCTGAGCTCTGGTACTGGTGACCACATAGAACCAGTCCAGAGTGCCTAAGAGCAGGCTCGGGATTGAAGAAAACAACTTACCTGTTGCTCACTGGTATAAACAAAATGAAATAATTCCAGAAACCAAGTGGTGAATGTGCTCTTACTTGAAACCAAGAGCAGTAGTTCTAAAGCAGTCAGCATCCATGAACAGTCCCTAATTGAATGTAAGGAAAAGAAGGTGTCTGTACCTACCCAGTCCCGTAAGCTCTCACCTTTTCTGCCCCCAATCACAACCCAGTCGGTTCTGGCCTCCTTGTCCCTTCTCTACCCAGAAGTGTGTATGATGGAGTTGAGTGTGTCTCCCTGTGTGATGGCACTCATACCTTACCTTTATTTTCCCCCTTTGACATTATCTTTTTAATATTTTTGTATTGTAAAACAAATAAATTTGTTGTTAGGTGAGCTAAAACAAAGTTGTATAAAGAAAATATTAATGATCTCTCCCAGTACTTCTCAGTAATTTTTTTCCGCAGAGGCAGCTGAAATTAATAGCCTGGAGGGGACCCTTCCACCCTCTTCTCCTTGCTCCTACAAAAATAGACGAACAATTTCTGATTCATTGAACTTAAATGTTGAGCACCTACTATATGTCAGACACTGTTTTAGGCACAGGTGATATTGAAATAAACAAAATAGGCAAAAATTTTTTTCATCATCAAAGCATATCCCAGTGGAAGGAGAAAGGCACTAACAACATACATACTTTTTTTTTTAACAAAGAGAATCACACTGCACAGTCTATTCTGCAACTGACTGTTTCCCTAAAGATTATATTGTGAATATCACTCCAAGTCATACATGTAGACATAACTCATTCCTTGTAGTAGATGCATAGTATTCTATATTATATGTATGCCATAACAATTATGGATAGCTAAATCGTATTCAATTGATGGCCATCCAAATTGGTTTCAGGGTGTTGTACTTAAAAGCAGTACTGTAACAAACATTCCTCTGTGTGTATTTGTGTACATACATATATACACATATTCATAAGTTTTTAGTGCTTGTTCTAAACATAAAATTTTAAAATGTGGGATTTATATGTTTGAAATTTTGCTAGGTACTCCAAAAAAGTTGTAACAGTTAACAATCTGGAAAACAGCATATTAATTTCTCTACATCCTCATTAATCTCCAATTTTATTACCCTTCTCCATTTTGACAAATGGATGGATAAAAATGGTAAATCTCATTATTTTAATTAGCATTTTTTTAGACAGCTGAGTTTATCCATCTTGTTTTTGGACATTGCGTTTTCTTTTCTTTGAATTTCCTGTTTATCATATTCCCCCATTTTATATTGGACTGTTTGTCATTTTCTAATAAATTTTTAGGAATTTTTTGCATTTGAGGGATGGAGGACTTTTACAGGCATGTTTGCATATATTTTGTTGATGTCTTGGTATTGCTGTAGTTCTATGAAATCACATTTTTATAATTTCATTATAACTTTTGGATTTTCACCTGTGGTAAAAAATTGTCTCCATATTAATTGTGTGTGTGTGTGTGTGTATATATCTATACACATATATAATTTATTTTAACAGTTTTGTTGACAGTTTACTAGGTTAAAGTATACAATCCAGTGATATTTAGTATATTTACCCAGTTGTGTAACACCACTATAATCTAATTGTTGAATGTTTGTTCCATCCTGTAAAGACAACTTGCATCCATTAGCAGTCATTCATCATTATCACCTCCCTCATCACAACTCTAGTCAACTACCAGTCTATTTACTCTCTGTATAGATTTGCCTATTCTGGATACGTCATGTAAATGAAATTAAATAATATGTGGTCTTTGTGACTAGCTTCTTTTACTTAGCACACTGCTTTTGGGGTTCATTCACATTGTGTGCATGTGCTCATCACTTCAGTCATGTCTGACTCTTTGCGACCCCATGGACTATATAGCCTGCCAGGGTCTGCTGTTCATGGGATTCTCCAGGCAAGAATGCTGGAGTGGGTTGTCATGCACTCCTCCAGGGCATTCCCTTTGTAACATGTATCAATCTTTTTTTTTATGGCTGAATAACATTCCATTGTATCAGTAGACCTCATTTTCTTTGTCCATTTATCAGCTAATAAAAATGTGGATTAGGACTTCTGGTGGTCCAGTGGTTGGGACTCTGAGCTCCCAATGCAGGGGGCATGGGTTTTATCCCTGGTTGGGGAACTAAGATTCCACATGCCACGTGGCCAATAAATAAATAAATGAACTATTTCTTTTAAAAAGAAGAAATGTAGATTGTTTCTACTTTTTGGCTACTATGAGTAATGTTTTGAACTTTGGTGGACAAAGTTTTGTTATACATTTGTTTTCATTTCTTTTGGGTATATACCTGAAAGTAGAATTACTAGATTATATAATAACTCTTATGTTTAATATTTTGAGGAACTTAAAAGCTCTTTTCCAGGGGGATGCATGATTTTACATTCCCATCAGCAGTGTATGTGGATTCCAATTTCTCCACATAACCCTTGTTATGATCTTTTTGATTATAGCCATCTTAGTGGATGTGAGGTCTTGATTTTGATTTGTATTTCCTTACCTACCAGTGACTTTGAGGATCTTTTTGGTTCTTATTGGACATTTGTATATTGTCTTTGGAGAAATGTCTGTTTCAGATCCTTTCCCATTTTTTTTTTTTGACTGTTCCATGTGACTTATGGGATTTCAGATCCCTGACCAGGGATTGAACCCAAGCCCCATCAATGAAAGAACCAGAGTCCTAACCACTGCACTGCCAGGGAATTCCCACCTTTTTTCATTCTTAATTGAGTTATTACACTTTTTACTATTGCATTGTTAGAGTTGTTTATATATCATATATTTGTGTCACTTATTAGATATTGTGGTTGTTCAGTTTCTAAGTCATATCCAACTCTTTGCAACCCTAAGGGGTGCAGCATGCTAGGCTGCTCTGTCCTCCACGATCACCTGGACTTTGCTCAAACTCATGTCCTCTGAGTCGGTGATTCCATCCAACCATCTCATCCTATGTCGCCCCCCTTCTCCTGTCCTCAATCTTTCCCAGCATCAGGGTCTTTTCCAATGAGTCAGCTCTTTGCATCAGGTGGACAAAGTATTGGCGCTTCAGTTTCAGCATTAGTCCTTCCAGTTCAGGGTTGATTTCCTTTAGGATGTACTGGCTGGATCTCCTTGCAGTCCAAGGGACTCTCAGTAGTCTTCTCCAACATCACAGTTGGAAGGCATCAATTCTTCAGTGCTCAGCCATCTTTATGGTCCAGCTCACATCCGTACATGACTACTGGAAAACCATAGCTTTGACTAGATGGACCTTTGTCGGCAAAGTGATGTCTCTGCTTTTTAATACGCTGTCGAAGTTTGTATGGCTTTCTTCCAAGGAGCGTCTATTAATTTCATGGCTCCAGTCACCATCTGCAGTGATTTTGGAGCCCAAGAAAATAAAATGTGTCACTGCTTCCACTTTTCCCCCATCTATTTGCCATGAAGTGGTGGGACTGGATGCCATGATCTTAGTTTTTTGAATGTTGAGTTTTAAGCCAGCTTTTTTTACTCTCCTCTTTCTCCCTCATCAAGAGGCTCTTTAGTTCCTCTCCACTGTCTGCCATTAAGAGTGGTATCATCTGCATATCTGAGGCTATTGATACTTCTTCTGGCAATCTTGATTCCAGCTTGTGCTTCATCCAGCCCGACATTTCGCAGGGTATACTCTACATATAAGTTAATTAAGCGGAGTGACAATATACAACCTTGTCATACTCCTTTCCCAATTTTGAACCAGTCCGTTGTTTCATGTCCGGTTTTAATTGTTGTTTCTTGACCTGCATACAGGTTTTTCAGGAGACAAATAAGGTTGTCTGGTGTTCCCATCTCTTTAAGAGTTTTCCAGTTTGTGGTGATCCACGTAGTCAAAGGCTTTAACATGGCCAGTGAAGCAGAAGTAGATGTTTTTCTGGAATTCCCTTGCCTTCTCTGTGAACCAACGAATGTTGGCAATTTGATCTCTGGTTCCTCTGCCTCTTCAAAACCCAACTTTGTGCATCTAGAAGTTCTTAGTTCACATACTACTGAAGTCTAGCTTGAAGGATACTGAGCATAACCTTTCTAGCATGTGAAATGAGCGCCATTGTCCAGTAGTTTGAACATTCCTTGACATTGCCCTTCTTTGGGATTGTAATGAAAACCGACCTTTCCCAGCCTTTGGCCGCTACTGAGTTTTCCAAATTTACTGACATATTGAGTGTAGCACTTTCACAGCATCATCTTTTAGGATTTGAAATAGCTCACCTGGAATTCTGTCACCTCTACTAGCTTTGTTTGTAGTAGTAATGCTTCCTAAGGCCCACTTGACTTCATACTCCAAGATGTCTGGCTCTAGTTGAGTGACCGTACCATCATGGTTATCCGGGTCATTAAGACCTGTTTTGTGTAGTTCTTCTGTGTATTTTTGCCACCTGTTTTTAATCTCTTCTCCTTCTGATATGTACTTATTGTTTCTATTCTTTATTGTGTCTGTCTTTAGATGAAATGTTCCCTTGGTATCTTTAGTTTTCTTGAAGAGATCTCTAGTCTTCCCCATTCTGTTGTTTCCCTCTAGTTCTTTGCATTGTTCACTAAGAAGACCTTATCTCTCCTTGCTATTCTCTGGAACTCTGCTTTCAGAGTTTCTTTCCCTTTCTCCCTTGCCTTTCTCTTTTCTTCTATTCTCAGCTATTTGTAAAGCCTCCTCAGACAACCACTTTGTTCTCTCACATTTCTTTTTCTTGGGTATGGTTTTGGTCACCACCTCCTATACAGTGTTAGAAACCTCCATCCATAGTTTTTCAGGCACTCTTGTCTACCAGAGCTAATCATTTGAATCTATTTGTCACCTCCATTGTATAATCATAAGAGATTTGATTTAGGTCATATCTGAATGGCCTAGTGGCTTTCCCTACTTTAAGTCTGAATTTTGTAATAAGGAGCTCATGATCTGAGCCATAGTCAGCTCCCAGTCTTGTTTTTGCTGACTATATAGAGCTTCTTCATCTTTGGCTGCAAAGAACATAATCAATCTGATTTCAATATTGGTCATTTGATGATATCCTTGTGTAGAGTCCTCCTAGGTGGTGTTGGAAGAGGGTGTTTCTTGTGAACAGTGTGTTGTTTTGACAAAACTCTGTTAGCCTTTGCCCTGCTTCATTTTGTACTCCAAGGCCAAACTTGCCTGTTACTCTGGGAAATCTCTTGACTTCCTGCCTTTGCATTACAATCCCATAGGATGAAAAGGACATCTTTTTTGGGTGTTAGTTCTAGAAGGTCTTGTAGGTCTTCGTAGAACAGGTCAACTTTAGCATTTTGATATTAGTGGTTGGGGCATAGATTTGGGTTACTGTGATACTGAGTGGTTTGCCTTGGAAATGAACTGAGATCATTCTGTTGTTTTTGAGGTTGCACCCAAATACTGCTTTTCAGACTCTTGTTGACTACGAGGACTACTCCATTTCTTCTAAGGGATTCTTGCCCACAATAGTAGATATAATTGTCACCTAAATTAAATTTGCCCATTCTCGTCCATTTTAGTTTACTGATTCCTAAGATGTTGATGTTCATTCTTTCCATCTCCTGCTTGACCACGTTCAGTTTACCTTGATTCATGGACCTAACATTCCAGGTTCCTATGTAATATTGTTCTTTACAGCATCGGACTTTACTTGCACCACCAGGTACGTCCACAACTGAGCATCATTTCTGCTTTGGCCCAACTGCTTCATTCTTTCTGGAGCTATTAGTAATTGCCCTCTGCTTTTCCCCAGTAGCATATGGGACACCTTCTGATGTGGGGGGGCTCATCTTCTGGTGTCATGTCTTTTTTCCTTTTCATATTGTTCATGGAATTCTCATGGCAATGGTTTGCCATGGCAGTGGTTTGCCATTCCTTCCTCCAGTGGACCACGTTTTGTCAGAACTCTGCACTATGACCTGTCTGCCTTAAGTGACCCTGCACAGCATGGCTCATAGCTTCATTGAGTTATACAAGTCCCTTCACCACGACAAGGCTGTGATCCATGAAGGGATTTTAGATATAAGATTTGTAAATTGTCTCTCCTATTCTATAGGATGTATTTTTACCTTCTTGATGTTATTATTTGCAGTGCCAAAGTTTTAAATTGTGATGAAATCAAATATATCTATTTTCTCTTCTTTGCTTGTGATGATGTATGTAAGAAGATATTGCCTAACTCAGTTGTGAAAATTTATTCTATGTTTTCTTCCAATAATTTTATAAATTATCTTTATAGATTAAGCTCTTACGTTTGATTTATATTTGACTCATTTTGAGTTTATTCTTGTGTATGGTATGAGGTAGGGGTTCAACTTTATTCTTTAAAGTTGAACCAGCAACTTTTTAATTGTCCCAGCAACATCAGTTAGAAAGACTATCCCTCCCCTATTTGACTGTCTTGACACACTTGTCCAAAATCAATTGACCATAAAGGTATGGCTTTATTTCTGGACTTTATGTTGTACTCCATTGACCTATATATCTGTTCTAATGTGAGTGACACACTGTCTTGATTAGTAAAGATTTTTTGTAAGTTTGAAATTGGGAAATGTGAGTCGAATTTGGCTCTTCTTTTTTAATTGTTTTCCATGTGAATTTTAGAATCAGCTTGTCAACTGCAAAAATGCCCACTGGGATTTTGATAGGGATTATTTTGAATCTGTAGATCAATTTGGAGCTATTGCCATTTTCTTGACTGATTGGTTCTTTTATCATTATAAAATATCCCTCTTTATCTCTAGTAATAGCTTTTGTCTTAAAATCTATTTTGTTTACTATTAATTTGGCCACTCTAACTCTCTTATGGTCGGTGTGTACATGGTATACTTTTTCCTTTCAAACTCTTTGTATCTTTGAAGCTAAAGTATGTCTCCTATAGACAACATGTAGTTGTATCTTGTTTTTTTAATCCAGTCTCACAATCTGTTTTTTAAATTTATTTATCCATTCACCTATGATGTCAATTTTGATATGGTTGGATTTGCATATGCTGTTTTGCTTTTTTGAGGGATATGTGACTGATAACTAGTTTGTTCCTCTGTTCTTCCTTTATTGTAAATTTATTTTTGTAAATGGTCTGAGGTAGAAATTTAGCATCCAGACATTGAGTTAATTATGCTAGCCCCCATTTTAAAAAACTGTCCTTTTCTACTGAATTTTAATTCCTGCTTCATCATATATATTGTTCCCATATATAGTTAGTTGTATTTACGAAAATTCCATTATATTCTATTCAGGTATGTATCTTTCTTCTCAATGCCTGCTCTTTAAGTAAGTTAAGATAAATTCCAGCATCTTCTATAGCAAGTCCCTCTGTTTTCCTTCTTGTCTTGGACATTCTCATGCACTAATTGTTCATGTGATTCTTTGAAACCAAAAAGAAAACACCAGTGATAATCCTTTTAAAATTTCATAAAACATGTGCACACGTACATATAAACACATTCACCACCTAATAATATGTTATGTGTGAGGTTAAGCAACTTATTTAATGTAGAATCTGGTAAGTGGCAACACAGTATATTAAAATGAAACAGAACAGAATGACTTATGTAACTTTCACCTAACAATTATTTTCTTAACATAGGGTGAATGCTATTGAAAGTAGTGCCATCAGGATGTTAAAAGAGAGAATGATTTCACGAAAAACTGACCTCACTCGAGCTTTCCAACTTCAAGACCGCAATAAATCAGGTAAAAAAAAAAAAAAAATGTGATGCTTACCATTTCTTAACATACCAGGTTCTATACACATTCATTTTCTTTGCTGTCTTAAAAGTTCAGTTTTCTACTTTTACCAGTGAAGGATGATAGAGATAAAATATAATCCATTATATGCTTGGAAAAAAGCATATTCTTCCTTTTCTATAAGCGTCTTTCAACTTAACAACAACCACCATGAATTAGACTTCAATTCTGGTAATATGTTAGACTAGATACTCTGGAAAGTTCTCCTGTTAAGAGACAGGTAGATTCTAGAGGATGCAGGATTTTAATGCATTTACCAGCCTCACAGTAATTAAAATAAATCTCTAGGCTATATTTCCTCTCCCTGCTAGTGGATTTTTGAAGCTGCATGTTGGAGCATGGAGCAGCAAGCAAGCATTATAGGCTCGATTGCCTTGGGGGCAAATGCTAATATTGTTGTAGCAGTCAATCTTGGGATTAACTGTAGGATAGTAGAAAAGATGAATAAGCTGAATTTGAGACTTCCAACATTGAGGCTAGATCCTCAAAGTGACCAGAGTAATCCTAGGTCTGTAGTGCCCTGACTCCTAGCAAGCAAATGCAAATCCATGTTCATGGGAAGTGTCCCTAATTTATGCCACTAATATATCCAGAGAGTGAGATCAGTTAATATGGGGTCGCAACCAAAGATCCCCAAACAAACAAGGAGAGCATGAGTGAGAGTCAGCAGAAACAATAAGCAACAGATTTAGTTTCCCGAGGATATCATATATTGGGATTATCAAATGCAAAGTAAAAATTACTAGGAAAGAAAATGTTTAAAGAAATGAAAGATGGAGTCACAAGTATGCATTTTAAAATGATTTAAAGAATCATTTTGATTTTATATAGATATAAAAATAACTTTTTAAAAAACAAAACAAATGGGTTAAATACAAGATTAGATATTGCTTAAAAAGAATTAGAAAGATTAAGAATAAAATGTTTAACATACATCTAATCAGGGTCCCAGGAAGAGAGACTGTAAGAGAGAATATATTTTGCATGATAATGGCTGAGACTTTTCCAGGATTGTTGAAATAACTCATACTCACAGGTAAAGAGGAACAGTGATTCTCAAATAGGATAAGTAAAATCAAATTCACACCTACACACACTTGTGGTGAAACTGCAGCACACCAACAGCAAAAAGAAAATCTTAGAAGCAAGCAGAGGAAACACACATTGCTCAAGAGACAACAGTTAGAGTGACATCAGCCTTCTCAAAAGTTACAACAGAAGCCAGTAAACAGTGGAATCATATGTATAGGTAGTCCCCAATTTATGGTGGTTTGACTTATGAGTTTTTGACTTTAAAACTGTATGAAAGCCATATGCATTGAGGAGAAACATATTTTGAATTTTGACCTTTTCCCAGACGAGCAATATATAGTATGATGCTCTCTCATGCTGGGTGGTAGCATTGAGCCACAGTTCCCAGCCATCCAGGTGATCACAAAGGTAAACAACTGATAGATTTACAACTATCCCGTACTCATACAGCCATTCTATTTGTCACTTTCAGTACATTACTCAATAAATTACATGAGATAGTCAACACTTTACTATAAAATAGGCTTTGTATTAGATGATTTTGCCCAACTCTAGGTTAATGTAAGTGTTTTGAGCACATTTAAGGTAGGCTAGGCTAAGCTATGTTGTTCAGTAGGTTAAATGTGTTAAATGCATTTTTTACTTATGATATCTTTGACTAATTATAGGTTTATTGGGCTATAACCTCATTTTAAGTCTAGAAAGATCTATATAAAACATTGGAAACAAACAAAGTAGGAACAACTCTACTAATATCAGACAAAGTAGACTTCAAGGAGATACACATTACTAGAACTATAAAGAGGTATTTTATAATAATACTCAGTTTTCTAATTGAATCCATTTTAAATGTGCATGTACCTATTTATATAGTCTCCTTAAAAACTATGTAAAACAGAAATGGACTGAACAAGTAGAAGTTGAAAAATCTACTGTCACAGTGGGAGATTTTAACACTCTTCTCTCAGGAACTGAAAGTATAAACAGACAAAAGTTTAACAAACTTTCCCTAAAAGACATATGTCGAATTCTATCCAGCATTGCAGAATATACATTCTTGTCAAGCATAAATGGAACATTTACATTTGACCATTAAGTGGAACATAAAGCAAATCTCTACAAATTTTGTATTGGAAACATATAGAATAAATTCTCTGACATAGTGAAATTAGCTACAACTTATATTACATAAGGTAGCTAGAAAATCCCGTTGGGCTTGGAAATGAGGAATACACTTCTAAATAACCTTTGTCCTTAGCAGGTAAGTGTGTGGTCAATGGTCTTGGTGGGGGTATCAAATGACTACTCTTTCTTGAAAGCAGTTTGGCAAAATATATCAGAAGCCTTAAAGTGTACATACCTTTAGATCTAGCAATTCTACTTCTAGGAATGATCCTAAGAAAATAATGGAATGATTTCACAGCCATTAAAAGAATGATGGAGGTTTATGTTTATTAACATAGATGCATATCCATGATTGTAAGTAAAGAATCAGGTTAGAATATCTGTTTATTGTGTATGTGTGTGTTGCCATATGTAATACACATATATGAAACATATGGTATAATGTGTATTTGGCTTTAAGAAATATAAAATATTGTACCTTTATATATATCCATGTTTATACACATAGAAAAACAGTACAAATAGTAATGTTTTCTGTTTATTCAGAATCCTTTCAAATGAACATATCTTTAATAATCAGAAAGCAAAAGTATATTTTGAAAAACTACATGTAATATTAGAGGATGAAAGGATATTACCTAAGAAAATGAGACATGAGCAATATGCTCAAATGTTAAAAGTAATCTTATCTTTTATATCCTTTTGTGTTTTCAAATCTTCTATTATAATTATACCTTACTTTGTTAGTAAGAAAAAGGGAAAAAGATCTAGCATACCCAAATTCTGATTGCTTACCCGTAACAGTAAGGAAAAGATCCATGGAATCCCTAAGGCTTTCTTTAGTTAATCTTCCCTCAGAACTGTGGGGTCTGGTAGACAGATGATAAAGGGTAGCAGAGGCACCCAGGCCTCAAAACCCAGACTGTATGCTTGCTCCATTGGTGAGGTTGCATTTTTTTAAAAATCAACTTATCAACTAATTATATGGGCTTTGTTGTTGTTGTTGTCGTTAGGAAAACTTTCTATGGGCCAGTGGGCTTTTTCAATGGAGAATGTTTTGGGGCTAAACTTACCATGGAGATCACTGAGTTCTCATCTTGTAACCAAAGACAAAGATGGAAATATTGACTACATGTCTGGCTTCCAGGATGTCCACATTCAGAAACCTGTGAAAGAGGTAAGTGAAACAGCACCAGTTAAAACCTTGCTGGCACCGAATATCCTCTGGACAACTTATGAGTTCCTTAGTTCTTTGAAAAGTTGGGAGTGGAATTGGCTAGTGGATGGGCATGGCAATCTTAGAAAAAGAGCTAAGGGTGGTGTTCCAGGTACATTGTGATCTGTTCAGGAAATTTGTCTGTTGTAAGGATAGCCAAAATGAGAAGAGATGAAAAAGTTTCTGCAAGCAAATCTCTGTCAAATATGTGATTCTTGTCTTAAGTGCTGTTCAGCAGAAGAACAGATATGAAATCTGTCTTTCATGCAATACACTTTTTAAAACACTCAACACACTCCTATTAACTGCCAGTAAGTATAGATACCAAGAAACACAATTAGAGATACCAAGGGAACATTTCAGGCATAGATAGGCACAATAAAGGACAGAAACAGTATGAACCTAACAGAAGCAGAAGATATTAAGAAAGGTGGCAAGAATACAAAGAAGAACTATACAAAAAAGATCTTAATGACCTGGATAACCACAGTGGCATGATCACTCACGTAGAACCAGACATCCTGGAGTGTGAAGTCAAGTGGGCCTTAGGAAGCATCACTATGAACAAAGCTAATGGAGGTGATGGAATTCCAGCTGAGCTATTTCAAATCCTAAAAGATATGCTGTTAAAATGCTGCACTCAATATGCTAGCAAATTTGGGAATCTCAGCAGTGGCCACAGGACTGGAAAAAGTCAGTTTTCATTCCAATCCCTAAGAAGGGCAATGCCAAAGAATGTTCAAACTACCGCATAATTGCACTCATTTCACATGTTAGCAAAGTAATGCTCAAAATCCTTCAAGCTAGGCTTCAGTGGTATGTGAACCAAGAACTTCCATATGTACAAGGTGGATTTAGAAAAGGCAGAAGAACCAGAGATCAAATTGCCAACATCCTTTGGATCATAGAAAAAGCTAGAAAATTCCAGAAAAACATCTACTTCTGCTTCATTGAGTATGCTAAAGCCTTTGTGTGGATCACAGCAAACTGGAAAATTCTTCAAGAGATGGGAATACCAGACCACCTTACCTGCCTCCTGAGAAACCTGTATGCAGGTCAAGAAGCAACAGTTAGAACTGGACATGGAACAATGGACTGATTCAAAATTGGGAAAGGACTGTGTCTAGGCTGTATATTGTCACCTTGCTTGTTTAACTTATATGCAGAGTACATCATGAGAAACGCTGGGCTGGATAAAGCACAAGCTAGAATCAAGATGTCAGGAGAAATAGCAATAACCTCAGATATGCAGATGATACCACCCTTATGGCAGAAAGCAAAGAGGAATTAAAGAGCCTCTTGATGAAGGTGAAAGAGAGTGAAAAAGCTGGCTTAAAACTCAACATTCAGAAAACTAAGGTCATGGCATCCGGCCCCATCACTGCATGATAAATAGATGGGGAAACAATGGAAACAGTGAGAGACTTTATTTTCTTGGGCTCCAAAATCACTGTGACTGCAGCCATGAAATTAAAAGATGCTTGCTCCTTGGACGAAAAGCAATGACAAACATAGACAGCATAGTAAAAAGCAGAGACATCACTTTGCCGACAAAGGTCCATCTAGTCAAAGCTATGGCTTTTTCAGTAGTCATGTACGGATGTGACAGTTGGACCATAAGGAAGGCTGAGTGTCAAAAAAATTTATGCCTTCAAACTGGTGTTGGAGAAAACTCTTGAGAATCCCTTGAACATCAAGGAGATCAAACCAGTCAATCCTAAAGGAAATCAACCCTGAATATTCACTGAAAGGACTGATGCTGAAGCTCCAGTACTTTGGCCACCTGATGTGAAAAGCCAACTCATTGGAAAAGACCTTGATGCTGGGAAAAATTGAAGGCAGGAGGAGAAGGGGACGACAGAGGATGAGATGGTTGAATGGCATCACTGATTCAATGGACATGAGTTTGAGCAAACTCCAGGAGATGGTGAAGGACAGGGAGGCCTGGTGTGCTGCAGTCCATGGGGTTGCAAAGAGTTGAACACAACTGAGCGACTGAACAACAACAACAAAGTATAGACTTACTGATATGATATCTTATACATTAAGAATTTTAAAATTTAGAATTTCTTATTAAAATGGGAATATCCCAGGGAGAATTGTCAGACCTTCGGTGCTTATCAGCAACTAGTTACAATATTGGGCTGAAAGTGAGCTGATGGGATCTAGGACTGGGGTGATTGTTTGCAGGGGAGATGAAAAGTTGATCAGAGAAAAGGAAGTAAACGTGCATATGGGAAGCTAAAATATCCATAGGAAGGAGACTTTTGGCTTCACTTGAGAGACAGTTTACCATGGTGACTAAGCTCATAGGCCTTGGCTTGAAGCCAAGATATAAATCCCACTTACTAATTATGTGAACCTTCAGAAACTAACTTTACCTGTTTGTCTTCCAGTCTGTAAAATGGGCACAATAATAGTTGTGTTCCTTGGGCCTGTTGTTGAGGACTGAATGAAATAATCCATAGACACTCTGAGTGCAGAGCCTGGCACACAGGTGCTATCAGTAAATATTGGCTATTGTTATTTACTCCTTCCAGATTCACTTTGGACCATCCCCTGAGGAACACAGGCTGCAGACACTACAGAACCCAAGAGCATGGTCTTTTATCTGATTTAAGAGGGTTGGGTCTCCAAGGAAAGCTTGCCTTCTCAAATTTCGATCTAAATCACATACTATGAATTGGTGACCATGTTGTGTGTTTGTTACTTTTACTAAAATTGATCTGTTATTAATTCTATATGTTTTAACACTTAGACAATCTTTATTTTAGGTTCAGTCTACTCTAATTGAAACAGTGTACAGATACCGATCTGACCTGCAAATCATCTTTAATATCATTGACTCTGATCACTCAGGTAAATTTGCTTTGATTGGTTCAGTAGCAGTAGAAAGCAAAGGCTAGTCTGTTTATTTGAAACCAGAACTCTGTTTTCATCTAATGCATTCTTCATCCAAACTTGATTTAACTCAGGGAAGAGGGAGAGCATGGGGATAAACTCATGTTTAATATTACTGTTTTTTTTTAGTTTGGCCACAAACTCTCTATTCAAATCCATATGGTACAGGCTTATGTATCCATTAGTCAGACAAGACCAGCTCCTTTTGTAAATCACCAGCACAGATGAAAAAAGAATTAACTGTCCATTTAAAAATCATAATTATTCCTAGCGATAAAAATCATTCCTAGAATTCTGATTCTGTTTTTTGGACTGAGGACTATGAAAACTCATTTTCTGCTTAGGTGTGATGCACAATTATTTATTTTCAAGCTTTAAAAAATATCATCAGATAATCCTCAATTGCAGAGAGCATTAAATACCAAAAAATCATTAATCAAAACACAAAAGTAAGTTACTGCCTGTAGAAAATGGTGGAGCCATTGTTTACAATCCTCTTATTGAGTCTCAAGGCTAATTTTCCCTTTCCTTTGATGTAGCTCTCCTCTCTACCCTCCTTCCATGTCGCTTGCCCTTAGGTTTTAGATCTTGTAATTTCTACATTACATGTATTAGTACCACAGTCTGCAGTCCCCTCCCCCACCTTTGGTTCACTGTTTACTCATTCCAGCTTTATAATAATCTCAGGATCACTTGGTAATTTAAACTGGCATATTGTTTCTTACATTTACAATCTTACTTTTCCATTTCCTTCAGTTTCTCAACAGCCAGGCATTTTTGTTGTTGCTTAGTGAATAAGTCATGATTGACTCTTTTGCCGCCCCATGGACTGTTGCCTGCCAGGCTCCTCTGTCCATGGGATTTCCCAGGCAAGAATACTGGAGTGTGTTGTCATCTCCCTCTCCAGGGGATCTTCCTGACTCAGGGATTGAACTCATGTGTCCTGCATTGCAGGCGAATTCATTACCACTGGGCCCCCTGGGAAACCCCACCCCTCCCTAGGATGGGTCTTAAAAATGAATATTCACAGCCTTCTCCTATATTCTTTCAGGCCTGATCTCCATGGAAGAATTTCGTAGCATGTGGAAACTTTTCAAAAGTCACTACAGTGTCCATATTGATGATTCCCAGTTTGATGAGCTCGCTGAAAGGATGGACTTAAACAAAGATGGAAGCATTGACTTTAATGAGTTTTTAAAGGCTTTCTATGTAGTGCATAAATTTGACAAGTTGAACAAATCAGACAACAAGCTTGCATAACAAGAATTAGGGCTTTCCCTCCTTGAAATAGTTGGCCCAAATCTCTGACACAGTCCTTACCATGACCCTTGAAATCCATACTCATCAGTAGAGAGAAGTAGACCCTAATTTATGCCATAAGCAGATGTATAATGTGGGTATTATAAGTCCCTAATAAGTTGTTATTGGTAAGACTAGGTTAAATGTCAGCTTATAGAATTTGACTGCAGTAGTGGGAGTCCCACATTGTCAGGTAGAAACTGAATTTGAGCCTAATGTTGGACTCTTGGATGCCACCTAACCAGGAGACCTGAGCAGTTTGGAAACATTGAAAAGAACCCACAGAACACCAGAGAAAGTACAGCATCTGTGAATGGCTGAGGGATGGGAGGAGGAATACCAAACTATTAATGGAATAAAGTGTTTCCATCTTTAAACTGTAATCTTCTTTGGAGATACCGTAAACCAGTGATTTTCTGTTGTGGGAGAACCACACTTCAGGGATGAGGGCCATATCAGAGTCTTGGGGGAGGCTGTTGGAGTGTATTGTTTGAAAAAGCATAATTTTTCTTGTCTATTGGAGATAAAAAGTGAATACATCCAGATGGAATCCTATAATTAATATAGTTTGACACCTTCATTGGTAAGATAGGGCTTGGTTGTACATACATTGTGAGGTTTATTCTGCCATTCTGGTATCAAACATAAGAGATTTCTACTAAAGGTGAGTACATGTTTCATTTTTCTCTAAGTTTGGGAATTCGGGATCTATCAATATGCCAGATTAGATATCAATATGCCTGCCTGCTACACACACCAGAAATAATGGATCACGTGTAACAAGTATCTTTTAGAAATGCATTGCTGAGCTGGCAGGTAAGTAAAAAAAAAACCCAAAGGCAAGGGGGAAAACAGCATAATTAAATTGCTATTATATGATATTATTACTATGGTTTAAGCGATATTAGCTTTATTTAACAATATTACATTTGGTCAGGATAGACTTTAGAAAAGAATATCATTTGGATAAAAAGGTCATTGTTGTTGCTTAGTTGCTCAATCATGTCCAAGTCTTTGCGATCCCATGGTCTGTAACCTGCCAGGCTCCTCTCTCCATGGTATTTCCCAGGCAAGAATACTGAAGTGGGTTGCCATTTCCTCTCCCCAAAGGTCATTACTGAATGCTAAAAGGAATGATTCACCAGGAAGATATAATAGTTATAAAATTATGCATCTAAAAACATAGAGTTTTAAAGGTGATAGTGCAAAAATTGACATAACTGGTGGGAGAAATTGATGGAGATTTTTAATATACCTCTGTCAGTAATTGATCACTTGCATAAAAAACTTGTGTATAGACGATTGGACAACTGAATTAATTTACCTGATTATGTGTATATGTATTCTGCAATCAGTTTTAGAGAATACACATTATTTTCAAGCTCATATGGAACATTTATAAAAACTGGTCATGTATTAGACCACAAAACATATCTCAAACACTAAGCAATCAATAACAAAGATACTACATTTTCTGATCATGATGCATGATTTTCCTAGGGAAAAAAAGAATTTGCTACAGCTAATTCAAGAGCAATAGTAGAGTCTGAAGAAACACATAACCATTAAAGAATGTGTCAATTTGACTAGGCTGAACTACAGTTCTCAGAATTCCCTTTCTTGCATGTTTCTGTTTAAGGTGGACCACGGTGGAGATTCTTAAGAGATTTGGAAGGCAAAGAGAAGCTGCAGCCATGGTGTAGCTCCTATCCACTATTGCTGAACTGCTGATTCACCTTGCTGGTGTGAAGCAGCAGCTAGGCCTGCAATTGCTCTGTGTTCCCCTGGATCCCATCAGCTGCTCTTGTTCCTGGGACCACTGTGTGGGTTTAGCTGCAAGATGGGTACCTGGGCTAGGTGTGTGTGATTAGTGCCATGATGCAACTTCTGGGCCCGGTGTGTGTTTAGCTCCGTGATGAAGTTCCTCAGGCCCAGTGTGTGTTTAGCGCCATGATGGAGGGCCCTGGCTTCTTCAGGATGCCAGGTTCTTGTGCGGTGCCAGCTTGGGCCTCTGGGTTTGAGCCTGCTCCAGATCTACCCTGTCTGCCTACCCTGTGGACGTTGAGCTCCAGAATCAGGTATGTTGTCGACAGCCCTACAGAGCCTGCTTAACCAGCTCCCACATTTGTATAAGCCACGTCTACACACACACACACACACACACACACACACACACACACACACACACACACACACACACACACACACACACACACACACACACACACACACACACACACACACACACACACACACACACACACACACACACAACACCCCACCTCCCTCACTGGTTTGGCCTCTGTTTGAACTCTGATTGATACAGAATTTGGTACTGAGAGTGGTTCCGGAAAAATAATTCAAAAAAAAAAAAACAAGTACTCTGAATGTGTATAAGCTGACGTGTGCTGAGCTTCTGCTGCATTATCTCACATGAAAATCCACTTCTCATCCTGGAATAGTTGTTTTAAGAAATATCCAATCTCTGGCAGTACCAGTTGAGTCTTTTTTTGTTGCTTCCTGAATGTCATTTGCTTATTTATTCACAGGTTTCTTTCTACAACTTTCATTTTCTCCCTTGGGCTTCTAATCTCTGGGATTAATTGTATGCCTTTATTGGAAATTTTACCTTAAAAATGTCCTCTGATTTTACTAAACATTATCGTTTAATGTTGCAAATTTATGTTGACAAGAGTTGTGCTTAACTACAATTCAATTTTACAAAGTATGTGTATATATATGTTATACAATTAAAATAGAGTTGTGAAATATCTCATTTTAAATTTATATTTCTTAATTACAAATGAAATTGAGCATCTTTTCATTAGTTGGTTAGTCTGTTTTCTTTTAAGAAAATGCTTATTCTTATCCTTTGCTTGTGTTTCTAATATCTATTTATCTTTTTCTTATTGATTTCTAAAACCCTTCATGGTACTAATCCTCTGTGGGGTTTTTTTTGGTTTGTTTTTTCACATGCTTCATAATCTTTATTTTTGAATTTCTTCAGTGTATACTGTTATATTCACAATATATTAGAATTCATAAAATTATATTTTAATAGAAATTGGAAAAATGTGATTTGGGTGTCTTAGATACCAGCCTCTTGCTATCAGAGGAAGAGTTTGGTTAATTTAAATGTGTGATTTTAAATGGCATCTTGTTACCAAAAGGTGGGGTCCAACTGCTCACCTCTCAAAAGCTGATAAACAGGCGGGATTGCTGGAAAGGAAAGTTTGCTTTATTTCAAGTGCCTGCAACTAGGGTGGGGGGCAGGACAGGAGGGTGAACACCTATCCAAAGACCAGCTCACCACCCCCACCCCTGCCCCCAACAAGCAGCGGGTAAGAGCTTTGATAAGACAGACAGAAGGAGGGTTCATGAAGAAACAGTACAGTCAGCTCTGACAGTCATCTTCAAATTGGTCAGTTCAGTTCAGTCGCTCAGTCGTGTCTAACTCTGTGACCCCATGAACTGCAGCATGCCAGGCTTCCCTGTCCATCACCAACTCCCAGAACCTACTCAAACTCATGCCCATCACGTTGGTGATGCCATCCAACCATCTCATCGTCAGTCGTCCCCTTCTGTTCCTGCCTACAATCTTTCCCAGCATCAGGGTCTTTTCAAATGAGTCAGTTCTTCGCATCAGGTGGCCAAAGTATTGGAGTTTCAGCTTCAGCATCAGTCCTTCCGATGAATATTCAGGACTGATTTCCTTTAGGGTTGACTGGTTAGATCTCCTTGCAGTCCAAGGGACTCTCAAGAGTCTTCTCCAACACCACAGTTCAAAAGTATCAGTTCTTTGGCACTTAGCTTTCTTTATGGTCCAACTCTCACATCCATACATGACTACTGGAAAAACCATAGCTTTGACTAGATGGACCTTTGTTGGCAAACTAATGTCTCTACTTTTAAATATGCTGTCTAGGTTGGTCATAGCTTTTCTTCCAAGGAGCAAGCGTCTTTTAATTTCATGGCTGCAGTCACCATCTGCAGTGATTTCAAAGCCCCAAGAAAGAACCGTTTCCCTTGTTTCCCCATGAAGTCATGGGACCAGATGCCATGACCTTAGTTTTCTGAATGTTGAGTTTTAAGTCAACTTTTTCACTCTCCTCTTTCACTTTGATCAAGAGGCTCTTTAGTTCTTCTTTGCTTTCTGCCATAAGGGTGGTGTCATCTGCATATCTGAGGTTATTGATATTTCTCCCAGCAATCTTGATTCCAGCTTGTGCTTCATCCAGCTCGACATTTCACATGATGTACTCTGCATATAAGTTAAATAAGAAGGGTGACAATATAAGGCTTATAAATAAGCCTTGACATACTCCTTTCCCGATTTGGAATCAATCTGTTGTTCCATGTCCAGTTCTAACTGTTATTTCTTGACCTGCATACGGATTTCTCAGGAGGCAGGTCAGGTAGTCTGGTATTCGCATCTTTTTAAGAATTTTCTGCAGTTTGTTGTGATCCACACAGTCAGAGGCTTTGGTGTAGTCAATAAAGCAAAACTAGATGGCAAAAGTAGATATTTTTCTGGAACCCTCTTGCTTTTTTGATGATCCAGAGGTTGTTGGCAATTTGATCTCTGGTTCCTTTTCTAAATCCAGCTTGAACATCTGGAAGTTCACGGTTCATGTACTGTTGTGAAGAATTTTGAGCATTACTTTGCTCGTGTGTGAGATGAGTGCAATTGTGCAGTAGTTTGAGCATTTTTTGGTATTGCCTTTCTTTGGGATTGGAATGAAAACTGACCTTTTCCAGTCCTGTGGCCACTACTGATTTTTCCAGATTTGCTGGCATATTGAGTGCAGCACTTTCACAGCATCATCTTTTAGAATTTGAAATATCTCAACTGGAATTCCATCACCTCAAATTAGGCATCAGTGGTTTAACCAGCGTCATCTTCATTGTTTTAAGTACAGTTGACCTTCAGTTCCAGGCTCAGTTTGTTTCCATTTCTTTAAGGCCAATTCTCAGAATTGTGGCCCCTTATGTCAGGAGTACAGTCTGGTCATCATGTAGTTAACGTCTCTACCTGGGGTTTCAGTATCTGTAAGACACCTGACAGGATATGGCTCTGAATATTATCTATAGACCTTGAGAAAGAACTAAAGGTCCTTGACTATGCTTAATGACTACATTATTATTATTTGATCTCCTTTGACTGTTTTCAGAAGAGAACAGAACATTTCTCTGATTAAACTTAGTCCTTGGCTAAAGTTTTTCCATAAATAAAAAGCAGGCAGAGGACACGGGGGCACAGACCAGAAGGTCCCATTCTGTTTCAATCTGATTGCAAAAATCAACCTTCAAAAGTGTTCTGTGGAGTGAATAACTGTCCCTTAGATGTGCCTGTGATCTCCATGGGTCACATATTTGCGTTGATATAATTTTGTTATTATCTTGGCTTCTCTAGTCCTTTAAGTTTGTAATTACCTGTCTAGAGGGGTGGGTGATCTGTACTTCCTTCAGGGAATTCTCCAGAAATACTCTTTATCTGATTAAAGCTTTTGATAAACATTTGGTGTAGTGACATCAAAATAATATGCTCTGAGAAGTGTCTTGATACACATTATACATTGCTGATTGAGTAGTACTAATCTTATGTTCTTGATTTGGGAAGCAGATAACTGACTTGATTTTTCACTTTCTGATATATTGATGTTTTCAAGCAAAAGTTTTCCTTTATTTTGTAGAATGTTCCATCAGTTTTCATTTTTAAATAGAATTGTCACACTGTAACCATGAAATAAACACAATAAACTATACAAAGGCAAAAGTAGTATAAGTAGAATAACAAAAAATATTTTACTAAAAAGTAAGATTTACCAGAGTTTTCAGAAAAGCCATACAAAGTGGTTACAAGCTTTTTCTTTCTTTTTTTAAAAAAATTTATTTATTTATTTATTTTTTTCAGTGGGTTTTGTCATACATTGATATGACTCTTTTTCTTAAAGAGGATTCTACACTTGACAGCAGTCACAGTGTTATTAGTGAGGTCGGTCTGTGATGTTTGTTTAATGCTCCCATTTTGGTTCAAACAATCGTTTGTCCATCTATAGCGTCTGAATAAAGTTAGATTTGGATAGAGAGCATATATCTAAAGAACTGGTTAGCTGCTTTAACCAGTGCAATTAGATCACCATAAAAAGGGCAGGCTGTGGTCTATGGGGTCACAGAGAGTCAGGCAGGACTGAAGTGAGCATGCATGCAAAAAGGGGGAAAGGAGTCCATAAAATTAAAACTATCTCCCCACACCAAAAAAAATAATAAAAACACCCACACCCCTGTAGCTAACCCTGACAACTTCCTTCATTTTCAGTGCTTTATACTTAAACCATGATGGGGGAAATAAATAAAACCAGAGCGGGGCCCTGCTTTTAAAAGTGTGTCAATAGCTTCCTTATCCATTCGTCTGCTGATGGGCATCTAGGTTGCTTCCATGTCCTGGCTATTATAAACAGTGCTGCGATGAACATTGGGGTGCACGTGTCTCTTTCAGATCTGGTTTCCTCGGTGAAGCTGTGGTACATATACACCATGGAATATTACTCAGCCGTTAAAAAGAATTCATTTGAATCAGTTCTAATGAGATGGATGAAACTGGAGCCCATTATACAGAGTGAAGTAACCCAGAAAGATAAAGAACATTACAGCATACTAACACAAATATATGGAATTTAGAAAGATGGTAACGATGGCCCTATATGCAAAACAGAAAAAGAGACACAGAAGTACAGAACAGACTTTCGAACTCTGTGGGAGAAGGTGAGGGTGGGATGTTTAGAAAGAACAGCATATATATTATCTATAGTGAAACAGATCACCAGCCCAGGTGGGATGCATGAGACGAGTGCTCGGGCCTGGTGCACTGGGAGGACCCAGAGGAATCGGGTGGAGAGGGAGGTGGGAGGGGGGATCGGGATGGGGAATACATGTAACTCCATGGCTGATTCATGTCAATGTATGACAAAACCCACTGCAATGTTGTGAAGTAATTAGCCTCCAACTAATAATAAATAAATAAATAAATAAAAGAATAAAAGTGTGTCAACAGTTTTGATGATACGTCTAGCCTCTGCTCATGTTTCACAACAGTGAATCAGGACAAGACATAGATTTACTAATGTGCATTTAATCACCAAAGGACTGAAGCTTTCTGGGCTTTTATTCTACAATGTTTGTAAGACTGTATTCATTAAATGCAAACAAAAAAGGAAGTCTTGGCAGAACAGAAGTGATAACACACTTGGTGATTGAGTCAATGTAAATGCTATTCATGGCATATATAGTCCATGCTCTCTAGCTGTATCTGTGGCTTGGGCTTCATTGGTCTTCTACTGATGTACTATGTCATTTGCTAATGAATCATCTGGATTGGGGGCATTTAACAAAGTCCGGATAGATGGCAGAACTGTTCGGATCTTCAGTACTAGGGGCCACTTTTTCAAAATAGCTAAACTTACTCTTCCCAACTTGTCTACATTAGGATGATAAATTTTGGTCATGAAATGTACCTTAGGAGCTACCATTGGGTATTCTTCTGGAAGGAATAGTTCAAGTTTAAAAGTCCCTCTCTCAAAAGTGGAATCCTGAGGGCCAGCAATAAGCACATGAAAATAATGGGTGTTACTCTCATCTAGTTCTGCTTTAATGCCGGGAACTGGTTCTGCCAGCAGACTCTGGGTTTCCTTGATAACCCTGTGGGGCAGCCTAGCCACCTTGTCAGATCCCGAGTTTGGCCTCTGGTCTTGAAGCAGATGTTTTAAATTTCAATTTATTTTAATTTATCCAGTTTGTCAGTCTTTTCCTTTATAATTTGTGCTTTTTGCATCTTGTCAAAAACCAAAAATATCCTTTCCAACTCTGGAAATATAAAGATACAGCAGATCCACAGCAGATCCTTATTATTTGCAGATTCTGTATTTGCGAATTCACCTACTCTCTCAAAATCTGTGTGTGACCCAAAAGTAATGTTTATGGTGGTCACATGCAAAAGGAGCAATTATTTGGGGTTTTTCGTGTTCCCAGCTGTGGTGGGACTAGGTGATGGTCTGCCTTCTTGTGTCGCTCTCATGCTATAAACAAGTCACCTCTTTGAGGTATATTTAGTGCTGTGTTTTTTTAATTTGTGTGCTTTTTGTTGGTTATCTTGCTATTTAAAATAGCCCCAAATATAGTGCTGAAGTGCTATCTAGTTTTCCCGAGTGCAATAAGGTTGTGAGGTGCCTTAAGAAGAAAATACATGTATTAGATAAGGTTTGCTCAGGCCTGAGTTACAATGCTGCCGTGAGTTCAGTGTTAAGGAATCAACTAAATATATCACAGGAGGTGTCCTTAAACAGAAGCACACTCAAAACAAGGTGACATTATTGATTGACAGAAATGTGTGGGGACTTCCCTGGTGGTTCAGTGGCTAAGACTCTGTGCTTCCAATGCAGGGGGCCCGGGTTCAAACCCTGGTCAGGGAACAAGATCCCATGTGCTGTAACTAAGACCTCATGCAGTCAAATAAATAAATAAATATTAAAAAAAAAAAAAAGAAATGTGTGACCATAGACTCGCCAGGAACAAACTCTGTATTTCCTGGAGGAGTAAACTTCAGTATTCACTAATTCATTATATAGCGATTATGTAACTAGGCAAATAAGATCAACTGTATTCTCTAGAAGTTTCTTATATTCTCAAAAAGTTCCCTAATTTCATAGAGTTTAGTTCTATTCTTAGGATTTGATTGTTTCCTTTTTGGTTTTCAATCATTTTATGTGTATTTCCTTTATAACCACTTTCTGTTTCTCTCCCGCTGTATTTGGAGTTCATGGGGTAGAATTGTTTGTTTCTTGTACGTGCAGACTAGGACAGGTTGGATTGTTCACTCAGGGGCTTTGGCATTTTTTTTATTGTGAACTCATTATTAGCAGGGCTTAATATATATTCCCGCCCCTCCCCCCCAGGAAAATCTCATGGTATTTGGGATGTAGAAGTATCTCTTCAGAGAAGTTTTTTTTTTTTTTTTTTTTTGGCTTCTGCTTTGTGTCCCAGGAGTATCACTGCTTGAAGAATAATTCTACTGTGGCTTTTTCGTCTGGAGTTTCTGAACTATGTGGGTAGAGTAAAAGCAATGTGAATTGTAGTCCTGTGGTTTTGAATTTTCAGAGAGCTTTTCTTTTCTTTTCCCCCCACCCAAACCCTGTGTCCTGTGGTCTCTGTCGTTTTTAAATCCTTACATAAATAGAATAGTCTTTTGAGGGTCTTGGCTTTACAGAAAGTTCTCATTTCCAATTCTAACCTCCCAAAGCTTCATTTGCTACCCCTCTGTAGGAATTAACACCATGCTAGAGACAAATACCCCCTATTTAAGCACTCACCCCTGTGCTTTTTCACTTCCATCTTTGTTTTTGGCACCTGGGGATTTGTTTTTATTTTTTGTGATTTTCTAGGCAAGAGTACTGGAGTGGGTTGCCATTTCCTTCTCTGGGGGATCTTCTCAACCCGGGGATCGAACCCAGGTCTCCCACATTGTGGGCAGACGCTTTACCGTCTGAGCCACCAGGGAATCCCTTTCACTCAGTACTTCTAGGTAAATATAAGAATCTTTAGATTGTCCACCATAATGCTGGAAGCTAGTAATTAGACATTTTGTATCCACTGCTATTTGTTAATAATCTTGAAAGAAAGTGAAAGTGAAGTCGCTCAGTCGTGTCCGACTCTTTGCGACCCCGTGGACTGTAGCCCACCAGGCTTTTCTATCCATGGGATTTTCCAGGCAAGAATACTGGAGTGGGTTGCCATTTCCTTCTCCAGGAGCTTTTCCCAACCCAGGGATTGAACCCGGATCTTCTGCATTGTAGGCAGATACTTTACCGTCTGAGCCACCAGGGAAGTCCTAATAATCTTGAAACTTCATATTTTTACCTGGACAGTGTTCATAATAAGCGATGGTGCTTGAATTATGCAATATGTATCATTTACTGGGTCTCAGTTTTTAAACTCTGGTAGAACTATTTCTAAATAAATAATTTTCTTCTTTACTGTTTTTTTTAAAAACATAAATGGGATCATATTATACACTTTTTAAAAAACAGGGGCACACTTTTTTATCCTTCCACCTTTCCTCCTCCAACGTAAGCAAGGGCCTAACCTCCCTTCTCTGTCGCTCAGGGAAGCCATGTTACCTACTATATGGCCTTCCATATTTTTATTTATCCCATATAGACCAATATAGGGGGCCTGGCAGGTGGTGGTGGTGAAGAATCCTCCTGCTAATGCAGGAGACATGGGTTGGATCCCTGGGTCAGGAAGATCCTCTGGAGAAGAAAATAGAAACCTAATCTAGTATTCTTGCTGGGAAATCCCATGCACAGAGAAGCCTGGCAGGCTACAGTCCATGGGGTCGCAAAGAGTTGAATATGACTGGGAATACACACACACAGACCTATATAGAGCTATATATGTCATCAGATATACATATATTTATATATACAGTAACATATAATCATATATGCTGTATAAAAATGGTATTTTAGTCTTCATTATTTTCTGCATTCTGCATTTCTCAACCAATAACATCTAGTTGAGATCCCTGTAAACTGTAATGGCTCTAATTCTTTTTCTTTTTGAATGTACAAATCATGAGTGTACTGCTTAGTTAATTTCCACAGTGAATACACCCATGTAACCAGCACCCAAATCAAGAAACAGAACACTACCAGTGTCCCAGAATCCCCCTCACACCTCCTTCCATATACCCCACTCTACCCCCACCTGGCACTAACCATTATCCTGACTTGGAACAGCACAGATTTTCTTTTAAGACTGTTTTATGCTTTATATAAATGGAAGCTTTCAGTACATACTCCTTTTCAATGACATATTTATGACATTCGGAATGTATGGAGTTACAATTTGTTCTTACTGATTACTGTATGATTTCCTGTTGTGTGAATATATTGGAATTTATCCATTCTACTGCTGATAGGCTTTACAGTTATTATGGACAGTGCTGCCATGAATGTTTTTGATCATTAATTTGTTTTTCTTCTTATTCTTACTAATTTATTATAGTTCAGTGCTATGAAAGTGGCTTCCCAGGTGGCACTAATGATAAAGAACCTGTCTGCCAATGCAGGAGACGTAAGAGATGTGGGTTCAATCCCTGGGTTGGGAAGATATCCTGGAGAAGGGCATGGCAACCCACTCCAGTATTCTTGCCTGGAGAATCCTTATGGACAGAGGAGCCTGGTAGGCTACAGTCCATAGTGTCACAAAGAGTCAGACACGACTGAAGCAACTTAGCACACATGCACACTATGAAGGATCACCCTTTATTTAGCCATCCTGCTTTTTAATAGGTGTTTACTTTGTTTCCAGCTCTTGACCACTCAGATAAAGCTGCAATAAATATTGAATGTATGTTCCTATGTAGGAGTACTAATCCACCCCTCCTAAAGGGATGCTGCCAGAAGTCAAATTGCCGGTTAATATAGTAATTGCTTTTTGTTAAAATTAAAGGCTGTTGCTGTATTATTGTTGTCTAGTCATTAAATTGTGTCCAACTCTTTTGCAACATTGGCTTCCAGAAAGTCTTTGACAATGCCATTTCCTTCAGCAGTGTATGAAAATTCTCTTTTCCTCATCTCTACTAGCATAAGATGTTACAGTTCTATGTTTTATGAATCTGAGTATAAAATGACATCACATAAGTACTTTAATTTATATTCCCCAACTACTAAAGAGTTTGAGCATCTTTTCATGTGTTCTGGCTTGCTATTCTGTGAATTGTATATTCATGTTTTGGGGGGTTTGCTTTTCTTTGGGGCTCTTCATTCTTTTCTTGTTTTACTTTTTTAAATTTTTTCTTTTTTTCTCTTCATCCTTTTCTTATCAATTTGTAAGATATTTTTGTATAGTATAGAAATTAAACTTTTGTCATTTGTGTTACAAATCCTTATCCATATCTATTGTCTTTTGACTTTGTTCATATACCTTTGCCATAAAAAAGGTTTTTATATTTTAATTAGTAAATCTATCTATCTTTGGTCTTATAACCTCTAAACTTGCAGAAGTTCTTTTCAATCTCTCTAGATGGTACATTTGCTCTATTTGATTTTCTTGCCAAGGCTTTAATTTTTAGCATTTAAGTCTTTACATCCAGGAATTTATGTTTACATATATATGTGGTCTATTTGTATATTCTGCTGTATGGATACCTTGTTATTCCATCCTCATTTATTGAATAACCCTTGTTTTTCCTGCTGAATTGAATGGCCACACCTGTATACTAATCTCTTGAATATACTGGTATTTAACTCCAGATTGTTTAGATGTTACTGTTAGTTAATCTATTTTTATACTAATATTATGTTGACCTAAGTTTTGTGACATTATAGAATCCCCTGATATCTGATAAGGCAAGTCACACTTCACTGTTCTTTTCATAGTTGTTTAGCTATTATCAGACAATTATTTCTCTATGTGGACTTTAAGTTAGTTTTATACAATTCTAAGAAAAGCCCTATTATGATTCTAATTGAAGTGAAATTTATATATCACATTTGGGAAATTAAAAATTTTTAATGATACTAAATACTCCTGTCTCAGAACAATTGTAACTTTCTATTTGTTCATAAATAGTTTTGTTTTTTTTAATAGGATATTTTAAGTTTGTTTTTATGAGTCTAATGTTTCTTACATTAAATATATTCCTAAATATTTTATCATTTTTGGCCACTATTATAAATGAAAAACTTATCCCCGTTTGCATTTCTAGGTACTTATTGTTAGAGTAACAAAAATTCAATGTATTATTGTAATATATCTGATATCCAACTTTCTTACCAAATATTATTATTAATTTAAAAAGTTTTTTAATAGTATCTCTTAGGTTTTGGGAGTAGACAGTTACAGTATCAACAAACAGATCTGATTTATATATTTTCATTCAAGGCTACCAGAGATAGGAAGCAAAAATACAGAATGCCAAGTTAAATATAATTTCAGATAAGCAGTGAGTAATCTTTTAGAATAATTATGTCTGGAAATATATATTGCATGGGACATAGTTATCCTCAAAGTGTATTCATTGTTAATTAGAAATTCAAATTTAATTGGATGCTCAGTATTTTTTGGCAAGCCTACTTTTTTCCCAAAGATTATACCTGTTTTATTTTCTTTACATACTGCATTTGATGACGCTTTTAAGACAGTGATTCCGATCCCAGGTTGCATTAACATCAATCAGGAAGTTTTTTAAAAAGTTCTAGTGCCAGACTTCTATGGTCAGAGATTGAATTGGTATATATTTCGGGAAAGCTTTCCAGATGATTCTTTATGGGCATCCAGGGTTGAGAACCACTACAGCCCTAAAACAGTGTTAAATAATAATGGTATTAGTGTGCATCTCTGTCTCCTCCTTGATTTTAATGAAATATTTTCAGTGTTTTGACATTTGAGATAATTTTTGTTGTTGGTTTTTAAATAAATATCCTTAATTTTCATGTATTCCTAGTTCCCTTCAAGTTTTTATTAGGAATGGCTGGTTTTATTTTTATTGTATTTATTTGACTGCAGCGGGTCTTGGTTGCCACACATAGGGTCTTTGTTGCATCATGCAGTATCTTTTCGGTGCAGCACACAGACTGTAGTTGTGGCACATGGGCTTAGCTGCATTATGGCATGTGGGATCTTCCTGAACCAGAGATGGAGCCCACATCCTCTGCATTGGCAGGCAGATTTCTAAGCTCTGGACCACCAGGGAAGTCCCTGGGATATGGCTGCTTTTAGCATCTATCAATATGCTTATATTTTCTTTCTCAGTTTATCGATACAAAGACTTGTATTGATAGGTTTCTTCATATTGAAACACTTTGTGATTTTTAAAATTACATATCTAAATCTATTTGCTAATCTGTTTTTAGAATTTGTATCTATATTTATAAATGAATTTGAGGTTGAGAATTTGTTGTTCTTTAAATTACCTTTGTCTGGTTTTGGTATTTAAGGTATGCTGGCTTTGTAAAATGAATTGGTAAACCTTATCTTAAAAATTTTTTTTTTCATTTCTTTATACTTTAAATTATGAAAGTATGACTTGGAAAACAGAACAAAGTTACATATGGTTCCACTATATATTGCAGTTATTTTTAAGCAGAGAAATAAAGACTTTTAGTTGGAGTTTCAATATCAAACTCTCAAAAATTAATAGAATAGACAGAAAAGTTGAAGGATATAATAGATCTGAAAAGCACTGTGAACCAGTTCAACATAAGTAAGATTTATATAGTTTTCACATAACAGCAGGGTACAAATTCTGTTCAAGTTCCCATACACTATAAATCAGGAGAAACTGAAACATCCAGGGACATAAAACAAGGTGCAAAAATTTCATTATCTAAAGATACAGAAATCATGCAGAATCTGTTCTCTTAATCACTGTGAAATTATGTTAGAAATCAATATCAAAAGATACTTGAATATAACCCACGTAATTTTCAAGTGCTGTGTGACATTTACCATGAGAAATCTTTGACTTAGCCATTGAAAGCCTTGGTAAAGTTAAAAAACTGGAAAAAAAAAAAAAAACCCACAGAGGATGATTGCAGAGAAGAAAGCATTTATTTATTTTGTAGGATTCAAATTCTATTCAAGTTCCCATAGACTGTAAACTAGGAGACAATGGAACATATCTAGGGACATAAAATAAAGTACAAAATTTTCATGGTGTACAGGTATTGAAATCATACAGAGTTTGTTCTCTTATCACTGTGTAATTCTGTTAGAAATCAGTATCAAAAGATATTGAAAATAACCCATGTATTTTCAAGTGCAATGTGATATTTACCAAGAGTGATCTTCAACTTAACCATCAAAAGCCTCAATAAAGTTAAACTGAAAAAAACAGGATGATTGCAGAGAAGAAAGCATTTAAATGAGAAATAAGTATCAAAATGAGAAATTAATATTAAAGAAACTTTAAACAAAATCCCATGTATTTGAAAATTAAATGTCCACTTATAAATGATTGGTGTATCTAAAAAGCCATAACAAAATTAGAAAATAATTGTAACAGAATAAAAATGAAAAGAGAATTTATCAGCATTAATTGCATGCATCTGAAGCTGCTCAATGCAACTAAATACAATACGGAAATAATGGATGCTAGTATAAAATATTGTGAAATTAGGACAACATTTTTATTTTAGTTAATAATATATCACATGTTAATTTATGTGTTTTTTTTTTTTTTGCAACATAGTGTTTCTTTATATTCTCAGAATGGATTAGAAGTTTTAAGTCTCATTAAAATTTTTTTTTTAAAAATCGCTAAGATAATAAGCTTTCTAGACTTTTAGCGGTAACACTAGATATCAGAATAAATGGAACTATATCAAAGTTTTGAGTCAATATAAATTAGAAATCTAGTGTTCTGTTCACCCTTAATCAAACAAGTGGAACCAGAATGTCCTCTAAGTTTTTTGGTAGGCAAAAATTCATAAGTTTTCTTATATATATATATATTATACATACTATATATATATATGTATACAAAAGCTTTTCTACTATACTTGATAAAGACTTGAGAAAGAAGAATAGAAAAATGAGAAGGATAAATGGAAAAACAAACTAAATGAGAGCACTGAATATGAAATAGAAAAAGTGAAACAAAGTAGATAGAAGTAAAATATCATGTAGTCTAGTTGTTTTTAAACATGGCTGCTCATTAGACTCACATCTGGATGGAGCTTTGGAGGAAGAAAAACAATACCTGGGCGTTTGTGTACTTTTCAAAAAATTCCAAGATAATTCTAATGTGCATGTGAATTTTAAAAAGTGATTACAGGTTTTTCTATTAAATGGTAGTTTTAGTGATATAGAATTCTAGTGTTAATATTTTCTGTTGCCCCATCATGATACAGTGGTATTAAAATGAATAAGAGTTGCATAATCACAGTAGTTGGAGAAGGGCATGGCAACCCACTCGAGTATTCTTGCCTGGAGAATCCCATGGACAGAGAGGCCTGGCGGGCTACTTGCATGGGTTTTGCAGAGTCGGACATGGCTGAGTGACTAAACAACAACAACAAACCACAATAGTAAAAGATGGTTTATCAGTTTTCACAGTCGATAGCCAGACAAAAATAAAAGATAATTGCAAGCCATAATGAAAACATGATTAACCTAACAATATAAAATAATGATATACAATTTGGGAGATTAAGTAGAGTTACGTGTTAAGTAGAAGTGAATACATGCAGATGTTTTCATCCACCCAGCCAGTCTGTGTGATTTGGTGGCGCATTTAATCCATTTACATTTAAGGTGATTATCAATATATATGATCCTATTACCATTTTATTAATTTTGGGGGTTTGTTTTTTGTAAATCTTTTCCTTCTCTTGTGTTTCCTACCTAGAGAAGTCCCTTTAGCATTTGTTATAATAAAGCTGGTTTGATGGTGCTGAATTCTCTTAACTTTTGCTTGTCTATAAAGCTTTTGATTTTCTGTCAAATCTGAATGAGAGTCTTGCTGGGTAGAGTATTCTTGGTTGTAATTTCTTCCCTTTCATCACTTTAAGTATATTGTGCTATTCCCTTCTGGCATGTAGAGTTTTATGTTGAGAAATCAGCTGATAACCTTATGGGAGTTCCCTTGTATGTTATTTGTCATTTTTCCCTTGTTGCTTTTAATATTTCATCTTCGTCTTTCATTTTTGTCAGTTTGATTGCTGTGTGTCTTGATGTGTTCCTCTTTGGGTTTATCCTGCCTGGAACTCTCAGTGCTTCCTGGACTTGGTTGATTATTTCCTTTTCCATGTTAGGGAAGTTTTCAGCTATTACCTCTTCAAATATTTTCTCAGGTCCTTTCTCTCTTCTCCTTCTGGAACCCTTATAATGCAAATGTTGGTGCTTTTAATGTTATCTCAGAGATCTCTTATGTTGTCTTCATTTTTTTCATTTTTTACTCCATATTCTGTTTTGTGTCAGTGATTTCCACCATTCTGTCTTCCAGGTCACTTATCCATTCTTCTGCCTCAGTTATTCTGCTATCGATTCCTTCCAGTGTATTGTTCATCTCTGTTTGTTTGTTCTTTAGTTCTTCCAGATCTTTGGTAAACATTTCTTGCATCTTCTCCATTCTTTTTCTGAGACCCTAGATTATCTTCACTGTTATTATTCTGAATTCTTTTTTGAATGGTTGCCTATCTCCACTTCATTTAGTTTTTCTGGGATTTTATCTTGTCCCTTCATCTGGGACATAACTCTGCCTTTTCATTTTGATTAATTTTTTGTGATGTGCTTTTCACTCTGGCGGCTGCAGGATTGTGATTCTTCCTGCTTCTTCTGTCTGCCCTCTGGTGGATGAGGCTGAGGCTTCTGTAAGCTTCCTGATGGGAGAGACTGGCTGTGGGAAAAACTGGGCCTTGCTCTGCTGGGCAAGGCCATGCTCAGTAAAACTTTAATCTGATTGTCTGCTGATGGTTGGGGCTGTGCTTCTTCCTTCTTAGTTGTTTGGTCTGAGGCGACCCAGCCCTGGGGTCTACAGGGTGTATGATCGGGTTAATGGCAACCTCCAAGAGGACTCACCCCAAGGACACCTCCCAGGACTGGTGCGCTCCCATCCTCATGGTGAGCCACTGTCCACCCAGACCTCTGCAGGAGAACCTCCAGCACTAGTATGTAGGTCTGGTTCCGTTTCCTATGGGGTCACTGCTCCTTTCCTCTGGGTCTTGGTGCAGGCAGGGTCTGGTTTGTACCCCCTTGAAACTGGAGTCTCTGACCCCCATCACCCTCCCTGTCCTGTGAAAGTGCTGTAATCAAATCCTGCTGGCCTCAGGGTCAGACTGCCTGGGGATTCTCAGTCCCTTTGTCCAGTCCCCAGGCTGGGAAGCCATATGTGGGGCTCAGAACCTCAACAACAGTGAGAGAACTTATTTGGTATTGTTGTTCTCCAGCTTGTGGGTCACCCACCTGGCCAGTATGGGATTTGATTTTATCATGATTGTGCCACTCTTACCATCTAATTGAGGTTTCTCCTTTGTCTTTGGACTTGGAAAAACTTTGTCTGATTGGTTCTAGCGTCCTCCTATTTGATGGTGGTTTCGACAACTAGTTGTGATTTTGGTACTCTTGCAGGAGGAAATGAGTGCATGTTCTTCTCTGCCATCCTGAACCAATCTCCCTTTCCTTTTTTTCCTACTGCCTAAAATAGTTAAATCTTTGCTACTCAAAGTGGAGTCCATGGACCAATAGCATCTGTCTCATCTGGGAACTGGTTAGAAATGCAGAGTCTTGGGTCCAGTGGACCTACTGGATTCAAATCTGCATTTTGATAGGAGCCACATATCATTTGTGTATGCATTCAGTTAGAGAGAAGCAGGTACAAAGAGCAGCAGATCCATTTTTCCCCAAAACTCATCTGTGGGTCTGTGTGGTCTTGCTGCATTTTTCATGGTGGACAGATACTCTCCTTTCCAACCTCATCCATGGTAATTGATCTTAATAGGTTGATCTGTTTTGCTGGCTCCTTCAGGATGGACTGGTTGGATCTCCTTGCAGTCCAAGGCACTCTCAAGAGTCTTCTCCAACACCACAGTTCAAAAGCATCAATTTTTCAGCACTCAGCTTTCTTCACAGTCCAACTCTCACATCCATACATGACCACTGGAAAAACCACAGCCTTGACCAGATGGACCTTTGTTGGCAAAGTAATGTCTCTGCTTTTTAATATGCTATCTAGGTTGGTCATAACTTTCCTTCCAAGGAGTAAGAGTCTTTTAATTTCATGGCTGCAGTCACCATCTACAGTGATTTTGGAGCTCAAAAAAATAAAGTCTGACTCTATTTCCACTGTCTCCCCATCTATTTCCCATGAGGTGATGGGACCAGATGTCATGATATTAGTTTTCTGAATGTTAAGCTTTAAGCCAACTTTTTCACTCTCCTCTTTCACTTTCATCAAGAGACTTTTTAGTTGCTCTTCACTTTCTGCCATAAGGGTGGTGTCATCTACATATCTGAAGTTATTGATATTTCTCCCGGCAATCTTGATTCCAGCTTGTGCTTCTTCCAGCCCAGCGTTTCTCATGATGTACTCTGCATATAAGTTAAATAAGCAGGGTGACAATATACAGCCTTGACATACTCCTTTTCCTAGTTGGAACCAGTCTGTTGGTCCATGTCCAGTTCTAACTGTTGCTTCCTGGCCTGCATACAAGGTTTCTCAAGAGGCAGGTCAGGTGGTCTGGTATTCCCATCTCCTTCAGAATTTTCCAAAGTTTATTGTGATCCACACAGTCTCAAAGGATTTGGCATAGTCACTAAAGCAGAAATAGATGTTTTTCTGGAACTCTCTTGCTTTTTTGATGATCCAGTGGATATTGACAATTTGATCTCTGGTTCCTTTGCCTTTTCTAAAACCAATTTGAACATCTGGAAGCTCTTGGTTCTCGTATTACTGAAGCTTGACTAGGAGAATTTTGAGCATTACTTTACTAGCGTGTAAGATGAGTGCAATTGTGCAGTAGTTTGAACATTCTTTGGGATTGCCTTTCTTAGGGATTGGAATGAAAATGGACCTTTTCCAGTCCTGTGGCCACTGCTGAGTTTTCCAAATTTGCTGGCATATTGAGTGCAGCACTTCCACAGCATCATCTTTCAGGATTTGAAATAGCTCAACTGGAATTCCATCACATCCACTAGCTTTGTTCATAGTGATGCTTTCTAAGGCCCAATTGACTTCACATTCCAGGATGTCTGGCTCTAGGTGAGTGATCACACCATAGTGATTATCTGGGTCGTGAAGATCTTTTTTGTACAGTTCTTCTGTGTATTCTTTTTTTTTTTCCAATTTATTTTTATTAGTTGGAGGCTAATTACTTTACAGTGTTGTACTACAACACTGTTTTTGTCATACATTGACATGAATCAGCCATGGATTTACATGTATTCCCCATCCCGATCCCCCCTCCCTCCTCCCTCCCCACCCCATCCCTCTGGGTCTTCCCAGTGCACCATCTTCTGTGTATTCTTGCCACTTCTTCTTAATATCTTCTGCTTCTGTTAGGTCCATACCATTTTTTGAGCCCATTTTTGCATGAAATATTCCCTTGGTGTATCTAATTTTCTTGAAGAGATCTCTAGTCTTTCCCATTCTGTTGTTTAGCTCTATCTCTTTGCATTGATCGCTGAGGAAGGCTTTCTTATCTCTCCTGGCTATTCTTTGACAGAATGTGGTCCACTGGAGAAGGGAATGGCAAACCCCTTCAGTATTCTTGCCTTGAGAACCCCATGAACAGTATGAGAAGGCAAAATGATAGGATAATGAAAGAGGAACTCCCCAGGTCGGTAGGTGCCCAGTATGCTACTGGAGATCAGTGGAGAAATAACTCCAGAAAGAATGAAGGGATGGAGCCAAAGCAAAAACAATACCCAGTTGTGGATGGGACTGGTGATAGAAGCAAGGTCCAATGCTGTAAAGATCAGTGTTGCATGGGAACCTGGAATGTTAGGTCCATGAATCAAGGCAAATTGGAAGTGGTCAAAAAGGAGATGGCAAGAGTGAACATCAACATTTTAGGCATCAGCGAACTAAAATGGACTGGAATGGGTGAATTTAACTCAGATGATCGTTATATCTATTGCTGTGGGCAGGAATCCCTTAGAAGAAATGGAGTAGCCATCATGGTCAACAAAAGAGTCCAAAATGCAGTACTTGGATGCAATCTCAAAAATGACAGAATGATCTCTGTTTGTTTCCAAGGCAAACCATTCAATATCACGGTAATCCAAGCCTGTGCCCCAACCAGTAACGCTGAAGAAGCTGAAGTTGAACGGTTTATGAAGACCTACAAGACCTTTTAGAACTAACACACAAAAAAGATGTCCTTTTCATTATAGAGGACTGGAATGCAAAAGTAAGAAATCAAGAAACACCTGGAGTAACAGGCAAATTTGGCCTTGGAGTATGGAATGAAGCAGGGCAAAGGCTAATAGAGTTTTGCCAAGAGAATGCACTGGTCATAGCAAACACCCTCTTCCAACAACACAAGAGAAGACTCTACACATGGACATCACCAGATGGCCAACACCGAAATCAGATTGATTATATTCTTTGCAGCCAAAGATGGAGAAACTCTATAAAGTCAGCAAAAACAAGACCAGGAGCTGACTGTGGCTCAGATCATGAGCTCCTTATTGCCAAATTCAGACTTAAACTGAAGAAAGTAGGGATAACCACTAGACCATTCAGGTATGACCTAAATCAAATCCCTTATGACTATATAGTGTAAGTGAGAAATAGATTTAAGGGACTAGATCTGATAGACAGAGAGCCTGATGAACTATGGACGGAGGCTTGGGACATTGTACAGGAGACAGGGATCAAGACCATCCCCATGGAAAAGAAATGCAAAAAGGCAAATGGTTGTCTGAGGAGGCCTTACAAATAGCTGTGAAACTAAGAGAAGCGAAAAGCAAAGGAAAAAAGGAAAGATATTCCCATTTGAATGCTTTGGGTAGTTTACTCATTTTCACTATATTGATTCTTCCAATACATGAACATGGTATATTTCCCCATCTATTTGTGTCATCTTTGGTTTCTTTCATCAGTGTTTTATAGTTTTCTTTAGGTATAGTTTTCTTTTGTTTCTTTAGGAAAATTTATTCCTGAGTATTTTATTCTTTTCATTACAGTGGTGAATGGGATTGTTTCCTTAGTTTCTCTTTCTGTTTTCTTATTATTGTATAGAATACAGGGATTTCTGTGTATTAATTTTATATCCTGCAACTTTACTGTATTCATTGATTAGCTCTAGTAATTTTCTGGTGATATCTTTAGAGTTTTCTATGTAGAGGATCATGTCATCTGCAAACAGGGAGCATCTTACTTCTTCTTTTCCAAACTGGATTCCTTTTATTTCATTTTCTTCTCTGATTGCTGTGGCTAGGACTTCCAAAACTATGTTGAATAGTAGTGGTAAAAGTGGTCACCCTTGTCTCATTCCTGATTTTAGAGGAAATGCTTTCAGTTTTTCACCATTGAGGATAATGTTTGCTGTGGGTTTGTCATATATGACTTAATTTTCTCCTTACCTCTGCTATTCCTGCTTTCTTCTTTTTTGTGTTTTTGTGATATGTTTTTAGCATTTTATTTTCAATGCTTGTCATTTTATTTTATGTTTTTCCTCTAAGTGGCATATACCTGCATTTTTATTTTTAACTCTGTCTTTTATTGGGTGAATTCAGTGTAATTAACTTTGGTGAACTGTTAGACTAGATGTTACTTTACTCATCTTACTTTGTGTTTATTTATTAAATTGTTTTATTCTTTTTTCTCATTTAAGTTGCCACTCATTACATTTTCCCCCTTATTGATATCTACTATGGATAAATAGACTGTTATAAATTTCTTTATTTCTTTTTGTTTGTGCTGGGTCTTTGTTGATTTGTGTGGGCTTTTTTCTAGTTGGAGTGAGGCTTCTCCTGTTGTGGAGCACGGGCTGTAGGATGCTCAGGCTTCAGTAGTTGCAGCTCTTGGGCTTCTGAATGCAGTCTCATTAGTTGTGGCTCACTGACTCAGTTGCCCCACAGCATGTGGAGTCTTCCTGGACAGGGATTGAACCAGTGTCCCTTGCATTGCAAGGTAGATTCTTTACCCCTGAACCACTAGGGAAGCCTGATAAATAGACTTTTAATGGAACTTACAAGTGTATAAGTTTTGTCTTATTTTTAAGTCTTTTACAGAGTTTGAAGTGACAAAGTAGCAGAGATAAATTCCATATGATGTCCTTTTGACTCTAATCCAAGTGATCTTTCCACAATACCAGAGATTTAGAGCAAAGCCAAGAATTTGTAACTGAGTAAACATGGCTTATGCTTAGGTCAGCTTAGAGTCAGGGTTTGTTCCTCTCTCTTAGGGTACATTTGTGAGGTATGTGCTTGTCTAATGAGTGAGAACTGACCATCCTGCATGGGAAGGGTGGCTCCACAGGCTTGGTATGGTGAGAACTGCAGGCCTGTTGGCTGTGTTCTCCAGGAGGATCCTTAGGAAGACTCTGGATTTCCTTCCTTGTAGCAGTACTCCCTGAGACCCTGAGCATCTTAGGGCAGGGCAGAGCTTTGGCTTGTTTGTCTAAAGGTCTCAGAAGGTGATATTCTGGGCCCTATATTGCTTTGGGTTGTCACCAAGGGGCGAGGGTCCCAAGTTATCAGAGTGGGTAGTCTGCCTTGGGCATAGGCCGGAGGCCCTGACCCCAGCAGCAGCTATTAGGTCCCTTCCTCTTCTTCAGCACTGTCACCTCCTTGGGTCCTTACCCAACCATTATCCCCAGGGGGCGGGGGGGAGGGGCAGGGCAGGGGGCGGGCCTAGACTGCCATGGTGGAATTGGAGCCTGTGGCTCCCCTCCTGGGGTCTCTGGACCTCTTGGGAGGGCAGTCATCATAACAGGAGTCCATGAGATGTTGTCATTTTATAAAACCTTCCCGAGTCTGTTCTTGGAGCTCTGATAAGTCATCTTGGGCCAGTAAAAATGTCACATTTCTTTGCTTTTGGCAGGAATCCCAGCTCCTCAGCTTAGGAACACTATTTATTTCTTGCTGCATAGAAACTCCATTTGGCCATTATGTTGGTCTCCAATTAATAAATTAGAGGAGAACAAATTAATTTATCACTTGCAGCATGGTAGATAATATCTTTCAAAGCATAGGGAACATGAGGTACATGTTGGGTCTCAGTGGGTGAAACAGCTCTTCATTCAAAAGCGCCCAGGGAATCCACAGAGCGGGGCACCCTCCCTCCCTGGCCCTGAGGCCCCTGTGTTTGGTATGAGGATCCGAATGAGGTGACAGTGCTGGAACTTGCAGCCTGAATGTGAGCTGAGTGATGAGGGTTGTTGCTTCGTGGTGAGGGGACTCTGCCCCCAGCCTGGTGTGGCTCAAAGTGGCAGATAATCCCTCTTTGCCTGGTGCAATGCAAATCTCCCAGCAGGCACAACCTGCTTCCCTCTCCAACAGAGTCAGTGTAGAAGGGCCCTCAGGGAGTGCGGGGAAGAGCACCTGTTGGGGAGTCAGAAGGGGGCTCTGCCGCATTTGGTTGCTCACATTTGTGAGATGCATTGCCTCACCTGCAGCCATCTTGGCCGGATAGGATGCAGGGCAGGCCTGCGGGCTCCCCAGTCTGTGCATCCTGCCTCTGCCAGGTTTCTGACCTGTGGCCGTCTGTACAACCTGGGTGGCCCTGCTCCCGGGTCCTGGCAGTGCCTCCAGGTCCACTGCTCGTGGTGGTGTTGAAAGGTCACACATTAGCATTTCCGCCAAGCACTTCATGCATATTACCTCATGAATCTCTACAGCCACCCTAGAGGGAAATATTATTCCCATCACTACTATTTCATAGACACAGAGATGAAGCCAGTCACCTCGGGTCACGTGGTGAGTCAGTGGTGGGTGGAAAGGGCCGCGAGGCACCTGCCGGGCCTGGGCTGTGGGGGCGGCGGGTCTGTGTGTGCTCACCGGGCTGCACTGAGTGCTACCTGTTCTGGAGGCGCAGTGAACCAAAACCTGCTCGAGGACCTGGCAAGCTCGTTTTAACCTGGAGTTTCAGTCTCTTGAGAAACTTCACTTTAAGCAATTGAAATGTTAACACTTGTCGAAATGGCCAGATTTCCCCTCCCTTTCTTTCCTGGTGGCCCGGGACATCCACCCCTGGGGTGGGTCTGCTGTCCTTACTGGCTGCCCAGTTGGACCCTTAGCAGGCTTGAGGCTTTCCCTGAACAAGGGGGAATCAATGCGAGGGATCTGTCAGGGAATCCTGAGCCAAAGTATAAAGACCCCAAATAACCCTAATATAAATGGGGATTCTGAAGCTGTGTGATGCACTTCCACATCATGACTCATGCTCAGTCAAGGTTTCCGCGAACAATATGTTCACAGTCTGATTTAATTATAACCTCCCCTCCCTGCTGCCTCGCTAAGTCTCCAGTGCTCACCCCAGCTCCCCACCCCGCCGCCCCCCCCCACCCCGCCCAACCTGCTGGCCCAAGAGCTGAAATGGTTTTCCACAGGGGCCTTGTGTCACCTCCCGCACGGCGGGCAGCTCTTGAGGGGACATGGGCAAGGAGGATGCCTCCTCCAACAAACCCGCAAAGCTTTGTGCAGGGTTTGCATCTCCGGCTTCCCTTTCATGCAGAGCCTGGAGTTGAGATTCGCAAGTGTTAGAGCGGAGGTGTCTGGGGTGATAGATGGAGGGAGAGAAACAGGATTTAGACAAAACTCCCTCGCGCTGGGTTAGTGGGAAACCCAAGGCTGCCTGCCACGTGCGGAGCCTTCCAGCTGCTGCACCCTCCTCCCCCAACTTGGCTCTGGAGCTTCTGCCTTGGAAGGGGATCAGCTCACACAAGGGGATGAGCCCCTCCCCCCAGTTACATCTTCGATAGCAGACAAAACCAGTAGTTCCCCTACCCCTGCAAAGTGGGAAAGCAATAGACTGTATTTCGGTGAAAAATGGAACATCTGCCTCCACTGCTGAGCATTCGACATAATTCACATGAACTGGCGAACTGCCGTCTGTTTCTTAAGTAACTAATGGTGGCAGAGGGACCTGATACCGGGGCTTCAGTGTTGCCTGATAAAACACAGAGCACCTGATTAAGTTTGAATCCCAGACAACAAATAATTTTTTAATATAAGCATGTCCCAGATATTAGCCTGGGGCATGTGTGTACTGAAAATTGATCCATTGTTTACTCGAAGTTCAAATTTAACTGCCATTCTGTGCTTTTATTTGCTAACTTAACAACCCTACTCAGCCTTTGCAGTCACACAATTTCTGCCCCTCTGTCCCTCTGCCACTAAGGAGCTCTGAAACTGGGAAAAATGACTTGAGCATTTGGAGCTTCTATTTCTCTTCGTGAAAAATGAAAGTAAGAGCAGCGAGGATTGTGCAGGTGAAAGAAAAGCTGAGCGCCTGGCATGCACAGGTTGGGGAAGCACAGGAGCACAGTGCCATTCACATCCCCGTCACACCTGTGTGCCACCCCCTCACCCCTCCCCACTCCGTCACTAAATACAGCTGCTTGCCTGTCCTGTCCCCTGAAGTGCCCCAGGCTGATGGAGGTCCCCACCTCCCACCTGCAGCAGCCAGGCACTTGACTTTAGGAGATGCCTGAATGATGTTTCCAAGGTCTCTATGGCCTGTCCCCTGGTCCTTTTAGCTTCAGGCTAACAGTACCCTCTCAGGAATTCTCCCTTCATTAGTTTTTATCAGGGAAGGTCCAGACAGAATCCTCAGGGGCTCCTGGTTCCTGTCAGAATCAGGAGCTGATCTCAGCTGCTCTGTTTGCCCAGCAGTGGCTCACTTTCCCTGTCTCCTCACCTGCTTAGCAGTGTCAGCTGTGTCTGTTCCCTAGATTGTGTGGAAGAATAGTGATGTTGGTTGCCAACTCTGTACCTGTTCTGCCACCTTCTTTTCTCCAGTCGACCTGCTCGCATCATTGGTCGGGTATGACCTGCTCCTATTTATTTAATTATTTAGCTAGTTATTTTTAACCATAAGCACATGCAAACCCACTACCCCAAACAAAAGTCAGGACCACGACACTAACTAAAACCTCGTCACATGGTCCTCAACCCCATCCCATGCCCATCTCACCAGCTGACAGAATCTTAAGGAGCCCAAATGCTTTGTTCCTCTCTCTTTTGCTTTTCTAAGGTTTCATATGCATCTGTTCCTAAAATGTTTGTGTGTGTTGAATTTTTTAAGAAGGGTGTCGTGCTGTTTGTAATCTTTTGGACATCCTGCTATTTTGTGAAGATTCATTTGTGTCGCTGCATCACACATTCATTCACTTTGAATCCTTTCATCCATTCTGAATCCCTCTGAAAATCCCACCACAAGAAGCTATTCTTATGAAAGGCAGGTGAAGCCCTTGCAGGCATCTACCTTCATGATGAGTGTGCCACAGGCATTTGCCAACACTTCTTTCCTTACTATGAAAATTACTGCCATATTGTTGAATTTGCTAGTATCCTTTATTATCTTTTTATTCACATTTAGTTTTTCTGTACTCATGTCCCCCTGTTCATAATACTTTTATGTTTCTTCTCTTGTGCAAACTAGATGAACTTTAACTATTTCTTTGTCATTCAGTTTCTCAGCATGTCCGACTCTTTGCAACCCCATGGACTGCAGCATGCCAGGCTTCCCTGTCCATCACCAATTCCTGGAGCATGCTCAAGTAAACTCATGTCCATCAAGTTGGTGATGCCATCCAACCATCTCATCCTCTGTCGTCCCCTTCTCCTCTTGCCCTCAATCTTTCCCATCATCAGGGTCTTTTCCAATGAGTCATCTGTTTGTATCAGGTGGCCAAAATATTGGAGCTTCAGATTTAGCATCAGTCCTTCCAATGAATATTCAGGGTTGATTTCATTTAGGATTGACTGGTTTGATCTCCTTGCAGTCCAAGGGACTCTCAAGAGTTTTCTCCAACTCCACAGTTCGAAAGCATCAATTTTTCGGTGCTCAGTCTTCTTTATGGTCCAGCTCTCACATCCGTACATGACTACTGGAAAAACCATGGCTCTGACTATACAGACCTTTGTTGACAAAGTGATGTCTCTGCTTTTTAATATGCTGTCTAGCTTTGTCATAGCTTTCCTTCCAAGGAGCAAGTGTTTTTTAATTTCATGGCTGCAGCCACCATCCGCAGTGATATTGGAGGCCAAGAAAATGGAATCTGTCACTGTTTGCATTGTTTCCCTATCTATTTACCGTGAAGTAATGGAACCAGATGCCATGATCTTAGTTTTTTGAATGTTGAGTTTTAAGCCAGCATTTTCACTCTCCTCTTGCACCTTCATCAAGAAGCTCTTTAGTTCCTCTTCACTTTCTGCCATTAGAGTGGTATCATCTGAAGTTGTTGATATTTCTCCCAGCAATCTTGATACCAGCTTGTGATTCATCCAACCCTGCATTTCACATGATGTACTCTGTCGGCATAGATGTTAAAAAGCAGGGTGACAATATACAGCTATGATATACTCCTTTCGCAATTTTGAAACAGTCTGTTGTTCCATGTCCAGTTCTAATTGTTGCTTCTTGTCCTGCATACAGGTTTCTCAGAAGACAGGTAAGGTGGTCTGGAACTCCCATCTCTTCAGAAAATTTTTTACAGCTTATTGTGATCCACACAGTCAAAGGCCTTAGTATAGTCAGTGAAGCAGAAGTAGACTTTATTTTTTGGAATTCCCTTGCTTTTTCTATGATCCAACGAATGTTCGCAATTTGATCTCTGGTTCCTCTGCCTTTTCTAAATCTGGCTTGTACATCTGGAAGTTCTTGGATTTGATTTAGGTCGTACCTGAATGGTCTAGTGATTTTCCCTACTTTTTTCAATTTAAGCCTGAATTTTACAATAAGGAGTTTGTGATCTGAGCCAATCAGCTCCAGGTCTTGTTATTGCTGACTGTATAGATCTTCTCCATCTTTGGCTGCAAAGAATATAATCAGTCTGATTTTGGTATTGACCATCTGGTGTTGACCATGTGTAAAGTCTTCTCTTGTGTTGTTGGAAAAGGGGTTTTGCTATGACCAGTGCTTTCTCTTGGCAAAACTCTGTTAGCCTTTGCCTTACTTCCTTTTGTACTCCAATGCCAAACTTGCCTTGGAGTCTGGTTAACTCTGGGTAGCCCCTGACTTCCTACTTTTGCATTCCAATCCCCTATGGTGAAAAGAACATCTTTTTGGGAGGTGTTCGTTCTAGAAGGTCTTGTAGGTCTTCACAGAACCATTCAAATTCAGTTTCTTCAGCATTAGTGGTTGGGGCATAGACTTAGATTACTCTGATTTTGAATGCTTTGCCCTGGAAATGAACTGAGGTCATTCTGAAGTTTTTGAGATTGCACCCAAGCTGAGCCTCCCTTGTAGCTCAGTCGGTAGAGAATCTGCCTGCAGTGCAGGAGACCTGGGTTCGATCCCTGGGTTGGGAAGATGCCCTGGAGAAGGAAATGGCAACCCACTCCAGTATCCTTGCCTGGAAAATCTCATGGACAGAGGAGCCTGGTGGGCTGCAGTCCATGGGGTTGCAGAGTCAGGCATGACTGAGCAACTGACACTACTGCATTTCGGACTCTCTTGTTGACTGTGAAGGCTAATCCATTTCTTCTAAGGGATTCTTGCTCACAATAGTAGATATAATGATTATCTGAATTAAATTTGCCCATTCCTGTCCATTTTAGTTCACTGATTCCTAAAATGTTGATGTTCACTCTTGCCGTCTCCTGCTTGACCACGTCCAATTTAGCTTGATTCATGTACCTAACATTCCAGGTTACTGTGCAGTATTGTTCTTTACCAAAGCAGAAACAATGCTCAGTTGAGGATGTGTCTGGTGGTGAATGTAAAGTCCAATGCTGTAAAGAACAATATTGCATAATAACCTGTTTTGTTACTTTTCCTAAAAAGATTGCTTTTGGCTTTGTTGATCTTTTGCGTATTGATATTGTTGTCTTCTGTTTCAGTAATCTGTACTTATCTTATTATCTTTGGTTTTTCATTCTCTAATTTCTTAAAATGGAAACCTAGCTCATCAATCTTGATGTTCTTTTCTTTTTTTTTTTTTTTTCTTTTTTTGTTTGGCTGTGCCAGACCTTAGTTGCAGCGTGAGAACTCTTAGTTGTGGTATGTGGGATCTAGTTCCCTGACCAGGGATTGAACCCAGGCCCCCTGCATTGGGAGCAAGGAGTCTTAGCCACTGGACCACCAGGGAAGTCCTTCATTTTTTTTCTTTTTAATTGGAGTATAATTGCTTTACAATGTTAGTTTCTGCTGTACAACAAAGTGATTCAACCATAGGTATACATATATCCCATCCCTCTTGAACCTTCCTTCCTTCCCTCCGTCCATCCCACCCATCTTGGTCATCGTGGAGCACCAAGCTGAGCTCCCTGTGCTATACAGCAGCTTCCCACCATCTGTTTTACACCTGGCAGTGTATGTATGTCAGTGCTACTCTCTCAGTTCATCCCACACTCTCCTTCCCCCCTCCACTCTCCTTCCCCCATGTGTCCACAGTCTGTTCTCTATATTTGCATCTCTATTCCTGCCCTGTAAGTAGGTTCCTCAGTACCATTTTTCTAGATTCCTTATATATACATTAATATGATATTTGTTTTTCTCTTTCTGACTTCACTCTGTATGACAGACTCTAGGTTCATCCATATCACTACAAATGACCCAGTTTCATTCCTTTTTATAGCTAATATTCCATTGTATATATGTACTATATCTTCTTTATCCATTCATCTGTCAGTGGATATTTTGGTAGCTTCCATGTTCTGGCTATCGTAAATAGTGCTGCAATGAACATTGGGGTACATGTGTCTTCTTGAGTTGTGGTTTTCTCAGGGTGTACACCCTGGTTTTGCTGGGTCATATGATAGTTCTATGTTTAGATTTTGAAGAAACCTCCATACTGTTCTCCATAGTGGCTATATCAGTTTACATCCCATCAACGGTGCAAGAGTTCCCTTTTTTCCACATCCTCTCAAGCATTTGTTGGTTGTAGATGTTTTAATGATGGTCATCTGACCAGTGAGAGGTGATGCCTCACTGTGGTTTTGATTTGCATTTCTCTAATAATTTGTGATATTGAGCATTTTTTCATGTGTTTGTTAGCCATCTGTATGTCTTCTTTGGAGAAACTTCTGTTTAGGTCTTCTGACCACTTTTTGATTGGGTTGTTGTATTTTTGGTACTGAGCTGCATGAGCTGCTTATAGATTTTGCAGATTAACCCTTTGTCAGTTGTTTTGTTGGCAAATATTTTGTACTTTTCTGAGGGTTGTCTTTTCGTCTTGTTTGTGGTTTCCTTTGCTGTGCAAAGCTTTTAAGTTTTATTAGGTTCCATTTATTTTTGTTTTACTTTCATTACTCTAGGAGGTGGTTCAGAAAGGATCATACTGTGATTTATGTTAGAGTGTTCTGTCTGTGTTTTCTTGAGGTTTTCATTTTTTCTAATACAAGTATTTAGGTTATACATTTCGCTCAAAGCATTGTTTTTTCTGTATGCCACAAGATTTGATATGCACCATTTTCATTTACTTCTGGATATTTTGAAGCTATCATTTGAATTCCTCTTTTGCCTGTGAGTTACTTAGCCACTTTTAAAAGATTTGTAAATGTCTTGGGATTATTTACATTTTTAAATGTCAAGGATTGTGGTCTTTATAATTATTATAAAATATTGGCTATATTTCCTGTACTGTACAGTATATCCTTCTTGCTTATTTCTTTCTTTGACTGTGGCGGGTCTTCATTTCTGCATGTGGGCTTTGTTGACTCTTTGCTGTGCATGGCTTCTCACTGTAGTGGTCTCTCGCGCCACGGAGCATGGGCTCTAGGGCACTCGGTCTTCAGTAGTTGCAGCACGTGGGCTCACTAGTTGTGGCTTACAAGCCTAGAGTGCTGGTTCAGTAGGTGGTGGTGCATGAACTTAGTTGCCCTGCAGCACAGCACGTGGGATCCTCCTGGACCAGGGATCAAACCGGAGTCCCCTGCATTGCAAGACAGACTCCCAACCACTGAATCATCAGTGAAGCCCTATTTATTTTTATACATAGTACTTGATGCCTCTTCAAGCAATCTTGGCCCTCCCCTTTCCCTCTCCCTACTAGTAACCGCTAATTACTTCTCTATATTTGTGAGTCTCTGTTTTTTTATATAGATTTATTTTATTTTTTAGATTCCACATATAAATGATTACAGAGTATTTGTCTCTTTCAGTCGAACTTATTTCACTAAGCATAATGCTGTCTAGGTTCATCCATACTATTGCAAATGGCAGAAGTCCATTCTTTTTACAGCTGAGTAGTATTCCATTGTGTGTGTGTGTGTGTATATATTTACCACATCTTTACCCATTCATCTGTTGATGGAAACTTGGGTTGCTTCCATATCTTGACTATTGTAAATAATGCTCCTTAGAACATTGGGGTGCATGTATTTTTTTGAATTAATGTTTCATTTTCTTTGAATGTATACCCAGGAGTGGGATGGGGCATGGGACTTTGAAGAACTTCCATACTGTTTTCCACAATGTCTGTACCAACTGATGTTCCTATCAACAGTGTACAAGGGTTCCCTTTTCTCTACATCCTTGTCAACATTGTTGTTTGTGGTTTTTTAATCTTTATTTTTTATTGGAGTATAGTTGGTTTACAACATTGTGTTAGTTTCAGGAGTACAGCAAAGTGAATCAGCTATACATATACATATATCCTTATTCAGATTGTTTTCCCATATAGGTTATTACAGAGTACTGAGTAGAGTTCCCTGTATCTGTGTTCTTTTTGATGATAGCCATTCTCACAGGTGTGAAGTGATATCTGGTTGTGATTTGGGTTTGCATTTCTCTGATAGCAATGTTGAATCTTTTCATGTGCCTATTGGTCATCTGTATGTCTTTTTTGGAAAAATGTCTATTCAGGTCTTCTGCCCATTTTTGAATTTTTTTTAATATTGAGTTATATGAGCTGTTTATGTATTTTGGATATTAACCTCTTACTGGTCATATCATTTGCAAATATTTTCTCTCATTTAGTAGATTTTCTTCTTATTTGGTTGATGGTTTCTTTTGCTGTGCCAAAGGTTTTAGGTTTAATTTGGTCTCACTTGTTCATTTTTGTTTTTGCTTCCTTTGCCTTACAAAACAGATCCCAAAATATATTGTTACAATTTATGTCAAAGTGTTCTGCCTCTGTTTTCTTCTGGAAGTTTTATGTTTTCTGGTCTTATATTTAGGTTTTTAAGCCATTTTAAATTTATTTATATATATGGTGTAAGAAAATGTTCTATTTTCCTTCTTTTACATGTTGCTGTCCAATTATCCCAATACCATGTTTTTTAATTTTTTAAATAATTTATTTTAATTGGAAGATAATTGCTTTACAATAGTGTGTTGATTTCTGCCAAACATCAGCATGAATCAGCTATAGGTATGTATATGTGTCCTCCCTCTGGAACCTCCCTCCCACCTGCCACCCCATCCCACCCCTCTGGGTGGTCACAGAGCACCAGGTTGGTCTCCCTGTGTCATACAGCAAATTCCCACTGGCTCTCTGTTTTATCTATGGTAATGTATATGTTTCAATACCACTCTCCATTTGTCCCACCCTCTTCTTCCCCTGCTGTGTCTACAAGTCTGTTCTCTATGTCTGCATCTCTATTACCTCCCTGCAAATAGGTTCATCAGTGCCATCTTTCTAGATTCATATGTATGCATTAATACTGTTGTTATTCTTCAGTTGCTCAGTTGTGTCCGACTCTTTGCAACCCCATGAACTGCAGCACGCCAGGCTTCCCTGCCCTTCACCAACTCCTGGAGCTTGCTCAAACTCATGTCCATCAAGTCGGTGATGCCATCCAGCCATCTCATCCTGTCGTCCCCTTCTCCTTCTGCCTTCTATCTTTCCCAGCATCCAGGTCTTTTCCAATGGGTTAGCTCTTAGATCAGGTGACCAAAGTATTAGAGCTTCAGCATCAGTCCTTCCAATGAATATTCAGGATTGATTTCCTTTGAGATTGACTAGTTTGATCTGCCTTGCAGTCAAAGGCACTCTTAAGAGTCTTCTCCAACACCACAGTTCAAAAGCATCAATTTTTAGGCATTCAGCCTTCTTTATGGTCCAACTCTCACATCCATACCTGACTACTGGAAAACCATAACTTTGACTATATGGGCCTTTGTTGGAAAAGTAATGTCTCTGCTTTTTAATATGCTGTCTAGGTTTAGCATAGCTTTCCTTCCAAGGAGCATCTTTTAATTTTATGATTGTAGTCACCATCTGCAGTGATTTTGGAGTCCAAGAAAATAAAGTCTGTCACTGTTTCCATTGTTTCCCCATCTGTTTGCCTTGAAGTGATGGGACTGGATGCCATGATCTTCGTTTTTTGAATGTTGAGTTTTAAGCCAGCTTTTTCACTCTTCTCTTTCACCTTCATCAAGAGGCTCTTTAGACCCTCTTTGCTGTCTGCCATAAGGGTGGTGTCATCTGCATATCTGAGGTTATTGCTATTTCTACTGGAAATCTTGATTCCAGCATGTGCTTCATCCATCCTGGCATTTCGCATGATGTAATCAGCATATAAGATAAATAAGCAGGGTGACAATATACAGCCTTTACATACTCCTTTCCCAATTTGGAACCAGTCCGTTGTTCCATGTCTAGTTCTAACTGTTGCTTCTTGACGCATACAGGTTTCTCAGGAGGCAGGTAAGGTGGTCTGATATTACCATCTCTTTAAGAATTTTCCAGTTTGTTGTGATCCACACAGTCAAGGCTTTAGCATAATCAATGAAGCAGAAATAGATGTTTTTCTGGATTTCTCTTGCTTTTTCTATGATCCAACAGATGTTGGTATTTTGATCTCTGGTTCCTTCGTCTTTTCTAAATCCAACTTGAACACCTGCAAGTTCTCAGTTCACGTGCTGTTGAAGTGTGACTTGGAGAATTTTGAGCATTACTTTGCTAGCATGTAAAATGAGTGCAATTCCACAGTAGTTTGAACATTCTTTGGCATTGCCTTTCTTTGGGACTGGAAAGAAAACTAACATTTTCCAGTCCTGTGGCCATTGCTGAATTTTCCGAATTTGCAGGCATATTGAGTGCAGTGCTTTAACAGCATCATCTTTTAGGATTTGAAATAGTTCAGCTGGAATTCCATCACGTCCACTAACTTTGTATATGTACATGTTTATATATATTTTTATATATGTATATAGCTTTGTATATAAAATGTATATAATGCATTAATACATGATTTTTGTTTTTATCTTTTTTACTTACTTCACTCTGTATAACAGGCTCTAGGTTCATCCATCTCACTAGAACTGACTCAAATTCATTCCTTTTTATGGCTTAGTAATATTCCATTGTACGTATGTACCACAGCTTTTTTATCCATTCATCTGTTGATGGACATCTAGGTTGCTTCCAAGTTGTGGCTACTATAAACAGTGCTGCGATGAACATTGGGGTACATGCGTCTTTCAGTTTTGGTTTCTCCAGGGTATATGCTTAGAAGTGGTATTGCTGAGTCATATGGTGGTTTTTATTCCTAGTTTTTTAAGGAATCTCCATACTATTCTCCATAGTGGTTTTATCAGTTTATATTCACACAACCAGCACAAGAGGGTTCCCTTTTCTCCACATCCTCTTCAGCATTTATTGTTTATGGATTTTTGTGTGTCTGTGTGTTGCAATAGAATTTCATAGAAAAGCCTAGACCATGGTCATTTTATCTTCTGAATTCTGAAAAAAAGAAATAACCTAATAGTTATTAGGTTATTAGAATTAGAATGTGACCATTCTGCTAGGGACCACCTATCCTTTCTCCTGTTCCCAACAGGCACCATTTTCAATCCTGCTTATTGGAGACCATGGAAGAAATTGTTGTTTAGTTGCTAAGTTGTGTCCAACTGTTTTGCAGCCCTGTGAACTGTAGCCCACTAGGCTCCTCTGTCCATGAAATTTTGCAGGCCAAGACTACTGGGGTAGGTTGCCATTTCCTTCTTCAGATAGATTTTCTGGTGATAGCCACTCTGACTGGTGTGACATGATACCTCATTGTAATTTGGATTTGCATTTATCTAATCATAAGCAATGTTAAGCCTTTTTCCATGTGTTTATTAGCCATCTGTATGTCTTCTTTGGAAAAATGTCTGTTTAGGTCTTCTGAAAATTTTTTAATTGGGTTGTTTGTTTTTCTGATATTGAGCTGCATGCATGGACATGCTAAGTTTCTTTAGTTGTGTCTGACTTTTTGCAACACCAAGAACTATAGCCCACCAGGCTCCTCTGTCCCTGGGATTCTCCAGATAAGAATACTGTACTGAGTTGCCATATCCTCCTCCAGGGGATCTTCCCGACCCAGGGATCAAACCTGAGTCTCTCACATCTACTGCATTGGCAGGCAGGTTCTTTATCACTAGCGCTACCTGGGAAGCCTGCTGTATGAGTTGCTTTTATTAATAGATTTTGGAGATTAATCCTTTGTCAGTTGTTTTGTTGGCAAATGCTTTCTACCATTCTGAGTGTTCTCTTTTCATCTTATTTATGGTTTCCTTTGTTGCGCAAAAGTTCTTAAGTTTAATTAGGTCCCACTTATTTTTGTTTTTATTTCCATTAGTCTAAGAGGTGGGTCATAGAGGATCTTGCTGTGATTTATGGTCATACAGTGTTTTGCCTATGTTTTCCTCTAAGAGTTTTATAGTTTCTGGTCTTACATTTAGGTCTCTAATCCATTTAGAGTTTATCTCTGTGTATGGTGTTAGAAAGTGTTCTAATTTCATTCTTTTACAGGTTATCTGTCCAGTTTTCCCAGCACCACTTACTGAAGAGACTACCTTTTTGTCAAATATAAGGTGCCCTTAGGTTTGTGGGTTTATCTTTGGGCATTCTGTCTTGTTCCGTTGGTATTTATGTTTTTGTGCCAGTACCATCCTGTCTTGATGACTTTAGCTTTTTAGTATGGTCTGAAGTCAGGAAGGTTGATTCCTCCAACTCCTTTCTTCTTTCTCAAGATTGCTGTGGCTATATGAGTGTTTTTGTGTTCCCATATGAATTGTGAAATTTTTTGTTTTAGTTCTGTGAAAAATGCCATTGGTGATTTGATAGGGATTGCATTGAATCTGTAGTTTGCTTTAGGTAGTGTAGTCATTTTCATAATATTGATTCTTCCAATCCAAGAACATGGTATATCTCTCCATCTGTTGTGTTGTCTTTGATTTTTCTCATGAGTGTCTTATAATCTTCTGCATACAAGTCTTCTGTCTCCTTAGGTAGATTTATTCCTAAGTATTTTGTTCTTTTGGTTGCAATAGTGAATGGGACTGATTCCTTAATATTTCTTTCTGATTTTTCGTCTTAGTGTATAGGAATGCAAGAGATTTCTGTGTATTGATTTTGTATCCTACAACTTTACAGAATTCACTGATTAGCTCTAGAAATTTTCTGATCCTATCTTTAGGGTTTTCTATCTATAGTATCATGTTGTCTGCAATCAGTGAAAGTTTTTTCTTTTCCAATCTGGATTCCTTTTACTTCTATATCTTCTGTGATTGCCACGGCTAGGAGTTCCAAAACTATGTTGAATAATAGTGGCAAGAGTGGGCACCCTCATCTTGTTCTTGATCTTGAAATGCTTTCAGTTTTTCACCATTGAGAATGTTTGCTATGGGTTTGTCATATATAGCCTTTATTATGTTGAGGTAATTTCCTTCTCTGCCCATTTTCTGAAAAGTTTTTGTGATAAATGGGTGCTGAATTTTGTCAAAAGCTTTATCTGCATCTATTGAGATTATCATGGTTTTATCTTTTAACTTGTTAATATGGTGTATCACGTTAATTTGCATATATTGAAGAATGTTTGCATCCCTGGGATAAAGTCCACTTGATCATGATGTATTATCTTTTTAATGTGTTGTTGAATTCTGTTTGCTAAAAGTTTGTTGAGAAATTTTACATCTATGTTCATCAGTGATATTGGCCTGTCATTTTCTTTTTTTGTGATGTCTTTGGTTTTGTTATCAGGGTGATGGTGGCCTCATAGAACAAGTTTGGAAGCATTCCTTCCTCTGCAATTTTTTGGAAGAGTTCGAAAAGGATAGGCACTAACCCTTCTCTAAACATTTGCTAGAGTTCACCTATGAAGCCATTATGACCCTGGGCTTTTGTTTTTTGGGAGATTTTTGAGCACAGTTTTGATTTCAGTGTTTGTAATTGCCTTGTTCATAATTTATATTTCTTTGTGGTTCAGTCTTGAAAGGTTGAACTTTTCTAAGAATCTGTTCATTTCTTCCAGGTTGTCTATTTTATTGGCATATAGTTGCTCGTATTAGTCTCTTACGATCTCTTATATTTCTGTGTTGTCTGTTGTAACTTCTTCTTTCTCATTTCTTATATTGTTGATTTGAATCTTCTCCCTTTTTTTCTTGATGAGTCTGGCTAATGGTCTGTCAATTTTGTTTATCTTTTCAAAGAACCAATTTTTAGTTTTATTGATCTTTGCTATTGTTTCCTTCATTTATTTTTCATTTATTTCTGCTTTGATCTTTATGATTTCTTTCCTTCCCCTAACTTTAGGGGTTTTTTCTTCTTTTTCCAGTTGCTTTAGACCAACATCACTTTTTGAAGGAACTGTCTTTTCTCCTTTATATATTCTTGCCTCATTTATCCTAGATTTATCCTAGATTAATTGGTTGTAAGTGTACAGGCTTATTTATTGACTCTCTATTCTGTTCCATTGACCTATGTATCTGTTTTTGTGCCTATATCATACTCTTTTGATGACTGTAGTTTTGTAGTGTAGTCTGAAGTCAGGGACCCTGATTCCTCCAGCTTTTTTTTTTTTTTATTAGTGTTTTTCTTAATGGCTTAGTATATAATCAAAATTTTAATGCTCCACATGTTCATGGAGACCCCAGTGTGTATTCTCACTGTTCTATCAACTTGTCTATCTGTCCCTCTTATTAAGGTTAATTGTATCATTCAGTCTTCTGTCCTTGATATTTACGCTCAGCTTATCAGTAGTCAGATATATGTTGAAATCTTATACTAGGAAGATTGATTTATTGATTCCTCCTTGTAGTTCTATCAATGGTTCCTTCGTATATTTTGGAGTTCCTAATATTTTGTTGGGTATATACATGTTTAACATGGAAATATCTTCTTGATGAATTTGCTCTTTTATCATCACATAGTCACCTTTTTCATCCTTAATACTTTCATTTTTTGTACTGAAATCTATTTTACCTGACAAAAGCACAGTGATACCAGCTCTCTTTCTGTTAATATTTGCCTAACGCGTCCTTTTTCATCCTTTTCCTTTAAACCTTTCGTGTCCATATGCTTAATAAAGAGCACGTATCTCACTGTAGTAACCCGATTTGTCAACATTTGCCTTTTAACTGGTGAGTCTGGAACATTTGATCATGATTCTCTTGTAGATCTTTTTCTAACACCTTCGCTTGTATTGTGGTTTGTCTCATCTTGTCTATGTTTCTCTGCTTTAACCTACCATGTGGGGAAGTAGGAAGATAAGGGAGATGGTTTCAGTTTCAGGCCAGGCTCCAGGTTGCCCATCCAGCAGCCATCCTCCTCCTTCCTTGTTAACAGGACCCAAGTTTGTGTTGGGCATTTGACAGGTGATGTTTCAGAAAATGACTCCTTCCCTCAGGGCCACAAATGCTCGTTTATTCTACAGTACAGTAGCTCTAAAGCTATCCTGTTAATCCTTATCGTCTTTGCCAGTGATCAGTCTAAAACAGGCATATGACTCAGTTCTGGCCAATTAAAATTATGGGAAAGTCTGTGAGGAGGCTTGTGGGAAAGATTTCCCTGCCTGGAATGGGTTGAGGGAGAGAGAAAGAGGGTGGGAAAGAGAGAGACTGACTCAAGAGGAAAGCCCTGCCCCTCGTTTCTTGGTTGGGATGTTGTCTTTTAAGTGTGTGGTGCTTGGTGCTGTGCCAGCTGTCTTTTAACCATGAGAAGAAGCAACACATTCTGAGGATGATAGAAAAGGAAGATAGGAAGGGCATGGATCATTCATGACATTGTTGAGCCACTGAACCAACCCTGCAACCTCCTGGCTCCAGACTTCTTGTTAATGAGGTGATGATTATTATTTAAGCTACTGATAGCTGGGTAGTCTATGATGTATAGCTGAAAGTACCCTGAGAGATTACAGAGGAATCTGTCCACTCGTACCATCCTGATTTTTATTTTGCTTGTTCTATTTTTTAAAAATATTTATGTATTTATTTGGCTGTACTGGGTCTTAGTTTTGACATGCAGGATCTTCAGTCTTCCTTGTGGCATGCGAAGTTAGTTGTGGCATGTGGGATCTAGTTCCCTGACCAGGGATCGAACCTTGCCCCCTTGCATTGAGAGTGTGGAGTCTTAGCCAGTGGACCACCAGGGAAGTCCTTGTCCTGCCTTTTAGAGTTCTTGGAACAGACAGGTCTTCAGAGGACACCGCCTGCGCACCCTAGCGCCAGTGCATACTTAAGCAGAAAATATGACAGGTAGGGGCTGAAGGCCTTTTACTCTCCTATCTCTTTTTGCCTTTAGCTCCGCATCACACTGTCAAGCTCAGAGGCTGAAAATTCCACAAGTTATTGTTTTCACTGAGGCTAAAATGTGATTTGTGAAAGGTAAATACCCCTGAAAGGGCTGGGAATGACCAATGACCATCAAGGCTTATTTCCTCTAACACTCACTTCTGCAACATGGACCCTCTCAGAGGAAACACGAGATTGGCTGGAGTGAGGACATTGGGGAGAGAAGGGATTTGGGGGCTGATTTTACACAGGAATTTATTGAACATCTGCTAGTTTCCAGGAGCTGTATCCTCACTATCTGATTTTTTAGAAAAAAATCAAACTTTTACTTAGTACTTACTGTGGTACCAAGTGATATCCAAGCACTGTAAGAAGTAATGCATTTAATCCTTGTAACAATCATAGAAGATGGGGGTGCTCTCATAAGGCTCACTTCTCAGAGGCGTTGGACCAGGCACGCGGGTGCCACCAGCTCAGAGGTGGGGCTCTGAACCGTCCCCGAGCCAGGCATCTCTCATATTCTTGGCAAAGCAACACCATGTCCTGCCAGCTCCCTGGCTTAGCCCCAAAGTGCCAACCCCCCTCCCTGCCTCTATTTGCCCTGCTCACTTCTTGGTCCACAGCAGAGAGCCCTGCTCAGGGCGGAGCAGAGGGCAGTGACCTCTGTAGAGTGTGAGTAACACCTGAATTGGGCTTAACCCAAGCTTTGCTGACTTGCAGTCCTGATGGATCTTCTTTTAAAAAGTTTTTAATTCCTATTATCTAATTTTTAATGGTCCTTTGAATCCTTTCATGAGGAAAGGTGGCTCAGCGGAAGGACTTGCTGTCCACAGGCACACAGCTAAAAAGCTTGTCTGAGTTGACAGTTCGCATTCAAAGGCACTGGGCTGCCTCCCATGGGGACTGAGAATCTGCAGGCCTCAGTGGGAGACTCCAGGGGGGAGGTGCGTAAGCCACTGTCTACTGAGTGTGCCAGTGGCTTATACGCATTATCATATGACATTATTATGTATACATGAAGATAATTTATTACCTACATTTCCCTTCTAATCTCTGGAACTTCCCAGTGAGGACAGTTTATATAGTCCCCAGTGAGACGAACACTGAGAGGCACCAAGAGACTGTGTACAATCCAAGGATGCCCAGCTCCCAGCAGCAATGTGGGGATTTGACTTTTTGACTGACTGACCCCAGAGCGCCTGGTGGAGAAAGAGCCAGGGGCACAGGATGCAGTCAAGCCAGATTTTATGCCTTAAGACAACTGCTGCCTCCATCTCCCAATTTTGTCAAAGGCTCACCATGTGGTCAGGGTCTCTCAGGTGGCAGGGTCCACAATAAAACAGATACTCTGAATAAGAGCTTTGCAGTTTCCAAAGCACTAACCATGATTCTTCTGAATTGGAATGGATGCTTGGAGAAAGTGGAGCAGGCCATGACCTCCTGGCTTTAGCTGGGGTGCTAAGGGCCACCAGGCCTATTGCAGGCCATGCCTAGAGCACTGTCAGTGTAGCCCCGAGCTCTTTGCCCACTGTAGGCCTGTCTGGCATTCGCCCCTCCAGGCGTGACTGGTTCTGAAGTTGGCTGGAAGGTATCCGTGTTGCCTCTTTGCAAGCATGCTTTGGATCATCCTAGGCTGCAGTAGGCTTTTAATCCCTATATGCTAAACCAAGAATTCTCTTCCCCGGCAGTAGTTGGCTTCATACCTGCTGTCCAAATTTTATGTAATCCAAGAAAACATGAGGCTGTGTTCTGAGAGAAGTTTGTAAAGGAAACACAGTATTTGTCCAAATCTAGGTAAACATGGAGTCTTGAAACCCAGTCTTTAGTCCTGACCTAATGTGGGAGAATTTATGAAATTCACAAGCCTTTTGTGCCTCGGTTTCCTCAACTGTAAAATCTTGGTGCTGAGAAGGGTCATCTAAGCAAGCAGATGTACAGTGATAAAGTGTGTTCTTTACTAATGTCTGAGGGGTGTGCTACTTGAGCAGAAGTTGGGTTTAAATCTCTGCCACCTTCCTCCATCTTTCCAATACACCGGAGTCTTACCAGATGTCACACCCACAGAGGACAGTCACTTATTCCAGAGAGGACTCACAGCCAATCCTACTGGCCTCATGTATTCCCACTGCTGTTTGCAGTCTTTACCCTGCCCCCCACCCCATGTTCCCCTGACCACCACCTCCCAGCTCCCTTCCTCCCGAGGATGACTCACTACATTTCTTGCTTGCTTGCTCCATTGTGCTGTTTTTAGGTTCAGAAAAAGAAATGTGTCAAATTTAAAACTCAGCATAGCACAGCTATTTAAAGTTCAGAGCATGAAGCCTTTAGAGCCTGGAAGGCCTTGGCCCCCAATTTTTCTCGTGCTTTCTAAGGCCCGACCTGAAAGGCAGCTGGGCACTTGCAGATGGTGGAGACGAGGTTTGATGTCCCCTGGGGTGCAGACTGGGAGAATCTTCTGCCAGGGTGGGGAGAGCAGCAGACTGCAAGCCTCAGGGAGAGCCCCAGGGACAAGGTCCAGCCTGATTCCCTTGGTGGCCCCTTGCTGCAGGACTCGCAGCCTTGGCACAGGAAACGTGGCAGTGATGGATGATGGTTGGGTGCACATGTGCACACTTGCTCAAAAATGGTCTAAGGGCCATACAGGGTTTTAAGCCTGAGGGGAGGCTTGAGGAAGGGGGCAAGAATAGTTTCCCTCTGTTCAGTCATTTGTTTACCTTCATTTTCCAGCTCCAGGATGAGCCTGTGTGCTTCCCAAGAGGAGTGGAAGGAAGCGCAACTGTCCTGGGCACTTGCCTCCTTCCTCTCACCTTCCCCATCCCAGTCTCTTCAAACCTGCTGTAAAATGAAACCCTTCTCCCCTCTGCCCTCACATGTCCCTTCTCTGGAAAGGCAGGCATTCCTCTGTCCCAGCCCCCCAGTGACTTGGGGCCAAAGTCCAGGTTCCAACACTCCACAGTGCCGTTCTGCACCCTCTGGCCCCCTTCCTAGTCCAGAAACGTGGTGGGTGTCCTGCCTCAAGACCTTTGCAACTGGCTGTTCCTGACCTGGCACATTTTTTTCCCTCAGTAGAATGTTCCGGCCCTCATTTCCTCCACGTCGCTGATCAAACTGTACCTTATCAGAGGTCTTCTCTGCTCATCCATAGGACAGTCCCCATTGCCCCCAGGCCTCCCTGCCCTCTTTGCTTCAATCTGGTCCAGCCTCTTGTCATCCTGACACATTATGCATGTTTGCTCATTGGTTTATTGTCTGGGCCAGGACAGGAAGGAGGACTCTCCACCCCCCTGGCCGAGCTCCATGGAGACAGAGAGATGGGCTTGGTCTCGAGCCATCCCCTAATCCCCGTGATCCCGCCAGGGTTTGGCCAGCTGTAGGCCAAGGTCCAGTACTGGTCGGTAGATGACATCCGTACACCCTTGACAAGCTCTTGCCCCGTCACCCAGGACATTTCCCTGACGGTTATCTTACTCATCCTTGACCTGTGCAGGGAGGGAGGCCCGTGACACCCAGGGGAGCATTCAGGGCTGCCCTCTCGTCGTCCTCTGGCGTCATCTTTGAGAAAACAGGGTAGTCCTGGTGAAGGGTGGCGAGTGTGTTCTGCAGAGTCTCCTCCGGTGCCATGCTGAGTGAACCTTTGCTCTGCACTCTGATTTGACCCCTCTCCCTGTTGACCTGCTTGTTTTGTCTCTTGCTTTTAACTAGGCTATGCCAGAGCCTGCCAAGCACAGCGCCGGCCACATAAATGTGGGCTGACAACACAGAAGCATGGGGTGGGTGTGTGTGTGATCACTGCAGCCCATGTCAGCTCGCTGCTTTGGCGGTGAAAAGCCCAGAATCCTTTCTGGAGACTCAGGCTCCAGTGCTCTGTGCGCCACCAAAGCCGGCTGGGCCGTTTTCACTCCAGATGGAGCTCTGTGGTTAATAAGGGAGAGAGCACTGGGCAGCAGCTGGTGCTGAGGGAGGGAGAGGAGTGCCAGAGGCCGACTCACCTCCATGCCTTAGCTTCCTGGAGCCCAGGAGACAGTGGCTTAGACGCTTGCAAGAACTGGGGGGTGGCTGCTCAGTGACAGCTGGGGGAATTTATGCACACTGTCAGGATACAGGCTTACACTTCGAATCAGTTCCAACTCTTTATTTTTAAATCCCCCAGCTGGTTGAAGACTTAGAAGGAAAGATGAGACAATTATTTGCATCTTGTCCCAGGCAGGCTGTCACTCAAGAGTCCAGGAAAAGGCAGGCGTGCCAGGAGCTTTGCCACACTCCTTGGAAGCTGAGTGACAGCAGGTGGTCTGCTGGGCAGTCCAGGTAGCAGCAGCGACCCTGCCTGTGACTCAGTAACATTTCTACTAGAGAGAACCTGGGACTGGCCCAGCTTGAGTGAAGAGCGGGGCGGTGGGCTGCCTGCTGTGCACACCCTCTTCACTCCTGCCGCCCAAGCCTCAAAAAAGGCACCCCCTGGGGGAGCACCTGTCCTTCTCTGGACAGAGGCATACGAGCCAAGGGTCCTGGCTGTAGTGGACACTTAGTTTTAGATGCTTAACATGTGAACCCCTTTCCTGGGTCTGGGGGTAGTTCTCCCCATTATGAAGCCAGCTCCACCAACCTCCCACTGCAGCTAATGGAACACACCTGCCGGATTCTGAGTTGACCAGTAGCGACGGTGTGAAATCTAGTCTGGAGACCAGTGGCAGCCTCAATATTTAGTTTCTGAAAGAGCGGAGGTGGTGGTTCTAGTGACGGCGGTTGACTTTGGGGGCATCTGGCGTGTAAGTCACAGGGTGTGAGCACGGGAAGGACTGGGGAGTCGCCAAGTCTGGTGATCATGTGACTTAGCCCATATCCTTTAAGACACGTTTCCTACCCAGCTAGAGTTGCTGTCTAATTTCAACTAAAAACTCTGACAAAGTGGTGAGTGGTGACACAGAGACCATGAGAGAACAAAGCCAGTGACTAAGAATTCTCCTTGGCAAGTGTGCCCTCTTGGGTTTGTAGCTGGAAAGATCTTCCAAAAAGGAAAAAAGGAAGGTGTAACCATTGCCCCATGCCCAGTTTAGATGGAGCTTGGGGCTGTGCCCTTTGTGAAGCCTGTCTCGCTAGCCACCAGCTGTAGGCATCTGGCAGCCACCCTGCTGAGAGGTGGTCCTGTCCTGGAGCATGGGAGACTTGACAATGTGCCTCCTTAGGTCTTCTCAAACACAACTGGCTTCTTTTCATCCTTGCTGCACCAGTCCAGTGATAACCACCCCCAGTAAGTGCCTTCTTGAGCAATTTGTTTTTCATAATAGTTGACATACTACAACAAGGCAGAGAGGTGAATCATGACTTTAGAGTTCATTGGTCCAATGATTCCCGTCCTTCTAAGAAGGCATTTTTGCCAAAATTGCACATATGCTCCTTAAAAACATATACAGTTGTTTTCTGATGGAATTTTCCCATCTCTCAAACCATCAAACCCTGTGTGCATTTGGTTTGAAAATAGTCTTTCTTGCAGTTTCAGGTGGTCGTGTTCCTTAGAAGTGTCTTGGTAACTTGAGGATATGGTTTTTCCTAAACAGCTTTGAGGGAACAAGGGGACCCCAGGCTCTAAGGTGGTGGCAGTGTGGCTATACCGTCCCCTCACCAGCAGAGCTATCAGTGTCCAAGTCCGGGAGAACAGAAGGCATTGTGGGAACATGCAAAGTGCAGAAGTGTACAGAACAGATGGCAGGGGCTTCAAAAGCGTAAGAATCACCTTGAAAGATAATGGCACTGAGGGAGGGGGCAGGAGGCTTTTGTACCTTTTGACAAGGAAGCAGGGGAGACAAAAGTGATTTGCCAGACTTGCGTGTAAGTCAATAGAACTGAGATGCTCTGCCATAATTTACATCAAGGCAGGGCCGGCTGCCCGTCTTCTTGTCCAGAAATAAGTGGTATCAATCAACTGACAACTGTTTCTCTTGCCTCCTGATCTTTTTTGTACATAAGGAGCATTTACATCCTCTATCCAGGCAGTCATTGTGTAATGGTCTCTCCTTCCATTCCCCACACCTCAGAAGAGTTGCCGATGGCTCTGACTGACCTCCAGACCAATATGGCCTGGGAGTCACCAGCTTGACTGTAGAGCCTCGCAGCTCCCCCGGCCCAGCCACTGGGCATATCTGGCTTCAGGGAAGCAGCTGCCACTCCCTCCCACTGAGCCCCGCCCTAGTCTGTGGGCCTCTTGCCCGGCTGCCAGATGGGCAGACTGAGGCCCACAGAGGCTAAACAATGGCCCACGTCACGGGGCTGCCGGTGGTGCTGGCTGGGGAGGCTAGTCCATCTGACTCAGAGATGGAGCCTTCCATGTTACTGGGGTCCCCTGGGTCAGGGCCAGAGCAAGCAGCAGGTGGGCAGCCAGCTGCTTTTCGACTGATGATGTGACAAGAAATGTTTGTCACAGAACCTACTAAACCCCAGCCGTGGCAAAGGTCTAAGCTTGGCCTCTCTGCTCTGAGGAGGGAGAGAGGAAAGAGTACCCCTGCCCCACTGCAACCACTGCCACTGAGTGTTGAGAATAAGCCCCCCAGGCACCCAGGCTCCTGGTGTGGGAACCTGTCCACTGAGGCCAGGATGGTAGCAGGACGGGCCTCTCCCATCCCCCTCCAACATCTGTTCCCTTTCTTGGTGGCGTGGGCCTCAGCTGCTTGTGAAAGGGATCAAGTCTCAGAAGCCTGTTCTTTGAAGCTGACAGCTTGATGCCTGTGGAAATGCAGTACTATTTCAGGATTTCATTTGAAAGAGGTTTCAAAAGAGTGAATCGGAGGCTTGGTTGAATTGCTTATTATGGCTCTTCTCCCGGCCGCGTCTCGGTTGGTGAGCCCAAATACAGCATCTGCGGCTTTGCACGTCATCCACAGGCAGGTGATGGTTCTAAATTAGCACCTGGCTCATTCTGGAAGGCTGTAACTCTTCCCGAGCCTATGCCTGAGAGGTGACCGGGCCTTTAGCAGCTTGTACCTTTACATTCTCCGTGTTTGAAATGATCCACCAGGGAGCTTATCTGGTCAATGACATGAGTCTTGTTTATGTTAAGCATGTGCTTAGTCGCTCAGTCATGTCTGACTCTTTGCAACCTGGACTGTACCCTGCCAGGCTCCTCTGTCCATGGGCTTCTCCAGGCCAGAATACTGGAGTGGGTTGCCATGCCCTCCTCCAGGGGATCTTCCAGGGATTGAAACCAAGTCTGCCGTGTTGCAGGCGGATTCTTTACAGACTGAGCCACCAGGGAAGCATGTGTTAAAGACACCAAAAATAAAGGCTATGAGATGTGGGGCCTGTGACCTCCCATCCATGGACCCTTTGAGACAAAAGGGAGCAAACAGGCTTCCAAGGAAAGAGGTGGCAGAGAGAGGAAGGCTCTGGGCACCACTGCAGCTCAGGGGGGCATGGCCCCACCTACCCACACTGTCTGTGGGATCTGCTGCACCAACGGCAGGCCTCTGGGTGGTACCACCTTCCTGTCTCGCACCTTATCCTCCCCTGTCCCGCTGCCCCCACCCTGAGCGCTGAGTCATGTCTCCTGTATTTTTGTATTTCCATACCTGACACAGCTTCCCACATGTGCCGATGAATGACGGAAGGAACCACCTAGTAAGCTGTGGAGAAAGGTTTCACATACTTGCTTCTTGGCGCTCACGGTCTTCAGACACCTGAGGGCCGCACGGTGAAAGTGCTGCTGGGAGAAAGGCCTGAGCCCAGCCTGGCTCTGCTGCAGGGGGAACACTGTTTCTGAGCACATCTTGCATTTCTGTGGCATTGGATACTGCAGACTCACGACATGGCTCCCCCAGAACACGGGGTCGTGCTGCTCCCTGCTGGCCATCACCCCATGTGGGAGGGTGGAGGTGGGGGCACAGGCCTGTGCACACAGACTCCCTGCCTACACCAGCCCCCAAACAACAGTTGGCCCAGCTATAAGAAGAGTTGGCTCTTCCTCTGCCTTTTTTTCTTCTTGGTTAGATTGAAAGATGTGGGATTTTTCACAAGGCAGGAGAAACCCCTAATTCATGGGTGGCCAAGATAAAATCTTTGAAGACCATGAGCCAAAGTGAAATGGGAGCAGTTTTCTAAATCTGGGTGAGAGAACTGTCACACGAAGATAGCCATGCCCATAGGACAAGATGCTGAGAAAGCCAGCCAGGCACAAGAAAACCAGGCCCCACAGAAAGAGCTGTTCTATTCAGTAAACAATTTGACCCACAGACAGACCATACCCTGTTAAGATGTTCCCTTTGTTAAAGTTTTCAGCTGCTGGAAGGATCTTTCCATGTTGAAGATGTGTCACTAGCTCATGGAACCTGTTCGGGAACTCCGCGAGAGCTGATTTAAGCTGCCTTTTCACTTCACTCTGCACTCAACAGAGACCCACTTCTAATCTGTCCTCAGACTCCAGGAGACCAGATGCTATGACAAAAGTTTCAGTGAGATGAGTGTAGACGATGACCCCCCCAGTGCTCCTCAGGGGAACACAGAAGTCAGCGGCCCTTTCTGGGGTTTGGATGTCTACTGCTTTCAAGTGTGTCACTATCATCCCCTCCCTGCTAGGGATTCTGATGGGCAAGACTTTGGGGAAAGCACAAGGGATCTTGGGGAACACAAGGAAGTGCCCACGAGAAAGAGACAGACTGAGCACCGAGGCCCTACTGCATCTGGCAACCTGAATTGGGCAGCAGTTCCTGCAAATGAGAAGCCACCGCCTTCGTTAGGTAGGTCATCGTCCCATAAGCCCCACTTGGAGCACTGTCGTAAAAGAAGTGGCAGATGCCCGTGGCTTGGTCTTTCTCCAGCGTGTCCGTGGCTCCAGTCGACACCTGCAGCAGGAAAAAAAGGCAGAGGCAATGTGTGAGCAGAGCCAGCGCTCCCAGCCGAACGTGGGCAGTGCAACACTGATTCTAGGATGAGAGGATGGCTTCTCCTAGCTGGACTTTGGTTTACACGGGGCCAGACATGTGTTGGCTCTAAAACCTATACTGAAGGGGGCCTGTCCGTCTCCAAAGGTCAAGATTTCCCAGTGGCCACAAAGCATTTTCAAACCAAATGGTTGACATTTTTCACCATCTGTGAGGACATTTTTTGTTTAAGAACCACCTCTCCTACTGACACAGGATCTCCAGCTTCGAGAGAGCTGAATGGCAGCCAACTCAGTTATACTGCCTCTGGGCACGCCCACCTGGTCCTGTAGGAACAGCTGGTTGGCCATGTGCACGATCTGGTCCACGTGGATGATGCCCCCGATGCTGTTCATCTCTGTGTCTGAGAGCAGTGTCAGCACCATGATGGCTTCCACCAGCAGCTGGCGGTACTCGGGTTGTGGCACTCGGTTCAGCACTGACTCAACGTGGACAGCAAACTTGATCTCCTGTGGGGTCATCTGCCAAGGGACCAGCAGAGATGGGTCAGGAGTGAGCAGAGGACAAACAGCCCTGTCACCCACGCCACCCACAGTACCCGCTGACTCAGAGGGCTTCCTTGCTGGCCACTTGGCTAATCCTGCTCACAGGAATCCTCTGAAGCAGGAGGCTGAGAGCCAGCCAGCCAGCCCTGTCCTACCATTAGTCACCCATCCCGATGAACTGTGACCTCTAGCAACATGATCATGTCTTGTTTTTTTTCTTTCTTCACTATTCTTTGTGGCATATAGCATGGTGTCTTCAGTAGGGTAAAAATTAAAACATCAATTTTTAAAAGAATGAACAGGGGTAAAGAAACCAGGGAAGATGACTGTTATCAGAGGAGGCTGCTACGGGTCCAGGGAACTCTTCCCTTACCAGAGTTTTCAGGAGCAATCTAGAGATCTGGAGAGTCCAGATATGCTGTTTCTGGGGGGAAGGAAGAAAGGTGATGCTAATGTGGGAAAAAACTGTAAAACTTGAGGGTTAAGTGTTGAGAAAGATGCACACGTGCTATGTTGCTTCAGGCGTGTCTCTGCAACCCCATGGACTGTGACCCCCCCCGGGTTCCTCTGTCCATGGGGTTCTCCAGGCAGGAATACTGGAGTGGATTGCTATTTCCTCCTTCAGGGTATCTTCCTGACCCAGGGATTGAACCTGTGTCTCTCACATTGCCAGGCAGGTACTTTACCACTCGCATCACCTGGGAAGCCCTGAGACAGGGCTTGCAAATGGCCTGTATGTATGTAATGCCCTTGAAAGAAGGGTGAGTGGAAAGAGTTCAAGAAATCTAGCACTTGGTGAAAACTCATGGCATGTATGTTTTTCCCATCATACCTCTTGCGTGGTCGAGGACGGGAGCACGTAACCGTCGATGGACAGACCATGGCACTGGAGGCAGAACACACATTGCACATGTCAGAACCTGATTAAAAAGTGTGCATACACACTCACATTGTGCTGCCCTGGAAGCCAGCGCGAGGAGTGGAACACGCCAGACTGTGAGAGTTATTTTTAGAGAGCTTGTTCTCACTGCCCACAGGCTGTTTTCGATGGAACAGTTCTAAGGAGCCGGCAGGCGTTGTTCAGATCTCACACGAACAACGCCCCAGGGACCTGCTGGGTTGTCCTCTGTGGGAGCTCCGAGTTTCACTCAGCAGCCCAGTCCTGGCGACTGAGAGACCCCCTTTGGTGCCAGAGCAAGGGAGATGTTCATGGTTCCTGCTGGCAGAGTGATCCTTCTATGCCTTCGCAGGCATCTATTTTTGAGGTTTCTATAATAAGCACCAATCACAAAAGACTAGAGCACATGCACAGACACGCACACGCACACTCGTGTATATAAATAACAAGTGCTGGCTCTGTACAAAGTGCCGCTTTTTCATAATAAAAGCAGCTTGGTATCAGGCCAGCGGGAGCCCGGATGGAAGCATGCGAGGCCCCAGGAAGAGTGGGAAGGTCTTCTAGGAACCACTGGAGGCCTCTGCTCCCATGTGGGCCCCAAAGTCACCTAAGAGGACAGGGCGCCCTCAGGCCTCCTGTGCCCAAGCTTTGACGGAGACCTCACAGGGAGCAGAATGCAGAAGACTGGGGAGGGGGTGTTGTGCACCCTCTTTGGGGTGACTTTTCTCTCCTGGCCTCTCCTACTGTGAAATAAGCTAACAAAAATAACTGAGGAAAAAAAATCAGTCCTGCCTGTGTGGTTCTTGGTTTGCATAGAAGCTTCTGATGGAGGCCAACAGTCCCTCTGGCAGGACACTGGCACACTCCAGGGCTGAGGAGGGAGAAAGTAGCTGCAGGGATCAAGGTGCGTGGCTGTTGCAGGTCGGCCGGGTTACAGCATTTTATCCTGAGCCTTCCTGGCCTTCTTTGCCTCTTGCCTACCTTTAGACTTTGCTATGTTCAGAAAATGGGTCAGGGGTGGTGCCACACAAGCTGGGCCGCCACTTTATCTAACTGGTTCGGTTTCCAGCCAGCATTTCTCAACCAGGGGCACTTGGCCCCTGAGGGGACACTTGTCAGCGCCTGGGGACATCTGGGTGGTCACACTAGGTGGTGGGGGGTGATGCAGCTCAGCAGCCAGGCTCACCTTCTGAAGGATCTTCCACACCTTCTGGTAGAATCCCACGGGGACCCTGTTGATGGCGCCGTCCAGCCTTCTCCTGCGCAGCCACTGGCCCTGCCGTTCCCCCCAGCCCATGTGCTGCCCGCCCGAGTCTGATGACGATGTGCCCGTGGGTGACGACGGGGTGCTGGACCTCTGCAAGACAGAAGGGCGTGGCTTTCAGAAGCCTCAGGAGGGCTGCCCGGGGACTAGTCAGAAACACCAGCTGGCTTTACCGGTTTGGTGACCCAGCTTCTTTCCTGCACTCCTCCAGCCGTCAGGAGGGGGTTCACCGGCAGAGGCCCCAAGCCCAGCAGAGAGGCCCAGCAGGTCAGGGGGTGAACTCTGGGGGGCTAGGAACCCCAACTCCACACAAGCAGCGGAGCACAGGCAGGCACCCTGAGTGCAGACGTGGGCAGCCCTGCAGCCCAGGGAGAACAAGGCCATGGGGACTGCATTCCTCCTGCGGAGCCTGGAGTGTGGTGGTCACCGCGCTGCAGGGCCGGGGCCACCGGAATACAACACCCAGCGCTGGGTGAGGCTCTGAGCCCCAGGAGGAAGGCCTCCGACCATGGTGTGTTCACCTTCCTCTTCAGTGACTTTCTATTCTGTTCTCAGCATGGGGCTTTCTCCTCATTTGGGGCGATGACTGCCTCAGAGCTGGGGTACCATCTCCTCCTCACCTCCTCCCGGAGACTGTATTTATTCTGGCCTCTGCGAGGGAAGCGCTGGGGCAGGGCCAGCAGTTCGGCTTCTGCCTTGGGAGCCACAGGCCCACCCACAACTGCGGAGGCTGCGGGAGAGGCTCCAGGGGCCTGAGATCCGAATGGGGCCCCCTGGGTGCAGCCTCCCTGTGGCCAAGCGCACGTCCACTCTGCCAGCAGCCTCCCAGTCGGGGATGGAATAACCTTCATCCTTACACATGACCTGAGTTCCGGACTATCTGGCAGTTTTCCTTTCTCGGTGTGCAACCTCAAATTTAAACCTCCACAGGGCTGGAGGCTTCTCAGAGCACACGTTTTGACTTAATCGGATCTTATTTTGAAAAGGCTGTTAGGCTGGGTTATTCCACTGGGCTCATTACTGCCATTTAAATACGGCAATAATTAGAGACAAATAAAAGTACTTACAGCCATACTCATCAGTGACTCAGCTGGTTTTCTCCCTCTAGTTTTGGGAGGAAGATTCAGACTTGCCTGTGCAATTAGAACATTTCCTCCAGCTCATCTGGGGCCTCCAGGCAAGTGGGGCCACAGCATTTACAAAGTGCCCATCAGCTCATGTGGGCAGTGGTTCACCCCCGTGGCTCAATAGAAAGATGCATAACCACTGTCCCGAAGGTTCCAGAAGCATCTGGGGATCAGTGAGAAGAGTGTTGCTCACTCACAGCACACCGAGGAGCCTAAGCAGAGAACTCAAGATGGAAAAACAAAGCTCTCAGTTCCACAATTCTGCTTGCTCTCTAGCCTCTCCTCTGTCATGGTGACAGTCCCATGCTAACACTTAAACCTGTTCACAGCTTGGGGAGGGAGGGAGGGAGGGAGGTGGGGGAAACAAGAGAAGGGCAAGGAGAGGATGCGGACACCACAAATGAGGAGGAGGCAAGGACGCATGGTTTACCGCAGACTTGGAGGAGTGTGCGCTGCTGGACGCGGCCTGGCTCACAGATATGAGCTACAAAACAGAGAGAGTCCACTCAGTCATGTGCACTGACACCAGAGGATGCATGCAGAGAGAAGGAGCATAGAACAGCCTCGAAAACAGCCGAGGAAGCAAGACATGGAGGATGCAGGCGGCGGAAGTTCTCAGTCACCCCCGAGGCAGACGGCCCACGGTGCAGGGGCAGAGCTCCGCTTTCTCTGAGTGTGGAGCTTCCCCGTGTCTAGTCAATGTGGAGGCGGCTTGTCAAGTTAGGATACAACTTATTTTCCAAAGTCACAGCCTCAAGATGCTAATCTTTTATGTTAATTTTGGAAAGAGAATAATGTATTTCCTTGATGTAAGTGGCCAAATACAATAGTTATATTGGCTAACTGAACCTAAACCCATGCAAGAGAAACAGTGATCATTCTGTCCCTATAACAAGCAACGACAGCATTAAACAGACGGAAGGAAGCCCCCAGATTCAGCTCCAGTCAACTACCATCAGGATGTGGGCAACCAGAGGGACGGTGCCACCGAGTGGCTGGCACAGGAAGACGTTTGAAAAGTCTGTTCCTTACTTGGAAAGAGCATAGATTCCAATGAGAGGGCACATGTGTTTTTCCCTGGGACTGAACAGGGAATCTGCACGTCAGTAGAGACTCTGTGCTCTCTCAGTCACAGAAACAGGAAATTGTTAGGAATGGTTCTCCAGTATTTTTTCTATTGCTATAATCAGTGACCACAATCTACTTGTCCCTATTCAGTTCTGTTTTTTGAACAGATACTCCTGCAGAGGCAGAACCCATCTCCATCCATCTGTTTCACAAAGTATCCTATGAAACCCAAGAGTTTGATAAATGGATTTTTTTCCTCAAGGCATGGGGCAAGGTCACTTCTCTTGCTTTCAAGTCCAGCGCTCGGCCTGTCCCAAGGGATGCCTGTCACAGCCTGTGGAGTCGCCTCCACCCAAGCCTGTTCGATGGGCAGAACTGTTCTCTGTGGCTTGAGACTCTGTACTCACAGCCTCACTTCCAACATTCAAGCCAGAAAGAACATGAAGCACAGTAAAGGAGGAAAGAAGACAGATGTTTCACCTGTTCATCAGCACTAAACCGCCTAGTCATCTGAAAGCAAAAATACATCAGAAAATAAAAACCAGTTTCAAATCAAGGCTGCCTTACTACTTGTATCACCCTCTAGAACATCCAAGGAAATATTGGTCCACCTGCAGGGTGTAACCATTAGTGCCTCATGGGCTCAATCTACTGAGGCCACATTTGAAATGGAGAAAATCCCAGTGCATTTCTCACTGCAGGTCACAATCAGCAGGAAACTATTTCCTACTGTAGATCACTGTCAAGTCCTAGCATAGTACCCAACTCATTAGGACTGAAAGGCTGTTGACTTGCAGTCCTGTGGGATCAGTCGAGAAGGAATTTATTATGAATTAAAGGTGAGCACCAAAAAGACACACCTATGGACGGTGGAAAATAAGGATATCACGTGCATTCCAGTCTATTTCTACACTCTTTCATTTCACTGTTGCACTTGAAGGACACATTGGATGGAGAGAGGATTCAGTGACCTTTTGCAATGGCTGCGGTCCTCTTGAAAGACTGGTTCTTGGCAACAGGCAAACATGGGGCAGGCTATTTTCCAGAATGCTCACCTAACATGGTTAATGCTAAAGATAAGTGCGTGTGGGTGCACATGAGTAGCTCTGGGATGTCTGAGCACAGGAGGGATCTCTCATCCTTTACCAAGCGGGCTGTGGTCTGCATGCCCGGGGCTTCTATCATGTTCTCAGTTGAGCCCAGACAGGAAGATCACTTCTTTCCTGGCACCGAGAGCTCTTCTTACCTGTTTCATCTCACTCCTCAGCCTGTTGATGCCACTTCTCTCGGTTTTGGTGACTCCAGTGTGGCCCACCTCGTGGATGGAGACAGCAGGGCTGGGTGTGGAGGAATGAATGGGCCGCACTGCAAGGGAAACACACAAGGGGTCTGTAGAAATTATATCGCGTCCGCCCTCAGAGGGACACGTGCATGTGCTCGTTTTTCTCTCTCTCCCCCCACTCAGCTGTGCACTCCCATTTCCAGGATGTGGAGCAGGGCCTGCGATACAGCATGGGCTCAGTATGCATTTGAGTGAATGGGTGACATAGTGAACATGACTTAAGCAGCATGCAGGAAACACTGAGTGACCAGAAAGCCCTTCAATGATTTGAGTATGTTTTTTAAAATAACTTTTTACGTCTCCAAATGTACCCCTTCCTTGTTGAAACCTGAGCCCATGCAATAAAACTCCAGCCTTGGGGCAAGAAAGGGAAGAACAAGCCAACCAAAGGTGAAGACACAGCAGCGGCCATCCCAGAAGGGGCAGGGGGGCTCCACCCTGCTGCAGTGGCCTGTCCGTGGCCTTGCCACACTCACTGATGCTCCACGCTGTGTGCACAGTGATCATTCTAAAGGGTGCACGGGGGACCATGTCACTGCCCACTCGGACACCTTTCAGGCTTAGCCCAGTCTTCAGGATAAAGCCTCCCATGGGCACATGAAGCCCCACCGAGTGGAACCTACCCGCCCCTCGCAGCTGTCCCCTCCAAGGCAGTCCCTCAGTGCTGGGTGTTGCACTGGGGGCTCCCTCCCATCCCAGAGGAGTGGAGACAAATAAGGAGCCCAAGGACAGCAGAGAGGGAGGACCCACGAAGAGTAGTCAGAGTGGGAGGAGGGACACGGTGAGAGTGGAAAACAGAAGCCAAAGGGGCCTGTTTGTACTGGGCATTAGCTGAAAACATTAATCTCAGACACCTCAGGATTTAATAAAAATTGAGTTTTCTTATTTATAAAAATTGAATAGTTACAGGTAGGGCCACTTAAACTGAACAATTATAAAGGACAATTAACAAATGTTATATGCAAAAAGACAGGACCTCTTCTGGCCTTGCTTGCAATTTGACATATGTATGGTTTCAGACGACATTACTCTGTTCCTAGTTTCATAAGCTTCTATAGCTTTATATCTAGTAGCAATTTTTCAGTAATTATCTGTGTCAAACCACGTATACTATTTTGATGAGCAGAACACATTAAATATTTATCTTATATATTTACATTTCAAGGATTGTGCATTTGAAACGACTGAAAATTACTTTTGGAAAAGGATCCTGAGCGTTCCTCCTTCAGGAAAGGAGAAAAACCACCAAAACACATCTGATTGCACGATGCTGACTTTGTTTGCCTGCTGGCACCCACTCTAAAGAAAAAGATCTGAAGTACCCAATGTCCTTATTAAATAAAAAGAATGACAGCCCACACTGCATTTCTTTGGCTTGATGAAATAAATTCACCAATGTGTCTGCAAATCAGTTCACTTTATTGTGAGGAGGATAAATGATAATTGCCTCAATTATAATTAGGGAGCATTTGAGAACAGAATTCCATGAGGACTTGGGCGATTGTACTTCCTAACACTGGAGACAGGGTTCCGGTACAGAGAAAAAGGGAGAGAGCAAGATGAGGATGAAGCAAACTCAGCAAGGTGTTGTGAGGCTGCAGAGTGCTGTTCTCCGGGCCTACAAAGAGTAACGGGGGTCTGGTTGAGAACTCATCCACACTAAAGGTGGAGCACTCGGGTGCTGCAAAGATAGCCCTCACGTGCGGACCCCCTGGTCACCTCACCCCTTTCTAAGCCCCGTGCACAAGAGGGAGGCCAGGGTGCGGAGGGGTGTACCATGTCCACGTGCTCCCATGGCTCTCCCCAGCAGCTCGAGAGAGGGTCACAGAGCCTTCCAAGTTGCAACCTTAAACCTAGGACTCTTGTCAATGTCAGTGAAGGAGGAACCTTACACCCAAACTATATGTCTCGAATCAATGATTACTGATGTTGTTTGTATAGAAGCAGTTCCAGGCAGCACTGGATAAGTCAGTCAAACCCTCAGTGACCCCCTCTCCACAGAGGAAAGAAAGCTGAAAGGCAGGGGTTAGCAAACTTCAGAGGCGACCCACTGTCTGTCTCCGCACAGTCTATGAGGTAAGAATGACTTTGTACATTGTTGGGGGAAAAAAAAACAAACGAATAGTATCTTTGTTGTTTAGTTGCAAAGTTGTGTCCAACTCTTTATGACCCCATGACTGTAGCCCAGCAGGCTCCTGTGTCCGTGGGATTTCCCAGGCAAGAATACTGGAATGGGTTACCATTTCCTTCTCTAGAATAGTATCTTAGGATACATGCAATGATATGAAATTCAAGTTTTGCTGTCCAGGATTGTTTTTTGGCACTCGGCTTCTCTTTGCTGACATGTGGTCTGTGTCTATGTTCAGGTTGTGACAGTCAAGCTGAGGCCTGTGACCAAATGGAGCCTGACTGGTTCCCTCTGGCCTTTCACAGGCAGTGTTTGCTGACCTCTGGTCTAGAGGAGGACAGAGCTTAGAAAGGAAACTCGGGTGGAGGGAGAGGTGGGAAAGAGGCACTTAAGGAGTTGGGGGGCAGTGTTGAAGTGGAGTTTATAATGACCTATGCCCAGCATTTGGTTGTGTTTGTCTGGCATTTGAAAACATGGTCAGATAGCAAAAAAATAGTTGGGGAGTTGAGAGAGATGCTGTCAAATGGAGGCAGAAAGCCCAGGATGGCTGAGGAAGGCATGGAAGGAAGGAAGAAGATAACTACTCTAACTGCAGGGCTGGTGGGCACTGCCTAAGTTCTCTGATGTCAGGAGGTAAGGACTCAGAGTCTGTCCTAGAAGACAGGGAGGGCCCAATGTTAATAAAAACCCTCCTTAAAGGAAGCACAGAGATTGTAGCTACTACTTTGTGACCAGACGGGAGCCCAGGTATGAAGGTAGGTGCACTGCTTCCCCAGTGATGCATCTCCAGCAGCTGCTCATCCCGGGAGGTCCTAAACCAAGTGCTGCTTCTCTCTCTCTTTGTTTTAGCAGTTGGTTCCCACAAATGGTGGCAGAGCTATGTGCACAGGGTCAGGGGTGAGGGGCACAGTCAGTGGGGCCTATGCAGCCTCCAGTGGGGCGGAGATGGCCACATGTGGGATCAGGGAGGAGTAGCAGCCTGAACAAACCAGCCCTGAGAAGAGGGGAGCAGCCTGGTGGGAAGGGGAGGCTGGAGCTTGGAGAAGGGAGAGGATGCTGCTACGGAGAGCTGACAAGGGCCAGATGGGGAAAGGCCTCGAGTGACAGGACCACGGGGGACAGCCAGCTCTCTAGTGCTGTGGGGGCTGGCCTGGAGGGATGGAGGCAAGGTCAGTTCTTGGTGAGAGAGAGAGGGGAGCAGAACCAGGCTCCGGTGAAGAGTGAGCACGGAAGGAGGCTGCACTGCAACAGGATGACAGGTAGGTACACTTTGGAATATGTTAAACCCACAACGTTTTTGAAACAGCCTTTTCAAAAGTTCTCTGAAAATTGGCAGTTCAAGCAGGTCAGGAAGAAAGGAAAGCAAAATGATTTTGTTTCTGGTGGAATTGCCTATGGCAACACGTGGGGCAGTGCACTGAGGCCTCTTCCTGCAGCCATCACAGCTATGCATCTTATAGATGAAAAACAAACCAAGACTAGAGGGAAATGAGCATTCGATCAGGCTCACTGTGCACTAAGCTTGTGTTCATGGTATTGTAAATGTAGTAAAGGTGCATCTAATACTTTTTAGTAATTTCAAAGGATCATGAAACGATCCTGGTTCCTTTTGAGAAAGGGCTTCCTGTAGCAACAGATGTTCTACAGTCCATCTATTATGTAAAATAAAGGGAATTTAGTACAGAGTTCTAATTCAGTGGTCTGTGAAGGCATCCAGACACCCTGGTAAGTGTGGAACTGAGGTTCACAAGGCCCTGTCACCAGCTAGCTCTGTGACCTTGGACAAGGGAGAGCTGTCTTAGCTAGACACATCCTTCCTAAGGGGGAATCGCACAGTTCCAAGTCTTCCCTTGTTGCTGCTGTGGTCTACTGACTGCACCCCACAAGTTCAGTCTTAGGAGAAATGTGTTCTCATTTCTCCCAGGGGTTGTACTGGTTGGTGATGATTTTTCTCCTTGTTCTAGTTCATCTTCCTTATTTGTGGTGGGAGTGATCTGGCTGCGTTAGGTTTCTCTGCTGTGCCCCCACACCAACAGGAGTAAAGGAGATGCCCGTGGACATCAGGCAATATGGTAATTCTCATGCAATTGTGAGATTCATTTGTATTTGCATAGGCAGGGATGTGTTAGAGTTAGGTATAGGAGGAAGGAAGTGGAGGTTGGTGGGGGTGAAGATTAATGAGAAAGGAAAGGAAACAAAGAAAGACTAACTTACTGCTTCTTTCAACACCAAATTCTTTGCCACTTAAGATGTGGTGCAGGAGATTTTTCATATCAAAAGGGCTGAGGTTCATCAAACTTTCAGAAGCTTCTTCTCCTGAAAACAAACATGTTAAGTTTTCCCAGATACAAGACTGGTGGCAGGAAAAGGGAGAGTTGGGTGAACTCAAGCAGTGTGAGCCGCCCTTGAGAATCTCACCTGAACAGTTCAGGCTACGCGCCAACTCCGTGGCCATCACCTGAATGATCAGTCCAATTCGGAGCCGGAGCATCTCCACGAAGAGGCTGGGCTGTGCCCTGACGTACATCGCCAGGTACACCACGATCTCCTGACACAGACACATGATGAGACGGGGTTTCAGAGACTGAGTGGTGGCGGACACGCCCCTGCTGCCCAGAGACGGCCCACTGACCTGTGTGAGCACAGCAATGCTGATGTCCTGCCCGCTGGCTTCATAGATGAGCTTCGTGAGTTCCTCGGGGGGAAGAGGCCTAGGAAACAGCAGCAGCACAGAAACACCATGGATGACGCCTATGAGCACCTCTAGCCCTCCGTGGAAGAGCCTCATTTTCCAGGTGGCAGGGCTCAAGCGACAGGATCTCTTAAAAGACTTTTCCTGAATGGTAGATGGTGCTGAGGTGTCCTCCCCATCCCGAACCTGAGTCCCCCCACAAGCTGAAGACTTACGCAGAGATGGTCTTCTCCCGGGGTTCTGGGGGCAGGCCCACTGTGAGCTGCTTCTGGTGTGACAGCAGGTCCGTGCACGCCTGCATGGTCAGGGAGAGGGTGAGGGGGAGAAAGATCAGCAAAGCTGGTGGGGAAGGGTCGCTGCCAATAAATTTTCCTTTATAAATTTGACCTATGCTGCCATTTATTTGAAAATTCATATACCTACTCCAGGCTGAGAAACCCAGGCTGAGTTGGGTCCCTGTGGTCTTTGTGTTCCCAGAATGTGGCCCCAGGCCTGGCTCTGCAGGGCCTAGCCGTGAGTCCTGAGTCTTAAAACACCGATGTTAAGACTTAATGACCATATTATAGTCCTAAATTGCCAGTTTCCGCATTATTCACATATAATAAATACTATAATAATGACCTTGAGTGTTATAGAAAGCAGTTCTGGAATTAGCAGGGCCTCAGGGTTAAAATATCCCTGATGACTGTACTACAGATGTGCAGAAATAAGATCGTTCTGGTTAGGAGGGTATTGGACCACAGAGCATTTTCATTTTATTTCTTGGTAAATCCTTTTCTGCAGCTAAGAAGCAACAAAACTAATCAGTCTGAATTTCAACTGCTCTGTCCACCTTCCAAGAGCTGTGGGAGATCAGGAGACAAATACCCGTTCCATCTGTGTATTAAATACCGTGTTTCCTTTACAAATACAAGGTGCTTGCCTCCAGCTCTCCTAATAGGAAGAGAGCATGGGGCTAGGAAGGATAGACAGCCAGCCCGCACACACGCAGTGGCTCTGACCTCAGCCAGGACCTCCACTTTCTTCCGGAGGAGGCCGGAGATGTAGCGGATCAGACCCCACTCCTGGTTCAAGCCGGCCTTCCCATAGAGCTCGCTGAGGAGGTTGTGAACAGTGACCCCGTGCTGTCCAGAGAGATTCGTGTCCCAGCTGGGACCCCTGTCAAGATATGGAAAACCCTCCAAGTGTGGCCCAGAACATTGAGAAGCCAAATTCTCTCGCAGTGGCGCTCACCTGGCAGGGAAGGGAATGCACCAGTGGGCATCGTGCCAAGTGCTTGGGCCCTCCCACGGCCTGTGAGCCTCACTTGGGCCACGGGACCGTGTTGTCTTCTGTCCATTTGAAACAGAAGCCTGACATCAGGAAACGGTGAGATCCTGGCTTCAGCCAGTCTTCTCATTTCAGCAGGCACAGAAGGGGATGGAGTCTGGTACTCTGGGTGAGTACAACCAGCAGCTGCAGCTGGCTGCCAGGCCAAAGCCATGGAGAAGAGAGAAAGCTGGACCTCGCCAAGATCCTGCACTTACTTTATTACATACAGAATGTATAGAATGTCTGCTTGGTCCTGTAGGTTCGAACAGTCTTTCAATTGCTCAACCAGCTTCTCACAGTCCACGTCGCCACGGTCATCTCTGGGAAACTGGAAGTCATCTTCAGGGGCCTGTCCATACAAAAGACAAAAAGCAGGGCTCGGGGGCTGGGCATGCACTTACAGAAGATGAGAAAGTGACATACCAACCCGGTCTTGGCACTGCTGCTGTGCCATTCTCCAGGTTTTCGTGGGATCTTCGGTGGCTTTTTTTTTTCCTGACCAGTGAATCACTATGTCAGTCGTTGTCTACAGGAGACTGAACAGGTTAAAATCTATGTAAATTTTATTTGTATGAAGGTCAAAAATGGGCAAAACCAACCCTGGTGTTAGAAGTTACCTGTGGAGGGAGAGGCCAGGTGGGGCACCAAAGGCGCTTGTCCCTCACATGGGTCTGTTGGCTTGGTGATAATTCACTTAGCGCTATGCTTATATTTTATATACTTTTTATACGTTAAACTTCAAAAGAATATTCTTTGAAGGCAAAACACAAAATGTGAGTTTTAAACACCATAAAATTGTGGTTAAAATAGTCTCCAAAAGATGCCGAATCTTTCTGATAAAAGCAGAGGAGATTTGGAATAAAGTAACAAATTATGGGAACTAGTGGGGAATATTCTGAGAGTTTCTTCTCCAGAGGAATCTTTTTCCGGTTTCCTGCCCTGCTCTGAAAGCAACCCAGCCTTGGCTGGTGGTCCCAGAGAGGCCAGGATTGGTAGCAAGTTGCAGTGTTTTCTTTGGGTGGCACAGATTCTGGTGAGTGGCAGAATGTCAGGAGCCTTCTCCATGCCAACATATAAAGGTCTGGGTCAAATTCAATGTACAGACAGACATAAACCACAATCCAGACACCAAAGTGGGTGCACATGAAAACCCAGCTTCTAACCCTACAAGTCCTACATATCAAGAAATATGGTCTTTCTTTTGAGGTAAACCATTTAACAAGAGCTCCTGGGACTACACCAGCACAAAAGAACATTATACTTCTTGAAAAAGTGATCCCAAATACTTTACCTTTTTTAGGAATGGCTGAGGAGAATCAACGAGATTTAGCGATTTACGGTGGGCACTTAGAACTTTAGTTGGCAAAGCCATGGGAACAACTAGAGAAAAAAAGAATAAAGAGCTCCTCTGAGCAGGAGAAAGGATAAAAAAAAAATTTTTCAAGAGCCAAGGTGGCTACTCCTTATTCAATACAAACCAAATAAGGAATGATTACTTACTTAAATTTCAAAAAGCTAGATTTCATGTAGCTAGGTCATGTGCTAAATGTGGAAACAAGCAATGAACAGGACAGAGATCTTGGCTTAAGAAATATATTTTCAGAAGAAATATATTTTCACTTTTCTCTCTTAGAATTCAGGGGAAACTACATAGCAAGTAGGACTGGAAGGGGCCTTAGAAATAAATGATCAACTCTGACTTCTTTTTCTTTCAGATGGGGAAACTGAAGCCCAGAGACAGTAGACCATTTGTCCAAGGTCCTGTCCACTATTGTGTGTCCCTTTGCCACTGCAGGGTGTTAGTGCTTCTGTTTTATAACCACCTTTTTTTACTTTGAGGGGAGCCCACACCACACAGCCTGTGGGATCTTGGTTCCCTGACCAGGGACTGAATCCAGGCCCTGGCAGGGAAAGCACTGAGTCCTAACCCCTAGACTACTAGGGAAATCCTCTTTTAACCACCTTTAGATGTTATCAATGAGGGGCTTCCCTGGTGGCTCAGACATTAAAGAATCTACCTACAGTGCAATGGCTCAGACGGTAAAGAATCTGCCTGCACTGTAGAAGACCCAGTTTCAAGCCCTGGGTTGGGAAGATTCCCAGGAGGAAGAAATGGCAACCCACTCCACTATTCTTGCCTGAGAAATCCCATGGACAGAGGAGCCTGGTGGGCTACAGTACGTGAGATCGCAAAAGTCAGACACTACTTAGTGACTAAACAACAATGAGATGTTATTATCAATATTTAGTTATTAAGCTGTCTTTTTCTGCCAGGTTATATTGCATCATCTAGAGAAAATGAGTTTTCAAGGTAAAGATGTGGTATATTTAAAAGGCATTTATAAACCTCCAGGTTATACTAGTGAATTAAACGTAAGTTTTAATTTTACTTTCTCTTAAACCCCCAATAACAGTACAAAAATAATTTTAAAAAAAAGGCAAATCCTAAAAACTAGGGAAGCTGAGCAGAAGACAATAACAGAGTTGGAAAGCTAATGGATAAAAGACAATTGGTTTAGTAGACCCAAGGCAACCAAACCCCAAGATTACAGTGGGGAAAACAAGCACCAGTCAAATTTCTACCAGAGACTCCTCAGAAGTCTAAGGAGCTTGCTGCACCATGGACCTCTAGCACCTGGGGGTCCAGAGAGGGTATCCAAAAGAAGGAAGACAGAGAAGAAGCTGTGTGAGAAGCAGTGAGCTCCCTAGATGCCTTCTGCAACTCCACATACCATGGCAACAGCCTTGCTCACTGATAGAAGACTAAAGGGTCTCTCTGAAGAGGGTATAAAGGGGGTGGTATGTGCGTCTCTGGAGGGGGTGCTGACCCACGTGTCTGAAGGGATGGCTAAATGCCTTGGGGGAATATGTGACTGTATAGGTAATCAGACCTTTACCGGTTAAAAAGGACATTGCGAAGGAAGATTGTAGAACATCTCTGGGAAATCTGCCCTGCCTACACCCATAAACAACAGGCCCCACTCACAGGCTTGGAGGTTCTCATGCATGAGCAGATAACCAAGGGACACCCAGCACTGGAGGAAAGACTAATGTGAAAGACAGAGACCAAAAGCAACAGGAAACATTGACTTGGGGGAAATGGGAGACCATTTAGGGAGAAGAAAATGTAAAAACAAAACAAAAAATCTCTGCCATTAACTTTATTAGAGTCATAAAAATTGTATTGCATGCATGAGACAAGAAGAGATACAATTCAGAAAACAAAGATTTAAACCGTGACAGCAAAATAGGAAAAAGTCAATTGAGCAGGTGGAACAAAAAGTTCAAACAATTGTCCTCAGAACCGAGCAAAAGACAGAGAAATGAAAGACAGGAGAGAAATGATAAAAGACTTCTCCGGGAGGTCAATATTAGAATCACAACGTACCAGAGAGACAGGATAGAGAAAATGTAAGGAAGGAAATGAATCAAAAAATTATCAGAACAACCGTACAGGACTGAAAAACACACATTTCCAGATAGACAAGATCCACTGGGCAGCCAACACAGCAGATGAAAATACACCCAGAACAAGGAACACCATTGAAATTTCAGAATCTGAGAGTAAAGAAAAACCTAAAAACTTTGAAAGAGAGGAACAGTTTACATTTAAAGGATCAAAAATCAGAATGGGTTTAGATTTATCAACAGCAACCCTGACAGCAAGAGGATAGTGAAGGGAGGCTTTCAAAATTATCAAAGAAAATTTATTTCAATCTAGAATTCTATGCCCAGCCAAACTCTCATATGGATAGGGAAAATCTGTAGCTAAGAGAACACACTTGTCATAGCAAACACCCTCTTCCAACAACACAAGAGGTAACTCTACACATGACATCACCAGATGGTCTATAGCAAAATCAGATTGATTATATTCTTTGCAGTGAAGATGGAGAAGCTCTATAGTCAGTAAAAACAAGACCAAGAGCTGACTGTGGATCAGATCATAAGCTCCTTATTGCAAAATTCAGACTTAAAGTGAAGAAAGTAAGGAAAACCACTAGACCATTCAGGTATGACCTAAATCAAATCCCTGATGATTATACACAGAAAGTGACAGATTCAAGGGGTAGATCTGATAGACTGCCTGAAGAACTATCAACGGAGGTTTGTAACACTGTACAAGGGGCAGTGATCAAAACCATACTCATGAAAAAGAAATGCAACAAGGCAAAATGGTTGTCTGAGAAGGTCTTAGAAATAGCTCAGAAAAGAAGAGACATGAAAGGCAAAGGAGAAGAGGAAAGATATACCCATCTGAATGCAGAGTTCCAAAGAATAGCAAGGAGAGATAAGAAAGCCTTCTTAAGTGAACAGTGGAAACAAATAGAGGTAAACAACAGAATGGGAAAGACTAGAGATCTCTTCAAGAAAATTAGAGATACCAAAGGAACATTTCATGCAAAGATGGGCACCATAAAGGACAGAAACAGTAAGGCCCTAACGAAGCAGAAGAGATTAAGAAGAGGTGGCAAGAATACACAGAAGAACTGTACAAAAAAGGTCTTAATAACTCATATAACCATGATGGTGTAGTCACTCACCTAGAGCCAGACATCCTGCCTGGAGTTGTGAGGTCAAGCGGGCCTCAGGAAGCATTACTACGATCAAAGCTGGTGGAGGTGATGGAATTCCTGCTGAACTATTTCAAATCCTAAAAGATAATGCTATAAAAGTGCTGCACTCAATATGCCAGCAAATTTGGAAAACCCAGCAGTGGCCACAGGACTGGAAAAGGTCAGTCTTCATTCCCATACCAAAGAAGGGCAATGCCAAAGAACGTTCAAACTACTGCACAACTGTGGTCATTTCACACACTAGCAAAATCCTTCAAGCTAGGTTTCAGCAGTACATGAACTGAGAACTTCCAGATGTACAAGCTGGATTCAGAAAAGGCAGAGAAACCAGAGATCAAATTGCCAACATCTGTTGGATCATAGAGAAAGCAAGGCTATTACAGGCTGCTTCATTGACTACATTAAAGCCTTTGTGTAGACCACAACAAACTGTGGAAAATTCTTAAAGAGATGGGAGTACCAGATCACCTTACCTGCCTCCTGAGAAACCTGTATGCAGGTCAAGAAGCAACAGTTAAAACCAGACATGGAACAACGGACTGGTTCAAAATTGGGAAAGGAGTACATCAAGGCTGTATAGTGTCACCCAGCTTATTTAACATCTATGCAGAGTACATCATGCGAAATGTTGGGCTGGATGAGGCTCAAGCTGGAGTCAAGATAGCCAGGAGAAGTATCAGCAACCTCAGATAAGCAGATGATACCACTCTAAGAGCACAGAGTGAAGAGGAACTAAAGAGCCTCTTGATGACGGTGAAAGAGAGTGAAAAAGCTGGCTTAAAACTCAACATTCAAATAACTAAGATCATGTCATCAGGTCCCATCACTTCATGGTAAATAGATGGGGGAAAATGGAAAAAGTGACAGGTTTCATTTTCCTGGACTCCAAATATCACTGCAGACAGTGACTAGAGTCATAAAATTAAAAGACGCTTGCTCCTTGGAAGAAAGCTATGACAAACCTAGACAGTATATTAGAAAGCAGAGACATCAATTTGCAGACAAAGTTCCATATAGTCAAATCTATGGCTCTTCCAGTAGTCATGTACAGATGTGAGAGATGGACCATAAAGAAGGCTGAGTGTCGAACAATTGATGCCTTTGAACTGTGGTGCTGGAGAAGATTCTTGAGAGTCCCTTGGACAGCAAGGAGATGAAAGCAGTCAATCCTAAAGGAAATCGGTCCTGAACATTCATTGGAAGGACTGATGCTAAAGCTGAAGCTCCAATACTTTGGCCATCTGATGCAAAGAGCCGACTCATTGGAAAAGACCCTGATGCTAGGAAAGATTGAAGGCAGGAGAAGGGGGCCACAGAGAATGGGATGTTGGATGGCATTATTGACTCATTGGACATGAGTTTGAGCAAACTCCGGGAGTCAGTGAAGGACAGGGAAGCCTGGCATGCTGCCATTCATGGGGTCGTAAGGAGTTGGACACAACTTAGTGGATGAACAATAGTCTTCAGACAAACTCCGGAAGACAGTGAAGGACAGGGAAGCCTGGCATGGGGTTGCAAAGAGCTGGACACAACTTACTGACTGAACAAGTTTTCAGACTTGAAACAATTTTACCTGACATAAACTGTTTCCCAGGGAACTACTGGATGTCCTCCACCAAATAAGACAGCTAACCAAGAGGAAAAGCTGAGATACATAAAATAGGAGAGCCAAGAAGGAATTCTCCAGTATGATGGTGAAGGAAGATTTCAGGATAAAATCTACATCCTGGGGACTTCTCTGGAGGTCCAGTGGTTAAGACTCCACACTCCCACTGCAGGGGGCATGGGTTAGATCCCAGGCTGTGGAACTAAGACCCTACATGCCACATGCAGTCAATTGGAAATAAAAAATCTACATCATGGACACAGAGGGCAGCCAGGCCAAAATGGTCAGTGAACTTCAGAAACATGCAGGCTGAGGGCTACCATCACTGGGCCCTGTTCCAGTGAAACTACTGAAACTATTCTAGAATGTTTTCCACCAAAGGAATAAATTGAGAAGGGAGAATATGCCAGAATCAAGAACCAGGGAACCCAACTGAAGAGATAAACAAAGGAGATTCCAAGGATTATAATAAAGAAGAGACCCAGGATGCCAGGTATGCAAAAGGCCTAGAGAGCAATCAGTCAGACAGGAGGAGACTTTTGAACTCTAAGCAGTGGGACCATGAGTTTCATACATATGCCTGACCTTGTGGAAGTTTCTATTGTGTGGCCACTGGAGGGAAGTGAAGCTAACTACAAGGGCAACTGTTATTTTTAGAAAAAAATGAAAAGCAAAAATGATAATGTGGTATACTATAATACTGAGTTGGGAATAATATTTACATACATACAGAGACAGAAATAGTGAATACTGATTTAACTAAACCTTAAAACAACTGCATGGACAGGTTAGATAGAGGAAGTGAAGCAGAGGAGTGGTGATTTAAGATAGGTGAATTCCTCACCTGCATAAGAGAAAGGTCACAGATACTGAATAAACATGATGCATCAAAGACAGCAGTTCAGTTCAGTGCTCAGTTGTGTCCAACTCTTTGCAACCTCATGAACTGCAGCATGCCAGGCCTCCCTGTCCATCACAAACTCCCGGAGTTTACCCAAACTCATGTCCAATAAGTTGGTGATGCCATCCAACCATCTCATTCTCTGTTATCCCCTTCTCCTCCTGCCCTCAATCTTTCCCAGCATCAGGGTCTTTTCAAATGAGTCAGTTCTTCGCATCAGGTGGCCAAAGTATTGGAGTTTCGGCTGCAACATCAGTCCTACCAATGAACGCCCAGGACTGATCTCCTTTAGGATGGACTGCTTGGATCTCCTTGCAGCCCAAGGGACTCTCAACACCACAGTTCAACAGCATCAATTCTTAGGCGCTCAGCTTTCTTTATAGTCCAACTGTCACATCCACACATGACTACTGAAAAAACCACAGCTTGACTAGACAGACCTTTGCTGACAAAGTAATGTCTCTGCTTTTTAATATGCTGTCTAGGTTGGTCATAACTTTCCTCCCAAGGAGTAAGCATCTTTTAATTTCATGGCTGCAATCACCATCTGCAGTGATTTTAGAGCCCCGAAAAATAAAGTCAGCCACTGTTTCGTCATCTATTTCCCATGAAGTGATGGGACCAGATGCCATGATCTTAGTTTTCTGAATGTTGAGCTTTAGGCCAACTTTTTCACTCTCCTCTCTCACTTTCATCAAGAGGCTTTTTAGTTCCTCTTCACTTTCTGCCATAAGGGAGGTGTCATCTGCATATCTGAAGTTATTGATATTTCTCCCGGCAATCTTCATTCCAGCTTGTGCTTCTTCCAGCCCAGCGTTTCTCATGATGTACTCTGAATAGAAGTTAAATAAGCAGGGTGACAATATACAGCCTTGATGTACTCCTTTTCCTATTTGGAACCAGTCTGTTATTCCATGTCCAGTTCTCACTGTTGCTTCCTGACCTGCATACAGGTTTCTCAAGAGGCAGGTCGGGTGGTCTGATATTCCTATCTCTTTCAGAATTTTCCACAGTTTATTGTGATCCCCACAGTCAAAGGCTTTGGTATATTCAATAAAGCAGAAATAGATGTTTTCCTGGAACTCTCTTGCTTTTTCGATGGTCCAGTGGATGTTGGTAATATGATCTCTGGTTCCTCTGTCTTTTCTAAAACCAGCTTGAATATCGGGAAGTTCACGATTCACGTATTGCTGAAGCCTGGCTTGGAGAATTTTGAGCATTACTTTACTAGCGTGTGAGATGAGTGCAACTGTGCGGTAGTTTGAGCATTCTTTGTCATTGCCTTTCTTTGGGATTGGAGTGAAAACTGACCTTTTCTAGTCCTGTGGCCTCTGCTGAGTTTTCCAAATTTGCTGACATATTAAGTGCAGCACTTTCATAGCATCATCTTTTAGGATTTGAAATAGCTCAACTGGAATTCCATCACCTCCACTAGCTTTGTTTGTAGTGATGCTTCCTAAGGCCCACTTGTCTTCACATTCCAGGATGTCTGGCTCTAGGTGTGATCACACCATCGTGATTATCTGGGTCGTGCATATCTATTTTGTATAGTTCTTCTGTGTATTCTTGCCACCTCTTCTTAATCTCTTTTGCTTCTGTTAGGTCCATACAATTTCTGTCCTTTATTGAGCCCATCTTTGCATGAAATGTTTCCTTGGTATCTCTAATTTTCTTGAAGAGATCTCTAGTCTTTCCCATTCTGTTGTTTACCTCTATTTGTTTGCACTGTTCACTTAAGAAGGCTTTCTTATCTCTCCTTGCTATTCTTTGGAACTCTGCATTCAAATGGGTATATCTTTCCTTTTCTCCTTTGCTTTTTGCTTCTCTTCTTTTCTGAGCTATTTTTAAGGCCTCCTCAGATAACCATTTTGCTTTTTTGCATTTCTTTTTCTTGGGGATGGCCTCAATCCCTGTCTCCTGTACAATGTCACAAACCTCCATTCATAGTTCATCAGGCACTCTGTCTATCAGATCTAGTCCCTTAAATCTATTTCTCACTTTCACTGTATACTCATAAGGGATTTGATTTAGGTCATTCAAAGATACATAAATATGAAAAGAAACAACTAAGAGTTGAAAAGTGGTTGCCTCTAAGTAGAACAACTGGGGAAAGTAAGGAGGAGAAAGGTGAGACAGTAAACAGCTATACTTTGTTGCCCTTAGGATCGTTTGACTTGTACATTATGCTCACACATTACTTTCATAAAAGAAGTTATTTTAGTAGGCAGAGAAAAGTTAATAACATACATGGAATTTCCAAACCCTTTGCTTTTGCCATCACGGAAAGTATATCCCGAGTGGAATGGATAGCACTGAAAACATGGCTGTCCTCTGGCTTCTTACAGAGAGGTGGCAGATAGCACTTTGAGGATGTGCTTTGCAGAAGGTGGTTGATATACTGGTCAAGCTCGTCCTGGCTTTCTGTAATTACACAGGTAAGAAAAAGAGGCAATGAAAACAAGCTGCAGAAACAACCTAAATGAATAAAAGTGAGTATGTGTAGCTGCAAGTACTGAACAGATTTAGTGGAAGACAACATTTTGATACAAATACTTGACCTCCACTCTGCCTCTAGAAAGGAAGAGATTTATATAGATGATGCATGTGTTTATAAAGTTATTGTTTGGAAAAACTTCATTCTAAAAAAAGAAAAATACAGGTCAAGATGGTGTTTACATCACATCATCCCAGGATGAGCTGAATATGTAGACAATCTGAGGGCCAGCAGTCAACATCCAATCTTTTGGTTTTCATTTGTCCTGAATGAGCTACACATTATGGAACACCCCACAGACCCAATCCCAAGTCCTATCTAGAAGTGAAAAACAGGTCACTTCAACCCCAAACCTTGCTCAGTTTGAGAAATGTTATATACATAAGATTTTATCACTTACATCCAATCGAGCCAAGACCATTCTACCACACCTTTGAAAATTCAGGAACTGTGTTTCTTTATATTTTGTGAAAAGTCTCCATTCCTGAAACTCTTTGTCCCTCTAGGTTTAAAAAAAAGCCTCACTTTTGCAGTTTAGGTTTTTAAACTGGCAACCCATTCCAGTATTCTTGCCAGGAGAACCCATGGACAGAGGAGCCTGGTGGGCTACAGTCCATGGGATCACAAAGAGTCTGACATGACTGAGCAACTAACACTTTCTTTTATTCACTTTAATATGTCAAAGTTTCTGAAGACTTTTTTGTTGTATTAGTTACCAATCATTTTCTGTGCTTGAGTTTTAGGGCAACTTTATCACAATGCCAAGGTTTAAATAAATTCAGGGACTGCCTGCAAAGGCATTCCAAGCCATACCTTGATTATAGGTGTCTTCCAAATATCCTCCCAGGTCTGAATCACTATCAGGACTGAAGCTCCCTTCACTGGCATCATCAAACAACTTCTCATCACAGTCTGGATCCAGGAAGGTCAGATACGTGTAGAAAGAGGTGGTGAGGAATTCCGAAAGACTCCCTAATTTTACTCTGCCAAGGAGACACTATGTTAGAGATATAGGTGGATGTGGACAAACTTCCATGATGAATCATTAAGAGACAATTTTCAATAACTAGGTGGCGTTTCTGCCAGAATCCATAAATACGTCACTTGCAGATTGCCCCATACAAGTAGTCAGCCAAGAAATGAAAATGAAAATTCAATAGCAAGTATGAAGTGGAAGCACATAGCATATTAAAAGCCAAAATGAATCATACTGATTTCTTACTCCTAAACCCAACACAAATAGAAATCTATTTTACTGAACCAACCAAAGTTTTACAAAACATATTGAGTGAACCACTTTTAAATAAAGCCAACCCTTGAGGATTTTTTGCCCTAAAACAACTAGACCAGAACAAAACCACAAGAAATGATTCTCTGGGTGCCCTAGTGCTAGCTTTTATGAGTCACTGTCACACAAGGCCTGGGGAGGAGAGTGGGGGTAAATGTTAGGAGAGTCACCGCTCAGAGCAAAGTGTTCTCTAGAAGGAATGTGATGAGCAGGCCATCCCCAGAAGGGGACACTGGCCCAGAGTCGCCCTATCGTCAGTCTGGGAAAAGTTCCACAGAACCTCTGGGAGCAGGGTTTGGCAGTATGGGGTTCTGCTACAAAGGCAGCATTCTCCAAGTTCTTGCTTCCCAAGCCTGGGATGTCTACCCTACAGAAAGACAGCCAGCACTATGTGCTTCTTAAAATGCTAGATCTGGAGGCAGAAAACTATAGCCTGCCTCAGAGCTACCAGGGTCAGATTATGACTGGTTTAAATGGCTTAGTTGGAGAAGAGTAAACAGAAGCAGGCAATGCAAATGAATTCACAAGTGTGTGAGCCTCAAGAAGGCAAGAAGCGCTGCCTGAGGGTGAGAAAAGCCTTCTAATTGAGTAAAGGTGAAAGTGAAAGTCGCTCAGTCCTGTCCCACTCTTTGGGACCCCATGGACTATACAGACCACGGAATTCTCTCGGCCAGAATATTGGAGTGGGTAGCCTTTCCCTTCTTCAGGGGATCTTCCCAACCCAGGGAACAAACCCATGTTTCCCATATTGCAGGCGGATTCTTTACCAGCTGAGCCACAAGGGAAGCCCAAGAATACTGGAGTGGGTAGCCTATCTCTTCTCCAGTGGATCTTCCCGAACCAGGAATGGAAAATGGAACCGAGGTCTCCAGTGCAAAGAAACAGAGGGAAACAATAGAATGGGAAAGACTAGAGATCTCTTCAAGAAAATCAGAGATACCAAGAGAACATTTCATGCAGTGATAAGCACAATAAAGGGCAGAAACAGTAGAACCTAACAGAAATAGTAGAGATTAAGAAGAGGTGACAAGAATACATAGAACTGTACAAAAAAAAGGTCTTAATGATCCAGAAAACAATGATGGTATCGGTCACTCACCTAGGATCAGACATCCTGCCTGGAGTTGTGAGGTCAAGTGGGCCTCAGGAAGCATCACTACAAACAAAGCTAGTGGAGGTGATAGAACTCCAGCTGAGCTATTTAAAGTCCTAAAAGATGATGCTGTGAAAGTGCTACACTCAATATGTCAGCAAATTTGGAAAACTCAGCAGTGGCCACAGGACTGGAAAAGGTCAGTTTTCATTCCAATACCAAAGAAGGGCAATGCCAAAAAATGTTCAAACTACCACACAACTGTGCTCATTTCACATGCTAGCAAGGTCATGCTCAAAATCCTTCAAGCTAGGCTCAAAGTCCTTCAACAGTACTTGAACTGAGAACTTCCAGATGTTCAAGCTGGATTTAGAAAAGGCAGAGGAACCAGAGATCAAATTGCCAATATCTGTTGGATCACAGAAAAAACAAGAGAATTCTAGAAAAACATGTACATTTGCTTCACTGATTACGCTAAAGCCTTTGACTGTGCGGATCACAACAAACTGCAGAAAACTCGTAAGAGATGGGAATACCAGACCACCTCACCTATCTCCTGAGAAAACTGTATGCAGGTCAAGAAACAACAGTTAGAACTGGACATGGAACAGTGAACTGGTTCCAAACTGGGAAAGGAGTACGTCAAGGTTGTATATTGTCACCCTGCTTATTTAACTTCTATGCAGAGTACATCATGTGACATGCCAGGTTGGATGAAGCACAAGCTGGACTCAAGACTGCCGGGAGAAATATCAATAACCTCAGGTATGCAGATGACCCCACCCTTATGGCAAAAAGCTAAGAAGAACTAAAGAGCCTCTTGATGAGGGTGAAAGGAGAGTGAAAAAGCTGGCTTAAAACTCAACATTCAAAAAACTAAGATCATGTCATTGGGTCCCATCACTTCCTGGCAAATAGATGGGGAAACAATGGAAACAGTGACAGACTTTATTTTCTGGCTCCAAAATCACTGCAGATGGTGACCGCAGCCATGAAATTAAAAGATGCTTGCTCCTTGGAAGAAAAGCTATGACCAACCTAGGCAGCAAATTAAAAAGCAGAGATATCACTTTGCTGACAAAGGGCCATATAGTCAAAGCTACGGTTTTTCCAGTAGTCAAGTATGGATGTGAGAGCTGGACAATAAAGAAGTCTGAGCACCGAAGAATTGATGCTTTCGAACTGCGGCGCTAGAAGACTCTTAAAGAGTCCCATGGACTGCAAGGAGATCCAACCAGTCCATCCTAAAGGAAATCAGTCCTGAATATTCATTGGAAGGAGTGATGCTGAAGCTGAAGCTCCAATACTTTGGCCACCTGATATGAAGAGCCAACTCACTGGAAAAGATCCTGATGCTGGGAAAGATTGAAGGCAGGAGGAGAAGGAGATGACAGAGGATGAGATGGTTGGATGGCATCACCGACTTGATGGACATGAGTTTGAGCAAGCTCTGGGAGATGGTAAAGGACAGGGAAGCCTGGTGTGCTGTAGTCCATTGGGGTTGTAAGGAGTCAGACACGACTTAGCAACTGAACAACAACCAGGTGGGTCCAGAGGATAGAGTCTGGCATGTACAGTGAGTTCAGTTTTTCAAATACCCTCAGACTTAAAAAAGAGCCAAAATGAGATTCAACTTTAATTATTAATTACTTAGTAGGAATCGTGGAGCCTAGGCATCCCGCTTTCTTTCCATGGATCTGTGAATTGTTTGCCATACTCTGTAAACAGAAGCCCCTCTCGATTTCCTGTAAGCCTCCATCCAGCTCGACCTGGTGGTTAAAGCCAGTTTCTGTATTCACATGGCGCTTTGGCATCTACTCATCTTGTGCCCCTGGCTCTCTGAGCCTACAGATCCTTGCATACAAAATAGGAATATTTGCTCAAGACAAAGCAAAGGACAACATGAGATGACACATAAAGAGACAAAGAATACACTGCATGCCCAAACAATTGTACACAGTATCCTTTTGATGATGATAAGATTTCAGAAAAAGAATTCATCTTGGAAAACAGTCAGTTACGGGCGTGTGGTATTGTCTCTCGGTTATGACACCATATGCCAGGTGGTAACTTATCCAAGCTGGAGATGAAATGCACACAAGTGGATGCCAACTGCAGGCATGGTGCCAGTCCTGGGATGTTGACAGCAGAATGGTGAGGAGGACCTCGCTGACACTCATAAGAGAGGCCAGGAGAAGCCTAGAGCAAGGGCCACTTCAGTGTACAGCAAACCCCACAGCAAGCTCAGTGAACAGAGGTGCCAACCCCGGGCTTAGAAATAATGTGGTGACTCAACCCAGCGGACATTGGGCTAAGTGAGACCAACCGGTCACAAAAAGGCAAACACTGGACGAGGCCACTTAGGAGAGACACCCAGAGACAGAAAGCAGACCGTGGTTGTCAGGGCCAGGGGCGGGGCAGGTGGACAGTGGTTTCAGGGGGTAGAGTTTCAGTTTTACAAGATGAAAAGAGCTCTAAGAGACTGGTTGCAAACAATGTGAATGTACTTAATGCAACGGAACTGTACACTTAAAATGGTTTAGGTGGCAAATTTTATATTACATATAGTTTACTATTTAAAAAAATTACCATGGCAGCAGGGTCCCTGGCATGGGAAGATGTGAGAAGAAAGGCAAACTTCAATTCCCAAACACTTCTAGCAACTGGCATTCCATCAGGGACCCAATGGCAGCCTCCCCGACCTCAGGAAAGGCCACATGTGACTTGAGCTGACTGCACAGTGAGGTTCTCCTGGGGCCCTTCTGGCATATTCCAGCAGTTTCACAGAGATCAGGACATGGAGGTTACAGAGAAATCCTCTACCTTGTGACAGGGGTGTCCCTGGGAGGTGAGCCCCTATCCCTTAAAGTGATTTAATTACTGAGTACCTGCCAGCCCCAAGGCACTGGGGGTTTGCTAGCCCACCTTTGAGCAGAAACAGATTTCACGTTCCACACATGCATCTCACGGGGGCCATTTCAGAGAGACTTGATTCGTTCAGAGCTCTATGCTCCAGGCCTCCTGGCGCCCATAAAAGCTTCACAAACACCCACCAAATACTGCTTAGAGATAATTCCAGTTTCATATGGGTGACCGGATTAGATGTTTTAACTTCCTTTTTACTCTAAAGCTCCACACTTCTATGTTCAGCAGTGGATATGGAAAATGGGGGAAGGGAAGTAAAAGGCTTTAAGAAAGGTCAATGTTACTTTTCTAGAAAAAAATCACAAATTACCTAGCTCCTCCAAAATATCCATCCTCTAGTTTGCGAATTGTAGCAAGAACAGCAGAATGAATATCTGAGCCATCATTTGCTAAAAAGAAAAAAAAAAACGGTTGAATTAGTTCACTTCATCTGGGAATACTTTGTTTGGGTATGTACTAAAACGTGTTCATCAACACCAACCAATTAAAATACGTATAGCGTAGGAGATTCCCAACCTCAGAAACCTAACTGCTCAGAACCCTCTTTGCTACCTAGCTCTGTCCATGGGACTCATTTTAAACATTTTGCAAAGATTAGAGACTACCTATGGGACATGAGTCAGGGCAGATCAAGTTCATGGACTTACTGAGCATGGTATGTGTGATGGGGAAGGTGAGCGTGGGTCTGCCCGTCATCCGCCAGCAGGTGCACAGGTAGGCCAGCTCAATCCTCAGCATCTCCACGATCATCTCGTTGTCCAGGGCCAGGTAGAAGTGATGCTGGTCGGTGAACTGCAAGTCACAACAGGCCAGGTTCACTGCTGTCCTGCCTTCCCCTCCACACCACCTCAGTTGTCATTCATTGCAGCACTAATCTTTGGATTTTGTTTCCAGAGAAGAGACTCAACCCTGGTTCCATCGTGGGGCTTTCCTTGTGACCACACCCATCGATCTGCCCCAGCCTAGAGCTAGGGCTCCATTAGTGCTAAGTGTGGGAGGAAAGGGCACTTGGCTAGGTCTATTTATGGCTCCTCAAATGGGGATTTAAGGACCTAGCCCAGCAGTGCTGTCCCTGAAAGGAAATCAATAACTCCTTAATTCCAGTTGCGGTCCAGGGCTGCTGAGCTCAGAGATGCTTTCCTAGTGGGGCCACTGAAAGCAGGTGAGACATGGAGACTGTTTACCTGACTGACGGCCTGGTTAACGTGAACTATGGGCACTGTTGTGTCGTGTCCAGGAAAATCATACTGCTGCCCTGGCCTCTGGACCCATGCACACTCCGCTCTGGTATAAAATTCATTATGAAGGGAAATAACTCCCAAGATTTGAGCAAGCAGCACAGGCTGGATGAGAAAGAGCAACTTGAGGTGACTGACCCATGAGCCCATGGCCAACTATGTGCCCAAGCAGTTGGGGGGCTGTGCCTCCTGCTGACAAACTGATCTCTCAGTTGGCCTTCCTAGCTGCTGAATGGATGAAAAAGGCTTCATCTGCATTCCACAGGGCTTGTTTCCTTTGGAAACAAAAACTCTAAAGAAAAGACCCATAAGCAGTATATTCAGAATCCCATCAAGGGAGCTGGGGCCTGAAAACTCAGACTCCCCGTGTGGGAGTCCACTGACAGACCCTGCTGACAAGCTGAGAGAGTGTTAAGGGCACGAGGGCTGTAAGTGCCATACACTAGCCAATTTGTAAAGTGTGTGCATTTCATACTGGAAATGATGGCATACTCAGAGCTAAGCAGCATTTACTGAGCACCTACCATGAGTAAATGTATTAGGTCTTGGATGTCATCCTTTGTCTGTATTTGAACACTTGCATGCACACCCTGCTGCATTCAAAGTAGCTCGCCAGACAGAAAAAGAGAGCTTAATAAACAAATGCTTGTTGCTTTGCTACTGGCCTGCTCTTCTCACCTGGGGCGTGAAAGTAAAGATCTGGTTCCTAATCACATATAATTTAGATGTCCCAAGGACACCAATGTGCCGATACGGTCGCCCACTCAATCTCATATTCTTATTCCGTCCTATGTAGAAAGTAAAAGAGAAATTCAAGTTAGAGTAGGCACAGTGACATCTAATCGAAGTGATTCTGCCTAAGCCTGAACTTATTGATATGTTAAACAACTCACTCTAGGGTTTGGTTTCTCCAATACTGTTATCCTTCTTTGGGACAAGGATGAATTAAGAAAAGAATCCCACTCCCTTTTTTTCATGCATATATAAGAACACGACCCAGTAAAACATCTATATAGAATAAAACTATTAAGAAGAGTTTATTGTTTACTTTTTATTTATTTAGTATGGAACCACGATCCTAAACTGTCAGATTTGAGATAAAGAGAACACGCCTCCCATTTTAATGGGTAAATGAGCATTTTTTAGACCATGGAAAAAATTTAGAAACATTATCAAGATGCAAATGACTGCTTCAGTTGTGAATTTCCAAAGATGGCTCCTTATTTTACCACATATCTGACAAATCACTGGCCACCTGTGGTGACATCTCCTGAACAGACATGAGAGGAATGTGCTTGTCCAGTCATTCCTCTTCACATCAAACAATCAAGCCATCTACTTTGGTGCTTTGCCCAACTCTTTAGAATTTACACATATCACAGTCTCCTCCAGACCTCAAACCTAGAACCAAGATGCAACCTCCCCCAAAACACCTTGCTATTTCCCCAAACCTACCAAGCTTGGCATATATGTGACTAAGGATGCGGCCTGGCTGGACGCGGATTGGATGAATGTCAGTGATACTCTGAACGTTGACCCCATGTTTTCTCAGCAGCTCCTTAATGTGGTTGTTTTCTGCCAGAACAGTCACTGTGAACAAGAACGTAGTGTCTGCATTAGACGGTGGCCCTTGTCCCCTCACAGACACTCGCTGTTGTCTGTTCCCGTCTCTAATCTGTCATATACACATCAGCAGGCTTGCCACAGGCTGGGAGGTTTTGAAATGGACAGCACTTGTCCTGTCGCTCTTCCCAGTTCTCTCTGGCCTCATCTCCCTTCAACACCTACAATGTATATTTAACAAGTGCCCTCAATGTACAAGATAGTCTGAGACCTGTAGAAATGGCTTGCAACAGGTCACAAGCCAAGTTACCAATCTCAAGTGATGTCCTGCCTCTCTGACTGATGGGGATGAGCTTTATACACTCAGGAGAGAAGGAAGGGTGGACCTACCAGTGGGCTGGTGGTAGTGGGGCAGCCTGGCCCACCGGGAAGCAGAGCACACAGACCTCGCTGGTGGGCAAGAGCCACCCCAGAGGTGGGTCACACACCCCAATGGGCTGGGCTGGGGCCCATCTCCAGCCCAGCCCTGGCATGGCTGGTAGGGCTGGCAGGGCTGGCAGCCCTGGCATAGGCATCTGGCTCTCTGGGATGCCTGGGATGTGGGGTTTCAGGCGGGCTCAGACCCCCATTCCTGCTGTACCAGTACCATCGGCTTTTAAGAGAAGGGACCATAGACAAAGGGAGGGAGTGTCAGGGAAGGGGCTAGAGAAAGGGAGCTCTGGCCATACAGAGAGTAGCCGCTGCCAGGTTCAGCTGCGGGGAGCCTGCCAGGAACTGGAGCAGCTTGGGGCGGTGTTGAGGCCAGAGGAAAGAGTTCTTTACTGCTGATGTAGCCCCCTGAGCCCTACCACTGAACCCTGAGGCCGGCAACTCCTGAAGCTATGATACCTACAAATGCGGCTGAGACCTTGTACTTATATAGCACATGAGACTTCTCCAAAGTATGTTAATACCCACGACCTCATCTGAGCCCCACAACAAGGTCCTGAGGGGAACCTGCAGTTACAGTGGAGCAGAGACGGGAAGGTAAGCCCTGGGCCCCAGCATGGGGACATTGGCCACGCAGGAGTGGGCCAGCAGTTGCCCTTCACATCCGTCTCTCTGGAAGCTTCCAACACCATGCAGAGGTCCGCACAGATCAGAGCCACACAGTGGTCACTGTGTGGGAATGACTCAGAGGAGACCTGTGAGCCTGCTGATATGACAGAGCTGCACGCAGACAAGTTTCTGAGACTGGACTTCCCGTTCCTCCAGGCCACAATCTCTGATATTTTCTACTCTGTTTTCTTCTGTTGCATTTAAAAAAAAAAAAAAAAAAGGAGCTCAGGCTCCATCAAGCTCTTCCAGCCCGCAACTGGAAGAGCGGCCTTGTGGACTGAAGGGATCACTTGGTAGCGTGTGCTCCAGTGACAGGTAGAGGCAGTGGGGTCAGCTGTGGGTCCCTTATGTGTAAGAGGGGGATGATAACGATGATCATCACAGTTTCTACCTCATCAGGATGCTGTGATGGTTGGGCGTGTCTTGGCAGGCTTGGGACACAGCAGTGACCAGTGATGACCTGCACACGACCTCTGCTGTAACCCAGGCAAGCACAGTGAAATGCGTCCGTGGCCACAGACAGGGTTCCCTTTCATTTTCTCAATAATTGCTTTTGCTATATTGAGTGTGTATCAAGCAACACAGAAGCTACAAAAATAAGGCCACTGTCCTTAAGAAATGTACAGTGTACACTAGGGTACACAGGCATAGACATGACGCGCTGATACTAGTTGGTATAGGTGTCACTCTCTGAGGCATGTGCACTCCTGAGGAGTCCCCCCTTGGGGGGAGAGTAGGGAGACAGCACCGGTCGTGAGAGCCTGAGGCACAGAGAGGGGAAGTCACGGGGTGGTCAGAGCCAGCGCTGCAGCAGTGGTCGGGCTGGCCCTGCACTTCTGTGGAAGTGCCAGCTGGAGAGGAGGGGAGGCAGGTGAGAACATGGACCAGCGGCTCTGGAAAGAAGTCAGACCTCCAAGAGAGGAATGAGTGAACTCTCACTTGGGTTTTGAGTTTTCAGGAAGGTCATATTCTACCTTTTTTTTTTTTCTCATATTCTACTTTTTAAAGGACAGCAGTTATAAAAAATGATGCCCAATGAATCACTTGTGCCCCAGTTGCAATCAAGGTTTAGATTCAAGAAAACTGCTAGCTAGAAACCAACTCAGATTAGGAGCTGCTGAGTTATAGAACGTACTTCACAGAATTGATATATGCTAAGGTATATCCATACACAGTCTTTAAAAAAATTAAATGTGCTGTAAAAATCACATTGGTTTTACAGAGCTAAATATGAATAGGAAACACACTCACAAACCTTGTACGACGACATCAGGTTTGACTGAAGTGGAAAATCTTCTGTTCAAGGGATCAATTTCACCAGCGGCAAGGAATCCCTAGGAAAATAGGAGCATTAACACCATGATATACTGATAAAAGTTCACCTTAAACCTAAGTTTGGAAATAAAATATCTGGAGGCTCAAGATTTTCAGTATTTTAGTCCTTTATATTTTTCCAAGGCAATTGCTTTTCTCTGAACATATTGTACACACTATAGCATTTAGAAGGCACTCTATCGTGTTTACAGCAGCCAGCTCTCCAGGGCTAGTCAAACACACCAACCTTGTGTGAGTGTGAAGAATAAGGGGAACTCGTGCTCCCTGATCCTCACCCTGCGCCAGGTACAGTGCTGAGCTCTGAACACGCACTGCCACACAGTCCTCCTAACAGGTAGGCACCACCATTCACACCACCTTACTGGGTGTCTTGGCCTGAGAAACCAATGCAGTGAGAAACTGGGAAACCAAGGCACTGAGTTCAGGATGAGGGGCAGAGTGAGGACTTGGCCCAGAGCTGATTGTCCTGAAACAAAAAAACTCCCCTCCCTGCTGGCACAGTACTCTCTGAATGTGGCTCTCCTCACATGATCTAGAATGACAGGTACCCTAAGACAGGGTACCAAGGTGTTCTGGGAGTCCTGAGGACAAGGTGGGCCTCATGCAGGGCCTACATGAGGGCCTTCACTCTGGGAGGAGGAAACAAAAGCAGAGGGATTTGTTCCCAATCTCACTGATACAGAAATCAGAGCTGGACCATATTAGAGATGATTAAACCCAACCTCTTCACTCTAAAGATGAGGAAACTAAAACAAACAAACAAAAAACTACATTTAAGCAAAAGTTGTACAACATTTAAAAAGTAAATAAATAAAGATGAAGAGAGTGAAGTTAAGAGACCTGTCCAAGGTTACAGAGGTGGTCAGAGGCAGGGTTGGCTTTCCAAAGGAGATATATGAATTTTTCCTACTCATAAAGAAAAAAGTGTTAGCTCTTCTCTAAATTTTTGGTAGAATTCAGCTGTGAAGCCATCTGGTCCTGGGCTTTTGTTTGCTGGAAGATTTCTGATTACAGTTTCGATTTCCTTGCTTGTGATGGGTCTGTTAAGATCTTCTATTTCTTTCTGGTTCAGTTTTGGAAAGTTATACTTTTTAAAGAATTTGTCCATTTCTTCCAAGTTGTCCATTTTATTGGCATATAGCTGCTGGTAGTAGTCTCTTATGATCCTTTGTATTTCAGTGTTGTCTGTCGTGATCTCTCCATTTTCATTTCTAATTTTGTTAATTTGGTTCTTCTCCCTTTGTTTCTTAATGAGTCTTGCTAATGGTTTGTCAATTTTTATTTTTTCAAAAAACCAGCTTTTAGCTTTGTTGATTTTTGCTATGGTCTCTTTAGTTTCTTTTGCATTTATTTCTGCCCTAATTTTTAAGATTTCTTTCCTTCTACTAACCCTGGGGTTCTTCATTTCTTCCTTCTCTAATTGCTTTAGGTGTAGAGTTAGGTTATTTATTTGACTTTTTTCTTGTTTCTCGAGGTGAGCCTGTAATGCTATGAACCTTCCCCTTAGCACTGCTTTTACAGTGTCCCATAGGTTTTGGGTTGTTGTGTATTCATTTCTATGCATATTTTGATTTCTTTTTTGACTTCCTCTATGATTTGTTGGTTATTCAGAAGTGTGTTATTTAGCCTCCATATGTTTAATTTTTAACAATTTTTTTCCTGTAATTGAGATCTAATCTTACTGCACTGTGGTCAGAAAAGATGACTGGAATGATTTCAATTTTTTTGAATTTACCAAGGCTAGATTTATGGCCAAGGATGTGATCTATTCTGGAGAAGGTTCCGTGTGCACTTGAGAAAAAGGTGAAGTTGATTGTTTTGGGGTGAAATGTCCTATAGATATCAATTAGGTCTAGCTGGTCCATTGTGTCATTTAAAGTTTGTGTTTCTCTTAATTTTCTGTTTAGTTGATCTATCCATAGTTGTGAGTGGGGTATTAAAGTCTCCCACTATTATTGTGTTACTATTAATTTCCTCTTTCATACTCGTTAGCATTTGCCTGACATATTGCGGTGCTCCTATGTTGGGTGCATATATATTTATAATTGTTATATCTTCTTCTTGGATTGATCCTTTGATCATTATGTAGTGTCCTTCTTTGTCTCTTTCCACAGCCTTTATTTTAAAGTCTATTTTACCTGATATGAGTATTGCGACTCCTGCTTTCTTTTGGTCTCTGTTTGCGTGAAATATTTTTTTCCAGCCCTTCACTTTTAGTCTGTATGTGTCTCTTGTTTTGAGGTGGGTCTCTTGTAGACAGCATATATAGGGGTCTTGTTTTTGTATCCATTCAGCCAGTCTTTGTCTTTTGGTTGGGGCATTCAACCCATTTACATTTAAGGTAATTATTGATAGGTATGGTCCCGTTGCCATTTACTTTGTTGTTTTGGGTTCGCGTTTATACCACCTTTCTGTGTTTCCTGTCTAGAGAAGATCCTTTAGCATTTGTTGAAGATCTGGTTTGGTGGTGCTGAATTCTCTCAACTTTTGCTTGTCTATAAAGCTTTTGAATTCCCCTTCATATCTGAATGAGATCCTTGCTGGGTACAGTAATCTAGGCTGTAGGGTATTCTCTTTCATTACTTGAAGTATGTCCTGCCATTCCCTTCTGGCCTGAAGGGTTTCTATTGATAGATCAGCTGTTATCCTTATGGGAATCCCTTTGTGTGTTATTTGTTTCTCCCTTGCTGCTTTTAATATTTGTTCTTTGTGTTTGATCTTCGTTAATTTAATTAATATGTGTCTTGGGGCATTTCGCCTTGGGTTTATCCTGTTTGGGACTCTCTGGGTTTCTTGGACTTGGGTGGCTATTTCCTTCCCCATTTTAGGGAAGTTTTCAGCTATTATCTCCTCGAATATTTTCTCATGGCCTTTCTTTTTGTCTTCTTCTTCTGGGACTCCTATGATTCAAATGACATCTATCTTACTCAAAGTCTTCCAGAAAATTGCAGAAGAAGGTAAACTTCCAAACTCATTCTATGAGGCCACCATCACCCTAATTCCAAAACCAGACAAGGATGCCACAAAAAAAGAAAACTACAGGCCAATATCACTGATGAACATAGATGCAAAAATCCTTAACAAAATTCTAGCAAACAGAATCCAACAACATATTAAAAAAATCATACATCATGACCAAGTGGGCTTTATCCCAGGAATGCAAGGATTCTTTAATATCCACATATCAATCAATGTAATACACCACATTAACAAATTGAAAGATAAAAACCATATGATTATCTCAATAGATGCAGAAAAAGCCTTTGACAAAATTCAACATCCTTTTATGATTAAAACTCTCCAGAAAGCAGGAATAGAAGGAACATACCTCAACATAATAAAAGCTATATATGACAAACTCACAGCAAGCATCACCATCAATGGTGAAAAATTGAAAGCATTTCCCCTGGAAAAAGACAAGGGTGCCCACTCTCACCACTACTATTCAAAATAGTTTTGGAAGTTTTGGCCACAGCAATCAGAGCAGAAAAAGAAGTAAAGGAATCCAGATAGGAGGAGAAGAAGTGAAACTCTTGCTGTTTGCAGATGACATGATCCTCTACATAGAAAACCCTAAAGACTCTTCCAGAAAATTACTAGAGCTAATCAACGAATATAGTAAAGTTGCAGGATATAAAATTAACACACAGAAATCCCTTGCATTCCTATACACTAACAATGAAAAAACAGAAAGAGAAATTAAGGAAACAATACCATTCACCATTGCAACAAAAAGAATAAAATACTTAGGAGTATATCTACCTAAAGAAACAAAAGACCTATATATACAAAACTATAAAACACTGATGAAAGAAATCAAAGAGGACACAAACAGATGGAGAAACATACCGTGTTCATGGATTGGAAGAATCAATATTGTGAAAATGGCTATACTACCCAAAGCAATCTATAGATTCAATGCAATCCCCATCAAGCTACCAACGGTATTTTTCACAGAACTAGAACAAATAATTTCACAATTTGTATGGAAATACAAAAAATCTCAAATAGCCAAAGTAATCTTGAGAAAGAAGAATGGAACTGTAGGAACCAACCTGCCTGACTTCAGACTCGACTACAAAGCCACAGTCATCAAGACAGTATGATACTGGCACAAAGACAGAAATATAAATCAATGGAACAGAATAGAAAGCCCAGAGATAAATCCACGAACCTATGGACACCTTATCTTCGACAAAAGGAGGCAAGGATATACAATGGGAAAAAGACAACCTCTTTAACAAGTGGTGCTGGGAAAACTGGTCAACCACTTGTAAAAGAATGAAACTAGAACACTTTCTAACACCATACACAAAAATAAGCTCAAAATGGATTAAAGATCTAAATGTAAGACCAGAAACTATAAAACTCCTAGAGGAGAACATAGGCAAAACACTCTCCGACATAAATCACAGCAGGATCCTCTATGACCCACCTCCCAGAATATTGGAAATAAAAGCAAAAATAAACAAATGGAACCTAATGAAACTTAAAAGTTTCTGCACAACAAAGGAAACTATAAGCAGCATGAAAAGACAGCCCTCAGATTGGGAGAAAAATAATAGCAAACGAAGCAACAGACAAAGGATTAATCTCAAAAATATACAAGCAACTCCTGCAGCTCAATTCCAGAAAAATAAATGACCCAATCAAAAAATGGGCCAAAGAATTAAACAGACATTTCTCCAAAGAAGACATACAGATGGCTAACAAACACATGAAAAGATGCTCAACATCACTCATTATCAGAGAAATGCAAATCAAAACCACAATGAGGTACCATTACACACCAGTCAGGATGGCTGCTATCCAAAAGTCTACAAGCAATAAATGCTGGAGAGGGTGTGGAGAAAAGGGAACCCTCTTACACTGTTGGTGGGAATGCAAACTAGTACAGCCGCTATGGAGAACAGTGTGGAGATTTCTTAAAAAACTGGAATTAGAACTGCCATATGACTCAGCAATCCCACTGCTGGGCATACACACCGAGGAAACCAAAGAGACACGTGCACCCCATTGTTCATCGCAGCACTGTTTATAATAGCCAGGACATGGAAGCAGACGAATGGATAAGGAAGCTGTGGTACATATACACCATGGAATATTACTCAGCCATTAAAAAGAATTCATTTGAATCAGTTCTAATGAGATGGATGAAACTGGAGCTCATTATACAGAGTGAAGTAAGCCAGAAAGATAAAGACCAATACAGTATACTAAGGCATATATATGGAATTTAGAAAGATGGTAATGATAACCCTATATGCAAAACAGAAAAACAGACACAGATGTACAGAACAGAATTTTGGACTCTGTGGGAGAAAGTGAGGGTGGGATGTTTCAAGAGAACAGCATCAAACATGTATATTATCTAGGGTGAAACAGACCACCAGCCCAGGTGGGATGCATGAGACAAGTGCTCGGGCCTGGTGCACTGGGAGGACCCAGAGGAATCGGGTGGAGAGGGAGGTGGGAGGGGGGATTGGGATGGGGAATACATGTAAATCCATGGCTGATTCATGTCAATGTATCACAAAAACCACTACAATATAAAAAAAAAATTAAAAAAAAAGTGTAAGACACAGTTTCTACCCCCAAGCACATGTCCATTACATTGCGGAGATGATCATATCCATGAAACTACTACTCCATCTTAGCACCTAAGGGCCACTTGCACTGTGACAGCTTTACCTTGGTCTTCTCTCACATACCAGGAACTCCAGTGACATCCAACCCACTGCTCCCCAGGCTTCCCCCACCCCCGCACTCCTCCCCAGGAGTCCAGACACCCAGCTGAGCAGGATTCTCCCAGGAATGAGGAGCCAAGTGATAAAAAGCACTCACACTTAGGACTGTCGCAAAAAGATTTGTATTTTAAAAACTAAGCCTGGGGGTAAAAAGACGTTTCACAAGAAGGAATGAGTCAGAGCCAGTAGGGGTATTATGGCCTGAGGGACCATCTAACACAAAATTCACTACAGAAAACCAGCCACTGCCCCTTCCTGTAGAGAGCACTGGAGAGTCAAGACCAAGTGCAGAAGCTTCCCAAACCCTGTGTCTCTCACACATGTGTGGACCAACCTCCTCCTGACTATCCACTCACCCACGTTCTAGCCACAGATGGGAAATGCTAGCGGGAATGGGTGTTGGGGAAGAGACAGGGAGTGCTTGGCTTGCAGGTGACCCTGAAATGGTTTACCGTAAGGGTGGACCCAAGTCCAGGCCTCCAGCCTCAGAGCCAACCCCAATCAGTTGACTTTACCGCCATGAAGATGCAAAGGATATTCACAGCCACACTGAACAGAGAGCACCTGTGCTCCTCCAGGGTCCCTTGAACTTCCAATCAGATGGTTTCCAGGCAGTGAAGCCCCCAAGTCCCTTACCTCTGCCAAGAGGGAGCTGAGGATATACAAGGACTGACCCCACAGATGGGGCACCTTCCCCAGGGGAACTCTATCCACTGTGTGAGGATTCTTATACTCTTCATCCACCTGGCAAAGAGAGGAAAACCCCAAGTCAGAATGTCAGAGGATAAAACAGCCAGTGGCACTGTACATGGGGAGCGCACAGAGGATTTAAAAGTGCCACTCATTTGATCCTCCAGACTAATTCTGTGCAAGAGCTGGGACAGGGAGGCCAGGAAAACTGAGGCCCTGTGGGGGGCCATGTGGCTAAAAGCAGCAGAGGTGGGACTCCAGCCCAGGCCTGGTTCCAGCAATGCTCTGCGCACAAGCACACTGATGGCAAAAGACAGAGAGACTCTGGAAGTCAGGCCTGCCTTCTTTAAGCACAGCTCTGGATGACAAGAAATTTCAGATCTCATGCTTATGTTTGGCTGTATTATGGGCACAATAATCTAAAACATCGGCCAACAGCCATGGCAGTGTAGTTCTGGACGCTATGTCAGCTTTCTATCTTGCTCTCCTCAGGTGTTCAGAAACTCTGTGTGCCTATGCAAGAAAATTACCAGAAGGTGGCGCTATTTATTGAGGAAAAACAATTATACTATTCAGTTCAGTCAATTGTGTCCAACTCTTTGCAACCCCATGGACTGCAGTACGCCAGGCTTCCCTGTCCATCACCAACTCCGAGAGCTTGCTCAAACTCATGTCCATCGAGTTGTGATGCCATCCAACCATCTCATCCTCTGTCGTCCCCTCCTCTACCTGCCTTCAATCTTTCCCAGCATCAGGGTCTTATTAGATCACTCATTTTCCATCAGGGACTCAAAATGTTGAATCCATTGAGGGCTTTTGACTCATTAAAACAAGCTACAGTTCTCGCTGACGGGCAGTGCTGGCTACATGTTGTAAAAGTCAGTCTGCAAACTTCTCTGTTGTCAAGTCCATGCTAACCTTTGGGTTTTTGATCATTACAATGTTCGTTGGTTGGGAGTTGGAGAATTTCCTTCTCCAGAAAACATAAACCAGTTGAAGGAAATAGAAAACACATCTTCCTCCAAAGGAAAAACTCACATCATTAGGCAAGTTATTCTCTGCTTGTGGATTAATAACATCAGTGATGTTAATATGAAACTGAAAGGGAAAGTTACTCAGTTGTCTCCAACTCTTTGCAACCCCATGGACTACACAGTCCATGCAATTTTCCAGGCCAGAATACTGGAGGGAGTAGCCTTTCCCTTCTCCAGGGGATCTTCCCAATCTAGGAATGGACAATGGAACCAGGGTATCCTGCACTGCAGGCGGATTCTTTACCATTGGAGCCACAAGGGAAGCCCAAGAATACTGGAGTGGGTAGCTTTTCCCTTCTCCAGGGGATCTTCCCAACCCAGGGATTAAACCCAGGTCTCCCACATTGCAGGCGGATTCTTTACCAGTTGAGCCACCAGGGAAGCCCAAGAACACTGGAGTGGGTAGCCTATCCCTTTTCCAGTGGATTTTCCCAACGCAGGAATTGAACTGGGGTTTCCTGTATTGCAGGCAGATTCTTTACCAACTGAGCTATCAGGGAAGCCCATGTGAATATATTCGGTAAATTTTTTAAAATTTGCTGTAGGAAACTAAGACAAACTTAAGCTTGTCAACTGAACAAAATTAAATGTTACGAGTTATCAAATAGGATAAAAATTGGAGGGAGATTCTCCAAAACATTGCAGTGTAAGATTAGAGAGAAATATTTTCTTTCTATAGAATGTTGAATGTTCTGCAGTTTGCAGGATTACTTTTACAGTAAGATGGTAAGTTAAAACTTTTTGAAATGTAAGTAGTGTTAAGAAAGACTGCGCAGATCTGGAATGGGAACAGGTCGATGCAAAGAACAGAAAACAGCTCAGTTCTGCCCTTCTTCCACCCTCAGTTAGCTCCTGCCTCCCCGTGTCTCCCTCTCTCCACCTCAGTCCTTCCAATCAGCTTGCAGGTCCTCTAATGCATCAAGCCTTTGTCGCCAGCACGGCACTCCGGTATCTACCTTCAGACTGTATACTTGCTCCTCCCACCTCCCTAGCTTGCAAGCTGGCAGAGGGAGAGCTGGCATCGTGACCCCTCTGTGCCCCAGTACGTAGCGTGCTTCCCGACCCAGGGCAGCTGCTCCAAGCACGTCTGCTGTGCACGCTTGCCTGGGTCTCAAGCTGTCCAATGGAGGACCTGTTGGTCGGTGATGCCTTGCAGATGTATGTCCGGCTGTGGAAATGAGCGATGCTGGAACCCAGGCCGGATGCTGCATTGGCCCAGGGCTGTGGCTGCTCCAAGAATGAGGCCCTTTTTCTAATCTGCACAAAGGTGCCATAGGGGTCTGGGTGGCCCTGTCTGTAGCAGTCTCTCCATATTACTGATGGGATGGGTGAACCTTCCCAGCTGTCATCTAGAAGCAACCAATACAAACTGTGCTCAAAAGAATATTCAAAATCAGTGCCTAGCTGATATGTAAATACACTGGATTAAAGGAGGACGCTGAAATGACAAGTACAAGCATGGAGGTCAAATGAGAAAAAGTTGCAGAGTAACCCTTTACAACCTGTAGCCAGAACTGTTAATATTCACCAGAAAGAAAAGCATATAACACCTAGCATTTACTACAGTCAGGAAATGTGCCTTTTAGTGGAACATGGATAGATGGTTATTCTCTACCATAAAACAGGTAAAATACCCTTGAAGCTATTCAGTTTCCCTTGCTCTGCTTCCAGGTTCCAAATTACCTCCCATGACTAATTTAGTCTTGTCAAGTACCTCAGTACCGGAAAAGGGGCAACCTGAACACACAATTGCTAGGAAGTAACTACCCAGCCCCCACCATCAGCTGCACCCAGACCCCCAACAACACATCCACATCACACATAGTCAAATGAATACATTTGCAGGAAACCCAGGCCTTGAACACTCAGAAAGAAAACAGCCCCTGCATGCTCCATGGTTTGATCTGTACAATGATGGACTCTCCATCCCCCCGAAAATGGACCACACATTGGGAAGCAGGGTGCGGTTGTCAGGAGGCCCTGAATCGGGGTCTAATTCCAAGCAGAGCCCAGTGCTGTCTGAGCTCTGACAGATTCCACAGCCTCTTTGAACTGAGGCAGATAATTTCCAAGGCCTTTACTAGTCTCCTGACCATGTGCTTGTGGGCCTGATTCAACCACAAACTCCTCGACCCAAGCTGCAATGTGACCGCAGGGTTACGCTCCAGTGCAGGCCCTGTCAGCTGGGGGAGGAATCTTGCTCTCTGAAGTCTCTTCTGCCCTGAAATGTCTTAATGAAGCTTTAAAGCAACAGGAACATTCAAAAGAGAATAAGCCTTGAAATGAGGATTCTTCTCTGCTTAACATGAGATATGTAGAGGGAAATCTTCCTATTAAGATATATTGATCCATCATGACCCAATTTAGGAAAGTGAATAGAACTAAACTACCTTTGGGCATCTTCCTGGAACTGGCCAGTTTCTTTCTTCCTGATATAGAATGGCTTCTAAGTGATCACTCAAGCTCTAGCATAGGAACTGTGTGACTGAAAGGAAGATTCTGAACTACCCTGTACAGGCAGACCTCTGTTCCAAACCACTGCAATAAAATGAATATAAATGGAGTCACACGAAATTTTTGGTTACCCACTGCATAAAAAATTATGTTCACACTATACCACCATATACCAAGGTCTGTCCTGGTGGCTCAGATGGTAAAGAATCCACCTGCAATGCAGAAGACCTGGGTTTAGATCCCTGTGTTGGGAAAATCCCCTGAAGAAGGGAATGGCAACTCATTTCAGTATTCTTGCCTGGAGAATTCCATGGACTGAGGAGCCTGGCAGGCTATAGTCCATGGGGTCACAAAGAGTCGGACATGACTGAGCGACTTAACACTTTCACATACTGTAATCTATTAAGTGTACAACAGCATTATGTCTAAAAGAAATGTACCTATCTTAATTTAAACATACTTTATTGCTAAAAAATACTAACCATCACCTGAACCTTCATCAAGTTCACGAGTAGTAACATTAAAGATCACTGATCACACATCACCATAACAAATATAATAATGAAAAAGTTTGAAACATGGGAATTACCAAAATGTGACAGAGACATGAAATGAACAAATACTATTGGAAAAAACTCAATGAAGGCTTGCCACAAACCTTCAATTTGTAAAAGTCAAAAAAAAAAAAAAAAAAAAAAAAGCAAAGTTACCTGCAAAGTGGCAGTAAAGCAAGGTATGCCTGTACATCTCTCCCTCTCTCCCAGGGAGATTCTGTCTGGTTTCTTTTTCCACGGAAATGTGTAATAATATGGTGCCCAACAGTGTTCTGTGATTTTAGGGCCTGCTTGGTCTTGAGCTTGAAAGAGGGACAGGTACCCTCTGAAGGTCCTCAACTAACACCTCCCTTGGGCAACCTCCAGGTCAAGCATGGCTCCAAATCCGTAACTTCTGTGATAAACAGCAATGCTACCCAAGACTCAAGAAACCACTTCTGGAGAAAAAGTGTTAGGTCTGAAAGAGGAATGAAAAATACCAAATGGCCAAGCCCAACTCACTTCCTTCTAGATAATCAAGTACATGGTTACCTTGTCAGGCGGGATGGCATAGAGTTCGGGCAACAAGTGGACCCCGTTCTCGCCTCTGATCAGTATCCCCTCCAGGGCTTCACGGTATTCTTGGACCTAGAAAACAGCACCATGACCCATGGGGTGAAACAACAGCACAAGACAGGAAAACAGCTCTCTGGGCAACAAACAGATTAGAAGTAGCACACAGGGCTAAGAAATGCACAAACACCTGCAGCTCACAGAGTGCAAGAGGAGTCTGGACTGTTGCTGATATCAAATGTTAGGAGGAGTGAAAAGCAACTGGTCTTCTATGTGTTGTTTTTCAATCATGATTTAAATAGTCCACTCTTAACTTCTCACAGAGTTAAATTTTGTTTCATCAGCTAGACTATAAGGTTTTTGGAGTGGAGGCCAGATCTTAAGCAGTGTATCCTATTTCCACCTGTTGGTAGTTTTCTACTGAAAAAGTGCTCAAACTTGCTCAAGAAATGCTTGCTGAATGAATCAGATGTGAAGAAAAGGAAGTGTGTGTACTATGATCCATGTACCCCAATACTTAGGATGTACCACTCAGTAAAAGCTGTTGATGTAAATGTTTCTATTAAATTTAAAAAGCAGTGATAACCTATGCATTAAAAGGGAAATGGCAAGGAAAAAACCCTTAACCAGCCACCTAGCTATTTAACACATTTCATCTTTGGAGAGTTAATCAAATGCTTTTCAGATCTCATGTTCTTTTCTTCTGAAATTTATGGACAGCAAAGCATGATGGAGTGCATCACTTTAAAAATGAGTGGAAGGGACAGCATGCGGGCTAAGAATAATAAATCCTGTGAGACCTACAAAATAAGGTACTAAGCACAGGATTTTCTGTCTCCTTAGCCTTTCGTTTCTGGTAACTGTCAAACTTGTTTGTAATTGAAATTCCAACTCAATCTTTTTGAGATCTGTCAGTCCTGGGGTAAAAAGACAGAAAACATAAGACCTAAGATAATCACTAAAGCGTAAGAATAAAAGTCAACAAAGAGGGAATATTAGTACTTCAAGCTTGAGGCCACTTCTGTAACACTTCAGCATTCAACAGAGGCAGCTCTCAAAAACTAAAATGAATCTTAGATTGTGTATCCTACACCAGAACATGTGACTGAGTAGATTAAAACCCAGCAAGATGTTTGAGCTCCTCAGTCACATAAACTTCATGAGAACAGCTCTTTTCTGCTCACCAAAGTATGCATGGCCGCAAATGCCAAACAGAGTTTTACTTAGCAATGAAAAGAACGAATCTGAGTCAGCTGTAGTGAAGTAGGTGAACCTAGAGCCTCTTATACAGAGTGAAGTCAGAAAGAGAATAAATATTGTATATTAATGCATATACAATGGAATCCAGAAAAATTGTACTGATGTACCAATTTACAGGAGAGAAATGGATATGCAGACATAGAGAATGGACTTGTGGACACAGTAGAGCAAGAAGTGAGTAAGACAAATTGAGAGAGTAGCACTGACATATACACACTATCATGTGTAAAATACATTAGTAGTGGAAAGGGGCTATATAACACAGGAAGCCCAGCCTGGTGCTCTGTGATGACCTAGAGGGGTGGGATGGGAGAGGAGAAAGAGGCTCAAGAGGGAGAGGATATATATATAAATATATATTATGGCTGATTTGCATTGTTGTACAGGAGAAACCAACACAACACTGTAAAGCAATTATCCTCCAATTAAAAAAAAACAAGGTCCTACTGTATAGTACAGGGAACTTTATCAATATCCTGTGATAAACCACAATGGAAAAGAATATGAGAAAGAGTGTATATATATGTGCAACTGAGTCACTTTGCTGTACAGCAGTAATTAACACAAGATTGTAACTTGACTATACTTCAATAAAAAATAAAAGAAATCTGTCTTGAACAAATGAACACTGTATTAATAAATATTCATTTAGCACTTAGTATATACTAGGAATGGGGCATATGCCAGAGAACCAGATGGAGACCAACTCTAGCAGGGTCCTTTGACAGTTAAGTGGGAAATACACTGATAGGTGCTAGGCTGTTATAAGAGCTGTGGGGCATATATAAAAGCTTTTAGGCCTTCTGAAAGAAGAGACACTTAAAACGAATCAAATGAAGGGGGAGGGGAAGCTGAGGGTGGAAAGCATCAGTTCAGTTGCTCTGTCGTGTTCGACTTTGTGACCCCAGGAACCGCAGCACGCCAGGCCTCCGTGTCCATCACCATCTCCCAAAGTTCACTCAAACTCAAGTCCATTGAGTCGGTGATGCCATCCTACCATCTCATCCTCTGTCGTCCCCTTCTCCTCTTGCCTTCAGTCTTTCCCAGTATCAGGGTCTTTTCAAATGAATCAGTTCTTCACTTCAGGTGGCCAAAGTATTGGAGTTTCAGCTTCAGCATCAATCTTTCCAATGAATATTCAGGACAGTTGCTGGGCATTTGAGAAGATGGGAGAGACAACCTAGCCTGCCCAAAGGCCTGAACAAGTTTCCATCTGCTTGGATCACAGAACTCAAGAAAGGAAATAACTAGAAATTGGGCTACAGTGGTGAAAACAAGGACCAGATCTTCTGGGACCCTACAAAACATGTGAAGAGCCTGTACCTCATCAAAAAACAATCAGGAAGCTATTCAAAGCTTTTACAACAAGCAGTAGCATCATCTTTTTCTTAATAAGATCACTCTGGTGATGGTGTGGAGAAATAGCAGGAAGCGAGGCTGTGGGCTGGGACACCTGTTAGGAGGCTGATACATTAAATAAGATATTAGCTAAGAGAGGGCTTCCCAGGTTGGCTCAGTGGTAAAGAATCAGCCTGCCAATGCAGGAGATGCAAGATTGATCCCTGGGTCAGGGGGATCCCCTGGAGGAGGACATAGAAACCCACTTCAGCATTCTTGCCTGGAGAATCCCATGGACAGAGGAACCTGGTGGGCTACAGTTCATGGGCTTGCAAAGAGCTGGATACGACTTAAGCACTGAGCACTACCACACTAGGTAAGAGTTGCCTTAAAAGATGGTAAAACCACAGCTGGTCAGAAAAGAGCAGCAGCAACAACAAAACTCGTCTGTGAAAGACTGGCACCCCCCACCCTGGAGAACCCCACCTCCTAGTTCTCGAGCCTTTATATAGTGTCCCTACCCTTGAATGACTTAAAATAAAAAGCCCTCAGATGTAGATACTGGGTTAAGCTAATCAATAGAGAATTTCCTGTCACCTATTTTTTCCTACACCAAGTTGAAATTTGGTCCTCTCCTCGTGTCCTCAGATTAAAGAGAAAAAACAAAAGACCCTAGAATCTACCCCTGCCAAAGTTCTACATGGTCAGGTAATTATAGAAACCATACTTATTTCTCCCAGCCTGTGGCCCTTCCACATTTAATATCTAAGTGTTTCGGCCAAACAGATAATGATTGAGACACTCCAGTATGGAAAAAGGTAAGACACTTGATTCCTGGTTTATCCTAAATAAAACTGCTAAAAAAGAATAAAAATTTTAACAATGTCTGTCATTCTACATGCCCCCTCAGGCTACATCTTTGTCTGTAGTTTACCAATCTTGAGCCTGTGAATGCCTTGACAGCTGGTCCAAAGGTAGTAACTGTTTGCTCAGATCAAAATGTTAGCCTGAAACCAGGATCAAGAGAATATTTTCAAATGAGTGCTAAGCGGTTTCATTCCTCAAGCCCTAGTTGTGTTTACACCCCTTATGGGCAGGAAGTATCCAGAGGGGTCGTTGCCCTCCTTCTCTCAACTTGGAAAAATGATCAAAACAGGGAGGACTGAAACCAAGGATGATCATTAGTCAAATCTATTTTTACCTTTAACAGGCCTTCACTAATCAAGGTGCTTTTAAGACTCACATGTCCTCCAAGCAGCGCATAGCCTAAACAATGTTTGCTCGAGTTGTTTTCCCAGAACTTGGAGTCAACTATGTCTCATTCCAACTGAGCTGGTTAAGACTGGTTAGGACCACCCACCCTCCAACAGGGCATGGGCGAGTGTCTGGTGACTTTGGGGCATCAGGGGGCTGGAAACTGCACCCTCAGATCATGCTAAGCACCTCCATTTTGGAATGTGCAGAGACCTGTGGCCCAGTTACAGTTGGGCAGAATGAAAATTACCACTCCTTTTTCCAGTCACCTCTCCCCAACTTCAGGCCACCGTGCGGCTTTATTCTTTATCCCATAAATACCCTGAGCCTTAGTCTTCACACAGGCAGACCTGAAACTTGTTCTCCTTGCATGATGGCCTTGTGAATAAACCCTCTCTTTGCTGCAAACCTCGGCATCTCAGCGTTTTGACTTGCTGTGCTCTGGCAAAACAAACCTGGTTTGGCAACACTAGCCCTGAAAAAATCGAATGCAACAGAAGTGACACTTTGCCAGTTTTGGGCCTAAAGCCTTAAGAAAGCTTGGCAGCTTCTGCTTTTGCATTCTGGGAAAAGATGACCACCATGTAAAAAGCTTTACTGTCCAGAGACTGCAATGATGTGAGAAGCCCAAGTAGAGAATGAAGACCCAGGCCAACAGTCCACCTGAGCTCCGGGCCAACAGGCAGTGTCAAGCTGCAACCACGTGAGGGAGACTGGTTCCTGCAGCCCTGCTGATCCCAGTTGACACCAGAAGCAGCAGAGAAGCGCCCTGCTGAGCGCTACCCAAATTACACAGCACTGAGCAAACACAATAGCTGTTTTAATTCACAAAGCTTTAAGAAAGGTTTTTAAGCAGCAACAGGTAACTGACACAGTGCCCCTGAATTTTTGCATAACCCTATGTTCGAATAACCATCAGCACACCATTGCCATGAAAATGCTGATTACCAACACAACGCCCAGTATTTTCTCACCTGAACGGCATCACCACTGAAGACTCCATCTATTATGAAATAAGTCCAGAACACAGGCCATTCACATTCAATGTTTTCGAAGAGCTTGAGTTCAGCAGGGTCATAATGCAATCGGTTTGGGTCCTAGAACCAAACAGGTAAATGTTCTAAAAGGTAGTGTCAGATTACATACATAATACCACTGTGCCTCACTGGGTGTCCCTTGCTTTCTGACTCAGGGCAGCTTTGAGGCTGGTATGATTAGGATTCTGCTAAAATGGGGAGATGATATTTTTGGCAGTTATCCATGGTAAAATTTCAGAAAAGTAAATCAAATATATACAACACTACTTGGTAGTTTGTTAGATTAAGCTTTCTCTATCTCTATAACAAATAAGGAGGAATTTGACTCTCACAGTACTGAGCAGACTGTTTTATTGACATCGTTTTATCAGTCACTATGACAAAGGAACTCAAGGAGGCCACAGGTGGCCTTTTAAAAACCATGTGAGTGAGAGAACTGTTTGTCCATGTCAGCAAGCTGGTTTTAAATCACCAGCTTGCTGTTCTCCTAATGATCTTACTATTCTATTGCCTAACTCCAGCTTGCTGACTCCAAAATTAAGACTGCTCTTTCCAATATCCCAATGTGTAAGTTTTGTAATTAACAGAGGGAGAACGCCACAGTGGCAACTTAGATATCAAACACTTAAGGAATCAGAAGAAATAATCTTTAAATACAACCTCTCTTGGGGTTTTATAACCATCTCGAAGGAAGCGACAGCATCCATAACGCCCCTAAGAAGACAAAAAGCAGCATTTGATGAAGAAGAATTTCTTTATCTCTTTGATTCAAGTCATCCCTTTTAGTTACAACAAAGTGCTCACTGCTATCAGTACAAAAACTCATCTTTAAGTAATAAGCAAACCAAAATAAGGTTTGATCAGTACTTAGAAGGGAATGCCAAAACTTTCCATTAGAGTGGCAGTCAGGGCTGAGAGATTATTTACTCCATGGTTCACAGAATGACCATCCTTTCATTCTGATTTGCTGTACTGTGCAAAGATGCAAAGGGACCCTCGCTGCTTGGAGAAGCCACTCATGGTGATATGAGGACTGATTGGACTACTTCTACTTGAAAGACTGGAAGGCCACAAGGTGACTTCAGACTTCAGTAGTTAGGCTCTGGATGCAAAGAAGCCTGAATTCTGCAAGAAGTGGAGGAGGGAGGCGGTAGGGCTTCCTGTGGCTTAAGGCCATGGCTGCTGGGTTTCCTGCTGCAGGCTTCAGTGTTCCTCTCCAACTTCTCAGGTGCCAAAAAAGGGCAGTGGCAGTGCTATCTGAATCTGCCTCCCTTATCCCTGGATCGTAGTTTTGGGTGTCCATTCTCCAGTTTCTGAAGTGTTTGGGGCTGTTCTAGCACTGGCCATGGAGGCAAGTGCACTCCCAATGGCCAGTCCCATAGTGTTTGGAGCATCCTGGGAGGCCCAGTCTAGAACGTGCTCCCCTTGAAACGCTTCATTCTCTACATGAACTCTCTGCCTACTTCTACAAACTAAACAGGTTCTGTTTTCTCCACTGGCTCCTAACTGAGGCAGTGCCTTCTGGGGATATGGTTGGAAACCCCATTACCCCTTGGTTTCCAGAGGCTAAAAGTATTTTTCACCAAATCTAAGTGGGATCATCAACATGCAGATTTCGGTTTAGGAAACTAACATTTTTTTATCATTACACTGATAACTTCAGTTGGCTAGACTATTGTATAACCTTCTCAGTTTGGTGTAATGTGTTATTATAGTTCCTGCATCTCACCTCAGAGCAGAGATTTTAAGATTTTTTTTTTAATGTGGACCATTTTTAAAGTCTTTACTGAATTTGTTACAATATTGCTTCTGTTTTCTCTTTTGGTTTATTGACTGTGAGGCATGTGGGATTTTAGTTTCCTAACCAGAGAGGAACACTGCACCCCCTGCATTGGAAAGCGAGGTCTTAACCCTGGACCACCAGGGACATCCCTGGGATTTTTAATCTCAGTTTAACTTTGGGATCTTCAAGTCCCCAGAATTATGTGTCAAGTTTGAGGATATTGGGACATATGCATTTTTTTCTGGCAGGGACTGTAGCTTCATGAGATTCTTAAGGGAGTCTGTCTAGGATCTCTAAAGGGTTCAGAAGCTCTGTCTTAGAAGCATAGGAGTGATATGAATTGAGGTTTAAAAGTGCCAGCTGGAACTGAAACTCTGCTGCGCAAGAAAAGAACCAGGGCATTGATGGCTCAGAGACTTAATTTTCTCCCCTCCATTTTCAGCCTTGGGTACCTCCATCTGTCAGTCCCACTCTGATACCGAGAGATCGACCGCAGGGACAGCCCAGGCCTGAGTGAGCTGCTCCATGTCACTCTCTGAAAGGGGCACTTAACACAGGGCAGAAGGGTACCAGTGTGAGCAATGCTTACCTGCAGCTTGGAAATAATTTCATTTTTGGTCACATTAACCAGGTTCACATCTTCCACTGCAAAGGCCGGGAAAGAAATAATGGAAAGAAGCCCAGCATCAATCTCTTTTGACGTCGAGGCTCTTGGCAGCATGGAGAATAGAATAGACTGAACGAAAAACAAACAGGTGTTAAGCCTGGAAGCACTAACAGTTACATACAGCATCTAGTGACTATGACTTGACCCCAAGGGAACATATGAATGAGTTTTTGCCTACCAACATGACCCCTGCTGGGTGACCGCACCTACCAAGCCCATGTGTCCTGTTCCTCACAGGAGAAAAGAGGGTCCTAGTGCTATGCCTAGAGCCCATGCTGAGAACTGTCTCCCTTCCTTCTGTACCTTCTGTTGATACTGCTGGGCCGTTAGGGCATGCAGGGGAGGAACTAAGGACTACCTCATCAGGTTAGCGTGTCCTGACTGCAAAGACAAAGAAGAACACACATACAAGACTAGCACAGAGAAATGCCTGGCTTCTGCGGAGGTGACCAACTGGACTGGGTGACTCAGAAACCACTTAAAGGAGTCAAATCCAGAAGACCACACCAACAGGCAAAACACTTTAGTCCAAACAGAATTAATTTAGTCCTAGAAAGAATGGCTTACTTAGTGGCACTATAATATGGCCTCAATTATAAGGTGGTTGGATTAGGCACTGTAAACTAAAGGAAGGTGAAATTATAAGGAACAGTTTGGGAAGGAAAGGGAGCTAACCCTACAATCTAACATGTACAGACATGGGACTAGATTCCTGCAAGCACAAGCTTATTAACTCTTCCATGTGAAGAAGGAATTCAAGAACTATGTCCAAATCACACATGAGGACTCGGAGACGCAGAGACTCATGCTGACGGGCATGCAGCTAGTCTGCAACAGAGTTAGGATTCTAACGCAGGCCCAGCTAGCTAGAGAGCTCATGCCATCTCCACTGGGGACTACACATCTATTAAGAAGCATACCGGCTTAACTTTATTAAACCACACCCCAAGAAACAGCAGATTTCCCACTAAGGACTATTTTAATGGGGGGGGAATGGAATGACCTAGAAGCAGGCTAAATATGGGGGGAACCCTTCAGCTACAGAACAAAGCTTAATTTTTCTCTAGCCAACTGACCCCCAAGCCCAGTTCTTTAACTAGTCACTCTCCCTAGGCTCTCTCTGCCTGAAACAAACACTACCACTGGAAGCTCTCTGCATACAAGTTTTTATGTCTCTCACTCACACAGCCTTAGCACAGTGCCTGTATACAGTGAGCTCCCAGTAAATAAGAGTTTGCTGATTTGCCAGCAACTGGTGACCTATTGTCTGATAAATGGAGCCACCTAATCTGCCCCAAATCACCCCTTTCTCCAACCTGTGTTTCATGGAGGTTTTACTGATTTGCCTTTTCTCCCATATCATCTCTCCTCCACCATTCATTTTGCCACTACCCTCTAACAAGACTCCACTACCCGTCCAAGTGAACTACTGCTTGTCAGTCATCAAATTTGGGGACCTCATGAAATAAACCTACAGAGAAAACCATCTACATGCTCAAAAAAAAAACCAAAAACGTAAAACTGACTTCACCTCCAACAGAACACAGGTGTCTTGACTGCTGACTCCATACAAACACCACTGCTCTATCTTATGTTTGCACAATCCTTTCTGGCTCACAAAGTACTCTGACCAATTAAGTTGATTAACTCTGATTCTCATGACCACCTTGTGCAGCAGTGGGGGTAAGTCCTATTATGCCCACTTTATGGATGAAGGAACTGAAGCACAAAGAAGCCAAGAGCCACCAAGCTAGGAAGCTGGGAATCTGAACTGGAGCCCCAGTCCTCTATGCCATGAGTCTCCGTCTTTACTCTCTGAATGTGAGAACCTTGAGCCATCACCTGGCAGTGTTCCACCTCATCCGGCAGGACATGGATCACAGACTTGCGACCTCCATGGGCTCCAAAAAGGTCCAGTTCATCAATTGCTTCAAGGGCTGCCTACAAGCACAAGCATGAATTACTGAGTATGGGTAGTACACATACACTCCCATATCTCATACTTCTTTTTCATTAAGCAATCGAGCATATATGTTTTCCCAAAGGTGATGAAATTTGTCTTTAAAATCCAGCTTAAGTATCCTATACTTGTGTTCTATCCTTATTTTCAGAGCTTTCCTGTGTTTTGCCTCATTGCAGGAATAAGATAGAGAAAACAGAAAATCATTTCCCAAAATGGAATTTGTATTCTACCAAAAACCAAATATTAACAACATAGCATCATGCGTGTAAGGGGTGGGGGCTAAATTCACAATTGGTTTTTCTTTCACCTATTTCAGCGGTTAACTTCTAACATTAGCATATTTGGCACTTAAGAAAGTAAACTTTTTTAGTATTAAGTATGTTTTCCATCGGTTGACCTTAACAGAGAATATTGTCGCTTTAAAAATTATAGTTCTGGAGTCTGTACTCTGTAAAATTCTGCTTCAGCCTTGAGGAAGAGGGGATGGAGGAGCCATGCTAAATATCTAAGGCAACAGATGTCAACTGGTGGCCAGCTGGCTGAAATTGCCCCATGGTCATGTTTGGTTTGGCCTGAGGAAGTTTTTACAATAATATTAAATTAGAACACCTTTACAAAGTCTGCAGTATCCTCAACACATGCCACTCCCACCCCATTATTTTTCTATCTGGCTGGCTTCACTTGTTTATAATATGTGCCTGACCTGACCCTGTAGACTTTTAACTTGTGAGCCCTGCCCTACAAAATGTTCATATTCTTCAGCCCTCTTTATGACCCAGGAAACAAGACTGGACATCATATATCCAGTTTTTTAGATAACAGAAAGAGCTTAGAGGCATGGGTGGTGATACTGGATAATAAGGAGGGAATGCACTGATTTTCAGGCATAGGCAGATTTAGGTGTAGGAAACCTCCATTCTTTACCTATAATTTCAGTTGGTTGAGGTACATGTACCACTTGAATTTCATACTTGCTGTTGACTTTTGAAAAATAAGCTAACCAGATGAAATCCAAACCCCTGAGGATAAGAACTAAACCAAAACCATTAAAGAGGCATAGAAGGAAGGACTAACAGGACCAGACTGTCACCTTGGCCATCCCTACGGAGCTTGCATTCAATTCTGGAATACCCTGATTAGTCTTATCTCCACGTTCCCACATTCCATAATCCTGTTGGAGAAAAAGGGGAAAAGAGGTATTAATAGGTGACAAGTACTATGGAAAAATGAGTCCTTTACGTCGTTGCAGGCATCATGAAATGTAACTATCTCTTCTCAAAGGGTACCAAATTCATGCCTTTACACACAAAAGCTGTATTCTTTCTTGATTTCAGTTCATTTGACCTCTGGTTAGAGTTCTGGAAATAAATACTCGAATAGAACAAAAATGCATGCGAATACACTCAGTTTTCTTATATCTAAAAGTTATTCATTTGTAAGAAACTCATGATGTGTAGATAACAAAATATTTTATCTTAAAAGGCTGACGTTTATTCAGCTAATACATCTAAACTTGTATTAAATTGTAAGATGGAATAAAGAAGAAATGGGTTATAACTGGGTGAAATCAACCAAACCATTTAAAATAATTTAATAGATTACCTTTTGAGGAAAAAATGCTCAGCAGTAATGGGTGCAAAGTCAAAACTGAGGCTCAGAACACTAAACTTGCCTGGTATTTTGAAATGAATTAATATGAATTGGCTTAGGACAGCCCATCCACCTAGAGGACTTGATACATACATACTTAACTTTTATAGCTCATGTTTTCACTGAAGAAACCCAGGCACTGGATACCGTTTTGAAATAATGCTGTATACACTATTGAAGGATTACAACCCAAGACGAACAGGACCAATGCCAACATTCTGGCACTTATTATTATTAGAAAAAGATAAACATTTTCAGAATGAGACATTTTAGACTCAGACACACTAGAGTGACTTTAGACTCTTCCCTGCTGTGCAGGCCTCGTGACTGACTCCAGGACCCCTTCCTTCAGTCCTCTGCACAGCGGGGCCTTTCCACGCCAACTCGTCTTCATTCCAACCCTGGAGCCGAGTGCCTGATTCATCCTTAAAAACTGCTTTGATCAGCTTGCTCTCCAGCATGAGACTCTAACCTGACGGCCTGTTTATTCCCTAGTGGATCGTGTTCAAATCCCTCTCTCTGATGGCCTTACCTCTATGATCCAGCCCCACACTTTCTGCCTGTCCACAAGCTGACTTTACTTCCTACTATTCTGGAGCACTCAGCTGTCACCCTAAGAATACACCTTTACTCCACCCCCTCTTTCCCCAACCACCCCTCCCCTTCCCCCACACTCACAGCCATTCCTGATACTCTCGCACCCCTTTCCCTCCTCCTGCTTATCTGAGCCCTACTCATCTACCAACATCCAACTCAAGTTCTACCCTTTCTATAAAGCCTTCCCTAGTTTCTCCAGACCAGGCTTTGTCAACCTCGGCGGTGCTGACATTTGCAGCCTGCTCCTTCTCTGTTGTAGGGGGGCTGTCCTGTGCACTGTAGGGTGTTCAGCAGCATCCCTGGCCTCCACCCACTAGACGCCAATAGTACCCGCTCTCCTGTTGTCAACAGCGAAAATGCCTCCAGACATTGCTTGGTTTCCCTGGCAGAGCCAAAGACTGCTCCTGGTGGAAGATTATTGCTTCAGACCTGGGGTCAACAAGCACTTGACCTGGTACTGAATCTGGTCTGCCACACCTGTGATCCAGAAATAAGGTCTATTTGGGACACAGCTGCACTCACGAGGTCACAGGATGTCTGCAGCTGTTTGTGTGGTATCAGTACAATGGCAGAGTTAAACAGCAGCAAGAGAGACCACGGAGACTGGAAGAGCTGAGAAGATTTACTCTGACCCTTTCCAGAAAAAGTTTGCTGATCCTTGCTTTGACATTGGTGGCTCTTTATTAAAAACAAAAAGCAAACTCTAGCCTTTCATTACTGCTCTTCTGGCCAGCTTTGCAGTTTAGCTGTTCTCTACAAGTGTGTGAGGCTCAGCTCTCGGTAGCAGACAGCAGCCCGGAGGAACTGCATGTGTAGGTATTTCCACCCACACACACCTAGCCCAGGGCACCTGTCTGGGCCCAGCCTCTCTCCCTGTGCACTGCCTGGGGCACTGATGCTCGTGGTGTTGCCCTTCACCCTGATTCAGGGTCCCAGTGCACATGCCACAGGGTATTTGAGGATCTTATTTAAAATAAACCTAATGAATTCAAACAGAGCACATGGCACATTTCAACAACAAAAGCTCCCCAACTGGACTCCTGGACACAGATGTGCACTTTGTGTGCAGAGGTGACATAATCTTATACCTCTAATCTTGCTAACCTTTGGGCCAGCCCCAAGCAGCCTGGCCCTCAAACAGCTGTATGATTTCTATCCTTCCTGACGCTGTAACACTGAAAAATAAACACTGGATTTGAACTTACAGCAACTTTATACGCAGCTTCTATGTAAAACACAAGATTCTGTATGAAGGCCACCTCGTCAAGAGTGAAAATAATACGTAAGCCTACAAAAGAAAAACAAACAGTAAGTTTACAGAGTTATGTTGTAAAGAGAGTTGCCAATTACAAATGACAAATCTTATACTAGAAAATAAATTATATACCCTCTTTTGCATATTTCTTACTAGGGCATCAAAAATTAAGTATGAAGTCAGTCATAACAGTTAATGTCTAATTCAGGAAGGAAAGAGGGGAGGAAGGAGGGAGAGAAGGATAGGGAGGGAAAGACGGAGGAGGGAAGGAAGAAAGGAAGGAGGGAAACAGGATGGGAACGGAGGAGGGAGGTAGTGAATAAGGGAGGGAAGGAGAAAAGGAAAAAAGGAGGAGGGAGGGAAGGAAAGGAGGAGGGAGGGAGGGAAGGAAAGGAGGAGGGAGGGAAGGAAGGAAGGTGGTAAGAAAGGAGGGAAAGGAGGAAAGATAGAAGGAGAAAAGCAAGGAAGGAAGGCGGACAGAAGGGGGAAAAGATACAAGGGAGGAAGGGAAGGAAAGAGAGGGAGGGAGGGAGGGAGGGAAGGAAGGAGGAAAGGAAGGAGTGATGAAAGGAGGGAAAGAAGTTGAGAGGGAAGGACAGAAAGAATGAAAGAAGGAAGTAGGGAAGAAAGGACAGAGGGAAGAATGGAAAGAGGGCAGGAAGAAAGGAGGGGAGAAAGAGAGGGAGGAAAGGAGGGAAGGACAGGAAGGAGGAGGAAGGTGGAAAGGATGGAAGGAGGAAAGGATGGAGAGGAGGAGGGTAAGATGGAAGGAAGGAAGAGGGATAGAAAGGAATAAGAAAGGGAGGGCGGACAGGGAGGAGGGAGGGAAGGAAGAAAGAAAGGAAGGATGGAAGGAGGGAGAGAGGGAAGGAGGGATGGAAGGAGTAAGGGTTAGAGAGAGGGAGGGCAGGAGGGAAGGATGGAAGGTGGGACAGGGAAAGGGAAATAAGGAAGGAGAGAAGGAAAGAGGGAGAAATGAAGGAGAGAGAGGGAAGAAGAGAGGAAGGAGGGGAAGAAAGAGGGATGGAATGAAGGGAGGAGGGGGGAGGGAGGGAAAGAGGGAGGCAACGGGGAAAGAAGGAGGGAAGGAAGGAGGGATACAGGAGGTGAGGAGAGAGGGATGGAAAGGAGGAGGGAATGAAGGAGGCGAGAAGGGAACGAAGGAAGGAAAGGCAAAAGGAGGTAGGGATGGAAGGGGAAGGAGGGGAGGGAGAGAAGGAAGGAAGGAGGGCGGGAAGGGGAGTAAAGAATGAAGGAGGGCGGGAAGGGGGGGTAAAGAAGGAAGGAGGCAGGGAGGGCAGGAAAGAAGGAAGGAAGGAAGGAGGGAAGAAATGAGAGAGGGAAGGAAGGTAGTAGGGAACAAAGGAAAGAAAGGAAGGATGGACAGGAGGAGGATGGGAAGGAAGGAGGGCAGGAAGGAGGGAAGAAAGGAAAGGAGGGAAAGGACAGAAGGAAGGAGTCAGGGGAGAAAGGAGGAAAGGAAGGAGGGAGGGAAGAGGAAAGAGAAGAAGGAAGGAGGAAAGGACAGATGGAAGGAGTCAGTGAAGGAAGGAGGGAGGGACGGAAGAGAGAAACGAGGGAAGGAGGGAGAGAAGTAGGGAAGGACTGAAGGAAGGAGGGTAGAAAGGAAGGAGAGAGGAAAGGAAGGATGGTAGAAGGGTAGGAAGAAGGGAGGGATGGAAGGAAGAAGGAAAGGAAGGGAAGGAAGGAAGGAGGCAGGGAGGGAAGTAAAGAGAGGGAAGGAGGGAGGGAAGGAAGCGAGAGGGAGGACAGGATGGAAGATGAGAAGGAGAAAGGGAAAGAAGGAAGGAGACAAAGAGGGAGAAAAGGAAGGAAGGATGGAGGGAACAGGGAATGAAGGAAGGGAGAGATGGAAGGAGGAAAGGAGGGAGGGAAGAAAAGAACAAGGGAAGGGCAGAGGCAATGAGGGAGGGAAGGAGGGAGGTAGAGAACAAGGGGCAGAGGAGGGAAGGAGAGAGGGACGGAAGGAAGGAGGGGAGGAGGCGGCAAAGGAAGGAGGAATGAGAGGAGGGAGGGGTAGAAGGGGAATGATGGGATGGAAGGAGGGTGGGAAGGAAGGTAGGAAGGAGGGAAGAAAGGAAGGGTGGAAGGAGGGAAGCAGGGAGGTAGCGAAGAAGGAAGGAAGGAATCAGTGGAGGAAGGAGAGGAGGAGGGAGGGACGAAAGGATGGAAGGGGAAGAAGGGAGGGAAGGAAGAAACAAGAGAAGGAAAGGAGGAGGGATGAATGGAAGGAACGTCGGAGGGATGGGAGGAAGGATGGAAGGAAACGGGGCGAGAAAAGGAAGGAAAGGAGGAGGGGATGATTTACGGAGGGAGGGAAGAAAGGAGGGAGGGAGGGAATGAGAGAGAGAAGGTAAGAGGGAAGGAAGGAGGAAGAGAAGGAAGGAAGGAGGGGGAAAGGAAGGATGAAAGGTAGGAAGGGGAAAGGGGAGGAGAAGGAAAGGGGAAGAGATGGAAGGAAGGAAGGAAAGAAGGTGAGAAGTAAGGAGGAAGGATAGAGGGGGGAAAGAGGGAGGGATGGAAGGAAGAAAGGAGGGAAGGAAGAAGGAAGAGAAGAAGTGGAGGAAGGAGTGAACAAAGGATGGATGGAAGGAGGGAGGGATGGAAGAAAAGAGGGAAGGAAGGAGGGAGGGAAAGAGGGAACGAGGGAGGGAGGGAAGGAACAAAGGAGAGGAGGGATGGAAGGAAAAGGAGGGAAGGACAGGATGAAGGAAGGAGGATAGAAAGGAAGGAGAGAGGCAAGATAGAAAGTAGGGAGGAAAATAAGGAATGAGGGAAGGATGAAAGGAAGGAGGGAAGGAAAGAGTGATGACAGAAAGGAGGGAATGAAGGAGGGAGCCAAGAAAAGATGGAAGAAAAGAAGGGCTCTGCTTTTGCATGTGTGTCTAAGAGTAGAAATGACTGAAAGAGAAGATGTGGGGCCTTCATATACGTGTGGGATTTGTACAGAGAAGATCCCACAGACCCAGCATTTTAGCCCAGCACAACCACTGTCTTATCCTTGAGTAAACCACAGGGTGGGTATTTCCCCCCAATGACCGGGTTGGGAAAGGGGAGCCCCCAGCTACAGGCAATGGCTCTTCAACTCATGGAAAGGCCAGCTCCCAGCACCTGCCCAGGAGAGCAAGCCTGAATGTACAGCTGGTTATGACAAATACATGTATTTTTAAAGTATGAATTCTTGAAACTGGTGTGGGTAAGATACGTACTCTTACATCACTTGGGGGGGGGGTGCGGGTGGTTAACTGGTAAAGTAAAAACAGAAAATGAAAGTGAAGTCATTCAGTCGTGTCTGATTCTTTGCGACCCCAGGGGCTACAGCCTACTAGGCTCCTCCGTCCATGGATTTTCCAGGCAAGAATACTGGAGTGGGTTGCCATTTCCTTCTCCAAACTGGTAAACTGTTCTGCAAACAATATGGCAATGAGTATAAGTAGCCTTTGAATGATATCAAACTAAGAGAAGGAAGCAAATAGATATGGGGGTCAAAGTTTGTATTGTAATACAGTTATAATAGGTAAACAAATAAAAGAATAAAGGAATAGTTTAATTATGGAATATCCATTGGTAAAGTCACTAAAATTGTTTATGAACACCTTTAATATTATGGGGGAAATGCTTAAGTTATAATGCTTTGTAATAAAAACACTATATGCATACCATATGACCTTAAATATGTTTTTTAAAATACAGTGGAAAAAAAACCCAGAGGAGACACATTCAAATGAAAATTATCAGTGAGATTTTTTTTCCTTTGTATTTCATTATATTTTCCAAACCATCTACAGTGAGCTCACCTTAACTTTCATAACCAAAAAGTCCTTTTTAAGTCCCAGGTTTATTCACAAAGCTGTAACACTATTATTTCCTGATTTCTCCTATTTTTGGAGTTTCACATTTGCAATCTCAAGTAATTGCAAAGCCTTTGACCCCAGAGCATGAATTTATAGGACTGGAGGGAACAGCTTTGCGACGCAGCAGCTAAGTGGCCTAACTTAAGGTCCTGCGAGGGCTCAGGAGGCTGACTGTCAACAGAGCCACAGAATCAGGGGATATAATATAAAGCAAAAAAGCAGCTTATTTTGAATACTGGTCAATGCCTGCCCCCCCGCCCCCTTTTGGATGGTCACTCCCAGTTCAGTGGGCTCCATCAGGCCTGGCTTACCGGAGGCTGTCATCTGGGCCAGGAACAGGAGGAAGAGTGAGGTGGCGTCCACCTGGAGGTGGCCCCACTGGTCGTCGCCCACCACAGTGCTGCAGGTGGCAGTGTTGTACTTGGCGTGCAGGCTGTCCTCGGTACTCTGAGTGTGCTTAAACCGCTCCACTTTATCCACCTGAGGAAGACAGCAAGCCAGCTGCATGGAGCTGAGGGGTTCATGGCTGGCAGGGTCATTATCTTGGATTTAGACCTTTTATCTGTTACCTCTGGGAGACAGAGGGATGGAAGGTAGGGGACGGATGCTCACTAGTGAGCCTCACACAGAGGGGCTGTGTGTGTGTCTGTGTGTGGCTCTTCCTGCCCATCACCAGAAATGTCTTAGTCTACTGGGATTTTAACAAGCTCTGCAAGCTTGAGAGGTCAAGCCAAAGGGTTGCCTTGTCTGCTATTCCCAGCATGAGCTGTGACACATAGTAGGAACTCAATGAGAGGTAGGGAAGGAATGAGGGAAGAGGGGAGGACGAGGCCCTTTTCTTCCTCTGTAAATTTCTTCTTTAAATTTCCAATCCTATTTCCTTATGCTGAAAAGAAAAGAACAACGATGCTTTTGAAAACTAATGGGAACGTGCCAATCACGGGTGGGGACTGTACCATATTCATCTTGGAATCTGTGCAGATCCTAGTATGATGTTCCGTACACAGTACATGCTCAAGAAATTGTTCTACCCTCACTGAAAATACCACTAAATATTAGTCAAGTTTTAAAAACTCAAGCATTTCGACTCAAAGTGAAAGCAGCTCAGTCGTGTCCAATTCTTTGCGACCCCATGGACTATACAGTCCATGGAATTCTCCAGGCCAGAATACTGGAGAGGGTAGCCATCCCCTTGTCCAGGGGATCTTCCCAACCCAGGGGTCAAATCCAGGTCTCCCACATTGCAGGCGGATTCTTTACCAGCTGAGCCTCAAGGGAAGTCCTCAACTCAAAGAAATCCTTTTATAAACTCAACAGAATAAACAACAGCACACGGCTTTCTAGGAATGACTTTTCAAAACAATGTTTTCTTCCTTGTTTAGAAAAAGTGCATGTTCTTCTTTTACAGAAGTGAGTGAAAGTTGCTCAGTCATGTCCAACTCTTTGCAACCTCATTGACTATAGTCCATGAAATTCTCCAGGCCAGAATACTGGAGTGGGTAGCCTTTCCCTTGTCCAGTGGATCTTTCCAACCCAGGGATCAAACCCAGGTCTCCTGCATTGCAGGCGGATTCTTTACCAGCTGAGCCACAAGGGAAGTCCAAGAATACTGGAGGGGGTAGCCTATTCCTTCTCCAGCGGATCTCCCCATCTCAAGAATCAAACTGGGGTCTCCTGCATTACAGGTGGATTCTTTACCAACTGAGCTATGAGGGAAGCTCTGAAAAGACTTTGAGAAAGTATTCTCTGAGTCTGGTTCTATGGTATATTAAAATTACTGAAGATAATTTTAAAAGGAGAAAGTAAGCTAAATTTTTTCAATTTCTCCTCATTTTGAGAAGTTCAAAACACTCTAAGACTGATGGTTGTCACCAGAAAAATGATAAAGTGCCCACTCAGATGACCCAAAAATACATCTGTTGTTTTCTGCCTACCTGTCTCATCATGCACTGGAGAAGACCTCGCATCAGTTTCACCACATTCTGTGGAAATAAAATAGGATTAGTAACAAGGCCAGCTTCCCTGGTCCATGAAAACAACCTCCTCCCCATATGACAGGTAAGCCAGTGCTGCCTGGAACCTTCCCCAAGAAGGCATATACAAGCACTTAGATTATTCAGATTATTTCTACTTCTCCATTCCATCACAAAGAAAGAAAATCTTGATGAAGTGACTTATCTCAAATAAAGATGTTGGACCAGATGGTATCTTCTGGTGCTGAAATCCAGTGACTCCTGCTATTTTATTCAAGACAATTTTTATAAGCCTAGCACCTTGGAGCTTTATGTCTCAATTATTAGTAATTCATGTTATACTAAGGATGAATTAAGTCCACCCTGCCTGCCCCAAAGTAACGATGCTTTGCTAAAACAGCCATTTGTGACACCATTACTAGACTACTGAGTAAAGTTCTTACAAAATGCAAGTAGTTGCCAAGGTTTCTTAGTAATACATACTAGAACCAATTATGGACCTAGAGAGTGTCATGCTGAGGGAAGTCAGTCATACAGAGAAGGAGAAATATAGTATAACAATTATTATTATAAATAATAACAATAACAACATGATAATCAGACATTCTGTTCTGGTATTATACAAAACACTTTACTTAGATTCCCACCAAGTCTTGCAACACCCTTATGAGATGAGTGTTATTATTTCCCCACTTTACAATGAGGAACTTGAGGCTGATGAATCAACATTGCTCAAGTCTCTCAGCTGGCAAGGGGTGGAGCAGGACAGAGCCCAGGCCCTCTGACTCCGGAGTTTGAGCTCCTAGTCAATACATTATACTGCTTCTCTCTTCCTCCACAATTCAGACCCACTGAAAGATGGTCTTCATACGTCTTATTAAATCCACTAGAAAAAGACTTCACAAGTGGCTAGAGAATGGGGTGTTTTTAGGTCAAAGTAGGCAGGCTGAAAGAAGTTCCCTCCCGGGGCCATTAGCATCTCCTCTCTTACACAATGAATGTGGTTTGCAGGCTAAAACGTACTGAAGGGACACCAAAGATAATTATGGGAGAAAAGTCTGAAATGGATCACCCTTCAGATTCTTCCTTCTCTAAAATCCTAGGATTCTAGAGTATAATCTCACTTTATGTCATAAACTCTTTTGATGCAGAAAATATTACCTTATAATTAAAAGGTATAATTAACACTGTCAAAATTAACATTTCCTCCAGTGTGTAGCACAAACATTTGCCAATTGACTTCCCCTCAAATAAGGTTATTTTCCATTATGAAGAGGCCCAGTGGTTCCCAACTGGGGGTGACATGAGCATTCCCTGGGGGTGGGGGAGCATTTAGAAATATGGGGGTGGAGGCATTTTTATTGTCTCCTTGATGGGGATGGGAGCTGTAGGCATTTAGTAAGTAAGAACTAAGGATGCTACATGTCCTGCAATGCATGGGACAGTCTCACACAATGAGCAGTTGTACTGCCTAAGCCCCAAAGGGAATAGTGTCCATGTCGAGGATCATTGGAAGATCCAGTGTTATTTTCCATAATCAAGGGAGACGTCTCCTGTAGTTATTAACCACACTCAACAAATCAAACAATGTGGTCTGTTTGTGCCTCTCTATTGTGTCATAGAGCGGCAAATCTAGTCAACTCTAACCCAGATCAGAAATTGCTTACAGAAGAGAGGTAGTGGGGTGTGTGTGTGCGCGCGTCAGTGTGTATGTGAGAGAGAGAGAGAATAACTAAGCATGGCTTTACTTGGATTTTATGTCAGGAGGAGAGAAAATTTGGAAAACATGAATATCAAATTATTACACTGTTATATGAATGATTCACTTATGTAACTGCCATCCACGTTCTTGGAGGAGCATTCAATGCTTGCTGTGCACATGTTAAATCCTACCCCCAAGCGCCAAGACTAGGCGATCTCACCTCAGGCTCAGCACGCCTGGTCAAATTCAAATGGCCCTTTCCCTGATCACACAGGCTTCCTCTCTCAGCTTCCCCACTGCTGACAAGGCCGCCTGCCACTCAGGCCCACTTGGTTTACGATTGGGCCACAAGGATTCTCCCTGGAACTGATGACCCACTGGCTGTGTGGGTCAATAAGCAGTGTGCCAATCAAAGACAAATCCCACAGGCTCTCATGCCAAAAGAATGATACTTCTACACATCAATGCTCCTTGTAGGGTAAGGGAGTTAGATAAGGTGAGGTTTGGAAAATGGAGACCGGCACTTTAAGGAACAGATCACCTTTAATGAGGTGAGAAGGGGCAGCAGTCAGATTAGTGACCTGCTGCCCTAACCCAAGAAAAGAGTAAGTATATATAGGCATATATGTGGAAATCTACTGTCTTAAGGGGGCCTGTTCTTCTCCAAGACTGTTCGGAGTAATTATCTCTTAAACGGCTGGGGCAAGGAATTCTGGAGATCCGCCAGAGGCTGGACCTGCTGGGAGCTGAGCGTAATCAACCTTAATGTCCATTTTTTTCTTCCTGTGAGAGAGTTCTTTATTTTGCATAGAATGGTGGGGAGGACCCGGAGGGGAGTTTTAACTGCAGGCTATTTTGAGCCATGTAACTTTCCTTCACTCCTTACTTCAACGCTGTCACTCAGAACACTCTGAAAATACCTCTGTGCTCAGGGACAGATTATTTTCTTACATAGTTAGTGATGGCAAGTCTTTGCTTTGGTAGGTATGTTGGTTTCTGATTTTGGAAAACAATAAAGGACTTCATTGTGCCATATGATAACGCGGGTATGAAAACTTGACAATACCAGTGTGGTTCAAAATTAAAGGGTACTGCAAATTAATAAGACTGCTTTGGAATGACTCAAACTAGAAAGGCATTTTGCAAAACTGTTTTAAGTAGTGGCAATACTATTTGAATAAATATCCTTTCAACATGAGGACTCCACAGAGCATACATTTTGGAATGTGGAGTTCGAGTATGCTGTTTTAAAAACAATCATGTTAGTTTATAATGACATCTCATACATGAGTTATGTATAAAACTGACAGAACATGTGTGAGAGAAATGTAGTTAGTTAGAAATTTGGATGTCTACTCAGTGTGACTGTTGTTTTTTTATGGAGGGAAAAAAAATCTCAAAAGGAGAGACATGAGAGGTTGAGAGACTAAAGTGTCTCCCCCAAATATCCTATAACAGAAACGGAGCCGACATCTGCACCAGGCTGTTTTGCACACAGTTACTTCCTTGTAGGCTTTTCAGTCCAAGGAAAAGGTGCTGAGCACCAGGCCAGAGGTGCCAGTCAGCCTTACTTGCTCCAGCTCGTAGGCCTTGGCCTTGTCCTCGTCGCGGTCAGCGTTCTTGCGGTAGGCCATGCCCAGGCCCCACACGGCCAGGATGCTGTAGATGTTATCCCGTACCCAGGCGTCCTTCTGCTCATGACTGGCTGACAGCAGCCCCGTGACGGGATTCTATCAGAGAAGAGACACGAAATGATAGCACCACCTTTCACCCAGCACCTGGGCCAGGAACTCTCACCCCAAGCAGGGCACAATGAGGACTGGGACAAGAAGTGAAGAGCCCAGAGTTCCAATCTTTGCCCTGCTACCAGTGTGATCTTGGGTGAGCAGTGACATCACTTTTCTAGGTTTTGGTTTTCTGCATAATGAGGATATTAGACTAAAAAAAATCTCTAAGGCATCTTTTAACTTGTAGTACTTGTTGTTTTGCTTTCAGATGAGACCATACTGTTGTAAGTGACAAACAGAAGAAACAGCAGACAGAAAAAGCCTACAAGGCTTTTACAAATCTGTGTGGTATGGAATTAATTCTTCCTCTTCTGTGGTGTTTCCACCCCAATTGGTAAAGTACTGAACATGAGAGCAAGGAGCCCCACTCCACCACTCCAGCTCTGTATGCCTGGGGAAACTGCCTGCCTTAAAAAGGAGGCACCGAGCAAGAGGCCATGGGGGGGGCGGGGTGGGTCCTATGGAGCTATGATATCGCCAGTATTTAAAAGGGCAGCTGAGTCACTGAAAAGCCAGACCTTCACAAAAAAAAGTGTACACAAATGTTCATAACAGCATTATTCATGATAGCCCCAAAAAGGAAAGAACCCAAGTATCCATCAACTGATGAATGGATAAACAAAACATGATCCAAACAATATTATTCCTGAAATATTCAGGAATAAAAAGGAATGAAGTACTAATACAGGCTACAGCATGGATGAACCTTGAAAATATTATGCTAAGTAAAAGAAGACAGTTACAAGTCTACATACTGTATGATTTCAATTGTACAGAATGCCCAGAATAGAAAATCTATAGAGATAGAAAGTAGATGAATAGTTGTCTAGGGCTGCAGGTAGGAGTGGGTAGGAGGAAATAGGGAGTGAGTGAGTGACTGCTAACAGGTATTTTTCCTTTTGGGGGGGTGATGAAAATGTTCTAAAATTGACTGTGGTGATGATGTACAACTCTGTGAATATGCTAAAAAATCATTAAATTATACATGCTAGATAAATTGTATGGTAAGTAAATTATATCTCAATAAAGCTATTTTTTTTAGAATCTAGTCCAATAAACTCTGTGCCTAGAAATAAAATTGATAAGATAGGAGAAGAGTCACATAAATATAAAGCCTCTGTTGACTTTTCCTGAAATTATGCAAAGAAATATATATCTAATAAAATACATCATAGCAATTGAAACCTTGCCAGCTTAAAATATTACTCAAAAGTCTCCTAAATTATTTACAAAAGGGCTCATTAAAAAAAACTCTGTTGGGGGACTTCCCTGGTGGTCCAGTGGTTAAGCATCCGCCTTCCAATGCAGGGGACACAGGTTTGATCCCTGGTCAGGGAACCAGATCCCACATGCCCACAGGGCAATTAACTCTGCATGCCGCAACTAGAGAAGTCCTCATGCTCTAGAGCCTGTACTCTGCAACAAGAGAAGCCCATGCGCTATAACCAGAGAAGCCCAGTCATTCTGCAACTAGAAAAAATGCCCATGTGGTACAACAAAGAGCCAGTGTGCTGCAACGAAGACCCAGCACAGCCAAAATCAAAACAAATGAAATCAAAAAAGCAAGGAAAAAAAAAACAACTCTGTTGAGTACTTTCAAAGTGAATGCCAAGGTAACTAGGTAAAAAAATTTTGGCATAGTTTCAGATAGTCCCACCTAAGGAATTAAATATTTGACTTTCTCTTTTAACTAATCTATGCCCTCTTCAAAAACATCTAAAACACAACTGAGACTCCTTTAGGGAAAGCAGCATTCCATGTATTGACACTGTTTTACAGCCAACAACTATAAACCAATAATATAAAAAATCAACCAGAAGTGAACTGTAGGAATGGCTAAAGGAAGGTACAAGTCTTTTCCCAATAGTATTACTAGCACAAACAAGGCATATCATAACATTTTTATCTGTTCTGGGGCCATCAGGAGATTCAGAGAAAGAACTTGGCCCCTCCCTGGCGTACCTGTCAACCATGAGTCAGTTCTGAGACAAACAGCCTTCCAATGACACAGCAGTGACCACCTACACAGAGTGCCAAGTGTGGTTTGGATTATGAAATGCCACTGTCCCATTACTTGAAAGTCACCTCTTTGATTCTTTAGTTTGAGTTTAACTGCTAAAGTGGAACTAGACTGTGTGAGCCTCATTCCACTACAGAGAAGCAGTTGGGGTGTTTCAGGGGATCCCCGCATTCAAAACTGCACATATAAGCCATGTTACATTAGGGTACTGCTGCACTCAGCAAAAGGAGTACTTACTATTAGGAACTGAAAGACTGGTCTCCCCAAGATTAATATGTTGAAATCTAATTCCCAGTGTGACAGTATTTGCAAGTGGGGACTTTGGGAGATAATTAGGTCATGTGGGCAGAGTGCTCAAGAATGGGAGCACCGTTAAGGAAGAGGAGGGAGAAGCTACAAGGAGAGCTGCAGAGAGTCAATGGTAGTGTCCCAGTGCAGTAGCACAAACCTGTGCTGAGACTTAGCACTCTTCCTGCAGGAGAACTGACAATAACATCCCTTAACTGTAGAAGAGGTGGACCAACACAGATGAGCCAAACATAAACTGTGCTTTCAGCAAAAGCAAAGGGCGAACAAGTGGACAGCTTGTCTTTCAAATCCAGTCATTTGTAGGCCCCTCTCCAATATTTTTTCATTTCTATTTAGGGGAAGTGCTATTCCTGACTCCTATTTATCAAAGAAGAAAAAAAAGGAAGGGCCCTGAGGCCTAGAATGGGTTGGGCCCAGGGCTTGACCCCTATACTGCAGTCACAAACAAGAATAAAATATTGGCTTGTCTTTCTCATCCATGCCTTGTGTCCATCCATGTCCACCTGTGGTTCTGCTCTGTGCTATCCTGCCGCTAGGAACCAGGCTAAGCCCCACAACACTGCCCATCTCATAGCAGAGAAGAAAGACACAGTGACCTATGAGCTGCCTCTTATAAGGTGTTCACCAGAACTGACACATACCGCCTCCTCTCTCATCTCAGTGATGAATGCAAGTCACATGACCATTCCTAAGTTCAACAGGATAGGGATGTTGGAAGCCTCTCCCAGAGATGAGAAGCAGATAACTGAACAACTATGCTGTCTTGATGCCCTCACCTGCCAGCTATGAAGCACAGGAAACTCTTCTGTCTTCCACAGCTCACCAATTACTGAATCTAAAGTGCTCAGAGATTAATATGGTAATAAATTACTGGCCTTTTGCTTTTGGACTTATGAAAAAGTGTTAAAGTAATAAACTGAAACTCTACTCTTTAGGGTTTGGGGCTTCCCTTGGGGCTCAGCTGGTAAAGAGTCTGTCTGCAATGTGGGAGACCTGGGCTTGATCCCTGGGTTGGGAAGATACTCTGGAGAAGGGAAAGGCTACCCACTCCAGTATTCTGGCCTGGAGAATTCCATGGTCTATAATAGTCCATGGGGTCACAAAGAGTCAGACACGACTGAGTAACTTTCACTTCACTTCACTCTTTAAAGTAGCTAGAAGAGGGGGAAAGAATTGAGACATTAATGTCAGACAAAGCAGACATCACAGCAAAGAAAATGACCAGGGATATAGAGGGATGTTACATAATAATGAAAGAGTCAGTTCACTCTGAAGACATAATAATCCTACATCTGTATGGACCTAGACAAGAGGCAAAGGGATACACACACAGTGACTAGGACAGAATAGACACTGGAAGTAGATGCATACAAATATGACAAAGGTCTAAACACAAAGTATACTGGAACATTCAAACATCCACATGCAAGAAAATGAACCTCAATCTAAATCTCACCTCTTACACAAAGTTAACTCGAAATGGATCACAGATCTAAATGTAAAATGTACACTTATTAAACTTTAAAAGAAAAACACAGAAGAAAAATCTTCAGGACTTACAATTAGGTAGAATAAGTCATGATACGAAAAGTACCATGTATAGAAGAAAAGTTGATAAACTGAACTCTTAACTCTTTCAAAATTAAAAACTTTTGCTCTGTGAAAGACATTTGAGAGATAAAAAGACAAACTATAGACTGGGAGAAACTATTTGCATGCCACTTACTCAACAAGAATATAGAATATAGAAAGAACTCTCTCCCTCTCAAAAAAAAAGGAAAGAACACTCAAAACTCAATAGTAAGAAAACAACTATTGAAAAACTGGTTTAAAAAAAAACCTTGAATAGACACTTCACCAAAGAATATATACAGATACATAAAGAAAAGAAGCAATAAAAAGAAGGCCAACATTAGCTGTTAAGGAAATTCAAATTAAAACAACTGGGAGATATCACTACACACCTACTGAATGGCTAAAAGAAAAAAGAAAATAATGCCAAACCATATATATGTGTTAGTATGCTGTAATGTTCTTTATCTTTCTGGCTTACTTCACTCTGTATAATGGGCTCCAGTTTCATCCATCTCATTAGAACTGATTCAAATGAATTCTTTTTAACGGCTGAGTAATATTCCATGGTGTATATGTACCACAGCTTCCTTATCCATTCGTCTGCTGATGGGCATGGTGAAACAGATCACCAGTCCAGGTGGGATGCATGAGACAAGTGCTTGGGCCTGGTGCACTGGGAAGACCCAGACGAATCGGGTGGAGAGGGAGGTGGGAGTGGGGATCGGGATGGGGAATACGTGTAACTCTATGGCTGATTCATATCAATGTATGACAAAACCCACTGAAATGTTGTGAAGTAATTAGCCTCCAACTAATAAAAAAAGAAAAAAAAATAATAATGCCAAACCACATGATCATCTCAATAGATGCCAAAAAAGCATTTGACAAAATTCAACAGCCATTCAAGTTAAACACTCTTACCAAAGTGGATATGGAGGGAACATCTCAACACAATAAAAGCTATTGATGACAAGACCAAAGCCAACATAAAAATGGTGAAAAGCTGAAAGCCTTGTTAAAATCTGGTAGAAGACAAGCATGCCCACTCTATTCAACATAGTACTAGAAATCCTAACCACAGAAATCAGACAAGAAAGAGAACTAAAAATATCCAAATTGGAAGAGAAGAGATAAAATTGTCATTATATGCAGATGACATGATTATATATATATATATACACATATAACCCTTAAGACTCCACACAAAAACTACCAGAATAAACAATTTCAGCAAGATAGCAGGATACAAGATTAACATACAGAAATATGTTGCATTTCTTTACACTAGCAATGAAATATCACAAATGGAAAGTAAAAAACAATCTCTCTTAAAATCACAAAAAAAAATACCTACGAATAAACCTAACCAAGGAGGTGAAAAATTTACATGCCCAGAACTATAAAACATTGATAAAGGAAATGGAAGATGATTTAAATACATGGAAGGGTATCACATGTTCTTGGATTGGAAGAATTAATATTGTTAAATGGCCAAACTACAGGCAAGGTGAAAAGGCAGCCTTCAGAATGGGAGAAAATAATAGCGAGCAAAGCAACTGACAAAGAATTAATTGCCAAAATATACAAGTAGCTCATGCAGCTCAATACCAGAAAAATAAACAAACCAATCAAAAAATGGGTCAAAAACTAAACAGACATTTCTCCAAAGAAGACATACAGATGGCTAACAAACACATGAAAAGATGCTCAACATCACTCATTATCAGAGAAGTGCAAATCAAAATCACAATGAGGTACCACTACACGCCAGTCAGAATGGCTGCTATCCAAAAGTCTACAAGCAATAAATGCTGGAGAGGGTGTGGAGAAAAGGGAACCCTCTTACACTGTTGGTGGGAATGCAAACTAGTACAGCCACTATGGAGAACAGTGTGGAGATTCCTTAAAAAACTGGAAATAGAACTGCCATATGACCCAGCAATCCCACTGCTGGGCATACACACCGAGGAAACCAGAATTGAAAGAGACACGTGTACCCCAATGTTCACTGCAGCACTGTTTACAATAGCTAGGACACGGAAGCAACCTAGATGTCCATCAGCAGACGAATGGATCAGGAAGCTGTGGTGCATATACACAATGGAATAATATTCAGCTATAAAAAAGAACACATTTGAGTCAGTCCTAATGAGGTGGATGAAACTGGAGCCTATCAGCCTATTATACAGAGTGAAGTAAGCCAGAAAGAGAAACACCAATATAGTATATTAACACACATGTATGGAATTTAGAAAGACAGTAATGATGACCCTACATGCAAGACAGCAAGAGACACAGATGTAAAGAACAGACTTTTTGAGTATGTGGAAGAAGGCGAGGGTGGGATGATTTGAAAGAATAGTATTGAAACATGTTTATTACCATATGTAAAATAGATGACCAGTTCAAGTTCGATGCATGAGGCAGGGCACTCAAAACTGGTGCTCTGGGACAATCCAGAGGGATGGGGTGGGGAGGGAGGTGGGAGAGGGGTTCAGAATGGTGGGATACATGTACACCTGTGGCTGATACATGTCGATGTACAGCAAAAACCACAATATTGTGAAGTTATTAGCCTCCAATTAAAATAATTTATTAAAAAATAAATAAATACATTCAAATGTCCTAAAGACTTCAACATAGATGTGATATCAAACTCCTAGAAGAGAACATAGGCAAAACATTCAGTGACATAAATTGTTGCAATGTTTTCTTAGGTCACTCTCCCAAGGTAACAGAAATAAAAGTAAAAACAAACAGAACCGTATCAAACTTAAAAGCTTTTGCATAGTAAAGGAAAACAAACAAAAGACAACCAATGCAATGGGAGACAATATCTGCAAATGGTGCAACCAACAAGGGTTTAATTTCTAAAATATACAAACAGCTCATACAACTCAATAACAGAAAACTAAACAAAATTTTTTAAAAAATGGGCAGAAGACCTAACCAAAGAAGACATACAGATGATCAATAGGCACATGAAAAGATACTCAACATTGCTACCTATTAGAGAAATGCAAAATCTAAACTGTGATGAGGTATTACCTCACACCAATCAGAATGGCCACCACTAAAATGTCTACAAACGACAAATGCTGGAAAGGATGTGGAGAAATGGGAACTATCCTACACTGTTGGTGGAATGTGGACTGGTGTAGTCACTACAGCAAACAGTATGGAGAGTCCCTAAAAAGTTGAAATACAGTTACCAAATGATCCAGTAATCCCATTCCTGAGCATATACCCAGAGAATACTAGAGTTTGAAAAGGTACATGCACCCTAATGTTCACAGCAACATTATTTACAATAGCTAAGACATGAACTCAACCTAAATGTCCACCATTAGATAAAAGATGCTTACTCCTTGGAAGGGAAGTTATGACCAACCTAGATAGCATATTAAAAAACACAGACATTACTTTGTCAGCAAAGGTCCGTCTAGTCAAGGTCATAGTTTTTCCAGTGGTCATGTACAGATATAAGAGTTGGACTATAAAGAAAGCTGAGCAACGAAGAATTGATGCTTTTGAACTGTGGTGTTGGAAAAGACTCTTGAGAGTCCTTTGGACTGCAAGGAGATCGAGCCAGTCCATCCTAAAGGAGATCAGTCCTGGGTGTTCATTGGAAGGACTGATGTTGAAGCTGAAACTCCAATACTTCGGTCACCTGATGCGAAGAGCTGATTCATTGGAAACGACCCTGATGTTGAGAAAAGATTGAGGGCAGGAGGAGAAGGGGATGACAGAGGATGAGATGGTTGGATGGCATCACCGACTCAATGGACATGGGTTTGGGTGGACTCCGGGAGCTAGTGATGGACAGGGAGGCCTGGCATGCTGCAGTCCATGGGGTCGCAAAGAGTCAGACATGACTGAGCAACTGAGCTGAACTGAGATGAATGGATAGAGAAAATGTGGTATACACACACACACACACACACACTACATAAACACACAATGGAATACTACTCAGCCATTAAAAAAGTATGAAATAATGCCCTTTTCAGCAACATGGATGCAACTAGCGATTATCATACTAAGTGAAGTAAGTCAGTCAAAGATAAATAACATATACCACTTATATGTAGAATCTGAAACATGATACAAATGAACTTATTTACAGAACAGAAATAGACTCACAGACATAGAAAACTAATTTATGGTTACCAGAGGGGAAAGAAAATAAGGATGGATAAATTAGGAATTTGGGATTAGCAGATACAAACTGGTATATATAAAATAGATAAATGACAAGGTCCTGCTGTGTAGCACAGGAAACTATATGCAGTATCCTATAATAGACCATAATGGAAAAGTATATAATAATCACTTTGCTTATACCAGAAACACAACATTGTAAATCAAGTATACTGCAGTAATAAAAATCTAAAATATTAGAAAAAATAATGTCAATACTAAGTGTTGACAGGGACATAGAGCCACTTGAATCCTCAGGCATTGTTGGTGGGAGTACAAAACAGTGTCTAGCTATGCGATCTTGGGCAAATTACTTAACTTCTGTGATCTCTGGTTTCTTTTTGTATAAAAAGGAAGGTTCAAAGCAGATTGGAGAGCATGGGTTTGTGTCCCCTCAGGCCCCATACTTATTCCTGTTCTAATGGAAACACTGTAGCCTCTGCCTGTCTAGTACCTGTTCCTCCTTTTTCTGGTAATGGCCTATAATTTTCCCTGCTATGACTGTCTGGTTCTGGGGGTGGGGGGAGGTGCTGATCCCATCATTGCTTGCCCCCTGGCCATGACCCCGGCTGCAGGGAAGGACATGTGACCCAGTTTGGCCAATCTAGGCACAATTCAGGGATGTGCTCATGACCTAAACTGGACCAACTGAGAGCCATGGTCAAGTCAGGACCTTCTCTGGGGCCATTATAGAAACAGTTCTTTCTGCAGACAGCACCAATCTGAAAGGATAAATCTGGAGCTGCCAAGGGACCACCTCTGAGAGACCTGAGACCTGACCACTTAGGAGAGCCTGCCAGAGAATAAAGGCCACTCTGAGTCAAATGGGGTCAAGTAAGGCAAAGAGATATACTTGATTATTTGAGCTCCTGAATCCAGCCATGCCTGAATCTAGCACAGTCCCTTGGACTTTTCAGTTATTTGAGCAATAAATTCTCTTTCGTGCTTAAAGGCCATTTAAGGTGGGTGTGTCACTTACATCTGAAAGAATCCTGACAGATATGACTATGAATTCTTATTAAATGGCCATGGTGAACTAGATACTGTAAAAAACACTTGATGCCATTAAAGATATCTAAGACTGAAGCAATATTAACGCAAAATACACAAGACACAAGCTAGATGGTAGCATCGAACTACTTAAAATTTTTTTTTTCGAACTACTTAATTTAACATGCAGTTCAATTTCTAGCTGGAGGGCGCAGAGATGAATGCTGTCATCTACCCACCAAACATGGCACAGAGAGGATAGACTCCTCCTTTCAATCCCTCCATCCTAAACGAAAATTGGAGTAGCTCCTTACTGGTCTCTCTGCCTCTAGTACTGGTTCCTTCCAACCCATCCTCCACAAAGGGAGGTCACAGAAAGACCTAGAATCTCAAGACTTCATTGCTCAGAATTCTCCAACCCACAGTACAGAACACTCAGATATAAACCCATGCACCTATGGTTAATTAATATATGACAAAGGAGGCAAGACTACACAATGTTCAACAAATGGTGCTGGGAAAACTGGACAGCTACACATAAAAAGAATGAAATCAGATCATTCTTTAACACCATACACAAAAATAAGCTCAGAATGGATTAAACACCTAAATGCGAAACCAGACACAGTAAAACTCCTAGAGGAAAACATGGGCAGAACACTCTCTGACATAAATCATAAGTGTTATAAGTTAGTCACTCAGTCGTGCCCGACTCTTTGTGACCCCATGGACTAGCCCACCAGGCTCCTCTGTCCATGGGATTCTCTAGGCAAGAATAGTGGAGTGGGTGGCCATGCCCTTCTCCAGAGGATCTTCCTGACCCAGGAATCAAACCCGAGTTTCCTGTGGCTCCGGCATAGAAGGCAGATTCTTTACCACTGGGCCTGTACACACTGCTATATTAAAATGGACAACATCAAGGACCTATTGTAAAGCACATGAAACTCAGTGTTATGTGGCAGTCTGGATGGGAGGGGAGTTTCGGGGAGAATGGATACATGTATATATATGGCTGAGTCCCTTCACTGTTCACCTGAAACTGTCACAATATTGTTAGCTGGCTTATACTCCAATACAAAATAAAAAGTCAAAAACAAACAAACAAATACACAAGAATTCTCCAGCCCAATGATAAAATCAAAGTTCCTCAGGCAGACAGACAAGGCTCACCATGGGCTGGCTCTTCCTCTCACATCTAGCCTTACCACCCATACCTCCCTCCCTAGCCCCCCAGAAAACCTGAATTAATATTTCTTGCACGTGCTCTGCTCTCACACTTCTGGGCCTGTGTGCACACTCTTCTTTCCACCTGTAATGCCCTTTAGCAAACACCCCTCCTTCATATACTCCCTCCTCCATGAAGCGTTCCTGGAGCTCCCTTTCCCATGCTCCAAGGGACAGAGGTCAGAGGCCTCCAAGCTAACTCCCACCCTTGGTCCTCTTTCCTTTGGATTAAGAATTGCTATGTTCATGCTGTTAGGGGAAGCACACCGATTGAAACCTTCCACCCTGGCCAGGCACCATAGTAACCATTTGCCTAAGTTGTTTTACGACAGGAGGAACACAGAACTAATAAGCCTGTGGAAGAGTTCGGGAAAGGTCAAAAGGAGACACCACAGGTCCAACCACCTCCCAGAATCCTTCTCTCTAGCATCCATCTTGGCTGAACAAGGAAGGACTCTAAGTCAGAAAGTGAAAGTGAAGTCGCTCAGTCGTGTCTGACTCTTTGCGACCCCGTGGATTGTAGCCCACCAGGCTTCTCCGTCCATGGGATTCTCCAGGCAAGAATACTGGAGTGGGTTGCCAGTTCCTTCTCCAGGGGATCTTCCCGACCCAGGGATCAAACCCAGGTCTCCCGCACTGCAGGCAGACTTTAACCTCTGAGCCATCAGGGAAGCCCCGTGATTGGCTAAAGACAACCCAGAAACTAATCTCATCACCATAAAACCCGAGATTGCAAGCCACGCAGAGCAGTTCTCCTGGGTTCCCTTACCTACTGCTCTCCACCCGGGTGCCCTTCCCAATAAAATCTCTTGCTTTGTCAGCACACGTGTCTCCTCAGACAATTCATTTCTGAGTGTTAGACAAGAGCCCAGTTTCGGGCCCTGGAAGGGGTCCCCTTTCCTGCAATAATGCTACCACCTTGCTCAGTTCCAAGGGAGGAATATATTGTTTAACTATTCAAACAAAATACTTAAAAAGAAGCCCAGGTGGGATGCATGAGACAAGTGCTCAGGCCTGGTGCACTGGGAAGACCCAGAGGAATCGGGTGGAGAGGGAGGTGGGAGGGGGGATTGAGATGGGGAATACATGTAAATCCATGGCTGATTCATGTCAATGTATGACAAAACCCACTGCGATGTTGTGAAGTAATTAGCCTCCAACTATTAAAAATAAATGGGGGGGGGGGGAAGCCAGGATAAATGTTGAAAACACATGATTACTTGCCCCTCCCACCCTTCCCCATTGCCCCTATGCTAGTAAGGCAAAACAGAATGTGAGAATTTCTATTACAAAAACTGGTTAAATTCACTTAGTGCATGGGCATTTTGTTCTAGCAACTGCTGCTCAACATGTTAAAGGGGATGGGGAAGGGCAATGCCTTGGGCTTGAGAGTTTTAAGTAGGAATTATAATAGCATTTGTTCTAAAATGATCGCATCTATAATTGAGACTACTGGTTATGTGAGTAACCTTTATTTTTTCCTTTAGTTTAAAAGGTAGTTTTGCATAATTTGGTATGTAAACCTCACGCTTTCAGAGAATAATGTTGACAGCTTAAGCTCTAACATGCAGCAGGCTCGTGTTTTACCTAGGGAGATCACAGGTGTGCAATTCTCACTTTCAAATCATGTCTTTTTCTTAATTGCTGATGAAATTTCCCCCTCTGGGTTTACAAATAATGCACAAGCTGCAAGCTGTCCTAGGCCGATCATCTGCTACGACTGAATGATGGCTTATAGGCAAACAAGCTGGGTTGGAAGCCAAGCGTTACAGGAATCCACTTCATTCTAGCTTCATTCCAGAACCCAATACTCAACTTCAGACTTGCAAAATTCACAGAAACCATTCTGGGCCCCTTAGCTATAATCAAATGTGTAAATGACTTTACCACTCTTTAAGGAGATTTTAATTCTTTGCCTCTCCTGCCAGTTCCTTAGCCTGACGTTGTGCAAACTTACAGAACAGATCCAAACTCAGAAGGGCTGTGAGAACCCTCCTGGCCACACCTAAATCAGAGGTGTCCAAGGATGATTGGGTGCCATGCTAGCACTCTTTCACTTGAACAGGAAAACTGCAAATGTCACTGTTTGATATTTTCAATGAGACTTTTATTCTATTAGGCCTGGGCTTCCCTGGTGGCTCAATGGTAAAGAATCCTCCTACCAATACAAGAGACATGGGTTCCAGTCCTAGGTCAGGAAGATCCCCTGGAGAAGGGAATGGCAACCCACTCTAGTATTCTTGCCTGGAGAATCCAATGGACAGAGGAGCCTGGTGGGCTACGGTCCATGGGGTGACAAAGAGACAGACATGACTGAGCGACTAAACAACAAAACGGGTTGAGAGCATGGTGGCACCACACACGTTCCTCTGCCTCTGGGCTCTCCAGCGTGTCAGTCAGGAGTCCACAGATGGGCTTTGTCAGGGCACAAAGCTAGAGGTCCTTGAGAGTCCTGGATTTTTTTTTTCCTGGAACTTTTTCATGAGCATTCTTCCCAGAAGGTAAGATATTCAGCCATCATCAAATGGGTCTGTAACCCATTTGATTAAGAACCACTTTTCTAAATGTAATTTTATGAACATTAATTATGTTCTCCCCACCTATTATTTTGAGGCAGGTGTGATATTTACTTCACTCTATTAGGGAAGGCAACATAATTTGGTATTCACAGCAATCTGGTGTGTCTTAAGTATTTATCTCCACTCTGGCCTGTTTCCAACAAGACTTAAGTACTTATCCTGGGGCTGTCAGCTCAGAAAAAAGGATGACCTTGAAAAGGTCCCCTCAACTCCCTTAAAAGATACTTGCTCAAAAAAAAAAAAAAAAGACACTTGCTCCTTGGAAGAAAAGCTATGACAAACCTAGACAGCATATTAAAAAGCAGACACATTACTTTGCCGACAAAGGTCTGTATAGTCAATGCTATGATTTTTTCAGTAGTCATGTATGGATGTGACAGTTGGACCATAAAGAAGGCTGAATAACAAAGAATTGATGCTTTTGAACCGTGGTGTTGGAGAAGACTCTTGAGAGTCCCTTGGACTGGAAGGAGATCAAACCAGTCAATCCTGAAGGAAATCAACCCTGAATATTCACTGGAAGGACTAATGATGCAGCTTCAATATTTTGGCCACCTGATGTGAAGAGCTGACTTATTAGAAAAGATCCTGATGCTGGGAAATATTGAAGGTAGGAGGAGAAGGGGATGGCAGAGGACGAGATGGTTGGATGGCATCACTGACTCAATGGACATGAGTTTGAGCAAGCTCCGAGAGATGGTGAGGAACAGGGAGGCCAGGCATGGTGCAGTATATGGGGTTGCAAGAGTCGGATATGACTGAGCACCTGAACACCAACTCCCTTGGCTGGAATTCTTCAACTGTAAAAGCAGACTGGGTGATCTGAGTAGATGATCTTTTGGATCCCTGCAAAACTGGAAACATGGTCCTTTGTAAATGAAGGTTCAAGGATTTTCACTGAAGTATTCAAATGTTTTTCATCTGTCAGTAAAATATTTAAAGGTTGTCCTGAAAAGAGCACAGCAAAAGCCCTCCTCCTGGCTGCCCCTAAACAGAACTGAAGTGGGAGATGGCAGAAGGCAGGGCCTGGGATAATACTAGGAAGGAGAAAATGTTATCTATCAAGTGCTCCTTTCTGGAACTGACACACAGACCAGATAACCATCAGTCAGATAGTTCCTGTCTGACTATGGACTAAAAGTATCATTTCTGCCCCTTTTCGACTCAGTGCTGCCCAGAATGCTTGTGCGTGCCCTGGTCCACCACTATTCTCATTCCCATTGTGACTATTAAATAAACTCCTCCTAGAGTAAATGGAACTAAGAACAACAGACAGGTTGAAGCAACTTTGGACCAGTCTGTTTTTATGGTAATACAATTAGGTTCTAAGAACCCCCACATGATGGTTGTATGGTAGAGGTCTGGTAAATAATAACAATAGCAGTAGTCATTTATTAACTGCACATAACTATTGCCCATACTACAGCATAGACTACATGGTAAGCATTTATTTCATTCATTAATTCATTCAATCAAATGTTTTTAAAGTCTCTACAAACTGCCAGGTACTAACAGCCACCGGGCTTCCCTGGTGGCTCACTGGTAAAGAATTCACCTGTCAGTGCAAGAGACACAAGTTCGATCCCTGGGTCGGGAAGATCCCCTGGAGGAGGACATGGCAACCCACGCCAGTATTCTTGCATGAAAAATTCCATGTACAGAGGAGCCTGGAGGGCTGCAGTCCATGGGGTTGTAAAGAGTCAGATATGATTGAGCATACACGCTAAGTGCTAAGAATAAAATGGTAATTAAAAAGAAATCCTTGGTCCTGTGCAGTGGACTTTATAGTCTAGTGGAAATTCATTCATTTTAAGTCACACAAGTAGATGTAAAATTTCAACTCAGTTAAGTGCAGCAAAGGGGATGTGTGTCATGCTGTGAAGGCGTCATGGGGGAGGGAGAGCTTCCCAGGAGGAGCCGAGGTAGAAGGGAGGTAAAGATGTTACCCAGAGTGAGGGTCAACAGGAGGGCACACCTGCTTTGAAGACGACCACTTTGGCTGCAGTCTGGAGAAAAACTGGGAGGGGACTGAAAATGGCTGCACAGAGAAGACAGGTGGGGAAGCTAGTACAGGGATAGAGCGCAGCAAGGCTGGCGGCTTAACGAGGAGGGCGGTGATGGTAGAGCGGAGCAGAAGCAGCTGATGGAGTCGAGAGAAAATCAGCTGAGCTTGGTGATGAAGTAGATACAGGCCAGAAAAGAAAAAAGAAGGGGTCAAAAAGACCCCTGGGTGGCTGACTCAAGGCTCGACATGAGCGGTGGTATCCAGATATATCGGGAAAGATCAAGAGTTTGCTCTTGGGCGTAAAACACTTGGGGTGGTTTTCTCTCATTTCTCCCTCCTGGTATGGCTCTTGATAAAGAAACCAAGGTTTCAGGTCAGCTGAGCCAACTGTTAACCCTTTACCAGCACACCGCTGATGGTGAGAGAAGCTGGAGAGCTAGGCCACAGCTAGACTGCAACGTTGGGAAAAACACTGCATTGTATTCTAGGAGTGATGAAAGCCATGGGAAGAATGTAGGTAGCAGAGTAGTGCAATCTGGTGCCTGATGTAAGGATGCTTACTCCTGGGGACGAGGGGCCAAGAGTGGAAGCAAGGAGCAACTGGGAGGCTAGAGGGGCAGTCCAGGTATGAGATGGTGGTGACCTGGACTAGGTACGGGCAGTGGTCAGGGACAGAAGTGGATGGAGCTGAGACAGATTCTGGTGATCTAACTCATCAGTACATTCTCTCACTTTTTGGTGGGGCGAGAGGGAACAGAAGGAATCCAAGTTGACTCTTAGGCTACTCCTAGGTTATGTTTATTAATATAGTCTTAATTTTTACAATATAATAAGATCTCAAACATATAGGAAAGCAATGTAACCAATACCCATCACTCAGACCCAACAAAGGAAAGCATTCCACCATAACAACACCAGATTCCTTTCTTTTTAAAAAATAAACAACATGTTACAGATAAAGTTGAAGCCTTTTCCTTTATTAATGCGGTATTACATTAATAGATTTTCTTAAAGTAAGTTTTCTTATATTACTGAGATAATCTTTGATTATGATTTTTAATACATTGTTGGTTTCACTGTATTACTACCTTATACTTTACATCAATATTCATAAGTGAATTTCCTCCATTCATAATATTTCATAAATATTATGTCTTACTTGACTATGGTATCTTGGAATACTGGCCACATAAAAGGAGCTGGCAGTTATTCCTCTTTATCTTTTATCTCTAACAGTTCATTTCAGATAGGGGTTATTTGTTAATCTCTTGCTCCTCTCTCACTGCACTGTACTCACCACACAAAAACCCCATCTCTGACTAAATGTGACTCTGCCTGCCACTGGGAGTGGACCTGTATAGCTAGAGAAAAACACAGCCATGCAGGTTGAACTTGCTCAAAATTAATGACCCTTAGTAGTGTCCAACAAACATACTAGAAATCTCTGGACCATTCATTCCCTTTATCTCTTAACAATTTCAAATCTTTTTCCCTCCCTGTAAACCTCTGATAACTCCCTCCCCCCTCAACTTCACTCTCAGCTAATGACTGTGCCTTGTGGTTCACTGAGAAAGTAGAAACTACCAAAAGAGAACACTGCGCCCATATCCCTGCCTTCCCTCTTGTTTTGATGGATAAACTATCTCTGCTCCAGTAATTTCCCACTCTCACATTTCTCCCCTATCTACTGGGTCATTTCTATCAGATATATAACTTCTCACATAAACCCCTCTCAACCTCACATCTTCATGCAAACACTGCTCTTTAGCTCTTGAACTCATCTCAACCAATTTTTCCTCTAGTACCCACACAAACTGCTTGACAAGATCACCAATGACTTCTACACAGCTAAATCTACAGCTCAATTTTCAGTTTTGTTGCTACTTAAATTTCACCCATATGACACTCCTCCCTGAATCACTTTCCTCACTTGCTTCTAGGATGACAACCACCCATGGCTGGTTTTCCTACTTCCTCATCTGCTGCTTCTCAGTATCCCTGGGTGGTTTCTCATCTTTTGGATCTCCCCATTTTTGGAAAGCTCCTCTTTAAATGTCCTCTCCTCCCTGTTTACACTCACTCTTGTGATCTCATCCAGTCTCGGTACCTTTTAAATACCACATATATGTATACCAACAACTCCAAGACTTTCATCTCCACTCCCGACCTCTCCCCTGACTTCTAGACTCACGGATTCAACTGTCTAGTTACCATTTCCACTTAGATGTCTAATGGGCACCTCATAATTAACAAAACTCCTTATCTTCCCCCCAAAACTTGCTCCTCCACCATCTTCCCCATCTCACTAAAAAGCAATTCCATCCTACCAGTTGCTCAAGCCAAAAACCTTGGAGTCATTCTTAGCTTTTCTTTTTTCCACACGTTGTACATTCAATCCACCAGTAAAACTTATCTCCATCTCCAAAAATTTCTCCAAGCTCAACCATTCCTATCAGTCTTCATTACAACCACTGTCAGAGTCATCATGCTCCAATCGCAGAAGCTGCCTGTTTTGCTTCTTGACACATTACATTCCATGTAGCCAGTGGAGTGATTCTTTTCAAACATCATTCATCTGCTCAAAACCCTCTTATCACTTCCCTTCCCACTTAGAATAAAAGCCAAATTCCAAAGATGAATGAATAAATAAACCTCTAAATGTTCCTCGGTCCTAGACCATAAACTCATCTTGGACTAGGATTTTTTTCACTAATTCAATTTTCTTTAATGGTTATAGTCTATTAGGATGTAATTTTTTTTCTTGCATTAACATTGGTAATATTTATCTAGAAAACTGTCGCTTATGTTTTCAAATTTGCTGGCCAAAATTATTCACAGTATTTTTCCATTTTCACTTAATACTGTTCATATGTCCTTTTTCCCACTCTCCCAACAACCCTGGGGCTTCCCAGGTAGCGCAGTGATAAAAAAAAAAAAATTCACCTGCCAATGCAGGGGACGCAGGTTCAATCTCTGGGTCAGAAAGATCTCCTGGAGAAGGAAATGGCAACTCACTCCAGTATTCTTGCTTGGGAAATCCCATGGACAGAGGAGCCTGGTGGGCTATATAGTTCATGGGATCACAAAAAGTCGGACATGACTCAGTGACTAAACACCACCAACCCTGACAGAAGTTTGCCTTTTCATTAGTCTTTCTTCAAAACTAGTTTTTGGTCTTGTCAATATTTAATGTTTGTTTTATATTACATTAATTGTTGGCCTTTTTATTATTTCCTTTCATCTATTTTCTTGGGTACACTCTGTTGTCCTTTTCTCAACTTGAGTTCATAAATTTTTAAATCTTTCTTCTTTTCTAATATATACATTTCAGGATATAAACATTTCTTTACATCCCACTTTAACAATATTCCACAAATTGGTATTTGGAATGCCTGTGTTTTCATTCAACTCTAAATATTTCATATTTTCTGTTATAATTTCTTCTTAGATCCATGATATTGTGTGTGTGTATACGTATATATAATATGGCATACATAAAGCTGATTCTTCAATATTTTTCAAGATTTCCTTTATACCCTAATTTTTTGAAAAATATACTTTGCAAGGTTGAAACAAATAAATATTTTCTATTGGTTGGGCACAGAATTCTATGTATGTATACTTGATCAAGTTTGTTTCTTATGAAAGTGCTCAAATTTTCTATGTCCTAAGTATTTCTCTGCTTTATCTATAAAGCAGTATCTGCGAGAAAGGAATTTAAAAACTTCCACTATGGTTATGGATTCATTAGCAGTTAGGTCAAGTTTTGCTTTATACATTTTGAAACTACTGCTATGTTGTTAATACTCTGTGTGTTTAAAATTGCTTTCTTGGTGAATTATCCATTTATCATCTAGTAATACAACACTTCTGAATTCCTAATTATTTTAAATTTCAAAATCTCTGCCTGTTAGTATAAAATTACATCAACTTATTTTTGGTTAGCATTTGTATAGTATATTTTATCTCACTAATGATATATTCAACCTTTAAGTATCCCATTTTAGGTTTATCTCATAAATCACATATATATTTACAACTTTTTAAAAATTAATTTCTATTATCTGGCTGATTTAAAAATTAACATTTATTGTAATTACTATTATAGACTTATTTGCATCTTCCTGTTTTGTCTTTTGTGCTTTTTATAAAAACTCCCTCACTCCCCAAGCACCCTTCACTGGAGAAGGGAAAGGCTACCCACTCCAGTATTCTGGCCTGGAGAATTCCATGGACCACAGTTGGACACACAGAGTCGGACACAACCAAGCAACTTTCACTCATTCACTCCCCAAACACCCTTTTCCTTCCTTCTCTCAGAGTGATCAAATTTTCTTTATTCTCCCAGTACTTTTTTTCAGATTTTTAAAAATTAATTAATTTATTTTAATTGGAGGCTACTTTACAATATTGTAGTGGGTTTTGCCAAACATCGACATGAATCAGTGTTCCCCATCCAGAACTCCCCGCCCAACCTCCCTCCCCATCCCATCCCCCAGGGTCATCCCAGTGCACTAGCCCTGAGCACCCAGTCTCAGGCATCGAACCTGGACAGGCGATCTGTTTCACGTATGATAATATACACGTTTCAACGCTACCCTGTCAAATCATCCCACCCTCACCGTCTCCCACAGAGTCCAACAGACTGTTCTTTAAATCTGTGTCTCTTTTGCTGTCTCGCATATAGGGTCATTGTTACCATCTTTCTAAATTCCTTATATAGGCGTTAATATACTGCATTGGTGTTTTTCTTTCTGACTTACTTCACTCTGTATAATAGCCTCCAGTTTCATCCACCTCATTAGAACTGATTCAAATGTATTCTTTTTAATGGCTGAGTAATATTCCATTGTGTATATGTACCACAACTTCCTGATCCATTCATCAGCTGATGGACATCTAGGTGGCTTCCATGTCCTGGCTATTGTAAACAGTGCTGCAATGAACATTGGGGTGCACGTGTCTCTTTCAGATCTGGTTTCCTCGGTGTGTATGCCCAGCAGTGGGATTGCTGGGTTGTATGGCAGTTCTATTTTCAGTTTTTTAAGGAATTTCCACACTGTTCTCCATAGTGGTTGTGCTAGTTTGCATTCCCACCAACAGTGTAAGAGCATTCCTTTTTCTCCACACCCTCTCCAGCATTTATTGTTTGTAGATTTTTGGATAGCAGCCATTCTGACTGGCGTGAGATGATACCTCATTGTGGTTTTGATTTGCACTTCTCTGATAATGAGTGATGTTGAGCATCTTTTCATGTGTTTGTTAGCCATCTGTATGTCTTTGGAGAAATGTCTGTTTAGTTCTTTGGCCCATTTTTTTATTGGGTTGCTTATTTTTCTGGAATTGAGCTGCAGGAGCTGCTTGTGTATTTTTGAGATTAATTCTTTGTCAGTTGCTTCATTTGCTATTATTTTCTCCCATTCTGAAGGCAGTCTTTCCACCTTGCTTATAGTTTCCTTCATTGTGCAAAAGTTTTTAAGTTTAATTAGGTCTCATTTGTTTAGTTTTGCTTTTATTTCCATTACTCTGGGAGGTGAGACAGAGGATCCTGCTGTGATTTATGTCAGAGAGTGTTTTGCCTATGTTTTCCTTTAGGAGTTTTATAGTTTCTGGTCTTACATTTAGATCTTTAATCCATTTTGAGTTTATTTTTGTCTATGGTGTTAGAAAGTGTTCTAGTTTCATTCTTTTACAAGTGGTTGACCAGTTTTCCCAGCACCACTTGTTAAAGTGATTGTCTTTTCTCCATTGTATATCCTTGCCTCCTTTGTCGAAGATAAGGTGTCCAAAGGTGCGTGGATTTATCTCTGGGCTTTCTATTTTGTGCCACTGATCTATATGTCTGTCTTTGTGCCAGTACCATACTATCTTGATGACTGTAGCTTTGTAATATAGTCAGGCAGGTTGATTCCTCCAGTTCCATTCTTCTTTCTCAAGATTGCTTTGGCTATTTGAGGTTTTTTGTATTTCCATACATATTGTGAAATTATTTGTTCTAGTTCTCTAAAAAATACCATTGGTAGCTTGATAGTCTCCCATTATTTTTAAAGTTATGTTTTCCACTTAGTTTCAATGGTAAGACTTAAATATAACCTCTTGACTCAAAATATATAAAACTTCTACCTTCCTTTTAACATAAGGGCCTTAGAATGCTTTAATTCCCAATTTCCTCCCATTCTTCTGCCATGTTATTTCCCAGTATTTAATTATATCTTCTTTCAACCTTCCCTCAAATTAGTCTTTATTATTACAATTTGTTCCATACTCCATGTTTTAGTTATCCTATTCTCATTTTAAATTCTATTATGACTAGATAGCAACACTTACTGACTGTCCTGATCTCATCTGCTTTTTATACAAAATTATCTGCAGTTACAGTGAACACTGCCTTGATCATTATTTTTTTCTTTTTTTAAATGTCTACTTATCTATTTGGCTGTTCTCGATCTTAGTTGTGGCATGTGGAATCTAGTTCCCCAATCAGGGATCAAAATCGGACCGCCTGCATTGGGAACATGGAGTTTTAGCCACTGGACCACCAGGGAAGTCTTTATTTTTCTTTCCTATCCATATTCTCTTATCACCACTTTGTACTTAATACTTTTATGAATGAGCCTTCAAACAGAGCTGATATTGAAAAAATGTACAAAGTTAATATTTCTTCTCAGGGTCTAAATAAATCTAGGAATTTAAAAAAATTTTTAAGTCAACAAATACTTTGGAGACACTCCTTCAGTTCAGTTGCTCAGTCATGTCCAACTCTTTGCGACCCCATGGACTGCAGCACGCCAGGTTTCCCTGTCTATCACCAACTCCTGGAGTCTACTCAAAACTCATGTCCATAGAGTCAGCAATGCCATCCAACCATCTCATCCTCTGTCATCCCCTTCTCCTCCTGCCTTCAATCTTTTCCAGCATCAGGGTCTTTACAAATGAGTCAGATCTTCGCATCAGGTGGCCAAAGTATTGGAGTTTCAGCTTCGGTCCTTCCAATGAATATTCAGGACTGATTTCCTTTAGAATGGACTGGTTTGATCTCCTTGATTCAATATATTTAATGTTAAATTATTTTTAATAAGTGAAATCAAAGTAAATTGATCTCAATTTAAAAAGCTCAACATCACTAATCAGAGAAATGCAAATCAAAATCACAATGAGATACAACCTCGCACCTGTCAGAATGGCTAACACAAAAAAGAACACAAATGTTGGCAAGGATGTGGAGAAAAGGGAATCTTTGTACACTGTTGGTGAGAATGTAAATTGGTGCAGCCACTGTGGAAAACAGTATGGAGCTTCCTTTAAAAAACGAGAAACAGAACTACCATATGATCCAGCAAGTCCACTACTGGGTATATATCCAAAGAAAAGAAAAACAGTAATTCAAAAAGATACATGCACTCCAATGTTCACAGCAGCATTATTTACAATAGACAAGATATGCAAGCAACCTAAGTCTTCATCAACTGGTAGATGAATAAAGAAGATGTATATATACAATGGAATACTACTCAACCATAAAAAATAATGAATTCTGCCATTTGCAACAACATAGATGGACCTAGAGGGTATTAGGCTTAGTGAAATAAGTCAGAAAGAGAAAGACAAATACTGTATTTCATCATTTATATGTGGAATCTAAAAAATAAGGCAAACGAATATAACAGAACAGAAACATACTCAGATATAGAGAATAAATTATGATTATTAGTGGGGAGAGGGAAGGGGAGGGACAAGACAGAGGTAGGGAATTAAGAGGTAAAAACTACTTTGTATGAGACAAACTACAAGGATATATTGTACAGCATGGGGAAATATAGCTCTTATTTTATAACTTTAAATGGAAAACAATAAAAATATTACATCACAAAGTTATATACCTGAAAGTAATACTGTAAATCAACTATATTAAAAAACACACACACATCAGAAACAGCAGGTCAGTCATGTATCAGATGACAGTGAAAACTGCCTCATAAACATCTGCACCTTTCTATAGAAGACAGCATAAACCTATCCAGCATAAACTTTAGAAACCACTCTTTTACAGTCCAGCTCATTCATTTTTTTTTACTGTGGTAAAAACATGTATAACATAGGGCTTCCCTGGTGGTAAAGAATTCACCAGTCAATGCAAGACACATGGGTTCAATCCCTGATCTAGGAAACTCCTACATGCAACTAAGCCTATGCGCTGCAACTATTGAGCCTGTGCTCTAGAGCCCACGAGCCCCAACTACTGAGCCTGCACGCCCTAGAGCCTGTGCTCCCCAACAACAGAAGCCACCGAAATGAGAGGCTTGTGCACCGCAACTAGAGAGTAGCACCAGCTCTCCACAACCATAGAAAAGCCCATGCAGCAATGAAGACCTAGCACGCCAAAAATAAAGTTGTTTTTAAAATATGCATAACATAAAATTGCTCTTTTGTGTTTACTGACTGGATAGGTGACCTAAGATCACTCAGAAATGATGAGGAGGCCCTAAATGGGTTAGCACTCTACAGCTGTGAAGAGTAGCTGTTGGGGTAGGATGGCTTCGAGGTGGGGGAAGGTGGGAAGGACTGTGACTCCACATGTGCACAGTCATGAACTATACCTGGAGTGTTCTGGTTAACCAGGAAAGCTTGACTGTGCAGTCACGAAGAGAAAAACAGGGCAAACATGAGGTCTTCTCACCAACTACCCCCAAAATAAATACAACCAAAGGCTCAGACAAATGTTTTTTAATCATTAAAACGTTGGAGAGGAAAGTCCAATGCTACAGATTTGCTTTACTGGGAAGACAGTTCTTTTGCCTCTGAGGGAAGGGAAGCCTGGACCAATAGCTGGGTCATTAGCAAGGCTCAGAGCCTGCAGAAGGTATTTCATCACCAAGGACATAAAGGTACTTTTCATGTGCCTAGAGTACTGCTTCATGCCAAAGGAACAAAACTGATGAGGTCTCTGCACTTAAGGATCTCACAGAATCCACCAGGAGACATAATTATGCTCAAAGACCAGAAAGCAATTAGTAACTATATCAGGGCCCTCAGGAAAGGGAGCATCCTGGACCAGGGTGGTGAGGCGAGGACTTGTGGCCTGAGTATGTGTGGCCTATTAAAAAAAAAAAAATGGGCTTCCCTGGTAGCTCAGACGGTAAAGCGTCTGCCTACAGTGTGGGAGACCTGGGTTCGATCCCTGGGTCAGGAAGATCCCCTGGAGAAGGAAATGGCAACCCACTCCAGTATTCTTGGGGTCGCAAAGAGTCGGACATGACTGAGCCACTTCACATCAAAATTAGGGCCTCCTGAGTGGTGCAGTGGTAAAGAATCCTCCTACCAATGCAGGAGACTTGGGTTCGATTCCTGGTCTGGAAGATCCCCTGGAGAAGGAAGTGGCAACTCATTCCAGTATTCTTGCCTGGAGAACAACATGGGACAGAGGAGCCTGGCAGGCTATATAGCCCCTGGGGTCACAAAGAGTCAGACATGACTCAGTGACTAACAACAACGTATCAAAATTATACCACGACCAACAGTGCTGTTTACTAATGCCATGGGGTCTCTGAAGAGTTGGACACGACTGAGCGACTTCACTTTCACGTTTCACTTTTATGCACTGGAGAAGGAAATGGCAACCCACTCCAGTGTTCTTGCCTGGAGAATCCCAGGGATGAGGGAGCCTGGTGGGCTGCCATCTATGGGGTCACACAGATTCGGATATAACTGAAGTGACTTAGCAGAAGCAGCAGCAGCAGGTGGGGAGAGCAGGTGATATACTGAGCACTAATCACAGGTGTTAATTATCCTCATTTTACAGGTAAGGGTCTGGACTCAGAGGTGGGAAATGGTTACACCTTTAGTTGAAGAAAGAGCTAGAGATTAAACCCAGGTGTAACACAATCACCAAGATTGATCAGTTCTCCTTAACAGTGAACACTCCTTCACAGTGAATGGCAAGGATTTTCAACTTGGATTTTTAAACCACTGTGTATAAGTAATTATAATCTACTTCAAAAAGAAAAGCAAAAAAGAAAAGTCACCCTCATTTGCTGGCCTACTTCTTCAGTTCTCAACCTGAACATCATCTCTTCCAGTACTCCTTCATGCTCCCCAAATGGGGCAAGGCTCCCAAAATAAGAATCACAGTCTTTCATGGGCAATTTCAAAAGCCAATATGCTCTAAAAACTTGAAGTGTTTTCATAAGTTTTCAGCAAGCTCATTTGATGGCAAAATGCTGACCTGAACTGGTGTGAAACTGCTTTCTGCATTTACTTTTCCTACTCAGTGATAATCTCCATATTCTGATGTGGAAAACAATGATGTGTTTTGATTAAGGGTGCTGCCTAGATTTCACTGCAGTTACTAGGGAATATTCAATATATGTATACCACCCCAAATCCAAACATTTCTGACTTGCAAACCATATCTGATGTCAAGAGTTTCAAACAAGGGACTGTGGACCTATCCCCTACACATGAATCACACTGCACTACAAGTATCTACTCTTCTTTGTAGGCCCTGCACCAGACAGAGTGCCTTGCACATAACAGGTACACAACAAATATTTCCTGAATGAAGAAACAAACCTGTGAAATTGTCTATAGGGAAAAGGGTCAGTGCTTTGGGAGTGACCAGGCCTCTATCATGGAATGCCACTTCCTTCTCTGACATGGAGGTCCTATAAATAGTTGCTGTTGATTGAAGGCAAGCAACACAGCTGCTGTCTTCAGGAAGAATAAAAATAGTCCAGGGGTCTTACATGTTGGGCCACACATAACTTTAGCGGAGTAATACAAAACAGAAGATATTCAGACGTCAGACCACATGAGAAGCTTCACAGATCTCCTCTAGCTTGACCGAACACCTGCGTTTGGGTCTAACCCTGCTACCTGCAGTAACTTTTTTGGCTCACAGATTTCTCATCAGTAAAATGAGGGCAACAGAGTAAGCCTTAAGGCCCTCCCAGGTGGGTCTCTAACAAGATAATTCAAGGGCGGAATAGCAGCCGTCGCCACACAATCAGGAGTGGGATACACACCCCAGCATTTCTCCCCTCCTGTCTATTGTCGTCACAGTCCAGAGCTCACCATCCTCATTCAGTGTGCTGTCCAATCTACACACACCTCTTTCCATCCGAAAGAAGCTGAGTCCATGCAAAAAGACGCATTTTGTTTGTACACAGGGCATCTAAAGGGCTCCTATCTTCAATCCCAAACAGTAGTCAAAGAATCCCGTGAAGTATATTCCCAAAGCCCTTCGGTCCCCTCACTCGGAAAGTGGACGAGGTGGGAATGGGGGGGTGGGAGGAGTAACCACTGGCTAGCAAAACTGGATTTAAAGGAAAAAACAAAAAACCTCATAACTGCAAAGTCTAAGGCCACGAGACCGGACTGAGTAGGGGAATAAGTGCCTCGAGAGGGCAGTTCGACGTGGTCCCTCCTTACCTGGTAACAGAGGATTGTTTGCTGCACCAGCCGCGCATATCCGTCTAAGCGGACCCCGGAATTGCTCCTGCTCCTCATCTCCGCGTTGCTCCCGGGCCTCGGCGTCCGACCCGAGGCAAGGAGGCGGGTCGCCCGGGCTGCGGGCGCCAAGCGGGCCTGGTTCCCAAACAGTCACAGCCTCGGCCAGTTCTCAGGATGGAGTCCGGTGGTAAGACGTAGGGACTTTTAAAAATGACAGAACCAAAGTATGACTGGAAAGCCAGTCAGCTAGTTTTCTTACAGTAGAAAGGCGCGAAGGCGGAGATAGGGGCTGGCACTACGGCGACCCCGCTTCGACCAGGCCCGACGCGCTCCCGACCCTCGCGGGTCCCTGGCAACCCCGCGGGAGAAGTAGGGAACTGGGTTCCGGGCGTGGGGCGACGGTGAGCCCGCCAAGCCTTTTTTGTCTGCAGGCGGTCGCGAGGCGGCCTCGAGGCCGGCCACGAACTCTATCCTTCCCGCCCGCCGCAGCCCACTCACAGTCCCGCCCCTGGCCGCGCCCCCGCCGCGGAACCGAACCCCCCGAGTCCTGGCCCGCGGGGGAAGGAAAACGAAGTGGCCCGCGAGAGTAGCGGGGAACTTGGCTCCGGGCGGGAACCAGCTTGCCTCTCAGCCCCTTACCTCGCCGCCAGCAGCCGACCACAGCCGGGGCTGTTGAAACAGGCCCTTCCGTCGCGGGCATCTGGAGGTCCCGGACCCGCCCCGTGGACCCGCCCCAGGCCCGCCTCCCGCTACGCCCCCGGCGCAGAGCGCAACCCGCGGAGCGGGGCCGGAGGCGCAGAACACCTCTGAAACGCTGGGACGCTGGCCCGCCCCGCCCTGAGATGAGCTAACAATCGCATCCCCGGTCCCGCCCTCTAGCACCGCCTCCAGATCCGCCCGCGCTGCGGAGCAGCAAGCTGAATTGGGGAGATAAAGAACAGGCTGCAGGCGGGCTACGAGGCTTCTCAAGCGGCCGTAGGGAGGGCTCCTTGAGGGGAGAAATAGGTCCGCCCACCGCTGCTGCCTGGGCAACCCCTCCGCAGGCCAGAAGAGCAGCTCTGCCCTGGTGCGTCTCTGCCCACGAGCGGAAGCAGACTAGTGGGACCCAGAGGGGAGAGGAGAGGGACAGATTGGGGCAGGGCAGGGTACCGCAGCTGCTCACGGCGCCTGCAGCCTCAACACTAGGCACCTGGGAGAAGCTCACCTGACCTGAACTGCGGCCCACCGCCAGGCCTACAACTTGAAACTTGGCATTCGTTTTTCGTGGCTGCTAATTACCCACTGTTTTTTACTATCTTCAGCAAACTATTCATTTTCTACCAAAATCTGGTCCCATAATCTTTACAGCTCAGCTAATAGCCTTTCCTAAATTCCTTTGCTACTCTCCATGCATTTAAATGTATGCTTGGTGGACAGGGAGGCCTGGCGTGCTGCAGTCCATGGGGTGGTAAAGAGTCGGACACGACTGAGCAACTGAACTGAACTGACCCGGTAGACCTCCTCCCCGCCTATCTGAAGACCCTTTTCTTTAAGGGCCCGCTCAGCTCTTCTCTCCTGTTAGTCATCCGCATATTCTGAATTCCCATGTTTCTTTAGCAAGAGTTTAGGTCTTGGAATCTGTTCAAATTGAGTTCAAATTCCAGTTCTGCCATTTACAATTGGTGTGAACTTTGGCATGTTTTACATGTTTGAAATTCAATGTTCTCATCTTTAAATTGGAATAATGATAGCACCAACCTCCTAGGGTGGCTTTGAACAAGAGGATGAATATAAAGCATCATACCTGGCTCATAGAAAAGTACTTCATAAATCCTAGCTAGTTTAATCATCATTTGACAATAATGTATTGCCTTGTGTTGTTTCCATGTGAGGCATGTTTTTCTAACTGGATCCTAAGTTACTCATTGAAACAGTCTATGGTATCTCCCACTGTGCCTGGTACAGTGTTGAGCATGTAGTTATAGCTCAATTAGAACTGAATGAATAAGTGAATGAAAGAAAGTCAGTCATATTCAACTGGGTCCCCTATGTATCATCCTTAACCAAGTTCATTTTCGAAGTTTCCTTAACCAAGTTTCATTTTCATAAACCTGCATCTCAGCGACTGAACTGAAATGACTGAGTGACTAAACTTAACTGAAACTTGCCTCACTCAGCTAAAGCACCAAAGCAAGTAGCTCACTTGTTACTTACTTGTTGTTCAGTCACTCAGTCATGTTCAACTTTTTGCGAGCCCATGGACGGCGGCATGCCAGGCCTCCCCGTCCTTCACCATCTCCCAGAGCTTGCTCAAACTCATGTCCATTGAGTTGGTAATGCCATCCAACTATCTCATCCTCTGTCAACCCATTCTCCTCCTGCCTTCAATCTCTCCCAGCATCAGGGTCTTTTCTAATGAGTCAGCTCTTCACATCAGGTGACCAAAGTATTAGAGCTTCAGCTTCAGCATCAGTCCTTCCAGTGAATATTCAGAATTGATTTCCTTTAGGATTGACTGGTTTAATCTCCTTGCTCTCCAAGGGATTCTCAAGGGTCTTCTCCAATGCCATGGTTCAAAAGTGTCAATTCTTCAGCACTCAGCCTTCTTTATGGTCCAACTCTCACATCCATACGTGACTACTGGAAAAACCATAGCTTTGACTAGATGGACCTTTGTCAGCAAAGTATGTCTCTGCTTTTTAATATGCTGTCTAGGTTTGTCATTGCTTTTTGTCCAAGGAGCAAGCATCTTTTAATTTCATGGCTCCAGTCACCATCTGCAGTGATTTGGGAGCCCAAGAAAATACTGTCAGTTTCCATTGTTTCCCCATCTATTTGCCATGAAGTGATGGGACCGGATGCTATGATCCTAGTTTTTTTTTTTTTATCTTAGTTTCTTGAATGTTGAATTTTCTTACTATTGGCTCTTAAATAATGCAGCAGTCCATGTGATGTGCCTCCATGAAGAATTTGCTGTGGTCAACAAGGGGTAAATAAAACTAGACATTATCACCATGAAATCTCTTGGCATGTATGTCCCCTTACAAAACTCTTATGTAAACTGTATCTAAAAGTTGTAATCATTACTGCCTTTGCTCACATTGAGTTCTTCTTCAAGAGTCCATTTTGCAGCCACAGGGGAATATAACTGATGACCTTTACATATTACCTGTACATTTCCATCCAGTACAGAAACATTTTCAGTTTCTTGACTTCATTCTCTGTAAAATCTGCTACACACATACACCCCTTTTGGTGTATAGCCAACCTGTGTTCTTAGGCTTTGGTCTATGCTTTAATGTGGCTTTCCTGGTGGCTCAGCAGTAAAGAATCCACCTGCAATGTGGGTTTGATCCCCAGGAATGGGTAGATCCCCTAGAGAAGGAAATGGCAACCCACTCCAGTATTCTTGCCTGGAAAATCCCATGGATAGAGAAGCCTGGCAGGCTACAGTCCATGGGGACACAAAGAGTTGGACATGACTGAGCACACACGCAGCAGCAGCATCATGCTTTAATGTATATTATCATATAAGCTGTATTTTTCAATAAGCTTGAAATTCAGGGATAAAATCAAAAAGAAGGCAGGCAACTACTCTTAAGCTTTTAAATTTCCAAGCAAATTTCAGTGATTCTTTTTGGACTAGAAGCTGTGCTATATAAAACACCAGACTCATATCTTAGTATTCTATGTTCCTGAGATAGGAAACCTCCATATGTTGGTCCTTCTATTCACGAAGGCTTTCTCTGGTTGTATCCCACTAGAAACATGTTTCCAAGTAATTTCTCAAATGTTCGCTAAGAATCAGATATGGAATGTGATGGGGTATATTGTTCTTTCTGAAGCTGATTCATGATCTTTACAAAGATGAAAACCCAAAACTGGACCCTGGGGTAGCACCATGTATAATTTCTCTGTCCCCAACCAGAGGGTGTGCCCATTGTCCTGCCACAGGGGGCTGCTGTCAAGGAAATTCCCAGAAAGCCACATATTAGTGTCCAAAGCGGAAACCAACAAATGTTTCTCCTAGAGGGTTTAGGTCTTTGACTCTAAAGAAAAGCACTCCATCTTAGACACTGAGGAGTAAGTCCATTCTGAATTAATTTGCTGAAAATAGCCAATTTGCCAAATTTAGTTATTTCTATGACAGTTTAATTTTAGTTGGCTGGAGATCATTTTGTTTTTTATCACAATATTTTAAAGAATGATGAACGTGTCTCTGCTCTAGCTTCCTGTAGCTACTTTGAGAGGTAAAGAGAGAAACACCAGGGAGTATGAGATTTCTTCACAGTGAGGTATATATTTATAAAGATATTTAAAAGAATATACTCTGGAAAGAAAGTATTCAATGTTTGTCTGCCCCAATTTTTTGTTGCTGTACCTAGAGACTGAGGTAAAATATATATATATACTGCTAAGAATTCTTCCTGTTCAAGATGATCTTCTTATATCCACTCAGTCTTTCTCCCATCTGTCCTTCAGATTCCAACCACAGCAGCAAGGAGCTAAAGCAGAAATAAACTGAATAGTCCTTCAAATGCTCTTATGGAGACAAAATGACAACACGCTAGTCCATCTGATAAACTGCTTGTTCAATAAATTAGCTCTTTGTGGAAATGACCTTCAACAAACTAACCTGCCTCCCAGGTAACCTCATTAGACACAACCCAGTATCCCCAGTGAAGCCATTTCACCATTTTTACTGAGAACAATCATGATCCCACTCACTGAAGTTAACAGTTACTTTGTGGGATTAATGATTGCAGTATGTTTTGGGAAAAAGGAAAAAAAAACCTTCTCAAATGTTCTGAGAAAATGCTCCTTCAAATACTGGTCACTGTTGTGATACTCCTTGCCTCCTCCTATTGCCACCTCCTTTGTTTCCTTCAGTAGAGTCTCAGATTGTGGGACCAATTTTAAACCCAAAGAAGGATGCTTCTCAGGAACATTTTCTCTGTCCTGCCCCTTATCTCTCTGAAGTAAAAATACAGACAAGAGAACCTGACTTAATGACTGTTGCCCAGACACAAAACACAGTGGGAAAAATGGCAGGGGGCAGGACCTATAAGATGTCAGACATTGTGTGTCCTTTTGTGTACACTTTGTTTCGTCTGCCTCGAGAGATTTGGTTTCTGATATCTCACCCCCCAAACTCAGAGCATCTCATCACCTTTCTCATCGAATTAGTACTCAGCATCTTTGGAGCAACTGAACACCGAGGAAGGAGAGATCATTCAGAAACCTCTTATGCAGTTGAAGCCAGCTTTCCCCATTTGTGGCTCCTACATGCTAATCAGCTCCCCAGGAACCCCAAATCCAATCCTCCCCTTCTTGAAATCCTACTGTTTGATGCTGAGAAAGCAGATACTTGGGGGGGGGGATCCAAATCTGGGGCTTGTGTGGGCCAATGGCAACATGTGTAAAAGACATCATCTTGAAAGAGTAAAATGAAAAAGAAAAAAAGACCTCAGAAAGCAATCTCAGGAGGCAAGTCAATCGTTGGCCTGACTTTACGTTCACAGCATGCCTGCTGCCTGCCAAAGGCTGCTACTGTCTTCATCAGGCTGGTCCTACTGTTTTATCATGCTCCACCGCCAGGGAAAGAGATCGCAGATGTTTTCCTTTTGTGAAAATTCTCAAACTTAAAGGACTTAATTGCAAATTTATTTTGGCGATTTTTAACACTTTTGTTGATTTTAACATATAAATACAAGACAATTAAATAAACTGGAAGAGAAATAGCGCAAAGACTAATCAGCTCTCACAGAAGTGTATTATATTATGACTACGGTTAGTCTGGGATACAGCATTCACTTGAAATATATATGAAAGGGAACCTTAGTGAAAGACCTAACTTAAGGGTTTCATAATGTTCCTAATAAGGACACGAAGCACTGTTCAAGCAGTTGCAGGTATGAAGCAAGACAGACTCGCTATGACTAAGAGCAATCAGGGTTCGATACATATGGAAACAATAGCATTGTAGGATAGTTCACTGTTCCCAATAGCTGCTCCCCCTTGTCACTATACATTCATCAAGACAAGTATTTTAAAAAATAATTATAGCTCTGGCTGGGCCAGTGTGTACCAGGCATAACAATCAACAAAGTACCATACAGTTGCCTTTTAAAGAACAGCAATATGATTCTTTTAATGTACATCTCTTTTAAAAAGTAATCCTACTCTACTCCCCTTTTCTGAAAGGCTCTGGGGATTTGAGAAGTGGCAGTGTATTTATCTCCTCCACATTCACGATCTTCCTGCCATATGGTCCAGATTACACTTCCATCCCTCTCTGTCACCACGGTGTTAAGCTAAACATCCTGGTGCAGCTTCCATAATCTGATGATTAGGAATGAGGTCAGAAGATGGGTTTTGGTATTGGATGCTATGTACGGTTGTACAGCTGGTACCCGGAACAACAGTGTACCCCAGAGAGTGAATGGGGCTAAAATATGGCCTCCACTCTGCCAAATCATGAGCCCATGACACTGTGTCTGCCCAGTGGGAGCACCTTTTTCTAACTCACCCCAAGGCACTGAATGAGCTAACTGTGGCACTGTCTGCTTACATTTTTTCAGTCTGGCTGGCATCATTATTTCTTGATTTCAGTGAAGGTCCTGTATTTCACATCTTATATAATCTCCAAAAAAAGGAGGTTTAGAGTTCACTGAACCAGCAACAATTTTCTGAATTATCACATTAGACGCAACAACACAACCACGATTCTACAAAGAAAGAAATTTACACAGTAGAAAATAAATACCAAAAATGCAGAAGTAAGATTTTTGACATGTGGATCACTAGAGTTTAGCTTATTTACAACAAAGGCATGCACAACAAACTCACCAACAGGATGAAGTCAACAGTGGCTTTCTATGATGTTATCAAAGATATCTTAGCCTCTTTAAAAGAGGCTGCAAATGAACTGCTTTGATTTTGTTTTAAATGAGTCTTATTCTTAGTGTGTTGTTTAAAACCAATCTTCTTTTAAAATGAAGGATAAGAAACCAAATCGCAAATGTCTTAGAACCATGGTATTATGTTTTGGTTTCCTCTTCCAATAGCAACCATTTCCCTCAATTAGCTTATGTTCATCCCAAAGTTGCTGAGTATAAAATTAGTTGATTTTATACAACTCACATTGTGTAAAAGGTAAGATTGGACATTTTCACACTGTCAAGCAACATGCTTTGATTTTAGGAAAAGGAATCACATTTGCTCAATAAAGTGTAAGCTTCCCCGCTTTGAAGTCCTTCTTAGAGCGATACGGTTTTTACCACTGCAGGAATCTTCTTTCTCATTAAATATATGCTGTTTTCCAGTGAAATCATGCAGGCACACATCTCCATTCTGAACACTGAAAGAAACACCATTCTTCTCTGCAGAAGTATTCCCTGTATAAGGAAAAACAAAATTGGTGTCATGAAGTATCCATAGACAGCATTTTCGAAATAAACAAACCTAAATGTTACTTTATTCTTAAGTATGTACATGCAGACAAAGTCTTTTTTAAAAACATATTTCTGGGGCTTCCCTGGTGGCTAGGTGGTAAAGAATCCACCTGCCAATGCAGGAGACACAGGTTTGATCCCTTATCTAGGAAGATCCCATATGCAACTAAGCCCATGTGCCATAACTATTGAGCCTGTGCTCTACAGCCGGGGAGCAGCAACTACTGAAGCCCGCATGCCCTAAAGCCCATGCTCCACAAGAGAAGCCCCCACAATGAAAAGGTCACACACTGCAATTAGAGAGTAGCTCCCACTCTCCACAACTAAAGAAAAGCCTGTGCAGCAATGAAGACCCAGCACAGCACCCCCCAAAAATTAGTAAAAAATAAAAATAAAACCGAAAGTAGATACAGACAAATGTGAAACAAAATTAATTCTAGGCAATCTTTATTTTACAAAAATTTCTGATATATAGTCATATTTTATTTACTTTTCATTCCTTTCCTTTCCTAAGACCACTCAAAGTAAACAAAACAAATTGGAGAATCATTCAAAAACCACTTCCTATAGTAACTTCGTTAAAAATGAGATTGTAAAAATATGAAGCAAAGCAATATATTTGGGCCTTTAAAAGGCCCAATTCCTAACTCTGGTTGAACATATACTGCAGTCAAGTATTAGCATATGTGTAACATAATCTGGGGTAATAGTCTAGTCTCCCCCAAAGATTAAGAGAGATCCCACACAAGGTTCTTGGATTCCTAAGAGTCCTATAAAATAAAACTCTGTAATAGAGAAATCCCGAGTGACAACAGTCCTGGCAAGAAAAAAAATTGTCTCTTGTACACTAAACCAGTCCCTGAGTCAGGATAAGACTGATTTCCAAGAAGAAACCACCAAGTCCAACCTCAAAGTCCAGGCCAGGGTTGCTGGGCCTCCCCAACCCCAAGCAGGCCCTGAACTGTGTGTGTGTGTGTGTGTGTGTGTGGTGTGGGCCTCCCCAACCCCAAGCAGGCCCTGAACTGTGTGTGTGTGTGTGTGTGTGTGTGTGTGTGTGTGTGTGTGTGTGTGTGTGTGTGTGTGTGTGTGTGTGTGTGTGTGTGTGTGTGTGTGTGTGTGTGTGTGTGTGTGTGTGTGTTGGGGGTGGCCACAGCTGCTGAGATCCTCTAGCTCCTTGGCACCATGTTTCTGACAATGTAGAAAGCTAAATAATAAGCAAGTGTTAGTTTATGTCATAATTATACTAATAATAAGAGTGCTGACTGGGAAGACCCAGAGGGATCGGGTAGAGAGGGAGGTGGGAGGGGGGATCGGGATGGGGAATACATGTAAATCCATGGCTGATTCATGTCAATGTATGACAAAAACCACTACAATATTGTAAAGTAATTAGCCTCCAACTAATAAAAAAAAAAAAAAGCACAAACCCTGCAGCCCTCACCCCAAATATTGCCTCCTGTTTCTGGGGACCAGTGTTGACTATCCTGTTAGGTCTCCTGTTGGCCCCTGTCTATTTCATCTCTGAGAGGAGACAACAGTTTCAAACTAAAGTGCTATATTACAAGGGTGAATGCTAGTTTCAGTTAAGGCAAAAAATACCTTGACTTAGTCAGGTAGAGACAGACTTCTGTTCTGCTAGGCAGGCCTATGCCCATGCACAGCAGGAAGAAGTTACAGAAGAAAGAGACCTCCACCCCAATTCCCAAGAAGTATCTTGGGTATGAAGTCTCTCAGAGGGGAGTTGTTAGGGGAAGCACATTGATTGAAACCACACACCCTGGCCAGGCACCATAGTAACCATTTGCATGAGCTGTTTTATGACAGGAGGTCCTGGTAAGAAACATGGAACTAATAAACCTCCACCAACCAGAAGAGTTCAGGAATGGTCAAAAGGAGACACCACCTGCCCGACCACCTCCCAGAATGCTTCTCTCTGGCATCCATCTTGGCTGAACAAGGCGTGTACCACCAGGAAGGACTCTGACTCAGACGGATTGGCTAAGGACAACCCGGAAACTAATCCCATCACCATAAAATCCGAGACTGCAAGCCATGTGACAGAGCAGTTCTCCTGGGTTCCCTTACTCTCCTGCTCTCCGCCCAGGCGCCCTTTCCCAATAAAATCTCTTGCTTTGTCAGCAAAAAAAAAAAAAAAAGAGTGTTGAGAACTTTATAAGTATCATCTCATTTATCACTCTATGGCATGAGTGCCATTATTACCCCCATTTCATAGATGATGGAACTAAGGTTTCAGAAAGTAAATGCTTTGCTCAGGGTTACATGGTTCAGAAGTGAAAGAGTCAACATGCAATGTTTCTTTGAAACTGTGAGCTTGTGGCCACGTGTACTGAGTCAGATGGCTGCTAGTAACCCAGCCTCTGGGCTTTCCAGATGGCTCAACGGTAAAGAATCTGCCTGCAATACAGGAGACAGGGGCGGGCCGGGGGGGGCGGGGGGGGTTCAATCCCTGGTTAAGAAGATCCCTGAAGAAGGAATGGCAACCCACTCCAGTATTCTTGCCTGGGAAATCGCATGGACAGAGGAGCCTGGTGGGCTACAGTCCATGGGGTCACAAAGAGTCAGACACGACTTAGCAACAACTATACCTTAATCTTCTAAGGCATAACTGAAATATATAGTATTCACACAAACTCAGTGATCGATACGGTTAACAAAGCCCCATCTCTGGGCATAGAGATAGGCAAGTAACTGTCTGAGGCTGCTATTCTGAGTTAGGCATTTTGGTTTGAGGACATTTTGGTGCAGGAACAACTTGACCTGGTACAATAAACAAACCATTGACCTTCCAGCTTCTTTTCCCTCATCCATCCCAAATCCTGATGTGTGAAATGAGAAGTCAAGGAAGTCTATCTGATATGCAAGTTACATGATACTAAGCATGTGGCCATTTTGGTAACCTAAAATGTACCCCACCCTCACTGTCAGCTGTTGAAAACAGCTGTGTCAAATCAACCATGTCAAATAGCTCTGCAAAAAGTGCTGCTTCCATCTGATCTCATTCCCCGAAGGATGGTAACATACTGATAGACTAGGCAAGCGAGGGTTCATCTCTGAGTTCCTTCTAGAATATGGAAAAATTTGGTTTTAAGAGCCCCAAACACTTCTACCCAAACCAATAGGCTTTACTGATAGGTTGTGATTCTTAGGATTCTTGATGACTTAGCTCACACCTCTGATTTCTCAACTTTGAATCTAGTTTGTCACACAAACTTATTAACCAGCCTTGATCTACTCTGTTTACCTACATTGAGTCAGTCCTACTATAGCTATTTGACATAAAGCCCCGCTCTGCCCCTGGTATCTACAGTAAAAAGCTAAGGCCCCATGGCAGCTCATCTTATGTAGAAATGGTTCTCATCTTACACAGCAAGGGTTCTCCACAAGCAGCAAGGGGCCAATTTTACCCCTCAGGAAACATTTTTTCACAATACTGAGAGACATTTTTAGTTGTCACAACATGGGGTAAGTGTGGGGGTACTACTGGTACCTGGTGGGTAGAGACCAGAGATGTTGCTAGACATCCTCAAATGCACAGAACAACCCCCCTAAAACAGAATTATCTAGCCCCAAATGTTAATTGTGCCCAGGTTGAGAAACCTTGATTTAGAGGCATCTTCTTATTTTGCTATTTTAAAAGTTTATACAAACCAGTAAGACCTCCCAACTTTGGGAGGCTGGAAAACTATTTGTTAAGTATATGAACCTTCTCACAAATTTATCTGCATTTATCACACAAATAACTAACACTCTAAAATGATAAGTAAAGGTGAATTCTCCAGGGAAGGGGAAAAAATACCAGCATAATTTAAGTTTTTATAAAAATGAAGTTATATTAAGAAGTCAAAGAAGATAGAAATAGATAAGTTTTTATGAGTAATGAACAGCTCAGTCTTACGAAGGAAAGGAAACGTAAAGGAAATTTAAGCTATAAATGTCAGAATTAATGAGTAAATGAGGCACAACAGAAATTATCTGTATGTCTACTGTAGGCACAATTCATCTTTCAGTACTGGATATCTTTATGGGGATTTGGAAATTGTCACGAGGCAGCCACACTGTGGCACAGAATGAACAAAATGATAAGCAAAAAATAGAAAGGTTTAGAATGTTGAAGATGTGTATAACTATAGATATACTAAAAAAACTGATATAGTCTTACTATTTTAGGTACTGACTGCACAGAAAGAACATAAGAAGTCTTTGGGTAATACCTAAGTTAGGATTTGCCACATTAAAACTTTTAGGTCATCATCCATTCTCATCATGAAAAATTAAATCTTTAAGAAAAACAACCCTAAGGGGACATACATACACCTATGCTTAATTCACATTGATGTATGACAGAAATCAAACCAATATTTTAAAAGCAATCATCAATCAATTAAAAATAAATATTTTTAAAAACCCTAAATCTTAAAAAAATTTTTTTCTCTAAAATGAATAAATTTGGATGAATCAACTTTCTCTTTTGCAAGGGAACTACATTTTGATCCAATAGTTATATATGTAGCTATTCACTTTGCTAAGCAAAAGTGCCATTAAAGGATAAAGCTGCTTTAATAAAACAAACACTAACTTGAGAAATAGTACATTGAGACATACATACCGTTCCCACTGGTGAGTCCTGAGCAATCATTATTCACTAGAAGCGTGGTGGAGTGGGTGGAGTTACTGTTTGACTGTAAGGAATTTGAAGAGCTGGAGACACCCTGGTTTACAGTCTGCTTCTTTAAACCATTAGTAGCAGTTTTACTCCAGTCTATAGCAGGATAAGCATTATAGAAAAACAGGGCAGAATGTTGAAGTGCAAATGCAAGAGACACAGCATAACTCTTTCTAGGAAATAATCTCTCGCTCTCAGATCTTACAGAGAATTCCACATTTCATAGGTATTTTCATTTAAGACATTTAAATTAAATTAAATTAAATTAAAGGACATTTGTCCTTTAAATGACTGACTGGTCAAAAGTAACCTATATTCTCTCAGAACTAAAGGCCAGGCTAATTTGATTGTGTCTATAAATAGCCACTGAATTAGGTAATATTTCAGAGTCAAAGACTATCTTCACAAGAACACGAATCGACCTGCTGTGATGACTCATGGCTCTTAAATCTGGGCAAAGGACTGAACTCTAGATACTGTCATTTTCTGATCTTGTGCAACTAGACCTTTGCAATACAGCAAAGTCTGTATTTGCAGGTGATATTTATGCAAAAGGAATTGAGATTTTCAAAGAGTACTTCATTTTTCTTATTTTCTTAAAAATGATCTATTTGCTATACAACCCAGCAGGGCATAGCTGAAAATAACTTCAAAGTAACCAAATGTATGCTAAGACTTTTATGTAAAATCTGACCCAATAACAAATAAATGAAGTCACTGACAATCAAGACCTGTGGAGAAAACACTGAGTCAAGATTTAAAAAATTAGGAAGGTAAATATGAAAAATTACTCTGGACAAATGGAAAACATGCACTCAAAGGAAAATGAATTCTAAACATTTCACTGCTGCTTCATTCCAGAAGCAGCCAGGCCATTAATTATATAGCTCACTAAGTTCCCAGATATGACTAATTATTTTTTTTAATTCACTAGGTTTTTTCCCTTAATGTTCACACTGGATATTTTCTGTTGAGCAGGTTCCATTCATTGATTTCTAGATTCAATATTCCTCTGGCATTAATTGCTTTGGATCTTAACTTATGCAATTTCTTCCTCAAGATTTAAGAAAAGGAGAAAAAGGCAAATCTTTACCAGAATTTTCAGCCAGTCGTAACTTTCCACAACAAAGATACCGCCTCCACTGCTTTCTGACATTCTCTTTTGCTACACAGTAAAAGATGAATATGAAAAATCCTATGGAACGGGGTGAAACACAACACAATGAATTCTAAACTGAGACCTGAATGTCATAAGCTTACTTCACACAATGATAAAATCTTTGGCAGCGATAGGAAAAATGAAATTTTGCAGATTGAAAATAAAGCCCAAAGTCTTGGGAAAGTTTGCTATCAAAAAGCATCCTGGGAGAACTATCTCTGTAAGATTAAAAAAATATATTTATAAAAAGAATGATCACTCCATATTTCCAAAATTTACCTCACTGTCTTGCCTCTTACATCCTGTCTTAAGCCTTCTCTATTTTTGCCAACAAAGGTCCATATAGTCAAAGCTATGTTTTTTCCAGTAGTCATGTACAGATGTAAGAGTTGGACCATAAAGAAGGGTGAGCACCAAAGAACTAATGCTTTCGAATTGTGGTGCAGGAGAAGACTCTTGAGAGTCCCTTGGACAGCAAGAGCATCAAACCAGTCAATCTTAAAGGAGATCAACCCGAATACTGATTGGAAGACTGATGCTGAAGCTGAAGCTTCAATACTTGTTACGAAGAGCACTTTCAGTGGGAAAGACCCTGATGCTGGGAAAGACCAGAGGCAAGAGAAGGGGATGACCGAGGATGAGATGGTTGGATGGCATCACTGATTCAATGGAGATGAGTTTGAGCAAACTCCAGGAGATAGTGAAGGACACAGAAGCTTGGCATGCTGCAGTCCATGGGGTTGCAAAGAGTCAGACACGACTTAATGACTGAACAACGACAACAATCTTTGCAAGTACAAGCCATCCACCCAGGAGACCAGCTCAGACCTAGGATCAGCCAGCTAAAGAATGTCTCTGGCCATGGAGCTCTACAAGGATTCAGTCATGAGCCACTGCAGTCCCTGACCTTCCACACACCCTGAAAGGATTTCAGGATGGAGATCAGGAATGAGGTGCCTTATATTCTGGGAAAACTGGTAGAACAGGCCTTCAGATAATTAGGTATTTTCAGGAGAAAATTTTATAAGGTAGTTTCTTGTATTTTCCCACACTTAGAAAAGCACTAAAACCACTAAGACATCTGGGGCTTATGACAAGCAGTAATCTTCTGCCAAGATGTGTGCTTGATTGTATGTATGTCTACCTCCCTCACCGTACCTCTTCTGATCCGTTCTTCAGAGCTACCTGAGCAACCATCTCCCTAGCTGTAGTCCCCCAAAGAAAATGGGAGCTCACAGCTCTCACACTGTGCTTTTTTTACGTCCGCCCATGGCTCCCACCTCCCCATCCCTCCGTATGTGTCATCGATTTCCAAGTTCTGTCAATGTCGTCCCCTCCTCTGTCTCTCAGCCCTCAGCTCACCTCTCCAGTCCACAGCCACATCCCTTCATGGGCCCTCCCTCTTCCTCCCAAGCCACCTCAGACCTCAACAGGCCCTCAGGCTCTGCCTCCCCCTCCCCACCGCAGGCAGGTGCAGGGCTCCCCATGTAGCCCCCTTGCTACCACTCCTCAAGGCTTTGAAAGCAAATAAATATTAGCTGGATGAATGGACAAATTCTGAGTCCTACTTTGCCCCAAGCCCCAATCTATCTACTTAAAGACCTTAATTTTTAAATATCAGGTTTGCTTTTAGTCAGGTGCACGTGCCCATCTGAAGACTGACATCTCAAATAATGCATATCTTTGTCCACCTGCCACCCTGGGCGGCTACACTTGGTTGCATTAGGGGAGAAGCAGCACAAACGAGAGACTAAAATGGGGGTACTCGTGGCCCAAATCAGAACCTGTACACATCTTTCCTTTACTCAACCCCAAAGTCCTGTGAATTAGGGTTTAGTTCCCTTTTACAAATGAAACAATATGTTCCTTCTGTCCATTTGTATTCTAATGAGAAGTCATTCTGGGGAAATAAGAAAGGGGCAGGCTCAATTTCTACCATAAGTATGTGAGGGTAGGTACCATGCTTTCAGGTTTATGATCAGTATGATTTGGGCATATATTTTTTCTCTTTAAAAATAAGTGTCTCTTAGCATGCCATTGTTGGCAAATAAAACTTTTCTACAATAAGTAACGCAACACCTGGATATACAAGTTCCGAAACTGTACATTGTAGGTAAAAATGAAGAAACGGTATGTAACCAACAAGCACATTAACTGGCTTCCTCCAAATAAAATAAGAACCAGCAGCCAAATTAGGCACTTGAATTCCATCTCAAGTTAATGAACTACTGCCTAGATAGTACTACAGGAGGATGCTATGGGAGCTAAAAGCCACCAGGAAAAGATGAAAACAAGCCGATGAGAATGCAGTTAAAAGGTTTCCCAACAGAAGATTTGGAATAAAAGACAACCAAGGGATAAGAATGCTTATTATCAGTTCAGTTCACTCAGTCATGTTGGACTCTGCAACCCCACGGACTGCAGCACGCCAGGCTTCCCTGTCCATCACCAACTCTCGGAGCTTGCTCAAATTCATGTCATGGCATCCAACCTTCTTATCTATACAAATCTATTAGTTTGCTTGGCTTTTAATGTCAAGGTGTGTTCATTAAATATTAGTCACAGCTGACAACTCTTTGACAAAGCTGATCTAAAAGAATGAGTGTGGTTCCCTGGTGGCTCAGATGGTAAAGAATCTGCCTACAATGCAGGAGACATGGGTTTGATCCCTGGGTCGGAAAGATCTCCTGGAAAAGGAAATGGCAACCCACTCCAGTATTCTTGCCTGGGAAATCCTAGGACAAAGGAGACTGGTGGGCTACAGTCCATGGGGTCGCAAAGAGTAGGACAAAAGCGTCAACAAAAGAATGAGTAATTTGCTTTTGTAAAGAATACAGAGGAAGAGGGTTCCCAAATGACTGCAGCTGGGCTTCATTAAATGGGTAGCTCCAAGGTGAAGGGCCACACACAGAATCTGGCTTGTATGCTATATGTCTAGACAGAGAAACTGCACAGGGATTAGCCACGTGGCCAGGCTGCTGCCACTGACTTCTCGCCTATCACTGTCCTCAAATCAAATGCAGGCAGAGGAGCTCAGAGTGGTGAGACCTCACAGGGACATTTATGGTATGTGTACTTTTCCGTATGCATGTTCTATTATACTTCAATAGCAAAATTAAACATAAAAAAGATAAGGAACCAGGTGAAGGAAGAGTGATTGACTCTCCCAGAAATTGTTACTGGTAGGTCCCCCTTGATATCTTTGCTCCCTCCCAGGAGGCAGGGATGTTAAGGAGGGAAAGTGACCACTTCTTGAATTTAGTGAATTTAGCCTTTCTTCCAAGGATCTCAGAGCACCTTTTCTCAAAGATAAATCTGTTTTTTATTTTACTTATACATATATTTTTTAGTTGGAGTATAAATGCTTTACGGTATCATGTTAGTTTCTGCTGTACAACAATGTGAATCAGCCAGATGAAGATATATGCTGCTGCTGTTTAGTCACTAAGTATTGTCAGACTGTTTGTGACCCCATGGACTGTAGCCCACCAGGCTCCTCTGTCCATAGAATTCTCCAGGCAAGAATACTGGAGTGGGTTGCCATTTCCTCTTCCAAGGGGTCTTCCCAACCCAGGGACTGAACCTGGGCCTCACATTGCAGGCAGATTCTTTACCATCTGAGCCACCAGGGAAGCCCTACGAATATATATACCCCCTCCCTATAGCTTAAGCTACTTTGCAGACACTCTTAACTTTTACTTGCAATATTTGTTAGTTCGAATGAGTCATCCAGTGTTTATTTTTTGCTGTAGAGCTTACCTTGTAAGGTATTGAAGATGGCAAAGAGATACATGAAGGTGACATTAACTGGTCCCCAGGCAAAGAAGGCAAAGCCCCAAGTAATTCCTAGTAAAAATGTAAGGCCAGCGACACTCCTGAGGTCTTGAATACTGGTTTTCCTCTGGGCTCCCAGTTGCTTCTTCCTTTTAATTCGACAAAGCTGAACCAGGACCACAATGAACATGCTGACGTTCAGCAAAAATATCACACAGAAATACCCCACAACCGTGATATAGAATACAGCATTGCTGTTGATCCAGCAACTGGAATTGGGGGGAAAAACAGGGAAAACATATGTTTTGTTTTTTTCTTGCTGAAATATGGTTTAAAATGGTAACAATGAACCTATATTGTTTTACTGAACATTATCCTACAAGCACAAAATTTAAAAAAGGATAAAACCTCCAATCTCCATAGCCACTTAACAGCTCTAGGGGAAGAAATCCAAGAGGGTTTATTTTAGGAAATCTGGTGATTGAAAGTATTTTTAAAATATTATTTGAAAACACTAAAAGATTTTATCCTCTTTCAATCCTAGTAAGTCTAACTCCATGAATTTTACTAATATAGTGTAGCTTGTATTTTATTTTTATCAGAGGCTTATAAAAGTATTTTTGAAATATAATTCATTTTTTACATACTTAAGTACTAGCATGACTTTTCTAACTAGCGGATCTCTTTACATATATAACTGCAAAGTCTGCTGTAAATATTACTGAATTTTATTAGGATGAGAGCCACCTGATATGCTGATTAGATCCTCCATTTTCTTGGAGAATTCTGCTTTCCAGTTCACTTAAAATTCCATGTGGGGCTTTGTACTCACAAGTCATCAGGTGACCCATTGGGGAATTTCCCATAGGATCCAAGCCCATAGTTATCTGGAGATATAATCAGGACGATGGTCACAACCACAGCCGGGATGCCTGGAAGATAGGAAACACTGATTTCACAAAGTTCTAATAACTAAAGGTGGTGAGAAAGAAGAGTGGAGATTTTCTGTTTTCTTCTGAAATAGCATAGCTATTCATCATACCCAGTTTCTCTGCCTCCCGGCATGTGGGTGTATGTGGCCATCTGACTAGGTCTTGTCCAGTGGACTATGGACAGAAGTGATTTGCTACCCCTCTAGGCCTAGACCATAAAACCCTTGTGAGATTCTCTACTTTTTTCCCCAGTTCAGGGCAATCTTGGAAGCCCTGTCCTGAGACAGAGTCTCCAGCAGCTTGGATCCTGAACAACCACAGACCAGAGACCCCTTCCACTCCTGCTACCTGGATGGCACATGAGTAAGAAGGAAATGGCAACTCACTTACCCTTACCCATCTGCAATGTAATTTTAAGGGTCAGGTGGCAGGCAAAGTGAAAGGACTCCAAAATGTAAACCAAAGAATCAACCTAGTTTGGTTACCAGCAACTTTTGGAAAACCTTCCATTATGAGTCCCAAAGTCCTGAACTGATTATCTGGAATCTGCTGATGGACTGAGAAGCCTGCCTTGGTTATTTGGGGGTGTTGATTGCCACCACTGGCTCTCTCAAGGGCCCAGGGCACTTCCATTAACAGGAAGCATAATGAGGAGTCTCCTCCTTCCTTATAGTGGCCTTGCACTGAGGAGGAGTCCTTTTCAGACTTCCACCCCATCATCTCCCACCCCATGCCGACATCTCACACTCTGTGCAAACAGACCAGCCTGACATCCAATCTCAAGGCTCTGGTAAATAAAAGACAGCTACCTGGTACCATATAACATGATATTTCATTAAATTCTTTTGTATTTGGACATTATGGAGACACTGACATATGGTGACTTTCTAAGGGAGGCTCCTTCCTAAAAATAAAATATTGAGGGTGTGGAGCTTGTCCCTGACAAGGGAACCTGACCTTTCTGAATTCTACAAATAAGACAAAATCCATGCCCAAGATCAGAAGCAGTGACTTATTTTTCTGGGAATAAGTGACTTATCTTCTAGAAAGGTGTTGTTCTGTACCCTTCACAAAGATATAACAACAGGCAGGATGACAAGGGAGGTAATCTGTTGTGTAGGGAATATGTGAAGGAATATCTAGCCTGAAGAAGATGAAGGAGTCTGAGAGGAGTGGCAGCTCTAATGTGGTGGAAAGGTATGCCTAAGAAATTAGAAAGCCAGCCTAGGCTGTTCTTGAGCTGTAGGAATTAGGGTAAATCACGTCTTCACCTGGTATTACCAATAACCGCCCACACCTCGGGGCTTTCAGGATCCTAGTTCCCTTACCAGGGATTGAACCCAGGCCTCCCGGCAGTGGAAGTGCAGAGTACAAACCACTGGACCGCCAGGGAATTACCCTGGTTTATTTTTTATGGGGTTACTTGTGTGAAAATACATCGAGACATAAAGTATTATACATAATGTTATATATTACTTGTTGATTATCTAAAGGACTCTTCAGCAGAAGTGTCAGCTTATTTTTTTTTCCTAAGAGAGCAAAACTAAGACCGCTGGGTAAGTGCTTCCAGAGAGCCAAGTGAACTTAATGGAAATTCAGAACTGTAGAGCTTTAGAAAATGGTCACAGGCTGTCTTGTAAGGTATTAAAAATAAGACAACAGGTCCAAAATCAAGTTGCTTATGCTAGCCACAGTTCACCAAACTGAGACTTAACTCCATTACAGCTTTGGCCCTCCCAGAAATGGAATCTTAAACCAATCAATCAAAAATTGCCTAATCATCACTAGTTAGGTAACCTGTCTGAGAGACCCCGGAAATCCCCAGAGGAAAGTAAGCTTGCAATAACCAACCCGCTTTTTTGCCCAGAGTGACTTCCTTGTTCCTGCTTCCTTCTGCCTATAAAGTCTTTCACTTAGTACATCTCCTCAAATCTCCTTTCCGGCTGCTAGACGGGATGCTGCCCAATTCATGAAGTATTCAATAAAGCCTGTAAGATCTTTCAAGTGCACTCAGTAGAATCTTGTTTTTTAATTAAAGTAATGAGCTCCCCAATAATAGAAGTATTCAAGCAGAGGTCTAATTATCTCTAGTCAAAGATAAGTCAAGTCCAGGAGGTTCCTACATTTGGCAGGGAGTTGAATGAAGAACTCTTCAAGATCTTGGGGCATCTAAGATTTAGTGACCAACAACCAACAGGTGGCATAATCAGGAATACTGGGCTGGTGTGGTGATGAAGTTACATTAGACTTTATCTGTATGTTCTCTCTCTGCCCTGCTGAGCACACGGCTGTGCATGTGTGTGAATCTGGGAGGTAAAGAGCAGAGTGAGGCACCAAGCTAATATTTTCAATTGACTGAGCACCTTCTGTGTGCCAGCCTCAGTTCTAGTCGCTAGAGATACAAAAAAGATTCACAGCCCTAACCTCAGAGTGTTCATAAACAATCCAGCATAAATATACAGGTGTTCTAGAAATAGACTCGACAAGGCTGCTCTTTGGGCAATGAAACATGAAAAGAAGAATAAAGTTGTTTTAGAAACCTGCCAAGTGTGACCTGCTTCATCAATGTCTCTATCTGATTAAAAATCAAGACACTGGAGGAAAAGCAGGAAAAGCCCAGGCAATGTGTGAGTAAAAATAATACATACCCCAACCAAAAATGCAGAATTTAAGGATGTATTTTCGGATGTAAGTATTAAACACTTTGACAAGGGCCAGGTACATATGGAATGCTTCCAAGCCCATCCATGTGAATGAGACCAAGAGAAAATAATGCAGAAATACAGCCACTGAGATGCAGAGGCCTCTTATGTCATACAAAGCAATCCACGAGTCCAAGAGGAACACCAGGTTCAGCAGGAGCAGGGCTGTGCACAGCTGGATGAGGATTTTGGAAGGGTAATCCCTCCGGATCTTTCTAAAAGGAAAGGACAAGAAAAGAATTAGCATCACAGCCTGCTGATGCTTATGTGAGCTAGCATATCTGAGTTCAAAGTGATTTATTTTTATTCTTTGGTGATTGTCTATATGCATAAATTTTTCTCTTTGAGTGCATATCTGTATGTGTGTGTGTGATGGGTGGGTGGAGGCATTACAACTAAAGATAGCAACAAAGGAAAAATCTAAACGGAATCATCTGTGATAACCATGTAGAAATTTTATGTTTATATTTCTATGGAATCTTTAACATGCTGACTACTGACCCACCCTTTCAAATAGTATGTAGTAGAATCTCATGACCACCCACCCCCATTTCTCCCAAACTCCTTCTGGAAGCATTACTGCTTCTCATATAATAGGCTCCTCTATTCAGATCTTCAAAACAGAGCCAGATTCTTCTGTTATTTTATGTTACTAGTTAAAATGAGATCATGGAAACAAGAGTTCAAACTATAGCTAAATGAAACAGGCAGAGGAAAATACAGCTAATTGATGACATGTACATGTTTACGTGTGTGAAATTAGATCTGGTGAGATCATTCTGAGTAATGGCTGGCCTTACAGTAATTTAGTCTCATTAATCATCCTTCCAACGGTCCACTAGAAGATCTGTACTCACAGCTGGACCCTAAGTTTGGCACTAAAAGTGAATTTGTACATTTCCTGATTAGTGTCCAAAAATCTAAATCCCAGAACTTATATACTGTTTCATTTAAAAAAGCAGGGAGCGGGGGTTTCATGGTAGTTCAGCTGGTAAAGAATCTGCCTGCAATGCAGGAGACCCTGGTTCAATTCCTGGGTTGGGAAGATCCCCTGGAGAAGGAAATGGCAACCCACTTTCTCACCTGGAAAATCCCATGGACAGAAGAGCCTGGTGGGCTACAGTCCATGGGGTCGCAAAGAGTCAGACAAGACTGAATGACTAACCACAAAAAATGTTTAAAAAGTGCCTATATTTCCTTCTTTTCTGACAGAATTTATTGGAATCCCCCCCGCCTCGCCCCTGCAAAGTGACCAAAGGGACCATTCTGGTAAGCCAAGGAGATGCTATCATCTGGAATATCATTCTTTCTTTGACCTACAAAGCTGCATTCAATTTGTATCTATATTTTTCAGGGAGGACTGATATCCTTTATTCTTCTTCATCCCCACACCCATTAATGTATTTAATCTTTTGTGTTTACTTGGTATAATTTAGAAACTTAATATATTAAACACAGCTCTCCTGCTGTATATGGAGTTATGGCCTGTTTCACATTGTAAGCTCTTGTTTTTCGGGGTCTGCATCTATCTTTCATTTCTCACTAAATCATTTCAGGGCACAAGGATGATTAAGACACAATTCCTGCCCTCAGTGAGTGTACAAACTACTGGAAGGAAGGAAGTATGTAAACCAAAGTCCCATGAAGTTTCACATATACATGCCCCCACTAGAGGGGTGGACAGGGTAAGCTAGGCCAAGGAGCACACTTATTTAATACATTGTGGCTACTGAGGTGACCACTACATCATATAATCCAGTTTCCAGCTGTGGATACTCACTCAAAGGCTATGTAGGTTACAAGAGTAACTGACAAAAAAATTGATGAAAGCCCACAACCAATATAGGTAATAAATGTTAGGGCCATCATCTGAGCTGGTGGCAAGGATGTTCGAGACAAGTCCTGGAAAAGAAAATATTACTTTCAAGACCAAATATTTTAAAATAAATGACATAGTTATAATTCACATTATTGGGTAGTCTAAGATTGTTCAATAAGCCTACAAGGTAGGCACAATTATTATCATCCTGTTGAGATAATAAAAAATGAGACCCAGAGAGGTTAAAAAACTTGCTCAGGGTCACAAAGCTATGAAGTAGAGGAGCCAGAATCCAGGTCTGGTTGACTTCAAAGCCCATGTACTTGATCACTACATTATGGTGCTCTGCAGAAGCCCCAGGCTAAGAGCCTATAAGACGTGAATTTGACTTCTGGCTCTTATATTTCTTAGTTCTACGACTGTGGACAATTACCTCACAAACCAGTCTTTAAAATGACAATAAAAATACCCCATTCCACCTATATAGTAGGATTGTTGGGGAAATTAAATAAGAGAATTTATGTCATGTTTTATAAAATTTTAAAGTACACTGCCAACTAAACCATTTTTATTACCCATTTTAATCTGAATTCCCTAGCCCTACTATAGCTATTTTTAAAAGAACTTAAATATAAAATTAGAATGAGAAAAAATACTTTGTTCAAATATTTTTCTTCAAATATATATGCATATTAGAAGAGTCACTTCATTGGTCTTTAACTTTGCCACAGTATCATGAAATCTGCTGATCCATCAAATCATCCACCAGATAGACTTCATAGTACAATGCCCAGCTATCCCTCAGACCCAGAATCTAAGGCCAGGCAAAGTGGGGATATTACCAGCAGAACGCCGAAGCTTGTAAGATGGCTGCAGGTACAGGTGGTCTCGTTCAGCCTCCTGTCTTTGACAGAGCAGCCATCAGATGACCAGCCTCCTCTGCCACCTAGGGGGCATGAGAAAGAGTGTCTGTCCCTGCAGAAAGGCCACTGCACCCATCACTGCTCCTTCCTCCCCATTCCCCCTCCCCACTCAAGACTTTGAAAAAGTTAGGTCTGGAACCTACCATTTCTGCCCAAGTCCCAAAATACACATCTCACTGTTAAGTCATTCTGTAACAGAAGGACACATTACCAATAATTTATCCAACTGAATAAAACTTAAAAGCAATTAGAAAAAAATGACATTTGAACATTTCAGAATCTCATTCTTGATTTTAGGGGAGTTCTTATTTTATACAGGTCTCTAGAAATCAGTGAGTCTAATATAGGTCAACACTTTTTCACCTCAGCCATCGTGTGCAGCAATTGCCTTATGTTAAAAGGCACATTCTGATTCACTGGGTCTGGGGTGGGCCCAAGAGTCTGCATTTCTAGCAAACTCCCAGGGGAGACTGGTGCTGCAGGTCTGCAAACCATACTCTGAGCAGCAAGGTCATAGATGATGCTCAGTGAAGTGGACCTTGCAAGATGCTTTCTCTTTGGAGGTGAGAATCAGACCTGGAGCCACAGATCTAAATGCACTGAAAATTGGCAATAAGAGCTTGCTTTTTACACTGCTCCTTCCTGGAAAGTAGGAGGGCAGTTATTAGGCATGCTCAAACCCTATGAGCATGATTCTAGTCTCACACACAGCCCTAACTGGGTCTAAGGTGCTGTTGGACTGACTTTTTTCAGGCTAAGTTGTACAGGCAGAGTTTGCATGAGGTGTCTCTGGTCAAGGCACAGACCAGGCAGGCCCCTCCCACCTGGTTCCGGTCGATATGCTTTAAGGTAACCGTCACGTTTCTTGTCAAGTTCTTGACTGTCAGGTTTGCAACACTTGAGGAAATGACATAGCTGATCAGAGAGAGATTCTCCAAGGCAGGGTCCTAGCACACCAAAGAATCAGCAAGATGGCAAGAGAAAATGAAATGTTATCAGACAATTTTGAGTTAGAAGGGACCCTAAGGACTATTTAGTCAACACTGTTTATTTTACTACTTAGGTCAGGAATTCAGGGACAAGGAGTAAAGTGACTTCTCCAAGGACCATAATGAGAAGCAGAGCTTGTTCCACTATACTATGCTCTAAAAACTGAGTTAAATTTCACAGATTGACACGAGACCATCATGAATCTTAAAGGGAACATTACATTAAACCATTTAAACTGTGCCTTCCTGAGCAAGTTACCTAACCTCTCTATGCCTCTACGTCCTCATCTGTAAAATGGGGATAATAGTTTAATAGTTTCTCCCTCACGGAGTTGTTGAGAGGATTAGAGTTAACATTTCTAAGTGTTTATGATACTGCACAGCAATTGATAAATACTTTGTGTTGGTTATTGTTATTTATCCTCAACAGCATCATGAGGTCCTGTTTAAAAATAAACTACAGCTTTTCAGCAATCCATCTGATTATAGTAGACTTAAGAATGGGCTTCCCAGGTGGCACTAGTGATAAAGAAGCTGCCTGCCAATGCAGGAGACCTAAGAGATGTAGGTTCGGTCCCTGGGTCAGGAATATCCCCTGGAGAAGGGCATGGCAACCCACTCCAGTATTCTTGCCTGGAGAATCCCATGGACAGAGGAGCCTGGCAGGCTACTGCCCACAGAGTTGCACAGAGTCAGACATAACTGAAGGGACTCAGCATGCATGCTGGCTTAAGAATATTGGAGGATTATAAGAAATAAAACTCCTCCAGTCTCCCCAGAATCTAAACCAAGAGCAATTAGAGGCAACTTTACCTGAAACAGGGCAGGAGTTTCAAAAAAGTTAAACTGCACCCTGGAAGCCAGCTCCAGAGCATCAGCTGATAAATGACTCATCAACGATGAAGGCAAAGTAATAATGCCAATACTGTTCTCAGGAGCCTGAGCTTCCAGAGAAACCTGAAAATGAAGTAAAAGATTATAAAAATGTCTGGGGCTCATATAATGAGGAGAGGGAAAACACAAGTAATTAAGATGGAGGGTCCTATAAGGGCATTTATTTGTGGCGTCTCTATGTACAATTGGTTCTGGTTTCTCTGATTACTATGGAATTAGAGACTGTGTAGGGAGATGTGATAGGGAGATGAGGCCTTGGAGCAGGAGAGCAAACATTTTATGGATACAGGGTACACAGAAACAATCAGAAAGTGCAGGATATTATATGTCAATTATATCTCAGTAAAGCTGGGCAAAAAATAAAGTTCAGGATAACTGCAGAGCCCAGGGAGACGACAGTAGCAAACACACCAACTTAGTGACCCGTTAGGGCAAAGTCATTGTAGAACCACATGCACAAAATTTGTAAAGGGAAGACTACAAAAATGAAGTTAAAAGGCAAGACTTGGTTTTACTCGCATGTTTTCAGCAGCCCCACCCACCCATCCATCTAACAGGTAGAGAGAAAACACCAGAAGCAGGATTGATATTCAGCACCACTATTTCAATAGCTTAAAATACTGAAATAGATTGAAAAGTAGGGACACATTTGGCGTCCCCGCTCTCTCCCAACTGCCTAGAACCCACTGGACACCTCCCCCACATCCCCCCAAACTTCCACAATCCAGTTGCTAAAGGATTAACATTGGGCGCAATGAGGACCTCTGAGATCTTGCTCCAGCCTATGTCTTTCTTTTGATTCTGTGATGCCTCATTGTTCTAGATGCTAAATATTTTGACTATCACCCATGGGTATAAACAGTAATGGCCTTAATCATGAAGTATATGAGGACTATAATCATATAAAAGAAAAGGTCTTTTCTACAATAAATTAGGATGTACCTGAAGATCTGCAGGATCTTGGGCAGCAAAAGTAGTTGTGTCAAAATTACTGGCATTTACTCTGATCACGGCCAGAGCCAAAGAAGGGGAGGTCAGACTTATGGACTTGGTTGAAAAATTCAGCTGTAAGCCAATGTCATCCACTACTTTTAGCAATCTGTAAAGAGAAGTAGCAGTTCAAATTCAGCACTCCAACTGAATTGTTCTCCCCAGTAGAAGCAGAAAACAGAAAAGCTAACAAGTCATTATGAACTTCATAAGCGGGAGAAAAATACTTGGGTATAATTAATCATCTAGAAGCATCATTATTATTAGAAGATCCCCTCTCATGACCATATCAATGTGCTAAGTCATACCTTTGGGCCAAAGGGGCCAACAAGGCGGGTGGAGAATGAAGGAGTCGGCTGACTTGGTTTATCATTTGTCCTGCGAGGTTAGGCTCCAAACTGCCTAAGGACAGAGCCTGCTCCATCCGGGACACTTGGTTCTCAAGATCAGAGACACTGATGCTGCTGGTGTGAACAATTTCTATAATAAGAGAACCAAATCACTTTGTGAACACATAATGGAAAAATCACTCATAAAGAAACATACATAGACCCTGTGACCTGGAAAACCCAACTGTAGGTATTTGCCCCAGGGAAAGGAAAACATCTTCATAATGTTATAGTAGGCTCTTACCAACAGTGTAGGAGGGTTCCCTTTTCTCCACATCCTCTCCAGAATTTATTATTTATAGACTTTTTGATGATGGCCATTCTGACTGGTATGAGGTAATACCTCACAATAGTTCTGATTTGCATTTCCATAATAATTAGCAATGATGAGCATCTTTTCAAGTGCCTACCGGCTATCTGTATGTCTCCTAACAAAGAAGTTTATTAATTCCACCACCTAACATCCTATTTCTTATTTTGCATATTCCTTTCTAATCTTTATCCACATGATAAAACACTATTATAAACATGATGTGCAAACTAAATATTTATTTTTGCGTTATTTTCACTTCACTCAAGACTTAAAAAATGCCCCAAGTTTCTGTCTAGCTGTTTATGCACAGCTGCATAATAGACATGCTACTGAGGTGGCATATCATATTTCATCATTCCTCTCTTGTGAATTAAAAAAAAATCTCAAGCCATTTAGCAGAGGCTCCAGATCTCCTGGACAGGCTTGCCTGAGGCAGAGGAGGCGAGAACACAAGCTCCAGTCTCATGTTTCCAAGAACTTCACTTTGCTTCACCCTCCAAATTCTAGAGGAAGACCTGCTATATTTTATTCACTGGACTTAAACTCCAGAGATTATGCAGAATTCTCTCTGCTTCCTTCCCTCTTCCCTTTATCCTTTTACTCTCAAGAGTACTTTGTGTCCAGGAGCCTGGTGCAGTTTCTGTGGCATTCTCATATTCACCATTATTCCAGACCTATGTGCTTAGTGTGGTTATTTCCATCTTGAGGTAGACCAGGCTCAGTCAGGAGGAGCTAAAACGCTTATTCCAAATCCCACCACTTGTGAGGACCTAGGCAGACCTGCCCTGAGGTCTTCTGAATGGGTCTTCCCCTTCTCAGGTTACTCTGGCTCATTGCCAGCTTTGGCATGCTGTGCCATTTCAAGAACATCAATTTTTTTCTTTTGTTTTCTGTCTAAATGGAGTTCCTGCTTTTAATGGTTCAAAACTGGTCTCTTCAGAATGTTGAAAACAGTGATCCAATCACCTTTTGCAGGAGAAAGAAACCTGTAAAATAACTCATCTGGATAAAATGAGATCTATGTTTGCCTCAGAGCTATTTATCTTGACCAATCAATCAATCTCAACTCCATCTGTGTTCTATGAATGCCCAAAGGAAAGCTTTCAAAATCAAGCAGACATCATAAAAAGAAAGGCTTAATGTGGTCTCATTGCAGATATCATGATTTGGCAAGCTGGCAGCTGGGTTTCAGGTGGCTCGAATGACAAAAATATGGGAGCAGCATGGCTTGTCGTATTTACCTGTCTTGTCAGGAGGTATGCCAGTCGTGTCGACGTTCACAATGGTAGATGTGGTGGGAGAGGGGGCTGAGGACTTCCCACGGGGCAGGGTGAGGGGAAGATCAGGTGGAGGCTTAGGGGAAGAGACAGTTCCAGATGGCAGGGGCATATCAATGGCTGGGCTGGAAGTTATGGGAGCTGAAGGCTGGGGAGAAGGTAGGGGAATCACCCCTGTTGGAGAATGAGGGCTCTGGGTTACAAGTGGATGAGCTAGAGGCTCAGCAAAAGAGAAGGCACTAGAGATCTGGGACACAATGGTGGCCTGAGGAGCAACTGGGATGGCATTGCTGGAAGAAGAGAATGGTGGGCCGTGTGGATGACGAGCGAGACACACAACGGGATCCTGCAGGTCACTAAAGGCAAGAATCAGAGAGATGCATATGAGACACAATCGAGCTACAGAGGCTAAGCTCTTCTTGTGGCAACCATGTGACACCACCAAGGTGACACAGCTCCGTTGGGGACTTGCCTTTGCAGACCCTCTGTGTACCTGCCACTGGTCTCCTGCCCCTGCCCACTTCCACCACTTTCTCCCCAGGAGAGGAATTAGCCAGGAGGGATGCTCTTTTTTGAATTCACAGTTCTGCTTCACTTGTTCACTGCTACTCCCTAATTCTACACCTCATCACTTTTTAGTCAGTTGAGAAGAGAATGTACCACTGCCAGGTACTTCTTGGGAAGGGAGCTATTGAATGCCCTGCAACCAAACTGGTGGTTTCCATATACTAGGAGTCTGTCTTTGGTGGGTTTTTTAGATTTCACAAAATTTATTCTTTAAAAAAAAATGGAATCACAGACCCAAACTGTTTCAAACACACTTAAAATTTTTCTAAAATTGGAATCAAATAACAAAATATCATTTTCTTTTAATATTCAAGTCCACGCTGACAAAACTGGCTCATCATTTTTAAGACAACTGATTTGACTTAGAAACTAAAGCATACCCATTTCAAAACTATGTGTGTCCATCCATAATAGATAAACTAACTCACAAACTCTTGTGTCAACTCAGTATTAACACTGAGCTCAAAAGGGTAAGGAGTAAACTGAAAAGCAGCTCTAAATTAGTCAGTAACAATAAAATGTTCTTCAATTTTTTCTTACACTTTTTACAATCAAAGTACATAATTCTGTTAATTACAATTACAATCTTCTGCATATTGCTCAATAGAAAAATATGTAAAAATAATTATTATTGATTTGTACAGTGGAGTTTTTAATTTCAGCAAATTCTCATATTGGTCTTGGTGGTTCACAAATAAGTTTTGCCTTTCCAAGAAATTTCAAATTTAAGTCATTCACATGCATTGGTGACACTGGCTGGGAAAGGTAAATCACACAGCCATTTTTTTCTTCAACTTATTGAATTTTGTTTCAAGAAAATCTTGAGTTGGAATTAACAGTATACAATTTTATGTGAAACTGATGAGCACAGGAATCTGCCAGAATCAATTTTATACTGCATAGCCTGCCAAAGTACTAACTAGCACACAGTACCTGATGAAGAAATGTTGCTGAATGAAAAAAATGAATCAAGCTGGGGCCAAAGGGGTGGTCCCAGCTTATACATCAGCTACACCCTTAATGTTACTTTAGCCCAGTGGTTCCCAACCTTGGCTGTACCTGAGAATTACCCAGAGGACCCTTTAAAAATTAGAGATTTCTGTGGCCTCCTCCTCAATGTCTGATTCAGTTGGTCCTGAGGTGACGGTGAAGTCTCCTCATTGGATCCTGAAGCTTTCAGAAATTCCATCTCCCAAGTGGGGTTCAGCCCTCCATCTTAATGGGGTATATTAAGCTTAAAACTCAAGTACTCTTTACCTTTTATTACATAAAATGCTACATATCCTTAACTAAAGTTCTTTAGCTACTCCTAGGAGCCTAATGTTTCAATATATCCCAGAAATTTGGCCCACAAAGGGCAGACAGGCTACATTTAGTCTTTTATTCCCATATGAGAAGTTTCATATTGAAAAATGCATGTCCTTTTTTTAAAAAATACAAGTTTCATCTGATTGTAGAAAAGTATACAAAATGCTGCAAAGAAAAAAAAAAAGTAAACAAGAAAATGACCATCCAGCAGGCAGGCCAATCACTGGGAACTCTTGTGAGCAATTTCATTCATTCAGTTCCTGGTTTTTTCTATGTATATTTTCATACACTTTTGATCACACCATCCATGACTTTTGGGATCATCTACTATTTTGAAGAATCCATCTCCCTCCTTACCTCCACTGAGGCAGAGGTTAAGGTAGTGATTTGCAACTTTAGTTGCCCATTAGAACCACCAGGAAAGTTTTTAGAACTCTTAATCCCTAGGCTATGCCCCAGACTCATTTAACCAGAATTACTGAGGGTGGAGACTGGAAATCAAAATTTTAAAACATTTTTAATTTGAACTAATTGTAGGCTTACAGAAACATCGCAAAAATAACACAGAGATTCATACACTCCTCACCCAGCTTCCCCCAATGTTAACATCTAACATCTGTAGTTTAACCCAAATAGTTACCAAAATTTAGCATATGACAAACGTGACATCTCAGATCACTGAGGAAAGGGTGGACTTCTTAAAAAATGGTGCTGGGACCACTGGATAGACATTTGTAAAAGATTAAATGACACCCATGCCTCCCACCAAATAAGAATAAATTCCAAGTGAATCTAATATAGAAAAAAATCATACAAGTACTAGAAAAATACAAAGATGAATTCCTCTATAACTAGGTGTGGGGAAAGCCTTTCTAATAATGCCTCCAAATCCACAAGCAATAAAATAAAAGATTGATAAAATTTAAGTACATTTAAAATTTTTATTTGCATAACAAAAACATCATAAACAAAGTCAGAAGATGACTGACAAACTGGGAGAAAATATTTGCAACATATACCACAGACAAAGGTCTACTATCCACAATATATAAAGTTCTCTTAAAAACTGATTAAATATCTAGTGGGAAAAATACATGAACACACAATTCACAGAATGATACAAAAATGGCCCCAAATATATGAAAAAAATGTCCAAACAGTTTTAATAAGGGAAGTATAAATAACATTAAGATACTATTCTTTATATACCACACTGGAAAATTTTTTAAATATGAGGACACATTCAGTTGGTGAGGCTGGGAAGACAGAATATTTTTAACACTCCTTGGGTGATTCTAGTGTGCAACCAAGATTGCAAATCATTAGTTTAAGGCAACAGAAACGTCATACAAAAGAAAACTGCTTTTTTCCCTAAAATTGAAAACGCTTCACCATCAAAATTTCAAAATTCCTTAGCCACCATGGTGATTAAGTTGTTATTATTATTAGGAAAAGGGTCAGCATATTTGCTACATACCACTGCAGTTTCTTTACCTCCTCCAGGGAGGAAGGGCAGGGGGTCCTGGCAGAACAGCAGCACTGTTCTGGAGGAGACAAAAGGAAAAGAATGAAAATGCAAGGTCAAGAACAAGGCAAGGGAGAAGCTCAGATCCTTCAAGTATTACAGTTCTCACACTGATGGCATTTTAAAGAACTTAAGTCTAAAACAGATGATAAAATAAATTGGATTCCATTATATTGACAATTATATATAAATAGCAAGTGCTCAAAATACTTATTGAATGAATAATATTGGGTTGTATGCAGTATCAATTGCTCTTCAGCAACTTCTAAGAGAAATTAAGAAGTAAATATATCCCAGCAGCAATCGATCGAGCACTCCAAATAGAATTCTCCATCTCAATAGGGTTGTTTTATTCTGATTTCCAAAACAGTATACTGAAACTTTACTGAGAAAGCAGGAAAAAGCACCTTTCAGAGCTCCCTAACAACTGCCCAAGGACAAAAGACTCAAAACAGAAAGTTGTAACATATGTAAATTTATTCATTATATTTTCGATTTAAAAAAGATTACATCAAAGTCATGTGAAAATGAACACAGTCATAAAGATAGAGACAACTTACCCATCGGTCGAATCTTTACTGTTTGGAAAGCAACCATCACAGCACATATGTTCATTGTTTTATTCAATTTTATGGTGAATGTACAATTTACTGTGCTGTAAAAAGAAATATATATAACCAGAGTGTTACTCAACTGGAAAGCTACCTACATATTTGTAGCTGTTTTCTCAAACAGTGGGTAAAGGGGACACTGACAATGTTAACTTGCATTGTCACCCCGATAAGCTTGTAAACACCCACCTACCATGGGTGGAACTTTACCCCAAAGATTTCCTACGACAGAGCATTTAGAGAGGTTTACATTGACAGAGACTGCAAACCAGAGACCCTCTGACCATACACAGCTGCTGATTCGTTTTGCCCACCTGCATAATGAACATGTGGGGGTGGAAACCTGGTTACAAAGACAAGTATCCTGACACCTAGAGTTTGAGTGGTGGCTGCTTGCCTGGTGTCTGGAGGCCGTTGGGTTTTCAACATGAGAGTCCTTTGACATCCCAGCCTAAACAAATATCAAGGTCTTTTAAATCCAAAACCACTCTGGCAGTTCCATTTAGATCATCAGATAACTAGGAATTTAAGACATTCTGTTTCTTTTTTCACTTTTGTCTTGGTTTCAGTTCAGTTCAGTCACTCAGTCGAGTCCAACTCTTTGTGACCCCATGAACTGCAGCATGCCGAACAAAATATTAATGTTGCAAATAATGAGAAGTGAAATAACTAAATACATATAGTGCATAGGGATCCAATTTACAGCTTCATGGGAAACTTGTCATTATTTGTACCAGTGAATCATTAGATGAGCAGAAACTGTTATTTTCTAGGACTTTTACTAGAATAGAATGCTCAAGATTCAGGTGGTCAGACTACTGACCTAAGCTGTTCTTGTTGGTTTATGCAGCTAGGACAGTCAGTGAACAACATTTCAAATGATAATCTGTGCAACAAATAGCTGTCAGGCAATCTGTGATTCAACCTTGCATGCACTTTTAAATTTCTTATTCTTTCCGATCTTTTCCTTCCTCCTCTCTCCTTTCCCCAAGCTCAGTAATTTTTTTCAAAATTGAAATGAGTGTCTCTTTTCTTAAATATATATTCTTATTTATTTATGTGGCTGTGCTGAGTCTTAGTAGTGGCATTCAGAATCTTCAATCTTCGTTGCGGCACGTGGGATCTTTAGAGGCAGCATATGCAAACTCTTAGTTGCAGCACGTGGGATCTATTAATTCTCTGACTAATTAGATTCCCAGGGATCTAATAGTTCCCTGACCAGGGATTGAACCCAGGCCCCCTGCACTGGGAGCACATAGTATTAACTATGGGACCACCAGGGAAGTCCCTCACCAAGCTCCATATTATGTTCCTTCTTCTCTGTGTGGCCTTCACCCTGACTGAACCACTGGGAGCCATTTGTTGGTCCTATTGGTGGCCTGTGGGGCTAAGGGTGGTGATGAGCCTCAGCTTCATAGAATCAGTGGTAAATGGTTCAACACCTCCCACACCCTTCTGAGCTACATAAAGAAATAAGAAGATGAATGTGACTGTGATATGTGTTTGGAAGAATAAAAAATTATATACCCAAACTACCACTAATGTGTATTTATTCTAGAGGAATGCCTTTGAATTTGCACCCTAAGACTCCTCATACTTTATTTCTCATGAGTAGAGAAATAATAATCTTTATATAAAAAAGCTATGAAAAATGACTGACCTTTGGGACTCTGCTGTAGCACACTCTATAAAGTAAGTCTGAAACAAAAGAAAGAAATGTATTAATGTTAGTTTGACAATTGAAAATATCAGGCAAGATGACCCAGGATTTATCACAGCATCACAGAATCTTAGAACCACAACGACTCCTAGGAATGATCTAATTCTCATTCCTACCAGATTAATGACATATGATCAAAGCTATTCAGGTTCTACTTGGATACCTCTAGTGTCAGGGAACTCTCTACCACACAAGGGAGCATATTCTCCTGAAGCCCTGGTTTTAAGAAACCTGGTTTTACTTAAAGGAAAATCTACCTCCATGTAACATCCATCCATTGAGCCTAGTTTTGATTTTTGAAGCAATGGAACTTGCCCATTCTTTTACACAGCAGATTTGGGGGTAATTTGAATACCTATCTCCTCAGGAATACAGAACTCCATGCTCTCCCCCAAATAATAATAATAATTATAAACAAATACAGGATATACTATGATTACCTCACTTAAGGTTTGCAGAGTTTTGTTGAGTTCTGATCGTCTGTTAATAAAATGAGAAATTGACATGAAGGAGATCGTTGATGATGTTAAGTTCAAAACAAGTTAGATTTTTAGCAATTACATGAAGCATATGGTATTTATTGCTTGCAGTGTTCACTTTGAAGAAACACTGCGTACAGTAAGAGATTCCTATGTGGGAAAAATTAATTAATATGACAAGGGAACAAATCAGATAGACACTCTATTGGTTCCAGCCAATGGCAAGATATAAATTATGGTTAAACAATCTTATTACTCATTAGGCTACTGCAACCCCCAGGCAGCTGCCTCTGGCAAAGGGTCAGAGGAAGTGCTGGCCCAAGGCAAAACTTCTGAGACTGGCTAGTCACTCACCCTGCAGGCCCTGTCTTCTGATTTTTCCTCCTTCTCTCCAACTGACACCCTCCTCCACCCTCCAGCACTCTCCAGCCATGGTCCCCACACTCCACAGCCTCAGACCGCCCTGCCACTTCATTTTTTACCCCATAAATGCCCCAAGTTGCTGGCCTTTGGAGAGGTAAATCTGAGACTTGTTCTCCTCATGTGGCTACATTGGGAATAAGTCCTCTTTTTGCTGCAAGTCTTGGCTTCTCAGTTTTTTAGTTTGTTGCACACTGGGCAAAATGAATCTGGTTTAGTGAAGCTCTTACATAGTTCAGTAGCATCAAAGAGAACATCCTCATGAGGATATTAGTTGATAACAGGTTACTATGGTCAGTTTGCGAAGATCTCAAGAACCAATTCTTCGTACCTCTGGATCTGTCTCTATCTTATTCTTGGTTTCCAAAAGTAAAGATAGCTCAACAAGTATCTTTCCAGAGTTGATGTCTTAGGTTTTAAATCAAACTGCAAGATTACTCACTTCAATTCCCTTAGAGACAGGATTCCAGTTAACGTGCCATTAGCCATAACTTGATTCTGTTAGAAGCACAAAATCATTAAGAATATAACAAACATTGTTTTCTTTTATAACACTTTCTAACAAGAAGTTGTTCTTTAGTTTTGTTGGGCACCCAAAGACCTACACCCCAAAGACTGTGATTCCTAACTACATGCAATATTGTCTAGCAAAAGAGTGAAAACATATTGGCTGAGTCAGTCTTTGTTTTTATGTTTTCTTTAAAAAAATATTCTGAATCAGCAAGTCTGACGTGCTAATTTCTATCTTTTGTTATTTCAAGAGTTCCTCCAAAAGAACACTATTAAAGCTCTCTATGTGAATGTAAAAAGGGACACTTGGTAGCAACCATCACTGCATTTCTAGCACCTAGCTCATTGCCTGGCACATAGTAGGTGCTCAGGAAATATTCACGGAATTAACAAACCATATTTGGCTGGGATCATCTGAACCAATCTGGGCTTCTGAATGGTAATGAATCTTCCTGCAATGTAGGGGACACAGGTTCGATCCCTGGTTGGGGAAGATCTCTTGGAGAGGAAATGGCAGTCCACTCCAGTATTCTTGCCTGGGAAGTTCCATGGACAGAGGATCCTGGGGGGCTACCCTCCATGGGGTCCCACAGAGTCGGACAGGACTGAGTGACCAATACTTTCACTTTTCACTTTCTGAACCAAGCCTTCTGGGAAGGCTGATACTACCTGTCTGAGTCCCAGAAGGGAGTGAACAGGATCAGATTGAGACTATTTTTAGATTCAATGTATTTCTTATTGCTATGAGTTTCTAATATAATTTAAAATTCTGACTGGCAATAGAACTATATCATATAAACACTCATATTCAGTAGCAAACCCAGTGAAAACTAAAACATAATTTTTAACAAAACTCCATGACTATCATGAAATCAAGCCCTCTTGACAAAGCCAGTGTTTCAACAACACATACTTTATTTAAATTTGGTCATAAAAGTAAATATGTGAAATACCAGAAATAATTTGAACCTTAAATCTTTGAATATCTGAGAATTCACTTTTTAATTGCAATTAAAAAATCTTTAAAACCTACCTGGGTAATATTGCTTTCTTCATCATATTGAAACATGATCTCACCTCTAAAAAAGGCTAAAAATAAAATTTCAAAAAGAAATCTGAGACTTGCATCCTTAGAGTTTGAGGATTAATATGACACAGAAAAAGATCATCATATTACTTTAAAACAAAGTCTTTGTTATTCACATTTACCCTCTTTTCTATCAGAAAGTTATTCAATGATTATCAATCAGTACAATTTTCAGAAGTCTATTTATTCCTTGCCATTTGGAGTTTTTGTTGTTTTTGTTTTAAAATGCAGTTACCAAATGCACTATCTTTCCTAGGAACACAGTTGAGATTTTGCTTTGAAACCTGAATAGAATGCAGAGCAAATCCTTTCTTCAGTTGAACAACTTGTGACTTTCATCCCAGAAACGCCAGAAAACTCTGTTCTGAAAACACCTGCTTTGAGAAATACTGAGCTCAATTTCAGAACTCAAAGCATTTCCTGCAGGGTATACTCTGAGGGGCTTTGGCCCCATGTGGAAACTAATAAAACAGAGACTCCTTAACAGAAGTACACTGTGTGCACTTCATAATCTACAGAGACAAAAAACTGGCCTCCTGAGCAGAAAGGCAAGGATATCATATAAACTAGAGCAGGGCTCAACCAACTTTTCTCTAAGAGATCAGAAAATAAATATTTGAAGTTTTTGTGGGCTATATGTTCTCTGTTTAAACTATACAATTTTGTGGTTATAGTGTAAGAAGCAGCCATAGACGCATGGCATGGCATGGCTGTATTCCAGTGAAACTTCATTTACAAAAACATGTGACAGGCTATTATTTGAACTATGTGCAGTAGTTTGCCAACTCCTGAGCTAGAGGCTGGAAGGCCTCCCAATCTCATCTTTCATTGCACTCCAAAATACAACTGATTCCCACAGCCAAGGACCCAGCAGTCCACTTCCACTTAAAATGGCTGACAATGCCATTAGACCAGCGAACATGATTTCCCTTTTCCAGTCACCTTTCTACTGAGAACACCAAACTCTGCATATTGATACTGAAATTTAAATTAATATACTACATAATTATTAAAAGCAAAGATAGTCAGTTGCTGTTGTTTAGTTGCTCAGTCGTGTCTGACTCTTGTGATCCCCATGGACTTGGAGCCCGCCAGACTCCTCTGTCCATGGGATTTCCCAGGCAAGAATACTGGAGCAAGTTGCTATTTCCTTCTTCAGGGGACCTTCCTGACCCAGGGATCGAACTCACATCTCCTGCATTGGCAGGCTGATTCTTCACCACTGAGCCACCAGGGAAGCCCAAAGATAATTTATAAATGCATAGACTTGCTTGTCCATTTTTGCTATAATCTTAGCTTTTAAAAACTTATTTAGCAACTGTATGTGTGCTGACACACAATTTTTCTCCCTTGCCTCTCCATTCTCCAAGTTCATCCTTCAGTCTTATTCAGCACAAGTTCAGTTTCATGAATGTGCTGGGTGTACAATGAGAGCAGAGCAGCCAGGAAGCCACTACCTTTTGACCCTCAGCCTGACTCTACCTGGTCAGCTCCCAGTTTTCTCAACAGCCTCCATTCCCCTTAATAAATCCAGATTGGAATCTGTAAGAAGTGAAGGTTTCTGGCAGGATATTGTGGAAATTCTGGTGCCAAAAGAGTTGCTCCCCTGAAAAGGTTGTTTTCATCAGACACTAAAACAAATGGTCAATTCAGTAGCTTAACTGGGGAAAACATTACTCCAACCAGCTTCCTGGCATCTGTTATTCAAGATGACCAGGGTTTTTTTTGTTTTGTTTTGTTTTTTTACTAAATGTTCAACTTTCAAACAGTTATCAAACATCATGTAGACATAACATTAAGCTAGACATTAGTCACCAGTCCAAAACATAAATGAAGCATGAAAATAATGAAATTATGGAGTGAAGAGAGGGGTACAAGGGGAGGGAGGTGAGAAGAAGGAGAGAAGAGAGTTACACAATATATGAAAGTGAAATGTATCCAACAAGTTTTTTTTCTTTAATCAAAGTCACTTAATATTTTCCTGCTATATTCAACCTGGAGAATACTACTAGCACAAATCTTATGTAAGTAAACCTTACATTCACAAATATAGAAAGTGTTTGTGGAACATTCTTTCAACGGGAAGTTTGCTTGTTTTCTCAACTATCCAACCTTAACTTATGTTACTTGAAATGGTTTCCTATGTTTTTCAAACAAAGTATTAAACTGTTAAAAGGAACAGAATAAAAGGAAAGCATTCCTATAATTATTGGCTTTTTTTATATCATTGGAGCCACACTAAAACTTTTAACATTATAAAATACTCTGTTACCTTCCTCTTCTCTCTTCCCATGATCCAGTTCTGACCTGTCACACCATGTTTTTCTGTTTTTCACATCTGCTTTCATTGGTTTTAATAAGGGAGGCCAGAGAGCCAAACCAACGTGAGAAAAGTGGTTGCTTCACTCCTTCTGGCCCATGCAGAAGGGAAAATATTCCCATTTCAAAAATAGTATGTTCTCAAGAGGTTTCCATTTTAATTTTTAAAAACAGTGGACAGTCTTAGTTAGTGATGGCAAAATACACTATGGGCACTCCTGGAATCAGCATCCAATTAAACTAGGTGTATGTGAGATTTTCAACATTCTAGCAGAGCAGTTTGTTTTATTTTTGGCAAAAGACAACATCCTGTTTCTAAGTTATAATACTGAAGGTCCTATGGAAAAGCTTGAGGACATTATATATAAGAAATGGCTTTCAATAATTAAATCCATTATTAATTATGTTCATGAATCAACTCTTAAGGATATTAGCTATGGTGAAAAATATTCGCTGCAGAGTTTCATGTTCTCATATTAAAGGAGTTAACCCATTATCTCACTTTCAGTCATATCTAAAATTTGCTTTGGTTTTCATTTGAGACTCTGGGTAGCCAGGTGTGATGAAAAGAGATAAATCAGAGGGTCCCACATCATATACTTAACAGCAGGAAAACAAACCGTTTCTCTGTGGAGCTAATTTATTTGATCATGTGTAGTGTACACAAGAACTAACCTGAGTCATTGCAAATAGATGACAAATTGCAGATATTTCTCGGGGGTTTGATACCTGCAAAGAAAACACAACCCAGCGGGTTAAACATGTTAACACCTGCACTTAAATACAACATTAAAAGAATTCACAAATTCAGGCATTGAACATGTACCCAAAATACTATATGTTGGATATAATTGGCTATGATTAATTCCACAAAGACTAAAGGAATGAGTTTTCATTTCTTAGTAGTTAAGCCATGGAAGTGGACTCACACCATTCTTTAGTGTGTCAGTATCTGATCCCCTACTCCTCCCAAAAATTTCTTTGTCCCATTCCCAATTAATCCCTCTTCTGCCCAATAAAGAAGGAAGAGCATGAATACAACTGAGTATAGAGACTTTAAAGGAAATAGCCCTTCCTTACTCATAGATCCTCTTTCCTTTCCTGAGAGTCGATGAACACTCTAATGCTGGTCTTAGCTCCTTATGTAAACATATGTATGAAATAACATCAATGTGTGGTATCTTTTCACAAGGGCAAAAACTGTAAAAGTCAAAAAGTACTGGCTGAACATCTCCCACCTTCTATAGGCTTTGGGAGGTTCCAGATACAGACCGTGCCCTCAAGGAGCTTACAATCTAGCGAGGGATACTGGCCAGTAAATAAAAAGTTATAAGTTTAGCTGCTCAGTCGTGTCTGACTCTTTGCAACCCCATGGACTGCAGCACACCAGACTTCCCTGTCCATCACCAACTCTTGGAGCTTGCTCAAACTCATGCCATCAAGTCGGTGATCCCATCCAGCCATCTCATCCTCTATTGTCCCCTTCTCCTCCCGCCTTCAGTCTTTACCAGCATCAGGATCTTTTCCAATGATTCAGTTCTTTGCATGAAGGAGTGAAAGTACTGGAGTTTCAGTTTCAGCATCAGTCTTTCCAATGAATATTCAGGACTGATTTCCTTTAAGACGGACTGGTTTGATCTCCTTGCAGTCCAAGGGACTCTCAAGAGTCTTCTCCAACACCACAGTTCAAAAACATCAATTATTTGGAGCTCAGCTTTCTTTATAGCCCAACTCTCACATCTATACATGACTAATGGAAAAACCATAGCTTTGACTAGATGAACCTTTGTTGGCAAAGTAATGTCTCTGCTTTTTAGGCTGCTATCTAGGTCGGTCCTAACTTTTCTTCCAAGGAGCAAGCGTCTTTTAATTTCATGACTGCAGTTACCATCTGCAGTGATTTTGGAGCCCAAGAAAATGAAGTCTGACACTGTTTCCATTGTTTCCCCATCGATTTGCCATGAAGTGATGGGACCGTATGCCATGGTCTTAGTTTTCTGAATGTTAAGTTTTAAGTCAGCTTTTTCACTCTCCTCTTTCACTTTCATCAAGAGGCATTTTAGTTCTTCTTCACTTTCTGCCATAAGGGTGGTGTCATCTGCGCATCTTAGGTTATTGATATTTCTCCTGGCAATCTTGATTCCAGCTTGTGGTTCATCCACCATGGCATTTCACATGATGTTATAAAAAGTTATAGTGAAGGCAAAATGGAGTGATGGCCAGTACAATAGATGACATAAGCATACAAAGGAGGCAGAGATGAGTGGGAGGAGAAATAAGCCATGTTAGAACAAAAAACTTCACAAATATTAACCTGAGAAATACCTTCTCCTTTGGTGAAAGGAGAGGTACATCTTTTCTTTGATTTGAAAAGAGCTCAAAATTTACTCCACTGAGAATCTTTCCTTCATTAATTTCATCCTTTTGGCGAATTATCAGAAATCTATAACAAAATTGAGGGGCAAATGTTGATTGTGTAGTAGCAGACTGCTGAAGGGAAAAGGTTGTCATATTAAGAAATATTTTCCTGTCCTTGTTAGGTCTGGTTTGGTCAGAATTATGTATGCAATGTCTGGTTGCTATTTTATTTCTACTGCACTTTATGAGTGCTTAATTCTTTCCCAAGAGAACTAGTTTGGATATAAACTAAAATTATAATTTGAGTTAGTACGTGTGATGTGATTCCTGCCAGAATGATTTAGTTGACGTTTGGTGTGTAGGCATCATGTTTCAGCTAAGGGTTTTGATTCTGTGAGCAAACAATTTAGATGGTGAAAGGTGCCTGACATGTAGATCTCTATACTGGTCCAGCAATGTTACCCACACCAAAATAGAAAAATTTCATTTAAAATATACTTACTTATGGATATAACTCATTGCAAACATATACTATGCAAATACTATAGAATATACAGATGGTGGGTTGTAATGGTTTATATGCTCTTTACAACCATTGGTCTACTGCTCACTAAGCTTTTCATTCTATCATCTCTCCTGTTTCTCTAAATTTTTAGTAGTACCTTCATTTCCAGTGATATATGCCTTCTGCTATCCATTCATACTGAGAATTTTCTTTCCAATTGCTGGGGCTGTTATCCATAATTTCCCCCCAAGGATATGGCCACAGGTCAGCATTTAAATCATGAGTGAAAAACTTTGGCTGTAATGGGTCAAATAGTAAATACTTGGGGCTTTGTGTGTCTGAAATATTTTTTGTCTCTGTTGCAACTACTTTACTATTCACTGTGGCAGAAAGTAGCCATAGACAATGTGTATAAACAAAAGCACATGGTGGTGTTCCAATAAAACTTTATTTACAAGCATAGATGGTGGGTCATATTTGGCCCACAGGCCATAGTTTGCCAAACCTGCTTTGAATCAATTGGAAGCCTTTGTTAAACAAATCATGAATCCTTAATCTTATAATAGGTACTTAAAAGTACATCTTTTTTTGGATTTAAACAATTTTTGAGGTTCACTCCTCTAAGAATCTTTCCTTCATAAACTGCACATCCCTGATAATCATTAGCAGCAGCCCTTCTATCTCCCATGCCTCTTAACCATGTCAGAAACACTTGTGTAATCATTGCCTTTATTCGCTCATATGTTCATATAGTTACCTGTTTGTTTCTCTTGTCTCTCCCCATAGACTAGGAGATTCTAGAGAGTGGGAATTGTGTCTAACTATTATTATATAATAATGATTTATTCCCTGGTGGCTCAGACAGTAAAGAATCCTCCTGCAATGCGGGAAACCTGGGTTCGATCCCTGGGTTGGGAAGATCCCCTGGAGGAGGGCATGGCAACCCACTCCAGTATTCTTGCCTGGAGAATCCCATGGACAGAGGAGCCTGGCGGGCTACAGTCTATGGGGTCGCAAAGAGTTGGACACGACTGAGCAGCTAAGCACAGTACACAACACAGTACATTATTATATAACCCCAAACACTTAGTAGAATTTAAGGTACCCAGCCCATAAACATCTATTCATTATGAACAGATCTCATTTTTAAAAGACAAGAAAAAGGTGAAAGAAAATATAAACACCCACCACTATTTGTTTAACTTTAGGTATAAGAAAAGAAAATCTAGATATTGAGAATAAGTCATACCTGATGCATTGAAGGTTTTTACTATAGTGATTTTAGTTTTTTCTGCAAAGAAGCAATTTAAACATTAGAGCAGAATTGCTACTTATTTTTTTAAAAACAATTTGCCATGAGTATCATTTCAGTGAACTGCTAAGAAAATCATACTGTTGACACCTTCAAGACACTATTGGTCATCTCAGCAGCAGGGTGAAATGAGCTTTACGTACTCAGATCATACAACATTGGCAGAGGGTGGGTCTGGATCTGGACTGCTGTTTCCCCAGTTGGATCACATCTGTTACACACCCCACTGCTTGCATAATTCTACCACATTTTCCATGTGCTGCTGCTAGACAAATCAATGTGGACGTATACTTTAGACATGCAGAATTAAGTCATTATAAGGATCTTCAGGTGATAGGTTGTAAAGAGAGGGCAATTCAGAATGAAAATTAATGTAAACAGTAAACAAAGATTGAAAACATTGCTACAATACTCTAATATTGCAAAGTATCCTGTTATTTTCTTAAGGCATTAATATAATAATAATGTAGTATTACTGACAGATAAAATTATCCTCAGAGATGTAGAGAATATCCAACTACAGTCATATAATAAGCTCATAGCAGAACCAGGAGAGAATTGTTCAAAGTCTTGATTCATAGGCAAATATTAACATATTCTGAGGAAGCAAACCTTAGAAATAACTTGTCAACATACTCTGGGGACAGAGCCCATGGCTCAGTTTCCAGTGAAGAGAGAATCAGGCTCATAAATCCTTACTGTAAGGATCATGTAAGAGACTGTGTTCAGGGCACAGACTTGCTAAGAAGGTCTGTCTCCTAGGGTTAGTGGCAAGTTCTGAAGAAAACATCAAAGTCAGATCTTGGAGGAGCACTTAATGATGATGGTAGTTCAGAAATCTCATTTCTATATGTTATTGACGAGTTTCTGTTTCAGTATGTGAAAGAGCCATGGGCAATGATTGGTGGTAATCATAAAAGCTGATAGCATTTTGCATTAAGAATCCTTTAAATATATTGCTTGCTCCAATACATTCCTTTCCAGAGTAAATAAAACACAACTGTGAAATGATCTCCTGGTTCTAGTGAAAAAAGAAAGTGCTTTTAGGGAAGAAAGTTCTTCAGCCTCACAAATAAAAAATGCATAAGGGAACCTATGGAATTGAGAGGAAGATATAATAATATGACATAGTCTCAGCTCTGGGCAAAGGTATAGTTACACATTCTCATCCATTGCTGGCAGGAATGTTGTTGGTTACAACTTTTCTAGAAGGTAATTGCGTAGTAGGTGTCAAGGGCCTTAAAATATTCATAATGCTGACCCAAATAAGTCCAATCCTTGAAGCTCATTCTACAGAAATCAGGGAGGAATGCAGAGATATTGGCACAAGGATGTTCACTGCAACAATTTCTATTTGAAAAGTAAAAACAAATTTAATGTTCACATATGGTACAAGATGGAATATTATCAAGTCACTAATAGTTGTGGATGCTGAACAGGGTCTCTGTGACAATCTAGAAGGGTGAGATGGAGAGGGAGATGGGAGGGAGGTTCAGGAGGGAGGGGACATGGGTGTACCTATGGCTGATGCTTGCTGATGTTTGACAGAAAACCACAAAATTCTGTAAAGCAATTATCCTTCAATTAAAAAAATAAATGAAGTGGCAAAAATAAATAAATAAAATCAATTGAAGCAAAAAAGTAGTAATGGATGCTGGAAAACACTTATAGCTTAGTATGAAGTCAAAAGGGCAAGATATAAAAATTTATGTAAACTATGACAATTTTGTTATACACATATACATACTATATATGTATATGTGATAGTGAATGGAAATATACCAAATTATTATCAGTAATAGTCTTAGGAAAATAATATTAAAAATGATTATAATTTTCCTCTTTGCATTTTTCTATATTCCTCATTTTTATGAGTTAAGATGAATTACTACTATTATTTTACTTAAATATGTTATTTTATTTAAATTCCATTTAAAATGGTATTTTAAATGGAATGCTATTGCCATAAGAGTTTGGAAGCTCAGAAGTGTGGTGACACCAAAACTATATAGTTCAGGGTCAAAGTAAAATGAGTAATAAGTTAACAGTTGGAGTCATAGGAAATGGGCAAGGAGATAACTTTTACTAACCCAGAGGAACACAGTGAGAAACTCAAGAAGCCACAGAAGACAAGTTATTATATTCAGAAATAACTGGACAGTACCTGTTCTGTTCAAAGTAGATAACACGCTTGAAGTAGCATCTGAAATAAAATAATAAAAATTAGCACAATTATTGGCATGATTAACAAATACATGCATCTTCACAGGTTCCTTAAACATTTCACTTTCCCTCAAATCCTGGAGAAGTTAATTAAGAGAGTTTTGCAAAAGCCAGGTGGCACTAGCAAATGTATGTGTTGCCCACACCCTTACCACACTATCTACTCCCCAACTCCCACAGACAATGCCTGAGAAGCATTCATTCATTTAAAAATGTGTTTCCTGAACACACGTTATGTACCTAAAACACAGCAACACTCCTATAATTACTACATTTAAATAAACTCATTCATGTTGCTTAATATTTTGTCCCCTTTTTTCTCTATCATAATAAAAGTCCCTAAGGGATATGACACTTCTACAGTTAGTGCTAACTTTAATACATAGCCCTGTAGATGCTTAATGCATTTGTACCTAATGGTATACTCTTATAAAGCAATCTTTAAGGAAATCTAATTTAAATTTGGAGATCTTGAACATGGTATTCACCTAAGGTAATCTCATTTTGATCTTGTTTTACTTAAAATCTATCCTATTGGTATTTCTTTAAATGAAAATCCTTCTAAATTTATTATTCTGGATGAAATTTAAAGGGGAAAAAAAGATATGTATTATATTATCATACTTAAAAAAAAACCCACATAAATGGGATCTAAAAACTACTGCCAAAGTGATTTTGAAGCTTTTCTTTCACTGTAAAAAAGTAATTGCACATACCCACTGGACCAAAAGTGAATTTAAACCAGTTTTGATCAGCATGCGTTGCATCTCTTAATTGTTTAGCTCCTTAACCACCAACCACATGGTGAGATTTCATCTTAACTAAGGGACTGTGAAAAGTGTTGGGTTTTGACTGCAGTAAGATGGAAGCTGTCTACCCACAGAGGAAGGGAACAAAGTGTGCTGCCTTGCCCACCTCTCTCAAATTCAGCCCAATTCTTTGCTCTTTTCCTGAAGCCAGAGTGTTGTTTTTTTTTTTTTTTTTGGTATTTGATACTATTTAAAAATTCATAAAATCATCTGTAAAAGGCTGTCTTTCAACACTCTGTGCCTCTAAATCCAGGCTGAATCATATTAAAGTCACTGGATGTGCTTTTCCCATTTAAACAATCTGTCCTGTACAGTGTGTTGGCATGATTCCGGAAAATAAGGAAGGCTCTCAAAATGTGATCGATAGTTCTTTCCTTTCAGAGAATAGTTGGAGTGGCAGACACTGTTCTCCCTCCACGATAAAGCAAAAAGTCTAGGTTGCTCTCCAGGGTTGAGGGTCTGGGGGATTTTTTGTGTTCGTGTTTGTTATTTGAATAAGGAAACTTTAAATATCATTCATTACACATTCATTCATTATATTAAGGGTTCAATTTTTACTTGCTTTAGAAAACTTCTTACCATTTAGGCTTGCAGTTTCAACCTCTTTTATCCCAAAGAAAAAAGACAAAAGTATAATTAAAGCAAAGCTTAACAAGTTGGGGTAAATCTAAGTTAAATTTTTTCAAAATCTTGCCTGGAGTACCATTGGAGTAGGGGACAAAACCAACGCGAGATGATTCAGCTGCAGGAGAAAAAAAATTCCAATAAATACTTTGAAGCAAATTTATTTACTGAATTTTAAGGAGTTAGAACTTTTGAGATATAATTATGAAAAGTAGACAACATGCCATCAGACCAATATCTAGTTAAATCTGTAAGTCCCATAATCACTCAGTGAGTATACATTTTATCAGAAAATCACAAAGAAAGAACCTAGGAGATGAAATAAATATAACTATTTCATTTCACAGCCAACGTAAGACTCGACTGCAAAGCCTGCTGTGATGTATAGAATATTATGGAAATAAGTTTAGGGACCACAGCAAAGTATTTTCAAATTTTTTCAGCCAGACAGTTCTAGACACGTTATAGTTTAATAATTTGACACATAGGTTCTACTCTGTTTATAATCACACCTGGTAACTCTACTCACAGTGAATTTAGTATTTAAAAAAACAACATTGCTATCAGTCAATAGTGTACTACCTAACACAATTTCCTGGTAAGTTATTTTAAAATACGGCTGCTACTAAGGCAATCAATCAGATTGTAAATTTCCTGTGGAATAACTCCACTTACACTAAGAGATCAGTCAAATGCACATGCTTTGTATGTTTAAATATTAAAAAGATCCAATAGCTTGACCTCTCCATATACACAGGACAAAGAAACAGTTTACAACTAAAAGAAGCTTTGCAGTAGGGAGCCTGATATTCAGCTGGTAGGGACAACATCTGGGTGTGTCAAGGCACTTGGCTGGCCTGTCTGTTTGAGACCACTCATGCGCTGGCTGAAACACACACACCCTGTCTGTCCTACATTATTGCTTCCAAATTTTGTCATTGACTACATTTTTTTAGTTCTTTCATTTATTTATTTAACTACATTTTAAAAACTTACCAAGTATATTTCTTGAGAAGCAAGGCAGTTCTTGAGCAATAACATTCAAAGTATGAATACAGAATTCTTTATTTTTGGCGCAGAACAATATAATTGGCCAAAGCTGGTTTTTAATGAATGACTATTCATTTTTCTGAATGGTAACACCACCCAAAGAGGCCTGCAGGCACAGTTGTCTGTCCATCCCTGGATGTGTGCTGGCTTTCCCCTTTGGGCCCCAAGACTGTGCCCTAGCATTCATGTATGCTTCCAAACCCTGATCTCATTCCATGCAAACAGCGCTTTACAAAGATATCATTGTGATTAAGTCTAAGAAGACTAATGCAGCACAAGAAAAGTACAGTGGTTCATTTTATCCTAGAAGTGTAACAACGAAGGAGCAAACTAGCTTAGTAAAAAGAGCTTTGGCTTTGGAGATTTGCCATCCTGGGTCTGAATCTTTGCCTGATGACTTAATAATAACAATCACTATTACTTGCTGAGGGTTTACTCTGTGCCGGGCACATGTGTTATCTCATTTCATTTTCACAACTTCCCTATGAAGTAAGTACTGTTATTCTCCCCAAGTTATAGATGAAGAAACTGAGGCACAGTAAGGTGAAGGAATTTGTCCAAAGTCACACAACTAGCAATGGAGATGGGAGGGTAGTGGCCAAATTCAAACCCAAGTAGTGTGGCTCCAGAGAATGAGCAAGTTTCATCCTGTCTGAGCATCAGTTTCCTCATCTAAATGTGAATATAATGATCCCTATACTGTAAGATTACCATACTGTAAGACTGGAAGCAGAATGAGTGTCGGAAGACTCCTAGGCATGTAGTATGTGCATGAGCCGTAACAGTGATTACTAATTTTAAGTGACTGAATTAATAACAGTAGAAACTCATTTTCATGCAACTAAGGACATGGCATCTGGTCCCATCACTTCATGGGAAATAGATGGGGAAACAGTGGAAACAGTGTCAGACTTTATTTTGGGGGGCTCCAAAATCACTGCAGATGGTGATTGCAGCCATGAAATAAAAAGACGTTTGCTCCTTGGAAGGAAAGGTATGACCAATCTAGACAGCATATTAAAAAGCAAAGACATTACTTTGCCAACAAAAGTCTGTCTAGCCAAGGCTATGGTTTTTTCAGTGGTCATGTATGGATGTGAGAGTTGGACTGTGAAGAAAGCTGAGCGCCAAAAAATTGATGCTTTTGAACTGTGGTGTTGGAGAAGACTCTTAAGAGTCCCTTGGACTGCAAGGAGATCCAACCAGTCCATCCTGTAGGAGATCAGTCCTGGGTGTTCATTGGAACGACTGATGCTGAAGCTGAAACTCCAATACTGTGGCCACCTGATGTGAAGAGTTGACTCATTGGAAAAGACCCTGATGCTGGGAGGGATTGGGGGCAGGAGGAGAAGGGGACGACAGAGGATGAGATGGTTGGATGGCATCACCGACTCGATGGATATGAGTTTGAGTAAACTCCAGGAGCTGGTGATGGACAGGGAGGCCTGGCGTGCTGCGATTCATGGGGTTGCAAAGAGTCAGACATGACTGAGTGATTGAACTGAACTGAAGGACAGAACATGAGTTGACTCACTCCTTATACAAGAAAAAAACTGTTCTGTAACAAAAGATTGTTACATATATGTTACAGAAAGAGAGAAATACAGAAGGAGGAGTCAGAGAAGCTATCTGCTGCCTCTTGAGGGAAAAGGCTCTTTGAAATTAAGTAAGTTACTCAACTGTTACAGGCATCACTGTGTCATTAACTAAGGGATGGCGGGATCACTTTATCCCTGAGGTCCCATTACAGCCAGCAGTCTCAAATGTGGCTTCTGTTCCTGGTTCCTGCCAAGATGGGTCCCAGTTATAAATTTTTAAAATCATTTGCCTTCCCATTCTCATGAGTCCTAAGCCTTTTGAAAGATATTCATTTAGTGCAGTGCTAAGGAAGTATATTTAAGAGAACATTTCAATGCTCTACAGCAACATTCAGCATGTTTATGTTCTTGATACTCTTCAGGAGACTTATGAACTAGAATACTAAAAAGAACATTGAAGAACATTAGTAGCTACCATGATGAAAATCCACAATTTAGTCTCCAGCTGTTTAACCATGTGGAGGGATAGGTATGCTTGTCCTGTTGTCTTTTGCTATTGATTTCTCAGGTGTAGGTTTAATGACAGAATTTAAGTAAGCTTCATTCAAGAAAACAATTTTGCTGGATCTGACATTGCATGGAGAACTTTTAGAATATTTTCCTGAAATGCCCCCAAAGTCATGAAATAACAGTCTTACCAGATGGTGACAGCAAACTGGAATTGTAAGCATGTTCTGTTGAGGAAAAAGGTGATTTAAAGTTAGCTTGTAGATAAACAACAAGGACCTACTATATAACACAGGGCACAATATTCAATAACCTATAAAGAATTTGAAAAGCCATATATATATATAGCTGAACCACTTTGCCGTATACCTGAAACACAACATTGACAGTAAATCAACTATACTTCAATGAAAAAAATTTTAAATCAACAAAATTGGTTTAGTTAGTACATGAATTTGTACATTAACATCTTTAATGGGAATGAATGTAAAATGAATTACAAATAGCTACCAAAAGAGGGCAGTATGATAATTTACTATTATTTTCAACAGTCTAATCAGTTCTATCAATTCTCCACAAAGACTTATCTCTGGTGAAGCAATTCTTCCAATTTAACTATTGACAGTGCTCTATATATTTGTTATAAAATGGTCTAGTACATTTCAGACTAAAAATGATGACTAAGAACTTTGGTTGTTGGCTAATGTTCATTAGAATGTGTAAAAGTAAATGTGTATACCTGCATAAATTAAACTTCCCTTAACTGTATTTCTTTTTATACCTATTAGCACAGACTTTATATCTCTAATTAAACCACTTATTTATTCTGAGTTAAACTAGATCAGATGCCTCTGGGTATAAAAACTACAAGAACTGTTGTGTTATTTATTTGGGGAGGATGCTCAGATTCCTTAAAAGAAAAGTAATTCTATTTTTTCTCAATGAAAATGAATACACTTACTGGAGAAACTTCAGAAAACACAGATAAACAAAATGAAGAAAATTAAAACGACCTATAATTTCACCATCCAGAGATAATACATATAAATCTGTGGTGCTGGAGAAGACTCTTGCAAGTCCCTTGGACTGCAAGATCAAACCAGTTAATCCTAAAAGAAATCAACCCGGAATATTCCACTGGAAGGACTGAAACTAAAGCTGAAGCTCCAATACTTTGGCCACCTGATGCGAACAACCGACTCATTGCAAAAGACCCTGATGCTGGGAAAGATTGAGGGCAGGAGGAGAAGGCAGCAACAAAGGATGAGATGGTTAGATGGTATCACTGACTCAGTGGACGTGAGTTTGAGCAAACTCTGGGAGATAGTGAAGGACAGGGAAGCCTGGTGGGCTACAGTTCATGGGGTCACAAAGAGTTGAACATGACTGAGCAACAAAAATGTACAATAAGATCATGTCACAAATTTCTATTTGTAACATGATTTTTCTCATAACACTATATCCTAAACATTGTGCTGTATCATTAAACAATTATTATCCCCAATATAATTTTGTGATGACTGCATTGCATTTCATTGATTGGATGTGCCACTAATTTATAAACATCCTTTTATGGACATTTTAGTGTGTACAATTTGTCATGATTACAAAAATGCTGCAAGAAATCTTCTTGGTAAATTTTTGCATACACACTCAGTTATTTCCTTCAGAAATTCCATGAATTTTGATTGCCAAAATGACCTACAGAAAACAGACCAATTTATACTGCCCTTTGCAGTACATGACTATTACTTTCCCAAACTCTAACCCACATAGGGTATTGCTTTATAAATTTTTTAACTGTTTTTAGTTACAAAGGAATGGTTATTTCCATAGTAGTATCTGATACACAATTAAAAAGAAAGAATAAGTATACTGAAAACTAAAATTGCACAGTGAAACATACCTGGTAACTTGTGGGAACCTATTTTCCTTACATGGTGGTAGGGTACTGACTATTTTCTGGGATAAATAAAACCCAGTTTTGCTTGAAAGCACACTGAATGAGTGTTCAAGTGGATAGTGCAGAGTAGTTAGTGCCTTGATTCCGTAATTTAAATGGCACTGCCTCTTCTCAGTCTCTGTCCTTCAATACATCCCTCATTCTACCTTAATAATCCACCAATCAAAAGAGTCTGTTGCATTAACAGGATTTTAATTTTGAGGATGCTCCAGGGAGCACTAAGGAGAAATCAGTCATTCACAACTTAGAATGAATTAATTCCAATTGGCTGAAGTCTTATTATGCAGTAAAGATCTACCATCCTGAGCTATGTTGAAAATTTCTGGGAAGAATCAACATTCAGTATGGGCTACCTGAAAATGACACATTGGTTTAGGCAGGTGAGGTAGAGTAGGGGTGGGAACATGGCACAGACAGAACAGCACTGAGGAAAAGTTGAGATCAGGAAAAAGGGATGGAGAGTGATGCTGCAGGACAACACAGAATAATATTGCTTCCTTTTTAATTTTGCCCAGTGGCTGACCTGAGTCACCAATGGTTTCTACCTTCTCCATTGTAAATTCCTTTGATGAGAACTATATACCCACAGAGAAAGGGGCTGATTTGTGCTTTACCTCTTTCTTAGATGCTAGAGGAAATGGACAACTCAGGAGTTACAGGAGAGCCAGAGTAGAGAAGGGAACTTTACTGGGCCATATCTGGGTAGACAGGTTTGGTAGGCATGGACTCACAATCAAGAAAAACCTGATCAAAAGACAGATCAAGGGCTAGACCAGTCCAGCCTACAGGGCTCCCAGCAGAGACCTACACTGATGAAGGGAGGGAATCCAGTAAATAAAAGCTAGAGATTTTTAAACTGTTATTGTCCACTTTTTTCCTTTGGCTTTTTTCCCCCTTCTAATGGCCCAATTATCAATGACTAACATTTTATTCACTTTTTCTGTCTCTGATTATAATGCTCCACATCACTCCTCCTAGTTCAACATAGAGATGTCCCCATAGGCCTTCCACTTTCCTGAGTATCAGCCTCTGTTTCTCTTGGGCTCTCTCCTAAATCACTTCCCATTTGTTACTAGCAAAGAGGTAGTCGGCATTTCCAGTGAGTCATATATTTGAGTTCCATGCCACTCAGGAGACAAAACATTTCCATTGTTAAAAAGATTCACAAGCAATGAAAGGAAAAACACTTAAATTTTTCAGACTTTTCTTTGGAAACTTACAAAAAGCAAAATTCAAAGCATTATTCATTTATTGAAGTGTCGATTTAAGTCCATAAGTAAAATTATGTGATCTGTCTATAAAACTTATTCAATATGACTCCCTAGTGATTTTTTAAAAACAAAGTCCATATATTCCAATTATAATGAACAGGAGTTTGGCATGGCTAAAGTTTGAATGGAAGTCAAATGGAGGAACTGGCAACTCAAGAAACTGACCCCCTCCTCTCCTCCACGGAGTCTCTTTCCCTACATCACCTCCCTGGCACATTCTTTCAAAGTTATTGCCACCACTTCCTCAAATCCAATCCCACATGGCCAAGTGTGGTCTGAGCACTGCCATGTGAACACCTTACTCTCATTGCCTCTCCAACCCTACATTTCTAAGAATTAGTCCCTCATTGCCCCACAGCATTTCCATACCTAATCATTCTTGAATTGGATAGACTGCTGGAAATGTAACAGGGAATGGACAATTTTGACTCCACGTTGGATCTGTTTCTTTGACTGTAACCTTTGCTTTTCTTTGCTTTTGTTAATATAATCATACATAATGGCCTGCCTCAGGGAACCCTACCCTTCTGTTAAAGTTCCTTTGTTCAGTTATCAGGGAGACAATCTGACCCTGTCCACCTGGAAATCGCTGCAGAAAAGAAATTAATATAACCCCAATTTTTCAAGATAAATGGCCTTTTTCCTTTACTTCACCTCCCCCAAGTCTGTTCTATAAAAGAACCTGGCATCCAGACCCCATAAAATGGTTATTTTGAGACATTAGTCTGCCATCTTCTTGGTCTGCTGTCTTACCAAATAGTTGTTATTCCTTGCCTCAACACCTGTCTGTAGACTTAGTGGCCTGTTGTGCAGCAAGCGGAGTGAGCTTGACTTAGTAATATCAGATGAACAATTTAAGCTGGAAACTTTAGTACGTTAGTTTTCTGTTGCTACTGTAACAAATTACCATGAAATTAGTGGTTTAAGACAATGCAAATTCATTATGTTAGAGTTCTACAGGTCAGAAGTCCACCAGGTCTGGTCAGTCTTGCCAGACTAAAATCAGGGTGTCAACAGCCTGCATTCCTTTCTAGAGGCTGAGGGAAAATGTGTGTCCTTCTTATTTGGATAAATGGCAGTTCCTTGCAGTTGGAGCACCCAGGTCCTCATTTTCTTGCTGGCTGTAAGAAGGTTCAATTTTAGAAGACACCCACATTTCTTGGCTCATGCTCCATTCCTGCATCTTCAAAGCTAGCTACAGTGGATGGGGTGGGGAAGTGCTTCTCATGTAGCATCCCTCTGAATCACTGTTCTGCCTCTCTCTTCCACTTTTAAGAATGCAAGTGATTAGACTGTGCCCACCCAGGCTATCCAGGATCATCTCTCCATCCCATAGTCCTGATCTTTAATCATGTCTGCAAAATCCCTTAAAGGCTACATATTTAAGGTTCCAGGTATTAGGAGGGGACATCTTTGGGGAGTCATTATTTTTCCTCTTGACTCAAAAATTCAAATTTTTAAAATTATAGAGAATGAGTTGCAAGGAACCACACTTTGTGAAGAAAAAAACCCACAGGGGTTAAGTCAAGGGCCCAGAAGCCTAGAGTTAGTTTCAGCAATATAGCTGACTTTACAAACCAAAGTCTCACTCCTGACTCCTCCCATTCTCCACCTCCCACCCCCAGATCCAGTCATCCATCCTGTGCAATCTTCTCACCACAGCAGGGAGCTTTTGCAAGGATTAAAAAGAAATGATGTGTGTGATGACAGTGATAGTGAACACTGATTGATGCGTCCCGTGAGCCAGGCTTGACACTTGAAGGGCTTCATACATATTTTATGATTTAATCAGTCAACGACTATATGAAATATGTGGATTCCTTAGAATCAGTCCTCTTTAGTGTTTGAGAAACTAAGGCTGGGCAAGGTTCTGTGAATTGTTCCAAGCCCCCCTCAGAATTCTCTGTATAGCTGGGGTTTGAACCCCAGCAGCCTGATTTCAGAGGCTACCCTCTGGGCCTCTATTCTGCTTCCCATGATAAACTCTGCAGACCATAAATTAGTATATAAATGTGGAGTATTATTACTAATATTCCCTAACTTACCTCTCATCTTTCTTCCCATGCACACTGCCCACTTCTAAACCCATATCTTGATCGCCTCACACTTAAGTGAATTATTAGGAGCTGGAATCTTCTCAGCTGGAAAGGATCCTAACATTCTTCACATTTGACTTCTCCCCCAGTTCAGTGAGCCAGCCACCAAATGCATACCACTGGCCACAATTCCAATTGAGCTCCGTTGTTCTATCTTGCCCACATGATGGGACTCACACTGAAGTTTTTGAAAGTCTGAATTACTTACCAACATTTAAAAATCAGATTTCAAATAGAATTCCAAAATTTTACCCTTCCAAAATTGGAAGTTTCAGATGACCTCTGTCAGCTCTCTAGCCCTTGAAAGCATGCTCTGGCATGAAGCTGATGAATATGGCTCTCTCCTCTTTCTATCTTAAAAGTGTATTCACTGACTTCACCATTTACTTAGCACTGACTCCACCATTTACTGGGCACTGTTATTAATATTTAACTTTTTCCCCTGTATGTCTTGTTTTCCCAACTAAATGCTAAACTGCTTGATGCTTTATTATCTTCGGTAATCCAGTGCAGGGCTTTGTATGTGACAGATGTTCAAAATATGTTTGGATTACCTGATGACATCATTAAGGAGTCTCTATCAGAAACACACGACAGGTAGTTCAAGAGCAGGAATTTAATGCAAATACTGCAAGGGGTCAGGTCCCTGTGATACAAAGCACAGCAAGGGAAAGATGGGCAGATCTGAGAGCAGTGAGGCAGAGTCCATGAAGGGATGACGTAATACTTCTTAGATGGCTATTGCTCAGAATCTGCCCTCTGGAGTAGTAACCACAACTGTCATTCCATCCTGCCTAACATATCTTTCAAAGGAACACAAAAATGGCTATTCAAACAAACAAGTATCTCCTGCAGCAACGATCTCAATACTATACCTTATTGACCTTTCCTCTGTTCCTAATGCTCTCTTCCTGCTCCCTCACTCCTGATTCCTGGGGTCAACTCAAAAACAACCTGCACCCAAGTCATACAAGGTCATGTGTGAGGTTTCTGAGGTTTTTCCTTTTCTTCTGCTATTTGATATGTGGGAAATTTAAGACTTCAAATGGGAGACAGTTGGTTGTCTTTAAACCCGAAACTGTTGTAATAACTCTACTCCCAGCACATTCCCCCAACCCAAGTTGGATGGGAAAGATAAAGGCTTAATCTTTTAAGAGTGGATCTAAAAAGAATGACTACACCTGTTAGCAAGAGTATTTTAGACCCAACTAAAATTTGTAATCCAGTGACAAGTCCTTCCCTGGATTGAATTACTGTTTCAATGAGAGATGATTCAAAACAAGGTACCACGCCTTAGGCACTCTTATATGGGAACCCCAAACAAAACAATATTTTTTGTGATACTAGCTCTCAAGGACTCTTCCAAGAAGCATATTTTTCAGACTTTACTACATAACAGACAAAATGAATGAAAACATTTCTACAGTGATACAACCGTGTTTACTTGAGCTGTGACCATCTCACGTCACAGTGCTCAATAAATACTGACATAACGTTTTTATTAAACAATAATGACATCACTAAGAAAACTTCAGCTCCTAGCTGATGGAATTTCCCCAAGTGCAAACAACTGGCAATTGTAGGTGGGCCTTGGCCAAAATGGGAAGAGTGAAATGTGTTCTTGATCCCCCAGCCTCTGGGTCTTGCTCCTCTCCCGGGTGACGATAGGAGAACCACTCCAGAGCTGATCTGGCCTCTCTCAGGGGTTAACAGAACTAGCAGACAACCTAGGAGATGCATTTTGTGTGTATTTACATGAATTTTTTTCCGGGAAGAATAGAGTCCAAAAAGAAAGTCTATTTTAAGTTAACAAGCATGTATACAGCATTAGTATGACCCGGCACTTAGTAAATATTATCTCATAGTCCTCATGACAGTATTACATGGAAAGTAATCCCCATTTTATAGATGAGGAAACTAAGGCACAGGGAGGTCAAATAACATGGAAAGGGATAGAGCTAGGGTCTGAGCCTAGCCTTTCCAGCCCTGCTACATTGGGCTGCTTTTCACCTTGGGCTGTGATCTAAAACGATGGGCCACTGACCTGTTGGCCATCCACCCTGCTCGACCAGGAAGGACGTGCACTTTAGGAAGGAGGAGAGCCTTGAAGTAAACTATTTGACAGGTGAGTGATATGAGAGCATCATCCCCCACTTCCCAGTGTCTGTGCAGTTAGACATATAGACAGTAATCTAGGCTTCTGGTCAAGGCCAGTGCAGATAATGGAGTACCTGGGTTGTGCTTTCCATTGTAAAATGCTAGCCACGACTTGGGTTCACTGTACTTCTAAAGGCTCGTAGCTTCTGGAGCTTTTCAGTCTGATATGTAAATGCTGCTTAGTGCTTCAAGAGGCAGCAAGGGAGTGTGCCTCTATTGAATGCTGGCATTATGTCCAGGCATCTTCATGGAATCTACCTCCATGACCATGAAACATGGCCCTCCATCCAGACCTCAGCTCCCTGGCCCTCCCCTCAGTTTCTCTGGCATCCCAGATGTCTCTTCAACACATCAGGCATAGCCTCACTTCAGGGCCTTTGCACTTGCTACTCCTTCTGCCTGAAATACTTTTCCCATAGAGAACCTCTTGGTTTGCCCTGGTGTCTCTTTCAAATGTTGCTCAAATATCATCTTCCCTGAGAGACTGATCCAGATCACTCTATTTCCAAAGGATGAACGAGCATGCCTCCTTAAATGACTTTAAATATGAATAAGAGACTAGGCTCTTAAGGGAGAGGTTCAAATGCTGGTTCTGCCATGAGTAAACTTCTGGCATTTCTCTGCTTGTATTTACTCATCTATAAAATGGGGGCAACTACTTTAAATGAAATTATATTACATTTACAAAGTATTTTTATCACAGTTTCCACAGTAAGTTGTAATGCTAATTCAGGCTATATGACTTTGCATCCTTGGATCAAGTTTACCTTTATATAATAAACTGTTTTTTCCTTAATGCAAACAATATGATATAAATAATTTGCAGAGGAGCATTTTTTAAAAATCATGTAGTTTCTCTCGAAGACTTGTATGATGTCATTTCCATTCTAATTCTAAAACATTCCTATCTATTCACTAATGCTTGAATAGTCAGAGTATCTACTATAACACTGTGTTTGTCTAATACAAGTTTCCTTAGCTTAGCAACATTTCCTAGAAAGACCATGGGTTCCATCATTTTGTATCACACATCAGGAAATGGAAGTTCACAGAAACCATTTCAGAGGTGAAGGAGACTTGAAATGACCTAGTAGAATATTGTGAATCCAGAAAAGTGGCAAAGGTAGTCACTTACACCATATTTCTTTACTTCAAAATTCATTTTATTTACCCACCATAGGCTGCATGAGGAAAGAGTGTGTGATCTTTATTTGAAATTAGCTTTTTCCTGGTTTTCTACTGCTGATCACAAACACTGGATACAGTTATCTCCATTGTCTTTGCTCAACACAAAAAAGGGAGGAAAATTTTACTTAAATCATTTGAAAGACAGTTATCTTTTAGGACTTGGAGTTCACTGGGAAAAAAGTATTACAACATAAGCCATAGGTCTGGAAAAGACTGGATACCAAACCAGTCCAAGCCCCTCAGTCTACAAGGGAGGGAAGAAGCTCAAGAACATGAAGGGATTTGCCCAAAGTTTGGTCATTTATTCCAATTTTTTCAAGGCCTACTGTATACGAGACACTGGGGGTATAAAGCAGGGAATAAAATATAAGCAGGAAATAAAACAAAACACCTGGCCACAAACAGAGTTTACATTTTAGAGATATTATGCAACTCACTTGAAAGTTTTAAATTTCTACTTTGAAAAATATTCTATCACTGAAAGTTCTTTACTAATCCAAACTTTATGTCGTTTGCATTACTAAAGGGAAAGAAGAGGCAAAGGTGTAGGTCATATAAGACACTACATTAAAAACAAGCACAACTGCCACTGACATCATTGCAAAGGCATCCTCAATTTACCTTGATGGTTTTTTACAGCACTGTGATCTTGTGAACACGAGGCTTCTTGCCAAGATCAATCTGTTTCTTCTTATTTCCTTGAAGTAAAGATGAACCCACCTCATGGTACATTTTAAACAGCATGTTCTCTTGGAACATCAACTTACTTCTTAATAGATTAAATCAGTGAAACTATTGCTTTTATTCCTCAGATGTCTCAATCTTTATTCAGTCCTTTGGAGGTAAAAATCCATCACAAGATAAATGAATATAGCAAAGTTTCAGTAAAAATTGTGTAAAAGTAACACCTTCCACTGCTTCAGGGACTAAACATTGAGGGAGTGGTTAAGGACCCAAGTTCGAGAATGCTGCTGCTGTTGTTCGTCAGTCACTTAGTCGTTTCCAAATCTTTGCAACCCCATGGACTGTAGCACTCCAGGCTTCCCTGTCCTTCACTGTCTCCCAGAGTTTGCTCAAACTCATGTCCATTCAGTCAGTAATGCCATTTAACCATCTCATCCTCTGTCACCCCCTTTTCCTCTTGCCCTCAATCTTCCCCAGCATCGGGGTGTTTTTCAATCAGTCAGCTGAGGTGACCAAAGTATTGGAGCTTCAGCATGTCTTTCCAATGAATATTCAGGGTTGAGTTCCTTTAGAATTGACTGGTTTGATCTCCTTGCAGTCCAAGGGACTCTCAAGAGTCTTCTCCAGCACCACAGCTTGAAAGCATCAATTCTTAAGTGCTCAGCCTTTTTTATGGTACAGCTCTGGAGAATGCCACCACTTCTACTTTTCACCTGTGTGAAGTGGCTCCAACTCTCCAAGCCTCAGTTCCCTCATTTAGAAAATGAAGGATTAACACCTAATTGTAGCTATTGTCAGGATTCACTAAGGTAACACATGGAGCTTTAGAAAAAATACTTATTTATTTGGCTGAGCCAGGTCTGAGTTGCTGCACGTGGGATCTTCGATCTTTGTTGTGGCATGTGAACTCTTAGTTGCAGCATGTGGGGTCTAGTTCCCAGACTGAGGATTGAATGCGGGTTTCCGGCACTGGGATTGTGGAGTCTTAGCCACTGGACCACCAGGAAAGTCCCACACAAAGTATTTTAAATGATGTGACAAATGGTAAACCTCTATGAAGACCCACTCTCTCTCCAGCCTTCTGTTCTTTCATCCTGCAGATACGGTTAGTTTAGGGACTCAACCTTTCAAAGTGAAGGAAAAGTCACTCAGTGTCTGACTCTTTGTGAGAGTCAGACTATACATGGACTATACAGTTCATGGAATTCTCCACGCCAGAATACTGCAGTGGGTAGCCTTTCCCTTCTCCAGGGGATCTTCCCAACCCAGGGAACGAATGCAAGTCTCCCATGTTTCAGGCAGATTCTTGACAGCTGAGCCACAAGGAAAGCCCAATACTGGAGTGGGTAGCCTGTCCCAGGAATCAAACCAGGGTCTCCTAGCATTGCAGGCAGATTCTTTACCAACTGAGCTATCAGAGAAAACAACCTTTCAAAACCTCAGGTTATCTCCATTTTCACTTGAGATCCCTAGCCCCTTTCAGTGTTTTTCAGATGGCTACCACTGTTTCAGCATCAAATCCAAACTGAAAATAACCAGGCACAGCATTATCCAATAGAACTTTCTGCAACAATGAAAATACTGTGTCTGCACTGTCCCATAAGGCAGCCACTAGCCCCGGGTGAACACTGAGCATTTGACATGTAACTAGTGTGACTGAGGAACTGAATTTTTAATTTCACTTAATTTTAATTAATTTAATTTTGAATAGCCACATGTGTCTAGTGGCTATCATATTAGAGACTGCAGGTCTAGAGGAAGAGGAGAAACCTGGAGTATCAAGAGTGGGCAAGTTTTTCCTAGAAGACCCCCAGCAGATTTTCCCAGGTGTCTCTCTGGGCAAAAGCCAGTCACATGCCTACTCCTAAATCAAATATTGGCAAGGAAAACCATTTCCACAGGTAGCTTAAAATAATCAGGATTCAGTGCAGGCACAGCAGCCCCAGCCCTGGCAGTGCCCACGCTAGAACGGGCAGCAGGGCACGGAGGGGCTCAGAGGAGCCAAGCTGGCCCGTGGTGGGCGAGGGGCCTGGCTGGAGCCAGAACCATGGCCGCAAGGCTCTTGGGTCCTTCATGATGAAATATCTGGGGATACTTCTCCTTTCTGTAGTTGATGGATGGTAGAGATGGCTGACAGTGTCAAAAACTTCCTGCAGGACCTTGCCAGAAGAATCAAAAGACTCCGTTCTGGGGAATTTGCACCATCTCAAAGCTAAATGCTTGAATTCAGCAAAAGAGACCAGAGCAGTGTCGAAGAGGGGCAAGCAGTGTCCTGGCTCAGAGGAGAGCCCAGAGCATAGAAAGGAAGCAGGAGAGTGAACCACATATTGTTAGTAGAATTTTTCAGTGCTGCACTTGGAATGGTGGAGTTTTCTGCTTCAGTCTCAACTCATTTTTTCAAGTGTTTATTCCTGTCCTTCAGTCAGTAATGGCCCAGATTATTGGTGATCCATCACTACATGGGGATGTCTGGTCGTGGCTGAAGTTCCTCCTTACATCACTTTTCAGTGCTCTCTGGGTGCTGCCCCTCTTGGTGCTCACCAAAGTTGTCAACACAATTTGGTTTCAGGATATAGGCGACCTGGTTGGCATTCAAAGTATTGGGGAGGAAGCCTCACCCATTCCCTAGTATCAGCAAAATAATTGCTGACAAGCTCTTCAACCGCTTGCTTCAGGCTCTCTTCCTCCTCCAAGGGATGTTTGTACGTCTCTTTCCCATCCATCTTATTGGTCAGCTGGTTAATCTCCTGCATACGTCTCTGCTCTACTCACTATACTGCTTTGAATATCGTTGGTTCAATAAAGGAATTGAAATACACCAGCAGTTGCCAAACATGGAAAGGAATTGGCCTTACTACTTTGGATTTGGTTTGCCCATGGCTTTCCTCACAGCAATGCAGTCCTCCTGCATTGTCGGTGGCTGCCTCTTCTCTATTCTCTTGCCTTTATTCATTATCAGCACCAATGAAGCAAAGACCCCTGGCAAAGCATACGTTTTCCAATTGTGCCTCTTCTCCTTGGTAGTTTTCTTAAGTAAAAGACTCTTCCACAAGACGGCTTACCTGCAGTCGGCCCTGAGTAGCAGAATTCTTCTGCAGAAGAATTCCCATCACCACACCCATCTCCTGCCAAACTGAAGGCTGCTGCGGGTCACTGAGTTGGTCACCCACCATCCAGAGTAGGCAGGTGGGATCAGAAGGACGCTGTGGCAGCTCTTCCTGGCTCACCTCCATCCCTTCCCAGGGAAGGTGGGGCCTACCCTGCCAAGGGCCCTGCCCACACTCCATTCTCTCCGAGGAATCCAGACTTTTGTCTCTGGTGAATGTAAAAGGCAGAATCTTCCTGACACCAACCCGTATGGATTTTAAACACCGGTGAGTCTGAAAGGCCCACAGGTTTTTCTGCAGTTCTTTTCTAGCATTTGCCAGCCCCATGCCTGGACTGATTTTAATACTCTTTCTCTCTGTGCCATTTCCCCTCTCACTTCCTCATCCTGCCTTCCACCACTCTTGGATGAATGGAATTTTTTAATTCTAGCTGTTGTATTTGGTGGACCTGTTATTTTTGTTTCTTAGTGAAGCACATATATTGGATGTGGGAGGGACAGGAGGCTCCTGGTCACTCCCTTTATATATATGTATATATATATGTGATATATATATATCAATGTCTTGTTTCTTGTAACTCAGGTTAGATTTTGCCTCTTGCTCCACTGCAAAATCAAAAAACAAAACACGAGCTTGAAGATACGGGACAGAAGAAAGACCTCACAGCCAGATCTCCGCTGGGTTTGAGGAATGATTTTTTCATCTTTCAGGCGAAAAAGCTTTTTTCACTGGTACATTTAAAGATCTGCCAAAGATAGGGAGGTACCAATTTCGGACAAGTGCCACTGCAACACGGAATGCTCAAAGAACCTGAACATTTAAACTCTGGAGATCTGAACTTGACTGCTGGCCACTTCAGGGTCTGTCTGGTGTTTCAAAGGAGTATTGTGGGTAAGCCACTCAGTCATGTCCGACTCTTTGAGACCCCATGGGCTGTGGCCCACCAGGCTCCTCTGTCCATGGAATTCTCCAGGCAAGAGCACTGGGCTGTGTTGCCATTCCCTTCTCCAGAGGATCTTCCCAACCCAGGGATCAAACGTGGGTCTCCAGCATTTGCAGACAGATTTTTTACCATCTGAGCCACCAGGGAAGCCTGGAATATTGGAAGCCAAAGGAATATTGGATGCTGCAAATAGGAACTGAAGGGGTAAACTTATTAAACCCTTTAAACCTGAAAAAAAAAAAAAAAGTCAGGATTTACTCATGAGAAGGGTGGAAAGAGGGAGCACACTACGAAGCCAGGCTTAGCCAGCAAGTAAAAAAACAAAACATGGTTGTAACATTAACAATCAGGAGTAAGTTCCACACAGCTTCTGTACTGTCTAGATCAGGAGTAAACTATAGTCCATGGGCCAAATCTTGCCCACCAACTGTATCTGCAACTCAAGTTTTACTGTCTCAAAACCACGCTTACTCATTTACATTAGTGGTTGGGACATAGACTTGGATTACTGTGATATTGAATGGTTTGCCTTGGAAACGAACAGAGATCATTCTGTCCTTTTTTAGATTGCACCCAAGGACTACATTCCGGACTCCTTTGTTGACTATGAGGGCTACTCCATTTCTTCTAAGGGATTTCTGCCCACAGTAGTAGATATAATGTTCATCTGAATTAAATTCGCCCATTCCAGTCCATTTTAGTTCCCTTATTCCTAAAATGTCGATGTTCACTCTTGCCATCTCCTATTTAACCACTCTGACTTACCTTGCTTCATGGACCTAACATTCCAGGTTCCTATACAATATTGTTCTTTACAGCATGAGACTTTACTTCCATCACCAGTCATATCCACAAGTGGGTGTTGTTTTCACTTTGGCTCAGCCTCTTCATTCTTTCCAGAGCTACTTCTCCATTCTTCTCCAGTAGCAAATTGGACACCTACTGACCTGGGGGTTCATCCTTCAGTGTCATATCTTTTTGTCTTTTGATACTGTTCATGGGGTTCTCAACGCAAGAATACTGAAGTGATTTGCCATTCCCTTCTCCAGTGGATCACATTTTGTGAGAAGTCTCCACCATGACCCGTCTGTCCTGGGTAGCCCTACATGGCATAGCACATGGTCTCACTGAACTGTGGAAAATTCTTCAATAGATGGGAATACCAGACCACACTGGACATGGAGCAACGGACTTGTTCCAAATTGAGAAAGGAGTATATCAAGGCTGTATATTGTCACCTTGCTTATTTATATGCAGAGTACATCATGCGAAATGACGGGCTGGAGGAAGCACAAGCTGGAATCAAGATTGTAGGGAGAAATATCAATAACTTCAGATATGCAGATTACACCACCCTTATGGCAGAAAGTGAAAAGGAACTAAAGAGCCACTTGATGAAAGTGAGAGAAGAGTGAAAAAAACTGGTTTAAAACTCAACATTCAAAAAATAAAAATCATGGCATCTGGTTCCATCATTTCATGGCAAATAGAAAGGGAAATAAAGGAAACAGTGACAGATTTTGTTTTCTTGTTTCTTTTGTTTCTGCAGATGATGACTGCAGCCATGAAACTAAAAGCTTGTTCCTTGGAAGAAAAGTTGTGACCAACCTAGACAGCATATGAAAAAGCAGAGACATTACTTTACCAACAAAGGTCCATCTAGTCAAAGCTATAGTTTTTCCAGTAGTCATACATGGATGTGAGAGTTGGACCATAAAGAAAGCTGAGTGCCGAAGAACTGATGCTTTTGAACTGTGGTGTTGGAGAAGACTCTTGAGAGTCCCTTGGACTGCAAAGAGATCAAACGAGTCAATCCTAAAGGAAATCGACCCTGAATATCCATTGGAAGAACTGATGCTGAAGCTCCAATACTTTGACCACCTGATGTGAAGAGCAGACTCACTGGAAAAGACCCTGATGCTGGGCAAGATTGAAGGCAGGAGGAGAAGGGGACAACAGAGGATGAGATGGTTGGATGGCATCACTAACTTAATGGACATGAGTTTGAGTAACCTCCGGGAGTTGGTGATGGACAGGGAGGCCTGGCGTGCTGCAGTCCATGGGGTCGCAGAGCTGGACATGACTGAGCAACTGAACTGAACTCATTTACATATTGTCCAGGGCTGCTTTTGAGCTACTAGGGCAGAGCCAAGTAGTTGGGCACAGAGACCATATGGTTTATAAAGCCAGAATGTTTATCATCCTGTTCCTTAAAGAAAAGCTTGTCAAGTCCTCATCTAGAACATCCCTCATGGTTAAAGTCACCCGCATTAAAGATATTGGCTAAAACGTACTCATATGGCCAAAAGTAAGCACTTCATATGGGCTACTGTAGAAGAAAGTTCTGGAAAGCTGCTTTTGACACCTTGATACTGTTTCTTTCTGGGTAACCTAGAAAAGGACCCACCACTTTGAGCTTCAGTCTTCTCATCAGCAAAGTGAGGATAATACAAACTTTTCCACCCACCTCAAGGGGACATGGGGAGATGATGGATGCTAAGGTGCTCCACAGACCATGAAGAGCTACAGGAACGTCCAGAGGGGTTGCTGCTGCTGTTCTTAATGTTCAGTACTATGTGCTCTTGCCACTGGATCCTACAGAGACCCTGGAACTTTTCCATGGTCAGCAGGGCAAGGATAGCACTGGTCACTGGGAGATTTACCAGTCAGCAAAAGCCATTTCTGGAACTTTCAGTAATATGGATCAAGAGATTCACTGGCTTCATTGTAACTTTAAGAGCTTTCAAAATTGTGTTCAATAGGAAAATGTAGTTTTGAAAAAATGTGACTTTTAAATTGTTTCCAATTTCATATTAGGAGCTTCGAATAGGAGAGCAGCCTTAAAATGTGATTTCAGAGATGAGTGGTTCTTAGTTCAAGGCAAACCCCAAGGATCCCTCAGTATCCCAGGACAACAGATCAGGAATTCAAAGACAGATCCTACTGGATAATTGAACTCATAATGTCAAAAGTGTGAAGGAACCTTAATAGGCAATCAGCTGAGCCCCTTCATCATATGGAGGAAAGGAAACATATTCTTCAAGGGTAATTGGTGCCCATGTCCAGCCACCTCACTGAAATCTATGCAAAATTTTAGAGGAATAATGTATGTTGTGTATCAGAACTCATTGGGTTCAGATGAGTATAATGTTGGTGCCTTAAGCTGAGGAGGGCAGTCCATGTTTTAGTATATCTCTAGGCTTTAGAATAGAGCCACAAATCAAAAGCAACCAAGCAGCCACTTTCTTGAGCACTTACTATTTGCTAACACTTTGGAGGGCACAGGGAGGACCTGAGCCTCAACTTACCCTTGGGACCTGACCAGATATTACTTCATATCGGCAAAGATAAAACCATGAAGAGGAACAGAATTCAGGGCATAGTGACAGCCTTCAACAATTTCTATCAGTGCTCTCACAAACCCAAAGTGTTCAATATGCATGAGCTTTAGAGTTAGTTTAAAATGGTAGGAGGGGGGATAGGGATGGGGAATACGTGTAACTCAATGGCTGATTCGTGTCAATGTATGACAAAACCCACTGAAATGTTGTGAAGTAATTGGCCTCCAACTAATAAAATAAAATTTAAAAAAAAAAAAAAAAAGAAAGAAACTAAAAAAAATAAAAAAATAAAATAAAAAAATAAAAAAAAATAAAATGTATGGACAAATTTAGATGCACAAACAGTAGCAACAAGAAACAAGCAAAATTTTAAAAGCCCTCAAGCTTCCTTTGATGTCCAGGATGACTCCATCTTGTGTTGGAGCCTCCATTCCAGAAGTACAGGAGAAGGATCCTTAAACCTGATGAATGACTAAAGAGAATGTTCTCTTCTGCTCTAAAACGCTCTCTAGTCAACCCCATGTCTTCCAGATAAATGTGCAATCTTTGTTTTCTCTCCTCTTCCTTCTCATAGTTAACATGGCTTCTAGGTCAGGAAGGGGAAGCCAATGTTCTCACAGGAGGGAGAACAGCTCTGCATCAGTGAGCTTACCTCGTGCTGAGCCCTGGGTTCTCAATGGCCTCTCCAAAGATCCCCCTCACCCGGCAGGGTTCCTGCAGGGCCCACTGGTATCCACTGCTTAAGGCCATGTCCAGTGGGCCCCATGTTCTGTTCTCTCAGAACCCTACCCAACCTGGGGGTCCCACTCTTGCTGACCCATTTCCTTTCAGATCTTACTACTAAGTGTCTGTCACATCCTCCCTGTGGCCCCTGGCCTCAGCTGTCCACACCATTGTCTCTGCAGCCCTGGCTCTCAGCGGAGCTACCTGCTAGGAACACAAGAACCATTTAGAATCCCTTCCCTTCACACAAGAAATGAGAGAGATTTGGACAGGACACGACCTCCAGTCTCCTCTTGGCCTAAACACACTGTACCGCCATTTCTCATCCCTACCATTGCTCCCTGTTGATGTGTGGGCCACTGTGAGGAGTTCTCACCCAGAATTCTAAGTGGAAAGTGAGACACAATCTCCTCTGGTTTCAGTTTCCTCCTCAACACATCCAGAGTCTCTGTCATTCCTTGTCACAACTTCTACCTATCAGGGAAAGAGTCAGGGCCCAACAGAAGTGACCTCATCATGCCTGGTGGGCGGATTTTGGGAGGTTGAGAGATTAACCTAGTATAAGATCACCACTGTGGTATTTATAATCTCAACTTTCAGTTCAGTTCAGTCGCTCAGTAGTGTCTGACTCTTTGCGACCCCATGGACTGCAGCACACCAGGCTTCCCTGACCATCACCATCTCCCAGAGCTTGCTCAAACTCATGTCCATTGAGTCAGTGATGCCATCCAACCATCTCATCCTCTGTTATCCCCTTATCCTCCTGCCTTCAATCTTGACCAGCATTAGGGCTTCTTCTAATGAGTCAGTTCTTCACATCAGGTGGTCAAAGTATTAGAGCTTCATCTTCAGCATCAGTCCTTCTAGTGAATATTCAGGACTGATTTCCTTTAGGATGGACTGGTTTGATCTCCCTGCTGTCCAAGGGACTCTCAAGAGTCTTCTCAATTTTATAGAGAGGAAGTGAGGGACAAGTAGACCAGCACTGGGTTTACATACAAGACTGTTTCCCTGCCTTTCAGGAGCATACAGTCTACCTCCTACAGCTTTGACACACGTTGCACAAGAAAGAACAAAGACGTGGATGGACAAAGCATGAGAGGGTAAGAGGAGAGAAGACAGTGAGGCCTTAGAGAAGGGGACTTAGAAATCTATCACTAGAAATGCCTGCAGTACAGAAAGATCTAGATCCAGCCCAGAAAGAGACCAAGTTGGGATTATAGCTCATGAGATCACCAAACTGACTCTCATGTGTAATTGTTTCCAAGTGGGAAAGACAATTCTGCAAGAATGAAATTATAACCATCTTCCACTAATACGTCATCTCACCCTCTGGAAAATAGTTGTACCTAAAAGGAGACCTCCTTGGAAGACAAAAAAGCAGCAGCAGCAGAGGAAAAAAAGAAAGCAAAGAAAAAATGACATTGGCATAGCTCAAGAGAGCTAAAGACCAGAGGTAAGTAAGTCATAGTTACCTGTCAAAGCTCATTTGGGCATTGGGTAGACCAAGAATGACTCCCTCGAAGCTACCAAACAACAAGAATGACCACCAAACTACACAACTGGAAGTGTGAAGTTCTACAGGCTTTGTCTGGTGGCCAGCAACCTAACAAGAGAGTGTCAGTCCAATCTCTCCTCGTTGCTAGGAGCTACTGAGTCATCTCTCAGGCTTCCAGGGTGAAGCTACCGTGCCTGCAGTCCACATTCCCCAGAGCCAGGGGCAGTGGCTGTTCTCTGGCAGTTTAGTTCAGGCTCCCTCTCCATCTTCTCTTCATGCCTCATGCCATGTTCATTCAGTCTTCCCTTCCTGGGCAACCCGGTAGAGGAGGAACAGAACAGGCTACTGATTCCAATGGGGAATCCTCCAAGCTGTTTGACTCTGGGCAAACGACTTAATCTCTTTGACACTCAGTTTCTTCATCTGCAAACAGAAATGAAAATATCTACCATAAAGGGTTTTTCTGAGGATTAAACGAGATGATCTGATCTATGTAAAGCACCTTGAATGACCTGCCCCACGGCAGGTCCTCAATACTCATTAGTTTTCATTCCATGAGTTTCTCACCCACCTTGTCAAACTTTTCTTCTCCCTTCTCACTTGGCACATACCATGTGCTGAAAAGACTCGTGATGCCAAGGAAGTTTGACTTCCCTGACATGAGAAAAAGTGACATGACACAGAGTGACAAGTATAAAAATGACATGGATAAAGACAAAAGGGAGCACTGACAAGAGATTTAATTCTTCTGAAGAAGTCAGGGGAGGTTCTCTAGAGGTAGTCATATTGGGCTGCACTTTGGAGAATGAGCATGTTTCCCAATGGGGATGACTCCAGGAAGAAGAGAGAGGGAGTAGGGAAGGAAGTTAAGCCAACAGTGGGTACATTAATGAGCACATTGCTACCGTGGGCAACTGGGGCCCAATCCAACAATCCACAGGGTGTACAGGACACACTTTAGCATGATCCCACCAAGGGATGGGGAAGCTGGCAAAGGTAAGCACCAACTCCCATTCTTCACCATTCCGGGGTATTAACTCCCTGGCACTACTAGCTGGCTCCTTGCACAGGTCAAGCATAGACCCATGGGCACAGATCACTCTCACAGTGAGACACGGGAGCCGTCAAGAAGGCACAGGATCTGTCTGAAGATAACCTCTGGGTGGCTCAAGGGGACATGGGCAGAGCACCAACAGCATCTGCTACAGGTGGCTTAACACTGTAATAGCGTCATGCATGAACTTGGCCAGAAGCCATATGTTAAGAGTCCCATAGCACTGACTCACACTTTAGGATTTAGTTACAGTTTGTACTATTTTCCATGTATCCTAGGCATGCCCCTCTGCTGCTGCTAAGTCACTTTAGTAGTGTCTGACCCTGTGCGACCCCATAGACGGCAGCTCACCAGGTTCCTCCATCCCTGGGATTCTCAAGGGAAGAACACTGGAGTGGATTGCCATTTCCTTGTCCGATGTGTGAAAGTGAAAAGTGAAAGTGAAGTCGCTCAGTCATGTCCGACTCATAGCGACCTGATGGACTACAGCCTACCAGGCTCCTTCGTCCATGGGATTTTCCAGGCAAGAGTACTGGAGTGGGGTGCCATTGCCTTCTCCACATGCCCCTCTAGGGCATGACTTTTTTTTTTTTAACCCTGGACTCAAGAGATGATGCTCTCTCAGCAGGCAGTAATGCTGGGCACACAGCAGGCACTCATTACCACGCAACTACTTATCCAGCGTAGTACAATCAGCAGGAACCCTCGGCCTTCATGAAAGACCAGGCATCCTGAACTGAAGAGAACCTGCCTCAGCCCAAAGTTGTTCAGAGATGATACCTATAAGCTATCTGGATGATCCAGTCTGATATCCAGTCCTAAAGTGGATTCCACTTTTATTTTTAACCTACAGATACATACAACTGCTATGCAGAGTACATGACCTAGTGTAGCAGAGAGCTTAAGGATGCTAGAAGATAGGATAGTGTAGTGGTTAAACACAGAAACTTTGAGTCATATGACCTGAGCTGGAATTGCAGCTCTACAACCAAAATGTGCAAGCTAGGGCAAGTTGCTTACCTTCTCTGTGCCTCAGTTTCCTGTAAAAAGGAGTTAATAATACTAGTTCCAACTACAAAGGGTTACTGAGTAAGCTTTAAATGAAATAGCTTTTTATAAGGGCTCAGAACAGTGACTTGCACATGGTAAAATATTATCAAAGTAATTATTAAACAACATGAATACTCTTAATGGGAGTTCTGAAAGACAATAATGATCTCCAATTTAGCCCTTCCCAGATCCCAACACACTTCATTCAGAAAAACCTTTGCTAGTATTAATGTCAAAAAAAAAAGAAAAAGAAAAAGAGAAACCTTTGCATATACAATGTTGTATGTCAACAGAGCTGGAAAAGAAAAAAAGAAAAATGTCTGCCATCATGAAGTTTCTTTTTTAACATATATTGAGCCTTACAAGAGCCCTTTAGAGGAGCTCAGGATTATACCCATTTTGAAGATGAGGAAACTGAGACCCATATCAGTCTAGTAGCAAATAGAGATCATACAAACAGCAGGTGGCAGACATGTGGAGGGCTTGAACCCTGGATCTCACCATATTCTACTATATCATGAGGCACAATAAAGTTTCAGTCAATTCTTTAAGACCGTAGTTCTATGCTTGAGTGGGCATCAACAACACCCAGAGGGCTGATTAAAGCACAGACGGCTGGGCCTCACCCCCAGAGTTCCCAACTCATCAGGTCTAGGCTGGGCCTGAGAATCTGCACTTCTGAAAAGCTCCCAGGTGATGCTGATGCTGCCTGTCTGGGGGCCACACTCTGAGAACCACTGCCTGAAGAAATTAATTCATCAGAGAGCCAGGGCAAGAAATACATTCAGTGACCTTAGCATCCACTCAGGTTTTCCCTGCTCGGGTTGGTGTCAGAGTCATGGCCTCTCCTGTTTACCTGGCCCATTTTCACCATTTACTAAAATTAATTAATTAATTTTATTATTATTTTTGGCTGTGCTGGTCTTTGTTGCTGTGTGGGCTTTTCTCTAGTTGTGGCGATCAGGAGCTACAGTTTTGTATGGAGTATGGGCTCTAGGGCGTTGGGGCTTCAGTAGCTGCAGCACATGGTGGGCTCAGTAGTTGTGGCTCCCGAGCTCTAGAGCACAGATTCAGTAGCATGGCGCACAGATTTAGGTGCTCCACAGCATGTAGCATCTTTCCAGATCAGGGATCGAATCTGTGTCTCCTGCATTGGCATGTGGATTCTTAACCACTGGACCACCTTCTGGCTTCACAGAAGCCCCTATTTTCATCATTTTTAAACATACTTCTTCAAAAAAACCTTATTTCTACCAAGCAGCTTTCCTTCAGATGATTTTTCCCCATCGTGTTCCACTTTTGTTCCTCATCTACCCTGTGGTGGAAAAAGCATTGAAACACGAGACCAAAGATCTAGTATCTAGTCTGGCTCCACCGCTTCCTAACCAATAATGTCCCTGGGGACATTTACTCATCAGTAAAGTGAGGACCTTTGATTTTTGCCCTGACAATCCCACAGGGATGTCAGTGTGCTGGGTAAGTGTAATTCCTTATACTTATATTAAGATGCCCCAAGGAAATGGTGAGCAGGCAGAGTTTACAAGAACGTCACATGGCCACAACAGAGTTTGTATCCCATGATGTATATATGGAGTTCTCTCTTCCTACTTATGTCTTCTGCCAGTTGTGGAGGCAATGGGATTGCCTCTGAACCAGTCACATCAACATCACCTGGGAGCTTGTTAGAAATGCCAATTATCAGGGCCCCCTCACCAGAGCTACTAATCCAAAACTCTCATGGATGGGCTTGTCTTAACAAGCCTTCTAGGTGATTCTGATGCACACTCAAGTTTGAAAACTCTGGTTTTGTGGTTACAAGCACAAAATTCCAAGTTAGGTACAATTCCCAGCACAGCCACTTCCTTGAGCAAGTTACTTATCTCTCTGAGCCTGAGTTTCTTGATTTGGGAAATGGTGCTAAGACTAGGATTTCCTCTCAACAGACTTTGTTTAGCAGCTTAAGAGAGTGGATGTATTGAAATGCAAAGCACATAGAGAACCAGCACACTGTAAGTGGTCAATACACATGACTCTTTATTTCTTCGTGTAAAGTATTGTGGCTCCTTGACAATATGCCCCAGTGCCTACTTTTGAAAGACTGCCAATTGTGTATTAGTCTGTTGGGAAGTTTTCTATTTGTGTGCATCTGTGTGTGTTATACTTACATTGTTTGCTGCCAGTACATATTTGTTTTATCCAACAAAGATTCTTTGGTCCTGAAATTCTCTTCTAAATAAGAAAGGTATTTCTGTGTATCCTTAATAGTGTCTTCTTTATAATGATTCTTTTTTGGGGGGGGGTGCTATACCATGTGGCATGTGGGATCTTAGTTCCCTGATCAAGGATTAAAGCCAAGCCCACTGCAGTGGAAGTGCAATCTTCACCACTGGATGGCCAGGGAAGTTCCTGTAATGATTCTTTATATTTGCATAGCACTGTATTCTTTTGGCAGTTGTACCCAAACATATTGCAGCCCTGGTAATTCTGGTCTTTTTACTGCCCTCCTCAGGTACCTTTTATCCTTCTTTCATAAACTTATAGAGATCCTCTTTTCTGAAAATAATGCTTCATTAGCGTGATTCTCTATCTCCCTTAAATTTCCATAGAGAAGTGCCTTTGAGTAGCTACTTTTATAAACAAATAAGAACCAGAAACAGACCTTCACATATATGGTCAATTAATTTTTGACAAAGGTGCCAAGACCATGCAATGGGGAAAAGACAGTGTTTTCAACAAATGGTATTAAGAAAACTGGATATCCAAATAATGAACTTGGATCCTTGCGTGTGCACATGCTAAGTCGCTTCAGTCGTGTCTGACTCTTTGTGACCCCATGGACTATAGCCCGCCAGGCCCCTCTGTCCATGGCATTCTCCAGGCAAGAATACTGGAGTGGGTTGCCATTTCCTCCTCCAGGAGATCTTTCTGACCCAGGGATTGAACAAGAGTCTCCTGCAGCTCCTGTATTGCAGGAGGATTCTTTACTGGTGAGCCACCCAGGAAGCCCAGCTGGATACTTACCTTACACCATATACAAAATGAACTCAAAATGGATCAAAGGACCTAAACATAAAAGCTAAAACTATAAAGTTCTTAGACGAAAAATACGGGAAAATCTTCATATTTCCTTGATATAAAAGCAAAAACGCAGGCAATAAACTAAAAATAGATACATTGCATTTTATCAAAATTAAAAACTTCTATGCATTAAAGGACACTACTTTAAAAAGTGGAAAGACAACCCACAGAATGGGGAAAATTTTTGCAGATCGTATATCTGATAAAGGATTAATATTCAGACTATATAAAGAACTCCGAAAACTCAATAACAACAAAAACTTGCGAACAATCCAATTCAAAAATGAACCAAAGATTTGAATAGGCATTTCTCTAAAGAAGATACACAAATGGCTAATAAGCACATGAAAAGACACTGAACATAACTAATCGTTAAGGAAATGCAAACAAAAACCATGATGAGATACCATATCACACCCATTATCAAAAGAACAGAAAATAACAAATTTTAGTGAGGATACAGAGAAATTGGAATTCTTGTGACTTGCTGGTAAGAATGTTAAATAGTGCAGTCACTGTGGGAAACAGTTTGCCAGACCCTTAAAATGTTAAACATAGAACTACCTATGACCAGCAATTCTACTTGTAGGTATATACACCCCAAAGAATAAAAAGAAGGGACTCAAACCGATACTTACACAATGTGCACAGTAGCATGATTTATAGAAGCCAAAAGATGGAAATAACACAAATGACATTAACAATGAATAAATAAACTTAGTATGGTATGCAGATACAATGGAGCATTATTCAGCCTTAAAAAGAGATGAAATTCTGATACATGGATGAACCTTGGAAACATCATGCTAAGAGAAATAAGCCACACACAAAAGGACAGATATTGTATAATTCCTTATACGAGGTACCCAGAAGAGGAAAAATTAGAGAGAGAAAGAACAGAGGTTACCAGGGTCTGGGAGGAAGCGGGAAGGCAGATTATTGCTTAATGGGTACAGAGTTCCTATCCAAGATGATGAAAATGTTGTGGAGATGGATAGTGGTGATGGCCGCACAAAATTGTGAACTATATTTACTGCCAGTGAATTGTACACTTAAAAATCGTTAAAATGTTTTATGCTAATTTTACCATTGTAAAAAAAACCCCAAACACACAAATATACACACTGATAAAACAGAAAAAAAGATAAAGGAAAATGAGCATCTTACCTTCCAGGGATCTAACCAGAGTGACATGAAGAAAAATGATGACAAGGGCTACCTTAAACATCAGTAAAAGTTCTTCAGGTCTGCCAACGTGGCCACACTGCCCACCAGAGAGAAACATCCTGAAATAAAGTAAGGGGAAAACACATCATCACAGCTTGCTATAATCATAAGACAGCAATGCCCAAAAAGTCAGTTCCTCAAGCAAGACAACCTGCAACACGCCTCCCTTTAAAATACTCTGGTTCCAGAGAATTGGCAATGCCAGGTGGGCACTGGTTACAAAAAGCAAAACCCATGTTTATTATGGGAGACCTAGTCACTGGGATAATATATATTAAAAATGATAGGCAAGGCAGTCCATGTAGATTTATGGAAAGCATCAATGCTACCGAGTCCAAGCTCACTCTACTTGTAGCAAGACAGGCCAATAAACCACGAGATGAGGTGTTCAACGAAAGGAGTATGAGACTATTCAGCAAGCTGGCAGACTAGTATCCCCCCAAAATTGATCTTATGGGGTCTACATGCCAGTTTCTTTTATAGAATAGAGAGGGAGAGGAGATGAGGAAGTAAAGTAAAAAGGTCATTTCCATTTATCTTGTAAAACAGGAGGGCATGTGTTAATTTCTTCTTTTCTGCAGTCATTCACAGGACCAGGGGCAGATTGTCTCCCTGTGAACTGAACAAAGGCACTTTGGTTTAACATTCTGGCAGTGGGGCAAGGTCCCCTGAGGCAGGACATTAAAAGTGAAAGTGAAGTTGCTCAGTCGTGTCAGGCTCTTTGCAATCCCATGGACTGTAGCCCACCAGGCTCCTCTATCCATGGAATTTTCCAGGCAAGAGTACTGGAGTGGGTTGCCATTTCCTTCTCCAGGGGATCTTCCCGACCCAGGGATCAAACCCAGGTCTCCCGCATTGCAGGCAGACGCTTTACCATCTGAGCCACCAGGGAAGCCCTTGGGCAGGACATTATGTATGATTATAATAACAAAAGCCATGAACAGCAAAGGTTAAAGTCAAAGAAATAGATCCAACATCCAATTGGCTGTTCCCTATTACATCAATACCTGTAAAATATCAAGAGAGGAATTTAAAAACACAAAATGCTGCATATGTAACGATTACCACTATATAAAGGCTGGTTGAAAAACTGCTAAGAATCAGAAGAGGTCACAGAATCTTATCCCATTTATGTCTTAGGCTGTAAAAGGATAGATATGTTCCATTTCCTCTTTATTCGATGTTAATTCATTATCATTTTTTCTACTCGACATTTTTCAGCAGAGTCAACATTTTTCAAAAAGCAAAATTTATATCAGTACTGAATTTAAAAGTCTTATTTACCATTCATTTATTAACTTTGTTCCAACAAATATTCATTGAGAGCCAATATACACTAGATGAGATGTGAGGGTTGACTAGGTGGTAACTAGATGAAATACATGTGGTGGAGGTGGGGCAGGGGCTGGGAGGAGCTCGGCACACAGAGAAAACTGCAGAGATGTCCGATGGAACTCCATGACAGGGAGTCAGCACCAGCAGCAGGTGCTGGCGTGAGATGCTGAGGGAGGAAGAAGCCAGCTGGGAAATCACATTCCACCCACAGGGCTCAGGACTTAAGAGCCCACTGAGCAGGTTCCCTCTACACAGCCAGCAAGGAAGGGGCCAGGACACACCAGGCTGTGTGTTCTCAGCTGGCAGAGCTCCTGGCCATGGGGCACCCACAAACCCAGTCACCATTGCACCTCCCTCAACTCAAGATAGTGTGTGCAGGCACCACAGTGAAGGCTTAAAAGCATGGAGTCAAATGTCCTGGTTCTGCCACACAATGTCCTGAGTGACTTTGGATAAGTTATTTCCAATGGCCAAGATTCCCCACCTAACAAACTTTGACAACAGGGCCAGCCTGATAGTGTTGCTTGGTGATTAAAGCAAACATCTGGGCACGGGGGGCTGGCACTGTGAAGGGACTATAAATGCTGTAGGCTTTTCAGTCAGTCAGTAAACAAACAGCTATCCTGTACCTCGTCTGTGTGAGGATTACAGAGATGAGGACATGGAAAGATGGGAATAAATCACAATTTCTCAGTCTCCAGGAAAAGCTGGCAATTGTTGAGTCTTATAATTTAGGATTTCCCTGCTGGTTCAGTGAGAATAAGAATCCTCCTGACAATGCAGAGGACACCGGTTTGGTCCCTGGTCTGCAAAGATTCCACATGCCGCGGAGCAACAAAGCCCATGCACCACAACTACTGAGCCCACGCAACTAGAGCGTGTGCTCAGCAACAAAAGCAGCCACGGCCTTGAGAAGCCCGCACACTGCAACTAGAGAGTGGCCACCACTCACCACAACTAGAGAAAAGCTCCTGTAGCAACAAAGACCCAGTGAAACCAAAAATAAAATAAACAAATTTTGTTAATAAAAGGAATCCTATAATTTAATAGCCATTGCCAGTACCAGGGAGGTAATTCTTTCCTTGGACATGCACGGCAAGATAACGTCTTTGAGCAGGAAGTGAATCCTTCTCCTTCAAAAGAGGACTTAAAATTTTTAAAATCAATATTGTAAATTGTATTATACATTAATAACATGCTATGTTAATAAATTATAAAGTGCCCCTGGTTTGTCCCTCCTCTCCAGCACTTTTATCCTCTCTCTGTTCATAATGGTATATTGCTGACCCTCCAGAATGAGTCACTTGAACGATAATGCTAATATCGTTATGCAAAGATACAGCAGTGTCTCTCTGGAGAAAAACTTAAGTGTCTCTTACAGCTACATACAATAATATTGATGAACTTCCGAAATATATTATAAGATAAAAGAGCCAGACATAAAAGGAATGCATGCTGCCCATGATCCCATTCAGATGAGAAACAAAAGCACAAAAAACTACGATGGAGTGAGGTTGGGAGTGTCATTATCCTTGGAAGGGAGCAGTGGATGTAACGATTAGAAGTGGGCACAAGGGGGCTTCTGAGGTTCAGGTAATATTCTGCTTGCTGGTTACATGATGTGTTCAGTTCCAGAAATTCACTGAATTATATACTTATATGCATAAGTTTCATATATAAGTTTAAAAGACAATCTATTTTTAATTTTTGAACTCAGCCCCCCCTCCAAAAGCATTCCCTTTTTCTTTTTTGATTGCAGTAGTATAGGTGCTTTACAATGTTGTGTTAGTTTCTGCTGTACGACGATATGAATCAGCTAAATGTATACATATATCCCCTCCCTCGAGCCTCCCCCCACCATCCCACCCATTTAGGCCACCAAAGAGCACCCAGCGGAGCTCCCTGTGCTATACAGCAGCTTCCCATATTGCTTCTGCTGGATCATTCCTTTTTTTAAAAAGCTGTATTTAATGAACCAAGCCTCTACCCAAAAAACTCTCCTATACAAATGCCTTAGACCTGACTCCACCTGGAATTCAAAGAGTTGACTTATAAGATTTATTGCACAAGTATCTAATTTTAGTTCTAGAAAGAGTACCAGAGCAGTCTGTTTTTGGAAAGGAATTCAGAATTCACCAAGCTGAGTTTCTTGCTCTATAGGTGTAGAAAGAGGCCCAATATATTCCAGGGCAGCGGTCTTCAACATTTTTGGCATCAGGGACCAGTTTTGTGGAAGACAATTTTTCCACCGGGGGGTAGGGGGAAAGGGGTGTTGGTTTCAGGATGATTCAAGTCCATTACATTTATTGGTCACATTATTTCTATTATTATTACATCAGCTCCACCTCAGATCATCAGGCATTAGATCCCAGAGGTTGGGGATCCCTGTTCCAGGGGAAGAGTCACGGTCATTTGTTTGGTGGGACTCCTACTCTTTCTACCAGGCCACAATGCTGGCGTTCCTGAGAAATGATCCCCTCAGAAGTAAACTTTGAAGGCAAAATGAGACAACAAACACAAAATGCTATTACAGTTATTTTCAAAATTTCTGCAACCTCATTCATGAGCTTTACCAACTTTGAGGGTAGGGCATAAGTGGTTTATAGGATATGATCGAAGTTAAATCAGTCATGGGACACAGAGACTGGTTAACATGTGCTGTGACTTGGGCCTCTGACCAAAATAAACCATGCCTTTCCACTGAAGAGAGCTTACACTCAATTCCCAGATGACAGCAGGAAAGACCGGAATGAAGGGTGACTCCAGAAATCATCTAGGAGAGAGAATATGGCTCAGGAAGAATTTACTACAGACCTGGCGTCACTGAAAAGACTGCTTTTCACTGTCAAGCCTGGAATATGTTTCTTCAAGGATGAATATGTATTTTTCTAATAGGAGAAAAAGTTTAATGGTATTTAAAATAGTGCCACTCCTACTGCCCTCTGCATAAACTACTAGAGAACATCCTACTGGGTCATGACATTTCTGGGATCACGAATCAAAGAGGGAAATCTGTAGATTCTGAAACCCTTAATCATTGTACATTAAAGTCATTTTTATCTTTTTCAGCTGGAACTATTTATTCCTCATCTCCTGGTACAAGGTAGGTTAGGTCAAGGCGATCTAGGTCATCAACAGAGGTGACTTGAAGAGCCACTGGCTCTTAGCAAACTTTCAAGTTGCTGAGGATGGCTTATGAGACAACATCCATGACAAAGAAAACTTTTTGCTAGCATTTAAACAGTAAAACTAGACCTTGACACTAGACATCCACAAATTAAAGATTATCCCAGATTCATTTCTTAGGGTTGCAGACTCTGATGCAAATGGCAACCCCTAGGGTTGGACAATACATAAGCTACATGACTGAAAGCTATGGCCCTCCAAGAAATTATATGCCACTCCAAGAAATTATTCTAGATCTCTTCAATTTCATTAAATCAAATTCATTTAAAGACCATCAGTACAACCCTGAATGGTAACAAATCATAAACCTATCTTTAGAAAACAGTATGCCTTTGAGATATTTACACTGAATCATGAATGTTGGCTAACAAGACTAGCACAAGGAGAAATCGTAAAAGGAGGTGCTAAAGTGCAGATAAAATCAAGAACTAAAAGGTGAAAAAGCAACTGACTTTGATCATTCAACTGTCAAAGAAGTCAGAGAATCTCAAGGCTGGTTTTCTTTAGAATCTTTGATTACATGTTTAACTATGTTAAGAAAAAAAAATAGAATCAAGAAACTGTAAAAGCATAATTAAATTTCAATTTGAACTCTACTAAAAGATACTGATACAACAAATATCTCCAATTTTTTTTTCTTCAATGTTCCTAGAATATGTTGGGTTAGGTTATTCAGATCAAACCTTCTGCTGAAGACAATTAAAAATCATGAATAAAATATTAAAAAGTATTTTCTTTAATATATCAGAGAGCTGACAAGATAGAAAAGAATCACCAGGTCAAAGGTTAAGCCAAAGCAGGAACTCAGGGAGATAATATAGGCAAGTTCAGTTCAGTTCAGTCATTCAGTCCTGTTCGACTCTTTGCGACCCCATGGACTGCAGCACGTCAGGGTTCCCTGTCCATCACCAACTCCCAGAGCTTGCTCAAAGGAGCCACTTATGCCTGAGGGTATGAGCCTAATGAAGCAAGCTTGAGCTCCAGATACAAAATACAAAAGAACAGTTCAGAGACATGGAAAAAAGCAATACAAGGTCTAACATACACTTAAACAAAATTCAAAGAGGAAAGAAGAAGTAAGAGCCAATGTTTGAAGTTATAATGACAGACTGACCCCAAACTGATAAAAAAAAAAATCTATCCACAGATCCAACAAGCCCAAAGAACCTCTACAATAAATAAAAAGGAACCAACACATAAACACAAAATAGTGAAATTGACGAAAACCAAAATCACAGAGAAAATCTTGAAAGGAGCCAGAGTAAACAAGACAGTTAACCTCCAAAGGAGCATCTGTAAGATGGACAGCTATCTCCTCAGAAGCAACAATGGAAACCAGAAGATGAACAAAAACTGTGATATTGTTCCCTACTTGCAAATCATCACTAAATAAATCCTAAAAGATATGTTCAGGCGAAAAATGTAAGATCTGAGATGCAGTAAAAAATGTGACCAGACCCATTCCTAACATTTGTAACACACAGGTCAAAAGTTTGAAAGGAGATCCAGTTTGCCCTTATTATTCCACTAAAGCTCCATCTCAAACTGCAAGAGGCTTTGTGCACATGGATGTTGACACCTCAGTCCATAGATCTAAATCCCCCTCTCTCCTTTAAGCAGCTATCCTTTGGTCATCCCTCAGGTCTAGAGGTATGTACACCTGCAGCATGGTTTGTCCTGGGGAAGAGGACTGCCCAGGTCCTGGAAATAGACACAGAATATCTGGACAGGAAATACCCAACTCCTGGGTTCCCAGTATACAATCTAGAAATAAGGGTTGGGGGAGGAGAGGCAGGTTCAAGGTGGGCTTGCCTTCCTTGTATAAAAAAGTCCTCATCCTTTGGAGAGGGATATGACTAGGGAAGGGTCAGAGAGGGAGTCTCTAAAGCATGAGACATAGGGCAGAGGCCACAGATGCCCAGAGTTAAGGGTGGTACTGTATAGCAGTAAATTCAAAATATAAAATATCAAAAAAAAAAAACAAAAAAATAAAATATCAATAATATCTTGCAGGGATAAGCGAAACATGACAGAAAAAAATGGCAACTATATTTAATATATCAATTAGAAGATGAAAAGTGAAATCAAAAAAATTAAAGTCTTCCAAGGTCCCTATAATCATCCTAGAGGAGGCTAAAAGTATCGATTATCTTCAGACATTGAAAAGCTGAGTAGATGCTGTAAATTCAATAGCACCTAGTAAAAAACAGAAGTGAGGTATATAATTTCCTAACTAGTGGAAGGAGGGGTGAGTTTTAGAATATTCAGTCATTCTGAGAGGCAAGAAAGTAGAGAAAAATAAACAGAGAACAGTGAGGAAAAATAAAAGATTCTGGGTTTAAACACACATACAAATCAATAATTCATTAAATATAAATGGGCTATCATTCAATTAAAAGGCAAAGATTGTAAGACTGAAAAAATACAAAATATAACTATATGCTGTTTACAAGCATGCAACTAGAACAATGATACAGAAAGTTTGAAAATAAAAGGATGGAAAAGATATACAATGACACTATTATTCAAAAGAAAATTAATGTTTATGTTAATATCAGACAAATTATACTTTAAAGCAAAAAGCATTACCTATAAATAAAATGAGGCATTCATAAAAGGATTAATTCTGTAAGAAGACTAAACAAATCTACATGTGAATGCAACTAATAATACAGCCTCAAAATAAACAAACCAGTATTTTTAACAGAATACAAGGAGAAATAGAACAAATTCACAATCATACTGAGAGATATTCACACATCTCTATCAACAACTGATAAAATTCAAAGAAAGTCACTAAGGGTATAGAATATTTGAATGGCACATTAAACCAACCTGACTTAATGACCATACATGAACCTTACAGAGTACATAACCTTTTCAAGTACACATGGAATATTTATGAAAGCCAACCAGGCCATAAAAGAAGTCTCAAAAACAGATTTAGGAAAAAGAAAAGAACTATGTTCTTTGACCACAACACAATTAAGCTATAATAAAAAGTTCAACTATTATTTAACAAATAACTTTTGGGTCAAATAAGTCCTAACATATATCTGAAAATATTTGACTGGATCAATAATGAAAACATTACATCTCAAAACATGTAGGATAGAGCTAAAGATACTTAGAGTGAAATTTCTATTTTAAATGCACATATTTTAAAAAAGAGAAAGGCTGAAAATTAATGAGTTAAGTACCTTCTTAAGAAGTTTGAAAAATACAGCAAAATAAACCCAAAGAGGAGGAAAGGAAGTAATAAAAAAAAAAGATAAAAAGACATAAAGGTTTTAATAAAGTCAAGGCTGTTCTTTGAAAAGACTATTGTGGCAAAATTAAGAGGAGGTTGGAGAGAAGGCTATAGAAGGAGGTAAAGAGAGAGAAGTGTAAAGTGAATAACCAATAGAAAAAATTGTAAAAGCAATATAAATGAAAATGCTATAAACATAAAAGATAAAAGGATCTTAGGAAGAACTTTATTCAATAATTTTAAAAATCTAGATAAAGATGAGCAAATCTCTAGGAAAAAAATATAACTTTCCAAGAAGGAATCAAGAGGAAATAATAAACCTAAATAGATGTATAATTAAAAGGTCTCAAAATTTTCCCCACAAAGAAAACTCCAGGCCTAGATGTTTTCACAGGAATTCCAACCTCACAAAAAGTCAAAGGACAGAAAAACACAGCCTAATTCATTCTTACCAGGCTACGAGAACCCTGGTGCCAAAACCTGACAAGGAAACTCCTCACGTTTTTACCCATTTTATAAATCAAATGAGACTATTCACAGAATTCTCTGGAATGCTCACAAAAATGTCTAGCAGCAATTTCAAAGCTTGTAATTTGAAGAAATATAGGACAAAAGGAACTATTCCACACTTCAGCAACAAGATTTTTTGAAGATAAAATCACCAAGAACTAAAGCCAGACAGCAATGCTGTAGGAGAAATGGCATCCTGTACGCTAGAAAGAAAAAAAAGTTCTAAAGTGGACAGAAAGTGGGTTAACTGTTAAGGGCTGAATATGAACTCCAAAACAGCACCTTTGGGTATCATTTGTCATAGCCAAAGTAAGGTCAATGATGAACTACACAGCATGATGATAATTTAAAGCTTTCTTGTCTCTAGGAGCAAAGGGAAGGAAAATAATTTGGTCTTCACAGTGCAAGTGACTTTCTTAATAAGAACTAAATGCTTTCTAATGCAGCAGGGGGAAAAAAAGCTTTATTCAATAAAACAAGTGAATCAATACCAGATACGTAAGATTAGAAATAAATTATATACCTAAAAGTAAACATTCACAAAACCTTGTAAAAGGTTGTTATATTTTTCCACTCTCTCATTCATCTCCAAATTTCTCCACTGTCCTATCTGCAATCTATCCTCTTGACTACCCATGTTTAAATTACCCAAGGCAAAGTGAAAGCCTCCTTTCTTCTGCCCTCACTCTTCAGGCTCCTCCCCTAATGCTCACAGTAAGTATGTTTAGAACACACAGAAAAGCATAAGGTACAAGAGCACACATGAGAAGTCATCTGCCTGCCTTCGAACCCAAGTTTCACCACTTAACAGTGTAACCTTGGCCTGTTCCTTAACCTCTATGGACCTAAATTTTTCTTCTGAAAAAATGGAGGTAACAATAGAATCTACCTTATAGGGTTCTACAGGAATCAAATGAGGCCATATAATCAAGATCTTAGTATAGACAAGAAATGTTGGCTATTATTACAAGCATAATTAGAAGACAAGTTAATAGTATACTCCTGTACTAAATATCAACAGACTTCAGAATTATTTTTTGCATTCATTCAACTAGTTCACAAACATTTATTGAGGTTCTATTACATACCAGGTACTATGCTAGGGACTCAAGGTACTACATTAAACAAGACAGGAATCTATCCTGCCCTCAAGAGCTTACAGACATTATTTAGATTCACTGGTCATTGGTGTGGCCAAATAAATGGTGGTTTGTTTTTTTTTAACTTAAAAGACACTTTCTCTTCATAGTCCATGAGACTCAACTTGATCTAAAAACCAAACCAAAGCACCAGAACGTAGTATCTTCTCCTACATAGACTTGGTCTCCACCTCACCTCACCCCAACCCTCACAACATGTAACTCCAGTCACAGCAGGCACTCAAAAAAGATTTTTGAAATTGATTTGGTCTGGAATTTATTGCTGTCTAATAATTCTATCAATGTGTACAGGAGAGAAATAGAAGACTCCTTCAAAGCATCCTCAAGGTGTTGATCAGGCCAGGGAGGTAGGAGCAGAGATGAGGCAGAAACGTGGGGTTTGGAGCCTCGGGAGATCGTATTTGAGAGGAAGGGAGTCCTAAGGAAAGGGAATCGCCCGCCAACACTCTGTGCCTTGCCTTGCTTTTGTTGTCACATCAAGCCAGCTCCCAGGTGGCCAGGTGGTAAAGAATCCACCTGCCAATGCAGGAGATGCGGATTCGATCCCTGGGTCAGGGAGATCCCCTGGAGAAGGCAATGGCAACACACTCTAGTACTCTCGAGTTGGACATGACTAAGTGACTGAGCATGCATGCCAGCTCCTGTTCCAAGTCCCCATTTGGTCATTTATTAGCTGTGTGACTCTGCTCAGGTGTTTTAACCTTGTTTCTAACAGTAACCTATCAGCATTTATTATAACTATGTGAATTCTAATTTACATTACTATAATAAATATTTGCATTGGTGACAAGATTTTTATTATTTATACCAGAAATCATCCCTATTTATGTGTCTCAGAGGAAATAGGAAATCCAAGTCAATAGTGACCTCAGAAGTTCTATTTAGAAGGGAGTTAGGAGCAGAAATCTGTTTGGGAGGAGTCTTTGGAAGCCACATATGTATGCACAGCACTTAGGGTAAGAAGAGTACTTCAATGGTCCATTTCAAAACATGAGAAATGCTGTTGAGAGATAGGGAAGCCAGTCCAGGGAGATAGAAAGGGGAAAACTGTGAAACAAAATCTCAAAGAATTCTACGTAAATGATCCTTCTCCTTCCCCAGATTTTACTGTACCATGTAATTTCAAAATCTGTACCCATTACTGAAGTTATTCAAAAACAATTGGAATACTGAGAAGAAATAGGTCAACGATAGAATCCCCAAGGAAGAGAAAATGTCTGAAGAAAAGAAGGCTCCAAGTGGGAGTGAAGAGTGACAAAGCAACAACAAAACGAATACAGTGGTTAAGCGGAGGGGGACTTGAAAGGGGGTAATTTGAAAGGAAATACAAACATGTTCATCATTTCTACATTTTCACATAGAAAGAAACTCACTCACCTGGCAGGAAGTTCAGAAGAAAAGATGGAGAAATTCTGCAGAAGTCTAAAATTTTTTAAAAAAGGAAAGAATTAGACCAATGGAAACCAGGCCTTCTTGGCACCATGACTCTTCAGTACTATAGTGAGCACATCGGCCAAGGACTCCAGGCCCCTTGCTGTCTACCAAGGCTTGAACTTGGCAGCAGAGTTACAAAAGAAATGGAGGAAGAAAACCTTACTCTTAAGAAACTTATTACAAATTGGAAGACAAGCCAAAGTCAGTTTGGAGGCTGACCTTGTTAATATTTAGTAGCCTGTATTACTGCTCGGGCTTCATTAACCACATCACAGGGGCACTGAACAATGAAGTAATCAGTTCTGAGGCAGGGTGGTCTTTCTGAGAGACTCTACTTCATTAGCCCTTTCTTCAGTTTTTGTGACTTAACTTCCCTAGAACCTAAACTCCCTAACCAAGGATTGGGTGAGTCATTTATGGCACTTGCATCCCCAAAGCCCAGGGCAGAATTCCCTCTCCACAGGGGAGCTGAATAAATAACTCTCTACTGATTGTCCAGTTTGGCTCACAGTTGGAAGTGGGCGATGGAGGCATTGGCAATGACCTGAGAGAAGGCCAAGGCAGATGCACTCTGGGGAAAGGAAATAGTGTGCCCACTCAGGACAGAGCACATTACTGACCACCTGACTTGCATGTTTCAGAATATTCCATCATGCTTTGCTTCAAAACCAAAACATGGGCACAGCTATCAGCTCAAAGATGACAGTCACTTCACACCATGCTGTTCCCTTATATGAAATACAGACATAATGATGTTCAAATCAAGACCTACAAGAGGTAACAATCTATAGAGTGATCTTGGAACCAACTGATCTACTCCTGGCTTCAGTCAACAAACTGTTAAGACAGAAGTTCAATGCTCAAGGAGGATACAGGATATGAATTCAAAGAGGAAATAAGAATTTAGAGATGTAGATTGACACGTACACACTACTATATAAAAAATAGGCTTCCTTGATGGCTCAAATGGTAAACAATCTGCCTGCAATGCAGGAGACTCAGGTTCAATCCCTGGGTCAGGAAGATCCCCTGGAGAAGGGAATGGCGACCCACTCCAGTATTCTTGCCTGGGAAATCCCATGGACAGAAGAGTCTGGAGGGCTACAGTCCACGAGATAGCAAAGAGTTGGACATGACTGAGCAACTAACACTTCCACTTCCACATATAAAACAGATAACAAGTAAATACCTATTCTATAGCACAGGGACTCTACTCAATATTCTCTAATGACCTATATGGGGGAAGAAGTTTTTAAGAAGAGCTGATATATATATATGTATAACTGATTCAGTTTGCTGTACAGCAGAAACAAACACAACACTGTAAGTCAACTATACTCCAATAATATTTAAAACAGATAAAAAGCAAAGAGGAAATAAGAAGTCATGGTGAATTACTATTGATTATATGCTCTTTAAGAGGGAAAAAAAGGATTAGCTCTTAATAAAGCCCAGTATGTCAGAAAAACTTCATTAAGCAATGTTTAAAGACAAAAAGGAAAGCCAAGCAAGATGTCCTGTCCTAGGATGAACAAATTACAAACACATGTACCAATGCTCAACATGGAGTGAATGGAAGATTAACAACTGTAAAACATCAAAATAATCAAACAAAGAAACAAATTGATTGTGACTTGAGTATGGAAATAATTTCACTTTATATTTGTGTAAATGAGAATTTTCTGCATAAGAGTTTTTGATGAAATTTCACAACCCAAACACGCTGCCTCTTCCAAAACCTTATTGATAACCACAATAAAGCATGCTGAGTGGTTCCTGGTAAACAAGTTTATTAATAAACAACATGAGTCTCTCTCTTTGCTCCTTTGGAACATTTTCAGGTAAAAAAATAGGGCAAGTGACAATGAAATTTGTTTTGCCTACTGCATGAAAAAATTTAAAAGCCTGATAATACCCAAAGCTGGAAAGCATGTTCAAGGGAACATGAGAAATGAACTCTTGCTTACACTGCTGGTGGATACATAAACTTTGAGAGAACAGTTGAGCTACGTTTTGAATTTTTAAATGTGCATATCTTTTGATCCAGAAATTCTAATTCCAGAGATTGTCCCTGCAGAAATAGCAACACACAGACACAAAAATATACAGACAGATACTCTTATTGCAGCTTTGTGCAAGGGTGGAAAAGCCTAAGTATCCATCAGTAAATGAATAGTTAAAAAAAAAATGGTCCATCCATATTCTGAAATGTTATACAATGCTTAAGAAAAATGAAGTTGATCTGCATGTATTACATAGAGATTGTCAATATGTGTAAGTCATGCAAAAAAATCAAGTTTCTTAATATTGTAGCTACTAGGATATGTTAAGAAACAAACAAAGCTCTATATATGTATGCTTATTTGTATAGCGACAAATGTGGCCACATACAAAAAAGCCTGGAAGGAAACCCACCAAGCCTCCATAGAGAGGCATGTGACGGGGGAAAGGACAAAGGCCAAACAGAACACGGGCACAGGTTCATGTATGACTTATACAATTACATGTATTTTTTTCTAGCAAAAAGCAGAACAGAGGGAGGCTGGGCCAAGCCATCCAGGTTTTTCAAAGAGAACGCACAAGCTCAGAGGGACACTAACTAGAACATAAGGCCATCACTAGCTCAGCTGGATGCCGTCTCCCCTGGACCCACTCTAGAACAATTAGAAAGGCCCATTGAGAGCACAAAGACTTCTGCTCTCATAGCCAAGAACCAGCTACCCAGCCAGGGAGCAAGAACTCACTTGAGCAAGCTGTGGAAAAGAATGTCAAAAGCAATGATGTGAAAATGGCTGATGGACACAGAGGCCTAAACTTAATTACAGAACTGCCCATCTGTCAGCCTCTGGATCTGTCTTTGCCACTATCACTGCCACATGTCCACCGCCCTTTATCTCCACAAGAAACTAAGCAGGACTTGGGATCTGATGAGGATCAGCACCAGCACTCCAGTAACAAAACAGAATGCCTGCCAATGTTTGGGCTTCTTACATCATTGAAAGGAAAGGGCAAGTCACAAAAGGAACCATACTGACTTATGTAAGACACGGCACAGAACAGAGAAGCTTCTCAGAGAAGAACAGCAAACTCACCAATTGCTAGGATTAACTGAAACCTCCCACAGCTGCAGACTGCCCCAAACCATGACATCAGGAAGGCTGGAAATGCATCCAACTTCCTCTATTTATCAAGCTGGCTAAAACCCAGGGTAATACCAGCATAACCAGAAAAAAAACAAAAAAAGAGGGAGAGAGAGAGACCATACCAGTGGCTTGGACAGTAAGGAAATTATCTCTGATTGTACTCAGAGCTAGCTCCAGAGCAGAGGAAGCTCAGAGAGGCTGCATCCAAGAACTGGAACACCTGTACTCACTGGCTGCTCAGAGCCCCAGGTACTGACCGTGGGGTCCACGCATCCTGGGATAATCAGCAAAACCACTGGGTAACTGCACAGGTAACTGCAGCTCCAGACAGTTGACCACTGTCCTCTTGGGTAATGTGATGCTGGTCCAAGGAGCAACCAAAACAAAACCCAGTGATGTGATGTGCAGCATCCTGAGGGCTCACTGCTTCATTGAGAACCTAATGATTAATCAGTGGCCCAGACTGAGGGGCAGAGAGTGGCTCACAGTTCCTGACAATGACACCAACACCATGGAAGAAAGGACCAGTGGCCAAAGGCCTCAATAAATTGGGAAGAGAAGCATAAATAAGCAAAGGGAAGCTTCTCCACAGTGGTAGGAAAAGCAAATTGCACAGATGGAGAGGATGAAGGTGAGGCTGGTCGGAAGATACAGGAGAAGGTCAGGGATATGTCGGGCTTGGCTACAGACTGGTGAGTATGGCCATCGAGGAACAAACAAGCATGGTTCTCAAACTTTGTGATGGTCCCATTACTGAGGGGACCCCACCTAATAGGATCTTTACCTGCACAGACTGGTTCAGTTCTGGATGCCACCATTCAAGAGGAGTCCAACTGAGATGGTTCTGTAAGACTTCAAAGATAATTAGTTGAACAAAACTCTACTGAAGGCCTACTGTGTGCCAAAGAACAGGGCCACTCTGTTGGGATGTGCAGGTTACACCCTTGCCAAAGGCACTTAGCCAAGAGAAACATAAGAGCCTGAATGCAGAATGCTAGGCTTTCCGGAAGTTCCATATGAACCAGGTACAGTGGGAGCTTCAAGGAAGGGAACCTAAGCTGGCAGAGGGAAACGAATCTAGGAGGTTCCTCCAGGAGGTAACAGTCACGATGCCTCTTAAAGGATGTGCAACTCCCTTCACATGAAGAGGTGGGAACAGGCATTCCAAAGAGAGGTAAGTGCCTCAACTGAGACATAGAGCCAAAGACTGGCACAGAGTGGGCAGGACTAGAATCAGTCTGATGCCACTGAAGCATCAAAAGCAAAGCAGAGAATGGTCAGAAGGGATCTGGAGGGATGGAGCAGGCAACCAATGAAATGTATTAAAAACATAATCTGTGAATAGACTGGAAAAAAACCACACTGCAAGTCCAGGTGGAGGTTACGATGGATTAGGAATAATACCCAAGGTATTATTTGTGAACCTATTACGAGGTACCCAAGGCCCTCAGAGAAGAACCGTGACAGGGAGCTGGTCTTCATCTCTGCCGTGGGCACAAGGCAATGATAAAAGGTAGCTTTAAACTACAGCCCAAAGGATTTAAATTAAGAGAAGCATCTTGTTTTGGAGCATTGTTAAATTGTAGAAGGAATTGCTTTCTGAAACATCTAAGAAGATGACTGCTTTCTTTTTTTTTAATATTTATTTATTTATGGGTGATATTCTGTTCGTTTGGCAGAATCATTACATCATTGGTGATATTTATTCATTTATTTGGTTGTGCCGGGTCTTAGTTGCAGCACGTGAAATTTTTTTTTTTTTAATTTTTTTATTTTTCAGTGGGTTTTGTCATACATTGATATGAATCAGCCATAGACTTACACGTATTCCCCATTCCGATCCCCCCTCCCACCTCCCTCTCCACCCGATTCCTCTGGGTCCTCCCAGTGCACCAGGCCCGAGCACTTGACTCATGCATCCCACCTGGGCTGGTGGTCTGTTTCACCACAGATAATATACATGCTGTTCTTTCGAAACATCCCACCCTCACCTTCTCCCACAGAGTTCAAAAGTCTGTTCTGTACTTCTGTGTCTCTTTTTCTGTTTTGCATATAGGGTTATCATTACCATCTTTCTAAATTCCATATATATGTGTTAGTATATTGTAATGTTCTTTATCTTTCTGAAATCTTCATTGCAGCATTAAGACTCACTACTTGTGGCATGTGGGCTCCATTGCTCTGCGGCATGTAGGATCTTACTTCCCTAACTAGGCATCGAACCCAAGTTCCCTGCAATGCAAAGTAGGTGGTCTCTTAACCACTAAACCACAATGGAAGTCCCATGCGAAGATGACCTCTTAAGTCACGCTGGTGATGCTGGGTCAGAGGTGGAATGAACCAGGCCAAGGTAAGGAGCTGGCAGACCTCTTGGACTGTTGGTTCAATGCTGTTTTTTCTGCAGCACTGAACGTTTCCTTTTCTCTCCTCCTCCCTCTCCAGTTTTCTCATCTTCTCTTCCCCTCTACTCTCCTTCATCCTATGGTTTCCCTCTTCTCCTTCCCTCCCCTTCCCAAGCCTGAGGTTTTCCAAATGTATCCAAGGGGCTAGAATGTTGATGGTTACCTCTGCCCAGAGCTGAAGAGGGTATTAAAGAGTACAAAGGGAGGGACTCCCTTTGAATGGCTTCTTGAGCAGCAGACCCGACCCCCTGGGTGAGGCAACCACAGGTCCCCCTGCAACATGGTGAAACTAAAGGTGTTTCCAAACTTAGGGCATGCCTTTCCTTAGGGTGTAAACAATTACCACCTTAAAAGTGAATCTGTATGTAAGGATGTACCAATGAATTCTTTCTCAGAGCATTCATTGTCTATTTCACAAAAACACCTACTTGATTTTTTTAATGACAGTCGTATTAAGCTTTATTCATACAAAGTTTTAACTAGACATGAACTTTCTTCCTTTTGTATGAAAACATTTCCCGAAGAAAACCGAATTTAGATAACTACTGCCACATTAAATCAATCCCAACTGCCACACCTGAGGCTTTCTAATTAACTCTCAACTCCTCTTTCCACTAGATAGCAACAAATTCTGAGCATTTTCCTCTAAAACTATGCTTTGATACTGTGTTTTCAGTAATGAAATAAAATATGATGAAAAGATACACAGATGAAGAAAAAACAAACAATTTTAAGTGTAGGATGGGTTCCACCAAGTAAATAAGAAAATCACCATGTCAATTTTTCCTTTTTTAAAATATTTATTTATTTGGCTGTGCTGGGTCTTAGTTGTGGCATGCAAACTCTTAGTTGCAGAATGTGGGATCCAGTTCCCTGACAGGATCAAACCCAGGTCCCCTGCATTGGGAGCCTGGAGTCTTAGCCACTGGACCACCAGGAAAGTTCCCAATTTTTCCTTTGTTAAGTTTTTGCTGCATCTTCAACACGACTTAAAAATTAAGTTTACTGACTTAAAGTTTTCTGTTTCCAAATACATTCGCCACTTGAGACATACTAAACATTTAACTGCTCCTTAGTCCAATTCCAGGGAGTAAGAGGAGGAAACTTTTGCCCATAAAGTTTTTCTTGTTCCCACTGGAAATGAGTAAGAAATTACATTATTATCCAGCCCTATTCAACAGATAAACTGTAGAATATAGGAACTTGGTGATTTATAGTATCATTTTAAAATTCAAGGCAAGGGCCTTAATCTCTACACTGCTACATCTCTGCCAATCCTGCCAGCAAAAGAGTTCTAGTCTTTCCCTTCTGCAGGAGATTGTAAAACTGGCCATAAATTCTCCCTATGCCAGTATGCCAATCCATCTGCACTGTGACTGAAACTCCTCCTAGCAAAAGGGAGGTTATCTCTTTCTCCACCTCTTGAATGTGGAATGGACTCACATTTGCTCTGCCTAACGGGACATTGGCAAATGTGATGTCACCAGAAGCTTGAAAAGTGCTTTGAACTTCTCTGGCAGTCCAGTGGTTGACTCCACATTTCCAGTGCAAGGGACACAGGTTTGATCCCTGGCCAAGGAACTAAGGTCCGACATGCCACATGATGCAGCCAAATATTTCTTTGAGAAAGTGCATGACTGTGGAAGTTTGCACTGTCCTGCTGCTCCTGGAACCTCGAGCCACTATGTGAGGGGGAGAACAAGCCTGAGTTAGCCTGCTGGGTGGTGAAAGGCATGTGTGCCCAGTTACCACTACTATGCCAACCTGCAGCACAGAGTCATCTAGCTGACTGGCAGGGGACTGCAGGGACATGAGTGAGCAAAGAGACACCAGCAGGACCGTCCAGCTGAGCCCAGCCCACACTGCAGATTCCAGAACTGGGAACAAATGAAATGGCTGTGGCTTTATCTAAACCACTAAATGCTGGGGTGTTTTGTTACAGAGAAAAATCTAGTTTATGCATCTTCCTTCTTCCTTTCCTCTTCATCTTTCTCTTCCTCTCTAGCTACCTTTCCTCCCTTTCATTATTCCCCCCATGCTTCTTGCTTTTCTCTTTTCCTTCTGCGAGTACTACAAGTACCCATTTAAGGACCCACAAGGCACAAAAGACAGTGGCCTGGGCTAGTTCAACTCAAAGGCGGTCTCATTTCCTCCTAACCCATCCCTCCGAAGCCAGCATAATACAGATTCTATGCATCTCACATGGTCTCTGGGATGCAATCATAAAGCAACCGGCAAGATGTTTCTAGGACTGGCAGGCAAGAGGGTGGATTCTTGGCAGTTTGCAGCCCATCTCTGGGCTTTTACTGGTGAAAATCTCCCTGGGAAAGTCATTTATCACAGTGGCCTGTGGAGTAGACTCCTGAGGCGTCCTAGCTCTCCCCTTGCCACCAGAGGGGACGTACGATAAGAAAACGGGCCTTTCAGGCCAGACACCCAAGGGTTAAGGAGCATAGCCCAAGACCCCTTCCCTTACTTGGCCACCCTAAGTGACTGAAAGATGTATTTATAACTACAGGAAACAATGCACTATGAAGTGGGAAAATGCTTAGATTTCCATTTGTTTACTACATGAATATAAGAAAATCAATAGGATCATCTGGCTAATGACATCAAACCACTTGGTACAACTCAGAAGCCACAAGAAGGTCATTTCTTTTTTTTTTTAAGAAGGTCATTTCTTAAAACGCTTTTCTTTCCTCTTCCTCATTTATAGTCTGTACTTTACTCCCACTCTAACTTATTTTTCCCCTGAATGATGTTTTCACAGACTTTTTAAAAGCTTACTTTTCCCTGGCGTCCTGGAACCTGTCATTTGTTTGTGGTTACAACATTAAATGTTTAGAAAGGGCAAATTAGATGTCAGGGTTGGATAAATGGTCACTTTTCTTAATGGTGTTTTCAATGGAACTCTTTTCTCCCTAGGATTCCCTGCAGAGGTTCGCTTCTTCTCCAGGTGCATGTGTGAAGGTATTCAGAGACTGACCATCAAACTGTCAGGCCAACAGGGGTTTTACTGCTTCCATCAACAAGAGTAAATCAGAAGTATACCCTCTGGAACACACTGCTAGGATTTTTTTTCTCGATTTCTCAACACCAGGTTCTGGAAGAGCTGAGGAAGACTTGACTGCCTCAGGTGTCCTCCAGTATCTCCCTTCTCATGTTCCACAACTATCTATAGAACCCCCCTGTATAAAGAGAATTACTTGTCCTCCTTCTCATCTGTTCTTGAGAGCAATCATGCCTTCCATTTGTATGGTGATTTATGGCAGACAAAAGGCCAAGAGGTACTCAACAATGGAGACCACAGATGACAAGATGCCATTCTCTCTCTCCCCGCACAAAGAAAAGCAGGTTCAAGGAGAATACACATTAGAAAAGGAGATCAAAACCAAGGAGGGGCATTAGAAAACAAACAGCAAGGACACAAGGACTTCACATTTGTATTATCAAATATCAAACCACAAACAGGGCTCTCTGGTGCCCAAAGAGAAAAAGAATCACGTTCCATTCTGAATTCATCCATGAAGAGGAGAAAACACAGTTCTTGGAGGAAGCAGAGTTTTTCCTTGTAACTAGTCCTTTCACTGAACCTGCTCAGGGCTTGTCCATACTTGCTATGGCCACTTTCTCTCTTCCCAACCTCTCTGGAAATTATTTCAAACAGGATTTTGTGCTACTCCTATCAAGGTCGGCCAGGACTCCCACCTCACCAAGCTCAGCAGTGACTTCTCAGTCCACGGCTAAATCCTCCTGTCAACAGCCTTTGACGGTTGATAACATCATCTACAGGAAGTTGGCTCCTAATTAAGACTCCCTTCTAAAATGGAGGCTGGCCCATTATTTGCACTGGGAAAGGCTAAAGGGGGATGTTCTGGAAAAGCCAGAAACATCTTCATTCCAATTCCTACTCACAGATGAACAGTATTATAAAATATGCTCGAGTTCTAAGAGCTTTGAGGACACAAAGATGGGAGTGACTAGTTCTATCTTTTGAGTGTTTGGGAGGTGGAGGACTGAGAAACTTGTTCCATATCAGCAGGACTGAAGGAGAGGCTGCCCTGTTAAAGGTAGCCTAGCGTAGGACTCCTCTCCTACCCTCACAGTTCTTAATTTCTGACTAATAACTAAAAGACCACCTGTCAAGGTTTGATTTTTCTGTTTTTGCAAGGCACTGATACCCATTAAAGACTGCAAACTTCAACTGATCAAGTCAGCTTTACTGGTGAGTGAGGATCACACAGGCATGGGTGACCGGGAAGAGCCCTGCAGGGTCAGACACAGACAACAGGAGCTCTGAGATGGGCACCTGCTGCTAATTCAGTGAGGGCAAAAGGGGACGGATGGGGAAGAGATGCCCAAGGAGAGTTTGCCTACATTAGAGGTTTAAGTTTGCTGGGCTGGTCCTTAGAAACCAGAACTCAATCCCATTCCAAGCAGCTCTCCTACATCTAGGAAAACCTCCCACTTGCTGGCTGGTCTTCTCATTTCTTTTTCTTCCCCATAAGAATATTCTTTGAAAGCATCAACACTACCTGCTCCTTTTGTTTATACTGCCTTCAAGTGACTCTACTTGGCTCCACCGGAAGTGGAATTATTTTTTTCAGACAGGATGGTGTAAGGTAGGGTGGGGAAAGCCTGTGCTGATGGAAACTCCTCTCTCACCGGGGAATCTGGCTGTGACACCAAGCCCTGGCCTCACACCAAAACAGGGCCGTCCACATTTTTTTTTTTTTTTTAGTATTCCCCTCTTTGACCCGCCCAGGGTGTTTTTCCAGGAGACCTGGCAAACAACAGCATGACAGGTTCAATGGTTTTCATTGACAGCCCCAGTGGAGTCCTCCTCTGAAAACTGCAAAACTGGACACACAAACAGTCCATAAAAATCATACCTCCCACAAGTGTCTGGATGCTGCCTTTTGCCTAATGACCCTCCAGCACTGATGCAGCATGGGTGGCTTCGTGGTATTTTTTTTTAATGATTTTTCCAAAACTGAGGTGTTCCAAGTGGTGAGAGAGTATTGTTTTTTTTCCCTTACAGCAAAAGTCTAACTCCCCAGACATTTTTGGAAATCTGGAGCAGACCATATGGGTGGTCCCAAAGTTTCAACTTTGCCACCAGACCCCAAAGTCTCCTTGAACCTGGAGGCACATTAGGCTTGCCTGTTAGAAGGTCTATAGTGAAGTCACTCAGTTGTGTCTGACTCTGAGATCCCATGAACTGTAGCCTGAAAGGCTCCTCTGTCCATGGGATTTTCCAGGCAAGAATACTGGAGTGGGTTGCCATTTCCTTCTCCAAGGGATCTTCCTAACCCAGGGATCGAACCCGGGTCTCCTGCACTGCAGGTGGACTCCTTACCATCTGAGCCACCAGGGAAGCCCTATAACTCACTCTAATACACTGCAGGAAAGTATTGTGATATTCCGTGTGGGCCAGTTAGTTTGACCTTGAACTCTATGAGGGGTCAGCAAACTTGATAGCAGAAAGGCAGCTCCTTCCACCATGCGGACCTTGAGCTTGCTACTTAAGAGAATGGAGGCCAAAACATTCTACTGGTGAAACTGGCAACTCAACTAGAATGATAATTAGAATGCTGAGGAAAAAAGTAAAGATTACTTCTCTTCCAAAGTATAACACACATTAGTCTCAGAAATAGATGAAAAATTTCACAGTAAAAAACTGCAAGGTGAATATGAAAGAGAACATTTCAATCCATCTCTTGGGTTCTCATTGGAAAGGGTCGGGCTGAAAGGAAATGAACCCAAGTGGGAAAGTCAGGTTACAGCTGGTGGGGTATCTCATGAAGGAATATTCAGTAACTTCCTCGTGAATTGTCAATAAATATTAACCACAGTAAAGGAAGGTCGCCATGCCCACTCATGAAGCAAATGGCAGAGTGTTTAAAGGGACATAAGCCCCTGCCTTTAAATTCTGGCTCTGCTACCTGCTGCTCCTAAAACCTTTGGGCAATTAACTCAGTCTATCTATGTGCCTCAATTTCTCCATCTATAAAATGGAGATAATATCAACAGCGTCCATCTCACAGTTGTTGGGACATATAAATGTGTCACTACACATGAAACACCTAAAATAATCCCTGGCACATAGCAAATTCTCAATAAATAGTAATAATCAATGTTGTAATTAGAAATATATGTTGAAAATAGCATCTTATATGGGCACGATCTGCCTGAAAAAGATGTAGTGTGCTTGTGCAAGAAAAGAAAAAGGGCACAGTATCTCAAAAGAGCTGCTGTTGAAACTCATGTTCCACAAGTATTATAAGCTGCTTTTAGTTATTCTACAGTAATCATGCCAAATTATTGACGAAATTGCCAAAGGGCTTTCACATATAGGATACTGCAGAAGAAACGAAGGTGGGGGGGGACAAGATATTTTTACTGAGTCCTGATGAGAACGAATATGTAACTTTAGCCTGCCACAAGCTGCAGGACACAGCTGTCTCAGATATTGAACATCTTGCCAACTGATGGTCCTTATCCATAAAATGGGAATAATCGTAGTATTTGTCTCCTAAAATTCTTGTGAAGGAGTAGTAAGTACAGGAAACATGCCGAGCAGAGAGTTTGGCTCATATTAATAGTACATGTTCAAAACACTTAGCTATGACCTCACTGCCATCATCCACTGCTCAGGTGTGTCAGGCACTCGGCTGATTGCTTCAAAGGCCTGGGCAGCGGGTGAAATTGAACGAGCTTCTCTAAACACAGTCTGTGTGGGCAGTGGGCCCACTACCCTTCCTGTGTTCCTTCCACTCTGGCCATCCCACTTTGCCCAAGCCTTCTTTCCACCTCCCTGCCCTGGGCTCTTCTCATACCCATCCCATCATCACTGCCCCCCCACCTCACAGGACCACAGCGAGAATCCCTGTTGATCCCTTACTATGGTCTTAATGAGCTTCCTGTCTCAAAACTCATCAATGCTTTAAACAAACTCAGATGGCTGAATTAATAACTTTGCCATTTGTTAAAGGAATTGGGGGACTGGGGGAGAAAATGAGGATGATATTTGAGGGGGCAGGGCCATCTTTTAGGGCTTTATTCTCTTGCAACTGAGAACCCTGCACAAGGGTCGTCCCCACCCTGGTCCCTTGCACGGAGGGAGTGTGTGCGCCACCAGGCTCAGTGGACTCCCCATTTGACAAATATTTAGTGAGTAAATACCATGTGCCAGGCACTACATGAGGTGCTAGGAATGCACTGGTGAGCAAGACAGATACAACTGTGCCCTTCTGGAACTGACATGCTGATGGGGCACTCAAATAAAAATGTAAATGAACAAATATATGAAACAATTACAAGTTTTAAAGAGGGTTGTGGAGCAAACACACAGCTGAATTATATTCTTAGAGGAGACAGTGGGACATAAAGAACGTGCAACTTGTTCCATATGATAAAGGAAATCAGCAAATAAAAGCATGTTACCACAAGATCTTTCTATTAAGACATTCACATTGGCAAGAGTCAAGCTAACGCGTTGCCAATATGCCAACAGACCTTAACTTGTAGTGGGGAAGCTTGCTTTCTCACTCCACTCTCTGCCGTGTTTTTTTCCTTTATTTCTGGGGTTGGGACCAGGCTGCACCAGTGCTTTGATATTTTCTCAGAGCAGTTTCAGATGAAAATATGAAGACAGGTTTATCTTAAAGGAATCAAAATTATAATCCTTAGAGAACTAAGTAAATCTTCATTTGCTTATAAGCTGTTTAGCTAAAGTTCTATGATAAAATTGTTCTTATTAATACACCTCAAAATGACAACCATGAGGGAAGGGGTGGGATTATGGGTGGATTATATTTGTGGCACTGTGGTTTTCTGTAATTTTTCAAATTTCAGCAATAAAGCTACACTATTTTTAAAAACAAAAAAATAATCTCACAGGCCTATTTAGGTTTTTTCTTTCTATCCAAGAGCAAAACAAAACTACACTAAAAACATTATTAGCCACTCAGTAATCTACCTAAGTATTAGGTAGAAAACTAAAGCAGGTTAGTAGACACGAAGTGTGTGGGATGGTATGGCAAGTTAGAGAAGTGGCCTGTGAAAGCATCATGAAACGACGACATGTGACAAAGACCTATGGAAGGAGATCAGGGGATGAGGCCGGAGGCTTGCTGGGGGATGAACACTGCAGGTGAAGGGCTCTGTATCCTGCAAGAAGGATCCTCTACCACCTGTTAACCCAAAGACACACAAAATCACTTCACAAGGGAACAAGTCTGGACTTAATGGAAGCAAAAAATGAGTCAGAAGAAAATGAACTGATGAGTTGGCACAGCACTGAGATAAGAAACCACTGCTACGGACTAGGTTGGGCAGGATTCTAAGAGCCTTATTTGTACTAACTCAAGCCCAGCGACAACCCTAGCTAGAGCACGTATATAATTTAATGTTCAGACTGGAGCAGCTGGGAGTAAAATGAGACACTATTACTTAATGCAGACAAAGCAGGCATGAACCCGAGATGCCTCGGGCAAACTGGGATGCATCACCACCCTACCCAGAAGGCATATTATTATAACTCCTTTACAGAAAAGGAAACTGAGGCACAGCACAGAGGTCACAGAAGTAAGTGACAGAGTGAGGATTTGAACCTGGACAGCCTAGGTTTAGAGCTCACACTCTTGATGCCTACCTAGTATTACCTGCCTATGTTGTGTATGCTAGGAAGCTCCCAATGCTAAAAAGCTGGGTTGTCTGTATCATCAGTAAGATCAGGCCGGGAAATGCACAGCTGTGAGAGTTAAACATCACCACTTTACAAGAGCAGCAGCCCTGGACAACCCCAGTAACCTCTCTGGTTCAGTGACCTGTAAAACAAAACTACTTTGATACCCACCCTGATACCGCTGCCACACTGAAGACAAGGCCATAGTTCATAAAGATGATTTGGAAGCTGAAAAGCACAACATGCATACTAATTATACAATGTTATCATAAATAAAAATTTGCAGGGACTTCCCTGGTGGTCCAGTGGCTAAGACTCAGCACTCCCAAAACAGGGGACCTGGATTTTGATCCCTGGTCAGGAAACTAGATCCCACATGTCGCAACTATGAGTTCACGGGCCACAATGAAGGTTGAAGATCTTGCGTGTCACAACTAATACCCAGTATAGCCAAAAGACAAATAAGTAAATAAAATCTGCCATTTCTCTGCAAAGGGCCAAAGAGTAAATATTTTCGGCTTTGCCCATATGGTTTCTGTCGCAACTAATTAACCCCACAGACAACCTGTAAATAAATGGATGTGGCTGTGTGCTAATAGAACTTTATCTACAGGAAAAGGTGGACGGTTACAGGTCAAAGTTAGCCAACCCCTGACTTAAAGAAATGCTATTTAAAATTGCAGCCCCTCCTTGTGCCGCTTTTCTGATTCATTTTCCTCTACAGATAGCATGAATCACGATCTAACATAATGTGTATTTAATTTACTTTATCATAATCTGCTTCACTCACTAGAAAATAAGCTTTGTTGAAGGCTGAGGTTTTGTCTGTTGGGTTCACTGTTGAGTCTTCAATGACTAGAAGAGTGCCTGGGCATAGTAGGAATGTTAGAAAGACTTGTTGAAAGAGAGCATGGATGAATGGAGAGATTTTGAAGGAGCTGGACATACTATTGTGGAAAGAAGGGAAAATCCATGGCAAGTAAAAAAAGGAAGCAGAGAAAAAAAATGATATCTAAAAAACCTAGGGGAAGAAAAATGACTGCAAATGAACTCAAAACTCAATTTTGTGATTCCTTGTAGGCAAAGGGAAAAATGATTACTTCCAAAACCAATTTTGTGGGTTGTGAACATTTGGAAGAACTAAAGCCTTATAAAACAATTTCCGAAATAGCTGGTTAAAACCTAAATGAATTATTGGTTTAATTTTAGTTAAGAGAACAGCTTGAGGTTTGTTGCAGATCAACTAATTATGAGTGTATGTCTTTGTGTGCACACACACACAAGTGTGTGCACATTTAATCTTTCCTCTATCCCGATCCTGACAAACGTGGGTCCTTGTTTGTTCACTGGGAGTGGCCTGAAGGGTGGTAAGGAATTAATTCAGCATACTTTGTAGGGAAACATACATATTTGTCCCTAGTCAACGTCAGGGTTTGGCAAATTGTAGTGTCATTCATTCTGATTCTTCTTCATAGTTCAACTGAAGGTTAAGGTTAACAGCAAAATACTGCTGAACTGAGTAAGTACATTTCTAAAGAGAGAAGGGTTCCTTACACACAGTGCTTTATTTAACTCTTTCAAACCAAGATCTGTACAACACATTCAACTGAACAACCTCAAGTTCTTTGGAAGAAAATATGACTTCTCTTCTACAAAAGCAAGTATGCATATCTAATGCACAGCTCATAACCTAAACAATATTCCGCTTTCCAGGCACACGGCTTAGCAAAAGTTTGGCTTAGCATAGAGGGAACAACACTGGCAAGATTCTTCTGAAGATCTCTGATGTTGACCCTTTATTCTGGTGCACTCAGCTCAATGTCTGAGCGCCCAATGAATGCCAACAGGGAGTGAGGCTGGAGAACTTCGTTGTTAGGCTCATGTGTTATCATTTTATCCTTAATTTCTTAAAGAAATAAATTTCCACTTACTGATTGGCTTAACATGGTAACTGTAAAAAGACCACCGGGCTGAGTCAAAAGACTTGGCTGAAGGAATGAAGGAAAAGGAATAGACTGAAAAAGGAAAAGAAGATGAAAATGAAGAAAGGACATGAATCCAAGAAAAAAATGAAGGGAAAGAAAGGAGTGAAGTTGCAATTCATGACATAGAGGACCCTTGAAAACATGATGCTAAGTGAAAAAAAGCCAGACATTGAATACCATATAGTGCATGATTCCATTTCTATGAAATCTCCCGAACAGGCAAACCCATAGACAGAAAGTAAAGAGAGGTTGCCAGCGTCTGAGGGGAGGAGGGTAAAGTGGGCAGTGACCACTAATGAGTGCAAGGCTTCTCTTTTGGGTGATGAAAATGTTCTGGAATTTGACAGTGGTGATGGTTACAGAACCTTGTGAATATACTAAAAACCACTGAATTGTACACTTCAAAATGGTGAATTTTATGGTATGTGGATTATTTCTCAACAAAAAGGGGGGGGGATTAAAAAAAAAAACACACCAGACTCTGCCATTGACTAGCTTTGCGAGCTGTGGACAAGGCATTTAATTTCTCTAATATGTTTCCTCATCTGAGAAAAGGGGGCAATATTAACTTAACTCTCAAGTTGTTACAAAACACAAATGGGATAATCTATATCAAAGTAATTGATAATTACTTTGATAATAATTGGAAAAATAAATAATGCTACAGATTCAAGGTAATTTCACTCAAAATCTTAATGAAGTTCTTTATGGAACTTAGTGGTAATTCTAAGGTATACACTGGAACTTCCCTGGTGGCTCAGCAGTAAGGAATTCACCTGCAATGCAGGAGACTCGGGTTCAGTTCCTGGGTTGGAGACATCCCCTGGAGAAGGAAATGACAACCCACTCCAGTATTCTTGCCTGGGAAATCTCATGGACAGAGGACTCTGGCAGGCTACCGTTCACGGAGTCACAAAAGATTTGGACACGACTGAGTGACTAAACAACAAGGTGTTACAGCTGTTCCTTGGTATTCGAGGGGGATTGGTTCCAGGAACTCCCACATATACCAAAATCTGAGGATATTCAAGTCCCTTATATAAAATAGCCTAGTTATTTACATATAATCTACAGAGGATGTATTCTTTAAATCATCTTTAGATTACATATACTACCTAATACAACACAAACATGATGTAAATAGTTGCTGACTTAATGGCAAATTCAAGTTTTGCTTTTTGGAATCTTTTGGAATTTTTCTTTCCAAATATTTTCAATCTGCAGTTGGTTGAATTCCTGGATGTGGAACCAATGGATATGGAGGGCCAAATGTATATGTAATGTAAAAGAAAGTGGCCAAGACAATCTGACAAAGAATAACAAAGGAAGGCTTGAATTGCAAGATACCAAGACTCTTTAGAAAATTACAGTAATCAAGGCTGTTTAATACTCAGGGTTTGACAAATATACCAGGAAGTCAAATTTTAGTGAGACTGGAAGCAGATTCACACATATAAGGGTACTCGATATAGCAAAAGAGGGTCAGGGAAGATGCAGCTGAGGGTGGGTAAGGATCAACTCTTCAGTAACTAATCCTGTGACGTGTTTTTCCACATGGAAAAACAATCCACACATAGACTGCTCCCTCGATTCCAATTAAACTAAAATTATTTCAAAAGCCAAGACTTTAAACTTAGGAGACAACAGAGATATCTTTAGGTCTTTGGGACAGAAACATAAAAGTGCAAACCATGAAAGAAATAAAACATAAAAACAAACAAAAAAAAAAGAAATAAAGAAGAAATTTGACTACAATGAAAGAATCTTATCAGAAAATACCATAAAAAGTAAAAAAAAATAAGCCACAGACTGAGAGGCATTATTTATGACATATATCACTAAAAATCAGTATCCAGAATATATAAAGAATATCTACAAGTCAATTTTAAAACACAGAAAACCTGATAGAAGAAAAAAGAAACTTGAACTAGAATTTTATGAAGATGAAATTTAAATAGTCAATGAACACTAATATTCAGAGAAATGCAAATTAAAACTAAAAGAGATACAATATCATCTCAGCGATATTAAAAAATCTCAAGTCTGACTATGCTAAGTGTTGGCAAGAATGCTGAGCAACAGGAAGTCTCTTTCCCAGTTGCTTAGGATAGTAATCTGGAAACAACCAGTACAGTTGAAGAGGCACATACCCTACCACCTAGTACTTCCATTCCTTGGCAGAAACCAACACATTATTGTAAAGCAATTATCATCCAATTTAAATTAAAAAAAATTTTTTTTAAGTACTTTCATGCCTAAATATAATCTCTACGGAAATATATTAGCACAAGGAAACATGTTCAAGGCTGTTCATAGCAGCTTCATTTTTAATAATAAAACCTGAAGCAATTTAAATGGCCATCAATAGAAGAATGTACCAATAGATTATATATTTACACAACGGACTACTACAGAGCAGAGAAAAAATAGGCAAAAGCTACATGTAGCAATGACGACAAATCTCACAACAAAAGACAATGACGAAATTAAAATTGCAGAATATGGGGGTAAAAAAAATACCGCATAGTTTAAAAGCATGCAAATAATGACTGAGAGGGGTGGAATGGAGGAGGTGGAGTGGGAGGGAGGCCCACGAGGGAGGGAATGTATGTATACATACAGCTGATTCACATTGCCGTATAGCAGAAACCAAAACAACATCGTAAGGCAATTATACTCCAATTAAAAAAAAAAAAAAGCATGCAAGCAGCATTTTCTCTTACTAAGGGACATATTCCTATATAGGATAAGTATAAAGAAACATATGAGAAGATGAACACCAAATTCAGGACAGTCCTTACTTCTGTGCACTTTTTAAAAAGCTAGAGAGGACTTCCCTGGTGCTCCAGTGGTTAAGACTAAGCTTCCAATGCCAGGGGTACAGGTTCGATTCTTGGTCAGGGTAGTTAAGATCCCACATGCTGTATAGCACAGCCAATAAATAAATAATTTTTTTTAAAAAAAAAGCTAACGTACAACCAGGGTTGAAGACTTTTAAATGACACCATTGATGGAGCAGGTCCAAAGGAGATGGAATTCCACACACTTTCCTTAGCAGAACTGAACAAACACTGACCCACTCTCTAGAGGTCTCCATAACAGCAAAGGCCACATTGGGGTCAAAGCCACATGCCTGACTCATACACAGTGTTCTGATTACCTTAGTCAATTATCCAAAAGCAGCCTATCCTAGCAATAACAAGCCACAAGAAGGGCTCATTTTACCTCAGGTACCATTTCGATGTTAGCACGGGAGAAAGACAAAGTACTGAAATGGAAATATCTGGGCTGATAAAGGATTATCATTCAGTAACAAGCAGGGACCAAGACTTTATCAATATCACAGTTAATGTGAAAATTATCCCATACATAATTTAATCTTTGGTGATTCAAAAAGTACTTTAGGCTCCAACAACACAAGAATCTTTACTACAAACATCTGTTGTCATTTCACATAATTTGTTGGCTAATAAAAAGTGTTGACAGAAGGCTGGATAAGCCAAAGAGAAGTTGTACTTCTGTCAATACTTCTCCCTTTGCAGAGTTGATAAGACTTCTTTAAAAGGCTTTCAAATCATTCATAGATCCAAGAAAGCTAGGTTAAGCACTCAGTTATTTGATTTTAAGGGTTACTTTGCAGGAACTGATTAAATAATTCTGAGGACTTGGAACAGTCCTTGGCAAAGTTAACAAAAAGATGCTGCTCAGGGAAAACTGACTTCCTTTTTAGAACTCTTTCTCTCTTTAGGGCCCATTCCCAACTTGTTGGCACCCAATGGCCTCCTACTTTTTGAATCCTATCTGCTCTTAGGAGATGACCTCATATCAAGACACATCAACCAAAGTCTGTACCCATTTACATTTTAACAACTCTTTAAGCCAAAGAAATGAATCTCTAATAGTGGAATTTCAGGATTTAGCTAGATGAATGGAGGAGTTGGGGGGGAAGCTAAGCACAATTATTAGTATCACTGGAGTCCCACTCCTCACCCCCAAATTACTATGTTGTGGCCTTAACCCCCAACATGACTGTATCTGGAGACAAAGTCTACTAGAAGATAATTAAGGTTAAATAAGGTCATAAGGGTGGTACCCTGATCTAATAGGACTATGGCCTTTTAAGAAGAGAAAGTCTCTCCCCTATCACCTCTCTCCATCATTTGAGAACACAACAAAAAGGTGGCAGTCTATAAGCCAGGAAGGAAGCCCAAAGTCACAGGGAAGCACTCACCTAACCATCCATCCTTGATGTTTTCATACATGTTTACTTAAAGCTAGTCCCACTGATGTAGTGGGTACTCCTAAAATACCAAATCCAAAGGAACAAGGGTCTCTAATCAGGAATCCCAGGAGGCCCAAACAAAGACATGGTGGGCAGCACACCCTGGCAGGGGTACAGCAAGACTGTGAGTAATCCATTCTAGATGCCAGGTCAGGCCACTCTCCCAAATATCTCTGCCTGGTGTGGGTTCCAATCATTCGAGGAACCACAGAAAGGGGAATGCTGTGAACAAGGTCTCGAGGGGAAAAGGCAGCCTTCCGCGCATACAGAAGGGCTAAGATTCCCAATTAGAGCACAGACAGCTCTAAAACGCACTGAGAAGTTTAAATTATACCAAAGTTTGGGTCCAACTCCAGTCTGGAGAGGAAGGCAGGAGGAGGGGGACAAGCTAAAGATGTGGCTATGGACTTCCTTGGTGGTCAAGCGGTAAAGACTCCGCCTACCAATGCAAGGAACACAGGTTTGATCCCTGGTCCGGGCATATCCCACATGCTGCAGAGTAAGCCTGTGCGCCACCACACTGAGCCGGTGCGCTACAGCCTGGGAGCCACACTACTGAGCCTACGTTCCCTAGAGCCCATGCTCTGCAACAAGAGAAGCCATGACAGTGAGAAGCCCCTGCTCGTCACAACTTGAAAACGGCTTACACACAGCAATGAAGACTCAGCACAGCCAAAAAATTAATTTAATTTTAAAAAAACCCACACTAGAGGAGCACTGATCATTGGCACAAAGCTTAGAAAACAGAGGTGGTACGTCCTTGAATCTTAAAGTCAGGAGCCTCCATGCAGTAAAACTGAAGGTCCAAGAAAGGACTCCTAGTCTCAAGGGGCTGGCAAGAGAGCTCATGACCGAGAACCCCAGGGAGGCAAGCCAACAGAAAGGAACATGGAAGTAGGATACAGCCAGGGCAAGGGTTGCCAGGGCCACAAGATGGCTCAACAGCCCTGAGGCAGAACTCAGAGATACACTTTCCCCCTACCTGCACCCCTGGCCCGGCAAGACTCAGAAGGACAAGAGTCAGCTCTGTTGGGAGTCCAGGTATAAGCTCTGTTGACAGTCCAGAACACGGAAGTGTTCTTTCTGAGATTGGGCTTACTTCCAGCCACCTGAATGCTTGGTGTCATGCCAACAAACTAACTAGACACTGGTGAAGCCCTTCTGAGGACCAACCCAAGGGGCTCCCGTATTTTCGTGTAATGTGTTTTATTAAAATGAACAAAAGTACTTCCTGACTGCCGGCCTCAAAGAGCCCTGCCATAGTTTGGGTTCTTCCAGAAGGTAATCTGAGGCAAAGATTTGAGAGCAAGCAATTTATTTAGCATGTGATCCCAGGACACAGGAGAATGGGGAAGTGAGATCGGGGCAGGAAGGCAGCTAAAACAGATGTGTCATCAAGCCAGTTACCACTGGGGGAGGCCGAGTCTCACTCCTGGAAGCTCTGGGAGCCAGTGCAGACTGCCCAGCCGTCTCAGGGGTTCCTCTCAGGGGCAAAGAGCTGGGTTCAATACCTACCAGCCCTGGCTGAGGGCTGCTCCTGGGGGTGGGCTGGGAAGGGTTCATCCTGGCACTCCAGGCTGCCACATGGGTGGAGAGAAATGTCCAGCTAGTGGCTGGAAGGGCACTGAGTGTACCGCGGTGCTCAGGGCCCAGGATCTTAAGACAGACACCCAGTCTCTATGGAATAAATGAGGAAGTCTGAGGCACCGAAGCCAGCAGAAGAGAAGGCAGTTTCACGCCTGCCCTGCCCTACTCCTCCCTTCAAGTCAGTATCTGGGGTTTAGAGAGAGAGAGAGTGTGTGTGAGTGTGTGTATGTTTGGGTTTGGCGTGCATTTGAGGAGTTCAGTGGTTTTTCTTCAGCTGTTTGGAATGTTTGAGGAGAGACTAGGTAAGGGGAGGCTGAAAGGAGTTGCTACTTGAGATTTAAAGAAACGCCCAAGGAGTACCAGGCTTTGTGCTCTAATGCAGGCTGAACACGTCTAGTTTGTCAGCCTGTGCTGGGAGGCCAACCAGAGAGGCACGAGGACAGGGATGTTTATCATTCCTCAAAGGGCTATGGACAAAGATCCCAGCTGTGCTTAAAGCCTCACTATTCAAAGTGTGGTCCCCCAAAAGGAAGCATCTCCAGCCCTGTCCCAGAACCCGCATCTACATTTCAAAAAGATCTACCTGTATATCTAAAAAGCACGGCTACAGACTATAGTAATTCACCAAGTGTTCTCTGCATAAAGAGTATATTCAGCGACTGTGACTCCTACCAAAGTCAAGTGGAAGGTATTTGCTCCATTTCAGGCTAATGTGCTCTATTCAGTTTGTCAAATTAACTTCAGATTTGCTGAATGGAATAATTTGGGACAAATTTGGGACAAAGGGAGATAATCGTGTCAACCTACAAATCTGGGTGTAATCACAACAAAATAAAGCATACTTTAGTTTTTCAAAACCTCTTTATTTCATTCTTCCCTTTTTGCCTCCCTGGCAAAATTAGGAATCAGGGCTTAATAAGCCTGTATGATTCTAAGACTATTCATGTGGGTAAACCTTTGCCTCAATATCTGTAAAATACAGTTGACAGTTCCAGGAGTGTCATTCATTTCAAAACAATCACGCATGTGTATCACAGGAAAAAAAGTTAAAATTCTTAAGAAATTTTAAAATGACATTTTGATACAGGTAGCCAGTAAAGGAACAAATGAATATATAAGCACTCTTAGAAAAAAATTAAAGCAAAACAACTCATACTAAAACTTAATTCAACTTATGAATAAAAAGGCTCAACACAGTATATGGATACAGATATGGAAGTATACACAGAGATGGTTACTAATCCTAATTGCATTCAGAGTACAAAATAACTGACAACCATGAAAATAAGTAGAAATACGTTAGAAGCTTTCTTTGGATGGCATCCTCGACTCAATGGACATGACTGAGCAAACTCTGGGAGATGGTGAAGGACAGGAAAGCTTGGCGTGCTACAGTCCACGGGGTCGCAAAGAATCAGACACGAGTAAGCAACTTTACGACAACATCAAAAGCGTTCTTTTTTAGGTATTGAAGGGGAGCAGAATATGACATCTCAAAATGTCTCTTTGGTGTAAGAATTATCTTGAGGCTGATTATTTTTAAGAAACAGTATACAAAGAAGCAGCTCTGAAAAGCGAGTAGACGTGACCCTTCTGTAAGAGATGTTTACATATATAAGGGGAACCTCCATTTGCAAGGGTGTCTCCCTCTCCATACCAGAACAGTCACTTTAAGTCTCTAGAAACTCTTCTCAGTGGAGAAGGCAAGGACTTAAAACTGCATAACACCCCAACCTTGTTCACTGGGCTTTTCCTGATAATTCCTAGAACTGGCCTCCCCCACCACACAAAAAATCTTTTGTCTTTAGTGGAAGATGGTATTGAACATAGTGGGGCTTGGGTCATTTAGGGGGAGTTACTCTGTTTTCATGGGTCTCTCCCATGTATACAGGAGGATATATATTAGTAAACTTCTGTTTGTTTTTATCCTGTTAATCTGTCTTATTACCGGGGGGGGGGGGGGGGGGGGGCTCAGCCAAGAACTTAGGAGGGTAGAGGGAACATTCTTTTTCTTCCCCTATAGCATTTACAGAGTAGTAATGCACACGAGAAAAACATCTCCTGCCCTATCAGTAAACAAAGGATGTCACAGTCAAGAGTGATTGCAGCCCTCCAACAAGAGCTGGTGAGCCCTGAGGAAACTCAGGAAAAGAATATACCTGCCATCTAGCAGCCATCAGACTGCAGCCACTCCCTATCATGAGCCCTGAGGAAACTCAGGGTGAGAAATCACAGGATACAGGCCCCAGATAGCTCAGTCTTGAAAGTCTTAGTTGTTCAGTCGTGTCTAACTCTTTGTGACCCCGTGGACTGTAGCCAGGCTCCTCTGTCCATGGGATTTCCCAGGCAAGAATACTGGAGTGGGTTGCCATGCCCTCCTCCAGGGGATCTTCCCCACCTAGGAATCAAACCTGGGTCTCCTGCATTGCAGGCAGATTCTTTACTGTCTGAGTCACCAGGGGAGCAGACCCAGGTAGCTGAGGGGCAAATCAAAGGAATGATGTTAGTGAACCCAGACTCTTGCATCTTCCCACACACAAAAGGTGAAAAACTGAAAGTGTTAGTCGCTCAGCCGTGTCTAACTCTTTGTGACCTCATGGACCGCAGCCCACCAGGCTCCTCTCTCCATGGGGTTTTCCAGGCAAGAATATTGGAGTGGGTTACCATTCCCTTCTCCAGGGGACGTTCCCAACCCAGGTTCTCCTGCATTGCAGGCAGATTCTTTACCACCTGAGCCACTAGGGAAGCTCCCATACATAGAAGAGCACTGAATTCCTTAACTTGGGATATCTAGTTTTCTTTAATCAACAATAATCTTTCGACATTCAGATTACCTGCCCTTTGTTGCAAAACTTCTATATAACCAGCCTCTCTGCCTCAGCTCCTCAGAGCAGTTCCCTTAAGGTTACTTGAGATGCTATCTCCAGGGCTTGAAGTCCTAAAAATTCCTGCCGAATAAAACATAACTATCAACTTTTGGATTGCCAATATTTTTTAAGTCAACATACACATGTGTTCATCAAAAGATAGGTATCCACAATGCTATATTTAAAACGGATAACAAGGACCTACTGTATGGCACAAGGAACTCTGCTCATTGTTATGTGGCAGCCTTTTTGGGAGGGGAGTTTGGGGGAGAATGGATACACGTATAAGTATGGCTGAGTCCCTTTGCTGTTCACCTGAAACTATCACAACAATGTTAATCAGCTATTTCTGAATACAAAATAAAAAAGTTTAAAAAAAAAAAAGGTACATACAAGAGTGTTCCTCACAACACTATTCATTAAAGCCAGAAACAGGAAACTAACCAAAGGTTCATCAATAGTAGAAAGGATAAATTGTGGTACAGTCATACAATGGAATACTATCCTGTAACTGCAACACACAACACAATGATATGGATGAATCTCCCAAACAAAAATGAAAAGTCAGATATCCTGTGTGGTACTATATATATGAAACTCAAGGGCAGACAAAATCAATCTATGACATTAGAATCAGAATAGTAGTTACTTTTGGGGGGGTGGGAGTGCCCAGAAGGAGACATGAAGGGGAGTTATGGGAGTCGCTCATGTTCTGATTCTTGATAGGGGACTGGTGACAGGGGTGTGCAAAGTTGGTGAAAATTCATTGAGCTATGCACTTATAATGTGTGTAGTGTATACTTCATTAAAGTTTAATCTTAGAAACATATGTATACACATTTCATCCACTTTCACAGATGAGTCAAAAACAATAAGACTCTATATCTAAGAAATACTGCTTGCCACACTTGCCTGCTTTCACTAAAAATGGATGCTAGAAAGAAAATGACTAATAACAATGTACAGGAGAGTGAACAATGGTACATAGCTCTTGACTCACATATGAACTATGGATATAAAATGAGCATCGATCTGATATAAAAAATAAATACTACTGGGTGGGCTTCCCTTGTGGCTTAGCTGGTAAGGAATCTGCCTGCAATGCAGACTTGGTTTCGATCCCTGGGTTGGGAAGATCCCCTGGAGAAGGGAACTGCTACCCACTCCAGTATTCTGGCCTGGAGAATTCCATGGACTGTATAGTCCATGGGGGGTCTCAAAGGGCTGGACACGACTGAGCAACTTTTACTTTCACAAGGGTAATGGTTTCTCCAAATACTCCAAAACATGTGATATATTCTGTCAAAAAGTTAATTATCTGGATAGCAAAATCACTAGAGGAGGTCATTTGTACTGACTGTTCCTGGAAACTTCAATACTATATAGAATATACTACTAGAGTTTACATATAAATCATGGCTAATTTTCAAATTATGTCTAAAAGGGAAATCACTTTGGCATACATCTCCTAATCTTTCTCCTTCTCCTTCCATATATTCAATTTGTGAATACCTAGAAGGTTTAGAAAATTTACATGTCTAAAACCCAAGGGAAACATGTCCAAGTTTTTTTAAAATCTGAGAAGCAGTTAGGACTAGAAGAGTGCCCCACTAAAAAATGTGACACTGGTGATCTCTGGAATTTTATCACTGGTTTTTTCTTGGTAAAAAGTAATTCCCTTCTGTCTGGAAACTCTAATAATTAGGATCCTAACACACAGATATTAATTTGTTCATCAGATCACTGTTCTCACCAGCAGCTTCTAGACTTAGTCCAGAGACATGAATTTCTGGAGAAAGAGAACATTTACTCAGTGTCTTTCATGTGACTGAGTGACTTTCATTTCACGGGCTGGAGATCATGTTAGATAGTTTAAATTTATTTATTCTTTCATTCATCTAAATGAATACCTACTGTATACCAAATACTAGGTACTAGGGATAAAGTGTGGGCCCTGCTCACATTCTAACGTGGGAGCAGGGGGGTGGGGCAGAGGAGGAGAGGGGAACAACAAATATACAAATAAAGAATAAAGCTAATATAATGATAAGTGCAGTGTTGAAAATTACAGTAAGGTGAGAATGATACAGTGAGTGACTTGGAATCTATTTTGGATCAAGGAACCAGAGGTGATACTTAAACTGAGAGATGAATGATGCCAGACAGAGAAAGATGAGGGAGGGGCAGACAGAACATTCCAGAGAGAACTGTTAGTACAAAAGACCAAAAGGTGCTTGATGTACTGGAAGAATCAAAAGGAGGAAGTGTGGTCTGCAACAGGGAAGAGCAGGGGTCATGCAGAACACCACAATCCAGCAGGGGAATGACATCATCCAGTTAATACTTCTAAAGAGACGCTCCAGCTGCCGTATAGGAATTAGATTATAGCAGGCCACTACAACAGTCCAAGAAAGATAGTGGCAGAAGGAAGAATTGTGGAGGAGTCAAAGTAGAGAGGTTGGAACACCTGGAATATACTCTGAAAGTCAAAGTGACAAGATCTGTTGATAGGTTGGATGTGGGGCAGGAAACTTGTAGGCTTAGAGCTTGAACAACTAGATGGATCATGGTGTCATACACTGAGATGGTCTGATGGGGAGAGAATCAAGTATGGCATGGAGATGCAGGGAATCAAAAATTTGCTTTAATCAAAAATGTGGATTAGTAGGTCTCTTTTTTTGTTTGTTTCAAGATTTTTGAATTTTTATATTTAAAAAGCACAAAATGGGGACTTCCCTAGCAGTCCAGTGGTTAAGACTCTTTCCACTGCAGGGGACACAAATCTGATTCCTGGTCAGGGAGCTGAGATCCCACATGCCATGTGGAGTGACATAAATAAATAAATAAATAAAGGCACAAAATGTTTAAGAGCATGATTTTTCCTATACTTTCTTCCATTTTTCATTTCTATAACCCTCATTTCTGAGCCTGTTAATAGTTCAAGTTTCCCCCAAAACTTCCAGCATTCTTAGAAGTAGTCAACTTATCAACATTGTTTTCTAGTGTTTCTCAATGACATTTTTGAGCCAGTATAAAGATCTTAAAGATATTTTTGAGACAATTTCCACTACACAATAAGATCCATTCTATGTTTTAACCTAACAGTGGTAGTGCAGTGTGAAAGCCATGCTAAAGAGGCTGGAGTTTACTTCTTAAAATCAGTGTAGACAAGGGAGTTCTGGAGATCTTCTGTACAGCACGGTGACTACAGTTAATAGTTACTGTACACTTAAAAGTTTGCTAAAGGGGTAGATCCTAAGTGTTCTCACCACACACACACAGAGAGACTTAACTGTGAGGTGACGGATACATTAGTTAGCTTGAGTGTGCTGATCATTTCACAATGTGTGTTTGTGCTCAGTCGTGTTCAACTCTCTGCAACCCCATGGACTGTAGCTCGCCAGGCTCCTCTGTCCATGGTAAGAATATTGGAGTGGGTTGCCATTTCCTACGTCAGACCCAGGGATCCAACCTGCGTTTCCTACATCTCCTGCATTGGCAGGCAGATTCTTTACCACTGGCGCTACTTGGGAAGCCCCTCACAATATACACATAACCAAACCATCAAATTGGTACACCTTGATATACAATTCATATTGTCAATAATATCTCAATAAAACTTGACAGAAGGGCCCCTGCAACAAGTCTTTTAAAAGAATGAATTCGTTCCTACTGTATAGCACAGAGAACTCTATTCAATATCCTGTGATAAACCATAATGGAAAAAATTATGAAAAATAATATATACATATAACTAAGTCACTTTCCTATATAACAGAAATTAATACAATATTGTAAATTAACTACAATAACATTTTTTAAAGTGAATTAGTAAATCTTGAGGTGCGGGAAAGGTCATGGGTACAGGTACTGGCATCTAGATAGAATGGAAAGCCACAGACTGGATGGGTCATATCAGAAGAGCACATAGTCATAGTGCCCGGGAAGGACACCAACCTTTGTAGGTTGAGGAGCGGAGAAGACTGAAATGAGACTTAGAATAAGTTACTGGCAAGAGTAGGAAAATCAAGAGAGTGTAGGGTAATGGAAGTAACAAGAAGAAAATGTTCAACAAAATAGGAAATGTTGCTGCAAAGTCAAGCATGATAAGCCAGAGAAGGGACAACTGATAAATTTGGCAACGTGGAGTTCATCAAGGACTGCCAAGAAGAGCCCCACTCAGGACAGGACCCTGATTAGACTAGACAAGGAAAGAATGTGGGGCAATAAACTATATGCAGCCTTTTAAGAGGTTCCTCTGAGAAGCAACTAGAAATTTGGGAGCAACTGGAGGGGATAGAGAGCCAATGGAGATACTACATATTAGATCATGATTATGAGCTGATGAAAACAATCCAGAAAAGAGAAGAGGATGCTCAGCAAAGCAGTAAAGAAAGAGGGAAATGGAATTATAAGTCAAGTCCTTCACAACTGGAGCACCAAAATAATTTAAGTAATTAATTACGGTGTATTGAAAAAACAGGAATTTATGAGTCCATACTAATAATAAATACATGAGTAAGTAAATAAATGGCAGATAACCAAAAAGGACCTACTATATATTGCACAGGGAACTGTACTCAATATTTTGTAATAACCTATGCGGGAAAAGAATCTGAAAAGGTATGTGTGTATATATATATATATATATAGAGAGAGAGAGAGAGAGAGAGAGAGACAGAGACAGAGAGAGCACCAGCACTCTAGTGCCTGCGAGCCACAACTACTAAAGCCCATGTGCCTAGAACCCATGATCTGCAACAAGAGAAACCACCACAAGAAGCCCATGCTCTGCAACTAGAGTAGCCCCAGCTCACCACAACGAGAGAAAACACCCGAGTAGCAACAAAGACCCAGCGCAGCCAAAACTAAAAATAAATAAATAAATAAAAACTTTAAAATAAAATAAAAAGGAGAGGGAGGTAGTCTGTTTTCATTCTAAATATTAAAGAGGAGCAGAATATACCATCCCAAAATATGTCTCTTTGGCATATTGATTATTTTAGGCTAATTATTATTATTGTTATTTTGGGGGGGCTGTATTGGGTCTTTGTTGCAGCACACAGACTTCTCTCTAGTTGAGGTGTGCATACTCAGTATCCCCTAGGCATGTGGGATCCTAGTTCCCTGACCAGGGATCAAACATGGGTCCCCTGCATTGTAAGGCAGATTCTTAACAACTGCACCACCAGGGAAGTCCTTAGGCTGATTATTTTTAAGAAACAGCAGATACAGGAGAAGCTCTGAAAACCTGGTATAAGTTACCCTTTTGTAAGAGACATTTGCTATAACAGATAGAAAGGTGATTCTAATCTCTAGAAACTCTTATCAATGTGCCTAACAACCTGACCCTTACAACGTAACCGTTGTTTACTCAGTCTTATAACTGGCCTCCCCCAAGCCAACATCTTTTATCTTTAGCTAGAGATGGCATTTAAGGTGGCTTGGTCCATTTCACAGTTTCTCAGTTTTCCAGGGTGTCTCCCATGTATGCATGTTATTAAACCATTTGTTTTTCTCCAATTAATGTCTTTTCATTATAGGGAGGTCTCAGCCAAGAACCTAGAAGGGTAAAGGAAAAATGATTTTTCCTCCCCCACAATGCCAATGTCATAAAAGACAGAGAAAGGCTGTGAAAATGTTATAGATTAAAAGAGGCTAAGAAACATGACAACTAAATGCCTGAACAACCCTAGATCAGATTCTGTACTAGAAGGAAAAAAGGCTGTAGATGTTAGTAGGTTTATTTTCAAAATTGGAATACAGATGGCAGATTAAAAACAATATTGTATCAATATTAAATTTCCTAAAGTTGACAACTACTGTGATTATGTAAGAGAATATTCTTATTCTTAGAAAATCCATACTGAAGTACTTAGGAGTAAAAGCCATGATGCATGTAACTTAGCCTCAAATGGTTCAGGAAAAAAATTATGTGCATGAAGAAGAGTACAAAGGATGAAGCAAATGGGGTCAAATGTTAAGGACAGAAGAATCTGGTTAAAGGGTATATGGATGTTCTCTGTACAATTTTTACGTTTGCAATTTATTAGTAAAGTTTGAAATTCTTTCCATTTTTTTTTTAAAGGGGGGGGCGATTTGGAGAACATGTCCTTGAAAAGGCAAAGAGCCCAGCAAAGAAGCCGGTCTTTGACACACTGGGGGTGTTTCAGTCAGTTTCACAGGAACAGTGGGGTATTTCAGTCGGTTTCACCGGGGCATCTGTACACATGCTGGGAGTCTGGGTGGTGAGAATATGAGAAGAATACTCTGTCTAAAGAGACAGAGTCAGCAGCTGAAGTAGGAGGAATAGAGAAAGTAAAAGAAGGCGTAAATAGCCGTTTTGGAAATTGGAAAGATACAGCCACTACTCAAGTGAAGTAGGATCACCAGGCGATGCTGAAGATCCATTTGTGGTTTATTAAGGTCAGGACCTGGACCTAGACATCAGAATTTATTATAAAAACTCCCCAAGTCACTCGGACAGACAGTCAGCTTTCAGAGCTACTGTGCTAAGGCCAGGATTCTCAACCTCAGCATGAAGGATATTTGGGTCAGATAATTATCAGTGAGGAGAAAAGGATGTGGGGAGTCATTTTCTGTGTATTACAGGGTATTTAGCTACATCTCTGGTCTCTGCCCACTAGATGCCAATAGCACCACTACCTCTGCCAGTCATGACAACCAAAAATGTCCAGACATTTGCCCTGGGACGGGGAGGGGGCGGAATTGAGAGCCACTGGCTGAGAGCCACTTATGCTAAGGGAATGAAATCTCTACCGAGTTCCCTTAGTGAGTTTATAATTAATCTCTCTGTCCAAAACTTTGGGGTTTCCAGGTGGCACTAGCGGTAAAGAACCTGCCTGCCAATGGAGGAGACAGAATAGACACTGGTTTGATCCCTGGGTCGGGAAAATCCCATGGAGGGTATGGCAAGCCACTCCAGTATTCTTGCTGGAGAACACTATGGACAGAGAAGCCTGGCGGGTTATGGTCCATAGGGTCACAAAGAGTCGGACGTGACTGAAGCAACTGAGCATGCATACATCCAAAACTTTATTCCCTTCCCTGTCCCTTCTTACCTCAATCCTTTGCTAACTGAATACTAATCAACCAAAGTTAGATGACTAAAGCTACATTAATAACATCATTAATGTGCTGAAGTTGCTATTATAGACACCACCATTAATATACAAACTCAGGTTGTTTCTCCAGGGTAAGTTGAGGTAACAGACCTGGCCAGAGAATCGTAAACCAGAAACATCCTGATTCTCAAAGCTATGATGAAGAAATATCACAGAAACATCACAAAACGATGATTAATCCCAGCCTCTTTGTTCTTCCCCATCAAAAAAAGCCCTTAACTCAAAGATCAAGTTGGAGTGGATCTGAGGCTTGTCTCCCACTCCCTTGACTGGTGCCCTACAGTAAACCTGGACTTTGCTGCAAATACCCAGTGTCAGAGTTTGGGCTTCTGTGTCACAGGCACACCAGCCCTTGCCTGGGTACAGGAACAAAGGCCATAAACATGATATGTTTTTAAACATCAAATATTGTGTATGCTCCTCATCACTATGAGCACTGTGGTTAAAAACACAGGCTCTAAATCCATCCATGTTGCTGAAAATGACAGAATTTTATTATTTTTTATGGCTGAATAATATTCCATTTTGTGTATATGTGTGTGTATATCATACCTTCTTTATCCATTCATCTGTTGATGGACAGTAAGTCAGTCAGAGGAAAAAACCAAATATTGTATGACGTCACTTATATGTGGAATCTTAAAAATAATACAAATGAATGTATACAGCAAAACAGAAAGACTCACAGATATAGAAAACAAACTAGTGGTTACAACTGGGGAGAGGGAAGTGGGGCAAGTTAGAGGTATGGGATTAAAAGATACAAACTACTATGTAGAAAACAGATAAACATCAAGGATGTATCATATAGCACAGGGACCTAGAGCCATTATCTTTTACTAATGTTTAATGGAGCATAATCTATAAAAAATACTGAATCAGTATGTTATACATCTGAAACTAATATAAATTGCCTATACTTCAATGAAAAAAACCTCCACAGGCTCCAAAATCAGATGGTCTATGTTCAAACCCTAGATGTACTGCTTATCATTTTTACAACTGTGGACAAAGGACACTGACAAATTTAACCTCTGAATGCTTTACTTTCCTCATCTGTAAAATGCTAATAGTACCTGCCTCGACGGTGGATGGGTGTGTTTGCTACATAAAGAACTGAGGAGCCTTGGGATACTTAGCAGCACATCTTAAATGCTAAAGGCATGTTTATAACTTTCTGAAGGCAAAGATCATTCTAATATATATGGGGGAAAAAACAGTGAATACTGATCTGTACACTTAAATAAAAAATAGTACCTATCTCAAGAGTTTGGGAGTGTTAAATGAGTTAACATAGGTAAACCAGTTAAGAGCACCATCTACCCAATAAATATTAGCTGTTAGTTATTACTATTCCCTGGAGAGGCGAGTGGCAACCCACTCCAGTATTCTTGCCTGGAGAATCCCCATGGACAGAGGAGCCTGACGGGCTACAGTCCATGGGGTTACAAAGAGTCAGACACAACTGAGCAACTAAGCACATATTATTATTATCACAGAGTCAGGAATATAGTGGACATCAGATGTCTGTTGATTTACGAACTATTTACACTAAAATATACTATAAAAAATAAATAAAATAAGTGACTTTTCTGGTGGTCCAGTGGTTAAGAATCCAACTTCCAATGCAGGGGATGCAGATTCGATCCCTCGTCAGGGAACTAAGATCCCACATGTCGAGGGGCAATTAAGCCTGCTCCCTGCAACTACTGAGCCGGCGTGATCTAGGGACTGTGTTTCACAACAAGAGAAGTCCACATGACACAACAAAGACTCAGTGCAGCCAAAATAAAATAATAAAAATAAAATATACTCTTATGTTTAACCTAAAGAAATTTCCACACCAAAACTGAACAAAAAGGCAGAGTGCTTTGAATTTCTCTTAAGATTAGTGCTTGATTTCTTCTAAATTCTAGGTGCACTCATTCATCCATTCAACAAATACTTACTGAGCATCTACTATGTCCCACTGTTCTAGGTCCTGGACAAGAGACACAAAGTCCCTGCCTTCTTGGAACTTGTATTCTAGCAAGGGGGAAAAAAGACATGGAATTAGTGAATGAATAACTAAATAATATAATTGCAGATAATAATGTTACAAGAAAACAAAAGTGGGATGAGGGAGGTGGACATTTCTAGTGGAAGGTGAGGAATGCTGATTTAGAATGAGGGTTAGAGAAACCCCAAATGAAACAGATGGACAAGTTAGGAGATTATCTGGTGAAATGATGCTCCAGGCAGGCAGCACTGCAAATGCTAAGGCTGGTAAGCAGGGAAATGCTTGGCTGATGTGATGAATAGCAAGAAGACTGGCACAGCTGGGAAAGTATGGGAAGAATGGGGTAAAGGTCATATAGGGCCTCAGGCTACAGGAAAGAGCTAGGGGTCTAGTGTAAGCGTGGCAGAGGATTTGAGCAGTAGATTTACAAGACTGCCTTTACTGGTAATTCTCTGGGGTCAGGGTGGATGCTGGGAGACTGGGTTACAAGCTACATATAAATTTGAGAGAAAAATTGGGCTAGCTACAATTATCTCCCTGGTGGCTCAGAAGGTAAACAAGCTGCCTGCAATGCAGGACACCTGGCTTTGAGATCTCTGGGTTGGGAAAATCCCCTGGAGAAGGAAAAGGCAACCCACTCCAGTATTCTTGCCTGGAGAATCCCATGGACAGAGGAGCCTGGCGGGCTACAGTCTGGGGGGTCGCACAGAGTCGGACACAACTAAAGCAACTCAGCACGCACTATCATCTCAGAGTATTAAAAATGAACTCACTTAGCATCATAACAGGATCTGATATAAAATGAATCTGTCCTGGACACAGTTCAGCAGTTTGGGGACTTAGAAACTAGAGGAACAGTTTTATAACACAGTAGTTTTATGAAAGAGTGTCAAATCAATGCAATGATCATCATTTTAAAATGAAGTACAACAGATGGAAGTGAATTAAAAATTTCAGAATACACTTCACAGAGGAAAAATGCATAATACTTCTTGAGATTCTGTTTCAATTATAGATAGATATGTCCACACTGAGCTGAGATTTATACTTGTCACTGTGAATGGTGAGCAGAAAAGTTTGAAAACCACTACCAAAAGCTAACTTATTTGCACATAAGATATCTACTTATTGTTCATTCATTGTTCATTCATACAATGTGGAAAATTCTTAAAAAAGATGGGAATACCAGACCACCTTATCTGTCTCCTGAGGAACCTGTATGCAGGTCAAGAAGCAACAGTTAGAACTGGACATGGAACAACGAACTGGTTCAAAATTGGGAAAGGAATATGTCAAGGCTGTATATTGTCACCTTGCTTCTTTAACTTACATGCACAGTACATCAAGCGAAATGCTGGGCTGGATGAAGCACAAGCTGGAATCAAGACTGCCGGGAGAAATATCAATAACCTCAGATATGCAGATGACAGCACCCTTATAGCAGAAAGCGAAGAGGAACTAAAGAGTCTCTTGATGAAAGTGAAAAAGGAGAGTGAAAAAGCTGGCTTAAAACTCAGCATTCAAAAAAAAAAACTCAGCATTCAAAAAACGAAGATCATGGCATCCGGTCCCATCACTTCATGGCAAATAGATGGGGAAACAATGGAAACAGTTAAGAGACTTTATTTTTGGGGGCTCCAAAATCATTGCAGATGGTGACTGCAGCCATGAAATTAAAAGACCCTAGGAAGAAAGGCTATGACAAACCTAGACAGTGTACTAAAAATTGTGAGACATTACTTTGCCAACAAAGGTTCATATAGTCAAAGCTATGTTTTTTCCAGTAGCCATGTATGGATGTGAGAGCTGGACCTTAAAGAAGGATGAGTGTTGAAGAATTGATGCCTTTGAACTGTGGTGCTGCAGAAGACTCTTGAGAATCCCTTGGACTGCAAGGAGATCCAACCAGTCTATCCTAAAGGAAATCAACCATGAATATTTATGGGAAGGACTGATACTGAAGCTCCAATGCTTTGGCCACTTGATATGAAGAGCCAACTCATCAGAAAAGACCCTGATGCTGGGAAAGACTGAAGGCAGGAGAAGAAGGGGACGAGAGAGGATAAGATGGTTGGATGGCATCAGTGACTCAATGGACATGAGGTTGAGCAAGCTCTGGAAGATGGTGAAGGACAGAGAAGCCTGGTGTGCTGCAGTCCATGGGGTCACAAAGACTGAGCAACTGAACAACAACGTTTATTTATATATATAAACTGTTCCTTTATTCTCTCTCCTTTCCTCACTATACCTGGCATCCCCCGCCCCTTCCCTGCAGATGAGAATGTTATAAAAAAGCTCCAAAGGTAGTTTCTTCCTGGTCTAAATAAAAACAAATTGACTTCTGCTACACTATCTGCTCCTCCAGGGAAATCAAAATATGACCCTCCAAAGCTGGGAAGACTGACTCACCTCTAAACTGTTAGGCTTTTCCATGAAACAAAAAAAATCATCCAAACAGAACAAGAAATTTTAAAATGAAATTTTTTGAACATTTCAAGGCTAAAAATGAAATGCAAAGAAAACCTCCAGAAGGTACTAATAAGGGCAAATGCCAAAACTCCACAGCAAGCATAATACCTAGCAGTAGGTAGGAGAAGCATTTCCACCCAAGTCAGATGTTCCTCCTCCACCTGCTCCACAGCCCAGCCACTAAGGAGAGCAGACACATGGAGGAAAAAAATGCCAGGGGCAGGGAGGGATACCTATACCACTGCCATTTGAAGATAGCTTATTTACCTTTAAAATTGAAGAAAATTGACAGAAATACTATGAGAATTAATGAAAGCTTAGGAACATGACTTGATTATGCTAGAACTCCAAAAAAAATTAAAAAGCCTGTCTATATAATACTCTGTGTGTGTGCACACACTCAGTTGTGTTCAACTCTCCGTGACCCCATGGACAGGAGCCCGCCAGGCTTCTCTGTCTGTGGAATTTTCCAGGCCAGAATTCAGCAGTGGGTTGCCATTTCCTGACCCAGGGATTGAACCCGCCACTCTTACGTCTCTTGCATTGACAGGCAGATTCTTTACAACTTCGCCACCTGGCAAGCCCATACAATAGTACAGTCATAATAAAATGAAATGGAGAAAGGATACAATTTCTAAAAACAATACAAACTACACACAAAACAATCTAGGAATTCACCTAACAAGAACGTGTAGCACCCTCCAGTGTGGTACAGGCATAAGAACAGATGTACAGATCTATGGAACAGAATCGAGTTCAAAGTTCAAAGCACACACATAAAGTAAATTCATTTCTGACAAAGAGATTAAGGGGATACAATGAGGGAAAAGTATAGTTTTTTCAACAAATGGTATTGCAACAACTGGCTATCTATATGGAAAAGAGTAAACCTTGACTCATACAAAAATTAACTGAAAATGAAATAAAAAACCTACATATAAAAAGTAAAACTATAAAATATCCAGAAGGCAGCATAAGAGAAAATCTTGCTAAATAAGAGGAAGACAATTTATGACAGGTTACTAAAAATGATATTCATAGAAGGAAAAAACCTGATAAATTAGACTACATCAAAATTTACAACGCTTGCCCTTCAAAAGCAAAGTCATTAATTCCACATATTATGAGGTATGAGTCAACTAAAACAGTCAAACTCACAGAGAGTAGAATGGTGGTTGCCAGGGGCTAGAGGGAGGGGGAAATGGGGAATTGCTGTTCGGAGGGTATGGAGGGTATAAAGTTTCAGTCATGCAAGAGGAAAACGTTCCAGCTATCTGCTGTCCAACATCATGCCTATAGTTCACAAGACTGTACTGTACACTTCAAAATTTAATAGGATAAATTTCATGTTGTATGCCTACCACAACTTTCTTTAAAAAAATAAAGAAAATGAAATGGTAAGCCACAGACTAAAAGCAAATGTTTGCAATACATGTACCTGACAGAGAACTTGTGTGCAGATGTATGGAGAACTTTTATGATTCAGTAAGACAACACACAATACAATTAAAAAACAGACATTTCATAGAAGATACACAAATGATCAAAAAGCTCATGAAAAGATGCTCAACATCATTAGTTTTCAGGGAAGTGTAAACTAAAACCACATCATAAACCTGCTGGAATAAAATAAGCTGACAATACCAAGCACTATCAAGGATGCCAAGCAATGGGGTGAGGGCAATAGAGTAGCCATTTAAGAAAAGTTCAGCAGTTTCTTATCAAGTTAAATTTACCACACAATATAGCAATCCCACTGCTGCTGCTGCTAAGTCGTTCAGTCGTGTCCGACTCTTAGTGACCCCATGGACTGCAGCCTACCACGCTCCTCCATCCATGGGATTTTCCAGACAAGAGTGCTGGAGTGGGTCGCCAGTGCCTTCTCTAATAGCAATCCTACTTCTGGGTTATTTACTGGAGTGAACTGAAATTTTACATTCACACAGAAAGCTGTATGTGAATGTTTATATTGGCCCTATTCATAATCACCAAAAGTTGGTAAATGGACAAACTATGGAGTATTACTCAGCAATAAAAAGGAACAAATTAATGATTCACACAACATGAGTGAATCTCATATGCTATGTGAAGAAAGTCAGACTCAGAAGGCTACATCGTGTATGAAGCTATTCACAGGACATTCTGGAAAAGACAAATTTATAGGGACAGAAAACAAACTAGTGGTTGCCAGGAGCTACGAGTGGTGGGCGGGGTTGACTACAAAGGGTCCATAAGGAATTTTTTGGAGTGATGGACTTCTAGATCTTGACCATGGTGGTAGTTACATGACTACATGTATTTGTCAAAGCTTATATAACTATATACTAAAAAGGGTGAATGTTACTGTAAATAAACTGCACTTCAATTTTTAAAGCATGGAATCAGCTCAAGAATTAATTAAGTAGATTTTTAAATGGAACAGAGTGTTCATAGACTTTTATTTGATTGAGGGAATTTATGATAATTTTTCCCAAATGTTTAGCCCATTTCTTAACATCCAACATCTCCTACCTCATACCATGCCCCTCAAATAATTTCCATGTGGACTAAAGATCCATGTATTTTTAAAACCATAAACATTTTAAAAGAAAAATTGTTTTTTCTCTATCTTAGGGTAGAGAATTTCTCAGTGAGGCATAAAAATCAGCTCCCAGGTTTTTTACTAAAGGCAGAATCTCTCCTTTGTATCTTCAGAACTATTAACAGATTTGAATTTTTCCCCTCACTCCCACCCCTCTCTTTCTTTTTGAAATAATGGTGCTCTTCCCAGTTTGTAGCGTGTATCTGAAGTAACTCGGCACTCTCAGGCAGCGAAATGGAAAAATGTGTTGGTCGGTTTTATGTGAGCAATGAAAGTGCTAGGAATCTCACCGTGATGTACCCCGTCTCTGAGTCCCCAGCCAGCCTCAGGCACACCAAAGTCACTCGGGAGCACCCAGAATGACCACATTAGCCACAGAAGAGCAGCTTCTTCACTAGCTCTCTCTAACACCTGAGCAAACTCACTTTGCCATTTCTGGAAGGCTGCTCCTGGTACCAGAAACACGGCAGCTCTCCTTTGCCGGCCAAACCCACCAATGAAATGCCATTTCCCAGACTTTTTCCTCCTTCTGCTGAACAAAATCATATCCATAATTAAAGTTCCTTCTTTGTTTCTTTTCTGTGTCACCATTTTTTTTTTCTAGAAAAGAACACACATCTGAAATCTGTGGGTTTGGGGCAAGGATTAAGGATTATTCACAGAGAAAACACTGATGCTGGTCCTGCACTTCTTCAGTGTTTTTCAACAGCAAAATCTGCTCTATCCCCCTTTTACTGAAAGTCACCTTGCCAGGATGTGGGAATGATAAAAGCAGAGGGAATCCGATAGGGGCTGGCATCGCACTGAGGCCCTGTAAAGCAATAACCCCTGAGCAGCTTCAAAATGTGGCCACTTTCTGTTTTCCAGCTTTGCACTTGAGCTGAAAAAGCAGCCAACTAAGCAGTGTCCAGCTCACTTTAGATCTTAACTAAGCAAAACTTTGGGACACTAAATAGAAACTCCCCAAATCCTTTGGAAATGGCATACACTTTGGTCGCTCAACCCATAAACTATTACAAAATTAAACTGAATTGTATTAATAATTAAGCTCTTGATAAATTATTAATTTAAAAATACTGGCATACCATGTGTAACTGAGATTATACACATAGGCTTATCTCTTAAAATAGCTGAACAGAAGTTAAGAGATGGAAGGAACTGCAACATCTAGCTAGTATTTACTTAAAAAACCTTCACTCTCCATCACCCACCAGCTCCCAACCGAATCAAAGAAATGGGGTCCTTTTTCTGCCTATGATGACTATTATTAGGATTAGCTATATAATTTATAGGGCCAGTTGCAAAATAAAAATACAAAGCTCCTTGTTCAAAAATTATTCAGAATTTCGACAGCCAGCTGCAAAGCCCCTTGTTCAAAAATTATTCAGAATTTCGACAAGTGACCGCAGAACATTAAACCAAATACAGGCTGCATGCCCATGAAGCCAGCTCTATCAGATAATGTACCTGACTAGTAGCGCAGTAAGAAGAGTAAGGTATTTTGCTACTAAATGAGTAGGAATCTTTGAAATTTGTGTATTTGGGGAGGAAGTGGAATTGTAAAGCCTTAGGATCTCCACTCCCAATGTTCCTAAGGTTTTCAGTCTGTTGGACAAAAAGTACTTATGCGAGGCCTGCCATGTGGTCCATGGAGCAGCAGCAGCATCTGGGAGCCTGTCAGAAGTACAGACGGTCGGGCCCCACCACGGCCGGACCTACTGAATCAGAATCTGTATTGTAACAAGGTCCCCAGGGAATTCGGATGGGCCCAGTACACACAAGAGTCACTGTCGAAGCAGCCATGGAAAACCTCTGCCGCCTGCCTCATTCGGCTCTCAGGAAGCCCGTCAGCGCTCCTTCTCACCTGAAACGCTCCGGAGCCTGGACGCGGCAAGTCGCTGTTGAAAAGCGCTCACCCGAGGCCTCCAGCCCATCCTCACCCTCAAGCTCTTGGCTGCCGCTCCATCGCGCCGCGCCCGTAGCCACCTGCTCTGGGTCCAGTCTGACGCGGCAGCGCCCAGCCGTCCGGGGCCCGGGGCGCGTCCGCGCTCCTCGGGCTCCGCCGCACCCACTGGGCGGCGCGGCAAACTGAGTCCCCGCCAGTCGGCTCTCGAAGACCGCCGGCGCGAACACGGCTCGTGGCTCCTTTTCGCGCAGGGGTGGGGAGAGCTGGAGTCCGTTTTAAGCTTCAGGACACACACACCCCTCTCCCTCACAGAACGCGTCGCCAGAGCCCCTTTCTCGCGGCGCGCACTCTCTCACTGTCGGGGTGTCGGCCCCCGAAGCTCGGCCCTCGGCCTCCGCCTTTCAGGGCGGCCCCGGGCCCCAGCTCCGCCGAGACACAGTCGCGCGGAGGGAGCGTTCGTCCCGCCGTTCCGTCGCACTCTATGTCCCGGCGCTACGCCCCAGCCGCCCGCGCCCGTCGCCAATTCCCCGGCCGGGTCGCAGGAACCCGCGGGGAGAGACCCATCCCTGCGCGGCGCGCTTACCTGCCGGTCCCCTCCGACGGCCTCGCCGCTGGCGCCCTCCAGCCCTCCTTTTTCCCCTTCCCTCGGGCCGCGTCCCTCCTACTCCCGCCCGCGGGCTGGGCACCGCCCCCGTCGCTCCCGGACGGCTCGCCCGCCCGCCCGCTCTCCAGCTGCCTAGCGCGGCGTGGCGCGTCCGGCGTTCGGCGGCGACGCGACGAGGCTAGGCGCGGAGGTGGGGAGCGGGCGGGGCGCGGAGGAACAAGGGTGTGAGTGAACCGCCCGGCGGCCGAAGCCCGGCGGGGAGCTCAGACTGGGGGCGGTGAGCTCAGACTGGGGGCGGGGCGGCCCACCCCACCCTGCGGAGGCCCCCGCGACGCTTCCGGACTTCCTGGACCGCTTGCTCCTCCGACGCCCCGCATCCGGTTCGGCGTGCTCCTCGGGGACCCCAGACTCCACGCCCAGCCGCTCACCTTTAGGGGTCGCCCTGGTACCCCAATGCTTGCCCCACCACTTTCAGCACCGTGCAGTGTGATGGGTGGGAAACCCGAAGTCGCCCCTCTGCCACAATATTTCTGATGCAGAGGTCAGACTGCTTGGAGGGGGATTTGGAGAAGTCTGTAAAAGAAAAAGGTCCTGGGAATGAATTCAGCTCCATGGTTACCTGATACACCAGATACCTAGGAACTGGGATCCCCAGTGCAATGGCTGCTGGGGGAGGGTGGGGTGGAATATGAAGTGAGTTGTCCCTGGTCCCCTCTACCTTTTCTGTCAGCATCTCCTACCTCTGCACAGTCCAGGATAAAAAAGTAGATCTGGACAGGATTTACAGACCACCTAACCAGTGTTACAAGATGATAAAATAGGCTAGAGGAACTTAGCTCAGTCCTGTAATAAGATTGGTTGTAGAGAGCAGGCACTCAACGCCCTCTGGCCCTCTGGCCCGTTGTTTTACCCCCTCCCCCACACTACCCTCTCCTGCCCTCCTCTTTGTAGTCAAGTAATTCCAATATTTGCAAGATGTTTTACCACTTTAAATACACGCATTCTCTTCCGCTAAAACCTACAGGAGAATATTCCATTTTTCTTTACCACCAAAATTCTGAATTGCATTCAGAGCTTTGGAGAGGATGTTTTAAAAGTGCAGATCTGCAGAGCACACTCGTGCCTAACTCTGTCATATTAAACACAACACCCGTGAGATATATGCTCCGCTTTGCAGGAGGGATTGATTTTGTTTTGCAAACACCAGTTTATTAACACTCATAACATTCTAGCTGGATAAATGAATGGAAAGTGTTTTCAGAGAGACTTTTGACTGGTTGGATTAACGGGGAGTGGGTGACAGGAAGCTCATCCAGCTGGAAGCAGAATTATGATGAGGAAGAAAATAGTAATCTTAATAAACAGATTGAATGCTATTCCAAAGGGTTAAATTGTTCACATTTGTATTAACACTTACATATGTTAGAGAATACAGACTTCATATTGTGTAGAACCACCAGAAATCTCATACACTGCTATTTGGCAGAATCAATTAAAAATGAGCTCACAACTACCCAATGTCCCAATTCCTCTTCTAGGTATATACTCAACAGAAGCTAGTGCATATGTCTACCAGAGGATCGGAACAAGAATGTCCATAGCCATGTATTTGTAACAGCCTCAGATTGGAAACTACCCAAATGTCCATCAGCAGAATGGATTGAAAACATTGCAGAGGTATCCTCTCAAAATGGAACACCAGACAGAATGCACAAGGCACTGCTACGCTGAGTGTAGCCAGACCTTGTAAACAATACTGAGCGAAGGAAACCAGACACAAAAGCATACATACTATGTGGTTCCGTTTATACAAAGTATACAACAAGCAAAGACAAACTATGAAGTTAGAAGTCAGGATGGTGGTCACCGGGGAGTTGATGACTAGAAGGAGTTACAAGGATGATACGGAGGATTTATGGGGTACAGGCAATGTTTCTCGATCTGGGTGCCACTTACATGGATCTGTTAAGTTTGTGAAAATTCATTGTGCTGTTCACCTACGATATGTGTACTTTTCTCTATGTATGTTTTACTTCAATAAAAAGTTAAAATATGTAAAGTTCATAATAGAAGCTGCTTGAAATTCTAAAAAGCAATACCAAAATAAATATGCTTTTCCTTTAAACAACCTTGCTCTTGGAAAAAACAGTCATTTTGAGGAAATATATCTAAAATACACAAATGAGATACTGCTTAGGCTAAAAGTTAAAATTCATATTTTGATGCACTTCCACACAAACTTTCATTCTCATTGACAAACACTGTCAGATCAACTTAACTCTGCCATTAGGACCAACAGAAGAGGAAAGAGGCTGAGGCTGAAGAGGGGTCCCAGCCCTCAGCAATGAGGCTCTCTGCCTTTTCCAGGAGAGAGAGCCCTGGTCACATGCTTCCCACGCTGGCGTTATCTGGTGACATGAAGACAGGACGTAGGCGCCCCAGATTTGTGGTTAAATCTTCATCCACAACTCATGGGCTGATGTCCTAGCAACTGGAGAGTGGGCAATTTTGGCTCCTGCCCCACAGGGTCTTTGAACTAGTGATAGAGCTTTGTTGTTTTTGTCTTTTTTAAAGCATTTTTTAAAAAGAATTTTCTTTTCTTTTGTGATGTGGACCATTTTTAAAGTCTTTATTGAATTTGTTACTATATTGTTTCTGTTTTGTGTTTGTTGACTGAAAAAATATATGCAACCTAAAAGTTGAGAGTTACCCTTTATTCAGCGGAAGTTTTTAGGACTTAAGCCCAGGAGGCAGCATCTCAAGTAGCCTTGAGAGAACTGCTCCAAGGAGGTGAGGTGAAGGGCCAGGTTATATAGAATTTTGGCAACCAAAGGCCAGGTAACCTGAACGTCAAAAGTTTTTTGTAAATTAAATAAAAACAGATATTCCAAGTCAAGGAATTTAGTGCTTTTCTGTGTATGGGAAGATGCAAGAGTCTGGACTCAATGACATCAATCCTTTGATACGCACCTCAGCTATCTGGGGCCAGTTTCCTGTTTTGTTTTTTTCTTCACACCCTGAGTTTCCTCAGGGCTCGTCTTAGGGAGTGACTGCAGTTTGATGGCTGCTAGATGGCAGATACTCTTTTCCTTCCTGAGTTCCCTCAGGGCTCACCAGCTCACCTTCCATGGTGGCTGCAATTGCTGATGACTATGACATCCTTTGTTCACCAGTGTGGCAGGAAATATTCCATTTCTCGTGTTCTTTTGGTTTTTGGCCTCAAGGCATGTGGAATCCTAGCTCCCTACCAGAGATAGAACCCACACCCTCTGTATTGGAAGGTGAAGTCTCAACCACTTGACTGCCAGGGAATTTCCCAGTGATACAGTTTGATTCCCAGACCGCAACTGCTCAGGAAACATGGCAGCGACCTTGTGGGGACCTTGTGGGGAAGGCATAAGTCCTCGTCTTGTTGCTCCCTCCCACTGGTGGGCCCCGTGTGGGCAGCAAAGGGCAGCTTGCCCATGTCCAGGGCCCAGTTCTTTCCTCAGAACTTGAAATGCAACTTTACCTGTGGCCAAATAGTCAAAATATACCACACAGTGGCCTCAAACAGATTCACTATTTTCCAAGGGAAATGAGCACAATGAGAACGTGGGTGCAAGTCACAACAGTGGGAAGAGGAACTAGGCTGATGAACATACTTACTCAATTTTTACATACTTCATACTTTGTTACTAAACCCTCATGCCAACCCACTGTGGGTTGCACCTGAGGAAACTGAGGCACGCAAAGATTAACTAGCTTCTCCTGAAATGCCCCCCTAGGAAGTGGTAGAGCCAGGAATGGAACCAGGCAGTGTTATTCTCCAGTTCCTGTAGTCTTAATGTCTGCATATAAAAGGGGGACTGTTGAGATGGCAAATGCATCAGATAGACAATCAGGAAATGTTTATCTGACAATCAGGAAATGAAGGGTTTGGGGTCTACCAGTTTTGCCACAAACTAACTGGTGCAATCACTTAGACTGCAGTTTCCGCATTTATAAAATATACATGCTGCTGCTGCTGCTGCTAAGTCGCTTCAGTCGTGTCCGACTCTGTGCGACCCCATAGATGGCAGCCCACCAGGCTCCCCTGTCTCTGGGATTCTCCAGGCAAGAATACTGGAGTGGGTTGCCATTTCCTTCTCCAATGCATGAAAGTAAAAAGTGAAGTCGCTCAGTCGTGTCTGACTCTTAGCAACCCCATGGACTGCAGCCCACCAGGCTCCTCCGTCCATGGGATTTTTGAGGGTGAGAAGATCAATTTAAGCTCTAGTGGCAGTGCTAAGAGTTGGCGTGGGGTGTTTTAGGCCTCCACAATCTACACCAACATCCAACACTCCAAGTAAAAGGCATCTAACAAAAAAAGTGTACTATATAAATAAAAGTCCCCTAGTAAACACAGTTTCCACTTCCCACAAAATTGTAATCAGCTTACCAAGTTCTGAATTTCCCTAGAAATTCTGGAGCTACCACTGCTCAGAAGTCCCTTCTGGTTTAAGTCATTCATTCCTACAACAAACATTTATTTTATTTTTAATGCCTACAGTATCAGTGAGGATAGCCTAGGTGATGCTGCAGTAAGTGATTAAGTGAAAGCCCCTCAGTCCTATCCAACTCTTTCCAACCCCATGGACTATATAGTCCATGGAATTCTCCAGACCAGAATACTGGAGTGGGTAGCTGTTCCCTTCTCTAGGGGGCCTTCCCAACCCAGGGATAGAACCCAGGTCTCCTGCATTGCAGGCAGATTCTTTACCAGCTGAGGGATGCTACAGTTGCTGCTGCTGCTGCTAAGTCGCTTCAGTCGTGTCCGACTCTGTGCAACCCCTTAGACGGCAGCCCACCAGGCTCCCCATCCCTGGGATTCTCCAGGAGAATACTGGAGTGGGCTGCCATTTCCTTCTCCAATGCATGAAAGTGAAAAGTGAAAGTGAAGTCACTCAGTCGTGTCCGACTCTTCAAGACCCCATGGACTGCAGCCCACCAGGCTCCTCTGCCCATGGGATTTTCCAGGCAAGAGTACTAGAGTGGGTTGCCATTACCTTCTCTGATGCTACAGTAACCATTCCCAAAGTCTCTACGGCCCAGGTGGCACTAGTGGTAAAGAACTTGCTTGCCAATGCAGGAGACATAAGAGACCCAGGTTTGATCCCTGGGTCCAGAAGATACCCAGGAGGGGGGCATGGCAACCCACTCCAGTATTCTTGCCTAGAGAATCCCATGGACAGAGGAGCCTGGTGGGCTATGGTCCATAGCATCTCAAAGAGCTGGACACGACTGAGGTGACTTAGCAAATAGCATGCACAATGGAATAAAGGTTTATGTCTTACACTACATTGTCATTATAGGTTGGAACAAGGAGCTCTACTTCCTGCAGTCACTTGGGGATCCAGGCTGACTGAGTAACCACCTTCTCAAACAAGGCAGGTTGCTGAGTTAGAAAGAAAAGAAAGTTCTAGACCACAAGCATTTCAATGCTCCAGCCCAGAAGTGATCTGCAGCACTTCTGCTCCCAACTCACCAACTGGCACCATTCCCATAGTAGCGCCCAGGCACAAAGAGCTTGGAAATGCAGCCCTACAAGGACCTCGAGAGTGGGGAGGTAGTTCATCATACTTGATGCACTGATGACTATCCCACCTACTATGTGCTGGACTCTGGGCAGATGAAGATGAGCAAGAGGTGATCCCAGCCCTCCAGGCACTCACCTTCATACGAGAGAAGTCTCTGGTGATGTGATCTCATCCTCTGTGGTGCAGGCTTTGGTGGATTTAGGCGAGAAACCAGTCACTGCTTGTGTGAGTGAGGTCACCATGTGATACAGCAAAATTTTTTCTCCAGAACATGGCTCTAGTTGTAATGGTGGTGAGGCTGTTGCACAATGCAAGAGATAAGGAAATCACACACTCTCGTGGGAGGCAAAAAAACTCTCTTATTTATTTTTTTTATGTAACGCTTCACAAATTTGCGTGTCATCCTTGCGCAGGGGCCATGCTAATCTTCTCTGTATCGTTCCAATTTTTTTTTTTTTTTTTTAGTATATGTGCTGCCAAAGTGAGCACTCTCTTATTTAAATTCTGAGGGAAGACAGTTGGACATGATGTCATTCTGTTCAGTGAAAGTTACAAATGGCAGCTGAATGAAAAATGAAACCAGACTTTAACCTCCACCAAGATGAGGATGGTGGATCCAGCCCTTTCACAAAATGTGTTCCAATTTGGGACGGACTGAGCATGGGCCCGTGCCAACACAGAAAACCAACCAGAGAATCCATAGAAAACTAAATGCATCCCAGTAGATCTGCCCACTGGCATTAGCTTGTGCAACTCACCGCCACCCTTCCAGAAGGGAGCAATCCCAGGGCCTTGGGGTTGGGATAGAGATGGGGAGTCGTGAGGAAGACCAGCCCATAGAGTTCTTCAGTAGGACACAGGGGACAACACTCTGGCCAGGCCACACCCAGCTTAGTCCTAACTGAAGGTTTCTGAACAGCAATGGCCCTTCTTATTTCTTAGAGGAACCCATGAAGTCCTGGACATGCAGTTTTAAACTGAATCTGTCAGTTTACCTGTCTCTGAAACCACAGAGCATATTTCAGGGGAAAACTCTGGACAGACATAGCCCTAGGGCACCCTTGTTTGTCTTATACATTCATTTTCTCCCTTGGGGAAGATCCTTTGAGACTAAACAAATACCCTGCTTCTCCTCAAACCTTCTTCCATTCATTTTAGCAGTGGATCACACTTGCAACAATGATAACTGTGGTGTTCTGTGTTTTTCATTTCTCTCATTCATTCCATCTACATTAATTCATTGGAACTCTTCTATAGGTAAGAGTTGTATCTTCTCTCCCATTTCTTTATTCAATTACTTATTTATATCAGTATGGGTTCATGGGTAATTATTAGTCTTTGCTTTATAATTCAATGCTATCATTATTTACTTTGTTGTCAAATTGTCTTGACTTCAGTTATTGAGAACTCTTTCAGGTTGGTTCCTGCGTCCCATTCTTTTTTGAGAACTTTTTTACTTTCTAGAAACAAAATATTTTCCAGGCTCACCTTGTGTATTACTCCACTTTTTTCATTTCACCTAAGATGCCTTAAGTCCCCCTCTATTTTAAAAAAAGATTATTTGTGTACTTTTAGTCAGTTCACCACTTGGGGACTCATTGTATGAAGTCATGTTCCATTTTATTTGTCCTAAGTTGCTTTTCCCGAGTTGTAAGTTATTCTAGCTGGGTCTAATGTTTGAAAACTTGGTGGAAAAAAATGTCTGTTAACTAAATACATCCTTCATCATCCTAGAATATTTTTGGTATGCCCACTGGCCCCATACTTCCTTGGTCTCATAACTTCTTTGTAGTTATGACATTTTTGACTATAAGGACAAGAAACCACAAATCCAACTGGCTTAAATCATAAGAAAATGTGTTATTTCTGGGAATAGGCACAGTGCAAGGGTTCTGGCTCCTTTTCACTATTATCATTTCAGTTCTGTCCTCAGCCTAGTTTCCCTCATAGTTGTATCTTGACAATCACCTGCAAAGAAGGCAACCTTGCTTGTGTATCCAAAGGAATAAGGGAAGAAGCAGGGTCCTGGAAGTAAGGTTAGGGAAGGAAAAAAACTTCCTTCAACTGTGACTTCAATAGCCTTCTCTTCAGTCTGATTTGGGCCAACTTCAGTCACATGACTGGACAAGTTCAGGTACCAGGGGAATGCCAGACACTGATTGGCTTAAGCCTGGATTCAGGACCCAGTAACTATCAAAGAAAATGTGACTAACATGACTGGTGAGGACAGGTGGTTCTCAGACATAAGCCTGCATCACAATCAGCAGACAGGCTTATTAAAATACAAACTGCCCGGCTCCCAGCCCCAGAGTTTCTGATTTAGTAGTCTTGGGGAGGCGGGGGGCAGGGGTTTTGAGAATTTCCTTTTCTGATTGTACATTTCTAACAAGCTCCCAAATGATGTTGATATTACTAGCCTGAGAACCACACTTAAGAGCACCACTGGGTAGACTCATCAGACTGACTGCAGCTGAGGATGGGATCAGTGTACCCTGAGTCATATGAGCTGCTTGGGGGAAGGATGAATGCCTAAAAAAACTAGAAGAGAGAAATGGGTTGAAGGCAGACAATCAGCTGGTGTCTGCCAAACCAATGCTCCTCAAACTTTAATGTGCCTCACTTACAGATCTTGTTAAAATGCAGATTCTGTTTCAGTAGGTGTGGAGTAAGACCTGCGAGGCTGCTCTTGGTTTTTAAACCCCACTCTGAAGGCACAGGCACTCCAGCCTCTTTTCCCTGGTTCAGGCCTTCACTCCCTCATAGCTACATGCTGCAGTAGTGTTCTGACAGATGCCCATGTACTTCTTCTGTGAGTGGTCCCATTGGCTCCTCAGACCAGCCCACAGCACTCCTTCCAACTTATGTTACTTGCTTGTTTTGTTTACTATCTATCTCCCCAAAACAACAGAAACTAAGTTTCATACATCCCATAAGGGCAAAGTTGTTTTTGTTGTTGTTTTTACTATTTTGTTACTGCTGTGTCCCCAGTGCCTAGCTAGTTGACAGCTAATAAGTATTTGATGAGTGAATGAATGTGTGAATCACATATTCATATAAGAGAAGGTGATGCTTTTGTTTTTCTGTCAGGTAACTTCCTGGAGGGCATTGGCCTTCCCTGAGTAGATACACCAAAGGAAAAGTGTACATGGCCTCTTAAAAGCTTACTCTGTAAAACTGGTAATGCTGGAAACTTCCCTTGATCCTTTGCTCTGCTCCCTCCTATCTGTACACTTAAGAGGGGGAGAAGGACAAACTAATGAAAGCTTCATAAATGTTGGTGCCAGGGCTTTTCTTGTCTTCGGTTTGCCTCTGGATGGACCACGTCCCCAGGCAGGTTGGGCAAATCATCGGAAAGCAGGCTCCTAAATAGAGTTTCCAGGGACACTCTGAAACACTGCTGCTCTCTCCTTCCACCTGAAAAAAAAAAAGTTCAAAAAACGCGAGTTATTCTCCAAGTCACCAGGTTAGGTGCCCAGTTTCCCTCTGGGGAACTTCTGCCCTGGCAAGAACTACAATAAAATCCCTTTCTCCCAAATAGAGAGGTGGGACTCTTAGGAATAACTGAAATCCCCTGCTTTTTGTTTCATCCTCTTTATTCCTTCACTCCACCAAGCGAAATGTGATAGTAGCATAATTTCTGTAGCTTTTCTAAGAAATTCCTCTTTGCTGGCACATAAAAAGGACTCTCCTGGATCCCTGCCACTGGCTATGGAGCTTTAGCACATTGTTGTTGGCTCAGCTGGGGAGCCAAGATGAATAAAATATTCTCTAAACTCCTGTGGAAACACACAGCAAGTGTTTCCAACCATACTGTATTATTTGACCCAAAATATTTTTTCCCCTTCTATTTGCCAATCCATGTGTTACTTCCCTCAAAACTCCAAGTGGCCCTCCTTTCTCAAAGCCCACAGCCCCCAAATTACTGAGAGGGTCTAAAGCACCCTCTAACTAGTTTTGTGAATTTTAGCAAGTCACCAAACTTTTCTGACTTTCTAGTTCCACATACATGGAAAGGGCTGTATTAAAACAGTTTCTCAAACTTTAGTGTGGATTGACATCATCTGGAGGGTTTGTTAAATCTGATGGCTGGGCCCTTTCTCCAGACTTACTGATTCAGCAAGTTTAGGATAGGATTCCAGGGTTGGTGTCTCTAACAAGTTCCCAGGTGAGGCCAAGGCTGCTGGTATAGGAATCACACTTGAGAGCCCCTGTACTAGAAGAACTCAGAGGTTCCTGTCGCTTGTTCATTCAATAAGTCTGTAAGTGTGAGTCGGAGCTCTTTTGGGTGCAAGTGACAGAAACTTGACTCAAACCGGGTTAAGTAAGGAAGGGAATTTATCAGTGTATACATCTGGGAAGGACAGACGTGGAATGGATTCTGGATACAGGAATTCAATTTATATCATCAGATCTCTGTCTCAGCAATTGGTCCCAATCCACTCCCTTCTCACAGGGCTTCTTCCATACTAAGTTGCATGAGACAGTGTTGTACCCGGATCGTGGAATCCCACCAAACACCACAGGAGCCACGGATCGATGCAAAAACAGTGAGGAACTTTATTACAAGCTCGAGCAGGGACTCTTCACACAAGGGCGATGGAACCCCGAGTGAAAGCGGCGAATCTTTTTTATACTGTATAGCAGGGGACGCGGGAATGGAAGCTTAAGGGGATTGGTTAATTCTTCAACTAAGGATGTCTTGTTAGCTACTGATTGGTGGGTTAGAGTAAGGGGGGTTGAGGGACTTTCCTGTCCTCCCCTGATTAGCTCGTTGAGTTTCTTTCTCTCCTCGGGAGGGGGTTTTACTCAAAATGGTGGTGCTATCCTAAAATGGAGTCGTTTGGGTTTCACATTTCACATTAGGACTGTAGACAACCTAGCTTCTGTTAGCCGAGACAGCAATGCCGGAAAAGAAATATAACTGCTGCCTCCTGGTTCTGTGTACAATAATCTCAGGGACAGACTCTCACTGGCCCAGCTTGGACCATCACATGGTGAGGGGAATAGAGTATTATGATTGGTTAAGCCTAAGTCACATGCCTCCCCTTGAAGTGAAGGGCTAGAGCATTACAACGGTCAGGACTCTGCTCAGATTGTAACCTCTTTATCCTGTTCACTGCTATATTTTCAGGATCTAGTGTCTGGTACATAGCAGGTGCTTAACAAATATTTGTTGAATGAGTGGATGATTCATTTCGTGAATAGTGTAAACTTTTTTTTTTGGCAGGTCTATAACTTTATTGGACAATCAGCAGTTCTCATCCACTCATTAACTGTCTGTAGATTTTTGAAAGTGGCGACAGGTACATAGGTAACTAATGCGTAGAGCTTGTTTGGTGAATCTTCTGCCAGGCCTGGGTTGGAAAGGGTGTAACCTTTCCTTTGTGAACCTAGAAATCTTCAAAATTGGTGATTTTATGCACACTGAGGATAGGTGTGAAATTTATTGAGATATTCACATAATTTTACCCAACCAAAGTAGAGTTTGTTGTTTTTTTCTTTGTTAAAGTTTCTTCCAGTAGACACTAGAGGAATTATGCTAAGACCCAGCATATCCACTAACACTTACATTCTTTTGGCTTTTTGAGGCTTATTCTGATCCTGCTTTGTCTCTGGAAACACAGTCAAGTACACTTTGTCCTCAAAATAAAGTAAATTACTTTAATTTAGATTATCTTTAGTGTCTTAGAGTGATACCCTGTAGGCTTTTGTTAGTTGAAAGTTTAATAAAGTTTAAATTAAGATTTTTTTTTCCAACAAAGATAAACATCTCCCCCTCCCAACCCCAGCCTGTATTACAGTGGCTTCCTTTTAAGATATTGACTGAATGGGTGGTCCTGGTTTCTTTGTTACAAACACTGACTCTTTTGGGGGGAAGGGAGCTCAATTTCCTTATTTCTAAAAGAAGGGGGTTGATGCAGACCAAAGCTGCTCAGACTTGACTGCCCATTACAATCACCGAGGAGCTTGAAATAAATACTGATGCTTAAGCGCCATCCTTAGAGAATCTGATTTAAATGGTGGAGCCACCAGTATTTTTAAAGCTCTTTAGGGGACTTCCCTGGCGGTCCAGTGGTTAAGACTCTGTCAGCTCAATGTAAGGGGCGCAGGTTCTATCCCTGCTTGGAGTACTAGGATCCCACATGTGATGGGGCCCCCAAAATTTTTTTAATATTTTATTTTATTAAAAATGTTATTCTAATAAAATAAAATGAGTTTAGGCAAGCTCCGGGAGATGGTGAAGGACAGGGAAGCCTGGCATGCTGCAGTCCATGGGGTCTGAGTTCGACACAATGAGCGACTGAATGAGCAAGCAAATGTACAGCCAGAGCCGAGAACTACTGGCTAGATGATTCTAATTTAAAAATGTAGAGTTAGAGTCAGAATGCCAACCTCACTATTTGGGCAAATCACCTAATCTCCCTAGGACTCAGTTTCTCTATTTGCAAAAGGAGGCATTAATAGTACACTGAGTTATCATGAGAATTCAATGACAAGATCCAACTAACATTTTGCTATCCAAAGTTTAGTTCACAAACCTAACCAGTGGTTTCTTCATTACTTGGGTGCTTCTTAGAAATGCAAAATCTCAGGTTTCCCGTCCCCAGACTAACTGAAACAAAATCTGCATTTTAAAGATCCCCAAATGATTCTACATGATTCTTATGGGCTTCTCAGGTGACCCAGTGGTAAAGAATCTGCCTTTAAGCAAGAGAGGAGGGTTCAATCCCGGGTTGGGAAGATTCCCTGGAGTAGGAAATGGCAACCTGTTGCAGCGAGGAAGCCAATTCTGACTCCATGCTGGAAACTGTTTCTTTGACTTGCTTTTGTTATAATCATACTCAATGGCTTGCCTGGAGGACCCTGCCCCTCTACTTGACTGTAAGCTAAAGTGCCTTCATTCTGCTCAGGGAGAGATAATTTGTCCCTGCCCACCTGTGAATAGAAGAGATTAACACACCCCTTCTGAAGGCTGGCCATTCCCTTGGAGATGTTTTGCAAGACTGAAGACCCTTCACTTCACTTCCCCACTGCATCTCCCTCTCTATGCTACCATTTGACTTTAGTTCTTCATTGCTTCTTTCTCTCTGATCTATAAAAGAAACTGGCATCCAGACCCCAGTAAGATGGTTATTTTGAGGTATTAGCCTGCCATCTTCTTGGTCTGCTGACTCCCCGATTAAAGTCTCTTCCTTGCCTCAAGACCTCGTCTCACAGATTCATTGGCCTATTGTGTGGCAAGCAGAGCAATCTTGGACTCGGTAACAAACCCACTCCAGTATTCTTGCTTAGGAAATCTCATGCACAGCGGAACCTGGCAGGCTACATGGGGTCTCAAAGAGTCAGAGACGACTGAGTGACTGAGCGCCAAATGATTCTTATACATGTTACAATTTGAGAAGCACTGGTGTTGAGGATTTAGTAGACTATCCAGCACATGGTAAAGGTTCAACATTAGTCATTACTAATATTTATATTGATAATTCTCAAGATAAATCATTCTATTTCCATCCCTGCCTCTCAAATTTTTTCTGGACCCTCTCATTAATATTTTAGTCTTTGTACCATTTTTTTTAACCAAAATAAACATTTATTCCCAAAGTTACTCATTATTAATGATGTAAAATACAAATGTTTTAATTATAAGTGGAGAAAACCCAATAACGAAGTTTGGGATTATTTTTTTGTACATTAAATTGAAAGTATTTCTCCATTGCCTATCTTCAGTGCCCTTGACAGCCATACAGATCTTTTTCAGTTCAGAAAAATAAAAATGTCACAAAATTAGGACTGGTCTTTAAAACTATCATGATTGGTATATTCTATTTTAAAGCAGAGTTTATTCAGAGAGCAAAAAAATCATTAGTTTAATTTTTTAAAATTTTGTTTCAAATGCCATACCTAGACTTTGAGGTGATTATATGCAAGTGAAATTCCACAACCAAAGAATCCAATCACATCATGATTAAAAAAAAAATTCCATGTTTTCTGGACTTACAGTTCACCATATTGCCAAACAAATTCATAAGTCAACACAACCCTAAGCCCCAAGCTCATTGAATATAGCATTGGCCACCTGAGACTTCACCAAATCAGTCTCATTTTATAAGACTATTTTCTGATTCTTCTAACACTTTATTTTTACTTACTGGCTTTTGCCTAGAAGATTGTTAAATATTTTAGTGACCATGAATTTTCTGACACAGACCCATTTCTTCCATATTCTTCAGGCTCAAACAAGAGAGAACTCAGAACAAGACCTTGATGTTCTGTGGGAGGAAAAGAAAACCTATGCTTTCCTTCCTGACGTAAGCCTTCTGTTTTATTTCAGAACACTCAAAGTCCTTGGTTGAAGCATGAAGAGCTAAGAATGCTGCTACTTGCAATCTTGGTTCAACATAAGACAGTTGATATTGGCTGTTGATACCCATGTCTCTGAAGGTGGGAGCCTCGATTGGCACCTATGTGAATAAGGAAGCAAAGACCACCAGCTACAACCCTAATCACTCCATTTCCCTCCCTTACAAAGGCAAACTTTTTTTTGGTATCTGCTTATGAAAGTTAAGGATATTCCTTGTCTTTAGAGAACAGAATTGTCAAGCCTGATGCTCTTACTGTCTTGCTACTTCAGGTGTGGTCCTGTGACCAGTAGTGGCACCAATCACCTGGGGGCTAGTTAGAAATGCAGAATCTCAGGACGCACTCCAGGCCTACTTCGTCAGAATTTGTGGTGATTTTTGCTTTTATTTTATATCTTTTTTTTTTCCATAAAACAAGCAATTTTGGGACTTCCCTGGCTGTCCAGTGGTTAAGACTCCGCACTTCCAATGCAGGGGGCACAAGTTCCACCCCTGGTCGGGAAACTAAGATCCCACAAGCTGGGTGGAGCTGCCAAAAAAGTATCATGCCATCCCTTTTCAAAACAGAACTGGTATTTTCTTTTTTTTTTTTTTTTTTAATGTGGACTATTTTTAAAGTCTTTATTGAATTTGTTACAATACTGTTTCTGTTTTATGTTTTGGTTTTTTGGCCATGAGACATATGGGATCTTAGCTCCCAGACCAGGGCTCAAACCAACACCCCCAGCATTGGAAGGTTAAATCTTGACCAGTGGACCACCTGGGAAGTTCAAGAAATGGTAGGTTCACAAGATCCCCAAGTGATTTGTATGGACATAAAAATTTAAGAAATACTGTTTTAGATATTTTTATACATTATCTTCTTACTCCATATTTTAAAAAATTGATTTAGGAGAGTATTGGCAACTCATCCTGAATATTTTTCCCCTAAAAAGAAATTTTGAAAATCCCAAAATATTAATGTCTTCCGTTTTCCCTCATTCGAAGGGAATACTTTTCCCTACATTATCCCCCTTGATTTTCTCATTTTTAGTCATACATTTTACTCATCATTCCAGAAAGTGATTCTGTGAAAAAAGAGGGTGTAAGACTGTTCCTCAGGGCCCCCAGGGACCAAGTGTAAAACCATCGGTCACACCCCTTATGAGACAACTAACTCCTTATTGTCAACGTGAAGTTCTTTTGTATCCTCAAGGATGGCTTTCACACACAGAAAATGTTATTCAGAGGCTAATTTGGTTTGTGGAAATAAAATTTGATTTAAATTAAATTAGCAAATTTTAAAACAAAAACCAACATCTTTCTTTAGCTTTTAAGATCAACTTACAAATCTTGTTGTTTCTTTAGAAATGTAATTGCACTTTATCAGTAATTTTACAGGGACTTTGCCAGTTAATTAAGTTCTTTTAAATAATTTTAAGCCAAGTTTATACATTTAATATATTTTATTTTCTATTTAAAAATATCGGTGGTTTCTTAACAAAGAACCTCAAGATTGTCACTGATTCAAATAAATCTAATAAATTAATCTTCTAAATAAGTTCTTTCAAATGTCCTAATATGGTTTGTAAACTTGGTAAACTAGTCGTCACTAGCCTAAATCAGTCATGTTCACATTTTAAGTTAGAAACATAAGGCAAATTTGTTAAACAATTAAACACTCAAAATTATCTTAAACATTGCAAGCAGATATACACAAAGAATTCCCACATATAAAACAAAAATATTTGTACTGTAGGTCTGATTTTTCTCTCTAGCTCTACACTTAACAGAAATCTTCATAGGGTGAAAGCAGAGGTTCTCAAAGGGCTTCCTAAGTGGCACAGTTGCTAAAGAATCCGCCAGCCAACGTGTGAGATGCAAGGGACGTGGGTTCCATTCCGGGTCAGGAAGATCCCCTGGAGGAGGGCATGGCAACCGACTCCAGTATTCTTCCCTGGAGAATTCCATAGACAGAGGAGCCTGGTGTCCTACAGTCCACAGGATCTCAAAGTTTGGCACAACTGAGCACACACAACAACCTCAACAAAAGGTTCTCAAGAGAAGGTGATTTTGCCCCTCAGGGCACATTTGCCAATATCCAGGGACATTTTTGTTGTCACAATCTGAGTGGTGGAGAAGTTCTGCTGGCATCTAGAGGATAGAGATCAGGGATGTTGCTACACACCCTACAATGCAAAAGACAGTTACCCACAACAGAGAGCTACCCAGTCCAAAATACCAATGGTGCCAAGGTGGAGAAACCCTGGGTTAAAGGTTAAGGAGACAATGGTGTCATTGCAAGGAATTTGGGGTCACACACCAAGTGAACTTTGGAATTATCTTCTCAGCTGACTGAGATTTGGTCAGAATGTGAGATCTGGAGCTACACACATTCATAACAATCTTTATTACAACCAAACTACTTTACTGTGCCTACTCCCCTCCCCACATTTTTTCATAATGGCTATCCCAGCAGAAAACTCCAAGTTCAGATTCCATAAATGAGATCAGTTTTGCTCTCAGAATCCCCTGAGGAAGTTCAAGTCAAGGCTTATTTACTTTTGTAACTTCTTTTATCTTTTTCATCTGATAAGAGTCAATTAAAAAAAATTTTAATCCAGAGTGCTTTATTTCACTCTGTTATGAAATTTTATCCATCTCAGAGGGCTGAAACACTTGAATGCCTCTTACTGGATTCTATTTGTCAAGTTTACTCTGGCTAGATGATCAGGTTCTAAACTTATTCTAATACCAATTGTATATATATATGTAAATTAATTAGTGAAATCATGCTATATTAAAGTATATAATGGCCTTTCCAGGTGGTGCTAGTGGTAAAGAATCCACTTACAATTCTGGAGACCTGGGTTCAATTCCTAGGTCGGGAAGATCCCCTGGAGAGGGGCATGGCAACCCACTCCAGTATTCTTGCCTGGAAAATCCTATGGACAGAGGAGCCTGGTGGGCTACAGTCCATGGTGTCACAAAGAGCCAGACACGACTGAAGTGACTTAGCACACATGCAAAGTAGATAATAATAGCATATATGATATGTATAGTATATATAAATTATAGGTATATATAAATAATATATATTATTGCATGCCTACTATGTGCCAGGTGCTGATACTGTACATTAATATTGCTCTAGACATAAGAATCACAGTTTAAATTGGCTTATAGGTTCTTGTCTTTCTCTCCGTGCCCTCAAACTAATCGAGCTTTCCTATTCATTCATTTAGCAAATATTTATTGAGTATCTATTATGTGCCAGATACTGTGAGAGGTGCTAGGGCTGAGGAAGGGGCCAAGATATACATATTCTTTACTCTCATGACATTCCATTCTAAGGCTGTTTTTAGGATTAAATGAGATAATATATGACAGCCCTTAAATCACTTAAATCACCATGCAAATTCTAAAGATTCAGGCACACAGAGGTTATAGAAGATTCAAGTGGGAAAACTTTGCATTTACAAAGTTTACAGTCATCTCAGGGTTGAATTCTGCAAAGTTTCAATTCTTTCTTCTTTATAACAAAAATCACAAATAAACTTGGTTACACTACTCTTGAGTGTGAATGAATAGGGTAGACACAGCCACTAAGAGAGGCTCTACCAACTGCAATCTATGATGTTCAAGATGGCCCAGAGGGCCAACATCCAGCCAGCAGGTGGGGGGAAGACAGGGAGGACTGTGAATGAGTAGTTGTTTTTTAAATATCTATTTATTTAGTTTTGGCTGTGCTGGGTCTTTATTGCTGAGCAGGCTTTCTCTAGCTGCAGTGAGCAGGGACTACTCTTTGTCATGGCACATAGGCTTCTTATTTCGGTGGCTTTTCTTGTTGCAGAGCATGGGCTTAGTCACTCTGAGGCATGCGGGATCTTCCCAGACCAGGAATCGAACCTGTGTCCTCTGCATTGGCAGGAGGATTCTTAACCACTTGACCACCAGGGAAGTCCGTGAATAGGTAGTTTTATGGGCTAGGTCTGGATGGTGCACTTCATTTTTGCTTGCATTTTATTGGTCAAGCTAGAGCTCAGCTATATGGCATATACTGCAGGGAGGCTGGGAAATGCAGTTCACCTAGGTGTTCAGGAGGAAGAAGATCTAGTTTTAGTGATCAGCTAGCCACTCTCTAGCACCTTCGCACATGCGAGATTGATTAATTATGGTGAACAGGGGTATATGAAAACCCTATACTGTGCATCTTGAGTCTTGATACTTTATTCATTTTACACTTCCGAAGCTTAAGACTTACATGTAAAAGAAAGGATAACATGTATGTGTGTTAACTTTTTAGGGCAACTCTCTCTGCCTCTTAGAGCCATAGTATTTTCACTTATAAACAAAAACATTGAAATAATAAAGATTAGAGCATACGTTAATAAAATAGAACATTAGAATCAATGAAACAAAAGTTGGTTCTGTGATAAGAACAACACAATTAAACAATCTTTAGCTATATTGACTGAGATAAAAAGAGAGAAGACTCAAACTAATAAAATCAGAAGTGAAAAGGGGACATCATCGTTTACAGTAGCATCAAAAAGAATAAAACACTCAGGAATGAAATTAAAGAAAGAAATGAAAAACTTATATTCTGAAAACTCCCAGGTGGTGCTAGTGGTAAAGAACCCGCCTGTTAATGCAGGAGCCCTAAGAGACATAGGTTCAATTCCTGGGTTGGGAAGATTCCCTGGAGAAGGAAATAGCAACCCACTCCAGTATTCTTGCCTGGGAAATCCCATGGACAGACGAGCCTAGCAGGCTATAGTCCATAGGTTTGCAAGGACTCAGACATGACTGAAGACTTAGCACATTCTGAAAACTATAAGACATTGTTGAAAGAAATTAAAGACCTAGCCAAATGAACAGATATCTATGTTCATGGATCAGAAGAATTAAATTGTTAAGATAGCAATAGTCTTCTACTTGACCTATAGATTAAATGCAAAGCCTAAGATGACAAGCTGTTCCTAAAATTCATATGGACATGTCGAGGACCCAGAATAGCCAAAACAATCTTTAGAAAGAATAATAAATGTGGACCTAAACTTACCAACTTCAAAACCTAATACATAACTACATTAATCAAAAAAGTGTGGTATTGGCATAAGGACAGACACATATATAGATCAATGGAATAGAATTAAGAGTACAGAAATAAACTTTCACATTTACAGTCAATTGATTTTCAATGAGGGTGCCAAAACAATTCCATAAGAAAGAAGAGTCTTTTCAACAAGTGGTTCTGGGACAACTGGACATTCACACACAAAGGAATTAAGTTGGATTGCTGCTACACCATATACAAAAGCTAACTCAAAATGGATCAAGGATTGAAATATGAAAGCAAAAACTGTAAAACTCTTAGAAAAAAATATAGGCATATATCTTCCTGGCCTTGGATTAGGCAATGATTTCTTAGACATGATACCAAAAGCACAAACAACAAAATAAAAAATAGATAAATTGTACTTTATTAAAATTAACAACTGTTGTGCTTTAAAGGACTTCATTAAGAAAATAACAAGAATAATAAACAAGATTAAAAGACAACCCTCAGAATGGAAAAAAATAATTGCAAATGAAACAACTGACAAAGGATTAATCTCCAAAATACATAAAAAGCTCATATAGCTCAATAGTAGAAAAATGAACAGCCCAATCAAAAAATTGGCAGAAGACCTAAACAGACGTTTTTCCAAAGAAGACATACAGATGGCCAATAAATACATGAAAAGATGTTCAGCATCACTAATTAGAGAAACACAAATCGAAACTACAAGGAGTATCACCTCACCCCAGTCAGAATGGCCATCATTAAAAAATGTAAAAACAATAAATGCTAGAGAGAATGCAGAGAAAAGGGAACCCTACTGCACTGTTTGTGGGAATGTAAAGTGATACAACCATTATAGAGAACAGTATGGAGATTCCTTAAAAAGCTGGGAATAAATCTACCATGTTATTCAGCAATCCCACTCCTGGGGCATATACTTTGAGAAAGCCACAGTTCAAAAAGCCACATATAATTCAATGTTCATTGCAGCACTATTTACAATACACAGGACATGGAAGCAACCTAGATGTCCATCTACAGATAAATGGATAAAGAAGATGTGTACATATACACGATGGAATATTACTTAGCCATACAAATGAACAAATTTGAGTGAGTTCTAGTGAGGTGGATGAACCTAGAGCCTGTTTTACAGAGTAAAGTAAGTCAGAAAGAGAAAAACGAATATTGTATATTAATGCATATATATGAAATTTTGAGAGTCCTTTGGACTGCAAGGAGATCAAACTAGTCAATCCTAAAGAAAATCAATCATAAACATTCATTGGAAGGACTGATGCTGAAGCTGAAGCTCCAATACTTTCTACACCTGATGTGAAGAACCGACTCACTGGAAAAGACCCTGATGCTGGGAAAGATTGAAGGCAGGAGGAGAAGGAGACGACAGAGGATGAGATGGTTGCGTGACATCATCAACTCAATGGACATGAGTTTGAGCATGCTCCAGGAGATGGTGAAGGACAGGGAAGCCTGGCGTGTTGCAGTCTATGAGGTCGCAAAGAGTTGGATACCACTGAGCGACTGAAAAACAACAATGAAATCTCAAAAAATGGTATTGATGAATCCATCTGCAGGGAAGTAATAGAGACATAGATATAAAGAATGGACTTGCGGACACAAGTAGGGAAAGGAGAGAGTGGGACGAATGGAGAAAGTAGCATCGACATATATACACTACCATGTGTAAAACAGATAGCTGGTGAGAAATTGCTATATAATACAGGGAGCCCATCCTGGAGCTGTGATGACCTAGAGGGGTAGGACAGGGGGAGCGGAGTGAGGCTCAAGAGAGAGGGAATATATGTCTAATTACAGCTGAATCACATTGCTGTATGGCAGAAACCAACACATTGTAAAGCAATTTTCCTCCAAAGAAAAAATAAAAGATAAAAGAAAATAACAAGAAAACTCACAGATTGAAAGAATATATTTATGTAGGGGAGGGAAAATTATTTTCCCTCTACCTTTTTAGGTTCTTGTCTGAGACTCATCCCCAACCCACACCATAATTTAAAAAACAAACAAACAAAAGAAACAGATTAACAGGAGAAAAACAAATAGAAGTTTAAGAACATGTACACCTGCTGTATACAAGTGAGAGGCACAGGGGAACTGAGTAACTCCCTGAAATGGCCCAAGCCCCACCTTCAATACCATCTCCAGCTAAAGACAAAAGATGTTGAGGGTAGAAGTGGGAAAAGCCTGTTAAGCGGAGGTGACTAGGAAATGCACAGTAAACAAGAGTAAGGCTGTCAAGCAGATATAAGCTCATGCCATTGATAAGAGTTTCTAGAAATTTAGTCATTCTTTTCTTCCTGGTACAGAGATGGAGACACCCTTACGAATGGAGATTTTTCCTTATAAATGGAAATGTCTCTAACAAAAGGGCAACTTCCACTTTGTTTTCAGAGATGTTTTTCTGTACCTGCAGCCTCTCCAAAAGAATCAGCTCAAAATAATCAACATGCCAAGGATGCATATTCAGGGGTAGCAAATTCTGCTCCCCATCACTTGCAAATCATAAAACTGATAAAGGACTTGTTCCTAGAAAATATAAAGAGTTCTTACATCTCAATAATAATAATAATAATAAAACCAGTTTAAAAACAAAGGATCCAGACATCTCTCTAAAATTCACTTCAGTTCAGTCACTCAGTCGTGTCTGACTCTTTGCGACCCCATGGACTGCAGCACACCAGGCTTCCCTGTCCATCACCAACTCCCAGAGATTACTCAAACTCAAGTCCATCGAGTCAGTGATGCCATCCAACCATCTCATCCTGTTGTTCCCTTCTCCTTCCACCTTCAATCTTTCCCAGTATCAAGGTCTTTTCCAATGAGTCACTTCTCTGCATCAGGTGCAGGAAGTATTGGAGCTTCAGCTTCAGCATCAGTCCTTCCAAAGAATGTTTACGATTGATTTCCTTTAGGATTGACTCGTTTGATCTCCTTGCAATCCAAGGGACTCTCAAGAGTCTTCTCCAACACCACAGTTCAAAAGCATCAATTCTTCGGCGCTCAGTTTTCTTTATAGTCCAACTCTCACATCCATACATGACTACTGGAAAAACCACAGCTTTGACTAGACAGACCTTTGTTGGCAAAGTAATGTCTCTGCATTTTAGGTTGCTATCTAGGTTGGTCATAGCTTTTCTTTCAAGGAGCAAGCGTCTTTTAGTTTCAGGGCTGTATTCACCATCTGCAGTGATTTTAGAGCTCCCCAAAATAAAGTCTCTCATTGTTTCCCCATCTATTTGCCATGAAGTGATGGGACCGGCTGCCTGAATAGGGACTGGATGCACAAATAGCCGACAAGCACATGAAAATTAGCTCATCACCATTAATCATCAAGGAAATGCAAATAAAAATCCCAATGAGATACCATTTCACACCCACGGGGATGGCTATAATAAAAAGAAGAGAAAATAACAAATAGTGGTATGGATACGGAGAACTGGAACACTCAGGCACTGCTGGTAGGAAGGTAAAATGGTGCGGCTATTTTAGAAAACAGTCTGACAGTTCCTCAAAAAGTTTCATATAGTTACTATATGATTCAGCAATTCTACTCTTATATATTCAAGAAAAATGAAAACATATGTCTACACAAAAACTTGCACATGAATGTTCATAGCAGCATTATTCATAATAACTCCAAATTGGAAACAGCCAAATGTCCATCAACTGATGAATGGATTAACAAAATCCTGCATATTCATACAATAAAATACTATTTGACCATGAAAAGGAATGAAGTATTTCTGTGTATTGAATTGATATGACTTCAAATCCACTTGTTTTGATCTAAGAATGAAATGATTTAGTTCTAAGAGTGAAGTTGTTTACACGTTGGAGGCTGTGTCAGGATGGTGTCATCACGTGTGTGGTTGTCAATAAGCACTCAGTAGGTTAGATACTGAACTACTTGGGGGAGGAGCCACTGTGGCTGGGGTCTATTTAAACTTTAAATAGGAGAGTTTTGACCAGTAACTAGAGAGTGTTCAGTTTGGACGAGTCTATTCTATTGATCAAAACAGCTCTCCAAAGACCTTGGGGCATTAGCTCCTGCCCAGGCAAAGTGACTCTTTGCCGGCAGTGGTGAAAACCATAAATGCCCCGAAAAAGAGATCATCTTGCCAGCCAACAGCAGCGCCTGTGTTCCCTGCAACGTGCTCTACAAATAAGGAACTTGCACTTTTGCGCCCACAGCTGGATGTCAGCGCTTGGTTGGCTAAGCCGACTTTCCTGAGAACTAAGTCATAGAAGGGTATACCTCATCTAAATTTGGACTTTGTTTTCCTCTCCCCTTTGCCTGCAATAGTAGTGTGATTAATCTCTCATTGATTTGGGATATTTCTTTATTGGCTTATTAAGAGAAATTATCTTGTATACTATTAGCTTGTGAAATTATTATAATTCCTGCACTGAGCTTGTGTTAAACAGATTATTGGCAAAGACAATCTCAGTCTCTAAGCACAATTTGCTGCCAAACAAAACAGATACTGATACATGTTACAACACGGATGACTGTAGAAAACACAATGGTAAGTGAAAGAGATCAGTCATAAAAGGCCACAAACTATATATTGTATAATTCCATTCGTATGAAATGTCCAAAATAGGCAAATATATAGAGACAGAAAGTAGATTACTGGTTGCCTAGGGCTGGGGCAGGGCAAGGGAGAGGCTTGAGGGAAAATGGGCAGTGATTGCTGATGGGTATGGGGTTTCTTTTCAGGGTGATGAGATAGTCTAATATTTATTGTGGTGACAGTTACACAACTGTAATATAAAGAATTTTTAATTGTACACTTCAAAGAGTGAGTTGTATGTTATGTGAATTATATCTTAAAAAGACTGTTATTGGGGAAAAAAAAAAACATTTAGAATACATTCGTTGTTAAGTCATCGGCTGGAATGACCTAGAACTGATCTACCAAAATGAATTCATCAGGTTTCCCCAAGGTGATCAACATTGTCAAGCCCCACACAGAATTTCCTTTTAGGTTATTTCTATAGTATAGCAAAGTGAGTGAATGTCGCTTAGCTGTGTCCCACTTTTGGGACCCCATGGACTGTATAGTCCATGGAATTCTCTAGGCCAGAATACTAGAGTGGGTAGCCTTTCCCTTCTCCAGGGGATCTTCCCAACCCAGAGATTGAACCCAGGTCTCCCGCATTGCAGGTGGACTCTTTACCAGCTGAGCCACAAGGGAAGCCCAAGAATACTGGAGTGGGTAGCCTATCCCTTCTCCAGCGGATCTTCCTGACCCAGTAATTGAATCAGGGTCTCCTGCATTGCAGGTGGATTCTTTACCAACTGAGCTATCAGGGAAGCCCTACAGAATAGCAAAACAGTGTCTTGTGTGTGTGTGTGTGTGTGTGTGTGTGTGTGTGTGTGTGTGTGTAATAAGTCTGTGTGTGCACATGCACATGTGTAGGCATTTATACTTTGTGAAAAATCTGCATTTAGTCCATATGTACAAACAAGTACACATCGAAACTCCAGAATTTGGGGGAACCACTGCTTCAAATAATATTGTATTCATTGTGAGAAACATTTTCAGATTTCCTCTAGTGTTCCAAAAGATGAGTTATTTTTGAAATTTCAATGTCTTCCTGTTGGGTGACTCAGAACTTTTAAAAACTTTTGTGAAAGGAGAAAATATTAAAACAGGAGACAGAGAGAAACAGAGATAGATGAAGACAGAAAATTGTTCTCATTCTCCACTCTATTCTTTTCTTTCCCATTTTTCTGGTACTTTTAGAAATAACACTTTTTTTTCCAACTCTTTTTTTTTCTGCTTAAATTCTGCCTTCATCTTTGTTCTCTGTTTCATCAACCTTTGCATCAAGGTTCATACATTCTGGGGTGGGTAGATGGAATTCATTTGCTGTCTGGCATAGTTGGTAGGGCAGGGGTTAGAGGTGGTCCCAAACTGTCATATTAATGAAATATTTCTTTGTATATTTGAACTCTTCTCTATTAAGTTGTCCCTCTGGACATTTCTTTTTTAAAAAAAAATAATAATTTATTTGGCTGCACCAGGGCATGCAGGATCTTTAGTTTTAGCAGGTAGGATCTAGTTCCCTGACCAGGGATCAAACCCGTGCCCCCTGCACTGGAAACACAGAGTCTTAGCCATTGGGCCACCAGGGAAGTCCCTTTCTGGACATTTCTTTATTGATTATACAAACATTCATTTACCTTCTGGGTACCAGGTGCCATTCTAGGTTCTGGGAACAAAGAATGAATGAGACTTCTTTCCAGACCTCAAGGAACTCTGAGTTTTTATAGTGTTTCTCAACCTTGTTTTCATTATCTCCTCACTTAAGGAGCCTATGTAGACCTCTTTTTCCCATAATAGAGTGCCCTTCACGAAATTTTAAATTCACAGGTACACTCTATCTCTTTATGTATTTGTGGTACTTTGGAGAGCCATAAATCACTGCCATACCTAAGATTCTTGGTCCCTTAGAGGCCATGTCACTCCCATTGAGAATGCATGGTTTAGTGGGAGAGAGTGATATATAAGAAGAGGACAAAATGATGTGACATTTTCAAGGGAGAACAAAATATATCAGATCCCAAAGAAAGAAAAGATTTTACATCCAAACTCCTTAAATTGCAAGAAATTGTGCCGGGGGCTTTTAGGGATAGAAAAATCAGTACAACAAGTCTATATCTCCCAAGCATTTACAAAAGAACAATGCTTTCTTCTAGGCTTTCTTCCTTCCTTCCTTCTTTTTTCCTTTCTTTCCCCTTCTTTCTACAAATCTTGATTAACCAGTTAAGTGCCAAGCACTGAATCTTTTCATTAGCTTTCCTTCCCTAATTCAGTTTTGCTCCCTTCCTTCTTCTCTTCTCAGATCCCACTGCTTTCTTATTCTCCCTTGATTTATTCAGGTCCCTTATCACCACTAATGCTTAAATGAATGATAAAAGATTGAAACTATTATCCTTCTGTGGTCAAGACCACTTATGAAAAAAAAACAGACCACTTATGATTTTTCTTCTTAGTTTTATGTTAGATCTTGATTTTTCCAGTAGCTATGTATGGACATGAGAACTGGACAATAAAAAAGGCTGGGCACCGAAGAATTGATGCCTTTGAACTGTGGTGCTGGAGAAGACTTTTGAGAGTCCCTTGGACAGCAAGGAGATCAAGCCAGTCAATTCTAAAGGAAATCAACTCTGAATATTCATTGGAAGGACTGATGCTGAAGCTCCAATACTTTGGCCACATGATGCAAAGAACTGACTCATTGGAAAAGACCCTGATGATGGGCAAGATTGAAGGCAGGAGGAGAAGGGGATGACAGAGGATGAGATGGTTGGATGGCATTACCGACTCAATGGACATGAGTTTGAGCAAGCTCTGGGAAATGGTGAAGGACAGGGAGGCCTGTCATGCTGTAGTCCATGGGGTTGCAAAATGTCAGACATAACTGAGTGACTGAACAACAACAAGTAAGAAAACAAAAAGTCAGTGAGCTAGCTGTATTATTTACTTGTGTAAATTACACTTTATAATAGGTAATGTTTAAGTACTAAGTTGATTGGTTTGGATGAAAATCCCATTCTTTCCTAAAAGTGGAATTCAGACTTGTGCACTGCTATTATGTGTATTTTCTGTTTGTTTGTTCCTTGGTCTTATACTGAGGAAATTAAAATCTAGAATTGGACTTCAATAAGTCACAATTATCTTAACATATGCATGCACATGGCAGAACATACCCAGGTGGTAAACTGGTGCCTGGAGTCCCCTAGTTCTACCAAGAGGCTATCTCTGCTTAGTCATGCCACCATTTAAAAAAAAAAGTCAATCCTATCAACTTGGAAACTATATGTAAGAATTTCAGTGGCTAAGAAAATATGAATCATGAGGGCTGTGAAAAGGAAAATTGGATTACATTTATGTGTTATTTAAAATTCATTATGTGTGTGGTTGTCTTACACATTATTTGACACTGAGTTATGTCTAGGCATATAGATTCCAGGACAAACTTTTAAATATATTTTCTTACTTCACCTCTAAGAAGTTGGGAGCCATTGTGAAGCTACAACTCAAGCCTCTATTTTCAATCTCTGTTCTGAGTTTAAAAGCACATTAATTTGCCCAAACACAAGAACATTTATCCATTTATAAAATTAAATTGTAAATATTCAGGTTTTCCAAAGAGTGCAATTGAGCTGCTGAACTCCTTGAGCTACCAATAAAGAAAGTCCTTCTCCACACAGACTTTGCTAAAGCCACGAACAGCATCTTACTGAAATTTGCCTAATCACATTTTCCAGAAATACCCCCAAACGTTTACTTTGGTTTAAAAGGATAAAAATTACCTGCCAGTTACTAAAATATGTGCTTGTGTCAAACTGAATGCCAGCCCTTGAGACTTTCTAATTATGCATTCATGAATAAGAAGGAGTAATACCATGGAGAGGATTGATACCCTTGAATATGCATATATAGCTACAGAAGATGGTTCCTACAGTGAAAGGTCAAAATAATCGGTGCCCACCTGAAAAATAGGTAACTTTATGGGTAAGATCAGCTCCCTTCAAATAAAGTCAAATAGATATTTCAAAACAAACAAATACAGCATTTAGAAAAACACAGTAAGTGAAGAAGTTAAGTGGACAGGATCTTTGGCAGGTAATTCTGAGATCAAATATTAACTTATTAGTCAGAGTTCTAGCAGGAAACAGAAGGCACACTCAGCTGGGATCTGTAAAGACAATTTAGTGAGGAGACTATTTATAGACGTGTGTGCAAGGTTAAGGGAACCAAGAGATATCAGCAACAGTGGTATGTTTACTGTCCCTGGGTTGGAAAGGAGAAGGGGAAACAGTGGTGTTTCACGCTCCTAGTGAGAGCTGGAGCTACGGAGAAGGGTTGGTAACAGGAGCTGTAGTTGTGAACAGAGGTGGCTGCTGCCATCATCATACAGATGGAGAAGAAAGGAGTTGGGAGGACTACCTCAACCTCTCTGCTTCTTCTTCCATCCTTCAATCTCCTGTGGTGATGCCTATTGTCCAAACCCAAACAGAATCCAGGAGATAAGAGAGTCCTAGGGTACAGAGTAGGACTCAGATAGGCCAAAAATTGATTAGGAAGAGGGATTCAAGCAGACAATATCCAGAATGCTGTAAAATGTGTAAATGGTATAAAAATATTACCTATTGACACTTCCCTGGTTGGACAATGGTTAAGACTCTGCTCTTCCAATGCAGGGGACATGAGTTTGATCCCTGGTTGGGGAACTAAGATCCCACATGCTGTGCAGTATGGCCAAAAAATTAAAAAAAACAACACACAAGCCAAAAACCAGTACCTATTTCCTAAATTTGTTTTGAGGATTAAATGAGATTATATATATAATTCTTAACATCTGGCAGGGAAGAAGCATCCAATTAATGCTAGCTATTATTTTTTATTGAATGGGCTATCGAAGATACATACTTAGTGGTTTCAAGTTATGGCCAGTTTATCAATCAGTGTTAAGATTTAAGACCTCTTGAACATGATTCTAAAAGCTTACACAGATGTCTTTTCAAGCTGTCTTTTTCCATTAAACCTCATAACTTTATATTCCATAACATAACAAGTGATGTGTCAGACAGCAACTTCATCTTGTTTAAGTCTGTGGAGCTTGCACGATCCATCAAATAATAAAGCAGAAACCAAAGAATGTAGAAGAACTTCTCCTTCCCCCTCTGGAAAAACAATATGTTAAAAGTCCAAATTTTTTCTCTTTTGACTTGCAGGTGGACTCATAAAACATTAGGATTCTAGATTCTTCAGCTCCCAAAATTCTTCCCCACCTGCTTTTGATGCCTGAAATTCTTCTATAAAAGAATATAGCTTTTCCTTCTGCAAGACATGAAATGAAAATAGCCCCTGGGAAAAGAGCCTCTGACCAAGAATTCAGATGTTTTCCTGACCACAAGTTTTGATACAGGCAGAAAGGGAATGAGCCGGCTTCCTTCAACTACTTGGGGCCAGCTGAGACTGACAGAGGCAAGATAAGTGGGAGTGCTCCCCACTGACTAGGCCAGGGAAGGAAGGTTCCCAAGGCCTGGGCTGAATTAAAAGGGGTGTGACTCAAGGCAGTCTGCGGCAGTACAGCCAGCTGCAGGGGAGAACCAGAATAGTTCTTGACTGGAACCAAGGTCAGCACTGGGAAATCAATTTCATGTGTGCCATTCAAAAGGTGAGGCCAGGACAGAAAACCAGTATGGAATGTGAGTTGTGCCTCGGGGCCATGGTCAAAATATTTAACAACAGGTATAGTAACATAGGGGCTTCCCTGGTTACTTAGATGGTAAAGAATCTGCCTGCAATGCAGGAGTCCTGAGTTTGATCCCTGGGTTGGGAAGATCCCCTGGAGAAAAGAATGGCAACCCACTCCAGTATTCTTGCCTGGAGAATTTCAAGGCCAGAAGAGCCTGGAGAGCTACAGTCCATGGGGTCTCAAAGAGTCAGATGCAACTGAGCAACTAATACTTTCATAGTAACACAGATGCAGATACAGAAATACAGTATGTGTAGATAAAGACAAAGACGTATTTGGATATATTGATATACAGTATATAATATTAATAAAAATTAAATGCTTTTATAAGCATTTTATATCTTTTATTCTCTAAATCTTTGTGCTTATATATTATAAAGCTGCTTATTAAATCATTCATCAAAATTTTCATTTCTGAATTATTTGTTGATTGGGACTTCCCTGGTAGTCCAGTGGTTAGGACTTTGTCTTCCAATGCAGGGAGTGGGATTCAATCCCTGGCGGGGGAGCTAAGATCCTACATGCCTCACAGCCATAAAACAAAGCATAAAGCAGAAGCAATACTGTAACAAATTCAATAAAGACTTTAAAAATGGTCCATATAAAAATTATTTTTAAATTTTAAAAATTATTAGTTGATTTTCAGAAAATCTTAATCTGGTCTTTTGTTTCACAGAGCCTGTTACTGCTCAAGGTCTCCGAGTGAGCAGTGAGTTGAAGCAGGAGCAACAGCTGTTCTCTTAACAACTACACCATTAAACCAATAGTCATTTGGTAGCCTGTCGTCTCAATTCATAGAAAATTCATTGTAATATTATATTGTTCATGGTGCTGGTGTGCTGATATCTCTTTCAGCTTCGGCTGAGATTGCAGCACTGACATTTGAAGACTTTTTGGATCTCACAGTTCTGAGAATTTTGTTGATTCAAAATCTTTTTTATTTTCCTGACATTTGAGGATGAAGTCCTGAAAATCAGTTACTGGAAATATATATAAAATTAGTTGTCTTAAATCAAAACCTTTTTGTTCTACTTCAACCCAAAGAGATTCATAAACATCATTTGGTCAAATTTCAGGTTTTAATATTATGCAGTTTTCCCTCATATTTGTCATTGAACAATGCATCCATTTTTAGGCAAGTGAATAGTATTTCTTCTTGGAATTGCAATTTACTCACTTTGAAAGGATAGGTCCTAATTCGCTATCTCTAATAATATCATCCATCTGTCTTTATGCTTTATTATATATATATACACTCAATAACTTTTCCCTCTCCATCAAATTAATCTGCCAGCTTTAATATCAAAGCTTTTCTTTCTTGGAGAGTTGAAGAAAGTTATTGACATCTCAGAATATTATGAATTCAGCCAAATCTCTTTAAAATATTACATTTTCCAAATATTTAATTAATTCCATTCAATAATTTCAATTAATGTGACTATACAAGGCCAGATATCATCTCCAACCTGCTTCTGCTGCTTCTAGTTCTACAGCCTGTCCCAGGAGATAAAAAATAGTCTCATTTTTATTACTTTCAATTTCCAGACATTTTATTTAATCCTTTCCCATTATTATTTTTGTATGGCATCATATTATAAAATTTATGGAGAAAGGATTTTCAATGGTTTACTTCGGTGATTGGTAACCTTTTACTATTATGGGCCAGATGGTGACTATTTTAGGATTTGCAAGACACAGGGTGTCTGTAGTGACTATTCAGCTCTGTTGCTGTATCAGAAAAGCAGTCACAAATTTGTTACTGAATGGGCATGACTGGGTTCCAACAAAACTATATCATGGACACTGGAATTTGAATTTTACATAATTTCCAGGTCACAAAATATTTTTGTTCTCAGGCCAAACAAAGTCAGGTAGTGGGCCAGATTTGGCACATGGGCCCAAAGAAGCATCTCTGTTCTCTCCAATTTACATTTTTATTGCATCATCCCAAATAATTGAATGCAGTGGCTTATTTCCAAACTAAAATATCCAGAAAGTTTCTTAAATTTTGACTGAAGTTTCATTTTTTTCCTCAAGCAATAAGGTTTTCCTGTAAATATTTGTCATTTAAATATTTTTCCCAAGCACCAAAAATAGAGTTAATATATTATTCCTTTTGGTTTTATAATATCAACAAAACCCATTAAACTGTATTGTCTTGAATTTCATAATTTAAGTATGTCATTAAAATTCTTTTGTGTTAATAGTTGGAGCACTTTTGGTAATCATTAAAATTTGTATCATCTTCCTTCATATTTTCTTGAAAATTATTTTGTCATTTCACAAGATAAGTTTCATAAGAAGGACTTAAAGTCTAGATTGCGTTATATGCTTATATCAATATTATTCTTTCTTTGAATTTCTCATAAAATTTTCCTTTCTGAAAAAGCTTGATTGCTTTTAACTACACAGTTGACAATGTTTAAAATTCTGAATGTGTTTCCTAAATATTTTTATTTGCTTTTTTGTGAATTGAGTAAATATTTTGAGGATGCTTTTACTATTTTAAAAGCTTTATGGAATTGATTCTAAATGCTATTTCAAATCTTCTGTGATTGATGACTGTGAATTTTTGGGGGGACCATGAGCTTTTTGTTTTTGTTTTTGAATTTTATTTATTTACTTATTTTGGCTGTGCTGGGTCTTTGCTGATGCCTGGGATTTTCTCTAGTTGCGGCAAGTGAGGGCTACTCTCTAGTTGTGGTGCTCCAGCTTCTCATTGTGATGGTTTCTCTTGTTGTGGAGCACAGGTTTAGTTGCTCTGAGGCATGTGGGATCTTCCCAGACTAGGGATTGAACCCATCTCTCCTGTACTGGCAGGTGGATTCTTTACCAAGGAGCCACCAGGAAAGCCCTGAACCATGAATTTTAACAGAACGTGATTGCCATTTTGATGAAGATGCAGTTTGGCACTTTCAAATTTAGTGATACAACTTTTAGTCCATTTAAATGTAGCATTTGTGTCAGTAGGGCTAATAAACTACGTGTATTTTTTGTTGAAAGAATCAAGCTGGTTTTTCGTTTTTGTTCTTGTTGTTCTTGTTTGGATGTACCTCTGGGCATATGGGATCCTAATTCTCCAACCAGGGATGGAACCTGTGTCTCCTGCAATGGAAGCATGGAGTCCTAATCTCTGAACCACCAGGGAAGTCCTCAAGCTGCTTTTTTAATTGTGGAATTACAAATTATTTTACTTTGAACTGATTTTTACCTGATATCAAAGGATGTTTCAAGCTGTTTGTGATTTTTGTTGCTACCAGAAAATGTAACAAGCTGCAGTTCATTACTGGAATTATTTCTTTGTGGTCTTTTCTCAGATTGAAAAGATTTATGTTGAAGATATTTAAAGGAATGTTAGAAAGTTTATTCAAATTTTATTGTCTTTCCATTCTCTAAAAACCTTTGTATTTATGAATATCAACACACTCCACACTTAACAGACACACACTACAATGAACTAATAACAAACCACTGCATGAACTGAATTATTTAGAAGTCACTGCAACTAAGCAATTTGAAGATAATAATAAAATGATGGTTTTCCTAAAGCACAGACTGATTCATAAAGAGTGTGCTTGTGTGCTCAGTCACTAAGTCATGTCCGACTCTTTGCAACCCCGTGAACTGTAACCCGCCAGACTCCTTTGTCCATAGGATTCTCCAGGCAAGAATACTGGAGTGGGTTCCTGCCCTCATCCAGGGGATCTTCCCGACCTAGGGATCGAACTCAGGTCTCTTGCATTACAGGCGGATTCTTTTTTTTTTTTTTTTTAAATCTGTCATTCTTTTTTTTTTTTTTTAATTTTATTTTATTAGTTGGAGGCCAATTACTTCACAACATTTCAGTGCGTTTTGTCATACATTGACACGAATCAGCCATTGAGTTACACGTATTCCCCATCCCGATTCCCCCTCCCACCTCCCTCTCCACCCGACTCCTCTGGGTCCTCCCAGTGCACCAGGCCCGAGCACTCGTCTCATGCATCCCACCTGGGCTAGTGATCTGATTCACCATAGATAATATACATGCTGTTCTTTTGAAACATCCCACCCTCACCTTCTCCCACAGAGTTCAAAAGTCTATTCTGTACTTCTGTGTTTCTTTTTCTGTTTTGCATATAGGGTTATCGTTACCATCTTTCTAAATTCCGTATATATGTGTTAGTATGCTGTAATGTTCTTTATCTTTCTGGCTTACTTCACTCTGTATAATGGGCTCCAGTTTCGTCCATCTCATTAGAACTGATTCAAAAGAATTCTTTTTAACGGCTGAGTAATATTCCATGGTGTATATGTACCACAGCTTCCTTATCCATTCATGTGCGGATGGGCATCTAGGCTGCTTCCATGTCCTGGCTATTATAAACAGTGCTGCGATGAACACTGGGGTGCACGTGTCTCTTTCAGATCTGGTTTCCTCGGTGTGTATGCCCAGAAGTGGTATTGCTGGGTCATATGGCAGTTCTATTTCCAGTTTTTTAAGAAATCTCCACACTGTTTTCCATAGTGGCTATACTAGTTTGCATTCCCACCAACAGTGTAAGAGGGTTCCCTTTTCTCCACACCCTCTCCAGCATTTATTGCTTGTAGACTTTTGGATAGCAGCCATCCTGACTGGCGTGTAATGGTATCTCATTGTGGTTTTGATTTGCATTTCTCTAATAATGAGTGATGTTGAGCATCTTTTCGTGTGTTTGTTAGCCATCTGTATGTCTTCTTTGGAGAAATGTCTGTTTAGTTCTTTGGCCCATTTTTTGATTGGGTCATTTATTTTTCTGGAATTGAGCTTCAGGAGTTGTTTGTATATTTTTGAGATTAATCCTTTGTCTGTTTCTTCATTTGCTATTATTTTCTCCCAATCTGATGGCTGTCTTTTCACCTTACTTATAGTTTCCTTTGTAGTGCAAAAGCTTTTAAGTTTCATTAGGTCCCATTTGTTTAGTTTTGCTTTTATTTCCAATATTCTGGGAGGTGGGTCATAGAGGATCCTGCTGAGATTTATGTCAGAGAGTGTTTTGCCTATGTTCTCCTCTAGGAGTTTTATAGTTTCTGGTCTTACATTTAGATCTTTAATCCATTTTGAGTTTATTTTTGTGTATGGTGTTAGAAAGTGTTCTAGTTTCATTCTTTTACAAGTGGTTGACCAGTTTTCCCAGCACCACTTGTTAAAGAGGTTGTCTTTTTTCCATTGTATATCCTTGCCTCCTTTGTCAAAGATAAGGTGTCCATAGGTTCGTGGATTTATCTCTGGGCTTTCTATTCTGTTCCATTGATCTATATTTCTGTCTTTGTGCCAGTACCATACTGTCTTGATGACTGTGGCTTTGTAGTAGAGTCTGAAGTCAGGGAGGGTGATTCCTCCAGTTCCATTCTTCTTTCTCAAGATTACTTTGGCTATTCGTGGTTTTCTGTATTTCCATACAAATTGTGAAATTATTTGTTCTAGTTCTGTGAAAAATACCGTTGGTAGCTTGATAGGGATTGCATTGAATCTATAGATTGCTTTGGGTAGAATAGCCATTTTGACAATATTGATTCTTCCAATCCATGAACACGGTATGTTTCTCCATCTGTTTGTGTCCTCTTTGATTTCTTTCATCAGTGTTTTATAGTTTTCTATGTACAGGTCTTTTGTTTCTTTAGGTAGATATACTCCTAAGTATTTTATTCTTTTTGTTGCAATGGTGAATGGTATTGTTTCCTTAATTTCTCTTTCTGTTTTCTCATTGTTAGTGTATAGAAATGCAAGGGATTTCTGTGTATTAATTTTATATCCTGCAACTTTACTATATTCGTTGATTAGCTCTAGTAATTTTCTGGTAGAGTCTTTAGGGTTTGCTATGTAGAGGATCATGTCATCTGCAAACAGCGAGAGTTTCACTTCTTCTTTTCCTATCTGGATTCCTTTTACTTCTTTTTCTGCTCTGATTGCTGTGGCCAAAACTTCCAAGACTATGTTGAATAGTAGTGGTGAGAGTGGGCACCCCTGTCTTGTTCCTGATTTCAGGGGAAATGCTTTCAATTTTTCACCATTGAGGGTGATGCTTGCTGTGGGTTTGTCATATATAGCTTTTATTATGTTGAGGTATGTTCCCTCTATTCCTGCTTTCTGGAGAGTTTTAATCATAAATGGGTGTTGAATTTTGTCAAAGGCTTTCTCTGCATCTATTGAGATAATCATATGGTTTTTATCTTTCAATTTGTTAATGTGGTGTATTACGCTGATTGATTTGCGGATATTAAAGAATCCTTGCATTCCTGGGATAAAGCCCACTTGGTCATGGTGTATGATTTTTTTAATATGTTGTTGGATTCTGTTTGCTAGAATTTTGTTAAGGATTTTTGCATCTATGTTCATCAGTGATATTGGCCTGTAGTTTTCTTTTTTTGTGTGGCATCTTTGTCTGGTTTTGGAATTAGGGTGATGGTGGCCTCATAGAATGAGTTTGGAAGCTTACCTTCTTCTGCAATTTTCTGGAAGAGTTTGAGTAAGATAGGTGTTAGCTCTTCTCTAAATTTTTGGTAGAATTCAGCTGTGAAGCCATCTGGTCCTGGGCTTTTGTTTCCTGGAAGATTTTTGATTACAGTTTCGATTTCCTTGCTTGTGATGGTTCTGTTAAGATCTTCTATTTCTTCCTGGTTCAGTTTTGGAAAGTTATACTTTTCTAAGAATTTGTTCATTTCATCCAAGTTGTCCATTTTATTGGCATAGAGCTGCTGGTAGTAGTCTCTTATGATCCTTTGTATTTCAGTGTTGTCTGTTGTGATCTCACCCTTTTCATTTCTTATTTTGTTAATTTGGTTCTTCTCTCTTTGTTTCTTAATGAGTCTTGCTAATGGTTTGTCAATTTTGTTTATTTTTTCAAAAAACCAGCTTTTAGTTTTGTTGATTTTTGCTATGGTCTCTTTAGTTTCTTTTGCATTCATTTCTGCCCTAATTTTTAAGATTTCTTTCCTTCTGCTGACCCTGGGGTTCTTCATTTCTTCCTTCTCTAACTGCTTTAGGTGTAGAGTTAGGTTATTTATTTGGCTTTTTTCTTGATTCTTGATGTAAGCCTGTAATGCTATGAACCTTCCCCTTAGCACTGCTTTTACAGTGTCCCATAGGTTTTGGGTTGTTGTGTTTTCATTTTCATTCATTTCTATACATATTTTGATTTCTTTTTTGATTTCTTCTATGATTTGTTGGTTATTCAGAAGCGTGTTATTTAGCCTCCATATGTTTGAATTTTTAACAATTTTTTTCCTGGAATTGAGATCTAATCTTACTGCACTGTGATCAGAAAAGATGACTGGAATGATTTCAATTTTTCTGAATTTTCCAAGACCAGATTTATGGCCCAGGATGTGATCTATTCTGGAGAAGCTTCCGTGTGCACTTGAGAAAAAGGTGAAATTGATTGTTTTGGGGTGAAATGTCCTATAGATATCAATTAGGTCTAGCTGGTCCATTGTATCATTTAAGGTTTGTGTTTCCTTGTTGATTTTCTGTTTAGTTGATCTATCCATAGTTGTGAGTGGGGTATTAAAGTCTCCCACTATTATTGTATTGCTATTAATTTCCTCTTTCATACTCATTAGCGTTTGCCGTACATATTGCGGTGCTCCTATGTTGGGTGCATATATATTTATAATTGTTATATCTTCTTCTTGGATTGATCCTTTGATCATTATGTAGTGTCCTTCTTTGTCTCTCTTCACATCCTTTATTTTAAAGTCTATTTTACCTGATATGAGTATTGCGACTCCTGCTTTCTTTTGGTCTCCATTTGCGTGAAATATTTTTTTCCAGCCCTTCACTTTTAGTCTGTATGTGTCTCTGGTTTTGAGGTGGGTCTCTTGTAGGCAGCATATATAGGGGTCTTGTTTTTGTATCCATTCAGCCAATCTTTGTCTTTTGGTTGGGGCATTCAACCCATTTACATTTAAGGTAATTATTGATAGGTGTGGTCCCGTTGCCATTTACTTTGTTGTTTTGGGTTCACGTTTATACAACCTTTCTGCATTTCCTGTCTAGAGAAGATCCTTTAGCATTTGTTGAAGAGCTGGTTTGGTGGTGCTGAATTCTCTCAGCTTTTGCTTGTCTGTAAAGCTTTTGAATTCTCCTTCATATCTGAATGAGATCCTTGCTGGGTACAGTAATCTAGGTTGTAGATTATTCCCTTTCATTACTTTCATTAAGTCCTGCCATTCCCTTCTGGCCTGGAGGGTTTCTATTGATAGATCAGCTGTTATCCTTATGGGAATCCCTTTGTGTGTTATTTGTTGTTTCTCCCTTGCTGCTTTTAGTATTTGTTCTTTGTGTTTGATCTTTGTTAATTTGATTACTATGTGTCTTGGAGTGTTTCGCCTTGGGTTTATCCTGTTTGGGACTCTCTGGGTTTCTTGGACTTGGGTGGCTATTTCCTTCCCCATTTTAGGGAAGTTTTCAGCTATTATCTCCTCAAGTATTTTCTCGTGGCCTTTCTTTTTGTCTTCTTCTTCTGGGACTCCTATGATTTGAATGTTGGGGCGTTTCACATTGTCCCAGAGGTCCCTGAGGTTGTCCTCATTTCTTTTGATCCTTTTTTCTTTTTTCCTCTCTGCTTCATTTATTTCCACCATTCTATCTTCTACCTCACTTATCCTATCTTCTGTCTCCGTTATTCTACTCTTGGTTCCCTCCAAAGTGTTTTTGATCTCATTCATTGCATTATTCATTTTTAATTGACTCTCTTTTATTTCTTCTAGGTCTTTATTAAACATTTCTTGCATCTTTTCAATCTTTGTCTCCAGGCTATTTATCTGTAACTCCATTTTGTTTTCAAGATTTTGGATCATTTTTATTATCATTATTCTAAATTCTTTTTCAGATAGATTCCCTATCTCCTCCTCTTTTGTTTGACTTGGTGGGCACTTGTCATGTTCCTTTACCTGTTGGGTATTTCTCTGCCTTTTCATCTTGTTTAGATTGCTGTGTCTGGAGTGGGTTTTCTGTATTCTGGAGGTCTGTGATTTCTTTCTATTGTGGAGTTTTTACCCAGTGGGTGGGGTTGGACGGTTGACTTGTCAAGGTTTCCTGGTTAGGGAAGCTTGTTTCAGTGTTCTGGAGCGTGGAACTTGATTTCTTCTCTTTGAAGAGCAATGGTGTGCCCAGTAATGAGTTTTGAGATGGGTCTATGTGTTAGGTGTGACTTTGGGCAGTCTGTATGTTGACTTTCAGGGCTATGTTCCTGTGTTGCTGGGGAATTTGTGTGATATGTCTTGCTCAAAAACTTGTTGGCTCCTGGGTGGTGGCTGGTGTCAGTGTAGGTATGAAGGCTTTTGGACGGTCTCTTATTACTTAAAGTTCCATGTAGTCAGGAGTTTTCTGGTGTTCTCAGGTTTTGGGCTTAAATCTCCTGCCTCTGGATTTCAGTTTTATTCTTCCTGTAGTCTCAGGACTTCTCCAACTATACAGCACTGATAATAAAACTTCTAGGTTAATGGCGAAAAGATTCTCCCCTGTTAGGGGCTCCCAGAGAGGTTCACAGAGTTACATGAAGAAGAGGACAGGGAAGAGGGAAATAGAGATGAGCAGGAGGAGATAAAGGGGGACTCAAGAGGAGAGAGACAGATCTATGCAGTCGTCTGTTCCTAGAGTGTTCTCCATAGCCCAGACACCAGCAAAGATTCACAGAATTGAATTGGGAAGAGAAGGGGAAAGGAGGAAATAGAGGTGTTCTGAGGTAGAAAACAGAGAGTCAAGATTGGGAGAGAATAATCACCACACTCCTGAATAAAAATGGAAACTGAATATTGGATTCTTAAATGTTTACAGTTTATATCATATACTGAAAACAAAAATTAAAAATCTAGAGTATAGGTTAGACTCATAAAAATACTATATTAAAAACAAAAACAAAAACACCCCCCCAAAAATTTTAGAAATATATATGAGGTTTGGTTTAAAAATAAGGCTTCTCTTCTTTTTTTTTTCCCTTTTTCCTCTCCTCTTTGTAAGGTTATAGTGTATTGAAAATGAATAATTAAGGAGTAGTAGAGGAGTACTAGAGGACTTTAAAAGAAATAAGAGAAGAAGAAAAATAAAAAATAGAGGAGGAGAAGGGAAAAGAAAAAAAAAAAGAAGAAGAAGAGAAAAAAAAGAGGAAAAAAAATTTTCCCTAACTACAAAAATCGTAAGAATTTATGAAAATGAATGTTAAGGAGTAATGGGGGAGTAATAGGGAATTTTAAAAGAAAATAAAAGAGAAAAAATTAAAAAGAAAAAATAAAACTAAAAAAAAAATTCTTTTTTTTTCCCTGCTTAAAAAAAAAAAAAAGAAAGAAAGAAAGAAAAAAAAAAAAAAAGTAAAAATATATGTAGGAAGTTCTCTGGAGCTGTTGCGGTCAGTGTGGGTTCGGCTCAGTTTCAGATAGCTCCTCGTTCCAGCTTACACTTCTTGATATCTACAGGACCCTTGTGGTGTGGTCAGTGTTTCCTACAGGGATTTTAATCTGTTGCACCAGTTCCTTCTGAAGCGGTTTGGCTTCTGTTTACCAGGCTCTTCAGGGCCTCATTTCCGCCCTGACCCAAGCGGGCGGAGGTGGACTCTTATTCAGGTAGCTAGTTCCGTCGCGCTGCAGGGAGGGGCTAGAGTTGCTCGGGCTCCGGAGCTGCTCAGGCTCCCAGCTGTTCTATATGGAGCGGCGCTGCGCGCAGTTCCAGCCCTCGGGTGTTCCGCCAAGGGTCGGAACTGAGATCTGCGCCTGCTCCCTGTGCCCTCCCCGACAGAGCGGTCCAGGCAGCCAGGGGCTTGGCGGTCACACTTTCCCCGGGTGCGCGCGCCCACTCCCTTCCGTGGTCCCAGTCTCAGATTCCGCCAGCGCCAGTCCGGTGCGTGCGCCTTCTGCCCGCCGCATCCCTAGCCCCAGTCCCCGCCTGCGCCGGTCGGGTGCCTGTGCCCTTTGTCTCGCCGCGACCCTCCCGGCGGATGTCGACCATCCAGAATCTCGGTCCCTTTGCTCTGCGAACCGCAGGCAGCGTGTTCTGGCCGGTTAATTTTCTCTCTCTTGCTCTCCCACAGTTCAAGCTGGGAACTCACAAAAGCTCCCTCCGATTGTCCACAGGGCTCTCAGGCCCGGACCCTGCCCCAAATAATGCCGCTCGCTCCTCTCCGTTCCGCTCCCACTTGCTGGTGGCGGATGCGGGTGTCTGGGGTACTTTTCTGCTGGGAGTTGCTTTTAGGCTCGTAATCTGTGGGTTTTATTATTGTTTCTCTCCCAGTCAGGTTGCCCTCTGAGATTCAAACACTTCCTCCAGGCCCGCCAGGTCGAGGGTTCCCCAGTGTCTGGGAATGTCCTCTATTAAGACCCTTCCCGGGACGGATCTCCGTCCTTAGCTCTTTTGTCTCACTTTTTATCTTTTATATTTTGTCCTACCTCCTTTCGAAGACAATGGGCTGCTTTTCTGGGCGCCTGGTGACCTCTGCTAGCGATCAGAAGTTGTTTTGTGAAGTTTGCTCTGTGTACAGTTATTCTTTTGATGAATTTCTAGGAGAGAAAGTGGTCTCCCCGTCCTACTCCTCCGCCATCTTGGCTCCTCCCTACAGGCGGATTCTTTACCACCAAACCACCAGGGAAGCCCAAAGAAAGCACTGCTGCTGCTGCTAAGTCTCTTCAGTCGTGTCCGACTCTGTGCGACCCCACAGACGGCAGCCCACCGGGCTCCCCTGTCCCTGGGATTCTCCAGGCAAGAACAGCCTTATCAAAATAAAATCAGTATCATTCATGCTTCTTTAACGAACTAAAAATAGAGTTATGATATGATTCCATGATATATGCCCACTCAGGCATACATCTGGAGAAAACTATAATTTGAAAAGATACACACACCCCAATGTTCATAGCAGCACTATTTACAATAGCCAAGACATGGAGGCAACCTAAGTATCCATCAATGAAGAAATGAATAAAGAAGATATGGTACTGGAAAAGAAAACGGCAGCCCACTCCAGTACTCTTGCCTGCAAAATCCCATGGACAGAGAAGCCTGGTAGGCTTCTCCATGGGGTCGCAAAGAGTCAGACACGACTGAGAGACTTCACTTTCATTTTTAGTTCTCTCAATCATAGAGAAGCAGTCTTCTCTTAGGAAAGGGAGAAGCAGCAGCTGCTTGCTGCCAGCAGTCCCCAAATCTTTCTTTTGGCTTTGCTTTTTATTTTCTACGTATCACTGAATATAATTAACACTGGTCACCTTGAATTCATAGTTGTAACAAAGGAACAGACCTGAGACATCGCCAGCACTAGCCTAAGTAGAGCTGCCCCCTTTCTCTGCAGCTGTGGTTTACTACTTCCTGGGTTAGAAGGAATAACTGGGAGCTCTGCATGGATCAGACCCTTCAGGCAAGAACCAGTGTGTTAATAGTGTGAATTAGATATACTGACTACCTGCTCTGCTTAATTGCTATGAAACTGAACTATTTAGCAGTTATAAAGCACATACTTTGTTATGTGCTAGGCTCTGCCTCCTGGCCTGTAGATAATTTAAGAAGACCTAGGGAATACCATCAGACGGGCTAATTGTATTTGGATGTTAACAAAAGCAGATCTAGACAAGCTGTCCACTTAAATGGTACCTTTTGGTCAGAAAAAACTTATTTAAAGATTGTGATCATGTAAAACTACTCAAACCTTCTAGCAAAAGTATTTTTTGAAAAATAAGCTAAATGCCTTTAAAAAAAAAAAGATGATATGGTGCATATAAACAATAGAATACTACTCAGCCATAAAAAAGAATTAAATGCCCATTTGCAGCAATATGGATGGACCTAGAGATGATCATACTAAGTGAAGTAAGTCAGAGAAAGACAAATATCATATGATATCACTTATATGTGGAATCTGAAAAAATTATACAAATGAACCTATTTACAAAGCAGAAATAGACTCATAGGCATAGAAAACAAACTTATGGTTACAAAGGGGAAAGCAGGGAAGGGATAAATGAAGAGTTTAGGATTAAAATATGCACACTACTATATATAAAATTGGGCCTCTTGGGTGGCTCACTAGTAATGAATTCATCTGTCAATGCAGAAGACTTGGATTCTATCCCTGGGTTGGGAGGATCCCCTGGAGAAAAAAATGGCAACCCACTCCAGTATTCTTGCCTGGAGTATTACTCCAGGAGGTTGCAAAGAGTTGGATGTAACTGAGCACACACATACACATATATAAAAGAGATAACTAATAGGGACCTACTGCATAGCACAGGGAACTATATTGTATATCTCATAAGAGCCTAAAATGGAAAAAATCTAAAAAAGAATTATATATATATATATAAAACTGAACACTTTGTTAAACTAATAGAACATTGTAAATCAATTATATTTCGATCACAATTTTTAAAAAAGAAAGTTTAGAGCAGCCTTACCAAATTCAAATCAGTGTCATTCGTGTTTTACACATTTTTCATCTATCTACCCATTCGCACAAAGTTAAGACTAATGAATTGTTTAGTATCGGAAACTGTTTGCTAGCCACCATGTGCAAACACAGTTGAATACCATACTACCTCATGAATATGTCTGAAACAAAAAGAAAAGGGAAAAATTGGATGTCTGGGACTGCTGGAAGCAATATTTCATTATGCAAGGACCCATTACATTCATTATATTTGACAAGAAATGTGAATTAACTAACTTGTGTTTTAGCTAGGCCTTTCCACAACTGAAATCTTCCTTGTACTCCAAAGCTATAGCTCTTTTAGGCCAACTGCTGTGCCAGCATGAACACTCACAGCAGCTGGACACAGCTGCTTTCTGTTTTAAGGCCACAGGATAAGAGGTGTACAGAAGCATTTCCCTGGAGCCCGAGCAGTGTTAGTCAGGAGAGTAAATGTTTTAGGTTACAGGTTGTGCTGTGCCAGGCTAAGCATTGAATTCTTCATGACAGAAGTGCCCAAGAATTCAATATTTCTCTTTTCGGGGGTGTGTTTGTGGTATCTGTGGCTCTCTCCAGCATGGTGTTCAGGATTTTTCTTGCATGGATCAAACATTACTGAGTATGTGTCAAGTATTGTACTCGATGCTAGAGTACACAGGGTAACAAGGTCACATTACCCACAGGCCAATAATGGGAGATAGACACGGAAACTCAGCAGTGTGCTGAGGATTACATGAGAAATGTGTAGGGAACTGTGGGCAGAATAGGGGCCACCTAGCCAAGCGAAATGGCAACCCACTCCAGTGTTCTTGCCTGGAGAATCCCAGGGATGGAGGAGCCTGGTGGGTTGCCATCTATGGGGTCGCACAGAGTTGGACACGACTGAAGCGACTTAGCAGCAGCAGCCCAGCCTGGAGATGGGGAAGGGAGAAAGACTGGAGAAGACTTCCCAGAGGAGATGAAGTAACAGTAAAAAAAAAAAAGAAAGAAAGAAAGAAAGAGAGAGAGAGAGAATGAGAGTGTTTCAGGTAGAAACAAAGCAGGGGAGGAACTCCCCTGGTGGTCCAGTGGCTAACACTCCATGCTCCCAATGCAGGGGGCCCAGGTTCAATCCCTGGTCAGGGAAATAGATGCCCACATGGCTCAACTAAGACTTGGTAGAGCCAAACAACAACAACCAAAAAAACCACTTTTTTGAAAAGAAAGAAAGAACAGCAGGAGAGTGAGGAGGGATCCAGGGAAGTGTAGAGTGTGGGGTTGGGCAGAAATCAGAGCCTTCAGAGGTCACAGTGAGAGGTTTGGATTTCATCTTGAAGGCCGTTTGGAGCCTCGTCAGGATAGGAAGCAGGGGAATGATCTAACAGGTGTTCATTTCCAAAGGCGTACTTGACAGCAGGCTTGTCAACAGTACTTGACAGAGGATGGGTTGGATCAGTGCTGGGATCCAGGCCAGAAAAAAATCTATAGAAAGTGGGGGGTTGAAATGACAGAAGGAACAGAAAGACCTTCTAGATATTGGCAGCTCCATGTGTGAAGGAGAGGAAGTCATGAGGAAAGACTGCCAGGTTTCTGGGCTTTCCCGCTGGGGTAATGGGCTAGGCACAAGCACTGTCCCTCAAGATGGGAGACCACGGAGGGGAGAAGGAATTTTGTGAAAGGCACATTCAGATCCAGACACGCTAAGTTTGGGAGTGTGCAAGTGGAACTGTTCAGATGGGCTGACTTCACAGGTCTGGAGTTCAGGAGAGTATCCCAGCCAGGAAAATTCAGATGGCAGAGGGGAGGGCCATCTACACATGGGTGGTAGTTGAGATCTTGGGAATAGCGAAATCTATGGAGAAAGGGCTGTGTGGAGAGAGGAAGAAAAAGAGAGAAGTGGAAATGAGAGGTGAGGTAGTAAAAGAAGAGGTGTCGAGAGGGAGAAGAGAGGGGAGGAGAGGTGACTGAAAGACCGAGGTCAGAGCTTAGAAAACAGCAATATTTAAGGACAGAAGTAGCAACCATGGGAAGCCCAGGAAGAAGGCAAAGAAAGAGCAATTATAGGTCAGGAAGGACAAGAGGAAAGCGTGGTGTCAGGTAAGTCACGGGAGGTGAGTTCTAAAAAGGAGGCAGTGTCCAGCAGCATAGTGGAAACCAGATTTGGCAACAGGGTCCTTAACTGCCTTTGTGCGAGCGGTTGCTGGAACTGCCTCAGGGCTGAAGAAGTGGTTTGAATAATGAATGGGAGTGAGAAGCGAAGATCGAAGATCGTAATAAAGAAGATGGATCAAAAGAGAAGGGGAAAAAATGGCTGTGGCGAGATGGGAGAGAGAATAGAGTTGGAGTTGAAAGTGTTTATGTCCTAGCTGAATAAAAGGCAGAGGAGGCATGGGGACTGAAGATGCAGAAGAATCAAGTAACTGAAGAAGGGGGAAGGGAGAGGCGTTCCTGCCCAGGCGGCTGTAAGTGTGTGTGTGTGTTTAGTCGCTCAGTCGTGTCTGACTCTTTGTAACCCCCATGGACTTAACTTTCCCCTATGGAGCCCACCAGGCTCCTCTGTCCATGGAATTCTCCAGACAAGAATACTGGAGTGGGTTGCCATTTCCTTCTCCAGGGGGTGGCTGTAATGTGACACCATGTTCTCTGTGTTGTGTGAGAATGTCACATGCTGAAAGTAGGGGACTTAAAGTGTGTTGTTGCAGCTTCCCTGGTGGTCTGGTGGTTAAGAATCTGCCCTGCAATGGAAGGGACACCAGTTCAATCCCTGGTCTGGGAAGATCCTATATGCCTCAGTGCAACTGAGCCCTTGTGCCAGAACAAGAGAAGCCACTGCAATTAGAAGCCCACACACTAAAAAAAAAAAAAAGAGAGAAGAAGAAGCCCACACACTGCAACTAGAGAGTAGCCCGCGCTCTCCACAACTAGAGAAAGCAGCAATGAAGCCCCACCACAACCAAAACAAAAAAATGTGTTGTGAAAGTTTGTTCTTGTTTACTTTTTGGCCACGCCCTACGCGCCCTACCACATGTGGGATCTTGTTTCCCAATCAGGCATTGAACTCATGCCCCATGCATTGGAAGTGCTGTCTTAACCACTGGACCACCAGGGAGGGGCCTGTTGTGAAAATTTGAAACAGTTGCAATGGACAGTGGGAGAAGGAGGATGCCATCTGAGAGTAGAGAATTTAAGGTTCTGAGTAAGTGCCTTTGGTTCTCTCTAGCGACTCTATCTGGGCTTTACTGATATTGCCAAGCTGTGATGTCATCAAACAGGAAGCTAAAACTGCCTATTTTTTGTACCTAAGATTTTCTGATTCGATTCCTTGCTGCTTCTAACACACAACCAGCCACTTAACACCGAGAGTCACTTCTCCACAATACTTTACATAATCCACATTGGGGATCAGAAGGGTAAACAATCATGCGGGGCACCAAGAATCTCCCCATCAACTTAACAGCATTATGGACTCATAACACCATTATGAGTCCAGTGGTTAGGACTCTGCACTTTTTGTGCATGCAGAGAGCCTAGGATCGAGCCTTGGTCTTGGAACTAAGATCCCACAAGCCTCGAAGCTTGGAACCCTACCCCATGCAAAACAGAAAACAAAAAACAAAAAAACCCACTTTACAGCATTATGAGTTCCTAAGCAATTCTGTTTGGGTTCTTTGTCAATGAAGTTCCACCAATCTAGTTATTAGCCCCTGGAGTTAGCCTTGGACCACAACTCAAATCTCCACAGGCCCCCTGTGAATGGTTCCCATCATTACAAAGCACCCACAAAGTCTGATTTCCAAAGTTTCCAGTCCAAGTAAGGGCCCTCCCGAGGTCACCCAGTCCCGACTGATGTGATAGCTCTCAGAGCCACATGATTCTTCCTCAGGCCCAGGCTCTGTCTGGGCTTTTTGTAATCTGCCAATATCTTATTTTAGATGGGAATACCAGACCACCTGACCTGCCTCCTGAAAATCTGTATGTAGGTCAGGAAGCGACAGTTAGAAATGGACATGAAATAACAGACTGGTTCCAAATCGGGAAAGGAGTACATCAAGGCTGTATATTGTCACCCTGCTTATTTAACTTATATGCAGAGTACATCATGAGAAATGTTGGGCTGGATGAAGCACAAGCTGGACTCAAGATTGCCGGGAGAAATATCAATAACCTCAGATATGCAGATGACACCACCTTTATGGCAGAAAGCAAAGAACTAAAGATTTGAATCAGTTCTAATGAGATGGATGAAACTGGAGCCCATTATACAGAGTGAAGTAAGCCAGAAAGATAAAGAACATTACAGTATACTAACACATATATACGGAATTTAGATAGATGGTGGCGACAACCCTATATGCAAAACAGAAAAAGAGACACAGAAGTACAGAACAGACTTTTGAACTCTGGGGGAGAACGTGAGGGTGGGATGTTTTGAAAGAACAGCATGTATACTATCTATGGTGAAACGGACCACCAGCCCAGGTGGGATGCATGAGTCAGGTGCTCTTGCCTGGTGCACTGGGAGGACCCTGAGGAGTCGGGTGGGGAGGGAGGTGGGAGGGGGGATCGGGATGGGGAATACGTGTAACTATATGGCTGATTCATGTCAATGTATGACAAAACCCACTGAAATGTTGTAAAGTGATTGGCCTCCAACTAATAAAATAATATTTAAAATAAAAAAAAAAAAAAAAAAAAAAAAAAAAAGAAGAGAAAGCCATCTGAGGTTTGGCGTTTCTGCTTCATATATTTTCAAGTGTTGGTCACTTGGCTCCAGAGTTCAGTTGGTGGACCTCAGCACTCAAAAATCTATCCTGGGATCTGTTAGTGCTTTCCCACTCCCTACCCTCTTCATAAACTAACTGAAAGACACAAAGAGGCCAGGGTTAAGGTCCACAAATGCAAGCAACTTATTGTTTCCCTAAGAAAGTCACTTGTCTCTTCTTGAAGTAAATCATCATTGACCTATTATGGAATTTTCCAAAAATTCCTTATATTTCTTAAATTCTGAGTGTGTTGTTCTGAAAAGAAAATATGTCAGCCTGACTTTAATGTCAAATGGTTTCCAATTTGAAGTCCTGGCCAATTTCTATTCTGGATTGAACCCTAGCCGGACTTTGAATTAATTCTAGTAAACGGTGGTGCTGGAGAGCTTGCCTGTTGCCAGCTTCACTGAAGTAAGTTAAGGCAAATGGAGTTAATATGTTTTTCTTTTCTACCTTGGGTATCACATGCCTGATGTACACTTTCATTACTACAATTTCCAGTCTTCTGTAATCTCATTAAAGAAGAGTTTTTATTTATTTATTTATTTTTTGAGAAGTGTTTTTAACTTACAAAACTCTCATCACAAGTTCCTCAAGGAAATTTGCATTATGGAGTAGAGTTTTTAAAGGGGCATGGATTAATAACTGGGATTAGATACAGCAATAATGCAGTGGGTGCTCATAAGCAGGGTAGTCTGTTTTTGAAGGTGAAGGAAAGAATTTAGAGAAGGTCAAGTTTGAGGTCTTCCCGCTCAACTATGTACATACAGAGTGTGAAGTCCTGTCTACATCATCTCGGATTGGAATGTTCCTGGCAGTCCACAGGTTGGGACTCTGTGCTTCCACTGCAGGGGGCATGGGTTCCATCCCTGGTCGGGTAACTAAGATCCCACAAGCCACGAGGTGTGGCCAAAATAATAAATAAATAAAATAAAATATCCAGGACAGCTTGAGTATCTCCTGGATTCCTGAGAGCATTTTTTTGTTGCTGTTGGAGCACAATTGGCCCATATACAGGGCAAACCCAGAGTGTTGGAGAGTTAGTGCTTCTGGAATCAGTTTTAAACTAACGGTGGGGGGGAGGGTGTGAGTGAATTCTCCACCTTCCCAATCCCTTAGGGGGACAATAGTGAAATCTTCAGTCTCTCCTCCACTAACTGGCTTGCTAACACACCTGTTACCGCCTTCCTTTCTTTCCCAGTCTCACTTTCCCTCTCCCCAATCAAAGTTTCCTGGGATCACCTCTCAAAGAAACAATTTGCAATTGAATTAAATAAACTATTTGCAGTTGAATCAAAGAAACTATTTGCAACTGAATCCTTGTCTTGGGGTCTCCTAGAAGGATCCCAAATTGAGATAATTCCTGGTTCTGCAACTCTAGTCAGGTCTTCCCCCACTTCTCTCCTTGATGTTTTTGTACATATTCCCCAGCTGGCCTCTGGCCTGAAGTCTCTTTTTCCTCTTTCCTTACCACCCATTGGGCTTCCGTTGTGGCTCAGCTGGTAAAGAATCCGCCTGCAATGTGGGAGACCTGGGTTGGGACGATCCCTTGGAGAAGAGAAAGGCTACCCACTCTAGTATTCTGGCCTGGAGAATTCCATGGACCGTATAGTCCATGGGGTTGCAAAGAGTCCGACATGACTGTCAAAGTTACCACACATTGCTCCCAGATCATTCGTCCTCCTAAAGCATTGCTTGGATGTGTTGTTCCCCCTGCTCTCAATCCTTAACTATTACCCTACTTTTAAGTGAACAAGAATTCACCACCCCCCCTTTTTTGGCTATGCCACATGGCTTGTGGGATCTTAGTTCCCTGACCCAGCAGTGAAAGCGCAGAGTCCTAACCATTGGACTCCTGGGAATTCCCCAAAACCCTCTTACAATCTGCCCAGACCCCAGCCCAGCCTTTGACCCACAGAGCCCTTGAAGGCCTTAATGTGTCCGGTGCTCCTGCTGATCTGCCTGCTCACAGTTGCTAAATATTTGTAGAATCAAAAAGCTTAAAGGAAGGTGACAAAAGTCAACTTGGCATTACACTTCTACTTTTATCCTACTTCAGAGAATTTCAAAGTACTTTTTTGCACTTCACAAATTTTCTGCGCCTGGAATAGAAACAAATTCTTCATCCCCAGTTTTTTCATTCCTGAGCTAGGGCTCTTATCAGCCCAATTAGAACAAAATGCCCCAGATGAATATCCTCCTGTAGTTTATTATACTGGAAATTAACTTACATTGGTGGGGGGTGGCACAGATTAAGTCAGTGATTTTCCAATTGTTTTCTAGTTTGTTTAAACTACAGTAGGTACTGTAATCATAAATGTTTCTCAAATGCAGACAGAGGGAGGGAGATGGTGTACAGCCTGGCTCTTCTCTTAACAGCTCATGTGATATTGAACAAGTCATGTAAGGTCTCTGAACCTGTTTCCTCATCTGTAAAACAAGGAGGTTGTCTCACAGATCCATTTTAGAGCTAACATGTTACTAACAAGGTTCTATGATTTGAAGCTGTGGTTTCTGGAAATGTATAGGTGAGTAGATTCAAAGACTCGGAGACTAAATTTACTCATGGTTCCCATGATTTTAGTTTAGTCGGTCCCAAAATCCACTTCAATGTTGAAGTCTGCACAAATGATCAATGAGCAATTCCCATCAGCACTTGAATGAAAGTCAGCCACAGTCTTTGCTTCCCCCCCAAACCCTTGCCTCTCCCTCCTCCATCAATACCTTCCTGACCTTTGGGCTGGATGACTATAACATGCCTAACTTGGTCCTGGCTTGCTCTTGAGAAAAAGAAATAATAAATGTGAAATGAAAACCACACATGTAATATTGTTGGGATTAATGAGGTGCTGAATTGTATTCTTACTTTGCTATTGTTGGCAAGTGTGGTACTCGGTCGAATTCAGAACAGTAAAATCATTCCTAAACCAGAAATGCTAGTCCAAACTTTTGCACCTACCATGTGACTTATTATCCTATCAGAGTGGGATGGTGGGACCTTCCACTAGAGGGCAGGGCAGGCAGTACTGGTGCTGTGTGATCTAGGGGTTCTGTGGAAGCCCCCACCTTCAGCCTCCAAGCTTGGCCAGTCAAAAACGAAAAAGAAGAGAGGGGGAAGGGAAGAGAGGAGATAGTTTCCATGTCCTCTGCTCAGATGAAGATAACTGGGAAGAGTTGTCCACTAGACCATTATTGGTCATTAAAATATAAACTCTCATTTATTCCCCAAATTAACTGGCCTCCAAGAAGATCTGAAAGGGAATGTGATTTAAGCCTTAAATGTGTAATTTCTCATATATTCATTCTAATGCTTCTTTGGGAAGGTGTCACTAGACTCATTAGATACATGAAGAAACCTAGTTTTCAAAAAGTAAGTGACCCATCATGGTCATATAGGTGGCAAGCCAGGGTTTAAACCAAGACTCTCTGGTTCTAACTCCAGCAGTCAGTGCACCCATCAGCCATCCTACTCTTAGAAACACAGGAATGGATTCCAAAATGTGCCTTTTCTACTCTCCTAGGTGGCAGCTGAAAGTGAAAATTCAAACCACTTTTGGGAAAAAGAATTTGCATTATATATCAAGACTCTTTTAAAATGTTTATACTTTAAGACTGTGTAATTTCACATTTAGGAGTTTTCCTGAAAGAAATTACCTGTGATGTGGATGATTACCAGAGATTAATGCAAAAAAAAAAAAAAAAACACATTACAGTACATTTATTACAGTGTTATTTATAATGGTGAAATCCCTTTGTTAGGATAATGGTACATCACTGTAGCAGAGGCCCCAGTTAGGCCAGAACACAGACTCAGATATGTTGCATGCTTCCATGCTTTGAGTATAGATTTGAATTAACTGATACACACGGGCTTCTGTGCATGCTCAGTTGCTAAGTCATGTCCAACTCTATTGCAACCCTATGGACTGTAGCCCGCCAGGCTCCTCTGTCCATGGGACTTCCCAAACAAGAATACCGGAGTAGGTTGCCATTCCCTTCTCCAGGGGATCTTCCCGACCTAGGGATCAAATCTATGTTTCCTGCATTGGCAGTTGGGTTCTATACCACTGAGCCACCAAGGAAGCCCTGATACATGTGGGCGCTGAAGCAGAAAAAGCTTTAACTCAAGCCCACAGTTGGAGTTATGATACATACAAATATGTCTGGTAGGCTCAGTAGGGAGGAAGAGGATGCTAACAGAAGCCAGCTTATATGGAGGGATCATAGGGCCCCCTAAAATAAGTAATCCTAGAAAACATGGGATTTAGGATGATAAACTGGATTCAGCAATACACTTTGAGATTTCAAGAGAAGTGGCTAACTGCAGCATGTGGCTATGCCATAGGGACATCAATTTCTTGGAACAAACTCTCCCTTCCCCAACATTCTACCCCAAGGCTTATCAACCACCAGCTCTGGTCGGGCATTCCCTTGGTCTGCTTTCTTGGTGACCATCTTAGCCCTTTTAACATATCTCTCGTCTACCCTTGACTTTTTTTGGACTACCTTCTCATCTTGAGTCTCGCCTTGGAGTGCCAGCTCCCTATTTACATTGGACACACATAAGGAATAATGTGTGTAATGATGCTTTGGAAGAGTTTAAGTGGAATGGGAATAATGTTGGATCTAATCTTGAGCAAGTCATGCAGGATAAAAATACCTGTTTCTAAGTAGAATAATTTTCATTATAAAAGTCCATTAAACGTATTGGAAGGAAATATGTTAAAGCCTGAGAGTGGGCAGTGGGGTTATGGATGACCTATATTTCATTTTTATTTAACTTGTCATTTTCCATGAACAGGAAGGTATAAAATACATACTAAAAAAGCGAGGTGTTAAAAATCTGCTCTTGGGCTTCCCTGGTGGCTCAGTGGTGAAGAAACCGACTGCCAAAGCAGGAGACACAGGTTCCATCCCTGGTCCAGGAAGATCCCACATGACGTGAAGCAACTAAGCCCACGCACCACGACTACTGAGCCTGCATGCCCTGCAGCCCGTGCTCTGCAACCGGAGAAGCCACTGCAATGAGAAGCCACGCCCTGCGACTAGAGAGTTCAGTTCAGTTCAGTTCAGTCGCTCACTCGTGTCCGACTTTTTGTGACCCCATGAAGCGCAGCAAGCCAGGCCTCCCTGTCCATCACCAACTCCCAGAGTTTACTCAAACTCATGTCCATCGAGTCGGTGATGTCATCCAACCAACTCATCCTCTGTCATTCCCTTCTCCTCCTGCCCCCAATCCCTCCCAGCATCAGGGTCTTTTCCAATGAGTCAACTCTTTGCATGAGGTGGCCAAAGTATTGGAGTTTCAGCTTCAGCATCAGTCCTTCCAATGAACACCCAGGACTGATCTGCTTCAGGATGGACTGGTTGGATTTCCTTGCAGTCCAAGGGACTCTCAAAAGTCTTCTCCAACACCATAGTTCAAAAGCATCAACTTTTCGGCGCTCAGCTATCCTCACAGTCCAACTCTCACATCCATACATAACCACTGGAAAAACCATAGCCTTGACCAGACAGACCTTCGTTGGCAAAGTAATGTCTCTGCTTTTTAATATGCTGTCTAGATTGGTCATAACTTTCTTTCCAAGGAGTAAGCGTCTTTTAATTTCATGCCGACTAGAGAGTAGCCCCCCCGCAAAACAAAGTTCTCTTTTTCTCCTTTCTGAAAGACAAACAATGCACAAATATATTAAATTGGGGTCGAAACATAGGTAGAATTGGCCTTGAAGTCACTAAAAAAGCCCATCAGGTTTAGCAGTATTGACTGAGAACCAGTTGATTGCTTAATTTGTCATTAGCTTGAGCCACTGGTGCTTTTATGTAACCTCAGGGAGAAAATTGAGCTGTTCCATATTTGGAAAACTGAGGAGGTACCATCTTAATATAGGTGGTCTAAGGAGAATAATTTCATATGATGTGGCAAGTTAATGTTTGCAAAGATAATGTTATTCTGTTCTTCAAATGTTCTCAAAAATAGCTTATTGAGACTAGACAGCTTCCCTGTCCAAATGCAAAAGAACTTTCAGTTCTCATTTATGATAAGTGAACCTTGACTCAAACATGGATCAATAAGCCAAAAGCCACTGTGAGAATATTCAGTAGATATTAATATCAGCAAGTACAGACATTTATTTTTTCTTTCAAATTCAAAGTTTATGACTTGAGCCTAACCAGCTTCTCTTTTTCACTAAGATAGCAGTAATTTATTTGTAACATGCTTTATGCTCTCATTTTTCCTTTAGTCTAAGAACTGTTAGCACTTCTGCATTGTTGCTTTGCACAAAGTTAAAATGACGCATATTTTTTCCTTCAACTCTTATTGTGATTGTGGTTTAATTTTATATACTTTCTCCTCTCTGACTAAACATAAGGTTCACTGTACCCAGTACGTACTTACTGAATGTACAAGGACAAAGTATGTTAGGCATTCCATGAACACCTGGAGGTTTTTTTTTAATGTCTCTTTTTAAAAGTTTACTTATTTACTTGGCTGTGTCAGGCCTTTGTTCCATCATGTGGGATCTTCCGTTGCGGCATGTGGGCTTAGTTGCTCTTTGGCACATGGGAATCTTAGTTCCCCAACCAAGGATCAAACCTGCAATGCCTGCATTACAAGGCAGATTCTTAACCCCTGGACCCACCAGGAAAGTCCTGCATCCGGAGTTTTATGGTAATGTATCCCTGCCACTGAATCTTGCTTCCCTTCATTTCCCCATTCCCAATCTATTTCATTTGTTACACTTTGATTAGCTGGTTAAAAAAGTCAATTTTCAATAACTTTCACAAGCTCCTTACTCCAGAATAAAAGCAGATTATGTCTTCACCATCTTAATAAGAAGTTACAGCAAAACAGTTCCAGGTTTAAATGCAGACCAGATATGGATCAGCTAAGGTCAAGTAGATTGCTCTCTGGGTCTCCAAGCCTCCAAGGGTGGGAGGGAAGAGGGACCCCAAAGTGCCAAGTGCTCCTTGCAAGACCCACCCTCCCCTTCCAACACTTACAGCCTCACCATCACCCTCTGCCTTAAAGACTTTGTTGTTGTTGTTCGGTCACTAAGTCATATCTGACTCTTTGCGACCCATGGACTACAGCACACCAGGCCTCCCTGTCCTTCACTAGCTCTTGGGGTGATAGCAAAAAATTGCTTTTATTTGATATTCTATATTTGATGAGTCGTTATTGTCATATATTTCTTTAATTCTTTAGACATGTTGTTGTTGTTCAGTTGCTCAGTTGTGTCTGACTCTTTGCGACCCCATGGACTGCAGCATGCCAGGCTTCCCTGTCCATCACCAACTCCCTTTTGCTTTGGCTCCATCTCTTCATTCTCTCTGGAGTTATTTCTCCACTATTACCCAGTAGCATATTGGGCATCTACCAACCTGGGGAGTTCATCTTTCAGTTTCCTACCCTTTCACCTTTTCATACTATGGAAAGACCACAGCAGGGCTTATATCCTCATGCCCTCTCTCTGTTTTGGGTTGAATCGTGTCCCCCTGAAATTTCATGTGTTGAAGTCCTGACCCCTGGTATATCAAATGTGACCATATTTGGAAATAAGGTCTTTAAAGAGACAGTTAGGTTAAAATAATGCCTTTAGGGCAGGCCTCTACCCCAGTAAGGCTCCTGTCTTTATAAAAAGAGGCAGAGACACCAGAGGAGCCATCATGTGAAGAGGCAGCAAGAGTGGCCATCCACAAGCCACGGAGAGGCCTCAGGAGAAACCAACTCTGCCAGCGCCTTGAGCTTGGACTTCCAGACTCCAGAACTGTGAGAAAATATATTTCTGTTGTTTAAGCCACCCACTCTGTCGTACCTTGTTATGGCAGCCCTAGCAAAATAATACACCCTCCATGTCTTGTGTCTGAAGCCAAGAATCCCGAGTCACCTCTCTTTATTCCAGTTCTCAAACTCACATGGCTTCTAACCCAGTGTTTTCAAACCACATACTGGAACCCAGTAATGGGCTGTGAAGTCAAGTTATTGACTTTCAAACAGGATATTAAAAATTAAATAGAGGAAAAGAGAATAAAATGCAACAGAATGGCACAGAAGAGGATAAAATAAAATAACAATGTGTTGCATTTAGTGAGGGCAAGTATTGCTCACATAAAATTTTTATTTCCATTATATATGTGTATACTGTATTTTATACTATGGTTTATGGTAAAAAGAAATGTGGGAGCAACTGACCTAATTTCACCCCATATTCTTTCTTCAACTCTAGAAGCACTTGCATTCTGATCCATCACCAGCAAAATCCCCTGAGCACTGAACCTGCTCCAAGTGTTTTGTTCCTCTTGCTCAGACCCAAACTGAAAAACACAAGTCTCACAAATATAACCATGGCAAGGGTAGCTATTAATAGGTGTGCTCTGAGCAAGAAACCTACTTCATCTTGGCTCCTGACTCACAGTGGATCTGAGACAGGAGGGAGAGGGAAGAGCACCATCTTTAAAAAATGACGTAGCCCTTGGGTGTGCTCAGTCATGTCTGACTCTTTGCAACCCCTCCAGGCTTTTCTGTCCATGGGCTTTCAGGCAAGAATACTGGAATAGGTTGTCATTTCCTTTTCCAGGGAGTCTTCTCGACCCAGGGATCGAACCTCGTCTCCTGCTTGGCAGGCTGATTCTAAGCCACTGGGGAATCCCCTGAGACCTTCCATGGGTACCAGAGGGCGGATTCAAAGAGCTAATCAGGGAAGTGAGGGAATGCAGAAACAAAGGAAGAGCAGTTAGGAAACAATAGAACATCCATAAAGCAGAGTCCTCGGAAGAAAAGCTATGACAAACCTAGACAACATATAGAAAAGCAGAGACATTACTTTGCCAACAAAGGTCCATCTAGTCAAAGCTATGGTTTTTTCCAGTAGTCACGTATGGATGTGAGAGTTGGACTGTGAAAAAAGTTGAGCGTCAAAGAATTGATGCTTTTGAACTGTGGTGTTGGAGAAGACCCTTGAGAGTCCCTTGGACAGCAAGGAGATCAAACCAATCAATCCTAAAGGACATCAACCCTGAATAGTCATTGAAAGGACTGATGCTGGAGCTGAAGATCCAATCCTTTGGCCAACTGATGCGAAGAGCCTTCTCATTGGAAAAGACCCTGATGCTGGGAAAGACTGAGGGCAGGAGGAGAAGGGGACAACAGAGGACGAGATGGTTGAATGGCATCATCGGCTCAATGGACATGAGTTTGAGCAAGCTCCAGGAGATGGTGAGGGACAGGAAGGCCTGGCGTGCTGCAGTCCATGGGGTCGCAGAGTTGGACAGGACTGAGCGACTCAACAACAACTACAACAACAAAGCAGAGTCCTAGTCCTTCATCAGATACACATAACAATATCTCTTGAGTTCTTCTGAAGGAACTAAGGCTCCCCACCCAGGTGGAGGATGGTAACTTCAGACTGAGCACAAGATTCCTGGAACACCACCACTATTTCACAACGAACCAATCAGAAGAAATGTAAACATCCTGCAGCCCTCACCCCAAATTTTGTCTATAAAAATTTCTCCCCAAAAGCTATTAAGGAATTCAGGGTACTTTTGAGAGAACTTTTCTGTTCTCCATCTTTGGTCCTGCAGAAAACCTTCCTCTGCTCCAAACTCTGACACTTCACTTTGGCCTCACTGGGTGTTGGATGCAGGAATTTGCATTCCAAAACAGGGGTTATAGTTGGATCTTTACTTACTTCAAGAGAAGGAAGTAAAAATTGGAATTGCATAAAATGGTGACGTACACCAGTAAACATATCAATATAAAACAAGCAATTATGACAGTTTTTACTAAAAGCTTGCTGTCAAGCACCATGCTAACTGCTTTATAGATTATCTGTAATTATGATCCTGAAAAGTAGGAATTAACCATTTTTACAGATGGGAAAATTGAGGGCCAAAGATCAAGTAACTTGTTCAAGAAAAGACAGAGAAAGTGGTAGGACAAGGATTTGAAATGGAATGAATATAGCTCAGATTGAAGCTTGAACCCAAGACCTTTTAACTGAGCTTACAGACCTGGTCTCAGGAAACTTCCTGATGTCTCATCACAGAAAGGAGTCAGTGAGAGAAAAAGTGATGGTTAAGAAGTAAATTCTTTCAGAGGCACATTTCACAGACAGAGTATGGGCCATCTCAGGTGAGAGAGGCCCCAGGGTTTGAGGTTGTCTGTTTTTATAAGGCTGGGTAATTTCATAGGATATTTCATAGTGTCCACTACAAATTGGCACTTACCAAGAGCACTGCCAATGACTAATCAACAAAGGCATTCGCCATCTTCCTCTACAGAGATGGAACCCCATGCTGCTATAGCTGTTGACCTTCAACAATCCCTGAGGGGGTTCAGGGTGGAATGAGGCACTCTGTGCTCCAGGGAATCTAGTGGGACAGGTCTTCAGATAGTTGGATGTTTTTAGGAACAGATTTTATGGTCTCAATCTCCTCATATCTAGAGAAGCACTAAATCCTTCCTGGTGACATCAGATCCTCATGACTAACAAAAACCTTTTGTAAATGGGTGCTTCATGACATTGAACTCCCTTCACCAAAACCTTATATATTGACTTTTCCCCACTGCCACTTTGGAGCAGTCTCTCAGAGCTATCTGAGCTGCTGCCTCCTGGGCTGCAGCCCTCATTTAGCCCCAAATAAAACTTAACTCACAACTCTCAAGTTGTACATCTTTTTTTAGTGGACAGTAATGGCAACTGAGCCAAGGTGAGCCAGAGTGGGCTTCCTTCCTGTGACTGGACTTCACGAGGAACCAGAGCTTTGGTACCAGCATGGCCTCTTGTGCCCATCCACTTCCTTGGGGAGTGCAGATAAATTTGGGTAAGTCTATCCTGGTTCTCGAATCTACAGTATTGGTTGAGATTCTGAGTTTTATTTGGCGGTGACTCAGATTACCTGCCCCCTCACAGTAGGAAAGATACTAGTTGGATCCCCGGTGAAACATCCAGGGCATACCCACTCATGGTCTAGACAATGAGTGGTGCTCGGTTGAAAGATTCTGAGAAATTTCCACCCAGGCAAAAGATACTGGGTGGGGGGGCTGGCTTAAAGATGCCAGGGGAATTACCCACCCAGTGGAATGGTACTGAGTGGGGGGGGGGGTTCGATTAGGGGGGAAAAAAGAGGAATACCCCAGGGCTCGGCTGAAAGATGCTGAGGTTGCTCAGTTGTAGGGGACTGAATGGTCTTGGCTGAGTGGTTAAGTAAGAGGTTGATCTGACACTTTTCCTCAATTTAACTGCCTTTATAGAATTTGTCAGGATAAAAGTGAGGAAAATACATGAGAGGTTTGCTTTGAAGAAAAGGGACAAGACTCCTCCCGGCCAGTTTCGGTTTTCTCAGGTGACAGAAATTTACGGGAGTGGTGGAGGCCTAGTCTTCATACTGTGCAGTGGTCCCATAGGGAAACCCATTCATTAATTAAAATACTTGTTTGTCTGGTTGTCACACATAAGAACTGGCCATTCAGCGACCTGAGCAGCCACGGTGGTCTTAGATTGCCAGAGGCAGAATCCAAGACATGTAAGATAAGCCGAAACGACTCTGGGGTGACTCCTGGAGGAGTTAGGCTCACAAGCAGCACATGGGCCCACTGCACAAGTTCGCTAGTGATTTTTATCCCTGACAAATTCAGCTTAAAATGGGAAACAAAATCTCTCAAAAACAGAAACAAAAGAGTGTCAGAAAGCCAGCCTCTGACTAACACTGTAGCCAGATTTGTGTACAATAGTATGGAGCTCATACTTGCAAGTACCTAGTCAATTGTAGAAATTATACTAAAAGAGATCCTAATCTAAAATGGCCAAACAAGTGTTCTTTTGATATTCTAAAATTGATATTCTTTGCGCACACAATTAGAAAAGGCTGGCCGTGCTTATTTTGACTGGTATCTAGAAGCTTCTAAAAGAGGAAATGATAGAGTAACCTCTTTGCAGAAAATCAACAAGAAATTGCTTGAAACTATATCAAAATGAAAAAAAGGTTGCTAGCACTGACTTTGCCAGGTCGCAGGTCTAGTCGAACTGGGAATTCACGTTTGACGTTTATGCCATTTGGTTTTTGATTTCTGGGCATCACTTTACCATCTTTTGGGGGCACTCTTGCCACTTGGCTTCTGATTTCTGGGCATTTCTTTGCCTTTTATTTCATTTGGAGTGTGACTCCTGGCTGGTGAAGTTCTGGTTTGGTTTGATTTTGTTGATTTGGTTTGAGTGCACAGACATTTGCTACAAACTGCCTGAGCTAATGTGGAAATTGCCCACTGTAAGCTTCCACACTCCACCTGGGAACCCCTTGGGTGGGGGGGATTTTGTTTTTTTTGACTGGTCAGTCTACATCTATGATCCAATGACAAGAGAAATGAACTAAAAATATTAATCTTTATTGACATAGCATAGGAAAATGGACTGAAGTTCCCTTATCCAGGACTTTTGACTATAAAGCTATGGTCACACACAGAAAAAAATACTATTTTTGACATGGTGGTCACAATAAAAAATTATCTCTAAGAATTCTTGCCCTGAGGAAATAACTCCTCCTATACCTTTAGACAGAGCTCTCTGGATCACTTATCTAAACCATATCTAATTTCTGAAACAGAAAAGAAAAGAAAAAGTGGGAACAACGCCTTTAAAATCTTATTCCAACCATTTTTTATTCATAACTAAGTTTGGAAAACAAAGCTATAGGATCTCTTGTGTCTATTTGGATATATGTATGTCTCAGTGTATGTCTTTGTTTTCTTGATAATATTGCTGATTGCTGAGGTCAGTTTGTAAATGAGCTCTAATCTAATTGGCCTTAAAAAAAGAGTAGACACTTACAAATCAAATAACTCTAAATACAAGAGAAATTAACCCAAATGAATTTCAGATTCATGTGAACTGGGAAATAATCAGTGTTAAATATATGATATTAATGTTTATTTGTTGATCTAAATAATGTAGACATGTCTCAGAGTAATTAACATGAAGCAGAATATTTTCATTGTAGCAGAATATTTTCATTGTACCTAGTTTTAATATAAGTTAAATATTATTATATCTGTTATAAGTTTGTCAGCAAAGAAATTACCTGGAGGGAAGAAACTTCTAAAAAGACATAAATGAGATATATGAGCCTTTAGATAAACTCTGTTAAGAATAATTATGCTTTAGGAATGTCTGTCTAAAATAGTCTCTCCAGATTGGGGTAACTTGAACTTCTAAGGGTTGTTTGAGCTAAACTAAGTGTTGGAAGTCTATTACATGGCTAAGTCATTTTCCAAATAACATACGATTTATAAACATTTACTACTGAACGCTAATTTCCTCTTACAGAGAAACTAAAGAGATTTGGGATTAAAAATGAATGATGTTTGGTGCCATCCTCAAATGTTCTAAGAAAACAAAGGTTTTAGAAATTATCACTGGTATTTACGCTCACCAATCCATAAAATGCTAATATAAAAGTCAGTTCTTGGTTGCTTAAGGGAAGTAGGAAGTGTGTTTTCCATAAAGAAGTATGAGGAATGGAATTGCATCTTGAGAAGGGAAAAAGAAGTAAGCCTGACTTATAGGTGGTTTTTTAGGATTGAAGAACACAGTAATGGGTACAGAAAGTGATAAGGTTTGTGAAAAGTGAACCATAAGGAAAGAGTTTTGTATATGGTTAGGACTAAGTTTAAAATAAAGGTAATTAAGTTCACCTGTTAAGTAAAGTAAGCTGGCGCAAAAACTTGAATTTAGCTTTTCTCTCTGTTAAGAGGACACCTTTTCTTCAGATACTGAACTGCCTTTGATAATAGATTTAAGTTTCTTTATCTCTTAAATGATCTGTTCTGAAATCCTTTATTGTTATTCTGGCTAAGTAAATAGCTATTGTTTCACAATGACCTATAAGCCTATCTGACTGAGTGTTCTAAACCTTTTTGATGTTTGTTGACAAAACTTCCTAAATCCTCCTAATGAAGATTTCTAGCTAACTTTGGGATGCTTTAGAGGGCCCCTGAAACACTCCAAAGAGAGATAGTACACTAATTAAGTTCATTTTGTATACAGAATTAGATGGGAAGTATTGTCAAGTGAGTAATAAGTCTCACTTATTATATTAAGTTATAATTATTTATATGTTATATTGTATGGTAAATGTTCAGTTCATTTCAGTTGCTCAGTCACGTCTGACTCTTTGCAACCCCATGGACTGCAGCACACCAGACCTCCCTGGCTATCACCAACTCCCAGAGTTTACTCAAACTCATGTCCATTGAGTCGGTGATGCCATCCAACCATCTCATCCACTGCCGTCCCCTTCTCCTGCCTTCAATCTTTCCCAGCATCAGGGTCTTTTCCAATGAGTCAGTTCTTTTTTTTTTTTAATGTGGACCATTTTAAAAATCTTTATTGAATTTGTTACAGTATTGTTTCTGCTTTATGATTTGCTATTTTGGCCACGAGGCATGTGGGATCTTAGTTCCCCAACCAGGGATCAAACCAACACCCCTTGGTTTGGAAAGCAAAGTCTTAACCACTGTACCATCAAGAGAGTCCCCCAATAAGTCAGTTTTTTGCATTAGGTGGCCAAAATATTGGAGTTTCAGCTTCATCATCAGTCCTTCCAATGAATATTCAGGACTAATTTCGTTAGGATGGACTGGTTGGATCGCCTTGCTGTCCAAGGGACACTCAAGAGTCTTCTTCAACATCACAGTTCAAAACCATCATTTCTTTGGGTTTTTTAACATGCTGTCTCTGTTGGTCATGGTAAATGTTATTAATATAGATATCCTAGAAAGTGTATGAAGTTCTTAAAATTCTGATATGTTTGGGTAAAATGTTATCAGTCATAATTCTAGTTACTATCTCAAAATATTGTCATAGCACTAACCAAGTTTTGCCTCTTCAAGAAGATTTATAACTCATGACTTCACAAAAGTTAACAAGAGGACTGAATGAACCGGTGAATATGCTTGTAACGTTTATGGTTTCTATCTGAAAAATTACTGATTTGAATCTGTGTTTTCCAGGGGTGAGGAAAAAAAAACCTTCCTCTCACACTAATTAACACAGTAATCTGGTAAAATTGTTTTTTATAAACAAATTGAAACATTTATCTTTTCTCTCTATCTGAACCCTCCAGAGATTGGGAGCTCTTAGTTTCCAGTAACTTTATCAGATAAGTTAGGAAGGTTATCTCAATAACAGGTACAGAAATCTCAAGGAATTTTGGAGACCTTGAGAAGGGAGGAATTTACTTAGATCTGTTAGCCAAAATCTGTGATAAGCCTTTGGCATGTCTTTCCTAGCCCTGAAAGGTTTTATTTTAGAAGTTCAGTCTGAGACTCTCTAAAAGTCTCAGCAAAGCAAAAAAGTCTATAATCAATTATGGTTATATAAGTCATCAGGCCAAGTTTATTGAGACCAGACCTATGTTACAAACAGGTCTTAGTTTGGTTATATTTGGTACAAATGACAGTGATTTTAGGGAGAAAAAGATGTTTCAATGAATGTTAGATTTCAGTTTGTTAATGGAGGTCTGTATCTACTAAGACTCATTTCCTGGATATTTCTTTGCTGTTAGGGTATATGAATGTAACATTTAATTGAATTATTAAAGGATATTCTAGGGTTGTTTCTGAAACTTATCTCAGTAATCTGTCTTTGGATGAAGATCAGATGCTTCACACATGACCTGCAATCAAGACTGGAAGAAGACATAATTTAAGGAACTGTCTCCAACCTGGAAGGACCTTTCTATCAGGCACTCTTGACTAGCTCATGCCCAGTGAAACTGAAGGGAAATTGATGCTTGTGTTAACTCCCACTTCCAAAAGCCCCTAAGCTGGGCTGGTCTACATGACCTCAAACTCACCTCAAAACAATGCTCAAAGAGAGGAAACTATACTACATGAGGATGAGAACACAACATCAGAAGTAGACTGCTTGCCCAAGATACTGATCCGACTTTTATGATCATTTATAATGTTTCCTTGATTCCTTGGATCTAAGACTATCAATCAACTGTTTTCTATCATGGACATGATTCTATTCTAGTTTAAAACTCAATCCAATTATTGGGTTGTGGCCAAATACTTGTGCCTAGTACTTCTGGCTTACCTTGGTGGATTTCTGTTATTTAGGGCTCTGATTGGATACCCCCTAGGAAATTTATCTCAGATGAGTGTTCATTTCTGTTCTACCTATTCATGATATTACTAGATGAGATCCTCTCCCTTGGCCAATTAATAATACCTGCTCTGATGCTGGCCATAGATTTAAGTTTTCTCTTAGGGTCATTCAAACTCACAGTGACAAGCTAAGTCTCAATAAAAGAATTAACCTCTCGTCTATTAAAAAGAAAACTCTCACAATTATAGGGTGGATTTACATGGTTAACACCAGGCTATGGTCATTTAAGTTTAAAGATTCCTCTATTTTGGGAATGGTTAAATCATACTAAAAATGATCAACCTGGTTATTATGAGACAAGGCTGGGTGCTTTATGAACTATGCTTACTATTACTCTTAGAGAGAGTATTGGTATGGAACTCAGTGGATTTGTGGCACTGATTTATTGCCTGACATCTACAGGGATGGATACAAAGGTGTAGCTTGGGATTCCCATGAATTTAAAGTCATACATGTTAACAAATTAGAGGTAACCCGAACCAATCTACCATTGGTATGATCCCAGTGGGTCAAAGATCTGTATTCTTCTGGTATGACCATTTAGCAGCTTGTGTGTTGTGTGTGTGCCCCTTCAATGGGGTTGGAGGATGTAGTTGACAATATCAAAGCCTTAACAACTGTCATAAGCTTTAAATGATAGTAACCAGACTCTTATCCTATTGAATTCTGAGATCTCTCTGATAAGAAAGGCAGTGCTACACAACTGCAAGGCCCTTGACACCTTACAGCATTTCGGAAAGATACCTGTGCTATAAAAGTGAATGCTTTATTTTCATACCTGATAAATCCTTTAATGTAACACATTTGATGAACCACATGAAAAATCAGATTTCTGCTTTAAGTGACCCATTCCCTAGTGTTGATGATCTTTAAAAAAAAAAAACAAAAAACAAACTGGTTGTGTGTGGGATGCTCATGGCTAAAATATTTACTTTTAATTCCACTAATGTTATTCACTATACCATTTGTATCTTGCTTGTTTCACAAGATTATTATTTCCTGTATTACCAAGTGTATGACTGAGCCTCCAACGAAAATGATGACTAGACTTGAAGCAGTAGATCACATGTATAGCTCGATAAATGATCAATGATTGTAATAGTGTAACTCTAGGTATGAAAAGATGCTTCGAGAGGGAATACTTTCCTGGAGCGTCACTAGAAGGCAGGTGTCCAGAGGTCTTTGACTATTAAGACCTAGTCCAGTAATAGCACATTGAGTGTCTTATCAACAAAAACCTTCTTCAGAACTGGGAATGAGCCTTCCCCGCAACGCAGGACAAAATGGTCATGAAATGCCCCCCTAAGTATGGTCGGATTTATGACCACAAGGGGGCTGTGTAAACTACAAATAGGCACTTACCAAGAGCACTGCCAATGACTAAACAAAAGGCATTAGCCATCTGCATCTACAGAGACTGAATCCCATGCTGCTATAGCTGTTGACCTTCAACAATCCCTGAAGGGGGTTCAGGGTGCAGTGAGGCACTCTGTGCTCCGGGGAATCTGGTGGAACAGGTCTTCAGATAGTTGGATGTTTTTAGGAACAGATTTTATGATCTCAATCCTTGCATCTCCTCATATCTAGAGAAGCACTAAATCCCTTCCTGGTAACATCAGATCCTCATGACTAACAAAAACCTTTTGTAAAGTGAGTGCTTCATGGCATTGAACTCCCTTCACCAAAACCTTATATATTGACTTTTCCCCACTGCCGCTTTGGAGCAGTCTCTCAGAGCTATCTGAGATGCTGCCTCCTGAGCTGCAGTCCTCATTTAGCTCCAAATAAAACTTAACTCACAACTCTCAAGTTGTACATCTTTTTTTAGTTGACAATAGCTATTTCAAATCCTAAAACATGATGCTGTCAAAATGCTGCACTCAATATGCCAGCAAATTTGGAAAACTCTTCAGTGGCCACAGGAATGGAAAAAGTCAGTTTTCATTCCAATCCGAAAGAAAGGCAATGACAAAGAATGTTCAAACTACTGCACAATTACACTCATCTCACATGCTAGCAAAGTAATGCTCAAAATCCTCCAAGCCAGGCTTGAACAGTACATGATGTACAGAGTATAGCAACTTTCAGATGTTCAAGCAGGATTTAGAAAAGACAGAGGAACAAGAGATCAAGTTGCCAACATCTGTTGGATCATAGAAAAAGCAAGAGAGTTCCAGAAAAACATCTACTTCTGCTTTATTGACTACACCAAAGGCTTTGACTGTGTGGATACAACAAACTGGAAAATTCTTAAAGAGATGTGAATACCAGACCACCTTACCTGCCTCCTGAGAAATCTGTATGCAGGTCAAGAAGCAACAGTTTTAACTGGACATGGAACAAGAGACTGATTCCAAACCAGGAAAGGAGTACTGTAAGGCATAGTTCCGGCGAGGCAGAAAAGGAAAGACGACCTCAACAGAAGTAGGTTACCTTTATTCAGGCAAGGAGGGACGACAGTCAGCCTAACGACCAGGCTGAGCACCGAAAGGGATCAGGGAGGCTTCATACTTATAGGGAGGTTTGTGGAAGCGATAAGGGAAATGTCAATCAGGTGGGATATTTTGAGTATTCTTTTGTTGAGATGACACTTGTAGTTGGGCAGGGGGTGATAAGTCTTCTGGGTGGGTGTAGGGGGTGGTAGGTTTCCGGACAGGGGGTGATAAGCCCCAGATAGATGCAACTGGCCTGGAGCATCAGGATGGAACTAAAGTTGTGCTTTGTTTTCTCCGAAGTTAGATGATTCAGCAAGGGACCTTTTAGGCTGTTGTTCTCTTTTCTAGGCCCAAAAGACTCCTTCAAGTACATCAAGGCTGAATATTGTCACCCCGCTTATTCAACTTCTATGAAGTGTACATCATGCGAAATGCCAGGATGTGTGAAGTGCAAGCTGGAATCAAGATTGCTGGGAGAAATATCAATAACCTCAGATATGCAGATGACACCACCCTTATGGCAGAAAGCGAACAAGAACTAAAAAGCCTCTTGATGAAAGTGAAAGAGGAGAGTGAAAAAGTTGGCTTAAAACTCAACATTCAGAAAACTAAGATCATGGCCTCTGGCCCCGTCACTTCATGGCAAATAGATGGGGAAACAATGGAAACAGTTGAGAGACTTTATTTTGGGGGGCTCAAAAATCACTGCAAATGGTGACTGCAGCCATGAAAGTAAAAGATGCTTACTCCTTGGAAGAAAAGCTATGACGAACCTAGGTAGCATATTAAAAAGCAGAGACATTACTATACCAACAAAGGTCCGTTTAGTCAAAGCTATGGTTTTCCCAGTAGTCATGTATGGATGTGAGAGTTGGACCATAAAGAAATCTGAGAGCCAAAGAATTGATGCTTTTGAAATGTGGTGTTGGAGAAGACTCTTGAGAGTCCCTTGGACTGCAAGGAAATCTAGCCAGTCCATCCTAAAGGAAATCAGTCCTGAATATTCATTGGACGGAATGATGTTGAAGCTGAAGCTCCAATACTTTGGCCACCTGAAGCGAAGAACTGACTTGGAAAAGACCCTGATGCTGGGAAAGACTGAAGGTGGGAGGAGAAGGGGACAACAGAAGATGAGATGGTTACATGGCATCACCAACTCAATGGATATGAGTTTGGGTAAGTTTCAGGAGTTGGTGATGGACTGGAAAGCATGGTGTGCTGTAGTCCTTGGGGTCACAAAGAGTTGGACACAACTGAGTGACTGAACTGAACTGAATTTCATAGCCCAATGTGATGGGCAGGGAAGGCTGGTGTGCTGCAGTCCATGGGGTCACAAAGAGTCACTGCGCTGAACTGAGTGAGTAGGAGGAATATTCCAGCTATTTTGGGGAAGGGTGGGGATTTCCAGGAATTGGGCCACTGCCCACATTCTGATCTTTCTGGTGGGCCTTGGAACTGTCATGGTGCCTGTGGGTATGTCATTCAGCATGTTAAGGTGTTACAGCAAGCTTATATTGAGGCTCAAGGTGGACTGGAAGTCAACTTATCCACCATCTTAAACTTAGTTGGTTTTAATCAGTTTATGTCATGTCCTCGGGCTCTGTCATTCTTTTAAAGGTTGTGCCCTGCTCGTGCCCTCCTGTTTCAAAATCAGTTCTCAAACCTTATTCTCAATCTTCAGTTCTTAACTGGAGATTGAAGATAAGGGTGGTGGGGCTACTGTAAAGAGAAGCTTTCAGCATCACCTGAACTTACTGGAAAACTAGGAATTCTTCCTCCTCCCTGGAAACGCTTTCTTAAAGTCCTCCCTTTTCCTCCTCCCCCACCCTTTCTCCCACAACGTCCCCTGCAGCAATTCAGGCTACAATTGTCGGAGTACAATAAGGCTGAAACCAGAGAAGGGTCATGCAAAGGCTGTGCTAGATGCATAGAATTAGACTATTTACATGGGAGGTAGAGTCGGGGAATGTGAATTTACAAAAAAAAACCTCTAGGTGATTCTTATTTGCAAGCTATAGTGGAAGACATTGTACCACACCATAAAAAGGTTGGCAGCAAAGAAGAAAGTCAATTAAATATTTAGTCTATGAAAATAATTGTTGGAAATATGATTACCAAATTGAATGCAACATCCAAAGTCAAAACTTTAAAAAGAACATTTATATAATAAATTGACTTCCCTGGTGGCTCAGAGGGTAAGGAGTCTGCCTGCAATGCAGGAGACCTGGGTTTGATCCCTGGTTTGGGAAGATCCCCTGGAGAAGGAAATGGCAACTCACTCCGGTATTCTTGCCTGGAAAATCCCATGGATGGAGGAGTTTTCTGACCCTAGATTACATTAGCAAATATAAGAATTTGTGGATATAAAAGCAAAACAATACAAACAAAAATAAATCCTATTAATTGTTAAATGGATGATATAAAAAAATTACTCATTTGCTCTTCATTTTGACAACCAAAGATGCGTAGTCTAATGGTTACATCTAATGAACTTAAAGGTAATCACTACTAGAATTAAGAACCACCTTCTAAATTATCACCAAAGAAAAGAAAACAATGCAAGTGAGAAGAAAATGTAGAAAATAGCAAATGAGCCAAAAAGAGAGTATGAAAAAGATTCCAGAAATAGGAGCAAATGCATCAATTCTTATGCTAATTGTAAATGTTTTAGACTCTGTAACGAAATCTTGCTCAGACTAGGCTAAAAACAGAATATGATTATGTGCTGGTTATAAAAGACAAACTGAAATGTAATTACACAGGTTAAAATTAAAAGGGTTAATAAAGACATCAATCAAAAGTGGGCAAAAGAAAGGAAAGAAGTGTGACCTGATTAAACTTAAAAGCTTTTGCACAGCAAAGGAAACTATAAGCAAGGCGAAAAGACAACCCTCAGAATGGGAGAAAACAGCAAATGAAACAACTGACAAAGGATTAATTTCCAAGATATACAAGCAGCTCATACAACTCAATGCCAGAAAAACACACAACCCAATCAAAAAGTGGGAAAAAGACCTAAACAGATATTTCTCCAAAGAAGACATGCAGATGGCTAACAAACACATGAAAAGATGCTCAACATTGCTCATTATTAGAGAAATGCAATTCAAAACTACAATGAGATATCACCTCACACTGGTCAGAATGGCCCTCATCAAAAAGTCTACCAACAATAAATGCTGGAAAGGGTGTGGAGAAAGGGGAACACTCTTGCACTGTTGGTGGGAGTGTAACTTGATACAGCCACTATGAAAGACAGTATGGGGATTCCTTAAAAAACTAAGAATAAAATCACCATATGACCCAGCAATCCCACTCCTAGGCGTATACCCTGAGGAAACCAATATTAAAAAAGACAAATGTATCCCATTGTTCATTGCAGCACTATTTACAATAGCTAGAAGGTGGAAGCAACCTAGATGTCCATCAGCAGATGAATGGATAAGAAGTTGTGGTATGTATACACAGTGGAATATTACTCAGCCATAGAAAGGAATGCATTTGAGTCAGTTCTAATGTGGTGGATGAACCTAGCACCGATTATACAGAGTGAAGCGAGTCAGATAGAGAAAGATAAAATATCATATTCTAATACATATATACAGAATCTAGAAAAATGGTACTGAAGAATTTACTTATAGGGCAACAATGGAGAAACAGACATAGGGAATAGACTTATGGACACGGGGAGAGGGGAGGAGAGGGTGAGATGTATGGAAAGAGTAATATGGAAACTTACATTACCATATGTAAAATGATAGCCAACGAGAATTTACTGTATGGCTCAGGAAACTCAAACAGGGGCTGTGTATCAACCTAGAGGGGTGGGACGGGGAGGGAGATGGGAGGGAGGTCCAACAGGGAGGGGACATATGTATACTTATGGCTGATTCATGTTCAGGTTTGACAGAAAACAACAAAATCCTGTAAAGCAATTATCCTTCAATAAAAAATAATTTTTTTAAAAGGTGGCTAAAAGACAGCATCAGTGGAAAATATTACTAAGCAGAAAATTCAAGACACACTATCCAAAATGAATGTTTATTAAAAACTGGGATGAGGGAAGACCTTACAAGCTTAAAACCGTGAAAAACTCAAAGACATTTTCATAAGGAAAAATGTTCCTTGACTTAACTGTATAAAATGTAAATGGTTGAATAGCAAAAAGCATCATAATCAGTTGAAAAGGTAAACAATGAAACAGGAACATATTTTCAAAATGAAACAGGTTAATAATTTTAATAAAGAGTTCATATAAATCCTTGAGAAAAATATTAGTACAAAGATAAATAATTCAGAAAAAAGGAAACTGAATCAATCTACATCAAAGAAAAAAGAAATAGCTGGCTTCTGTCACATTAACCATTTTAAAAAAAATACCATGAAGAGCACTGGTTGAAATAGAAATTGTTATCTTATTATCTGGACATGATTCTGGCACTCGCTATCTGAAGCTTTTAAAATGTTCATTCCTTTTGAGACAAAAACTCCACTTCTGGGAATCAAGCCTGAAGACAGAATCAGAACTGCCGGGCCAAGAATTATGAAAGAAGTTGCTCCGGAAATTATTTTTTATGATAAGAGTTTTGAGAGAGCCAGAATGTTAAATGATGGTGGAGAAATTTTAGAAAAGTATGGTATATCCATAAGACAACATTCTGACTCATTAAAATTGTATTTGAGAAGCTGCTATTTAAAAAGAAATGATGTATGTTAACTTTTAAAAAGAAGTATGCCATATTCTACAAACTGTATACTAAATTGCATACATGGTACCATCTCAACTAAATCAATAGTATTTGCCTTTGAGCAATGGGATTATAAGGTCTTTTTTTTCCCCTTCTTCAGAATACTTTCCTGTACTTTCTCAACTTTCCACATTGAACGCAGGTTATCAGAAAAAAAATCCGTACAGTTCTTCAATAAATGTTGGGAAACCTGGACATTTACATGCCCAAGAATGAAACTGTACCCATATCTTATACCACCTACAAAAATTAACTTGAAATGGATGAAAGACTTAAATATAAGACTTGAAACTGTTGCAGTACTCGAGAAACCAAGCACCACACTCGGAGAGTTGGAGAACTCAGGTTTATTATGCTGGCAGGCCCAGAGGAGTTAACACTCCAAGCTCTGAGCGCCAAACAAAGGGATTATAGAGTTTTCATAGGTAGACTGTAGTGGGCACCACTAGCTGTTAATAGGCTGGTTTAAACTAAGGGGTTTCGCTCACGGGAACAGCTGTCAAGATGGGGAGGGGAATGCCTGGCCTGGACAGGCATGATTAAGCAGGTTTGCAGGGGCTGGGCGATTGCAAAGAGCAGGACAAGGGTGAGTAGGATTACACTCTAGTTCCTAGTATTTCAAGTCCCCACTTTCTGAGACTACGTGACCTACGTGATCTAGACTTTGCAAGGGGCAAGCTGAGTTCCAGAAGCAGAAGGAGAAGGAAGTTATGTAAAATTTTAACTTTTCCTCTTCAAAACCATAAAACTCCTAGAAGAAAACAGAGGGAAATCTCCTTGACATGGGTCTTGGTGATATCTTTTTGGATATAATACTAAAAGCATAAACAACAAAAGCAAAAATAAACAAGTGGGAATACATTGAACTACAAAGCTTCTGTACAGCACAGGAAACAGTCAACAAAAGGAAAAGGCAACCTATGGAATGGAGAGAACATTTGCAAACCATATATCTGATAAGGGGTTAATATCCAAAATATGTAAGGACCTCATAAAATGCAATAGCATAAAACCAAAATAATCTAATTTAAAAATGGGCAGAGGTCCTGAATAGACATTTTTCCAAAGAGTGTATACAAATGGCCCTCAGGTACATGAAAAGTATGTACTAAACATCATGGAAATGCAAATCAAAACCACAATGCGGTATCATCTCACACAGGATGGTTATTATCAAAAAGACATGAGAAAACAGTGTTGGGAAGGATGTAGAGAAAAATGCAACCTTTGTGCACTGTTGGTAGAGCTTTAAATTGGTTCGGTCGCTATGGAAAACAATATTCAGGTTCCTCAAAAAAATTAAAAATAGAACTACCCTGTGAGATCAAACCAGTCACTCCTGAAGGAAATCAGTCCTGAATATTCATTGCAAGGACTGATGCTGAAGCTGAAACTCCAACACTTTGGCCACCTGATGGGAAGAGCCGATTCACTGGAAAAGACCTTGACGCTGAAAAAGATTGAAGGCAGAAGGAGAAAGGGATGACAGAGGGTGAGATGGTTGGATGGCATCACCGACTGGATGGATATGAGTTTGAGCAAGCTTCAGGAATTGGTGATGGACAGGGGAGCCTGACGTGCTGCAGTCCATGGGGTCTCAAAGAGTCGGACATAACTGACAGAACTGAATGACCCAGCAATCCCACTTCTGGGTTTATACATCCAAAGGAAATTAAATTACTATCTTGAAGATATATGTTAACCCCCATGTTAACTGCAGCATTGTAGTTCACAACAAACAGAGATGGAAACAACCTAAGTGTCCATCAACAGATAAGTGGAGACAGAAGATGTGGTATACACAACACTTAGCCATAAAAGAGTAGGAAATCCTGCCATTTGTGACAACCTTGACAGCACTACGCTAAGTGAAATAAGTCAGATACAGACAAATACTGTGGCGTCTTACATGTAGAATCTAACAAAAAAGCTGACTGCAAAGAAACAGTAGAATGGTAGTTGCCAGGAGCTTTTAGGAGAGGGGTGGCAGGAGGCGAAATAGGGAGACATACAGCATGCTGACTATAGCGAACAATAATATATTATATAGTAGAAAGTTGCTAAAAGAGTAAATCCTAAATGTTTCTCACCACAAACAAACATACACACACAAGAGTTAACTATGTGAGGTGATAGGTGTGTTAACTAACCTTATTGTGGTAATCATTTTACAATATCTACATGTAAAAAATCATGCTGTACACCTTAAACCAGGGTCCCCAATCTCCAGGATCTAATGTCTGAAGGTATGAGGTGGAACTGATGTAATAATAACAGACATAAAGTGCACAATACATGTATGTGCTTGAATCATCCTGAAACCATCCCCCCCCACCCCCACTTTGGTCCATGGAAAGCTTGTCTTCCATGAAACCAGTCCCTGGTGCCAAAAATGTTGGGGACTGCTGCCGTAAACACATACAAGGCTACGGGTCAATTATAGCTCGATGAAACTGGTGGGGGGGTGGTGGGGAAAGATGCAAAAAGTACAATAAAACAAGCTTTAGATTATTAGAGATTTTTAAGAAAAGCAAAACTTCTGAGTAGAAACAAATCTCTCTCACTCTGTGAAATCCTTTGTTATAGCCCTGTTTTATTAATCAGGATTCTTGGCCAGAAACTTCCACTGGCAACCTGGAGCAAAAGTTAATTTGTTGCAAGGTTTTTTGAGACAAAAATGTTTGGAAAAGCCTGTTTAGCACCAGAGTGCTGTGATAAATGACCTTTCACTAGTCTTCATATTCTTATATCACTCAGGATTCAGACACTTGGAAGAAGGTGTCCCATGGTCTAGCCTAGGTCACTTGCCCACATCAGGGTGAGGGAGCAGACCCATTAACTTCCACCAGAGGCAATACCACATTTCTCCAAGACAGGGAATTGTGGGAGAACGGTGAGAACTCAACAGTAGATAGGGTGCTATTAGCAGGTGGGATTAAATCCTATTGACCTGAAATGTGAGGTCACCATTCTGTCTCTTCAGTTGGAAACTTTGTTTTTGTTTTTGTTTTTTTTAAGTTTTGGCCACACTCTGCAGTATTTATGACCTTAGTTACCCAAACAGGAATTGAACCAAAGCCTCTCTGCATTGGAAGGTGGAGTCTTAACCACTGGACCACCGGGTAAGTCCTGATAACTTTGCTTCTGAAGTATCTTCTCCATCAGGCCTCTCTTATTCATTTATCTCCCTGAAATGAAGCCTCTCTCCCTCCATTCCCAACTTTCTCACTCAAGTCACCAATCGAGCTGGCTATCAGAAGCCCATTCCCGTGAATGTTTCTCAGGCCTTATCTTTCTAGGCCTTATCTAGAAAGTAGAACCTGAGGTAAGAATTCGAGTGTAAATGATTTATTTGCAAGGAGATGTCAGGAAATACAGGTAAAGGAGTGAAGAAGTAAGAAGGTAAGGGAAGAAAGTCAACACAGAGTGTGTTATTAAACAAGTCACTGCGGTGTGTAACCAGAACTTAATCCTATTCCCGGGAACTCTGGGAAATGGTGTAGAATCTGAATCTCTGAGCTACATTGCTAAAGGGCAAGGTAGCTGAAATTGTTGTACACCAGCTTCCGCCAACCATCAGTTGCCAGCTGTTAGAGGGGAAGTGGTATGCCTTAATTCCCTGGCACTTCCAGCACTCCATGTCGATGGACAGAGCAGGTTCTGGAAACCAGAGAAATTCCAGAATCAAAGAGATGCAGGTTCTGGCAGTTGGAAATCTGGCTGCATACACTGGAAAGAGCTGCGGAAATGCAGGCTTGGCACCGACAGCATTTATTAGACATTTCTGTGTGTTGTTTCACATTGCTCATGACCCCTCTTGAAACTCCTCCTTCCCTTGGATACTGGAATATACCACCCCTCTCCTTTTCTGCCCTCTTCTCTTGCCACTTCCTCCCATTCTTCTTCATAGGTTACTTGGCCTTTTTCCCTATACTTAGATGCTGGTAACAAGACAACTGTTCTCTTCTCATCCCACACAATTTCCTCATCGATCTCAACATATCCTTGCCATGAAGCCCATCTATAGACTGACTGGTCTAGATGAATATTGCTAGCCCTACTCTCCTTTGTGGAGTCCACATCCAACAGCTTAAAAACATCACTCGGATCTTCCATGAGCACCTTAACCCCAATAGGTCCAAAACTCACCTCTCCAAATCTGATCGTCTCTTGAAATCTCTCTCTCCCCTGAGTGACCTCTCTCAAATTGACAGCACCATCTATCCAGTTTCCCAAGCCACAGACCTAGGACCATCCTTCCTTCACTCTTCCCTCTCCTCACTCCTGATGCCTAATTGATGACAAAGTCTTAGCCATCCTAACTTCTAATCTTCTCTTCTCTATGCTCTCTCCCTTTAAGCACTACAGTCTAAGTATAGAAGGGACTTCTAGTTTTCTCCCCAACGTTCTGTTGGCTCCATTTGGGCTCATTGCAGCCCCTAAATCTTTGTTGACTTCATTCCTGCCTGTTTGGTTTGGAAAGACCTCAGCTTCCCTGGTTCACCTCAAAGTGTTTGCTGTAACCTTTGAGTTGAACTTATCCCCAGGATCTTCCCACTCTTGGTAGAATTCTGAATTGGTTGGGATTAAGTTTGGTTTGGGTGGACTCTGGGAGTTGGTGATGGACAGGAAGGCCTGGTGTGCTGTGGTTCATGGGGTTGCAAACATTCGGACATGGCTGAGCGACTGAACTGAACTGAAGTTTGGTTGTGAATTATCAAAATCCAGAATAACTGGGCCTTAAATAAGCCAGAAGTGTATTCATTTCTTATATTAAAAAAAATCTCCAAAGGAAATCAGTCCAGGGCTGGTGTGATTCCCATCCCTACTCCCCCAACAGTAGTGTTTCAGTTTCTGCTTCTGAGGGAACCCAAATGAAAACAAGAGGATAAAAACTCCCTTGGAGCATTTGATTGAGATATGAAGATGACACCAACCTTATGGCAGAAAGCGAAGAAGATAAAGAGCCTCTTGATGAAAGTGAAAGAGGAGAGTGAAAAAGTTGGCTTAAAACTCAGCATTCAGAAAACTAAGATCATGGCATCTTGTCCCAACACTTCATGGCAAATAGATGGGGAAACAACGTAAACAGTTGAGAGACTCTATTTTTGGGGGCTCCAAAATCACTGCAGATGGTGACTGCAGCCATGAAATTAAAAGATGTTTGATCCTTGAAAGAAAAGCTATTACCAACCTAGATAGCATATTAAAAAGGAGAGACATTACTTTGCCAACAAAGGTCTGTCTAGTCAAAGTTATGGTTTTTCCAGTAGTCATGTATGGATATGAGAATTGGACCATAAAGAAAGCTGAGCGCCAAAGAATTGATGCTTTTGAACTGTGGTGTTGGAGAAGACTCTGGAGAATCCCCTTGGACTGCAAGGAGATCCAACCAGTCCATCTTAAAGGAAATCAGTCCTGTATATTTATTAGAAGGACTGGTGTTGAAGCTGAAGTTCCAATAATTTGGCCACCTGAGCAAAGAACTGACTCATTGGAAAAGACCCTGAGGTTGGAAAAGATTGAAGGTGGGCGGAGAAGGGGACAACAGAGGGTGAGATGGTTGGATAGCATCACCAACTCAATAGACATGAGTTTGAGTAAGCTCTGGGAGTTGGTGATGGACTGGAAAGCCTGGAGTGCTGCAGTCCATGGGGTCACAAAGAGTCGGACACGACTGAGTGACCAGACTGAACTGAACTGAAGAATTCCCCTGAGCACAGTTCTTTAACGACTTGGTAAAATTTCAGGTGTACATAAATCTGTGGGGGGTGGAAGACCTGGGAAGTTTCTTGGTGAGTTACTTCTCCATGTGGAACTATTTCATGACTCCGCTATGAAGCAGCTTAGAAGGAGCCCTGTTCTGAGAAGAATCAGAGAATGTGACTTCTTCCTTCTGGGCTTCCCTGGGACACCCCTGCCCACAATTCATCCCAATACCACCACCGCCCGGCTCTAACTTCTCAGCATCTTTCCTCCCCACTTCCCCTCAGGCCAACTTCATTCCGGAGCACAGCTCACTGGTTTCCCCAGGGTCTAATCCCACCCAATCTTAGCGATAGTCCAAAACTCACCCATTATCCAGGGGAAGTGTCACTGAGCTGTCAGGATCAGGAGGGTTGATAGCTGAAGCACTTGATAGTTAAGAGTTGATAATAGCTTGCTGAGTCAACTCCTCCCAAGGAATATTTAGTTTAATTTTTTTTTTTTGAATATTTAGTTTTTAACAGGAACAATCTTGAGTCAGTGTTTTTTCACCTCTTGGCTCAAAGATAGTGATTATCAGAACAGCAACTTAGGGTAGAAGGTTGAGGCTACTTATGGCCCCAGGCTACCAGGGCAGAAATTCTGACTGCTCCAAGAGTCCCACCCTCTGCCTTGGGTCCCATGAGTGCTCCAAGGGCCTGCAATCCACACCCGCACACTGGTAGAGAAACCACTTTACAGGATTGAGGAAGGGATAATGCCAGCCTGTTGCCCAGGTGGGGGTGCCAAGGCAAGATGGAGATACAGTGCCTAAAAATAGAAAAATGTGTTGCTTTTCTTTTTGGATTCACTGCATGGCCTGCGGGATCTGAGTTTCCCAACCAATGATCAGACCTGAAACCCCTGCAATAGAAGCGCAAAGTCTTAACCACTGGACTGCCGGGGAAGTTCCCAAAACGTGTTTTGTTACTGGGAAAATTTCCAAATTACAGTCTCCCTCTAAAACATGGTGCAGAGAGTACAAGTAACCACTTCGGACTTACCCAGATCCAACAACCAATGCCTTGCCATTTTTCTTTTATCAGGTACCCCCCAACACTTTTTTTGAGGGGTTTCAAGATTTCTCTAAAGAAAATCTCAGTTAGTATGTCCTTTTTCCTTTTAATATGCTTCTCCAAAGGAAGGACCGAAGGAAGGAAAATGTTTTCCTTATATGATCCACAATGCCATTATTACGGTTAAGAAAATAATGAAGAATTCATAAATACCATCTATCACTTAGTCCATGTTTAAAATTTTGAGACAATTTGTAAAACTGAGGAGTACTTTTAAATAGTGGGACTTTTTTTTTTTACAACATCAGAGCTGACAGAGTTACAGGAATAAATTAGGGGAGCAGAGATGGTACCCTCTTAAACCCTCTCCAAATACCCAATTGATTCATATTAAGGTGGTGCGATCTTGTTGAGCTGAAAAAGCAAATTTTCTACTCCTTCAGTTCAGTAAAAGTGCTCTTCCCAGTTCAGCCCTGTGCTCCTATTCACAGGATTTTGTAAGGTACTGGAAGGTTACTTCTAACCACTTCCAAGGGTTCATATCAGTCTCCCTCTAAAACATGGTGAATAAGAGACTCCATGTACATTCTAAGGGGGAACGTTATGGTGTCCACTTGTTTATATCAAAGGTTCCGAGAAAAAATGATGAGGTTTTGTACATTTGTACATGAGCCAGGAATTGTTCATTAACTTTCTAAATGACCAGTCACAGTCTACTGAATTTAGAAGAACTGCCAAAGATGAAACGGCTTTTCCTGTTCAACTGGAACTAAGGGAAAGTGGTTTGGGACACACAGTGACAAGTCAGGGAAGGATAAAAATCACCGCAACTCTAACCAGCTTGCCTAGAAAAGAGCTGGCTTTAATTTTACCTTATAGAGCTTCTCCTTGCTCAAGAAGAGTGTTTTCTAGTTAAGAGTAACATTTAACATTTTTCCTAAGTTCCGGCTTTATTCTCAGGACTCACTATATGAGCTCAAGTCACCCTCACAACCCCCTTAAGTCGATGTAATTATTCTTCTCACTTTTACTAATGAGGAAAGAAACAGAAGTGCAGGGGAGTTAAATGGATATACTGCACAAGATTACACAGCCAGTTAGAATTGGAAGAGGTAGGACTTGACTCCAAGGCCTCCATCTCCAGCCTGCATTCATCACCACTCTGTGACACATACCACCTCAGGATGAAATGCTGTGTTTTTTAGTCCACATGGGCTCATCTCATATCACTCCTTCCATTGCTCAACTCTGTCCCATTGTCCTACTTACTCTCTGCTGACTCTCCTGTTTTTGCTAATAAAATTGTGAGCTCCTTGAAAGCAAGGGCTTCTATGTCCCAACAGTGCTCAGTAAGTGGCAGGCATTCATTAAATGTATGTAACAGGACCAGGACTCAATCCCAGTGCAAAATTTAAGAGGGCAATAAGATGAATGATGGTTTAATGAAATGTTTATTAAAAAAAACAGTGACTCCCCTGGTGATCCAGTGGTTAGGATTCGACCCTTCCACTAAAGGGGGCACAAGTTTGGCCCGTGGTCAGGGAACTAAGATCCCAGGAGCTGTGCACCATGGCAAAAGAAAAAAAAAGAAGGAAAGAAAAATAAAAATCCAGATCAGTCACAGTGTCATACTAAACCACACTGGAGCCAGAGGCCAAAGGAGAAATTACCAACAGTGACTCCATCTTTAAAATATTGATATTTTGGTCATAATACATCTTTTGTATTAACTTTGATTTCTTTAAAATACTGCATTGAAATATTACTTTTCTTGATTATTCAGGGTTTTTGGTGACCTCCCCCCCCCAATCCCCTTTAAATTTTACTCCCAAGGTGAGCGGTTCACTTGCCTCATCCTAGTTTAGGTCCTGGGTATAACTGAGTAAACGCTTGACTTCACACTCCAGTATCTACATTTTACAGAAGGGAAAACTGAAACCAAGGCGCAGAGAAGTAGAACACTTTGTTCAAGGCCACACAACTAAGTGGTGTCAGAGTTTGGAACTTCTGGGATCTCAAACTTAGTATCTTAAAATAGGAATTGATGCTTTAGCTAAGAATGACGAATAACACAAATAAATTAAATTCACAGGTAGTACAAAAATGTGGGCCAATGGTTTTAGAGGTTGCACTAAACTGTGCATTATCAGCTACTTAACGGATGATAATACTGAAACAAAATGACTCTATTGCCATCATTTTAAATGATTTTATCATAATTCATTCATTCAAGGAACATTTATTCAGTACCTACCATGGAGCTTTTCCTCTGCTATTTACTTAAATTTTATATTTAATTTTTTGTTGAAGTGCAGTTGATTTACAATGTTGTGCCAATCTCTGCTTTACAACAAAGTGACTCCATTATATACATATAGACATTCTTTTCTATATTCTTTTCCATTATGGCTTATCACAGGGTAAATATTGAATATAGTTCCCTGTGCTATACAGTAGGGCTTTGTTGTTTCTTTTTTATTTAATAGAACTCATAGTAGGCCATAAGATGACCTCAACACATAGGTAATCAATTAATTTGTTAGCTTAGCCTCTGGATAAACCAGCATTAAATGAAATGAAGATGTCTTCAAGGCAGAGTCTACTGTCTGAGCCGCCAGGGAAGCCCCATACACACACATACATACATACATGCATACACACACACACACACACACACACACACACATATGAACACATGTTCATGAGTCTTAACCACTGGACCACCAGGGAATTCTATAGTTGCTACTTTCTTTTTTTTTAGTTCTATTTTTTCCATTTTTTTCAAAAATTAAACCTTATTTTGTATTGGAGTATAGCCAGTTCACAATGTGATAGTTTCAGGTGGAAAGCAAAGGGTAGTTGCTATTTTCAATGAATAATGGAAAAGACAGAAACAGGAACATATGTTAAAAGAAAAAAGCTTAGTTGTAAGAGACATTGTTTCTAGGAAATTCTTTGTGTTTGCTCAAGTCATCTAAGCTTGCTTATCTCAGTCATTTCAAGCAGGTTTCTAATGAGCCATTGACCAGCACTCCTAAAAAACCCCTCAAAGAGCACGTCCTGCTATCAATAACTCATTAAACAAACATTCACTGAGCACCTACCATGTACCAGGTTGTGTGTTAGATGCTGGGGCTACAGAGATGTGGAGTCAAAGCCTGTTTTGAAGTATGGTTTAAGTGGGAGAAGATCAACAGGCAAGAGTTCAAAGGTCTGTCAAGGGGATTCTTGGAAGACCTCTCAGAAGGGCCAGGAGCATGCCAGTTTGCAGCTGGGGTGTTTGAAAGTACCCAATAGATAACTCTCGCCAACCTGAAATGTGAATAACTTACAAAGATAAAACAAAGAAGTTGGCAGGTAGAGAGAAGAATGTTAACTTCACCCTTGATAGAGCTGATACTGGAGAATGTAGTGGCTCAGTTGGTAAAGAATCTGCCTGCAATGCAAGAGACCTGGGTTCGATCCCTGGGTTGGGAAGATCCCTGGCAGAAGGAAATGGCAACCCACTCCAATACTCTTGCCTGGAGCATTTCATGGATAGACGAGGACAGGCTGCAGTCCATGGAACTGCAGAGTCAGGACACAACTGTGTGACTTTCATTTTTTTTCACTTTCGTATTCCAACAAGGGAGCTTCCCAGTCAGAATTAGACTGATCCACCCACCCAGCAACCAGGGACAGAGCCTGCCCCTGGAGCACTGGAAGGCAACGGTTGCTCACTGGGGCAGCTTGTACTCAGAAAGTTAGGGTTTAGACAATACATGCCCACATATTGTCTGCATGGTGTAAACGGTGTGGTGTAAATGTGTAAACGTGTATAAATGAACTTTAATCCTTAAAGTTAATCCTTAGATTAATTAATCCTTAGATTAATCCTTAGAGGTGGTTAGTTAGCATTTGAACCCACATTCCAGAGAAGTTTAAGCACTACAAATGTCATTGTCTAAATCCATACCCAGAGGATGTTAATAAGTATGTTAGAGATAGTTCATCATTGCCAAAATGACTGGTATTTGATATGTTTGTGTGTATATATATATATATATATTGCAAGCTACAAAGATTATACTGGCCTAACGGTTCTCACAGAAGTAAGGGAGCTCTCTGGGGTCTCTTCTATGAGAGAGTCATTCATGAAGGCTTCACCCTAATGACCTAATCACCTCCCAAAGGTCCCACTTCTTACTACCGTCACCTTGGGAATAGGTTTCAATACACAAATTTTGAGGGGGACATAGTAGGGACAGAGGATTGTAGGGTCATCTCTAATTTCAACAGGTGAGTACAATTCACAGAGAAGCATTCAATCTATAAATATTTGTTGGGCCATTAATATATAAATAGCAAATATATAGTAGTAACACTAGGTGGTAGATGGTATTTCCAAAGATAACCACCACCATTTTCCAAGGGTAAAATTCTTTTCTGTATGCTATGTTTATAGTGCCCAGAAACCAGGGGCCCTGAAATATGTTTCTTATGTGCAGTAGATGATTAACTTCTGTATACACATTGCCTTTGAGAAGGGAATGGCAACCCACTCCAAGATTCTTGTCTGGAGAATCCCATAAGCACAATGCCTGGCATGTGGTCGTTTCTCAGTAAATACCTACTGAATAAATGGATAAATCTAGAAGAAGCATAATACCCCTCTGTGTTAGCTAGCCATTGCTGCATAGCAAATTGCCCCAAACATTAGCATCTTAAAACAATGATCATTTCTTATCCCAGTTTCTGTGAGGGAAAAGTCAGGAAGCAGCGTGACTGGGTGGTTCTGGCTCAAGCTCTCTCACAAGGTTGCAGTCGAGGTGTCAGCTAAGACTAGTCATTCAAAGCTTGTGAGGCAAGAAGACCCCCTTCCAAAAATACTCACGAGGTTGTTGGCCAGAGTTGCCAGTTCTTTGTCATGTTGGCTTCCTCATAGGACTGCTCACCCGGGGCAGCCGGCGTGCTCCGGAGCAGATGATGATGATGATGCAAAAGAAAGGCCACATTGCCCTTTATGACCAAGTCTCCACTCACCATCACTTGGGCCTTATTCTGTTCATTAGAACCAAGGCACTAAGTTCAGCCACCACTTCAGGGGAAAGGATTACAAAATATCAGAGGATCACTGGGGACCATCGTGGAGGGCTACCTACCACACCTTGTGAATTATTAACTGACTGCAAACAGCAGCCTCCAAATGCTCAGACAAGTGTGTTCTTTGCCATGAAAGTGGTTATAGATTGTTTATCAACCTCTCTCTCCTAGTTTGGCAAACATGGTAACACTACTACCTCTTTGCTTTTCAAATGCAAAGGGCACTTCAGCAGGTAAATGGACAGTGATAACAACTACTTTTGCACTGCAAAGATTCCAGGTAGGTTCAGACTAATCGCTTTGAGCAAGTTTTGGTCCCCATCTTTATTTAAATTAAAAAAAAATTTTTTTGACTGCACAGCATGTGGAGTTCCCTGACCAGGGATTGAACCCACATCCCCTGTGCTGGAAGCACAGAGTCTTAACCACTGGACTGCCAGGGAAGTCCTATCTTTGAAGCACAAGATTGTTGTTTGACTAGAATGGAAGTTCAGTTTGTATTTCTCAAGCCCATCTTCACCAATTCAGCAAAGCTAGGTACCAGTTTGAGCATTAAAAAGAAAAACTACTAATTCTGATAGTCCATTTTATTTAAACTCTCGGTCTAAGATGACCTGTAAAAACGAGCGAAGTATTAGGTTGCTGCAAAGGTAATTGTGGTTTCAGACCACGAATTTTAAATCATTATAACTAGACTCAAACACATCTTTATGAATCAAAATAGAACCATTATAATCAACACATTTTTGCCAATGAGAAATAAGTTTGTTTATTTCTCAAGCATACAAATCTGTGCTTTGCGAAAACAGAAATCTAGACCAATGGAACAAGACAGAAGGCAAGAATATACAGTGGGGCAAAGACAACCTCTTCAATAAGTGGTTCTGGGAAAACTGGACAGCTCCATGTAAAAGAATGAAATTAGAACACTTCTTAACACCATATACAAAGATAAACTCTAAATGGATTAAAGATCTAAATGTAAGACCAGAGACTATAAAACTCTTAGAGGAAAACATAGGCAGAACACTCGATATCATAAATCAAAGCAAGATTCTCTATGACCCACCTCCTAGAGTAATGGAAATAAAAACAAAAGTAAACAAGTGGGACCCGATTAAACTGAAAAGCTTTTGCACAGCAAAGAAAACTATAAGAAAGGTGAAAAGACAACCCTCAGGATGGGAGAAAATAATAGCAAATGAAACAACTGACAAAGGATTAATTTCCAAAACATACAAGCAGCTCATACAACTCAATACCAGAGAAACAACCCAGTTAAAAAGGGGGGAAAAGACATAAACAGACATTTCTCCAAAGACATACAGATGGCTAAGAAAGACATGAAAAGATACTCAGTATCGCTCATTATTAGAGAAATGCAAATCAAAACTACAATGAATACACCATGGAATATTACTCAGCCGTTAAAAAGAATTCATTTAAATCAGTTCTAATGAGATGGATGAAACTGGAGCCCATTATACAGAGTGAGGTGAGCCAGAAAGATAAAGAACATTACAGTATACTAACAGATATATACGGAATTTAGAAAGATGGTAACGATGGCTCTATATGCAGGGCAGAAGAAGAGACGCAGAAGTACAGAACAGACTTTTGAACTCTGTGGGAGAAGGGGAGGGTGGGATGTTTCGAAAGAACAGCATGTATATTATATGTGGTGAAACAGACCACCAGCCCAGGTGGGAGGCATGAGTCAAGTGCTCGGACCTGTTGGGCTGGGAAGATCCAGAGGAATCGGGTGGAGAGGGAGGTGGGATGGGAGACCGGGATGGGGAATTTGTGTAACTCTATGGCTGATTCATATCAATGTATGACAAAACCCACTGAAAAATAAAAATTAAAAAATAAATAAATAAAACAAAATAATAAACAACAACAACAACAACAAAAAACTACAATGAAGTATCACATCACACCAGTCAGAATGGCCCTTGTCACAATGTCTACAAACAGGAGAGGGTGTGGATAAACACTTGCACTGTTGGTGGGAATGTAAATTCATACAGTCACTAGGAAGATGGTATGGAGATTTCTTTAAAAACTAGGAATAAAACCACCATATAACCCAGCAATCCCACTCCTAGGCATATACCCTGAGGAAACCAAAGTTGAAAAAGGCACAGGTACCCCAATATTCACTGCAGCTCTATTTACAATAACTAGAACATGGAAGCAACACAGATGTCCATCGACAGATGAATGGATGAAGTTGTGGTACATATACACAAGGGAATATTTCTCAGCCATAAAAAGGAACACATTTGCGTCAGTTCCAATGAGGTGAATGAATCTAGAGCCTATTATACAGAGTGAAGTAAGCCAGAAAGAGAAAGACAAATATCGTATACTAACACATATATATGGAATCTAGAAAGATGGTACCAAAAAATTTATCTGCAGGGCAGCAATGGAGATACAGACACAGAGAACAGACTTATGGACACGGGGAGAAGGCAGGAGAGGGTGAGATGAATGGAGAGAGTAAAATGGAATCTTACATTACCATATGCAAAATAGATAGCCAAGGCAAATTTGCTGTATATCTCAGGGATCTCAAACAGGGTCTCTGTACCAACCTAGAGGGGTGGGATGGGGAGGGAGATGAGAGGGAGGTTCAAGAGGGAGGGGACATATGTATACTTAAGGCTGATTCATGTTGAGGTTTGACAGAAATCAACAAAATTCTGTAAAGCAATTATCCTTCAATTAAAAAATAAATTTTAAAAATAAATGAGTAATTTTTAAAAAATTTGTAATTCAGGATTTGATTAAATTCTTGGAAATCATTTTCTGCCTCCTGCTGGTTGTGGAACCATCTCCCCCACAAAAAGGTGTCAAGACGCTTGAAGAAGTGGTGGGCGATTGGCAAGAGGGCAGGTAAATATGTTGGATGAGGCAAAACTTTTGCACCAACGTAATATCACTATTATCAGGAATTTCTGATGGAACGTGATTGGTGTTTGCCGAAGAACAAAATATGGATTTGCTTCAGGGAAGGGGGAAAAGTTTTTTTTTTTCTCTCTTGGGTCTAAAAAACACACACATTCTCACACACACAAAAATCAAAGTAAGGAAAATTAAATGCTTTTTATTAATGAACTTGCCACACAGAGATTTTGGGTGAGTTAGTCAAAGGCAAAAGTGGTCTCAGGTGAATATTTTCTAGTGGGTAAACATACATGGCCATTTGGTGGGATAGAGATAGGGGTCTTTTCTCTATTTTTAGCCCATTACGTCTGCAGCCTCAGCCAGTGCCTGCACAACTGTGTTCAGTGGAAAGTCTCTTTGTGCCGAATCCAAAGCTTCAGAAGAAGCAATTAAATGTTCCTGAGCAGTAAACATGGAAAAGTGGAAAAGCAACTTTCTTCTTACAGATCATTTGAATAAAACTTGGTGTCAAAGATGACTGAAGAGAAACTTTCCCGATGATGCTGTGGGTGTGAACATTTTCATAGAGATTTTCCCTAAAAGCGGTTTTGCACACTAGCTGCCAAACCTGGCCCAGATGTTTCACATCAGTCTTCTGAGATGGTATCTTCACTGAGGTCAGCAGAAACTCTAGCTGAATGTCCTTAAATCCTATACCTCCAAGAACAAATGCAACTTAGGCTTTAGGAATTTTGTAGCACCTTGGCCAGTTCTGTGTGGCTGGTAAGCTTAGCTGCCAAAAAAATGCTTTTAAATCATTTGTATGTAACAATTAGATTAAAACTTATCCTTTGAAGTCTGCTTCCAGTTGGCATTTTGGATATCACTTAAATTGAATCTCTGCTTTTGTGCTCATATGCTGGGCCATGTGGCCAATTAAGCTTTTTTTTTAAAAAAACAAATTTCATTTTAGTATTGTTAAAACAGTAATAATAAAAAATGAGACTACAAGTATGCAGTGCCAAGTTAATCCAAATAGCAATTCTGATTTAGAATTGATAATGTGTAAGATCCTAATGGTAACTAGCTATTATAAACATATGTTCCGTGTCAAGACAAGCTCTCAGCTACAGAATTCTGAAAATCCTAAAACTCCATCTCCTAAGGTATCAGCAAAGAGGAAAGGGATTTTTAATCTGAGAGCAGAGTAGCAACTGAGTTGCTTGTTACCAGGGGAGGAATTTGAGTCGTCACAGCAGGAAGGTTAGAGAAGGACAGCGTGTTACACAGGGTTCTATGGCTTCAGAGAACACTAACTAGTCTAAACTGTATTTTTCAAACTTTTTTCCCCCAGTCCTAAAATTCACCCAGGAGAAAGAGGCTGGTTTAACTGCAAGGAAGAGAAACTTGATCAGCCTGGAGGGCTGCTCCTAGTCGGAGACGTCGAATGGCATCGTGCTGATGACCTCCCCATTCTCATCGAGCATGCTGGTGTAGGCCCAGCGGCGGTTGCGGCGGCACGTGGGCCCGCACTTGGTGGAGTTACACTTGGGGCACGGGTAGAAGCAACCCAGGCAATCTTCATCGAGGCAATCACACAGGTCAGCCTGATTGACGAGGAGCCTGCCCTTTCCATCATACTTCTTGGCTTCGCGCTTTGGAGGAGAAACCTCACTCTTCTTTGACATTGGCTCATTCTTCTGCTGCTGCCTTATTCCAGGATTAAAGTTGGCGATCTGAGGCCCGGGGTTTCGAAATGTCAAACATTTTAACTGCCGGTCCAGCTGTTTCATTTTCTTCTCCTCCATCTCACTGGCTCTCTCAGGAGAACGTTGACGTGCAGGTCTCTCTCGCACAGAACTGCTTTTTTCTGCTTGTTCACTCATTTCTGCTCACCTGGGGACACAAACAAAGTCAGCAACCATTTGTGGTGGCTCATTCAACCATGAGGACGCTGGATCTGGTAAACGTCTTTTCAGAATGGGCCTGTTAAGTTTTCACTTCAAACCTGGGTTAAGTGGATAGGAGCAAGTTTATCAACACCAACAAATCTTTGGACAAAAGTGCTTTTACCAGATAGTTTTTCCTCCTTTATTTCACCATCTCTTTTTTCTATCACATGTTTAAATAACCATTCATGTTTGCAGAGACTAGTACTTCTCAAACATTAATGTGCATATGAATCATGAAACTTCTTGTTAAAAACTAGATTATGATTCAGTTAGGACTGGGGTGGGGCCAGAGAGTCTATCTTTCTAATGTATGCCCAGATTGTACTGATACTGCTAATTCCAAACCTACTTTGAGTCTCAAGGGCCTAGACCTAAACCAATAGCGATCAGGGGCAAAAACTGCTTTGCTTTAACAGAAATCCAGTTATTCTTCTTAGGTGAGTGGCCCTAGGATAGAAAAACAACAGTTTTTTATGTAAAGATTCTCCTCCTCTCTGCAATGCTCCCCCCCCCAACACCCCCACACAAGGCAAACTCTTGACTTTTCCTCCCGCTAAATTGGTTTGAACAAAGAAAACACAGTTTGGACCACTTCAGATCAATAAACATATTCCCTGTTTCTAATGACTGTAGTAAGTAATGGAAATCGGATGGTCATTTTAGCAATTGCCTTTTCTCTTTAAAACGTCAGCACATTAGCTGTGGTTTATTTCGTTTGAAGTGACCTCCACTTCTCAGGAAACACTCTACAAGCTACTTTAAGGTAATTAATCATATTGAATTAGTGATTGGTTTTTAAAAGGCTTTCTAAAGTCAGTACATTCCCAAGGACTCTCAGTGTCATTTCACCTCTCTCCATGTCTCATTGTCTCCATGGGTATGTCTCGTCCCTCACCACTCCCCCCATCCCTCTGTTTCTCTCCTAATTGGCCCACATCCTACAGACTCCACAAAGCTTCCCAAACTACTAATAATTTAGAGTAGAGAGGCAGAGGACGCCAATTTCTTTAAGGATGGTCTGCCTAGCTTCAAGAAGCAAACTTGCTAAAAGTGAGAGAGACAGAGGATGGGGCATCAGCTGTGAGAAGATCACCATACTAGAGAAAAATTCCCTTTGCTTCTCACTGGAGAGTTTCAGGCAATTCCAGAGGACTGGCCACACTCTGTTTGATACATGCTACTAATTTCACACAACAGGTTCCCTTTTAGGTCTTCCTTGTCACTTGAACAATGTAGTGTCTACAGAGAGGGAAAAGCAAATGATTCCTCTAAGTCTCTCTCTTCAATTGGATTTGTTTGCCAGGATCTTGTTGACTAAATACCCAGGACAGAAATAATACAGTTTCATAATTTCTATCTAAGTTACTCCAATGTCTTGGCAAGTCTAGAACATTTAGTTTTTTCATTACTCTTATTCTTTGAGTTCTAATTTCATGGTTAACTACTTATCTTACTTTTTTGGGGGGAAAAAGGGGGGCAGCAGCTAACTTTGTGCTACATTACCCTAGGCAGAGGAGCCTCAGGCATCACACTGCCAGGGATCAGACACTAGCACTGTCTTCACCACTATCTGACTTTAACTTAAGATGACTTCAGTTGCTTCACCTCATTTTCCTCATCTGAACGTGGGGATAATAAAAGTACCTTCTCTATGGGTATGCCCTAAATTAGGTGCAGTGAGAGCTTCAAAGATGATATAAGACCAGGTTTCTGCCCGCAAAGGTTTGGCAATCTCCACTGGAGAGACCAATTATCTGTAGCTCACTGCAAGGACAGGGAAAGGTGCTCCAGTTCAGATTCAGAGAACCCTATGGGGGGTGGGGTTCATAATAATCAAATATCAATAGAGGCATCCCTATTTAGAACTAACCTTGATATCATTTTTCTGCGCCACCCCCCTCCCCCGAGTTTAGTGAGGTGCTCAGTCACTCAGTTCTGTCCAAGTGTTTGCAACCGCATGAAGTACAGCCCTTCAGGCTCCTCTGTCCATTTTCCAGGCAAGAATATTGGAGTGGGTTGCCAGTCCCTCTCCAGAACTAAGTTTTACATCTTAAAGAATTCTGGTTCATTCCCATAATGGGAAACAAAAAGTGAGTGTGTGCATTTGCAAATCTGCCACCATAATTCAGTCTAAAACCACTATTTTTTTTTTCATTCATTCAACAAATATTGATGAAGAGAGTATATCATATACCCTAGGAATTGTGCCCTATTTATTGCAGTAACAATTGCACACACAAGTCCAGAGTCCTTCAAGCAGTGGCCTTTACAAGACTGAATAAATTGGGGTAAAAATCTTTCACTCTTCAATTAAGCAAAATATCTGTGTAGGCCAATTTTAAGGCACAGTATTTGTTTTAGAAACAGGCATCAAGACTCTGGTAGAGAAACTCAAAGGTTAGTTATGAATACCTGTGAACCAAACACAAAACTGATTCTCAATACCTTTACAGTAAAAGCAGAGTTTGTTGCCTGTCTGAATGTTCCAATGTTGTTCCACTGATATTCCTTTTATTTTTAGAGTATTAACAGTTAGTAAAAGAAAATAGAATCAGATTACAATGAGACCTTTTACTGCAGGAGCACTGTAATAACCCAATTTGCTGGATACTGCAAGTAAAATCAGCAGGCAACTGAACAGATGTGGCCATTTTATGTTCAGCTATAGCACACTCAACCTTTGACAGGAGATGTGTTTGTGAACCAGAAATGGTAGCTTAAACCCCAGGGCCTCTTAAACCCTTGACCTCTCTCAAACATGTTGGGAGGATATATTCAGGCAAACAGTTTAGGGAAATTCAAAATAGAAATAAATGCTTGGTGAATGTATTTGGACCCTTGACATTCCAACCCTGTTGGTCAGGAAAGATCTTGGTATTTTCACAGGGAACTCTTTTTTCTGTTAAAATCACTTTGAAGGTAACATTACTTTTTTCTTGTCACTCAACAATTTATTTACTTGTCATAAAATACAGTGAAAAAACTCTGAGCCCAACCACATAAAAGTCTTAAATGCATGAGCTCTATCATTATCTTTCTTACCATAGTTCTGTTAGTCCTTAAATTTCATGGTGTTGAAAATATCCTTTTTGTGTTTTTTTTCTGGATTGTTCTCCCTCTGAGCAATGGTTACTAGAATCTTTGAGATTGACATGGATTTGCTAATTGGATTAAAGGCGAGATAATGGAAGACTTTTTTTCCCAACTATCTGGGTGATATTCTTAATCTGGAAAACAGATGTTTCAACATCTTTTTGCATCTTTCTGTTCATGATTACAGTAAGGTTTCAGAATATTCCAAATGATTCAAATTCACTTTCCACATTGTTGGAAGCAGGAAGCCATTAAGATGAAACCCTTTAACTTATATGTAATAACAGGAGGTGAAAGAAGGTAGAAAAGGGAGGGAGGACTCCGTAAGACTTGTTCTTGATTGATGTTTTTTATACTTCTCTCAGCTCTCAAAACTGCCTTTTTGCTTAATTCATTTATTGAAGCAGTTGATGCTTTTTATTATCCCACTCACATAGATTAAAAATGTTAAAATATACTTACTAAGTGTAAGATGAAAGATAATCCTGATTTAGGTGGTTACACTACTTTCACCAAAGACAGTCCTTTTACCTAAAACGCATAAAAAGGCAGTTTGTCATCTATTCATTAGGGGGGAAATGTGTTAAATGTAACACACAAATAAAATCTCCTGTCCTTCACAATAATTGTGTCTCTTAACTTTCATCTTTCATCTAAAAATGTTTATACGAGTTTTGTAGGCCATTGGTATTTGAGAAAATGGGAGGGAAATGGTTATTACTGAAATAGTCTTAATGAAAAATAGTTTCAAATGTTTAAATTATGTTAAAAAAAAAAAAGAGGGAAGGGGGCAAAAGAAATCTTATTTCAGGAGTACCCTGGCTGAGGGTTTCAACAAATTTAGTCTTTTTAAAAAACTTTCAAAAAATAAAAATAAAAAAACCTTCAGTAATAGTAATAATGAAAGAGATCCTTTTCATTTAACAGCAAGAATGATTAATTTGGCATTATAAAAACTTCACATTTTCCATAACTGATACATGGAATCTAAGATGTATGGGAACTCTGTCTATATTTGATGTTATACAAAAGCCTTGATGTATAGAGAAGTGGAAATTCTTGGGTCCTCCACCCAGAAATTCCAATTCATTAAGTCTGCGGGGTTGCCTGTGACTCTGCATTTTTAACAAACAGTCGGAGCTGATTCTGATGTTGGTGGTCCAGGGACCACACCTGGAGAAGGGTGGTTGTGTAGCTCTTCTGAGACTGTAACAGAGCCCAGCTCTGCCTGCCATCCTCTGCTCACACAGCTGTTGCTAAATATCCCTCAACAAAGATCTTTAGGGAGATGGCTTTCATACAGTTTGATATCTTGAGATACATTCTGAGTGATCCTCAGTCCTAACAGTTAAACCCCTTTGATTAATTCACTATACTCCTCCTGAAATTAGTGAACATACGAGGGTGTATCTGGTAACTGTCTACAACCACACTACATATTTGGCCAGAACCCTCTGGTTAATAGTGGTGGGGCTGCCTATTCACCTAGATTTGAAATACAAATGAAATATTAGAATTCAAATGAAGGATTCTTAGCCTACCACCATTATATACTGGGCTTCCCTGGTGGGTCAGAGGTTAAAGCGTCTGCCTGCAATGCGGGAGACCTGGGTTCGATCCCTGGGTCGGGAAGATGCCCTGGAGAAAGAAATGGCAACCCACTCCAGTACTCTTGCCTGGAGAATCCCATGGATGGAGGAGCCTGGTAGGCTACAGTCCACAGGGTTGCAAAGAGTCGGACACGACTGAGGGACTTCACTTTATTATATACCGGAGAAGAGATGATGTCATTTGGAGCAAATCATAAGAGACAATGCCCATACATTAAAAAGTTATTGAAAGGGTAAAGAGAAGGGGTTGAATTTAGACAAAGATCTGGTTATTTTGACAACTGGTATATAGTATAGTATGTTTTGCTGAGTTCCACCAGCCATTGCTACTGTTTATCTTCCTAAATAAAATTAGATGTGTTCCTGCAAGGAGAATTCAAGAAGGCTTCTGGTGAATTCTAGACTGTCTCTGAGTAGTGTGTCCCTCATCACAAATACCTGGACTGGGGGAGGATCCAGAAAGCTGCCACGCCCACAGACCTGCTTTTCTCTGCCTGAAGGAGTGCTGGACCAGTTCTATAAAGGAGGCCAGACAAGAGCTTACAAATGAGGCACAAGGCACAGTTCCTACGGGATCCAACTATTTATTTCTTCCCTCCTTACCCACCCTTCTTTTCTCCTCTGTTGACACCCTACAGAAGGAAAGTGTGGAAGAATGTATTATTTGTTCATAATTTTTCCTTCTATTCCCTGTATCGTGCCATAGTTTCACTAGGTAGATTATACTTCTCCATCCCATTGACCTTGAAATTCGCCATGTGACGTGTTCGGGCTAAGGGAAAATGGGCACAAGTGATCATTAATGAGTTCTGTGCTGAGATATTAAAGGGCATTGCAAATTTCTGCTAAGTTCTTCTTGTATTTCTGTCATCTGTCATGAGAAGTGCATACCCCAGGAAGCTGCTGACTGCAAAATGAGACACATATGAACAGATCTCAGTTTGATTCACAGCCTTAAGAAGAGCTGCCATAAGTGACCCACAGACACATGAGGAAGAACATCAATGGTATCTTAGTAAACCATTAAGATTTAGGGGTGGGGTGTTTGCTATGCAGCAGCATCATAGCCTTAGCCGAATAACACACGAGGATAAGTGCCATTTACTTGGGACTCACACCTTGCCAAGCACCGCTAACATTAGCTCCTTTAATCTACAAAATTTCCTTCTGAGATCTGCTAATGCTTCCATCTTTCATGAAACATTTGCTCAGAGAAGGCAAGGACTCACAGCTAACAAGTGGCTAAGTCAGAAACTCAAATTCACGTGTGCCCATGTTCAAATATTGCGTTGGCCAAAAAGTTCATTTGGGTTTCTTGTAAATTTCATGGAAAAACCAAATGAACTTTTTGGCCAACCCAATACAATGATTGTTCCATGGCTTTATACTATTTTTCCTGCAGTTGAAACCACAGGTGATAGCAACAACCACCACATAAAACACAATTTCACTCTTATGCAGGGCACTTTCCTGGGTCTTCTTTCAATACAATTACTAATTGGGATACTTAAGTTCTGTTTTGTTCTGCTCTAGATTGAATCATAGCCCATGAGATTTGAAATGGTAAGTCTTCAGCTCGGAAAGTATTGTGCTTTAGAAACCACAGGAAGGCTTAAAATAGATTGGAATATTCTGAGGTTATAGGTAGGAGAGAAAATTGTACCAGATAAAAACCAGTTGAGCCAGTGTTTTGAGCTTTTCTTGACTAAACCAGGCAGACTCCATAGAAACTACTCAGGATCCTCCCTGTGTCCCCACTGCAAGAGATGATCATTCAGAAAGCACCGCCAGTATTGTTGCAGTGATGCTCAGAAGGAAATATTTCCCATCTCTGGCTGCACATTAGATTCATTTGGAGACCTTGAGGAAAAAAGACATCTGGGCCCTGCTGACAAGCAAACTCAATTGACAGTTCTGAGTGAGAAGCTGAGCATGGTTTTTTTTTTTTTTTTTTTGGCGGGGGGAATGTAAATTTTTTAAAGTTCCCCAGGTGATTCTATTTTCTTTGACCACACTGAGTAGTGTGCAGGGTACTAGTTCCCAGATCAGGGAACAAACCCTGGCCACTCCCCCACCCCCGACTGCAGTGGAAGCGTGGAGTCCCACCCACTGGACCACCAGGGAAGTCCCCCCAGGTGACTCTCATAGGCAGCCAGAGTTGCGACCCACTAAGCTACACTGATGGCTCAGATGGTAAAGAATCTGCCTGTGATGCCAGAGACCTGGGTTCAATCCCTGGGCTGAGGAGATTCCCCTGGAGGAGAGTGTGGTAACCCTCTCCAGTATTCTTGCCTGGAGAATTCCATGGACAGAGGAGCCTGGTGGCCTACAGTCCATGGGGTTACAAAGAGTTGGACACAAGTGAGCGGCTAAACACAGTGCAAGCTGTAATAGGGGATGGGCTTCCCTGGGGGCTCAGTGGTAAAGAATCCACCTGCTAATGCAGGAGGTGGGGGTTCCATCCCTGGGTTGGGAAGATCCCCTGGAGGAGGGCATGGCAACCCACTTCAGCATTCTTGCCTGGAGAATCCCATGGACAGAGGAGCCTGGTGCTCTACAGTCCACGAGGTTGCAAAGAGACACGATGGAGCGACTCAACAACAACAACAAAAGCTAGAAGATGGACACAAAAAATGTATTTGCTGATTTGCTGATATTTCACATTAAAAGCCAATTCTAGTCAGTGACTCACTCATGGAGACCGGAGTGTCAGCTTTGCATGTCTTTGAACTTCCTACCTACTCTCCTATCATCATTCTTTACCATTTCTCTTTCCTCCGTGGAATATTTACTGAATCTATAGTTATTTACTGAAAGCCACATCCATGTTAATTCCTAAAGTGGTGTTTGCCAAGGGTTAGACTGTTAAAGTTTATAGAGTTTGTAAAGAATTCACTAAAACTGTTATCTGCTAACTCAAAGAGGAGAGATGTCAGTGGCTTCATTAGCCAAATAAATAAAGCCCCAACTGTCATTTATAGTGATTGTATACATGGTTCATACTCTCCCATGACTATTTTGGGGCACTGCCATGATAGTTTAATTTGCACATACAAGTTCCCAAGGATTAGCTGTGACTGGCATAGCCCGAGATTCAGACATGTATGCTATATTGCTCCTGCACACAGAGACCCCTTGTGGCACTCATCTGCCGGCCTCCCAGGATATGTGGGAAACTTTCTATTTCTTTTACAATAAGATACACAACTCCCTTATTGCACTGGTGGCAACTGATTTTTTTCAATTCATTTGAATGAAAATAATATCTAAGATTTATGGAGTATTGTCTATGTGCCAGGCACTATCCTTAGTGTTCTAGGTGCATTAACTCATTTAATCCTTAACTCTATGAGGTAGATGATCTATTGTCTTCATTTTACAGAAGAAAAAACCTGAGGCACAGAAAAATTAAGTAAGGTGTCTGAGATCACACACATATTAAAGGATCAAGCTGGAATTTGAACCCAGAAAGTCTAGATCCAGAATCTTGATTTGGAGCCACTAGAAATACCACATCCCTTAGAAGGTAAGGGACTGATCTGAGTACATTTTAGGAGAGGCTGTAGAGCAACCAGTAGTCTCGTCACTGCTAATGGAAGTGCAAACTTGTACAAACACAAACAAATGGTTTGATGACAGCTGATACCTACTAAAGCTGAACACCTGCTTACCCTATGACCCAGTAATTCCTGGGTACATATCCCAAAACAGTGCATACTTGTGTTGATGAAAGGACATGAATTTGGGTGTTTGTAACAGCACTGAACTGGAAACTACCCAAAGGTCCATCAACAGGAAAGCAGGTAAACACATTCTAGTGTATTTATACTGCTCTGCAGCAATGAGAGGGAAAAAAATGTATCACTACACAGAGTAATAAGGAAGGCTCTCACAAACATACTGCTGACTGATAGAAGTCAGGAAAATAGAGCACAGGCTATATGTTGCTATTTATATAAAGTTCAAAGGCAGGCAAAAGGAATCTCTGCTGTTAGGGGCCAGGCTATTGGTGACCCCAAGGGGGAGAAGCTGTGTCTGGAAAGAGTATTTGGGGGTGGGTCTTCTGGGGTCGTGGGTAAAGATATATTTTCTTATTGGTGCTATGTGGCTTGTGGGATCTAGTTCCCAGACCAGGGATTGAAACCATGTCCTCTGCAGTAGGAACATGGAGTCCTGACCACTGGATTGCTAGGGAAATCCCAAGTCCTTTTATTGATCTGTTCATTGTCCACAGCATGTTTAAGTTCTGAAAGTTCAGTGAGTCTTACATTTAGGTTACATGCACTTTTCTGTATGTACACTATATATATATATATATATATAAATATAAATTTTGCAAAGGTATCTCTGTGATCACATATTACCTAGAGATAGGAGATTTCATTAAATATTTTCAAATAAACAATACATATCTGGAAAAGCAGTGTTAACGGGAAGGTTCATAGCAATACAGGCTTAAGTCAAGAAACAAGAAAAGAGTCAAATATCTTAACTCTATACCTAAAGCAACTTGAAAATGAATAAATTATGAACCCCAGGGTTAGTAGAAGGAAAGAAATCTTAAAAATTAGGGTAGAAATAAGTGGAAAAGAAAAAAAAGAGACCACAGCAAAAATCAAAAAATCCAAAAACTGGTTCTTGGAGAAGATAAAAAAAATTGACAAACCACTAGCCAGACTCATCAAGAAACAAAGGGAGAAAAATCAAATCAACAAAATTAGAAATGAAGATGGAGAGATCACAACAGACAACACAGAAATAGAAAGGATCCTAAGAGACTATTATCAGCAACTATGTGCAAATAAAATGGACAACTTCTTAGAAAAGTACAACTTTCCAAAATTGAACCAGGAAGAAAGAAAAAATCTTAACAGACCCATCACAAGCACAGAAATTGAAACTGTAATCAGAAGTCTTCCAACAAACAAAAGCCCAGGACCAGACGGCTTCACAGCTGAATTCTACCAAAAATTTATAGAAGAACTAACACCTATCCTACTCAAACTCTTCCAGAAAATTGCAAAGGAAGGTAAACTTCCAAGCTCATTCCATGAGGCCACCACCACCCTAATACCAAAGGCTGACAAAGATGCCACAAAAAAAGAAAACTATAGGCCAGTATCACTGATGAACATAGGTGCAAAAATCCTGAACAAAATTCTAGCAAAGAGAATCCAACAACATATTAAAAAGATCATACATCATGACCAAGTGGGTTTTATCCCAGGGATGCAAGGATTCTTCAATATCTGCAAATCAATCAATTTAATACACCACATTAACAAAGTGAAAAATAAAAATTATATGATTATCTCAATAGATCCTGAGAAAGCCTTTGACAAAATTCAACATCCATTTATGATAAAAAAAAAAAAACCCTCCAGAAAGCAGGAATAGAAGGAACATACCTCGACATAATGAAAGCTATATATAACAAACCCTCAGCAAACATTGTCATCAACGGTGAAAAATTGAAAGCACTGCCCCTAAAGTCAGGAACAAGACAAGGGTGCCCACTCTCACCACTACTGTTTGACATAGTTTTGGAAGTTTTGGCACAGCAATCAGACAGAAAAAGAAATAAAAGGAATCCAGTTTGGAAAACAAGAATCTAAAATCTCACTGTCTGCAGATGACATGATCCTCTACATAGAAAACCATAAAGACTCCACCAGAAAATTACTAAAGCTAATCAATGAATACAGTAAAGTTGCAGGATATAAAATTAACACACAGAAATCCCTTGCATTCCTATACTCTAACAATGAGAAAACAGAGAAATTAAGGAAACAATCCCATTCACCATCACAATGAAAAAAATAAAATACTTAGGAATATATCTACCTAAATAAACAAACGACCTATACATAAAAAACTATAAAACACTGGTGAAAGAAATCAAAGAGGACACAAATAGATGGAGAAGTATACCATGTTCATGGATCAAAAGAATCAATACAGTATATTGATTGAAATGAGTATATTATGAGTATATTGAAATGAGTATATACTCATTGAAAATGAGTATATTACCAAAAGCAATCTATAGATTTAATGCAATCCCCATCAAGCTACCAACGGTATTTTTCAGAGAACTAGAAGAAATAATTTCACAATCTGTATGGAAATACACAAAACCTAGAAGAGCCAAAGCAGTCTTGAGAAAGAAGAGTGGAACTGGAGGAATCAAACTGCCTGACTTCAGTCTCTACTACAAAGCCACAGTCATCAAGACAGTATGGTACTGGCACAAAGACAGAAATATAGATTAATGGAACAAAACAGAAAGCCCAGAGATAAATCCACGCACCTATGGACACCTTATCTTTGACAAAGGAGGCAAAAATATACAATGGAGAAAAGACAATCTCTTTAACAATTGGTGCTGAGAAAACTGGTCAACCACTTGTAAAAGAATGAAACTAGAGCACTTTCTAACACCATACACAAAAATAAACTCAAAATGGATCAAAGATCTAAACATAAGACCAGAAACTATAAAACTCCTAGAGGAAACCATAGGCAAAATACTCTCCGACCTAAACCACAGCAGGATCTTCTAAGACCCACCTCCCAGAATATTGGAAATAAAAGCAAAAATAAACAAATGGGACCAAATTAAAATTAAAAGCTTCCGAATCAGCCATGGATTTACATGTGTTCCCCATCCCGAACCCCCTCCCACCTCCCTCCCTATCCCATCCCTCTGGGTCATCCCAGTGCAACAGCCCTGAGCACTTGTCTCATGCATCCAACCTGGATATTGTAAAGTAATTAGCCTCCAACTAATAAAAATAATTGAGGGAAAAAATGGTGAGCATTAAAAAATAAAATAAAAAAATTAAAAGCTTCTGCAAGAAGGGATTATGTGATTATTGTGCAGAGGAGATAACATATGAAAAGAAAATTACTCAAGATAAAGTTAAAAAGGGTGAGATGGGTTATGCTCCCCAGTCTTACTCTTCCTGAGACCAGCACATAGCACTGGGGCTATAGGACCTTAAAGTGAGCGCTGGAGAATGGCAAGTCATAGAAGAGAAATAGAAATAGGTGCCTACCTGGCAACCACGAAGTACCAATAGGTACGTGACAACAAACACAGTTCAGAGGAACATGGGCAAGCGTTTCCTTAACTACCTGTAAGATACTTGCCCTGTGAAGTCCCAGGGGCATCGAGGAATTTCTAGCGGCAGTTGGAAGATGAAGTCACTCGAAATGGCTGTGTTCTTGCTCTCTGTCCCTGTCCGACTAGTGCCTTCCCACCTCCTTGCCCCACGGCCTAGCTAACGATAGCTTACCAAACTGCAGAGGAGGAGTCTGTCTCTCAACTGGTTTCCGCGATCAGTCGTTTCTGGGCAATGGCGGCCTTGGGTGCCCACGTGCAGGGGTTCTTATGTGCGCATGCGTGCGTGGTGTGTGCGCGCATGCGCGCGTGGTGCATGCGCACCTGGGTGCGTGCCCGCATGCGTGTGTGGTGTGCGCATGCGTGCTTGTGTGGGCGTCTGCGTGTGTGTGTGTGTGTGTGTGTGTGTGTGTGTGTGTGTGTGTGGGTGCCTGAGTGCATTCGTGGGTGCGTGGGTGGGTGCATGGCTACATATGTGCCTGCGTGCGTGGGTGCGTGGCTGTGTGCATGGGTGCATGCATGGGTGTGGAGCTGCATCCTTGGGTGCCTGCGTGCGTGAGCGGGTGCCTGAGCGCATGCGTGCATGGGTACCTGCGTGCCTGCACGCATGCGTGTTCAGCCATGTCCCAGTCTGACTGTAGCCTGCCAGGCATTCTCCAGACAGGCATAGTCATTTCCTTCTCCAGGGCATATGCCTGACAGGGATCAGCTGAGGTCAGTTCTCATACAATTGGTAATCCTGGCTTCCCCCAACCCCCAACAGTGAAACCTGCCGACGTGTCCGTGCTGCCTGCCTGCTCCTGCATTGCACACGGTGGGATGTTGCTCCAGGACCTTACCTGAGACAGTCAGGGTCCTCCATCGGTTCAACCATGATGTCTTCGTCTCTGTCGCTGACTTAGGGCCCTTTCTTTGGTTGTGAAACTGGGCAAGTCAGGCCTTGCTGGCCTGTGGGATGCAGCAGAACAGTAGTCTTGGGCTAGGAGTCCTTAATTTGGGCATAAATGTGTTTGTTTTTTCTTTAGTTAGTTTTTGGTTGTGCTGGATTTTTGTTGCTGCTCAGGGGCTTTCTCTAGTTGGGAAGAGCTGGGGCTTCTCATTGCAGTGGCTTCTCTTGTGGAGCACTGGCTCGGGCACGTGGTCTGAGTACTTGTAGTGCAACGGCTTAGTTCCTCCAGGGCATAGGGACAGGGAGGGATTGATCCAGTGTACCTGCATTGGCAGATGGATTCTTTTCCACTGCGTCACCAGGGAAGTCCAATTTGGGCATAAAAATGGGACATCATTCATACCCAAACTGCTAAGATCTGGGAATATTTTCATTATTCCACAGTAGGGTGTGCTGCCCAATCTCCTTGGAGAAGATTATACAGATCGTGTTTTGTCAGATTACTTCCATTATATTAAGGTGCTCTGTGGAAAGAATATTCAATGATCAAAGTAGTTTGAGAATAGTGGACTAAATAACATTAAGTAGATATCTGTACTGAAAAGCTCATGTCATTAATGTGCTAATGGTGTAGTGAATCCTTGTGTCAGTCAGGATATGCTAGGTTATGCTGAAACAAAAATTGACTCTAAAATTTCAGTGGCTTATGTCAAAGGTTTGTTTCACTAGTCCTGCCACACACCATCTTCTCATTGGGACCTAGGCTGAAGCAACAGACTATGTTTCGTTTGTTAGTATTCAATAGAAATTTATCTTTATTTTTACACAGAATAAAGTGCACAGGTCTTATGATTTTCTGTGTAGGAGTGCAGGGAAGTTAATGCCCGTGGGACAACCTTTGATCAGTGTAGAGACAGGAGACAGCAGAGAGTCAGCAGCTAAGTTCCCTATGTGTTCCCTCTCTGATGGGCTGTAATGGGGCACAGTTCTTTTCATCTTGGTCCCAGGTGGACACACGTGAGAGAATCAGCTCTTTCTCTCATTGAGTTTGATGGAAAGTTTGTTGGGAAGCAGTGGCCAGTATCATAGGACATCATCTTATATTGAATATTTATTTATTTATCCGGCTGCTCAGAGTCTTAGTTGTGGCATGTGGGATCTTTAGTTGTGGCCTGTGAGTTCTTATTTGCGGTATGTAGGATCTAGTTCCCAGAGCAGGGATTGAACCCAGGCCCCCTGCTTTGGGAGTGTGGAGTCTTAGCCACTGGATCACCAGGGACGTCCCTCACCTTGTATTTGAATCTCCCTCTTTTCTCCTTACTTTAGCTGCCATGGATTATACCTCCCATGAAAGCTTTAGCATTTAAACTTTTCTTCAGGCTCTGTTTTCCAGGGAATCCAGGAGAACACAGTGTGGGAAAATATCAGGGCTTCCTGGTCTCATAGACCAGTGGAATTGTGCTATGTTAGGCCTCCTTGGTATTTCTCCATCTCACAAAGTACACACTCAGCTTTGCACATGCTGTTTCTCTCTATGGAACATTCTTCTCTCAGACATATGCATGGTTTATTCTCTCACCTCCTTCAGGTCATTGCCCAAATATTGCCTACTTACTGAGACCATCCCTGCTCTCCTATTGAAATTTGCACACATATACTGCACTGTATTCTTTCACCCCATTTATTTTCTTTATTGTTATTTCTTGAATAATAGTTCCATATTATATCTCATCATTCTTGGTAAGGTCCATGAGAGGAAAAACATTCAGTAAGTATTTGTGGGGCAGCTGGATGAATGGATGGATGGTGGATGAATGGGTGGATAGAGTGATGGATGAATAGATGAACAGATGGAGTAGTCGGTGATAAGGAGCTGTTCTTTTTCATGGTTCACGATCTCTGTAAACATGGTAGAAAAAATTCCAAATGATCTTCAGTTTCAGGATTCACAGGCAGTTCAGTAAAGAACTGTTGAATCAAATTGTGCTGAATGTTTTCTTTAGTTACTCCCATCAGTGGTTGAGCTAATCAATTTTGGAGACTTCCAAACATTCTTGTTAGGCAGTTTGAAACTACTGATGTCAGAATATAGCACTCTTATCCCTTCCTTTTTCATCGTTAATTAATGGATTAAAAGTCCACTATAGCAGTGTTAAAATCTAGCCCAGGAAGAAGGTGGTCCTGCACTGTTGACTACCTCCATCTCATTCTGTCTGATGCTGCTGAGGCTAGGCCATCAGTGTGCTTTTGAGGGAGACAACAAAAACCCACCGATAAGACGGCTGGAGAGCTTTCTAAGTTTAGACATCCATTAATGGACTCTCGTTTTTAGCAAGATGGAAGTTTGTTATTTAAAAATTTTGTTTTGAATTATTAATTTATGTAGAGATAAAAAAACGCTTGGATTTTTAAGCCAGATCAGTTTGGGCTCACAAAATCATTCTACATATATTAAGATGAGGAAAGGCCATCTGTTTGTCTGGAAGAGAACTGACTAGCTTTTGAGTACCTTGTAAAGTGGCAAATGATGAAGCATTTTAAGTGGGTTGCTTTAGTTATGTCTACAGTTTGTTTAGTATTTTAACTATGTATAAAGCACACCGTAATGTTGGGAAATGAGTATACACCCTAGTGTGGGTGGTATCTGGATGTTTGTAGCCCTTGTTTAGTACCTATAATTCTAACCATAAGAGCTTCTACTTGGTGCTTATGATGATCCAGGAATCACATTCAATGCTTTCAGTATGCTGTTTTTTCTTCACAACAATCTTAGGAGCTAAATATTATTATCCCCATTTTAAAGTTCAGGAAACTACCATTTAATGGGGTTAAGGACGTGCCCAGGGTCTTACAGTCATTAAGGATCACAGGCATGGCTTTACCATGTTTCTTGTTCAGTTGCCCAGTCATATCCCACTCTTTGTGACCCCATGGACTGCAGCACGCCAGGCCTCCCTGTCCCTCACCATCTTCCAGAGTTTGCCCAAGTTCATGTTCATTGCATCAGTGGTGCCGTTGAGCCATCTCATCCTCTGACACCCTCTTCTCCTGCCCTCGATGTTTCCTAGCATCAGGGACTTTTCCAATGAGTTGTCTGTTTGCATCAGATGACCAAAATACTGGAGCTTCAGCATCAGCGTCAATCCTTCCAGTGAATATTCAGTCTTAATCTCCCTTAAGATTGACTGGTTTGACCCCTTGCCATCAAAGGGATTTTCAGGAGTCCTTTCCAGCACCTAAGTTTGAAGGCATTAATTCTTTGGCATTCCGATCTCACAACCATACATGATGACTGGGAAGATCATAGCCTTGACTGTGTGGACCTCTGTTGGCAGAGTAACAATATCTCTGTTTTTCAACAGACTGTCTAGGTTTGTCATTGCTTTCCTGCCAGGAAGCAATTGTCTTCTGAATTCATGGCTGCAGTCACTATCTGCAGTAATTTTGGAGCCCAAGAAGAGGAAATCTGTCACTACTTCCATCTTTCCCCCTTCTATTGGCCATGCAGTAATGGGGCTGGAAGGCATGGCCTTAGTTTTTTGAATATTTAGTTTTAAGCCTGCTCTTTCACTCTTCTCCCTCACCCTCATCAAGAGGCTCTTTAGTTCCTCTTTGCTTTCTGCTGTTAGTGATATCATGTGCATATCTGAGGCTGTTTATGCTTTTCCTGCCTGTCTTGATTCAGACTTGTAACTCATCCAGCCTGGCATTTCTCATGATGTGCTCTGCATATAAGTTAGACAGAGTGACAGCAGACAGCTCTGTCATACTGCTTTCTCAATCTTGAACCAATCAGTTGTTCCATACAGGGCTTTAAATGTTGCTTCTTGACCCGCATACAGGTTTCTCAAGAGAAAGGTAAGATGGTCTGGTATTCCCATCTCTAAGAGCTTTCCACAGTTTGTCATGATCTACACAGTCAAAGGCTTTCGTGTAGTCGATGAAACAGAGATAGCCGTTTTTCTGAAATTCCCTTGCATTTTCTGTACTCCAGCAAATGTTGGCAGTTTGATCTCTAGTTCCTCTTCTTTTTCTAAACCCAACTTGGACATCTGGAAGTTCTTGATTCACATAATTCTGAAGCCTAGCATGCAAGATTTTAAGCATGACTTTACTAGCATTGGAAATGAGTGCAATTGTCTGATGGTTAGAACATTCTTTAGTACCACCTTTCTTGGGAATTGGGATGAGGATTTTGCTTTTAGCTTTTAGCCATCAGTGGATTGGTAAGACTTATCTGATGGTGACAAAGCCAGAAGATACACATGTAATTTCCAAAGCTCAGACCCTTCAGTTAAACCACATCTTAATACCACCTGTTCAAAAGGACCCAATAAATGTATTTTTAGGTGCTGATGTTCAGAAATCTGCATGTTAATAGGTTCTGAATTAACAGTGTTGGCTTGGGACTCCCCTAGAAAGTAGTTTTCATTGTTAGAAACCTTACCAGCCAATGAAGTAAGAGTTGTTCCTATTTTTGACATGCCGGTGATCAAACGACAGATATGAAACTGTATGAATTTTGACCTTTTCCAGTCCTGTGGTCACTGCTGGGTCTTCCAGATTTGTTGACATAATGAATGCAAAATTTTGATGGCATCCTCCTTTCGAGATTTGAATAGTTCTATTGGAATTCCATCACATCCACTAGCTTTATTAACAGCAGTGCTTCTTAAGGCCCACTTGGCTTCACACTCCAGAATGTCTGGGTTTCGGTGGCTAACCACACCATTTTAGTGGTCTGGGTCATTAAGATCTTTTTTATACAGTTCTTCCGTGTATTCTTTCCATCTCTTCTTGATCTCTTCAGCATCTTCTATGTCTCTACCATTCCTATCCTTTATTGTGCCCATGTTTGGGTGGACTCCATGCTTGCAGACTCCTGAATCCAAGCTCTGGGGTTTGAAGAAAAAAGGAAAAGGCTATATAAAAAGTGTTGAGTTCTCAACTCTCAAGTGATAAAATTTAGATGATTCAATACTACTGACATATTTCTAACCCTGGTAGAATCCACCTTGTTCAGGAGGAGGAACACACGCATGCATGTGCACACACACACACACATACAAACAGTCACACACAGATACACTTTTATTTATGTGCACATACACATAGATACACACCAGCCCTTGGCAGTTCACACCAGGGGGATCAGGAGACACTCATATTCTGGTATCCTTCAGGCTCAGCACCAAGTTAAAAGACAGACCAACTGCATAATTGCTCTGAGCACCAATCTATAAAGGTAATACCATTTCCAGTGGAAATCAGAAATATGGTACCATTTAACTCAGATCTCCATGTGTGACTACTTCTATAACCAACAAATTGTAAATCAGTCCTACTTTAGCAAAGTGGACAGTGGAAATGAAAAAAATTATCCTGGTGCCAGTTCTACTCCCTCAGTAAGAAACCTGCATTAATATTGGAAGGACACCATCAGAAGCACATATCTAATTCCTAGTTTGCCTCAGCTGCAACACCTCTTGGTCCAGACCTGTTTGTGCAATGGATGTTCTACTGTTCCTAGTGCCAAAGTGCCAGAGTCTTGAGCACTGTGCCTAGTCTTCCCTTCCAACAACATTGGCTTCTTCAGCTCTCATGTGTGGTCCAATGCATGCAGGCCAGTGCTTGCCTCTGCACTTGGGCTTCCCTTTGATCCAGTGTGGAATTTGTGGGACAGATCTTGATTGCCTCACTGGCCTTCAGGCCTCTCCCAAATTTGACTTCAGATATTAAATTTCCGTTTGGACTTGGGGTAAACTACTTTTCTCTTCTTGTTATTTGGCTATCAGACATGCTGCTAAATCTCTCTAGCCTTGGCCTGGTCTAGCCTAGCCTTTGGCCTTCCTGGGATCAGTAGCCTTCTCTGGCTTCCCGAGCATCCCAGGAATGCTTCCAGGATACCCATGCTTGTTGAATGTTCAGTATCTGTCCTCTCCTCTGAATGTAAACTCTTTATTCAGCACTCTTTCTCTAGCACCTCACATGGGTCCTGCCACGTTCAGTTCGGTTCATTCGCTCAGTCAAGTCCAACTCTTTGTGACCTCATGGACTGCAGCATGCCAGGCCTCCCTGTCCATCACCAACTCCCAGAGTTTACTCAAACTCATGTCCATTGAGCCAGGTATGCCATTCAACCATCTCTGTCGTCCCCTTCTCCTCCCACCTTCAATCTTTCCGAGTCTCAGGGTCTTTTCCAATGAGTCAACTCTTCACATCAGGTACCCAAAGTATTGGATTTCAGCTTCAGCATCAGTCCTTATTCAGAACGCATATTCAGGACTGATTTCCTTTACGATGGACTGGTTGGGTCTCCTTGCTGTCCAAGGGACTCTCAAGAGTCTTCTCCAACACCATAGTTCAAAAGCATCAATTCTTCGGGGCTCAGCTTTCTTTACAGTCCAACTCTCACATCCAATCATGACTACTGGAAAAACCATAGCTTTGACTAGATGGACCTTTGTTGGGAAAGTGATGTCTCTGCTTTTTCATATGCTGTCTAGGTTGGTCATAACTTTCTTCCAAGGATCAAGCATCTTTAATATTTCATGTCTGCAGTTACCGTCTGCAGTGATTTTGGATGCCCCTCCGCAAAAAGTCTGTCACTCTTTCCCCATCCATTTGCCATGAAGTGATGGAATCAGATGCCATGATCTTAGTTTTCTGAATGTTGAGCACCTCACATGGGTCCTGCCACCTAGAAGGTGATAAGTATTTGTCGAATAAATAAGTGAATGTATCTTTATTTATTTTGTTTGTAGGTACATGACACTTAGGATGTGCCTAGAAATGTTGTAAGGATTCTATAGACATGAAACTCACTGAAATTTTTTTTAACATGCCATTTATCCCACTAGACTATTTGTTTCTTGAGGACAGAATTTGTGCTGATCTCTAGTACAGTGTCTGATAATATATTTTGATTACATGAAGACATCTATAGATTTAATTGTTAAAATTATGTTTCTGAATCTATGTCTTTCTACTGTGAGCAACATGAAGACACATATCTCTTAACTTGTAAATGCTCGTGTTTAAGTGGGAAAAAGAAATAAAAATAAATGAGCTGTGTCAAGGCCAAATTACCTTAATTTTATTTTCTTGCTTGAAAATTTCTGTTGCTATAAATCTTCTGGCCTCTACTTACCTGCAGGATCCATTGCTCCAGTTATTTCCTCCTTCATCTGTTTCCATACTTGAAATCCCTCCAGTGAATGCTTCTACCAAATCTTTAGACAACACTCACTGTGATATAGACAACACTTAGAGAAGAACAGCATTTTAGTCGTTTTTTTTCTTTTTTTGCATTTTAGTCTTTTGACACTATTACCCCGTGGGTGTCAACGTGTGAATGAAGAGGCCCTGTTGGTTGAACATGGGTTTGTTTTTATAGGCTTGATCAAAATTCTGAGAAAATTTAAAATTTTGCAAGAAAAAATTAAAAAGAACTCAGTTATTTAAGTGGAACATTCTTGTATTTGTCATCCTACAAAGGTTATATTTATGAACTGAACTTCCCATTCCCTTTAGTGATTTGGTAAATCCCAAAGCAGTGTCAAGATAAACAATAAATTGCATCTCAGAAGCAATGAGTAAACCCTTAAACGGCAATGGATCCGTTCACATCATCATCTGAAATATGGAGACTGCTCCTCTACAGTATTTATTGGTACTTATGTCTTGAGGTAACACCTTCAAATCAATAGTTCTTTTCTATTTTTAATGTCCTTCTGTCATTAACCTGTTCTTATGTCCATTTGTCTTACTGAACATAGATTTGTGCAGAAGCTTGAGTGTTTTTCTAAGTTATCTTTTTTTCCTCCATAGGAACAGATTGTATTTCATTTGAAGTATGTTAAGTTGCATCAGGCTTTAAAGATTGGCAGTGTACGTTCATTTTAGACAAAAAGGAAGCAATTCTCATGTCTGTTGTGTGAAAACTAAAAGTTGGGTCTTATGTATTTTTAAATTACTGTGGTAGAAAATATATAATATTAAGTCCACCATCTTAACTATTTTTAAATGTCCAGCTTCAGTAGTGTTAAGCATGATCACATTACGATACAACCATTTGCATCCTTGTGTATTTTTGTGTGTGTGTGTGTGTGTACATCTTGGTCAGAGAAGCAAGTAACCTCTCGCCCTGTGTAGACAGGCTTGATCTGTTGTCTCAGGTCTCAGACATGGTTGAATGGGGAATTTAGAATTAGGTCTTGGCCTTGTAAGAAACCAGGGAGGGAACTAAAGATCTAAATGTAAGAACAGAAACTATAAAACTCCTAGAGGAGAACATAGGCAAAACACTCTCCGACATGAATCACAGCAGGATTCTCTATGATCCACCTCCCAGAATATTGGAAATAAAAGCAATAATAAACAAATGGGACCTAATGAAATTTAAAAGCTTTTGCACAACAAAGGAAACTATAAGCAAGGAGAAAAAACAGCCCTCAGATTGGGAGAAAATAATAGCAAATGAGGAAACAGTCAAAGGATTAATCTCAAAAATATACAAGCAACTCCTGAAGCTCAATTCCAGAAAAATAAATGACCCAATCAAAAAATGGGCCAAAGAACTAAACAGACATTTCTCCAAAGAAGACATACAGATGGCTAACAAACACATGAAAAAATGGTCAACATCAATCATTATCAGAGAAATGCAAACCAAAACCACAATGAGGTACCATTACACGCCAGTCAGGATGGCTGCTATCCAAAAGTCTACAAGCAATAAATGCTGGAGAGGGTGTGGAGAATAGGGAACCCTCTTACACTGTTGGTGGGAATGCAAACTAGTACAGCCGTTATGGAGAACCGTGTGGAGATTTCTTAAAAAACTGGAAATAGAACTGCCATATGACCCAGCAATACCACTGCTGGGCATACACACTGAGGAAACCAGATCTGAAAGAGACACATGCACCCCAATGTTCATCGCAGCACTGTTTATAATAGCCAGGACATGGAAGCAACCTAGATGTCCATCAGCAGACGAATGGATAAGGAAGCTGTGGTACATATACACCATGGAATATTACTCAGCTGTTAAAAAGAATTCATTTGAATCAGTTCTAATGAGATGGATGAAACTGGAGCCCATTATACAGAGTGAAGTAAGCCAGAAATAAAGAACATTACAGCATACTAACACATATATATGGAATTTAGAAAGATGGTAATGATAACCCTATATGCAAAACAGAAAAAGAGAAACAGATGTACAGAACAGACTTTTGGACTCTGTGGGAGAAGGCGAGGGTGGGATGTTTTGAGAGAACAGCATGTATATTATCTATAGTGAAACAGATCACCAGCCCAGGTGGGATGCATGAGACAAGTGCTTGGGCCTGGTGCACTGGGAAGACCCAGAGGAATCAGGTGGAGAGGGAGATGGGAGGAGGAATAAGGATGGGGAATACATGTAACTCCATGGCTGATTCATGTCAGTGTATGACAAAACCTACTGCAATGTTGTTAAGTAATTAGCCTCCAACTAATAAAAATAATTGAAAAAAGAAAAAAAGAAACCAGGGAGGCATTAACTCCGTTGGACCCACTATGCATGAGAAGCAGACATGCCATTTTCTGGTTGTTATGAGGTTACAGGATGGGCTATTATCTTTACTATATCACTGCTTGAGTTTCAGGACACTCTGTGTGAGGGTCAAAATGGTCACTTGTGCCCCTAATGTTACTCCTGTGATAGTCTCAGTCAGCTTGCACCCTTTAGCTTTTAGCCATCAGTGGATTGGTAAGACTTATCTGATGGTGACAAAGCCAGAAGATACACATGTAATTTCCAAAGCTCAGACCCTTCAGTTAAACCACATCTTAATACCACCTGTTCAAAAGGACCCAATAAATGTATTTTTAGGTGCTGATGTTCAGAAATCTCCATGGTGATAGGTTCTGAAGTTAAGCGGTGTTGGCTTGGGACTCCCCTAGAAAGTAGTTTTCATTGTTAGAAACCTTACCAGCCAATGAAGTAAGAGTTGTTCCTATTGTTGACATGCCAGTGATCAAATGATAGATATGAAACTGTATGAATTTTAGATTGCAACTGGTGACCTCAATTTTGCAATATCACTAAATTATTTCTTCATTTTCTAGGGATATTTTATTTTTATTAACCTTTTCTTTTGAAAAATTTTAAACCTAATAGAAATGTTGCTAGAGTAAGTACAACGAATTCCTGATGGCCTGTACCTAGATTCACCAGTTGTTAACATTTTGCTATATTTCCTTTTGCTCTCATTCGACATGTATTTTCTTTATAGAGGTGAAATTTACATAATATAAAACTAAGCATTTTGAAGGGAACAATTCAGTAGCATTTGGTACTCATTTTATTTAGGTCCAAAACATTTTAATTACCTCAAAATAAAGCTCTTATCCAGTAAGCAGTTACTTCTCATTTGCCTTCTGCCCAGCCCCTGGCCACCATCAGTCTGATTACTGTCTCTATGGATCTGCCTGTTTTGGATATTTCATATAAATGGAATCATACAACATGTGACCTTTTTGTGTTTGGCTTCTCAGTGTTATATGCTTGGGCTTCATCCACAAGGTAGTGTCTATCACTACTTTAACCACAGACAGGTTTCACTGATGTTGTAGATTGAATGTGGGCCAGCCTTCCATCACTTAACATCCTCCTGCTCCCACTTCACCCTACAAACAGACTGCATAGGAACTTGTGGTCTTGAAACTGAGCCAGACTCTGTGGGGTCTTCCTGGCAACATACCCTCCATGTCTCCTACCTCTTGTTTGTAAAAAGGATTTAACCTCTGAGACCTTCCCCACGTTCCAAAGTGTATATTTAATCAGAGAAGTGAGAAAATGCAGAAACAACAACAATAGCAGTCAAGCAAAACAAAATTACACTAGTTTAACCATAAAATAAAATCAAAGACCTTTAGTTCCTCCTTATGGTTATAGATAATATCCTGAGCCATACCTTGAGTTGTTTTTGCAGATACTAAAACCCTACCAAGTGTAAGAAAGTAAGTGCATGCTGACCACAAGCATGTAGACCCCAGACTGGTTGGAACCTGAAGGTTGATGATGTTAACTTCCAATGTACTACCCAGTTAGCTCACCACAACCAATTAGAAGAATGTCCACGAGCTGATCATGCACCCTACAACCTTCAAACCTAATAATGTTGCTTTAAAAAACCCTTCCCTGAAAGCCATCAGGGGGTTCAGGTCTTTTGAGCATGAGCTACCCATTCTCCTTGCTTGGCCCTGCAATAAACATTGTCCTTTCCTTCACCCAACTCCATGTCAGTAGACTGATTTTGCTGCAAGTCAGGCAGGCAAACCCAAGTTTGGCTCAGTAACTGTCTCTTACATCCTGTCCCATAATTTTGTTCTTTTTTAAAAAATCAAGTGTCTCTTTTGCTAAAGGGTGGCTGTTTATTCAAGTATACGTGTGTCATATCCCATAGACTTATTTAATCGTTTAAATGGACATAAAGAAGAAAATACCCAAAGATAATCACACTTAATAGCTAGATGGCTGGATATGTCACTTAATCTCTCTTTCACTTAGTTTCTTCACAACGAGACTGGATCCAAGCCCTAAGAGTCATTGTAATGAAAACTGTATGATTCTATTCCCCAGACATTCTGGCTTATTTGTTCCTTAATCTGTTATTCCAGAGAGCTACTTTTTCTCTGTGGTATATTAAAGTAAAACTGATATTGAGGAACCACTGAGTGTGATCCTGGAGGTTATAAACTATAGCTTGGATGAGTTTACAATTCAGTTGTAGCTAAGAAATAGATGAGCATATGACAACAGGGATATTTATAACAAAGGGCAAATCTTGTTAAGAGAGATTAAATATTCATTGTTGAACAACATACGTACCCTGTAGAGAAACTGGTGAAAATGCCAACAAAAAATATCAGTCTGCCCTCAGCTTCACGTGTCACTGCCCTCTTTGATTTGACCAGTCATCTGTGGGTCAAATGGCTACAGAATGCTTCTGGAAAGCAAGTGGCATTTTAAAATTAAAGTTTACCTAGCTAGTACACCAGACAGAGCATTCTCTCTTGAATTTTAGTGCTCAATTTGTTTTTATTTGTTCCAAACTTTTATTATAAAACTTCAAACACACAGCAAAATTCAAAGAATTTTACAGTAAACCTCAGTATACCTACCTCCTAGGATCTACTGTCAACATTTTACTGTAATTGTTTTATTATATATTTATCCATCCTTCTATCCATTCATTGATCCATCTTTTTTTTAAGGATTTTGAAGTAAATTGCAGATGTCCTTATGCATGTCATTAGAATTTTAGGCTTTGTTTATCAGTTTTTCTTTTGATGTAACATGTATATGCAATGAAATATGTAAATTTTAAAGTATACATTCATTGAGTTTTAACAGATGCACACAACTGGTTAATCCAAAATCCTATCAAGGCAGATAACGTAGCATTTTTTTAAATTTAATTTTTATTATAAATAAGTTCTTCTAAAAAATGTGATAGTATGACTAGTTAAACTGAAAGACTACAGTCACCTGCCCCTTCCTCTCAATCTCATCTTTGTGCTTCTCAAAGGTAACCACTTTCAAATCTTTTAATTACTTCTTCTGGGAATTCTTTCTATATCCCTGATACAATATTATTACTTCTTTTTCTTAAGTTTTCAATTTTAGAATTATCTCTTGGTTAGCTACTATGGAAGAATAGGATTTAGCTACCTCATGCAATTCCTTAAACATATACTTTTTCTTCCCTTCACCCCAAATGTTTTTATAGCATGTATTTGGATAAATTAATATGCAGTGTTCATATTATGTCAGCTATGTAAATATTGTTCATAGGAGACAGTGGATATGATCATATTCTATATCCAAACTTTGGTTTTCCCTAAGTTACTAATCACCTGTTTTTTTGGTTGCTTTCAAAATATTGTTGTTGTTGTTGTTCAGTTACTAAGTTATGTCTGACTCTTTGTGACCCCATGTACTGCAGCACTCTGGGCTTCCCCATCCTTCGTTGTCTCCCAGAGTTTGTTCAATTCATTAACACTGAGTTGGTGATTACATCCAACCATCTCATCCTCTGTCGTCCCCTGCTCCTACTTCCTTCAATCTTTCTCAGCTTCAGGGTCTTTTCCAATGAGTTGACTCTTTGCATCAAGTGGCCAAAGTATTCGAGCTTCAGCATGAGTCCTTCCAATGAATATTCAGAGTTGATTTCCTTTAGAATTGACTGGTTTGACCTTGCAGTCCAAGGGACTCTTAAGAGTCTTCTCCAGCACCACAGTTCAAAAGCATCAATTCTTCTCTGCTCAGCCCTCTTTATGGTTCAACTCTCACATCTGTACATGACTACTGGAAAAACCATAGTTTTGACTGTATGGACCTTTGTTGGCAAAATGATGTGTTTGCTTTTTAATAGTGTCTGTATGTATAGGTTTGTCATAGCTTTCCTTCCAAGGAGCAAGCCTCTTTTAATTTCATGGCTGCAGTCCCCATCCATAGTGACTTTTTGGGAGCCCAAGAAAATAAAAAATCTGTCACTGTTCCACTTTTCCTCCATTTATTTGCCACAAGGTGATGGGACCAGATGCCATGATCTTTGTTTTTTTAATGTTGAGTTTGAAACCAACTTTTTCACTCTCCTCTTTCACCCCATCAAGAGGTTCTTTAGTTCCTCTTCACTTTCTACCATTAGAGCAGTATTATCTCCATATCTGAGGTTGTTGATATTATTCCCGGCCGTCTTGAATCCAGGTTGTGATTCATCTAGCCTGGCATTTCGAATGATGTATTCTGTGTAGAAGTTAAATAAGCAGAGTGACAATATACAGCCTTGTTGTACTCCTTTCCCAATTTTGAGCCAGTCTGTTGTTCCATGTCCGGTTCTAAGTTTTTCTTCTTGGCCTGCATACAGGTTTCTCAGGAAGCGAGTAAGGTGATCTGGTATTTCCGTCTCTTTAAGAATTTTCCATAGATTGTTGTGATCCACACAGTCAAAAGTTTTAGCGCTGTCAACGAAGCAGAAGTAGATGTTTTTCTGCAATTCCCTTGCTTTTTCTATGATGTTGGCAATGTGATCTCTGGTTCCTCTGCCTTTTCTAAATCTAGCTTGTACATCTGGAATGTGTCTCTCATCAGTTTATCTCTAAGCTCTCGAAGAAAACTTTCAAAATTCTTTTCAATGTGGTTTAACACATTAAATAGTGCAGCAGTTCCATTTTCTCTCAGAGGCATCATTCCAACCTTTACTGTTTGTTCCCTAGGCCCTGAGGGCTGCCCTCAGGACCCTTCTTCAACTCCTCTGGCCTGTGTTGGATTTCTTATTTCTGGATCCTACATCTTCTTCATGGTTTCATCCCTCCTTTTGATGAAACACATCCTGCAGTAGTTTCTTGAACGGTAAACTCTGAAGGTCAAGTCTTTTTTGTATCTTGCCTATCTCAAAGTGGGGTTTCTTGGATCGTTCAGTTGGTAAAGAATCTGCCTGCAATGCAGGAGACCCGGTTCAATTCCTGGGTCAGGAAAATCCCCTGCAGACGGGAAAGGCTACCCACTCCAATATTATGGCCTGGAGAATTCCATGGACTGTATAGTCCATGGAGTCACAAAAAGTTGGACATGACTGAGCAACTTTTGCTTTAACTGATCTAAAAGTATTTTTATTCTAGCAACATATATAAGTGATCATTTGTCTGTCTATATAGCATTCTAAATTGGACATCATTTTCCCTCAGAAATTTGAAGATGTCTTTCTACTGTCTTCTAGCCTTCAGTGTTGTTGTCTGAGGCCATCTGTTTTCTGATATTTTAAATATATTTTTGAAACATTCTCTGAACCCAAGTGTTCTGAAATTTTGTATTTATATGCCTTGCCATGTTCATTGAATCCAGAAACTCACATCCTTTATTCCTTGCGGAATTTCCTTGACAATTTCCTGTGAGGGAATATTTTGTGTGTTCTCTTTCTCTAAGTGTCATTAGTTGAATGTTTCACTTCTGATTTGAACCTCCAGTTTTATCTTTTCTCTCATATAACGTATGTTTTATTGCACATTAAATATTTTAAAGTATTATTATAAAATGTAATTTATGAAGAATAACAATTTATTGTTAATTAGGGTGGTGTGTGAGTATCACATTGTGGTTTTAATTTTGCATTGCTCTGTTGTTAATGAGGCCATGCAATCTTTTCATGTTAATTGAAAATTTATATTCTTCTATGAAATGCCTGATCAAGTCTTTTGCCCATTTTTTTTGGTTAGTTCTTTGTCTTATTTCTTATCTACATCCAGAACTTCATACATTCTGAATACTAGCCTTTTGTTTCCCTGTTACTTATGTTGCAGATATATTCTTTCAGTTTGTGGATTTTATTTTATTGCTTTTTAAAAAGTATCTTTTATTGAATAAAAAATATTGATCTTAATGTCATTTTGGTTTTATTTAAGAAATCTGTTTCTATTCTCAAGTCATGCAGATATTTAGATGTTTTCTATATTCCCTCCTAAGAGATTTTGGGTATAGCCTTTTGCATTTAACGTTTTAATCCATCCAGAATTTATTTTAATTTTTCCCATATGGAAAACCATCTGGACGTGGTGTTTTCTTTGTGGAAAAACTTGACTGATGAGTCAACTTATTTAATAGTTATGAGACCCCTCAGGTTTTCTGTTTCTTCTTGGGTCAGGTTTGGCAAATTATGTATTTCTAGATTTTTTTCCTTTTCAACATTAAAAACTTTATCACCTTAAAATAATGTATAATATTTTTGTTACCTTTTATAATTCCATAGCATCTATGATTACACTCCTGTTATGGCTCATTCTTCCCATTTTTATCTGCCTTCTTGCTGCATGTTTGTCTATCTTATTAGTTTTTTCAAAGAACTAAATTTTGGCTTTGTCAAAACTCCCTATTTTTCATTTTTAACATAATCATTTTGCTATTATATTTACTCTTCCTTCTTTTTACCTTCTTTTGGTATATTCTTTTCTTTTCTCATTACTTAAGTTGGTTACTCAGCTCTTTATTTTACAAGTTAATTCTACTAAATAGTCAAGGAACTATCAGTGCTAATTACACACAAACTACTCTAGATTATAGTAAGAGAGGGAATATTTACCAACCCAGTTTATGAAGTTAGCATAACTTTAATATTAAAACTTGACCAAGAGAAAATATGACAAAAGAACATTACAGGCCTAGTTATCTTACATAGGTACAAAAATCTTTAAAAAATAAATCTTATCAGTGTATGAAAATGACAAAGATAAGTTTTCCTCAGTACTGCAGGGTTTCATGGATTAGAAAATCAGTTAATACAATTCTCCATAAAACTAAAACAAGAAGAAAAGGCATATAGTTAAACAAAAAGCCATATAGTTTTAAAAAAGGCATATGGTAATCTCAGTGGTTGCAGTAAAGCATTTGTTGAGGACAATATCCATTAATTTAAAAAATTCTTTTTAATGGCCAAGTAATATTCCATGGTGTATATGTACCACAGCTTCCTTATCCATTCGTCTGCTGATGGACATCTAGGTTGCTTCCATGTCCTGGCTATTATAAACAGTGCTGCGATGAACATCGGGGTGCACGTGTCTCTTTCAGATCTGGTTTCCTCAGTGTGTATGCCCAGCAGTGGGATTGCTGGGTCATATGGCAGTTCTATTTCCAGTTTTTTAAGGAATCTCCACACTGTTCTTCATAACGGCTGTACTAGTTTGCATTCCCACCAACAGCGTAAGAGGGTTCCCTATTCTCCACGCCCTCTCCAGCATTTTTTGCTTGTAGACTTTTGGATAGCAGCCATCTTGACTGGCGTGTAATGGTACCTCATTGTGATTTTGATTTGCATTTCTCTGATAATGAGTGATGTTGAGCATCTTTTCATGTGTTTGTTAGCCATCTGTATGTCTTCTTTGGAGAAATGTCTGTTTAGATCTTTGGCCCATTTTTTGATTGGGTCATTTATTTTTCTGGAATTGAGCTTCAGGAGTTGCTTGTATATTTTTGAGATTAATCCTTTGACTGTTTCCTCATTTGCTATTATTTTCTCCCAATCTGAGGGCTGTCTTTTCACCTTACTTATAGTTTCCTTTGTTGTGCAAAATAATTCATTTGAATCAGTTCTAATGAGATGGATGAAACTGGAGCCCATTATACAGAGTGAAGTAAGTCAGAAAGATAAAGACCAATACAGTATACTAATGCATATATATGGAATTTAGAAAGATGGTAATGATAACCCTGTATGCAAAACAGAAAAAGAGACACAGATACAGAACAGACTTTTGGATTCTGTGGGAGAAGGTGAGGGTGGGATGTTTTGAGAGAACAGCATGTATATTATCTATACTGAAACAGATCACCAGCCCAGGTGGAATGCATGAGACAAGTGCTCAGGGCTGGTGCACTGGGAAGACCCAGAGGGATCAGGTTGAGAGGGAGATGGGAGGGGGGAATCGGGATGGGGAATACATGTAAATCCATGGCTGATTCTTGTTAATGTATGGCAAAAACCACTACAATATTGTAAAGTAATTAGCCTCCAACTAATAAAAATAAATGGAAAAAAAATTCTTAGCATTATTAAGAGTAGAAAGAAATTTACTTGATATGGAAAGTGAAAGCGTTAGTCACTCAGTCGTGTCTGACTCTTTTCAACCCTATGGACTGTAGCCCACGAGACTCCTCTGTCCATGGACTTCTCCAGGCAAGAATACTGGAGTGGGTTGCCATTCCCTTCTCCAGGGGAACTTCCCAATCCAGGGATCAAACCCAGGTCTCCTGCATTGCAGGCGAATTCTTTACCATCTGAGACACCTATCTACCAAAAATACACAGAAAATATCATCATTAATAGTAAAACACTGAAAATATTTCCTTTAAGATTAGGAGCAACAAAAAGTGGCTACTCTCACTGGCATAGCTTAGCCAATGCAGTAAGAGCAAAAAGAGAGAAACAAAAGTTATAAGAATTGAAAAGAAAAATCTCAAAATGTATCATTCACAGATGATGTTAGGATCTACACAGAAAACTCCAAAAAATCTACAATTAATAAGGGAATTTAGTAGTTTCTCTGTATATGAAAAAAATCAACATACAAAAAGCAATTGTATTTATATACAGGAATCAAAAAAAATTTTTAAACAATAATAGTTCCTAAAAGCATAACACACTATAAAACAAACATGATGAAAGATATGTCAGACCTCAATGAGAAAGTAAAAATTCTGTATTAAAAATAAGCAAGGGAGGTCTAAATGCTTCTCTAAATATAGAGAAGCAAATTCAGTATTGTAAAGATGTTGATACATAAGTTGATGCAATTCCAATGAAAATTCCAAAAAGATGTTGCTTGTGGAGAGTTACAAACTGATTAAAATATTTGTTAATGATCAGAGAAGCAAGAATAGTCAAGACACACCTAATGAAGGGGAAGTAAACAGAGGAATTCATCTTATATTTTTCAAGAACTGTTTGAAATCTATAGTCATTAGGACAATGTGGTATACACCAGTGGAAAACAACAGAGAGCCCAGAAAACAGATCTCTCTGGAGGAAGAACCACTCCAAAGACCTTTTGTGCCTGGCCAGTACTGTCACATGAGCACTAAATACATTTCCATTGTGTTTTGGCCCTTTTATGGTTTTGGACCTATTTTGTCAAGCAGTTGGCCTATTTTCATAAAATGTCTATTGCTTTAATAGTCACTGTGTAAATCTTGATATTCAAAAACAGCATTAATATTTAAATTAAGATATCTGTCTGTTTTAAAACACAAGAACTTTAGAGTATTTTGACTTTAATCACCCTCTACTTAATTTATGTGCTATTGTTATGGCATATTATGGTTCTGTTTTTAAACCATATAAGACATTAATGTTTTTGTACTCTAGTATGTTTTAGATTACCCACATATTTACTACTTTACTTGTTCATCTTCTTATATCTAGCCTTCCATGTGAGATCACTTTTATTGCTATAGAGTATATTCAATACATTCTATACACAGTACATTATTTTATGGGGACTTCTATTGGTGTCTGATACTCCACATATTTTTCAGTTCCGTTCAGTCTTGGGAAGATCCCCTGGAGAAGGGAAAGACTACCCACTTCAGTATTCTGGTCTAGAGAATTCCATGAACTGTATAGCCCATGGGGCCGCGAAGAGTCAGACATGACTGAGTGATTTTCAGCCACTGACTCACCCAGATCAGTAACTCAGTCATGTCTGACTTTTTGTGACTCCATAGAGTGCAGCACACCAGGCCTCCCTGTCCATCACCTACTCCCAGAGCTTACTCAAACTCATGTCCATCGAGTCAGTGATGCCATGCAACCATCTCATCCTCTGTCATCCCCTTCTTCTGCCTTCAATCTTTCTCAGCATCAGGGTCTTTTCCAGTGAGTGGGCTCTTCACATCAGGTGGCCAAAGTATTGGAACTTTAGCTTCAGTGTCAGTCCTTCCAATGAATATTCAGGGTTGATTTCCTTGCAGTCCAGGGGACTCTGAAGTGTCTTCTTGAACACCACAGTTCAAAAGATTTTAAAAATATTTCTTTATTTGGCTGTGCTGGGTCTTAGTTGCAGCATGTGGGATCTAGTTCCCTGACCAGGGATGGAACCTAAGCCCCCTGCATTGGGAGCACAGAGTCTCAGCTACTGGACCACCAGGGACGTTCCAGATTTTCAGTGTTTAGAAATATCTTCATTTGGCCTCCAGTCATTTTTTTTTTTTTTTTTTAGGCAGAGGCAGGGCAGGGTAGGGGGAGGAGTTCAGTTACTCATAGTGTTAAAAGTTCACATTGAAATCAAATGAAACAAAATCAGGATAAAGTGAGACCTTGATTAATACATCTTCCAGCAACAAAGCAGCTGAAAGCAGAGTGAAGTGGAGACTTGTTAGAGTGCTCTTTTGACTCTGCCTAATTGCACTCATTTCACACGCTAGTAAAGTAATGCTCAAAATTTTCCAAGCCAGGCTTCAGCAATACGTGAACCGAGAACTTCCAGATGTTCAAGCTGGTTTTAGAAAAGGCAGAGGAACCAGAGATCAAATTGCCAATATCTGCTGGATCATCGAAAAAGCAAGAGAGTTCCAGAAAAACATCTATTTCTGCTTTATTGACTACACCAAAGCCTTCGACGGTGTGGATCACAATAAACTGTGGGAAATTCTGAAAGAGATGGGAATACCAGACCACCTGACCTGTCTCTTGAGAAACCTGTATTCAGGTCAGGAAGCAACAGTTAGAACTGGACATGGAACAGACTGGTTCCAAATAGAAAAAGGAGTACGTCAAGACTGTATATTGTCACCCTGCTTATTTAACTTATATGCAGAGTACATCACGAGAAATGCTGGGCTGGAAGAAGCACAAGCTGGAATCAAGATTGCCAGGAGAAATATCAATAACCTCAGATACGCAGATGACACCACCCTTATGGCAGAGAGTGAAGAGGAACTAAAAAGCCTCTTGAAAGTGAAAGAGGAGAGTGAAAAAGTTGGCTTAAAGCTCAACATTCGGAAAACTAAGATCATGGCATCTGGTCCCATCACCTCATGGCAAATAGATGGGGAAACAGTGAAAACAGTATCAGACTTTTGTGGGGGGGGGGGGGGGCTCCAAAATCACTGCAGATGGTGACTGCAGCCATGAAATTAAAAGACGCTTACTCCTTGGAAGGAAAGTTATGACCAACCTAGACAGCATATTAAAAAGCAGAGACATTACTTTGCCAACAAAGGTCCGTCTAGTCAAGGTTATGGTTTTTCCAGTGGCCATGTATGTATGTGTGAGTTGGACTGTGAAGAAAGTTGAGTGCCGAAAAATTGATGCTTTTGAACTATAGTGTTGGAGAAGACTCTTGAGAGTCCCTTGGACTGCAAGGAGATCCAACCAGTCCATCCTAAAGGAGATCCGTCTTGGGTGTTCATTGGAAGGACTGATGATGAAGCTGAAACTCCAATACTTTGGCCACCTCATGTGAAGAGTTGACTCATGGAAAAAACCCTGATGCTGGGCGGGATTGGGGGCAGGAGGAGAAGGGGACGACAGAGGATGAGATGGCTGGATGGCATCACTGACTCAATGGACATGAGTTTGAGTAAACTATGGGAGTTTGTGATGGACAGGGAGGCCTGGTGTGCTGCGATTCATGGTGTTGCAAGGAGTCGGACATGACTGAGCGACTGAACTGAACTGAACTGAAGGCAGGCAGCAGGAGAGGAGACGTGACATCACCCCTCAGATTCCTCCACAACAAGCTGGGAACCTGGTGTAGTTGGGAACAAGGCTGTACTGTGCTCAATCAGGTGACCCAGTCATCTGGGAGTGGGAAAGAACCGTATTTTGCTTCACCTGGAAAGGAAGAAATAGGAGTTTCCTGCTAAGCTCTAGTGGGGCTTCAGCTTTGCATGACTTTTGTGTCTCTACTTTATCTGCTCAGGGGCCAGACTTCTAGGCACTGAGCCATGGCTGACAAGAGCTCGTGGTCAAAGTTTGGAGATTTGAGACTTTTTTTTAATAATGTCCTACATGGGCTTCTCATCTTGCCATCTTATGGTCCTGCTGCCACTTAGTTTTAACCAGATACGGATTCAAAGACCGCGTCCTGTTGACCTAAAGAAAGCTCCTTACAACAGCCAGGAGCAGTAACACCATAGAATAAAGCAAAAGCCACCTTTTTCTAACCCCTTCAGTCTGAATCTCATCCATTCTCAGGAATATATAAATAGTAATTTCTGTGCCAAATCGGGGCACTAGCAGAGTTCTTAAAATCATAGGGGGAAAAGGAGAGGCTTAGCCAGACTGATCCTGTTCCAAAATAATTTCTTCAGCCATCTAAGGCCTATGAGTTCCTAGTGAAAGCTGTGAGGTTTGTTTTGGTTCGCTGAGAGTTTTCCTAGTAGTGACCTGGGGCAAGTGTTAAAATGAAAGATTATGTCAACTTGAGTATACATTCTTAATTCTTACCTCTAGGGCAGTGCTATCCAACAGAAATATTTTGTAAGCCACATACATGATTTTAAATTTTCTAGTTATCACATATTAAAAAATAAATAGAAACATGTGAAATTAATTTTAATAATACATTTGTATTATTTAAATAACATTTAATTTTAATATATTTTATTTTAATGTATTTAAAATAGACTATTTTACTTCAGTTCAGTTCAGTAACTCAGTTATGTCCGACTCTTTGTGACCCCCATGGACTGCAGCATGCCAGGCTTCCCTGTCCATCACCAACTCCTGGAGTTTGCCTAAACTCATGTCCATTGAGTCAGTGATGCCATCCAACCATCTCATCCTCTGTCGTCCCCTTCTCCTCCTGCCCTCGATCTTTCCCAGCATCAGGGTCTTTTCCAGTGAATTGGCTCTTCCCATCAGGTGGCCAAAGTATTGGAGCTTCAGCTTCAGCATCAGTCCTTCCAGTGAATATTCAAGACTGATTTCCTTTAGGACTGACTGGTTTGATCACCTTACAATCCAAGGGACTCTCCAGAATCTTCTCCAACACCATAGTTCAAAAGCATCAATTCTTCGGTGCTCGGCTTTTTTTCTGGTCCACCTCTCACATCCATACATGACTACTGGAAAAACCATAGCTTTGCCTAGATGGACCTTTGTTGGCAAAGTAATGTCTCTGCTTTTTAATAATGCTGTCTAGGTTGGTCATAGCTTTTCTTCCAAGGAGCGAATATCTTTAATCTCATGGCTGCATCATCATCTGTAGTGATTTTGGAGCCCAAGAAAATAATGTTTGTCACTGTTTCCATTGTTTCCCCATCTATTTGCCATGAAGTGATGGGACTGGATGCCATGATCTTAGTTTTTTGAATGTTGAGTTTTAAGCCAGCTTCTTCACTCTCCTCTTTCACTTTCATCAAGAGGATCTTTAGTTCTTCACTTTCTGCCATAAGGGTGGTGTCATCTACATATCTGAGGTTATTGATATTTCTCCTGACAATCTTGATTCCAGCTTGTGCTTCATCCATCCCGGCATTTCACATGATGTGCACGGCATATATGTTAAAGAAGCAGGGTGACAATATACAGCCTTGACGTTATTTTTTTCTCAATTTGGAACAAGTCTGTTGTTCCATGTCCAGTTCTAACTGTTGCTTTTTGACCTGCATACAGGTTTCTCAGAAGGCAGGTCAGGTAGTCTGGTATTCCCATCTCTTAAATTTTCCAGTTTGTTGTGATCCACACAGTCAAAGACTTTGGCATAGTCAATGAAGCAGAAGTAGATGTTTTTCTGGAATTCCCTTGCTTTTTCTATGATCCAATGGATGTTGGCAATTTGATCTCTGGTTCCTCTGCCTTTTCTGAATCCAGATTGAACATCTGGAAGTTCTTGGTTCAAGTACTGTTGAAGCCTAGCTTGGAGAGTTTTGAGTGTTACTTTGCTGGCATGTGAAAAGAGTGCAATTGTGCGGTAGTTTGAAAATTCTTTGGCATTGCCTTTCTTTGAGATTGGAATGAAAATGCACCTTTTCCACTCCTGTGGCCACTGCTGAGATTCCCAAATATGCTGGCATATTGAGTGCAGTGCTTTCAGAGAATCATCTTTTAGGATTTGAAATAGTTCAGCTGGAATTCCATCACCTCCACTAGCTTTGTTTGTAGTGATGCTTCCTAAGGCCCACTTGACTTTGCACTCCCAGATGTCTGGTTCTGGGTGAGTGATCACACCATTGTGGTTATCTGGGTCATGAAGATCTTTTTTGTATAGTTCTTCTGTGTATTCTTGCCACCTCTTCTTAATATCTTCTGCTTCTGTTAGGAAGCATTTCTGTCCTTTATTGAGCCCATCTTTGCATGAAATCTTCCCTTGGTATCTCTAATTTTCTTGACGAGATCTCTAGTCCTTCCCATTCTATTGTTTTCCTCTATTTCTTTGCATTGATCACTGAGGAAGGCTTTCTTATCTCTCCTTGCTATTCTTTGGAACTCTGCATTCAAATGTGTATATCTTTCCTTTTCTCCTTTGCTTTTCACTTCTCTCCTTTTCACAGCTATTTGTAAGTCCTCCTCAGACAGCCATTTTGCTTTTTTGCATTTCTTTTTCTTGGGGGTAAGTCTTGATCCCTGTCTCCTGTAAAATGTCATTGATCACAATTCCAGTTATTGTAGCCAAGTTTCTTTATCACTTACATTGTAGTTAGGTGCTTAGCCTTGTCTTTTTTAAGTCTTTTGTCTTTGATAGACAGCTATTGTTTCATCTGATGCTTTTGCAAAAGTGCTTCACCTTCAAGAAGATTCATAGGTAGGGCCTTTTGATAGGAATGGGCCTCTGATAAATTTCAAGTTGTATTAATATTTCTAAACTGGCAAAGAACTTGAAGAATCTTAATGGAATACCTGACGGCTTCATAAAAAGTTAACAAAAGGGTTGGTTACTGAGTGAACTGGTGAATATGGTTATAATTTTTACGAGTTTTGTCTAGAATATTGCTGGTTTTGATCTGTGTTTTTCAGATTAAGGAAGCCCTTCCCCTCAAGTTGGCTTTGATTTATAGCACTTTGGTAAACCACACCTGTGGGTAGAATTGACGCTTTTTTCTTTCTCTCTGCCTGGTCCCTACAGAGATTGGACAGTCTTGGGTTCTGAGCAGACTTAGCAGATGAACGGGAAAGACTGTCTCCTGTCATGTGCAGGAATTGTGGTATTTTGGGGACCTCTAGATAAGAGAGGTTCACTGAGGTGGAGCATGAGAGCAGGTTTTTGACATGGCTTTCCTGGCTGTGAGAGGCTCTTTGGGAATTTGGTCTGAGACTTCTGAAGAGTTCCACTACAGCCACTTTGTGTCCTGTGTGACTAGTCGACCAGTTGTGTCTGACTCGTTGTGACCCCATGGACTGTAGCCCACCAGGCTCCTCTTTCCATTTAATTCTCCAGGCAAGAATACTGGAGTGGGTTGCCATTCCCTTTTCTGGGGACTCTCCCTGACCCAGGGATCTCCTGTGTTACGGGCAAATTCTTTACCATCTGAGCCACCAGGGAAGCCCTACCTGAAAGTAACATAGCAACTATGCAGGCCTGATTCCTGTATGTTAGTCCCTTAGTCGTGTCTCACTCTTTCTGACCCCATGGACTGTAGCCCACCAGGCTCCTCTGTCCATTTTGGAGGAGCATATATAGTCAGTTGACCAGACTTGTTTTGCAAATTAGTCTTGATTTGACTGTTTGGTGGAGATGAGGGTAATTTTAGAGCAATATTGTATTTTAGTGGATGTTAAATTCTAGTTCTGTTAATTGAGGTCTGTGTTTATGAAGGTTATTGTGTTAACCATACTTTTGCCCTGATGTTCTGGAAAGAAAATGATCTAGTGAAATTGTCACAGAATGTAACTGCTAATGAAGTGTGACAGTGCTTTCAGTCTTCTGCTAAAAGCACATGTACAATGCTTGTGTGACAGCTGGGTATAAGTGATACAATGCTGGCTATAAGTGATAAAAATAAAGTGTTTCCTCATCAACATACCTCTGAGCCTGCTCACGAGATCTGATTAATTTTCCTGTGACATGAATAACTAGGGAAATACAGAGGAGACCTCGCACTGAGGGACATAATCTGAACCTGGGGTAGGAGCCCCAGTATCCAAGGATGGGTATTTTGATCACCACTGCTTTCTGATTTGGAAGATGTGACATCAAAAGGGGAACTGATCGAAAAATCTGCACATATTGAGATGGGGGGGTCATTCTGGTTTACACATGGTTTCAATTAAATTTACTGACCAGAGCAACCATTTTGTCGTCGTTCAGATATGTATTGTACATCTGCTTTGGCCATTGAGGAAGGGAATCATTTTGAAAGTTAAAATGGAGTAGTTGTGGTTTATACATCCAAAGTAGAACTAGGTGACCATTGTACATGTGATTTTAGACATGTTCATGTATCATTGAACAGTTGAGTTTTCTGAAATGTGTTGCAGACGAGGACAAAATTCACAGGCAAGTGTGGTTTATCTTAGAATGTGGTTACTGCATGTATTTTGCTTTCTGGTCATCATCTCCTCTGTGTTGTGCCTGCTAGATGTTTTACATTTTCGCCCTTGTCTGAGGGAGGAAATCTGTTTGCAGACAGAGCAGCAACACTGGCCTTACTGTAAGATATGTCTAATTGCTGCATGTGCAATGAGATGCTGCTGTTGTCCTCCTCTGGACTTCCGTGGAAAATTGATGTGACTGATGTGACCATGTGGGGACTACTGAGAGTGGAGGGGAGGGGAAGACTCACCATTTTCTGGTTCCATGTGCCAATACATCAGAAGGACCCCTGTATGTAAATGTCACTGTACAGCTGACAGCCCATGAGCCCCCTGGGCTCTGTTGTGTGAAGTGGAATAGGCTGGCTTCTGGATACACAGTTCCAACTAATGGGATTCAGGTGTTCCCCCAGGACCTTGCTTCAGACAGGTAGGCTACGCCATCCATTAAACCATGATGTCTCCATCGTGCACCCTGGGCTCTTTCTTTGGTCTTGAAGCTGGGTACGTTTAGGGATTATAGGCCTGCGGGGTGCAGCCCAACACCACCCAAAAACCCTCCCATTCCATCCCCACCCAAGCTTGTAAAACACCTTTTGGTTCATACATCCCCTCTTCATTAAATCAGTATGTTTAGGCACTTCCTTTTTTTTCAGAAGAGATTCAACAAGTCCCTGTGAGGGTTCAGACGGCAGTTCCTCAGCAGCCACATGCCCTCAAACACAGGGCCCTGACCTTGGAAATAAGCAACAGCTAAAACATCTCGAAACCATCTGAAATAGCAGTTGTCACCAAACCCTATGTTGACACTCTGGACTTTGTTCCTTAAATGAGTGATTTTCAAACTTCAGCATGTGCAGAATCACCTGGAGGGCTTGTTAAAACAAATCTGTGGGCCTCCGCCCCAGTGTTTCTGATTTAGTAACTGATGCAGGGCCCAATTCTCATTTCTACCAAGCTCCCAGGTGAGGCTGCTGGTCCTGGTCTGGGGCCCACACATAGAATCAGAAAGTTCTGAGGAATACTGATCTTCATTAAAATCTTTATTAACTAAAATTCCTATATTCTTAACATCCTTGTCATAAATATAGTGCATATTCATTAGAGGAACTTTGGTTTAAAAACGAGAAGTAGAAAGAGAACTATATCACCCACAATGCCAATATTCAGGTGTAACCACTCTTGACACTCTTTTGGATCTACAATTCCTATCAGCCTGGACATCCAATTCACCAGACTACCACAGATTAGAAGCTGCCATCCAGAATGTCATGGGAATTAGGAGGCAACTAATAACATGTCCATAGAAGACCTTGGTGAGAGGCCACTAGAGTGAAAGCAGAGAGAGGAAAATGTGAGTTGTTGTTCAGTCACTAAGTCGTGTCCGACTCTGTGACCCCATGGACTGCAGCATGCCAGGCTTCCCTGCCCTTCACCATCTCCTGGAGTTTCCTCAAACTCATGTCTATTGAGTTGGTGATGCCATCCAACCATGTCATCCTCTGTTGTCCCTTTCTCCTCATGCCTTCAATCTTTCCCAGCATCAGGGTCTTTCCCAATGAGTTGGCTCTTTACACCAGGTGGCCAAAGTATTGGAGCTTCAGCAGCCATCCTTCCGATGAATATTCAGGACTGATCTCCTTTAGGATTGACTGGTTTGATCTCCTTGCTGTCCAAGGAACTCTCAAGAGTCTTCTCCAACACCACAATTACAAAGCATCAATTCTTCAGTGCTCAGTCTTCTTTCTGGTCCAACTCTCACATCCATCCATGACTACTGGAAAAAACATAGCTTTGACAATGTGGCCTTTTGTCAGCAAAGTGATATCTCTGCTTTTTAATACACTGTTTAGGTTTGTCACTGCTTTTCTTCCAAGGAGCAAGTGTCTTTTAATTTCATGGCTGCAGTCACCATCCACAGTGATTTGGGAGCCCAAGAAAATACATACAATATTAACCTTAAACAGTTTTGTAAGTGTGTATGTGTAGTTTTTTAAGTTAGAAAATTTGAGGTCTTATTGCTAGTGGCTAAGTGGCACCCTCATAAAGAGGCTCTTTAGTTCTTCACTTTCTGCCATTAGAGTGGTATCATCTCCTATCTGATATTTTTTATATTTCTCCCAGCAGTCTTGATTTCCAGCTTGTGATTCATCCAACCTGGTATTTTGCATGATGTACTCTGCATATAAGTTAATAATAATAAGCAGAGTGACAATGTATAGCGTTGTCATACTCCTTTCCCAATTTCGAACCAGTTCATTGTTCCATGTACAGTTCTCATTGTTGCTTCTTGACCTGATTTCTTAAGAGACAGGTAAGGTGGTCTTGGTATTCCCATCTCTTCAAGAATTTTCCAGTTTGTTGTGATCCACACAGTTAAAGGCTTTAGCATAGTCAAAGAAGCAGATGTTTTCTAGAATTCCCTTGCTTTCTCTATGATCCAGTGGATGTTGGCGATTTGATCTCTGGTTCCTCTACCTTTTCTGAATCCAACTGGTACATCTGGAATTCTCAGTTCAAATACTGCTGAAGCCTAGCTTGAAGGATTTTGAGCATAACCTTACTAGCATGTGAAATAAGCACAATTACACAGTAGTTTGAACATTCTTTAGCATTGCCCTTCTTTGCAATTGGAATGAAAACTGTGGCCACTCCTGAAAACTGTGGCCAGTCCTGTGGCCACTGCTGAGCTTTCCAAATTTGTTGACATATTGTTGCAGCACTTTAACAGCGTTCCCTTTTAGTATTTTAACTAGCTCACCTGGAATCCCATCACCTCCACTAGCTTTATTCATAGTTATGCTTCCTAAGGCCTACTTGATTTCATACTCCAAGATAGCTGGCTCTTAGGTGAGTGACCACACTATTGTGGGTATCTGGACAGTTAAGACCCTTTTTGTACAATTCTTCTGTGTATTCTTGCCAGCTCTTGTTAATCTCTTCTGCTTCTGTTAGTTCCTTACTGTTTTTGTCCTTTACAGTGCCCATTCCTGCGTGAAATGTTCCCTTGATATCTCCAATTTTCTTGAAGAGATGTCTAGTCTTTCCCATTCTCTTGTTTTCCTCTACTACTTTGCATTGTTCATTTAAGAAGGCCTTCTTATCTATTCTTGCTCTTCTCTGGAACTGTATCACCATGTGATTAAATTAAGCATGGTCTTTGACCCTTTCATAGGCACAGGGCACCATGGGACCTCTAAGGAGGAGTGTCCATCTCAACCAACAAGCATGGGCAGGGAAGGAGGAGGACTTTCTGAAAGAAGGGACATGAGCTTCAGCTGTATCCTAAAGGGAGAGGAGGCCAAGAGGAGCAGGAATGGTATTCCAGGTCCAGGAAACAGGAGGAGCAAGGCCTGGAGGCTCCGAAATGGCAACCCACTCCAGTATTCTTGCCTGGAGAATCCCATGGACAGAGGAGCCTGGTGGGCTACATACAGTCCAAGGGGTCGCAAAGAGTCGGACACGACTGAGCGACTTCACTTTTACTTTCACTGTATTTCAATCAGAGCATCAACAGACATAGAGAAAGTTAGAGGAAAAGTTGGAGAAGGAAATGGCAACCCACTCCAGTATTCTTGCCTAGAGAATCCCATGGACAGAGGAGCCTGGTGGGCTGCTGTCCATGGGGTCGCACAGAGTTGGACATGACTGAAGCAACTTAGCATGCATGCATGATGGAGAAGGACATGGCAACCCATGCCAGTATTCTTGCCTGGAGAATCCCAGGGACAGAGGAGCCTGGTGGGCTGCCGTCTATGGGGTCTCACAGAGTCGGACACGACTGAAGTGACTTAGCAGCAGCAGCAGAGGAAAAGTTTGAGTCTCGGAGTCTGTGTCACCGAGGGTGTCATTTGCTCTCTTCTCAAGCTTGGGCTTTATCCTTGAGGCAACTGGAAGCCATTGAAAGACTTTCAAACAATGTGACAGGAGCAGAGATATCACATGGATCATTAGTTAATGCAGAGGGGAGAGGTGGCTTTGCCAGTAGTCCAGGTAGATGGGGTGGTGAGCTCTGGAAATGGGGGCCATGGGAGGACAGATAGAAATGGAGAAGCAGTCACATGATAAAATCAACAGGACTCCAGGGCTGACTGGAGCCGGGTCTGAGAGATGGTGCTGTGGAGGCTGGTTCTCTAAGGGATTGTGTGCTTGGGGGCATCTGCATCTGGGACACAGGAGGATTTAAGTGGAGCCTGACCCGAAGGGAGGAAGATATACTCAGGCTGAGTCTTAGTAGTGAGAGGCTGGAGATGATGTCCGCCTGGATGAAGTCATTTTCCATTTTCTTTTAAAGAAAGCAGCCAGTGTGGATCACACTTCAGAATCATTTAATTTTGTTTTAATAAAAGGGTTAAAATGAAAGATTTGGGCACCCAAAGGACCTAGCTCCAATTTTTCAGAAAATTATAGGATGTAGGTTTCCTCACTGCCTAAGAAGTCAGGTGAGGTATTGTTGTGCTGTAAATATGCCTGCACATGGAGTGAATTACATTAGATGGGCAGCATGCCCATCGATTGTTTCTAAGACTCTTCAGTACTTTCTGAGGCTTTTATGTGTCTGAATCTCTATAAAACTGTTTTGGAGAAGCTTTGGCCTTAGCTCAGCTTTTCAATGACTTGCTTGAGGGCAGAGGTGAATGCAATCATCTTCTTAGAACACAAGTGGATTTCCTAGAAAAAGAGCAGCAGGGAACACCATGAACAAAATTGTCTCATGCTCTTGGGACAACCTCTTCACCACCCAGGTCACTTGAGAAAAGAAACCCAAACCCACATCCAGAAAGTGGAGAGAGAGGGAATGTCAGAATTCTCAGAGCCTCTTAGTGCTTTTGCTAGTTGAGTCCACTTCAATCTTCACTACAAACCACTGGGTAATGAAAATGGAGTCTACACACTTCTATTCACAGTATTATGGGATGTAGAAAGTCTAAATGAATTTGTTAGCATCCTTATCGATGGTTTTTTACATTTGGTGACCTTCAGTGAGATGTTTGAAAAGTCCATCAACCTCTTGGACTTACCACCAGCATGGACCCCCAAGTCGACCCAGCAGGACGTGCAGCACAAGTGGAGCACATGGAGACTCCCTGCTTCTGCTTTTCTTTTGTTAGGTTACCTGAAGTGGAACTAGAATTCAAAGAGTAAGTTCCCATGTAACTGCCACTCTGGTGTACTGAGGACTTACTAAGTGCTAGTCACTATTGTAACTCCTTTGTAAACTCATTCACACTCCTGCACAATCCCATTTCAGAGATGAGAGTGTGGGGGCATGCAGAGGGTCAGGGTCAGTGAGTTGTCCAGAGCCACAGCCGAGAGGTGGAAGAACTGAGATTCAAACGCAGAACTCTGGAGCCTGCATGTTTTTTAAATAACTTTTAAAAATATATATTTATTTGGCTGCACCAGGTCACTTGAAATCTTGGATCTTAGTTTCCTCATGTGAGATCTAGTTCCCCACTGGGGATTGGCCCCCTGCATTGAGAGTGTGGAGTCTTAGCCCGTGTACCACCAGGGAAGTCTGGCCCCCATTTGTTTTTGACACATGCCCTAGGCATTGGGCTGCTCACCCAGAGTGAAGTCTACATCAGGCCAAATACAGACAGACCCCTGAGAATGGGGCTTTTTAGAGAGCTGTCAGGTCAAATAGTAACACTTGAGAATATGGCATTTGTAGAACTCCAAACCTATTCTGCCCATCCTGTGCCGGTTTGTTTGCTGTTTTTCACAGCTGCTGTAGGTGCAAGGCTGTTGGTTTTCAAGGTTACCAAAGAACAGGGAAGAAAGGATGGACAAGTTCAAACACCACAAAGGTTGTTGATTTTAAGGAGATTGAGCCTCTTTTCTTGAATAAACATTTTTCATGATTGTTCTAAAACTTTAGTTATCTTCCAGAGTTCAGAGAAACTTGACATTTTTTTTTGTATCAGTGCATTTGTTGGTCCTCTGAATTTTTTTAGGCGCTCACATCACCCTTTCAGAAGTGCTTCCCTCTTATTCAATTTTTTAGTTAATATTTTTTACAGTTCTTTCCCTAAATTTCTTGTCTCATTCTTAAACTATATGAAAATAGTAATCATATTATTTTAAAGCTTGTATCTTATAACTTTAGCTGTAGTGACTATGATCTGTTAATTACCATTATGATTAATATACCATTACTAGATGCAGAAGCCAAGAATTTCTTTCTTTTTATTCAAATATAGTGTGTCAAAATGTTGAGTTGCATCATTCCTAGTAATTTGAATGGTGTACTAGAAAGTTCACCTCCTCAAATGTCTTTTCCTTATGTGATGTATGAGAGTTTAAAGTTAAATAATCTCAGGAATGCTTACCTGATTCAACGTCTTAATCTCTGCATCGTTTATGTTCAGTTGCTCAGTTGTGTCTGACTGTTTGCGACCCCATGGACTGCAGCACACTAGGCCTCCCTGCCCATCACCAACTCCCGGAGTTTACTCAAACTCATATCCATTGAGTTGGTAATGCCATCCAACTGTCTCATCCTCTGTCGTCCCCTTCTCCTGCCTTCAATCAGGGTCTTTTCCAATGAGTCAGTTCTTCTCATCAGGTGGCCAAAGTATTGGAGTTTCAGCTTCAGCATCAGTCCTTCCAATGAACATTCAGGACTGATTTCCTTTAGGACGGACTGGTTGGATCTCCTTACTGTCCAAGGAACTCTCCAGAGTCTTCTCCAACACCACAGTTCAAAAGCATCAATTCTTTGGCGCTCAGCTTTCTTTATAGTCCAACTCTCACATCCACACATGACCACTGGAAAAACCATAGCTTTGACTAGATGGAACTTTGTTAGCAAAGTAATGTCTCTGCTTTTTAATATGCTGTGTAGGTTGGTCACAGCTTTTCTTCCAAGGAGCAAGTATCTTTTAATTTCATGTCTGCCATCACCATCTGCAGTGATCACTGTTTCCATTGTTTACCCTTCTATTTTCCATGAAGTGATGGGGCCAGATGCCATGATCTTAGTTTTCTGAATGTTGAGTTTTAAGTCAACTTTTTCACTCTCCTCTTTCACTTTCATCAAGAGGCTCTTTAGTTCTTCTTCCCTTTCTGTCATAGGTGTGGTGTCATCTGTATATCTGTGGTTATTGATATTTCTCCCAGAAACTTTGATTCCAGCTTGTACTTCATTCAATCCAGCATTTCTCATGATGTACTCTGCATATAAGTTAAATAAGCAGGGTGACAATATACAGCCTTGATGTACTCCTTTCCCGATTTGAAACCAATCTGTTGTTCCATGTCCAGTTCTAAATGTTGCTTCTTGACCATCATACAGATTTCTCAGGGGGCAGGTCAGGTTGATTGGTCAGTAAGATTGATTGGTCTTTGGTCCCTAAGGTTCTCATAATCATGAATTGGTTTTCCAGAAGATTTTTCTGATGCCGGGAAGGATCGAAGACAGGTGGAGAAAGGGACGACATTGGGTAAAACGATTAGATAGCATCACCGACTCGGTGGACATGAGTTTGAGCGTGCCCTGGGAGTTAGTGACGGATAGGAAAGCCGGTCGGACAGAACTGAGCAAACGAACTGAACAATTTTCACGACTAGGGACGCAACCAGGCCCTCCTATTTTGGCAGTCTTTTTTTTTTTTCTTAAACAGTGATTTGAGTCACCCTCAAGGCCTAGACAGTAAAGAGTCCATTTACAAAGCAGGAGACCTAGATTCGCTCCTGGAGAAGGGAATGGCTACCCACTGCAGTATTCTTGCGTGGACAATTCCACGACAGAGGTGCCTGGAGGGCTACAGTCCAGGGGGTCGCAAATAGTCTGAGCACGACTGAGTGGATTCGGGGCTCTATTTCATTTGACATTTTAGTGAACCTTCTCTTCGTCAAATGCAGCCCCCATACATCATGATCTTTAGCCGTCAAGAAAAGCCTTATTCAAAAGAAATCAGACTCAGAGTGTGGAGGAGGAGAATACATGGAGTCAAGGGCCTGGGAACAAGGGACGGGAAGCTGGCTTCACGGGAGCTGGAGCGGGGAAAAGCGTGAATCTCGGGGACTCATGAATCTCAGCGTTCATTTGCATAACCAGAATGCATTGCGCACAATATGATCAATGTATTCTTTGAATTTATCGTAGTTTTCTTTTAAACATAGTATCTCAAAGAATAAGCCTTCGTCCACTAACGTGAAAGGATCTGCTACAACCTATTCACCGGGAGTTACCGTTTTTTTTTTTTTCTCATCGTCAGTGATAGGAGTGTGCTTCCCCTAGGCATTACGTGCCCCGAGTCAGTGAACTACCGTTTTCCCTTTCTTGCTTCTACTTGAGCTTAGTCTCTGGTACTGCCACGCAGACTAAGTCGAGTGGAACCAAGAAAAAAGTTCTCTTTCCCAATAATTTTTGGAGGTCTTGTGAGATTAAACAAGACCAATATTTCGGTGTCAAAAAGTAGAACTTTGAAAGTAACTGGTTTTGGGGGATTTCTTAGATTTTTGGAAGCTTTCTGTGTTTGCCATTTCAGATTGTGGGTTCGCTCTTTGGTGAGTTGGAAGTGAAAGTCCGTTCATCGTGTTCAACTTTTTGCGACTCCATGTACTGTGCAGTCCATGGAATTTTCCAGGCCAGAATACTGGAGTGGTGAGGCTTCCCCTTTTGCGGGGATCATCCCAACCCCGGGATCGAACCCAGCTCTTCCCACATTGTAGGCGAATTCTTTTCCAGCTGAAACACAAGGGAAGCGCAATATCCATAAAACCACAATGCGGTTATTCTAGCAAAGACAGGATGGCTGATAGGACATGGCTGAGCAAATAAACCAGACAGATTTTTTTCGCTACCCAAGCATATTAACCAGCCAGAATTTTTGCTACCCAGCGGGGGAGCCCAGGCCTCGGATATTGGCAAACAGGTTGTTGTGTTTCTTTTGCTGATTAGAGTTACCCTGATGGCTTAGAGAGCTTTCCCTAAATGCAGTAGACCCAGGCTCAGTTCCTAGGGAAGGGAATCGTTACCCACTGCAGTATTCTTGCCTGGGGAATTCCATGGACAGAGGAGCCACACAGCCTCTGGTCGGACACGACGGAGTGATTTTCAGAGAGAGCGCCACCTTGGGAAAAGGATAACTTTTTGTGTGATCCCACGTTTCTGTCGCAGGTGTAATTATTTTTGGGGCTGTGCTTTGTATTCTGTAGTGTCAGTCACTCAGTCCTGTGGGACTGTTAGCCACTCTATGGACTGTAAGCGGCCAGGCTCCTCCATCTATGAAATTCTCCAGGCCAGAATACTAGAGTGAGTTTCCATTCCCATCTCCAGAGACTCTTTCCTACCCAGCGATTGAACCGGGGCCTCCTGCATTGCAGGCGAATTGTTTACCAAGTGAGCCATCATTCCGCCCCCCTGCCCCCCCCCAATCCAGAGTTATTACTACTAGAGTTAGTGGTAGTCAACCTTCATAGTTGCATTATTCATATAGGTTCGTTTTCTTTGTTCATAAAGTTATGGAGGTAGTTGGTAAATGTATGTAGGTAGGTTTCTTCATTCTGTTCTCCACCTTCCCACCCCAGGATGTAATATTTGTAAAAATCCATTGAAGGTCTCAGGCTTCCCTGGTAGCTCAGCTGGTAAAAAATCCACCTTCCATGCCAGAGACCTGGGTTCGATTCCTGGGTTGCGAACATCCCCTGGAGAAGAGAATAGCTATGCACTCCAGTATTCTGGCCTGGATAATTCCATGCAGTGTATAGTTCATGGGAGTCATTTTAGACTCCCTATGAGAATTGCAGATCAAAGTGTATATTTAACTTTTCATTTATGTTTTGCCTTCATCCACTTTTGTGAAAAGATCTGCTGCAAACTCTTGACCCAGGCTTACCCTTGTCCTGCCTCAGCCTCACTGAAGTAGACTCTATTTGCATAACCAGAACGTACTGCATGCAATAGAGTTTCAATTTACCATTTCAATTTAATGTAGATTTCTTTTTAACATAGTATTTCGAAGAATGAGCCTTCTTCCTCTTTCGTGAAAAGATCTGTGGCAAACTCTTGACCCGGACTTACCCTTGTAGTGCCTCAGCCTCACTGTGGAGTGAGCATACCCTCGTCCGGATGTGCACAGGCACCGTGCAGTATTCTTATGCTCGTTCTTGGTCGTGCTCAAACTAAGTCTTTGGTTTTACACTTAACCTTCGGTTAGGGAGGCTTAGAGGAGAAATATAAACTAGTCACATAATTTTTGGAGGTCTTGTGAGATAAACAAGGCCAACATTGTTGTATGCAAAAACAGACCTTGAGGAGTGAAAGTTCTGACACAGGGTTTATTCCTGGGGTTTCTGTACTTAACAGCTTTTTGTGTGTTTATCATTTGAAATCACGAGGTTAGATTTTCGTGAACAAACGGACGAGAGAACTCTCACTCATTCTTCGAAATACTATGTTAAAAAGAAATCTACATTAAATTGAAACAGTAAACCTCCCAGGATCGCATCTGGAGAATAGTTTGTATTCTGCCAGCTTCGGAGTCGGGAGGGAAAGCAAGCTTGGCAGAGGTACCCATTCCATTCCCAGTTTGCTCAGTATCTGGTGATTGGAAGACACTCTGCAACAAGAGAAAAAAAGAAAAAAAAAATAAATTGAAATGGTAAATTGAAACTCTATTGCATGCAGTACGTTCTGGTTATGCAAATGAATGCTGAGTCCCTGCCCCCGAGATTCCTGTCTTTCCCCGCCCCAGCTCCCCTGGTTCCCAGGCCCGTGACTCCATGTTTTCTCCTCCTCACGACTCTGGGTCTGATTTCTTTTGAATAAGGCTTTTCTTGACGGCTAAAGATAATGATATATGGGTGTTGCATTTGACACAGAGAAGGTTCACTATAATGTCGAATGAAATAGAGTCCCGAATCCTCTCAGTCGTGCTAAGATATTTGCGACCCCATGGACTGTAGCCCTCCAGGCTTCTCTGTCTTGGAATTCTCCAGGCAGGAATACTGCAGTGAGTAGCCATTCCCTTCTCTAGGAGAAGCTTCCCCAGGCTCGAACCTGGCTCTCACTCATTGTAAGCAGACTCTTTACTATCTAAGCCATCAAGGTGGATGTAATTAGGGGGAAAACAAATCTGTATGCCAATATAGGAAGACCCATTTCCATCCCTGGGTCATGAAAGCTGTGCAGTTGATTTGCTGAATCTTAGCCAAACGGCCTTCCTGTCTGTCACCAACACCTGTGCTTGCTCAAACTCACATCCATTCAGTTGGTGATGCCATCTAATTGCTTTTTTCAATGTTGTCCCTTCCTCCCCTTGCTTTCAATCTTTCCCAGCACCAAGAAATGTCTTGGAAAACCCCTTTCAGCGTTATGGGTATCTGACCAAAGATTCCCATACAAGATGGCAGAGTAGAAGGACATACCCTCATTTTCTCCTGGGAGAGCTGCAAAATTACAACTCGGTGCTGAACAATGAAGAACAGGAGAATATTGGATCCCGCCAAAAAGATATCCCACATCCAAGGGCAAAGAAGAAGCACCAACAAGATGGTGGGAGGGGCAAAATTTCCTTTAGAATCAAATTCCATACCCACCAGTGATGCTTGGAAGGCTCAAACAAAACCTTGCACACACTAGGGCTCAGAGGCTCTACGTAGACTGAGCCAGAACTGTGTTTGAGTGTCTCCTGTGGAGGGACTAGGGGTCAGCAGTGGCCTGCCTCAGGGGCAGGGGCTTTGGGTGCAGGAGACCTGGTCACGCAGCCTGTGGCATAAGCCCTCTTGGAGGAGGTCACCATTAACCCCACCATAGAGCCCCCGAGCAGATGAACCACAAACTGCAGAACAATCATAGCAAAGAAATTCTCTCACTCTTAAGAAAGTTCTAGGACCCACAACAGATTTACCAACCTGGGGATCTGGCAAGGGAACTGAGAACCCCCAAGGAATTTGACTGTGGAGGACAGTGGAATTTGATTGCAGAACTTACACAGGACTGGGGAAAACAGACTCTTGGAGGGCACAAACAAAACCTGGTGTGCCCCAGGACCCAGGAGAAAGGAGCAGGGACACCCCCCCCCCCACAAGGGACTGACCCAGCCTTGCCCGTGAGTGTCCAGGAGTCCCTGGCAGAGGCGTGGGTCAGCAGTGTACTGCTGCAGGGTCAGGGGCACTGAGTGCAGCAGGGACTGCCTGGGACCTTTGGAAGGATGTGGCCATTATCTTCACTACCTCCACCTTAGTTTGGTCTTGGGTCAAACAATAGGGAGGGAAACAGCCCCACCTATCAACAGAAAATTGGATTAAACATTTACCTAGCATGATCTCGCCCACCAGAACAAGACCTGATTTCCCCCACAGTCAGTCTCTTCCAACAGGAAGCTTCCATAAGCCTCTTATCCTTATCTGTTAGAGGGCAGGCAGAATGAAAACCAGTGTCACAGAAAACTTGTCAAACTGATCACATGGACCACAGCCTTGTCTAACTCAATGAAACTATGAGCCATGCTGTGTTCAGTTCAGTCCAGTCGCTGAGTCGTGTCTGACTTTTTGCAACCCCATGGACTGCAGGACGCTAGGATCCCTGTTCATCACCAACTCCTGGAACTTGCTCAAAGTCATGTACATCAAGGCGGTGATGCCATCCAACCATCTCATTCTCTGTTGTCCCCTTCTCCTCAAGCCTTCAATCTTTCCCAGCACCAGGGTCTTTCCAATGAGTTCTTCGCATCAGGTGGCCAAAGTATTGGAGTTTCAGCTTCAGCATCAGTCCTTCCAATGAATATTCAGGACTGATTTCCTTTAGGATGGACAGGTTTGATCTCCTTGCTATCCAAGGGACTCTCCAGAGTCTTCTCCAACACCACAGTTCAAAAGCATCAGTTTTCTGGTGCTCAGCTTTCTTTATGGTCTAACTCTCACATCCACACATGACTACTGGAAAAACCATAGCTTTGACTAAATGGACCTTTGTCGGCAAAGTAATGTCTCTGCTTTTTAATTGTAAATAGTGCTGCTGTGAACATATGAGTGCATATATCTTTTTGAATTATAGTTTTGTCTGAATATATGCCCAGGAGTGGGATTGCTGAATCATATGGCAACTCTAGTTTTTTGAGGCACCTCTGTACTGTGAAAATAGTTGTTAAAGTCACTAAAAATGTAGGTTGTACAAACACCTCTTGAGTTCACACCTCTAGGTAAGTGAAGACTAAAAGGGGCAAGAAATGGAAAGAGAACAAGGCAACAAAAGAGAAAGAAATACTTAAAAATATTTTTTTTGTATTGGAGTGCAACCTAATTAACAATGTTGTGACAGTTTCAGGTGAACAGCAAAGAGATTCATCCATACATATACTTGTACCATTCTCTCCAAACTCCCCTCCCATTCAGGCTGTCACATAACATTGAGCAGAGTTCTGTGTGCTATACAGTAGGTCCTTGTTGGCTATCCATTTAAAATACAGTAGTGTGTACTTGTTCATTCCAAACTCCCTAGCTATTCTTCTCCACTGTCCTTCTCCCACCCCCCTGCAACATTTTCTAAGTCTGTGAGTCTGTAAGAAGAAGAAATTCTAAATCACTTACTTGGTTTAGATCAGTAAGACGTCTCAGATTTCTTCATAAATGTACTCACTCAAGAGTAATTGAAGTGCCCATCTAGATTGTAAACATGTTAATACAAAATGAAATAATTCTGAGTTGTAAGAGAAAACAAGATATTCTTATAGCATTATTATTCCTGAAAAGACTACTCAGGTTTCCTGAGGTTGCCCAAATCAGGCAATTACATAAGTCATTCCGTGTTTACCTTCAGTTTAAGTAACTGTTAAAAGAGACCACTAAATATGATTACCACTAAATATGGTCTATTGGTGGACTTTCAATTTCAACCAACAAAAATTATGCACCTTTTTTTAAAAAAGGAAACTACTCTGCTTTGATTGTCTTTCAACAGCAAGCTATTGGGAAATCATTTAGATTGGTGCTTATTCTGAAAACATTGTTATTAAGATTATTTCAAAGCCCGAATTCCTGAAATCTCATTCATTATATCTGAGAAGGAAACAGCTGAGCAAAACTTATGCTGAGTATTTAAAGGTTAAACCAATGTAACATTTAGTGATAATCTTTAAAAAGTTAAGGCCACAGGTTCACAAATTTCTTTGGCATTTCACACTATAAAATCACCCTATTTATACCATAGGATTGCTGGGAGAAAAAAAATGAAGACACACTATTCTACAGTGTTCAGAAAAGCGGTCATGTGGCATGATCCAAACCAAAAGAGATTCCAAAAGAACAAGCAAGCCACTTTAAAACTTTGCTTTGATCTGTTTAAGTATCTATGGAAAATGATATCCAAAACCAATCAGAAATAACTCTTGAGTAGAATATTTGCACATTTCCCATTAAAAAACTGAGACAACTTTCCCTAATAAGTCACTTGAAAGTTCATGGTTCTGTTTATACCTTTGCTGCAAGATCCTTTCTCTTCTGGCTGTCTGCTTTCGTTTCCTCTTTAGTATCTCCAGGGATGGAAGTGTACCTGAGAAAGAAAAGGAGGAAAAGTTGAGACACATCTTTGAGTGGTTTCAAGGTTTAACTGAAAGACTTGCCTTAAGAGGTGGCAAGAATTGGACAGTGTTTGTGCACCACATGTGGAGCTCACATATCTGCGTCCTCCTGGACTCTCTCCTCATGGGAACCTGGTTGTCTCTCTCCTGTTGGTTGTATTTCTGATCTCAGTATTTAGACTAAGATGAGGCTAAAGAGTTTCATATGGAAGTATCAAACAGTTATATCTACTGCATGTCTGCCATGAGACCCTCTAGCCTGTGGGTGATGTGGGGATGCTGGCATATAGGACTTATGTCCCTACCCTCAAAAATACTTATAGTCTAGTTAAGGAATAAAAACTAAATCACACTGAAGATTTTGCTTTTGCTTCTTTTCCCCCAAAGTTTTTTTTTTTTTTAATGGCCAAATAATATAGCATTGTGTGGATGTACCACATTTTGTTTATCCATCCATCAGTTGATGGCCATTTGGGTTGTTTCTACTATTTGGCTTTTATGAATCATGCTGCTATGAATATTCATCTGTAAGTGTTTGAGTTCCCATTTGCAAGTCTTTTTTTTTCCATTTATTTTTATTAGTTGGAGGCTAATTACTTTACAATATTGTAGTGGTTTTTGTCATACATTGACATGAATCAGCCATGAATCCACATGTGTTCCCCATCCCGATCCTCCCCCCCACCTCCCTCTCCACCTGATCCCTCTGGGTCTTCCCAGTGCACCAGGCCCAAGCACTTGTCTCATGCATCCAACCTGGACTGGTGATCTGTTTCACCCTAGATAATACACATGTTTCGATGCTGTTCTCTCGAAACATCCCACCCTCGCCTTCTCCCACAGAGTCCAAAAGTCTGTTCTGTACTTCTGTGTCTCTTTTTCTGTTTTGCATATAGGGTTATCGTTACCATCTTTCTAAATTCCATATATATGTGTTAGTATACTGTATTGGTCTTTATCTTTCTGGCTTACTTCACTCTGTATAATGGGCTCCAGTTTCATCCATCTCATTAGAACTGATTCAAATGAATTCCTTTTAACTGAGTAATATTCCATGGTGTATATGTACCACAACTTCCTTATCCATTCGTCTGTTGATGGGCATCTAGGTTGCTTCCATGTCCTGGCTATTATAAACAGTGCTGCGATGAACATTGGGGTGCACGTGTCTCTTTCAGATTTGGTTTCCTCGGTGTGTATGCCCAAAAGTGGGATTTCTCCAAAGAAGACATACAGATGGCTAACAAACACATGAAAAGATGCTCAACATCACTCATTATCAGAGAAATGCAAATCAAAACCACAATGAGGTACCATTACACACCTGTCAGGATGGCTGCTATCCAAAAGTCTACAAGCAATAAATGCTGGAGAGGGTGTGGAGAAAAGGCAACCCTCTTACACTGTTGGTGGAAATGCAAACTAGTACAGCCATTATGGAGAACAGTGTGGAGATTTCTTAAAAAACTGGAAATAGAACTGCCATATGACCCAGCAATCCCCCAAAGTTTTGTAGCTTGGAAGAAGGTCTTGGGTCATTGAGTTAAGCTGTCATCTTACACAGAAACTCTTGTGCTTTAATTTTATTAGGAGACTTGCTGAAGGTCTTATAGATGATAAATCATGGCTGTAGCACAGAGTCACATTCCCCTTCTGTTTTGCAGTGCCTCTTGGTGAATTATCTCCTTGAAATACTTTGTTCAAACAGTTTCCAGGACGCCAGATTCTCTTGGCTTTCTTCCTACTTCACTGAAGGCTTTTTCTTGTGCACCCCTGCTGATTCCTTTTCAACTGCCCAAGCTGTCAGTGTTGGAGGGCCCCAGGTCTCTCTTCTCACAGCACTTCTCCATTTACCCTCCCTCCCTTCCCCAGTGGTCTCATCTAGTTTAGAGCTTTAAGTATTATCTGTGTGCGATGTGTCTCCCCCTTCATTCTAGATTTACGTATTCATCTGTACCTACCTGGCATCTCTATTTGGGTGTCTCCGAGGCATCCTCAAATTTAATATACCAACAGACTAACACTTGCTCTTCCTCCCAAACCCGATTTTCACAGAATCTTCCCCAGTTCAGTAAATGGCAGCTCTGTTCTTCTCTCTTCTCATGATGCTCTTATTTTTCACCATTGCATTAATCCCACCTGACACTATCATATTTTATTGATACATATATATTTGTTTATTATATTAGTTAGGATATTGCCAAATGACTATAAGCAAAAAATCCCAGAGTACCATGGCTTGAGGAATATTGAAGTGAAAAGTCTAGACAGTGGAGTATCTCTGCTCCAGTCAGTCAGTTCCACATGTTCCTCTGTTGCCTTCTAAGGCACTATCCAGTTTCCAGCTGTTAGTAAAGGGGAAGAGAATATAAAGGCAGCACAATCAAAGTCTAAAAGCCCGATTTAGGAAGCAGCATAAGTCATTGCCACTCATATTTCATCAGTGAGAATTTAGTCACGTGACCACATCTAATTCTAAGGGACACTGGGAAATATAGTTTAGCATCTTGTTTTCCAGGGAGAGGTGGAAAATGAATTTTTGGTGGACAGCCATCAGTCAACATTTCTTATCTGTATCCTTTCTCCTCATTAGAATAGGAACTCCATGAAGGTAGAGAATTTTGTTGGTCTTACTCATTTCTGTATTCTGAGCACCCAGAATAGCTCCTGGCATATGAAAAGAGCTCATTAAATATTTGGTGAATAAATGAAAGAATGTGTCTGTGAAGGCTTTCCTCCTGGACTTTACAGCAGCAAACATCTCCTTCTTAGGACACCCTGGCATTGAATTTTTTTTTGCTTTATCACATGAGTTCTCAATAGAATACTTCATTCAGGGAAATGGGGTCTAAGATTTCTCATACTGCATCTCAGTAGTGAAGTAGTTGTAAATTCTCCATCCACTAGTGTCTAAAAGCAGCCCCACAAATAGTCCCCCTGTATATTGAAAGATGACCTTAGCTAAAGGAAGAGGAGTATTCTCCTTGGTTCAGTAGGGAGTCTGAGAACTATGTCCTACAATGATTTGGGCTGTCCAGAGTCAAAAGCAATTTTTGCATCAGTAAAGAACTGTTAGTTGAAATCTTTACCTGTTCCATGTTTCCTAACTCAATAATTTTGTGTTAACAGTACAGCTTCCTGCCCCTAAATATGGGGGATGTTTGTGCTGCTAATTAACCAAAATTAGAAAGATCCAAAGAGCCTGAAGAGTGGCCAGAGAAAGTCTCCGATGGTTTCTGAACTCAAGCTACTGTCCCTCACACACCCCCTCCCTTCCCCGGGCAGACAGGACCCTTCTTCAACTCACTCCCCCTCACAGAAGGAGCATATTCCCACAGCATTTGTCCTTCAAATGTTCAGACTATAGCTTTTGTAAACTTACTGAGTAACCCAAAGCACCTTGCAATAACCTTATAGGGCCAGTCATAATTTACCAAAACTTTCCTAGTGCAAACAGACACCTCTGATGTAAGGGTTGGCTCTGTCGGGCTCCAACAGTGGAAGAGAGGAAATAACCATGAAGTTCAGGAACAGAAAAAAAGTTTCCCTTCCTTCAGGAGAAAGAAAAATCCCAACACCGTTTTCAGTTTAAACTGAGCAATGGAACAAAACATGAGACTGCAACACTCATCTCCTTCACAAGCCTTTATTTATCGATGTTTGTACTAATGTTCTCAGTGAATGTTGTTTTAACTATTAACTCAAAAAGCTCAAAAGTGTTAAGCTGGCTAAAATCTTTGAAACCAAATAATAATGAAATGTTTCGGCATTTGGTTTTTGTTTTACTCTTCACTTCTCAAAATGCAAAGATTGAAACTCCAAACCCTGCAAGTGACTTTTATAAATAGAGCCAAGTTTGAGGCATCATCCCCTGCTCCTTTTCAGAGAATGTGTTGCAAAGTCACAATATGTTGGTGAGCTCTGGTGTGGAATCCATCTTACTAAGAACATCAATGGCAAATTTGTTTTTGGAAACTATTCAGAGTTACCTATCTATGCTTCTGAAGCCTTTTTTTCAGGTCTTTTGGGAAATGGTAAATGCTTTAAAACTCTTGAAAGAGACTGACATTTTAATTTCTATGCCTCCCTTGTTGAATATTCTAGGACACTGAGCACAAATATTAGAGAAGAAAGCAGCAGTGAATAGAAAGAGTATCAAGACACGGTTTTTTTTAAAGAAAGGAGAAGTTAAAAACACACAAGTAAGCAGACCTGTTATCTGTGGTTATGGTTAATGTTTGCTTCCATCCACTTCCAAATGATTATCTTTTGGCTTGTTTTTAAGTTGCACTTTAATAATATGGTTACTCTTTTTAATCCATTCTTCAAAATGTTAAAAAAAAAAAAAAAGACATGCTTGCATGAGACTATTGTTTCATTTGTTTTCTCTTTGTGGTTGAAAGACAAAGTCCTGGATAACACTATTCAATTTGGGGGAACTGAAGGCAGAACATGCCATGCATACCCATATCTACAAGAAAGCGTTTTACATGGTTTCCTTGTCTAGTTAGAAATTTTTAAGACTTTAGGATTGGCCAAAAAATTCATTCAGGTTTTTCTGCACAATGTTGTAGAAATATTTTGAGGGGGAAAAATATCTAACAGCTTCTATTGCCTGTACTGTGTTTCTGTTTGCCTCTGGAAATATAATTAACATTACCCTTTCTGAGTTTCCTTTTCATGCTTCAGTTTAGATTTTGGGTGGTAAATGCTTTACATTAGCCATCAAACGGGAAAGTACATGTCCTCAGTTTCCAAAGAGCACCTGAAAGTTGAACCTTAAAAAATAAAAAGGTATCAATCACGAAATGTCCAGAATGGGTAAATCTATAGAGACAGAAAGGTTAGTGGTTGCCTAGACATGGAATTGCCTGGAAAATCCCATGGACGGAGGAGCCTGGTAGGCTGCAGTTCATGGGGTCGCGAAAAGTCGGACACAACTGAGTGACTTCACTTTCACTTTTCACTTTCATGCTTTAGAGATGATGGCAACCCACTGCAGTGTTCTTGCCTGGAGAATCCCAGGGATGGCAAAGCCTGGTGGGCTGCCGTCTATGGGGTTGCACAGAGTCAGACAAGACTGAAGCGAGTTAGCAGCAACAGCAGCAGTGTCAGCAGACCATGGAATAGGGAGGTGAGGGGAGATAGTGAGTAACCAGAAATGGATGTGTAGTTTCTTTTGGAGGGAATGAAAATGTTCTAAAATTAGAATGTGGTGATGGTTGCACAATTGTATAGTATGTAAATTATTTCTCAATGAAGTTGTTTTCTTATTTTAAAGCATGAGCTGTAACAACAGCAACAACAAAAAGCATGAGCTATGACAGGCTTAAAGCAACGCTTTGGGCAGTGTCAAACACACACATCCACCCACCCCCCTGTCCTGCCACCTTACTTGCCAACTCCATCCTCAGCTCATGAAAGCAGGGCAGATGTAGGCATTCACTAGGCTGGCCAAAATGGGAAGAACAGATTTTCTTCAGCAAAAGAAATTGAAGATAAAAAAAGGAATTTGGGATCATTATTGTTTCCATTTGTGAGAAAATCATTGTTTTCCTGAGTCACCACACACATTTCTCAATCACTGAAAGTAAAAGTCTGAGTCCCCTTAGAAACATGGGTGATAGACAATGTCTCACCCCATACACCTTTGTTCACAGCACTGCTTGGCAAGTGATAGTGTGTTGTTTATTTTCAAGGATGGACAATAAAAGGATTTCAAAATGTTGGAAATAGATTTTGAGTTTTATGAGAGAAGCTAGCATGTGAGTAAGGAGTACTTCTACAGACTCCATAGAACTACCTGGGTTTGGGGAACTCCCTGGCTGTCCAGTGGTTAGGATTCTGTGTTTTCACTGCTAAAGGCATGGGTTCAATTCATGGTCAAGGAACTAAGATCACAGAAGCCTCACAGGGTGAGAGGAACTACCTGGGTATGAAATTAAGAGACTCAAGAAGCAATCAAAAGGACTCCTCAATATTTGGTCTGCATACAGTTAATCAGAGTTAAAGCAAGGTACAATGGCCACATTCCCTACCCTCATCCTCTTTGCCCCCTTTGGTATCCTGATTCCAGAAATGAGGAGGGTTATCTGGTCTTTCCTACCAAACCAGTCCATTCTAAAGGAAGGTTATCTGGTCTTTCTACCAAACCAGTCAATCCTAAAGGAAGGTTATCTGGTGTTTCCTTTCAAACCAGTCAATCCTAAAGGAAATCAGTCCTGAATATTCACTGGAAGGACCGATGCTGAAGCTGAAACTCCAATACTTTGGCCACCTGATGCAAAGAGCAGACTCATTAGAATAGACCCTGAGGCTGGGAAAGATTGAGGGCAGGAGGAGAAGGGGACGACAGGGGATGAGATGGTTGGATGGCATCACCGACTCGATGGATTTTGATTAAACTCCGGGAGTTGGTGATGGACAGGGAAGCCTGGCATGCTGCCGTCCATGAGGTTGCAAAGAGTCGGACATGACTGAGTGACTAAACTGAACTGATGTGGTCTCTGGGGTACAGGAAGATTTGTTTGTGTGAGGGGTGGTGTGTTTGATGCTATGTGTGAATACATGTTAGTTCTGCATTTACCACTTTTGTCATAGCCTGCCTTAGGGAGGGAATGAAAGTCACAAAATACTCAAAATATTCAAGGGTAGGATAATTTTTTTAAAGATTTCCTTGAATATTGACTGGACATTTGATAAGGAATTGATGTTAAACAATTTTAAGAAGTGATAATGGTATCATGATCATATTTTTTAATGAGTCCTTATCTTTCTGAGATACATGCTGGAATATTCATGAGTAAATATTCATAAATGAAACAATATTATAAAATACAACACTAGTATATTTTGGATTTGCTTCAAAAATTTAAGCAAAGAGGAAATAGGTGGGTGTAGAGGATGAAGTAAGACTGGCCAGGAACCATTAATTGTAAGTGAGTGCAACAAGTGAAGGAATTCATTATAAAGTTCTATTTCTATAAATGGTTGATGTTTTCCATGCCCAAAAAGTTTAAACATTTAGGAGAAACATTTTCACAAACATTTTGAACAAAAGTTAAGGCTCATGACCAAAGATACTTAAAAGGGGGCATTTACTAGAAATGAAACACTTGCCAAAATAATATTCTAGTATTACAATAAAAGAGCAGTTGTCAAACATGAATGGAAATGCTACTCCATAATCAAGTTCAAGTGTATGACAGTATTCCAGCACTGTCTACCTCTATCACCCATTTCAAAGGGAGTTGACCTAAATAGAAAGTGGCCCAGCTGAGGATAATTGGGAATAGCAGGCTGACGCCAGGCAGTACAGAGAGCACTGGCCTGGTGGCCTCTTGGACTGCCCATGCTGCCAATCCAAGAGGAGCTTCCCAGCTGAGAGCAGGAAGAAAGGATTTAAGAAAAGAACTGAAAAACAACCTTTTTTTAGATTGGAAATTATTCTGTGCTTTTTTTTTTTTAAACAGGATGTACAGACATTAAAATTAAATTCTTCCCTACCTCAACAACATAAATATCTTTGCTCATAAAATTTTTTATTCCTTAACTTCTCGTTCATGCAATTTGACCTTTCTATAGTGTGACACACATTAGGATTTCAACTGACGAGCATGCTGATCAGGGCCCTCTGTCAACTGGAAGAATACATACTCTATTCAAGAGAAAGTTCAGACTGATAACCAAAAAGAGTATCAGAGGATTTGTCCTTTTTCTCAGAGAAGCTGTGTACATTTTTACACCTAATTTGCAGCCATAGTTACAGTGTTTTATTTATAACTATACTATAGATCAGGAGTCTCTTTCTATAAAAGTCAGTAAATTTTAGGCTCTGCAGGCCCAGTAGTCTCAGCTACAGCTACTTGACTCTGCCATCACAGCTGCTTCAGACAGTATGTGAACAAATAGTATGGCTGGGTTCCGATAAAACTTGATTTATAAAAACAGCTGGTGGTCCAGATTTGACCTGCAGGCCATTGTTCACTCAGTTCAGTTCAGTTCAGTTGCTCAGTCGTGTCCGACTCTTTGCGACCCCATGAATCGCAGCATGCCAGGCCTCCCTGTCCATCACAAACTGCTGGAGTTTACTCAAACTCATGCCCATCGACACGGTGATGCCAACCAGCCATCTCATCCTCTGTCATCCCCTTCTCCTCCTGCCCACAATCCCTCCCAGCATCAGGATCTTTTCCAATAAGTCAACTCTTCACATGAGGTGGCCAAAGTATTGGAGTTTCAGCTTCAGCATCAGTCCTTCCAATGAACATCCAGGATGGATCTCCTTTAGGATGGACTGGTTGGATCTCCTTGCAGTCCAAGGGACTCTCAAGAGTCTTCTTCAACAAAACAGTTCAAAAGCATCCATTTTTCGGTGCTCAGCTTTCTTCACAGTCCAACTCTCACATCCATACATGACCACTGGAAAAACCATAGCCTTGACTAGACAGATCTTTGTTGGCAAAGTAATGTCTCTGCTTTTTAATATGCTATCTAGATTGGTCATAACTTTCCTTCCAAGGAGTAAACGTCTTTTAATTTCATGGCTGCAGTCACCATCTGCAGTGATTTTGGAGCCCCCCCCCCAAAGTCTGATACTGTTTTCACTGTTTCCCCATCTATTTGCCATGAGGTGATGGGACCAGATGCCATGATCTTAGTTTTCTGAATGTTGAGCTTTAAGCCAACTTTTTCACTCTCCTCTTTCACTTTCATCAAGAGGCTTTTTAGTTCCTCTTCACTCTCTGCCATAAGGGTGGTGTCATCTGCATATCTGTTATTGATATTTCTCCTGGCAATCTTGATTCCAGCTTGTGCTTCTTCCAGCCCAGCATTTCTCGTGATGTACTCTGCATATAAGTTAAATAAGCAGGGTGACAATATACAGCCTTGACGTACTCCTTTTCCTATTTGGAACCAGTCTGTTCCATGTCCAGTTCTAACTGTTGCTTCCTGACCTGAATACAGGTTTCTCAAGAGACAGGTCAGGTGGTCTGGTATTCCCATCTCTTTCAGAATTTTCCACAGTTTATTTTGATCCACACAGTTGAAGGCTTTGGCGTAGTCAATAAAGCAGAAATAGATGTTTTTCTGGAACTCTCTTGCTTTTTTGATGATCCAGCAGATATTGGCAATTTGATCTCTGTTTCCTCTGCCTTTTCTAAAACCAGCTTGAACATCTGGAAGTTCACGGTTCACATATTGCTGAAGCCTGGCTTGGAGAATTTTGAGCATTACTAGCGTGTGAGATGAGTGCAATTGTGCGATAGTTTGAGCATTCTTTCGGATTGCCTTTCTTAGGGATTGGAATGAAAACTGACCTTTTCCAGTCCTGTGGCCACTGCTGAGTTTTCCTAACCCCCGATAAACTTGATCAATAATGGGCTTGTGTTAGTTTCCTATCAGCATTGTAACAAATTATCGCAAACATAACAACTTTAAATAACAATGATTTCCTGTATTACAATTCTGGAGATCAGAAATCTGAGCTGGGTCTCTCTGGGCTAACATCAAGGAGGTGGAAGGGCTGTTAGAGCCTCTATAAGAGCATCCATTTCCTTACCATTTCCAATTTCTTCAGGCTGCCAGCGTTCCTTGGCACATGCCCCTTCCTCCATCCTCAAAGCTAGCAATGGCCATCAGTCTTTCTCACATTACATCACTCTAAAGCTCTTCTGACTATATCTCTTGCACATTTAATGATCCTGTAATTACACTGAGTCCACTTGGATAATCTAGGAGAATCTCACTGTGCAGTCTGCTCATTAGCCACCTTAATTCCATCTCAATCTTAAGTCCCCTTTGCCATGTAACATAATGCATTTACAGATTTTGGGAATTAGAACACCCACATCTTTGGGGTAGTCACTATTTTTTCTATCACAGGGCCTAATGGGAAACAACCCATTCACTAATCACACTCTGGTTAGGTTTTTGCTCATTCTTGGCAGTTGGCTCATGTCTTTGGGAAGAATGAGGGTACAACAGTAGAGGAAGACTAACATTTCTGGCTTTAAAAATAGGACAGCTCATTTACTGTGATACAGAGGACTGTATATATCAGAGCACATTGAGGGAGCAGCACAGGACGTAACTGAGAGCGTGGGCTCTCGAGTATAGTGTTTCACATCCCTGCTCCAGCACTTGTGAGACCTTGAATCAATTACTTGCCTTCTTTACAGTATCAGTTTCCTCATGGATCGAATGGGAATGGTAACAACTCCCTTGGAGGGTATTGTACATATGAAATGAGATTAAATGGGAAGCAACCAGCATAATGCCTAACCTATAATTTAATGCTATTTCTGCAGAACTATGGGATTCTACTTTGCATCCAGCCCTGTCCCTCTGAACACAGTGGCCACATGGAGAAAGCATGCTATGGCCTAATTTCCCTGCAAGGTCAATTTTGGTTCTGCCCCCACTACAGCAATGTAATTGGGTCCTAATGATGAAGTCTAAAGCAACGTTCACAGGACCTTAAAATTGCAGTGTACATAAGCACCTAGTTAATAAAAACCTTCTTAGAGTGATAATACCTCAGAATATTTACTCTTCAAGTACTCTGGCAGATCATTCACTGGGGACACTGCTGAGGACTTGCCAAGTGGAGTGCTCATCATATGTTAAAAATAGATGTCAGGAGGCCATTCAATAAATGCAGCAGGTTTTAAATGCAGCAGGTTTTATAGTCTTAAGAAGTGATATTAAATAGCTTTAGCGAGGGTATAGGATAAAGTCCTTCAAATATAAAAGCAGAATTATTTTTCTCATTTTGAGAGTCAGTCATGTGATTTTTTTTCTCCACTTTTAAAAGTCTTTTTTATTTTTTAAATTATGAAAGTGTGATAACACATTTAGAGGAAAGTTGGAAAATACAGAACAAAGTTACATATAGTTCCACTATATATTGCAATTTTTTAAAGTAATAAATGAAGATTGTCAGTTGGAGTTTCAATATCAAACTCTCTTAATAGAATGAATAGACAGAGAAGTAGGATATAGTCGACCTGAAAAGCACTATGAACCAATTCAACATTATTAATACTTACACAATCTTCACACAACCGCAGGATACAAATTCTATTCCAATTCCCATAGGCTATAAACCAGGAGACACTGGACCATACCCAGGGACATAAAACAAGGTGCAAAAACTTCATGGTCGAAAGGTATTGAAATCATTCAGAGTCTGTTCTCTTATCAATGTGGAATTATGTTAGAAATCAATATCAAAAGATATTTGACAATAGCCCACATATCATCAAGTGCAATGTGACATTTACCAAGAGAGATCTTTGACTTAGCCATTGAAAGCCTCAGTAAATTTAGAAGACTGAAAAAACACAGAGACACAGAGGGTGGTTACAGAGAAGAAAGCATATTTTAATGCTTTAAAATCCTGTGTGTTTGGAAATTAAATGTCCACTTTTAAATAATGGGTGTATCTAAGAAGCCATAACAAGGAAAATTAGAAACTATTTGTAACAGAATAAAAATGGGAAAAGAATTTATCAGAATTTGTTTCATTCAACTGAAGCTGCTCAATGCAACTAAACACAGTGTGAAATCTTGAAAAGATATGAAAACAAATAATGGACACTAGCATAAATGTTTGTGAAATTTGAACAAAAATCTGTACTTTAGCTAATAATATTGTGTGCTGTGCCGTGTGCATAGTTGCTCAGTCGTGTCCGACTCTTTGTGACCTTATGGACTGTAGCCTGTCAGGCTCCTCTGTCTATGGGGATTCTCCAGGCAAGAATACTGGAGTCGACTGCCATGTCCTCCTCTACGGGATTTTCCCACACCAGGGATAGAACCCAGGTCTCCTGCATTGCAGGTGGATTATCACATGTTAATTTCTTTCTTTTTTTTTTTTTTTTTACAGCATCAGTTTAGTTCAGTTCAGTCACTCAGTCATGTCCGACTCTTTGTGACCCCATGAATTGCAGGACGCCAGGCTTACAACATAGTATTTCTTTAAATTCTCAGAATTGGATTAGAAGTTGCAAGGCTCATTCAAAATTTTTTTTAAAAATTACTAAAATAATAAGCTTTCTAGGCTTTTAGCAGTAATACTAGATGCCAAAATACATGGAACTATATCAAAGTTTTGAGTAAATGTAAATTAGAAATCTAGCACTTTATTCGTACTTAGTGAAGCAAGTGGAGCCATAATGTCATACATTTTCTAGCTAAGAAAAAATTTTAAGTTTTCTAAAATATATATATTATGCATACTATATATGTATACAAAAACTTTTCTACTACACTTGATAAAGGCTTGAGAAAAAAAACAAAAAAAGAGAGAAATTGGAAAACAAACTAAATGAAATGGGAGCACTGAATATGAAATAGAAAAAGTGGAACAGACTAGATAAAAGTTCATCATATTGTTGAATTGTTTTTAAACATGACTGCTCTTCAGAATCACAGAGCTTTGGAGAAAAAAGCAATACCTGCGTGTTGTATTTTTCAAAAAATTCCATGGTAAGTCTAACGTGCCTCTGGATTTAAAAAAGTGATTACAGGTTTTTCTATTAAATGGTAATTTTAGCAGTGCAGAATTCTGTTATTTTCTTTTGATCAATCATCATAGAATGGTATTAAAATGAATAATAAAAAAATAAAAATTTTTTAGAAATTTAAAAATGAATAACAGTTACATAATCATAATAGTAAAAGATGCTGATCAGTTTTCACAATCAATAGTCAGATAAAAAATAAAAGATAGTTACAATTACAAGCCATAATGGAAACATGATTAACCTAACAATATAAAATAATTACATACAATATGGGACGTTAAGTAAGAATGATGGGGTAAGTGGAAGTGCATACCTGAATATGTTTTCATCCACCCAGCCAGTCTACGTCTTTTGGTTGGTGCATTTAATTCATTTATATTTAAGGTAGTTACCGATATATATGATCCTATTCCTATTTTCTTAATTGTTTTGGGTTTATTTTGTGTAGATCTTTTCCTTCTTTTGTGTTTCCTGCTTAGAGAAGTTCCTTTTTCATTTGTCGTAAAGCTGGTTTGGTGGTGCTGAATTCTCTTAACTTTTGCTTGACTAAAGCCTTTTGATTTCTCCATCAAATCTCAAGAGTCTTGTTGGGTAGAGTATTCTGATTGTAGATTCTTCCCTTTAATCGCTTTAAATTTATCATGCCATTCCCTTCTGGCTTGTAGAGTTTCTGTTGAGAAATCAGCTGATAACCTTATGGGAGCTGCCTTGTATGTTATTTATCATTTTTCCCTTGTTTCTTTTAATATTTTATCTTTGTCTTTAATTTTGTTGGTTTGATTATGTGTCTCGGTTTGTTCTGCCTTGGGTTTATCCTGCCTGGGACTCCAAGGGCTTCCTGGACTTGGTTGATTATTTCCTTTCCCATGTTAGGGACGTTTTCAGCTATTATCTCTTTAAATATTTTCTCAGGTCCTTTCTCTCTCTTCTTCTGGGACCCCTATAATGCAAATATTGGTGTGTTTAATGTTGTCCTGGAGGTCTCTTAGGCTGTCTTTGTATTTTTTCATTCTTTTTTCTATTTTCTGTTTTGTGGCAGTCATTTCCACCATTCCATCTTCCAGGTTACTTATCCATTCTTCTGGCTCAGTTATTCTGTTATTGATTGCTTCTAGTGTATTGTTCATCTATGTTTCTTTGTTCTTTAGTTCTTCTAGGTCTTGGGTAAACATTTCTTGCATCTTCTCCATTCTTTTTCTGAGGTCCTGGATCATCTTCACTATCATCCTGAATTCTTTTTCTGGGAGGTTGCCTATCTCCACTTCATTTAGCTGTTTTTCTGAGGTTTTATCTTGTCCCTTCATCTGGGACATAACTCTCTGCCTTTTTATTTTGATTAACTTTCTGTGATGTGGTTTTCATTCTGGCAGCTTCAGGATTGTGATTCTTCTTGCCTCTCCTTTCTGCCCTCTGGTGGATAAGGCTAAGAGACACATATAAGCTTCCTGATGGGAGAGACTGGCAGTGGCAGAAACTGGGACTTGCTCTGGTGGGCAGTGCCATGCTCAGTGAAACTTTAATCTGATTGTCTGCCGATGGTTGGGTCTGTACTCCCTCCTTGTTAGTTGTTTGGCCTGAGGTAACCCAGCCCTGGAGTCTATAGACTCTATGGTAGGGCTAATGGTGACCCCCATGAGAGCTCACACCAAGGGGTACCTCCCAGGGCTGCTGCTGCCAGTGCCCCCATCCCCATAGCAAGTCACTGCCATCCCATGCCTCCACAGGAGGCCCTCCAACACTAGCAAGCAGGCCTGGTTCAGTCTTCCGTGTGGTCACTGCTCCTTTCCCCTGGGTCCCGGTGTGTGTAAGATTTTGTTTGTGCCCTCCAAGAATGGAGTCTCTGTTTCCACCAGTCCTGTGGAAGTCCTGTAATCAAACCCCAGTCAGTACACTTCAGTTGCTCAGTCGTTTCCAACTCTTTGAGACCCCATGGGTCCCACTGGCTTTCAAAGTCAGATTCCCTGTGGATTCCTAGTCCTTTTGCTGGATTCCCAGTCCTTTTGCTGGATTCCCAGGCTGGAAAGCCTGACATGGGGTTCAGAACCTTCACAACAGTGGGAGAACTTCTTTGGTATTATTGTTCTCCAGTTTGTGGGTTGCCCACCCGATGGGTATGGGGTTTGATGTCATTGTGATTGCACCTCTCGTACCATCTCACAGTTCTTCTTTGTCTTTGGACATGGGGTATTTTTTTTTTTTTGATGGGTTCCAGCATTCTCCTGTTGATGGTTGTTCAACAGCTAGTTGTGATTTTGGTGCTCTTGCAGGAGCAGATGAGTGCACATTTCACCATCTTGAACCAATCCCTTCATGAGGTGTTTTCAACAAAGTTTCAGCATGTTTTTGTGCATCATGCATGTCCTCTGCCAGTAAGGTATTTGTTACAAATCTCATTGGCATCTTATGGCATTTTACAGAACCTGTAAAAAGAGCAAAATCAGTTGCCCAAGACTACAAAAAAAAAAAAAAAATCCCTACTAATGGCAAGCCAGAGAAATGTTGGCTGGCAAGCCACCCCAGACACAAAGGCCAAAGAGAGACCTAAGAAAGAGGCAGCCCACTCCTGATTGACAGGTAGCAAGTTTCATAAGCAAGGGAATTTATCCATGAAGCTTATCTTGGGCCACCTCAAGATAAGTTGATCTCCACAGCTGTCCACCAGAATCTAAAAGTTTATAGGCACCTTAACCAGATTCTGTCATATACACAATCCAGATGGTATCATCACCACATGGCTATATCAAGGTTTGTATCCTTTGTGCAACTTCTGGGAGTGAGGAAGGCAAGTGGAACACACATTCCAAGTGCAGGGGATGAAGTCAGGAGCTCCCAATTGCCCAGATCCAGGTGGAGGGTCAACTACTGGTCAAACCTTCTTGATGACCACCTCCAGTAAGAAAGGAATCCTAAATCCCATTTTGATGCCCCACTGACTGACATTCACTTGTAGCATTAAATGAAAACCAAATCATTCCCTCATAGAGAACTTCCATAATAACAGGAGAAATATTGACATATAACATCTCGGTCATTTTTTTGTGGCCTAAGTATCAAAATTGGAAGCCCTCCAAGCTGCTCCAGATACACACCTATATTGTTTCTATCTGGAACAGCCGCTAAAATGAAGATCATTCTCAAAGGCAAACAGTTTCATCATTCAGATAGTTTTCATGGCAGTTTGTATAGAAAGAAATTCTTTTCTTTAAAGAAAATTATTCCAACTAATAGCTTACTCCTTCCTTATCCCCAGGGCTTCCCATGGTTTCTGAATTCTCCACTTCAGAGTAAATCCTTAAACTGAAGCTGACTCATGTACCCCATGATTAACTGTAACTTCTTTTCCTTTCTTCCTTCGGATACTTTCCACAATGTGAACTTTTCCTGTGGCAGCTAGCCAAAATTCCTCAGCCAGCCAAACTAAGAGAAAGATGACCACTTTTTTAGTAAGTGAAAGGTCTTTGACAGCAATTTCAAGATCTCCAATGATCCTGGAGATAGGCTACTGTCTAATTATATTTTTAAAAATCTGATTACAATAGCAATAAAATGAGGAAAAGGCACAAATGGATAAAGTGCTTGTGGATTGCTTCACTTAACTATTTAAGTCTGTATCAATGGTTTTGATGATTCATTTATCAAAATAGATTTATAAAATATAATCAAAAGTTTTCTTATGTCCAAGGAATTTATGTAATTCAACCAAATTCCAAAATTTAAGCCCTTGGAAGAACTGGCCACAGGCATAAAAGGATGTCATTTCCATGTGTGAATATTGAGTTTGTTCCTTCTTCACATTTACTGCTATCAATCATTTCATAGCAATATCTTACTCTTGTTTCTCTTAGCTGACATATGTGTTTTAGAAGTGTGAAATTCTCAAAAGTAAAACATATCTTTGTAATGGTAATACTCCTTGGTTATGAGAACATGAAATGAGCCCCAGACACTTCTGATGTAAATTAGAATAGTCTGTCTGTTATTTGTCAATAGTATATCAAAAGCCTTAAAACCATGTCTCACCTTTAATCCAGATATTCCATTTCTTTTATAATAATTAATTAATTTCATTTTTATGACTATTTTTGTCTGTGCTAGGTCTTTGTTGTTGTCAGGGGGCTTTCTCTAGTTACGATGAGCAGGGCTACTCTTGTTGTGGTGCGTGGGCTTATCATTGCATTGGCTTCTATTGTTGCAGAGCATGAGCTCTAGGATACACGAGCTCCAGTAGTGGCAGGAGGATTCTTAACCATTCTTAACCACTGGGCCACTAGGTAAGTCCTCAGGTACTCCATTTCATGAAATTTATTGGAATAAAACCATCAGCAAGGCATGAGAAAATGTATACTTTTGTACAAAAAGGTTCATCACAGCACTGTTTATAATATCGAAAACTGAAAACCATCTGTCCCCAGAGAGAGAATCATCAGTTAAATACGTTATAACATATGTTCATATTATGTGATACATCTAATCAATAAAAATCACGCTTTAAAAGAATTTGGTAAAGTGACTTAAGCTCTGATATTGAGTTAAATAAATTACACACAACATGCACAGTTCCCATAACTGCAGGGAATGGGCGAGTAGTTTTTAGGTACAGGCAGAAGTCCAATTACCAGAACTAGGACATAGAGTTGTGGCTGAACTAGCAGTCATGGTGACAAAGTGAGTCCTAGAGAGATGGGCTACATTTCTTTAAATCTCTCCTGGAGATGTCAAAATTGTTTTCATTACACTCCTGAATTCTTATTCTGTTCTCATGTAGACCAGTTTACCATTTCTTTAGTACTTCCAACCAATGGCTTCAGGGTTTCACTGCCACCCAGATCAACTTATCAAAGCCTTTTCTCAACCAAAGACATTTCCTTCTTTTAGAGAACCTGGGTACAAACCGGAAAGCATGATATTTCTGCTTGCCCCACTGCACATCAATACCCTTTGGGTTAAAATCTGTTAGAAACCCCCTGTGTGTGTGCATGCTAAGTCACTTCAGTTCAGTCACTTCAGTTCAGAATCGCAGCACACCAGGCCTCCCTGTCCATCACAAACTGCTGGAGTTTACTCAAACTCATGTCCTTCGAGTTGGTGATGCCAGCCAGCCATCTCATCCTCTGTCATCCCCTTCTCCTCCTGCCCACAATCCCTCCCAGCATCAGGTCTTTTCCAGTGAGTCAACTCTTTGCATGAGGTGGCCAAAGTACTGGGGTTTCAGCTTCAGCATCAGTCCTTCCAATGAACATCCAGGATGGATCTCCTTTAGAATGGACTGGTTGGATCTCCTTGCAGTCCAAGGGGCTCTCAAGAGTCTTCTCCAACAGCATAGTTCAGAAGCATCAATTTTTTGGTGCTCAGCTTTTTTCACAGTCCAACTCTCACATCCATACATGACCACTGGAAAAACCATAGCATTGACTAGACGGACCTTTGTTGGCAAAGTAATGTCTCTGCTTTTTAATATGCTGTCTACATTGGTCATAACTTTTCTTCCAAGGAGCAAGCATATTTTAATTTCAGGACTGCAGTCACCATCTGCAGTGATTTTGGAGCCCCCCCAAAATAAAGTCAGCCACTGTTTCCACTGTTTCCCCATCTATTTGCCATGAGGTGATGGCACCAGATGCCATGATCTTAGTTTTCTGAATGTTGAGCTTTAAGCCAACTTTTACATGCTCCTCTTTCACTTTCAACAAGAGGTTTTTTAGTTGCTCTTCACTTTCTGCCATAAGGGTGGTGTCATCTGCATATCTGAGGTTATTGATATTTCTCCCGGCAGTCTTGATTACAGCTTATGCTTCATCCAGCCCAGCGTTTCTCATGATGTACTCTGCATATAAGTTAAATAAGCAGGGTGACAATATACAGCCTTGACGTACTCCTTTTCCTATTTGGAACCAGTCTGTTGTTCCATGTCCAGTTCTAACTGCTGCTTCCTTACCTGCATACAGATTTCTCAGGAGGCAGGTCAGGTGGTCTGGTATTCCCATCTCTTTCAGAATTTTCCACAGTTTATTGTGATCCACACAGTCGAAGGCTTTGACGTAGTAATAAAGCAGATATAGATGTTTTTCTGGAACTCTCTTGCTTTTTTGATGATCCAGCAGATATCGGCAATTTGATCTCTGATTCCTCTGCCTGAAGCCTTCACTTTATGTCATGTCCAAATCTATGCAACCCTGTGGACTGTAGCCTGCCAGGCTTCTCTGTTCATGCGATTCTCCAGGCAAGAATACTGGAGTGGGTTGCCATGACCTACTCCAGCAGATCTTCCTGACCTAGGGATAGAACCTGTGTCTCTTACGCCTCTTGCATTGGCAGGCAGGTTCTTTTACCACTAGCACCACCTGGAAAGCCCTAGAAACCCCCTAGAATGGCTAAAATGAGAATGACTGACAATGCTAAATGTTGATAAGGCTGTAGAGCAATTAAAACTCTCATAAGCTGTTAATAGGAGTGTAGAATGATAAAACAGTTTGGAAAACTGACAGTTTCAATAAATTTTAACACACTTCTATCTTGTTACTCAGCAATTACACTACTAGATACTTATTTAAAAGAAATACCATATGTTCCCAGAAAGATTTATACAAGAATGATCACAGCAGCCTTAATCATAATAACCCAAACTAGAAATAGCCATATGTTCTTCAACAGGAGAATGGATAAACAAATTGCGGTACATATATACAATAAAATACCACTCAGTATTCACAACGTGGATGAATCTTACAGACATTATGCTATGTGGGGAAAAAATAGACACAAGAGTACATATTGAACAATTCTGTTCCTATGAAATCTTATACTAGGTAAAACTTAGCTATGGTTATACAGACACATGAAAGCGAGGTAAGATATTTCTTATACCTTTTGCTGAGTGGTGGCTACATGAGTGAAGATGATAGAAAAAAATCTATGCACTTACAAACTATGCTTTCTATTATATGTAGATTATGTCTCAGTTTTTGAAATTAGAAAAAGAATCACCCCAAAATATAACCTGCTAGGACATGTTTGGACCTTAAAATGAGTCTTCCACACCCACTGGGGAAAAGGCAGGGATTAATATTTGGGTTTTGTTGTGTACCAGGCTGTGTGTGAGACACTTAAAACAATCAGACTTCCCCCTGAAATACGAGGTAATTAGAGGAAACAAATGCAATTCTGTGATATTTCTTATCAAGCCCTTTCAAGAGTAAGTATCTCAGGCATTTAATGGCAGATGGGACTTTTAAGGAATTTTCATTTCTGGATGAGCCAATAGTTTTCCCAATAGTTTATCTTGAAAATGATGGTAATACCCATCTAGTTTACTACTACAATAAAGAAAATAGTTCTACATAAGTGTGATGAAATTTATTTGTCCCAACAAGATTATATTTGTCAGTTGAAGGGTTTAAATTGGTATTGAAATGCTAAATTTACATTTGACATTGATAAGTCTTCCACCAAGTCAAAAGCACACCAAACCAATAAATTTTTCTTTGAGCCACAGCAAATCTTTTAATAAAATTTTATTTCAAGAATATAACAATCAAGGAAAATTCCAGATGTTCGTTTTATAAAGCCAAAAGGAAGAATAGGACAAGAATAATCCATAAAACAGAAGTCGTTATTTGGGAGAAAATAAATGAAGTGTTTAGGCAAAGAAAAATGGATTGAGGTTTTCTTAAGAGATAAACAGAAGATGAAAGGCTGTTGGTGAATAGAATCTATTATCACTGTACTTGTTGACTACACAGATATGACCCTTGGTTCTTTAATTTAGTGCAAAAAGATGTTTGTGATTTCAAGGAATTTACTTTTTATTGTCATTCCATATTTATAGGACATCTTTTGGAAAGAAATAAAAAATTCTTTACTTTTCAGTTGTCAGTACATCTCTTTTGTCCATGAAAGAAAGTCTAAACTTTAACCCAGATATTCAAAGAATTTTTTTTAATTATCTGGCCTAAAGTTATCTAAGATTTATCTCCTACCACTTTTCTACACTTGCACTTTGGTCTAGCCAACACACTCTTAAAACAACCGAAAGATGACAGAAGAAATCACGAGGAAAATTAGAAAAATCTTAGACACAAATGAAAACACACAGCATACCAAAATAATAGAATGCAACAAAATCACTAAGGAGAATTTATAATTATAAATACTTACATTAAAAAATGTTTTTGTGCTCACTTCGGCAGCACATATACTAAAAAAAAAAAAAAAGTAAGATTTTAAGTCAACACTAGATTTACAATTTAAAGAACTAGAAAAAGAGCAAACTAAATCCAAAACCAGGAGAAGAAAGACATAATGAAGACTAGAGCAGAGAAAAATGAAATAGAGAATAGACAAACAACAGAAAATCAATGAAACCAAAATTTGGTTCTTTGTAAAGACCAACAAAATGGACAAACCAGGGACTTCCTTGGCAGTCCAGTGGTTAAGACTCTGTGCTTCCAAAGCCAGGAATGTGGGTTTGATCCCTGTTTGGGGAACTAAGAGCCCATATACTGTGCAGTGCAGCCAAAGAAATTTTGGTGGCTTCCCTGGTGGCTCAGAAGGTAAAGAAGCTGCCTGCAATGCAGGAGACTCAGGTTCAATCCCAGGGTTGGGACGATCCCCTGGAGAAGGGAATGGCAACCCACTCCAGTATTCTTGCTTGGAGAATTGCATGGACAGAGGAGACTGGCAGGCTACAGTCCATGGGGTCGCAAGGAGTCAGACCAACACTTTCACTTTAGATAGATAGACTAATGGAAAAAAAGAGAGTGGGGCTTCTGTAGTGGCTCAGATGGTAAAGAATACGCCTATAATGCAGGAGACCTGGGTTCAATCCCTGGGTCGGGAAGATTCCCTGGAGAAGGAAATGGCAACCCACTCCAATATTCTTGCCTGGGAAATCCCCTTGGACAGAGGAGCCTGGCGGGATGGCAAACAGTTGGACACGACTGAGCAACTGAGCACACATACATTACATTAATAGAATAAAGGAAGAAAATCACATGATAATCTCAAATGATGCAGAAAAGGCAACTGACAAACTTCAAAAACTTTTCATGATAGAAACACTCAACAAACTAAGGAATAGAAGGAAGCTTCCTCAACGTAACGAAAGCCATGTATGAAAAATTAACAGCAAGTATCATACTCAATGATGAAACACTCAAAACTTTTCCTGTAAGCTTAGGAACAAGACAAGTACACTCACTTTCACCAATTCTATTCAACATGTTACTGGAAGTTCTAGGCAGAGCAGTTAGGCAAGAAAAAGAAAGAAAATGCATCCAAATAGGAAAGGAAGAAGTAAAATTATCTCCGTTATCAGATATATGATCTAATATGTAGAGAAGACTAAAGATTATACACACAAACAGTCAGATACACATTGTTTAGTTGGAGTGTGTATCTACCTTGTTAGAAGGGTCAGGTACCTAGAAATGGGTCTTTTTGATCCTTCAAGTAAAGGCCCCAGAATCTAGCATGCTGTGTGTTTATCTGATCAACTCAGTTCCAGTTTCTGGACTTGTCACAATCATTATTCAAGAAAATGATTACAGAGATCAGACCAACATGGCATGCTGAATCCACATGCCAGTCTCCTCTTTCCATCCTCAAAGCCATTGAAATGACAGAACAGATATTAATACATGCACACAATTTTAAAAACGATTAACACATGTCAGTGCTAGAGAATAGAAATCTCCGAAAGACTTCAAGCGAATGAGAGAATAGAAAGCAGAATGCAAGAATAAATTAGAGATTTTAGAAATGAAAATTTTGGTTGTTAAAATTTTCTGCCCTGAGTTTCCTGGTTACCCATAAGATGTCTTGATAGGGGAAATAAGCATCCTAAGCCTCATATCTCAAACAACAGGTCCTTCACAGTTAAACTCTATGTATAGATGAAGATAAAGGTCAAGTAGAATCATAACCAGAATTTGGACTTGGAAACTTCCGCAATTCTGAAAGAACAAGGCGAGTCTGACCAATTTGCTAGCCCAGCAGGAATGATGTTACTTGTATAATGCTTGAGTGATTTTCTAGCAAATCACTCCTTGCTAGCAATGAAAAATGAAAATCATGAGATTCCATACAGTCCAAATAGGACTTAAATTATGACAAATGCCAAAACTATATTGGAAGCCTTGAGAGAACAACCTGACTTTTTCATACAGTTTGCAGTCCTTAGACTTTTCAAGCCTTAGCAGGAAATACTAGAAACAGAATTTTTTCTGGTGTTTTGAAGTTTACCTACCAAAGACATGGAGTGATTCTGGTGCTTTACAAAAAAGTAAAGATAAAAAGGAAGTTTAAATGTAATCCTGGAAAACAAATTAGCGTGTAATGAAATGATTTTAAATAATCTAGTAAATTCATTATCTGCCTGTAATATTTGGCATGATTACAACAGAGCTGCATTAACATGTAAGAGAAATATGGAATGGTCAGGATTCAGAATTATCTAATTTCTTAATGAAGAACAAATAGGGCATTCAGTTGAGAAACAACAGTTCCTTTGAACTGCAAATTAACTCAATTTTAGCTTATTGTGGTTTTAGTGTATTTAATATTTCATCACAGTAGGAAGTCTACCAGGCTTGCAACAGGAGATCCAAATTCTAATTTCAGTTCTCTTGCTACATGCTTCATGTCTTTGGACAAATCAGTTAATCTCTCAGAGCCTCGGTTTCTTCATCTGTAATATGAAGGGGCTAGGCTAAAATGTTCTCAAAGGTTTCTTCTAGCACTATACTATTGTTGTTCCATCTTTTCCTCACCCACAGCCCTTTTTTATTCCCATACCTCCTTCCTCTATTTCAGGCTCCTTAAGCTAATTCTGCTGCCTCTACTTCCCCCACTGCCCAGGGTTATTCTCTATGACATCAGCCCATCCTAGACAGCAGCACCTTTCCCAGGCCTCCCCAGGGACACTCATCAAACCTTACTCTCACGTGTCCCGGAGCCATGCTACTTATGCATGTAAAGGAGTGAAAGGATGCTGAGGATTTAAGCTTCTGTGGCTTGGTTGGGGTGGGGTAAAGACCAAGCTCTGCTGCCTAGTCCACACTGGCAGAAGCCTGTTCTTTGAGAACGGAAGCTGGTGAGCTTGCTTCCAATGTGGTTCTTTCTCTAAGAAGGGTCCTGGTGGGTTAAGAGACTAGGAAAGGAGATGCTTGAAGCAACCTAGATGTTCATTGACAGATGAATGGATAAAGAAGTTGTGGTACATATATACAGTAGAATGTTACTCAGCCACAAAAAGGAATGCATTTGTGTCAGTTCTAGTGAGGTAGATGAACCTAGAGCCTGTTATAAAAAGTAGGTCAAAAAAACAAATACTATAAATTAACATATATATGTGGAATCTAGAAAAATGGTGATGATGAACCTATTTATAGGGCAGGAATAGAGATGCAGACATAGAGAACAGACTTTGGACACCACAGGGGAAGGAGAGGGTGGGACACATTGAGAGAGTAGCATCGAAATACATACATTACCACATGTTAAAAAGACAGCTAGTGGGAAGTTGCTGTATAATGCGGGGAGCTTAATGCAGTACTCTGTGACACCTCTGATGGGGTTGGGGGAGATTCAGGAGGGAGCGGACATATATATACTTATGACTGATTCACATTGTTGTGTGGCAGAGGCCAACACAATATTGTAAAGCAATTATCTTCCAATTTTAAATAAATTTTTCCCAACAGTTGGAAAAGACTTTTCCCAACATGCATGAAAATTGTTCTATTCAGCCACTTCAAATTTCCACTTACACTTATATGAATGAGACAAAGTATGTGCAATTGCGTGTGTGTACATAATTATTATATTGAGTATTATACATAATTTATACATCTATATCTATACCAAAGGCAACTAAACACACAACATAAATGGTTTCTTTTTTATTTTTGCTGATGGAGATCTCAGCCAAAACCTTGGTATGTTTGTCTGATTCCCTCACTTAGCTTCTTCCCACCGTGGGATGGGAAGGGACACCAAAACATTAAGAATATAAATTACTTCATAATCCCATATATTGTCCCTCCTCCCAATTCTCATGAGTCAGTGGGCAGATTTATTCTATAACCCTGCTGCCACGACACCTATCCTGATGTGACCCGGACACAAGGTTACAAAAGCACATGTGTAAACAACAATGTCCTACTCTGTAGCACAGGGAACTATATTCATTATCCTGTGATAAACCACAGTGGAAAAAATATTAGAAGACTGTATGTGTATAAGAGTCTCTGCTGTACAGCAGAGATTGGCACAACATTGTAAATCCACCATACTTCAATAAAAATAAAATGCATGTGTGACATTCGCAAGCTGTCCTGAAACAAAAATCTTCTCCCTTTAAGAACCAAATTACCCTGAGCATATCTCTCCTGGCTGGATTGACATGGCGGTAGCTCTTGAAAACCTTAACATCATTGTGTATTTGTGCACATGTGTGCATTTCTCATACAGCCCAAGTGGTTGCATCTTTTCTTTCAACATACTTAAGTGAGAAATGTTTCTGGTCTATAGCCTAAAACTTAATTTTTCATTTTAACCAAACCCTATCTCTTTCCTATCCATTTCTTGGCCCAAGTGTTATTATGCCCAGACAGAAATACTGAGGCCGAGCAAAATGAAAATCAAGGAAATTCTGTGTCGTCTTCTTTGGTACTCCACCTCCCAACCCCCACCCCCGTGTCTAGACATTGCTGTAGGCTTCCCAGTTACCACCCTTTCTCTTTTTCCACATTTCATTAATAATTGTACAAGTCAAACAATAGCTAATCTGGCAATTATGCACAAGTTCAAACGCTGGAACATGTTACCCTAAGTCGCCTGCCAAATCACACTAAAATTTGGATCAATGAAGGTGCTGAAAGATTTTTCAGTTTATCCTGCCTTCCTGCTTTTTGGGCAGACTTCTAAAAGGAGTTAGTGGTTCTAAAAGCAAATCAACAGCATGAAAGCTGTCTCCTTGCGTCTCTGGTTTGTTTGTTTGTTTTTTTAAATAGTGAAACCAGAGTAGGAAACCCAGAATCTGGGGGTGGGGAAGAAAAAAGGGGAGTGAGGCAAAGAGTTACCCACACCCTGAGATAGTTGCCTCAGGGAGAAAGAATGAACACCACACCCCAGGCCGTCAGCTTTCTGGGGTCATTTAATCATGCTCTGTACACCTGTGCTATGAGGGCAGTGCAGCTGCAAAGACAAATGCTGCTGGCCTGAGAGGCCAGTGTTCCTGTTCCCTGCTAGATTTAGCTACTTCTAAACGTCCAAGATTAGTCGCAGAATTTTTGAGGAGTGAAGTCAGGCAGCGCAGGACTGGGTCTGCTGTGTGCTCTTCCAGGGTCGGTCTCGGGGCCAGAACTTGTCTTCCATGCACCTCCAACCTGTGCTTGGGCTTCTAACTGCCCGCAGGACCTCAGCCACCCCTGGCTGCAGTGTCCTTCAGATGCTGGGTGCCTGGGGTGAGCTTCATAGATAAGGGTCTCCAGTGGCCTCCAGAAACGCCTTCAGAACTCAGATTCAGCCCCTAAAAATAGTATCAACTCTGTCCACATCTCCTCCTCCTGGATTTCCTTACTTCCAAGTACTCCCAGTAGATACTGTTAAGAGGTGAAAACGTGAACCCTCCCTGCAAGTAGAGCATCAGTCATTTCTTCGTTTCTGATTTCCAAGGAAATCCTGACCATGGAAATCCTGGAGAAGAAAGAGAAAGGAAGCTGACTGAAAGGACGCTTTAGGCTGAAGTCTGATTCTCATTAAAGCTCAGTCAGGGAGACCTTACTGCTGCTACTTCTGCTAAGTCACTTCAGTTGTGTCCGACCCTATGCGACCCCATAGACGGCAGCCCACCAGGCTCTCCCGTCCCTGGGATTGTCAAGGCAAGAACACTGGAGTGGGTTGCCATTTCCTTCTCCAATGTGTGAAAGTGAAAAGTGAAAGTGAAGTCGCTCAGTCATGTCCGACTTGTAGCGACCCCATGGACTGCAGCCCACCAGGCTCCTCCATCCATGGGATTTTCCAGGCAAGAGTACTGGAGTGGGCTGCCATTGCCTTCTCCAGGGAGACCTTACTAGACGATCTCAAAGGCCAATTCAGACCTGAAATGCTTCCATTCCTTGTCTGCACACCTGATTACAGTGTGTATCTGGATTGGGAGCATATCCATGCTGGGCTCCGTGTGTAAGTGATGGAGCCTGACTGCTGAACTTCTTGGGTTCAAAGGACATGGTTGGTTGCTAATCTCTTCAGAGATTGGGTCTACCTCAACAGCTAGAGGTAAAGACCCAGCATTTGGGCAGGAATCCTGGGCTGGTTCTAAGATGGGCTTCAATGATCTCAAACCTACCATAATAACCCAGCTGTCTATGCTCTCCAGGGCAATCAAACAGAAGAGGACCTAGGGCTAGCCGGGCGCCTCTGAAAGCAATTACTGGGAGCATCCCGTTCCCTCTTGGGAATCCACTTTGATTTTCACACTCATCTATTTATCTAATACACTCTGTCTTTTCCCTCAGTGACTTTTTGTATCTACAATAGGAAAGGCATCACATCGTCTTTTCCCTCAGTGACTTTTTGTATCTACAATAGGAAAGGCATCACATCGATGGGTAAGGATACAAAGGTGAAGAGAACATGAACTTTGTACCTGAAGCCCTCAAAATCTAGATAGTAACAACCACTTTAAAGTTTGACAAGTTGAGGTATGAACAAAGTGCTGTGGGAGCGAGGAGGATAAAACCACTGACTGGACTTGGGGAGGCTGGAAAAGACACCATAGCAAGTCCCTCTCTTCCTACAAGCTCTGACTTATTGTTTGAGATTAATTCACCTGTTACCTCCTCCTCCTCTTCTCTCCTCCATCCCTTTCTGAGGCTCCCTCAGCCTTCTGCAGAATGAATCCAACCATGGTCCCACAGCACACTTTTTTTTTTTTTAATGCTGCTTATCAAGTTCTTTGAGTTAGAGGAAATTTCTGCAAGCTAGTTGAAGTGAGAGTGGGGCCCACCAGAGGCCTGATGCATGCCGGCTAAGGAGCCTCCTGAAATAGAATCTAATTGTGGCCACAAAGAACTGGAGCCTGTGGGAAACCTTGGTTCAGGAGCCAGAGGATGGAAGCAATTCTGTGTATGACATGCTGTCTGACATTCAGCTTTCCCTACTTCCAGACTCCCAGTGGAAACTCACAGCTTCAGGAACTGGAAGGCCATAAATGGAAGCCAGAAGAGCTGCTTCAGGAAGAAGGAGCTTTACAGGATTCAGATATCAGCTGCATGCTTTGGAAGCCTTCTAACAGACTGAAACAAGGGGGGAACAGGGGTACTCCCCTTCATTGGGTCACAGCTCTGAAACCACGGGAGCTCTGATAAACCTGGCTGAGCAGGAGTGGCACCTGGCAAAGACCTCAATGCCTAGAATAGAGAGACAGGCACCCCATGAAACAAGATAGTTCTGTGTGGTAGTGTTTGCCAAACTGTGAGGCCTGATGCATTAGTGGATCTTGAAATTTATTTGTTGGGTAATGACCAGCAGTTATTTGGTAGATTAGAATAAGATGAAAAACAGTGGAGTTCCTGACAAGTAGTTTTACCTGAGTAAGTATATATGTCTATGCCAGTGTGTGTGCATGTGTGTATCTGCAGCTATGTCCTGGGTCATTATATAAAATGTATCTTTTCCTGTGGGCCATGGTTTAAATCACAGAGGGATTGTCTGTGGAGCAGAAGTGGTATCTAATAGAGTAGTTATCTTGTATTTAATTTCCTAAATATTCCCAGGTGTAATCAAATAGAGCTGAAAGGGTCATTAAAATTCATTAAAATTAACTAAAAGTAAAAATCCTGTTCTGAAGTCATACCAGCTGCATTTCAAGTGCTCAGTGGATACATGTGGCTACTGACTATTGTATTGGATGGTGCATATATGTAGAACATTTCTGACATCTCAGAAGGTTTTTGTAGACCGCACTGGGCTTGCTCTCAACCTAGTGGACCAACATTTTCTGGAATGGGCATGGAAACCTCCACTTTTTTAAAGGTCTACAGTGATTGTGAAGTGCAGTCAAGGTTGATACCATTCTTGACCCCAAACAGCAGAAAATACAAATAACAGAACTTGAAAAAGAAGTTAAGCTAGAAACTTTAGATCTGGAAGCCATCAACATGTCGACCATGTTGACTTATGGTCATTTTAAATAACTTCAGTGTCTTGTTTTACTTGGTGTTGTCAAGGCAACCCCATAGCCTTGAGAACTTTGGCAAAGTGCTCCTTGGCAATGGAGAAACCATCTCTCAGAGGCCTCAGTTGGCCATTGCCTACTAGGCAGATCAGTTCCTTGATGCTATTCTCAGAACAAATTTTCCAGCAGATGCTAAGTTGGTGAAAACACATTGAGAATTGTAAAATGATTCATTTTCCATCTGTTTTCACCTGTACTCAATCGAGGATAGCAGCTCATAGCCGAGGCAATATATAACAGAGGCCAGGGGCTGCTCTACCCGTATTTCATAAAATGCCTATGGTGCCAATTTTAGCATTGCAGCTGTCAATAACAAGACCCTAGAGTCACAGGGAGTGATCTCATCCTCCAATATACATCCAAAGCTTAAAGAAGGCTAGTGTGTCCTTATGGATCCTTGTGTTACTGATGGTACTGAGCTCACCAGAGCTCACATGGTCCAGCTTGGTTTCCTCAGGGCTCCTCTGTACATACTCCCCTCCCTACACCATCTGGGAATTGTATACACTGTTTCCCAGGGACCAAAAGCTAAGAACCAAGCACTAGGAAATTTAGTAAGAAGAAAGGGAGCCACATGTCCACCGAGAGAGTGAGGCAGTTTCTTTCTTTCTTTCTTTTTTTTTTTTTTTTTTGGTGACTTGGGGGAAATTTAACAGCAAAGAGCACTGGAAACATGAATTGAGAAAATACTCCTTCTGAAAATCTGTCAGCAGCTTTTCATGGTTTTTGAAATAAAGATCAAATTTCCAACATGGCTGAAGCCCTCAGAGTGTGCCAGCCCTTCCAGCACTCTCTGTGTTGCCCCCACTTCTCACTGTCCTTTATCCTCTGGTTCCTTGCCAGAAGAGGCCCAGTTCCTTTTGTTCAGAAACTTCTCTACCTCACACCCAGTCTAGGGTTTTTGTTTTGTTCTGTTTTGGGCCTCACCACAAGGCTTGCAGGATCTTAGTTCTCTGACCAGGGATTGAACCCTTACTGCCTGCAGTGGAAGCACAGAGTCTTAACCACTGGACCACCAGGGAAGTCCCACACCCAGTCTTCATCTAGTTTATTCTTAATAATCCTCAAAAGCTTAACTCTGACATCACTTCCTCAAAGTAGCTCCCCTCCCTTCCCAGATTAGATTGGGGCTCTCCATTATACCCTTTCCTTCTATCTGTGTTTTTCTCCTAGGTCATTTACTCAATTGTGGGATTAGTTATCTTGTGTGTTTCTTTCTAACACACTCTAAGTATCAATACTGTGAGTGTGGTGGTCATGCCTGTCTTGTTCACTATCTTTAGCTTTAAGCCCAAAGCTGGTAGATAGTAACTCAATAAATATCTTTCTTAAAAATGAGTTATAAGATTATTAAAGATTTTGTGGAGTGATTAGAGAAGGAAGGGACATTACAACACACATCTAGCATCTTACTCCAAAACTCTACATTTTGTTCTCCACTAGTGCTTTTCAGCTATTTCTTCTTTCTTTTCAACTCTCTTGCTTTGTAGCTTTCTCTCTGGTTTTCAAATTTAATTCTTAATGCATATCTTTACTCAGTAAAGATATGAGTTTATCTTCTTTTAGAAAACAATAGATATTTGTAAATAAGATACATATTTTTACTTTTTTGCCTTAATGTATTAAATATATTAATATATTTTTTCATTTTCTGTCATAGCTGATTGGATCAGTCATCTTTTTAAGTTGGAGGATAATGGCTTTACAATGTTGCAGTGGTCTTCACTGTACATTGACATGAATCAGTCGTAATTATATATATATCCCCTCCTTCTGGAACCTCTTCACCACCCCCCACCCCCCCATCCCACCCCTCTAGGTCATCACAGAGCACCAACCTGGGCTCCCTGTGTTATGTAGCAGCTTCCCACTAGTCATCTGTTTTACACATGATAGTGTATATATGTCAATGCTACTTTTTTCGGTTTGTCCTAGCCTCTTCTTCCCCTGCTGTGTCCACAAGTCCTTTCTCCATGTCTGCATCTCCATTTCTTCTCTCTAAATAGGTTCATCAGTACTATTTCTCTAGATTCCATATATATGTGCTAATACATGATATTTGTTTTCCTCTTTCTTACTTCACTCTGTATAACAGGCTCCAGGTTCAATACCTCACTACAACTGACTCAAATTCATTCCTTTTTATGGATGAGTAATATCCCATTGTATATATGTACCACAACTTCTTTATCCATTCATCTATTGATGGACATTTAGGTTACTTCTATGTCTTGGCTATTGTAAATAGTGCTACAGTAAGCTTTGGGGGTACATGTGTCTTTTAGAATTGTGGTTTTCTCAGGATATATGACCAGTAGTGGGACTGCTGGGTCATATGGTAGTTTTATTCCTAGTTTGTTAAGGAATCACCATAGTATTTTCCATAGTAGCTGGATCAATTTACATTCCCATCAACAGTGTAGGGGAGGGCTCCCTTTTCTCCACATCTTCAACAGCATTTATTGTTTGTAGTTTTTTGATGATGGCCATTCTGATTGGTTAGAAAACCTCATTGTAGTTTTGATTAGCATTTCTCTAATCACGAGCGATGTTGTGCATCTTTTCATGTGCTTATTGGCCATTGCTATGTCTTCTTTGGAGAAATGTCTGTTTTGGTCTTCTGCCCATTTTTTGATTGGGCTGTTTGTTCTTCTGCTATTGAGCTGTATGAGCTGCTTATATTGAGCTGTATGAGGTGCTTATGGATTTTGGAGGTTAATCCTTCATCAGTTGCTTCATTTGCAATTAATTTCTCCCATTCTGAAGTTTGTCTTCTAATCTTTTTTATTGTTTCTCTTGCTATGCAAAGGTTTTCAAGTTTTATTAGGTTCCATTTGTTTATTTTTGTTTCCATTATTCTAGGACCAAAGAAGATCTTGCTGTGATTTATGTCAGAGAGTATACTGTGTATGTTTTCCTGTAAGAGCTTTATAGTTTCTGGCTTTAACATTTAAGTATTTAATCCATTTTCAGTTTATTTTTGTGTGTGGTGTTATGAAGTGTTCTAATTTCATTCTTTTACCTGCAGCTGTCCAGGTTTCCCCAGCACCACTTATCAAAGAGGCTCCCTTTTGTCCATTGTATATTCTTGCCTCCTTTGTCAAAGATAAAGTGCCCACAGGTGTGTGGATTTATCTCTGTGCTGTCTATCTTGTTCCACTAGTCTGTGTTTCTGTTTTTGTGCCAGTGCCATACTGTCTTGATGATTGTAGCTTTGTAGAATAGTCTGAAGTCAATAAATATTTTGCTAAGTGAATAACTGCAGGAGTGAATTGCCATTCCTTTGATTATTAGTGCTAGTATATTCCTCCATCTATTTGTATCATCTTTGATTTCTTTCATCAGTGTTCTATAGTTTTCTTTGTATAGGTCTTTTGTTTCTTTAGGTAGCTTTATTCCTAAGTATTTTATTCTTTTCGTTGCAATGGTGAATGGAATTGTTTCCTTAATTTCTCTTTCCATTTTCTCATTGTTAGTGTATAGGAATGCAAGGTATTTCTGTGTGTTAATTTTATATCCTGCAACTTTACTATATTCATTGATTAGCTCTAGTAATCTTCTGGTGGAGTCTTTAGGGTTTTTTATGTAGAGGATCATGTCATCTGCAAACAGTGAGAGTTTTACTTCTTTTCCAATCTGGATTCCTTTTATTTCTTTTTCTTCTCTGATTGCTGTGACTAAAACTTCCAAAACTATGTTGAATAGTAGTGGTGAGAGTGGGCATCCTTGTCTTGTTCCTGACTTTAGGGGAAATGTTTTCAAATTTTCACCATTGAGGATAATGTTTGCTGTGGGTTTATCATATATGGCTTTTATTATGTTGAGGTATATTCCTTCTATGCCTGCTTTCTGGAGTGTTTTCTTTTTTTATCATAAATGGATGTTGAATTTTGTCAAAGACTTTTTCTACATCTATTGAGGTAGTCATATGGCTTTTATCTTTCAATTTGTTAATGTGGTGTGTCACATTGATTGATTTGCAAATATTGAAGAATCCTTGCATCCTTGGGACAAAGCCCACTTGGTTATGATGTACGATCTTTTCAATATTTTTTTTTTGACAGCAGATAATACCTCTTTTGTTCTGTGGTTGTTGTTGGTAAATTTTTTCCATTTTGGAAAATAGTTCCTTTTTGTTCCTATTAAGGAAAAAAGATTCTGTGATTGGCTTCATCCTGCCACATTATTCTAGCTCTCTCTGACTAAAGGTTTCTTTGGGTCTTCTTAGGTTTTATGTATTATTTAGGAGCAAGAAGAAGTTAATAGCATCTGAGACAGTAACCGTGTCTCCCACTAAGCACAGATGCTACTTAGAGATGGAAAAATAGTAAGTATGCACTCTATTGAGGAAAGTTAAAAATAAGAGGTGGCAAAAATACACAGAAGAACTATACAAAAAAAAAAAAATCTTCATGACCCCGATAACCACGATGGTGTGATCACGCACCTAGAGCCAGATATCCTGGAATGCGAAGTGGGCCTTAGGAAGCATCACTAAGAACAAAGCTAGTAGAGGTGATGGAATTCTAATTGAGCTATTTCAAATCCTAAAAATGATGCTTTGAAAGTGCTGCACTCAATATGCCAGCAAATTTGGAAAACTCTGCAGGGACCACAGGACTGGAAAAGATCAGTTTTCATTCCAATCCCAAAGAAAGGCAATGCCAAAGAATGCTCAAACTACCACAAAATTGTACTCATCTCACACGCTAGTGAGTAATGCTCAGAATTCTTCAAGCCAGGCTTCAACAGCATGTGAACCATGAACTTCCAGATGTTCAAGCTGGATTTAGAAAAGGCAGAGGAACCAGAGATCAAATTGCCAACATCCACTGGATCATCGAAAAAGGGAGAGAGTTCCAGAAAAACATCTACTTCTGCTTTATTGACTATACAAAAGCCTTTGTGTGGATCACAACAAACTGCGGAAAATTCTTAAAGCGGTGGAAATACCAAACCACCTGACCTGCCTCCTGAGAAATCTGTATGCAGGTCAAGAAGCAACAGTTAGAACTGGACATGGAACAACAGACTGGTTCCAAATTGGGAAAGGAGTACATCAAGGCTGTATATTGTCACCCTGCTTATTTAACTTATATGTAGAGTACATCACGAGAAATGCTGGGCTGGAAGAAGCACAAGCTGGAATCAAGATTGCCAGGAGAAATATCAATAACCTCAGATATGCAGATGACACCACCCCTATGGCAGAAAGCGAAGAATAACTAAAGAGTCTCTTTGTGAAAGTGAAAGAGGAGAGTGGAAAAGTTGACTTAAAACTCAACATTCAGGAAACTAAGATCATGGCATCCAGTCCCATCATTTCATGGCAAATAGATGGGGAGACAATGGAAACAGTGAGAGACTTTATTTTGAGGGGGCTCCAAAATCACTGCAGATGGTGATTGCAGCCATGAAAGTAAAAGACGCTTGCTCCTTGGAAGAAAAGCTATGACCAACCTAGACAGCATATTAAAAAACAGAGACATTAATTTGCCAATAAAGGTCCATCTAGTCAGAGCTATGGTTTTTCCAGTAGTTGTGTATGGATGTGGGAGTTGGACTATAAAAGCTGAGCACCGAAGAATTGATGTTTTTGAACTTTGGTGTTGGAGAAGACTGTTGAGAGTCCCGTGGACTGCAAGGAGATCCAACCAGTTCATCCTGAAGGAATCAGTCCTGAATATTCATTGGAAGGACTGATGTTGAAGCTGAAACTCCAATACTTTGGCCACCTGATGCAAAGAACTGACTCATTTGAAAAGACCCTGATGCTGAGAAAGGTTGAAGGTGGGAGGAGAAGGGGACGACAGAGGGTGAGATGGTTGGATGACATCACTGACTCAATGGACATGAGTCTGAGTAAACTCCAGGAGTTGGTGATGGATAGGGAGGCCTGGTGTGCTGCAGTCCATGGGGTCACAAAGAGTCAGACATGACTGAGTGACTGAACTGAACTGAACAAAGAAACAGTTGTAGAACTCAGCAATTTCAAATAGACAGTATCTAAGGGTAACAACAGAAATAATTCACTTTTAAGAAAGAATGATGTTCCAACACATGGCAGATAGCTAGCCTCCTATATATCCCTTTGAAAGACTTCAAAGTATCAGGTTTCATGAAAAGTGCTTCAACATACCCAAGAACATAATGGAGTTGTTCAAATATACAATGTGTTTTATGTGTGTGTGTGTATACACACATATAATTCTTCAAAATTCCATCTTTAGGAATTAAGGGCACTTTAAAATGATTCCATACTAAAACAAATCATAGAATTCTAGTCAATATTTCCAACAATGCAATTGTTCTTAGCTCTGGCTGGACCTTAAAATCACCTGGGGAACTTCTAAAAAACATAAATGCCAGGACCCTACTCGAAAAAATTCTGATTCAGTTAGTCTAGGGTGGGGCCATGGCATTTAGTAGTTTGAAAAGCTACCCAGGTGATTCTAATTGGAAGCCAGGGTTGTGAATTCCTGTCATAAAGTAACATTTTGTGTTGTATTAATACTCTAGAGAATTTACTACAGTGAATATATTAACCCCCTAAAATAGATGGCAACAAATAGGAAAATTTGTATAGTTCTGAAGATGTTTAAAGAAAAACAATATAATCACAGTGTTTTTCAGGGTTTTTTTGGTTGGGCCCCCAAATGCTTTATAATTTAAAACAACTATGCAGTGATTTAGGGAGCAAAAGTTTATTTTAAAAGTTTATTAAATGTAACAATACCTTGGGACTTTCCTGGTGGTTCAGTGGAAGCACTCCATGCTTCCAATGCAGGGAACCTGGGTTCGATCCCCATTCAGGGAACTAGATCTCACATGCTACAACGAAGTGTTTTCACATGCCTCAACTAAAGATCCCATGTGATGCAGCTAAGACCCGGTGCAGCCAAATGAATAATAAATATAAAAAATATGATAATAATTGAAGTTGAAGACTAAAAAATAGGATATTTACCATTTTTCTCTTGGAAGGTTAGGATTGTCCATGATCAGGATTGTCCCTATCAGGGTGAGAAAGATAACACGAGCCTTCTACAATAAAACCCCACTGATGTATTTTAGTTAATGGGAGTCAAAATGTATCCCTTCTGAGGAAACTATTTCTTAGGAGCACAAATTAAAATCATAAATAAGATCTCTAAAAGATTTAAGCAAATAAACCTCCTCCAAGGGATTGACTACAAGGGAATTAATTAGTCTTATTAGATGCTATAATTATCGAATCACTGAAACAGGGTCCCTGGAGATCTTTTCTACTTTCTAACTTACACTTAATTATTGCATGCATTTAAAATAATGTAGATATTTTACTACATTATTGAAAAAGATCATGACTTTTTTAGTTGCAAATAACAAATCCGATTAAACTAGAGTTAAGGAGAAAAGGAATGTATTGGTAAAATAACTGAAAAGTCTGGAGACTGACTTCAGGCAAGTCTTGATCTAGGGGCTCAAACAGTGTCATCAGAAATTTGTCTTGCTCTTTCCATCTCTCTCTGTTTCCTCACTAAGTAGACTGCTTTCTGAAGTGACTATCTCCTCATGGTAGCAAGATAGCTGCCAGAAGCTCTAGGTTTTCATACAGCTGTCCAGGAACCCCAACAACTCCCTTCCATTCCGAGAACTCCAACAGAAATTGTGGAATTGAATCGTTTTGGCTCAGATTGACCTGATGTTGGTCCTATGCCTTTCCTTAAACGTATCCCCATATTCAAATAGGTGCATTACTTTGATTGGCCAGGCTTGTGTCACATGCCCATCCTTGGTACTGGAATGGTGTCAACTCTACCTGAATTAGAGGACTGAGGGTGGGATAGAGTGGTCACTCACGGAGAGTCATATTGTTATCAGAAGATTTGGGGATGGATGCTGAGCAGAAAAAAAACAGAGTTTCACCACAATTTAGAAAAACCACTTCAAATTAAACTTCCTTGCCTCTTTCCTAAAGTTTCTCATATAGCTGTAGCCAGTGAGGTTGTATGGTATCTTAGATATTATCCCATTTTTTGAAAATTCAAGCATATTATCCTATAACCTTTTTAAAAAATTAGTATAGCCTTTTTATACAGTGAATAAGCCATCTTTTGATAAGGGTCAGGCACTTAATAAATGCTGTAAAGGTTGTGCTAATGGCAAACTTCAGTATAATATTACTTTTTTTTTTTTTTTGGCCTCAACCAGATCTAAAAGTTATTTGATATGAGAAATGCAAATTTTAAAGAATAGAGTAACATGACTGAAGACACTGCTCTCTAAAAGCTCTTAGCCACAGAGACAAGCCCTATGTCCAGGTTTCCCTTGAACCCAAAGCAGATGTCTTGAGATTATTTTCAAACTAAGAGGAATGCTTCTGAATGAAGATATGAATATATACTCCCTCAGAAACACCAACAGCTTCCACAGTTCTGAAGTGGACTGTTAGAAGTAAGTTAGTGACCAATATTGAAAGAGTTCATGGTTTGTGTTTTGTTAGTTCTGGTTGTCATGGCAACCAACTGGTTCTACATAAAACCTGAAGCCAGCAGACTTGTAATGGAATACATTCCTTTGAGTGAGTCAAAGCCTTGCTGAAAAGGAAGCAATCACACTGTCATGGAAATAAATTATAAACTCCTATGAACTGCTCAGCGTTGAAATAAGCAACTTTTTTGGAATCACATTTCCCCCTCCTCCCACATATTTTTGATGATAAGTAACTGGGCAGTGCTTCATTTCTGATGGAACTGCCTATCACATCTTTGAGAAGAGGCATAGTAATATGTGACCTGCTTATCTCACAAGGTTTCAGTGAGGATCAGCTGAGAAAGTGTGTGTGAAGGGCTGTGAAAGCTGCAATGGGCCACATTAAATGACGAGTGCTGTGGATTTAGAGTCCTTAACATTCAAAAATGGAAGTTACAGATATTATTCTAACCCACCCCTGAACCATTAGAGATTACTTCCTATGACACACACACTGATATTTTGTTCAGTCTAAAAACCCAAATGATGAAACTTCCGCTGTTCTCTGGGGTATCCTCCTCCACCACAGGGCCAGAAGTTTATGCCGGTAGAATATAGTGTTTAACAGCTTGGACTTTAGAATCAGACAGACGTAGATTAATATCACAGGTCTGCTGCTTTGTAGTTATGGGAACCTGGGCATGTTACTTCAAGTTTTTGCATCTCAAAGTCTCATCTATGAAATGAGGGTAATGGTATCCACTTTATAGGGCTGTGAGGGAGATTCAGTACAATCATGTTAATAAAAGCCCCTAGCAATCTCTGGCACAGGATGAGAGGTGAATAAATGTCAGATTGTTGTTATGTTTATTCCCATTAGGGCATGACCGTCTTTACTTTCTTGTTAATTAGTTGCTACCATATTAAATTCTTTTTTCTACTTGATATAGTCTGTTGCTTTCAAATAACTACTTCAGTATTTTCAACTGTTTTAATCACTGTCTTTGTTATCTCTTTGATTGGGATAAACCACTGACTAGTTTATCTTTAAAAAGTAGATTCCACAATAAAGGTCATTAGTATTTTTGAGACTTTTTATCCACTATTATTATTAACTTTGTTGGCCTCAATTCATCACCATCTTCTAATAGGACCTCATGGGCTCAGAAATTAGAACATTCTTAAATATCAGTAGGATAGCCCACTTTGATGGACTGTATAGTTGGGGTCAGCCATGATAGCCACACCCTCCCCCATACCCTGACCTGGCAGGGAGCTGGGCTTGGGTGGTCCACAAAGCCAAGTTATACAAGTTTGGCAGTGAGTTTCATCCACTATCCATTACTCAAACAACCGTGTTACATTCCTGCAGTTTGAGCCTATCTGAGCTCTTCATCATTTTAGCATTGTCAGTCTGAGCAGACCAGTTTCTGCTTCTAGGAACGTTCCTTTGAAAAGCAGAAATTCAACAGACTCTCAAGTGCTCTTCAAACTCTGGAATTGCTGAAGTCCTTGAACTGAATCTTCTAATAGACTCAGAAGAATGGTATTTGGAGTAGCAAATTTGCATAGGTCAGTTTTTCCAAGAAATGAGGTCCTTCTTTTGGATAAATTAATTTGGAGAGGTTGGCATTTCCTTCTACCTGCTCACATTTGGTTTCTCCATCTTATTGGAGACTGACCTTAACATAGTTTCTCTATCTCCATCCTTCCAGCATTTTTGTCTGTGCTCTTCCAGCTTCTTCATTAATTTTAATACCAGGCTTGATTTTTCTTTGCCATAAAAGGCTTTTAGCTTCTTTAATAGCTCTTTGACTCCTTCTGAACCTGCTTCCCCAGTACAGAGTAAGGTTTAACCAAAGGGTTTTTGTTTTGTTTTTTAACAAGCACATCATGTGCCTTAGTGACAAACAGTATAAGACACTCTTGGCCTCTTCTTTTACCAGCAAACCTCAATAATCGGGGAGAGGAGGGGTTGGGGGTGGTTAACAGTAGTCGATTCCCAGAACAGATTTTTTCCTCCTTACTCGAGGACACCTTGAGGACCTCATGTTCAAGCTAGAACTATTTGGGGTGGAAAGGAGACAAGACACCTGATACCTTTGTGTCTGGTAAAATCCTTCCCAAATAGCACTAGATTCTCATCTCTTCTTTGCAGTTGCTGATGGTTAAGATGCTAATCCCACCACTCTTTTCTTGGTCTGCACTCTGAACCTCAGACCACTTCTTTTGGGGCTGGGCATCTCTTCAGTTAGAACCACAATCTGAAAAGAAAATGCTTTTGATTAGAGAGACAATTCAGGGAAGAAAAAAAAAAAAAAACTCCATGTGCTCAAATGATTTTATTCCATCCGACCAACTAGCCTTGTTTCTATTTTGAAAAATGTTGATTATACACACAAAAATGCAATAAACTTGCCATTTTCAAAATACCACAAACTCTAAGGCAATAAGATTTAATGAGTGATTTATATGATATTGGTGAACTAGGGCTACCTAACTTCATTGGAGTGTGGTTTTTAAATTGCCAAGTTATGAAGATTGTTTAGCACTAATTTCCTTGCTGATGGAGCTGTAATTTTAATACAGAGAAGTGCTTCTCAACCTCTGCACTATTGACATTTGGGGCTGGATCATTCTTTGTTGGGGAGGTTGCCCTGTGCGTTGTGGGACGTTTAGCCGCATCCCTGGTCTCTCTCCACTAGATGCCAATAGATTCCTCACTACAGTGGTAATAATCAAAAATGTCTCCAGACATCGCCAAGTGTCTGTGCCCCTGGGGGCACAGTCACCCCTGGTTGAGAACCACTGATGTAGAGGACCTGCTGAAACAGTTTTTCCCTTGCTTGCTTTTCTGGACTGTGAAACTCTTAGAGGCCAATGAAAGATGAGAACACATTAGGTCTTGGAATGTGCTATTTTGATTCTATTATTATAAAATTCTTAACTGTTTCACTTGAGATTTTGAGAAAAACAATTAAATTTCCAAATATAGCTACAGTCTATAAACCTCAGCCCCTGGCACATCTTACCTCTCTGCTAATGGGTCAACAAGGACAAAATTCTTCATGAGGTTTTCCAAGAGTTTGCAGGGCCCCTCTCTGGCCTAGTTCACTGAGGGCCAGGGTAAAACTACTCATTAGCACAGTGACTAATGCACAGGCTTATTAGTTGCAATAGTCAGTAAGGGGAAAAGGAGAGTAATGTTTCCTGTGTACTGTTTTCTCTTTTAAGGCAGAATATGCAGTAGTCTAATGAACAGCCACATCCAAGTTGGTTTTACAAATTGGAAAGTTGGGTCTTTGCTGCCCAGTACTTGCTTCCAAACTCATCAAGGTTTCCACAGGCCCTAAAGAGAAAGGAACATGGTGGCCTCCTCCTCTCTTTGCTCCATTCCCTCCTTTCCTTCTACCCTCTGCTTCTTTCTGACTTGGGCTTCATTGCTATTCTGAAGGGGGTGAGGGCTGGAGAAGGGCAGGAAGGGTAGCAAATGGGAGTTAGAATCACCTAGAGAGCTCTCTACTCCACACAGAGCCACCCACAACCTCACCCAGTCCCCACCAGGCACCCACCAACAGGCCAAAAGCAGGAGGCACTCTATTAGAAGGAGTTGAGGAGAGTTTAAGGAAGAGACCATTTGCAGAGAGATGGTCAGGGTTTAGGGAACTCCCAAAGGAGAGCTCAGAACCACAGGGCAAGCAACAGCAGGGATCTGGTACCATTCCTGAGGGAAGGGCGAAGAAGAGAACAGTCAGCAGAGCCCAGAGAGCAGCAGTGGGAGCAGCCATCTTGTAGGAGCTGTTTCTTCCACCACACAAACCAGCAATCCCGGTTGACCTGGCAGGGAGGGGCCTGGAGAATAAATCCCCTGACCTCACTCTCCCCTGCCCCACAGCGTCGTGCCACTACCCCCAGTTGGCTGAAGGCAATCAGAAAAGGGAGGGCAAGGGAGCCTGGTGATGTAGTTCACACGGGTACACAGCAGAGTCAAGGAGGATGGATCTGGGGAGCAAAAGCAAGATATCCAGCCTGCACTGCAATTGAAAGGAACTTCAGAAACCCTCAGAGTAGGCAAAGTTGTCATTTGAAAGTCCTTCCCTGTAATTCCTCCATATCCCCTGTAGTTGAGATCAGCTGCTTTAAAGTGTGATGGACCTTTTCAAAGCTCTGTCATCTCCTGTAGAGGGTTCATTGCTGAAACAGCTGGTAGACCCAACTTCTACAAGCGCCATTCCATTCCCTGTCTTTTCCATTGTTCTGATTTCTACACAAGTCTGCAGGGAAGTCATCTGCCAATCTGTTTTGTCCTCACTTTAATGTTCGCAGCCACTTAAACTCCATGTTGTAATCTTGTATAAAGCAAACATTTCAATTCACACTGGAGATCCAAAATATTCCTAGGGTGCTTCCAGGACAGGCTTTGGGTAGTGAGCCTTTGTGAGGGACAAGCAGGCTGGGAAGTGCAAAGAGCTGGGGCTGGGTAGATGTCATAGCCAGCACTAACTGCTTTCACTGTCCGTCTGCTTCTTAGAAAAGTGCAGGCATCTTTAGCACGGGAGCAAACTTTGTGTTGCAGAGTGGGACACAGCTGAGCAACTGAGCACGCACTTGTGTAGGCTTCTGGGACTTCTTTTTGTTTTGTTTTTGGCTCTCTCTCTCTCTCTCTCTCTCTCTCTGTTTTTTGACAAGCACACAAAGTCACACTGCCTTCTGGAAAAGCTGCCGTTTCAAATTACTAGCACTATACAAATGTGAACCCACCCTAGAGAACAGAAGGATCCCATTTCATATACCCATATAAATTTGAAAGGCTTCTTCCAAAGCATCCTCACTACTTAGAAATATCAGTGACAATGTAGTTTCTTGTCAGCTACTGAGAGGGTTTTACGGGACATGATTTCTAAGTGAATTTAAATACATCAGTCTTTTCACATAGCAAAATGAGCAAATCTCACAGAGAAAATGGATATGGGAAATTACTGTTGATATCATCAAAACACAATAGAGGGACTTCCCTGGAGTTCCAGTGGTTAAGATTCCATGCTTCTGATGCAGGGGGTGAGGGTTCAATTCCTGGTCAGGGGAATTAAGGTCTCACATGCCTCATAGCTTGGGCAAAATTAAAAACAAAAAACAAAACAATACAATAGAGAAGAACAATGGAGAGGGGTGTATGAATCACCCTTTAGTTTACACTTACAAAGATACTTATTTTGTGATGGGTATATGGAGAGGAGAGTGAAAAAGTTGGCTTAAAACTCAGCATTCAAAAAACGAAGATCATGGCATCTGGTCCCATCACTTCATGGCAGATAGATGGGGAAACAATGGAAACAGTGAAAGACTTTATTTTGGAGGGTTCCAAAATCACTGCAGATGGTAACTGCAGCCATGAAATTAAAAGACACTTGCTCCTTGGAAGAAAAGCTATGACCAACCTAGACAGCATATTGAAAAGCAGAGATATCACTTTGCCAACAAAGGTCCATCTAGTCAAAGCTATAGGTTTTCCAGTAGTCGTGTATGGATGTGAGAGTTGGACCATAAAGAAAACTGAGCACCAAAGAATTGATGCTTTTGAACTGTGGTGTTGGAGAAGACTCCTGAGAGTTGCTTGGACAGCAAGGAGACCAAACCAGTCAATCCTAAAGTAAATCAGTCCTGAATATTCATTGGAAGGACTGATGCTGAAGCTCAAATACTTTGGCCACCTGATGGGAAGAGCCAATTCACTGGAAAAGACCCTTACACTGGGAAAGATTGAGGGAAGGAGGAGGAGGGGACGACAGAGGATGAGATGGTTGGATGGTATCACTGACTCGATGGATATGAGTTTGAGCAAGCTTTGGGAGCTGGTGATGGACAGGGAAGCCTGGCATGTTGCAGTCCATAGGGTCACAAATAGTCAGACATGACTGAGCGACTGAACAACAATACCTAGATAACTCATTAATGTCCATTCGTAAGTAAAGCACTTATTTAATATGCATGTTTATACATGCATATTATACATTTATACAGCTATTGTATTATGTGTAAAGCAAGAAGCCAAGTTTACTCAACTTTAGCACCTTAATTTTGAAAGAATTGGAACCAGCAAATATAGACCGACCACAGAGGTTTTGCAGGTTCAGTTCCAGTCCATTGCAATACAGCAAAGATTACAATACAGTGAAATTTTTAGTTTTCCAGTGCATACAAAAGTTATGCTTACAGTACTATAGTCTATTAAGTGTACAATAGCCTTATGTTTAGAATAACAGTGTAAATACCTTTTAAGAACACTTAGACTGGGCTCCCTCTGTCCCTTCAAATATCAGCAGATGATGATTCTTGGCCTCTGGGATCAAGTGCTGTGACATTTGTAGTCACTTTAATTTTGAGATTTTCAACATCAGCCCTAGAGGCATTTTATTTCTTCTGCACCACTGCCACTGTGAGGATGCAGAAAACAGCAATGCCTGAGGTCAGAAGGTGGATTCCCTCAGGCACGGACAATAGAAGTTGGGGGGTATGTGTAATCACACACTTCAGTCAATGGAGAATTTTCTCTAAACATGAGTAAATACCCAGTAATCACTACTATAAAGCTGATTATAATTTTCTTTCAATGGAAACAATCTAAGCAGCAATCAACAAGTGATCGCTGAAATTATACATTTTAGACAACCGTTAAAAATTACAATGTTTGGACAATTTTATTGACATGAAAAGTTGACATAATGTATCATGGAGTGAAAAAAATGGGAGGTTATACCACAGCATGTTTATATAGCAAAGAGTATACAGGAATGTTGATATTCACAAAGAAATGCCTAATTTTCTTTAAGTGGAAACAACCTAAACAACTAAATGCAATGCCTGACCCTCGTCTCCATCCTGTACTATGCTGTAAAAGACATTATTGGGTCAACTGACAGAACTGAAACACAAATGGTAAATGGAATAAAATATTATATCAATGTTCAATTTCCTGATGTTGATAACTGTACTGTGGTTATTTAAGATAATATTCTTTTTCCTAGGAAATGTACACTGAACATTTCTCCAAGTTTAAGTGATTCCCCCCCCCAAATTTGAAGGATTATTTAGGAAGTTCCCAGAACCTCTAGAGGGTGGGGGTACAGTACAGAGAGTCAGGCTACTTCTCAGACAGATTCCACAGTTCCCACAGATTACGTGGGGACTAGGTACCTGAGATTCAACTATTGTAGCCCCCAGAGAAGATGCCAGAGATGGGTTCCTCATATCACCTACTCCCATACATTACTGGCTTTCAGATCCAAGTCTTATCCAGATACCTCTGGAGGAAAGTAGCTGAACTTGGGGAAAGCAAATGTATGATTTCAATCTTTAAAAAGTCAGCATCCATGTAGGAAGTTCTCCAAATATAAGGTGGGTGTTCAAAAGATGCCAGGTGGCCACAGATGACAGAAATGTCACCAGGGGAGAATAGTTATTCTCTAATGCTGACTTTTGTGGAATCACCTAGCCTGGATCTGAGATGCCTTCCTTGTGCTCATCTAACCACTTCCTCACAGAAGCAGCTGCCTAAGGCTGGCCCGGACATATCAGCCATGACATAGTCACTGCGCATCTCAAATCTATGCCAGAAATGCAAAGAGAGCTCAACGAGACATCACTACATACCCACCAGACTTGCTAAAGCATAAAAGGAAGGCTGACCCACTAAGTGATGCTGAAGGTATGGAAGGACTCTCTCACATTGTCAGTGAGAGTGTAAACAGGTTACAAACACTGTGGAAAAGCAGAATCTATGTACACTCTATGACTGAGCAATTCCACTCCTGGTACCTAATCAACTGCTATGAGTTCTTAAGTCCACCAGAAGACCTGCACAACGTATTGATGGCATCGTTATGCATCATAGCCTCAAACTGGAAATAATACACATATCCATCAATAGTTAAATGAGTAAGTCTTGCAACATATGGAAAATGGAGTACTGCACAGCCATAAATAAAAGAAAGGAGTACTCTTGTACACAATGATATGGATGAATCTACCCAAGAATGTTGAGAAACAAACGCCAGACACAAAAGCACATGATTCCATTTGCATGAAGTTCAAGGACAGATAGAGAAATACATGACAGTATGTTAAGTGCAGTTAAACTTACTGTGAGGGTGAGAGATATGAAGGGGCATGAGGGAGCCTTTTAGGGTAATGAAAGTGCACACCCATAAAATTCAAACTAAGTACTTTAGTACTTAGTTTTTAGCCTGTGTACTTAGATTTTAATCTGTGCACTTTACTGTGTGGAAGTTACATATCGACTTTTGAAGAAAAAAAAAACTACAAAAATAGAATTACAGACTTTTAGAGCCTTAAGAATCGAAGAAAGAATTGTCATCTGAGGAGTATGACATTTCCTAAAGCTCCGAGGTGACTTTGGTGTCATGCTACGTTCTCTGCCAGGTTCAGCTCTTGACAGCAATTTCCCAAATCTGCTTCACCCCTCCCCATCCCTTCAGGAAAGTAACTTTTTGCACTTAAGCCCTAGGTAACTAGCTGAAAGTGGGTATATGGAACATCCTGCATATTTGCACAGTGCTTTGCCATTCACAAAGAAGAGGGTGCATCATTTGATCCTGGCAACAACCTTGGCAGGTGGGCAGGGGTGAGCACTCCTCTTCATTACCATGTGAAATATCTGGAGTTCAGAGAGGTTAAAATGTCATTTAGACTCAGTACTTCTGACTCCTAACATTTTTTAGTGGTGTTCATAAGTGCTCCCTGCCATATAATAACTAAAAATACAGCAAGTCATATCCTGGATTGGATCCTGGAAAGTAAAAAATGCTATAAAGGACATTTGGGGAACAATTAGTGAAATTCGAATATAGACTATATGTAGAGAATAATATTGTATCTACCACAGTTTAATTTCTTGATTTTGACAATTGTAGTTTCATAAGAAAGTTTATAAGCAATGCATGCGAAAGTACTGAGGGTGAAATGTCATCGACTAGTCAGCAGCATGTCCACAACTCACTCTCAATTGGTTCTTTAAAACTCTATATCAATATATCTATATCTATACAGTAAGTCCCTGATATATGAACCTTCAAGCTGCAGACTTCCAAAGACGTAAATGTGCAGCTTATCAATGAAGGCCTGATGGAATTGGAGGCCCAGAGAAAGGAAGAAGAGAGACAAGAGGAAGAAATAACTGAAGAACTGAAGAGATTCATGATGCAGGAGATGGCCAGGGGATTTTCTTTATCTGAGGAGGCACTGTTAGTTTTTGATGCACAGGACCTGTGTAGAGCAGTCCACGAAGGTTGTAGCAGCCATTCAGAATGCAGCCCAGTGCTACCGAGTCACCTATGGTGAGAAAAAAAGAGAAATGGCAACCCACTCCAGTATTCTTGCCTGGAAATGCCATGGACAGAGGAGTCTGGTGGGCTACAGTCCACGGGGTCACAAAGAGTCGGACACGACTGAGCAGGCAGGCAGCCACACGTTACTGGATTGTTTTTTTTTCAAGAGGATAGATAGAATTGAATAGAGCCAGGAACCAGAACCTGTGCTATCCGTGTCAGGCGTGAGTGAAATTGCAGCTTGCCCTCCATCTCCCATCCGTCACCTCTGCCATCTCCCACCTCCTTTCCCTCCTCCTGCTGCCTGTTCACTTGATGCCAGCCCCTATATGCCAGCTGTTGTACTGCACTATTGTACTTTTCAAGGCGCTGTACTATAAGATTTAAAATGTTTTATTTATTTTTTGTTTTTTATGTATTATTTCTGTGAAAAGTATTATAAACCTATTAAAGTACAGTACTATATAGCTGATTGTGTTAGTTGGGTACCTAGGCTAACTATGTTGGACTTATAAACAAACTGGACTTAGGAACATGCTCTCAGAATGGAACTCATTCATATGAAGAGGGCTTAACTGTACCTGTATCTAGAGAGTACAAATGTGGCAGAATGTTAACAAAATGTTAATGTAAGTGAATAAGTATCTGTTGTACTGTTCTTGTAACTTTTCTGAAGAAAAGTTAATGAAATATATTTATAAATTTAAAAAAATCTTTAAAAATTCAAGAAAAAATAGGTATCTTAGGTAAAATCAAGTTGTGCCTTCTGTCGTGCACACCCCATTAAACCACAGTCATCTTGGGCAGTGTAGCAGAAAATGACTAAATTGCATCCCTAACAGATGTATTCATTGCTTCATTTCATCACCACAGAAGCAAAACAGCTTCTCTCTTACTAAGTTAGCATAGTCTAGTGAACTTAATAGAAGGACTTGCTTTGCTTGGAAGAGACATCGTTTTCATAAAATACCCTAGAACATTCTATTTTAAATCCCTGAGGGAGGGAAAGAGTCTGCTGTCTTGTGATCCTTGCTGCCTTTGTGGATGCCTCAGGAAAATAGTAAGACCTTGGTAAGCTCAGGACCCCTGAGACCCAGGAACAGGGGCTCCAGCTTTGCCAGAGTCCCATGATCCAATTGTGTCTTGGCAGGACCAGAACTGCTGAACTTGAAAGGGAGCTTGTACCATGTCCAGTACAGGAGAATGGTTGATGACCATGAAGCAATTGCACAGCTGTGCCCTAGAGAAGACTCAGTAACTGAGACCAAATTTTTCTCCACCATGGGTATCTAAAATTGAATTTAAGCAAATAGCAAAATGATTTTTTTATATTTAAATTTTTGAACTGAGAGTCATTCCAATACATTAGGAAACACGTATTTAAATGGATGCTATGTTACTAAGCTTGTTATGATGACTATCTCAGTTTGTCCTCACAACAGCTGTATGATTTAGGTAAAATCATTCCTATTTTACAAATAGAGAAACTGAAGCTTTGTGGGGTTAATGACTACTTGCCTGAAGTTACATAGCAAGTAACCAGTGAAGCTAGTTGAACCCAGGCAGCCTGAATCCAGAGCCTAGGCTCTTAGCCCCTCTACCATACCTCAAGGTGGCTACTCATTACCTGTAAAGCCAATTCCTCCCTGTAGCAATTCCCACTTTTCACTCCCAGCTTACAGAATAAGGCCAGTGATTTATTAAAGGGAGATGCTACTCTGTGTTGTAACAGAAATGTAAGAAAATCCCAGCCCAACAGAGCACAAGAAAATCATTAATTCCATCCCTTTCAGTAAGCAGCCAAACTCTCCACACTGCGTGCTGATGACTCAAAGACAGAGCTGATGTGCCCATGAGGGTGGGACTCCCATGCTAAATGTCCTGGCTGGTTATGACCTCCTCTCCTACAAAGAGTAGGGTGCTTCCAAATAACTCTAGTGTTCTCCACTCCCCCCATGTTTCTGTAACTTAGGTAAGCCCGCCAAAGTCATACACTGTGCCTCATCCAGAGCCTGAAAAGAGCTGGTCCCCCACTGAAGGCAATTTGTGAAACATAATTAATTGCAGATTCCTTCTGGAGCTGCTTCGGCTCCTTGATGTCTCACATGTGTGGTCAGGATGGAGCTCTCCTTGGCAGCTGAGGATCCTTCTGTCTCCAGCTGGAGAGGAGGTCCAAAGACAGAGACCAAGGGCATCTCTCAGATTGAGTTTGGCCTTCCCAAGACTTGGTGGGGTGGGCTCAGATGTATGAATGGGGGTCTGGGGAGCCTACCCTTCCAGCAGATCCAAACCACACAGATCACAGAGATCAGTGGAAAGTAAAGTCTTCCTGATGAGCTGATTGAGCATTAGTGATAGTCTCCTTTTGACTCAACTGCACACTGGGTGGGGAAATGATGCAAAGAGCCTTTTCTTTCAGTTAAAGGGGAAACATGATTAGCAATGAACATGTCCAGTAACCAAATGGGAAGATTTTCCCAAGATAGCATTTGCTTTCTGATCAGAGATGCACATAAGCTTTGATTCTGCTACTGTAGTGGTTCTAATTATATTTATTATCTATTATTATCAAATCACAAAACTAGTATGGATGCAGCTATCTATAAATTTAGCTCTCCTCCAAATCCTAACACATAGCTGTCATATATCCCATTTTGCTTATAAGTAACCAACTTAATGTAAGCTTGAAAGGATTTTAATTATTTTAAATTTTTATTTATTTATTTGGCCTCATGAGTTCTTAGTTGTCACTTGCAGGATCTTTAGTTGTAACATGTAGGATTAGTTCCCTGACCGGGGATTGAACCTGGGCCCCCTGCATTGGAAGCACAGAGTCTTGGCCATCAGACCATCAGGGAAGTCCCAGGAGGATTTTAATTTTAATTTTTTAAAACATTTTATTTATTTATTTTGTCTGTTCTGAGTCTTCATTGCTGTGAGGGCTTTTCTTTAGTTGTGGGGAGTGGGAGCTACTCTTTGTTGTGGTGCAAGGACTTCTCAGGGTGGTGTTTTCTCTTGTTGTGGAGCACCGCCTCTAGGCAGGTGGGCTCAGTAGTTGTGGCTCCTGGGCTCTAGAACACAGGCTCAGTAGTTGTGGCATATGAACTTAGTTGCTCCGCATCATGTGGGATCTTCCCAGATCAGAGATTGAACCTGTGTCTCCTGCCTTGGTAGATGGACTGCTCACCTCTGAGCCACCAGGAAAGTCCAAGATTTTTTTTAATTCATTTTTTAGTTGAAGGATAATTTCTTTACAGAATTTTGTTGGTTTCTGCCAAACATCAACACGAATCAGTCATAGATATACATATGTCTCCTCCCTCTTGAACCTCCCTCCCAAAAGTCCAAGATCTTAATCAAGGTCAGATCAAACTTAGAAGCAGAGGACATCCAACAACATGAATGAATGTCATAGACATGGAGCCAAATGAAAGAAGCCAGATAAAAAAGAGCGCATACTATATGATTCCACTTACATGATGGTCAAGAACAAGCATAACTAATCTATGGTGACAGAAATCAGAACAGTGGGCACTTCCAGGAGGGTGATATTGACTGGAAAGGTATGAGGGAGCCTTCAGGGATCCTGATAACATTCTAGATCTTGACTTCAGTGGCAGGTGTATGCATGTGCATGTGTGCTAAGTCGCTTCAATCATGTTGGATTCTGTGCAACCCTCAATGGCAGGTGTCTACAAGTGTGCAAATTTATCTAGCTGTGCTTTTATGATTTGAGTATTTTATTATATTTAAATTATCTCTCAAAAAAGCTTTCACAATTTATGACAAAAGAGCCATTAATATACACTGGAGAAAGGATAGCCTTTTCAAAATGGTGTTGGGAAACCTTGACAGCCACATATGAAAGAACGAAACTGGACCACTATCTTATAGCATACACAAAAATCAACTCAAAAATGGATTAAAAAGTTGGATGTAAGACCCAAAACCACAAAACTCCTCGATCAAAATATGTGAATAAGCTCCTTGACATTGGTATTGGCAATGACTTTCTGGATCTGGAAACAAAAGTGAAAATAAACAGGTGAGACTATCTAAAATTAAAAAGCTTCTATACAGGAAGTGAAGCCATGAACAAAATGTAAAGGCAGCCTACAAAATGGGAGAAAATATTTGCAAACCATGTATCTGATAAAGGGTTAATATCCAAAGCAGCAGAAATCTTAGGGATGATTTAACCTGTTAACTCTAGTGCTTCTGAAGAAGCAAAGCCCCAAATTGACAATCAACCTTTATTTAGATAGCTTCAAGCAAATAGTTTTTATACCAGTTACATAAAAATTCAGTTAATCTATACTTGCCCTGTTTGTTGACCTCATAACATTGCTATTAAAAAGAAAGGAGCAACAAAAATCCAAAAAATTTCCTAAAGCTTTCTGAAGCTTGCTTCAGTGGTTCCAAGGACTGTTGACTTGCAGACTTGGAACTATCAATTTTTAAAATTTTTTTATGTATTTATTTATTTTTAATTGATTAATGATTGCTTTACAATATTGATTTGACTTCTGTCATACATCAACATGAATTAGCCATAGGTGTACATATGTCCCCTCCCTCTTGAATCTCCTTCCCACATCCCACCCTTTACCACCCCTAGGTTTTTACAGAGTCCAAGAGTCATACATCGGAGTCCTGAGTCATACATCAAATTTCCATTGGCTATCTATTTACATATGTTAGTGTGTATGCTCCCATGCTATTCTCTCCATTCATCTTGCCCTCTCCCCCACCTTGTCCCTAAGTCTTTTCTCTATGTCTGCATCTCCATTGCTGCTCTGTGAATAGGTTCATCAGTACCATCTTTCTAGATTCCATGTATATATGTGTTAATATATGATATTTATCTCTTTCTGATTTACTTCAGTCTGTATAATAGGCTTTAGGTTCATCCACTGCATTAGAACTGACTCAAATGTGTTCCTTTTTATGGCTGAGCAGTATTCCACTGTATGTATGTACCACAGCTTCTTTATCCGTTCATCTGCTGATGGACATCTAGGTTGCTTCCGTGTCCTAGCTATTGTAAATAGTGCTGCAGTGAGCGTTGGGGTACATGTGTCTTTCAGTCTTGGTTTTTTCAGATTATATGCCTAGAAGTGGGATTGCTGGGTTGTATGGTGGTTTTATTCCTAGTTTTTAAAGGAATCTCCATCCCGTCTTCCATAGTGGCTGTATCAATTTCATTTCCACCAGCAGTGCAAGAGGGTTGCCTTTCCTCCACACCCTTTCCAGCACTTGTTGTTTGTGGATTTTTTGATGATGGCCATTCTGACTTGTGTGAGGTAGTTTTGATTTGCATTTCTCTAATAATGATTGATTTTGAGCATCTCTTCATGTGTTTGTTAGCCATCTGTATGTCTTGTTTGGAAAAATGTCTGTTTAGGTCTTTTTCCCACTTTTTGATTGGGCTGTTTATTTTTTTGGTATTGAGTTGTATGAGCTGCTTGTATATTTTGGAAATTAATCCTTTGTCAGTTGTTTCATTTGCTATTGTTTTCTCCCATTCTGAGGGTTGTCTTTTCACCTTGTTTATAGTTTCCTTTGCTGTCAAAAGCTTTTAAGCTTAGTTAGAACATGCTTATTTATTTTTGTTTTTATCTCCATTATTCTAGGAGATGATCATCTAAAGGATCTTGCTATAATTTATGTCATACAGCATTCTGCCTATGTTTTCTTCTGAGAGTTTTATATTTTCTGGTCTTATATTTACATCTTTAATCCATTTGCAGTTTATCTTTGTGTATGGTGTTAAGAAGTGTTCTAATTTCATTCTTTTGCATGTACTTGTTCAGTTCTTCCAGCACCACTTATTGAAGAGAATATTTTTTCCCATTGTATACTCTTGCCTCCTTTGTCAAAGATGAGGTTGCCTATATGTGTTTGGGTTTATCTCTGGACTTTCTATCTTTTTCCATTTGTCTGTATTTCTGTTTTTGTGTCAGTACCATACTGTCTTTATGACTGTAGCTTTGTAGTATAGTCTGAAATCAGTTGATTCCTCCAGTTCCAATCTTCTTTCTCAAGATTGCTTTGGCTGTTTAAGGTCTTTTGTGTTTCCATACGAATTGCGAAATTTTTTGTTCTCAGTTCAGTTCAGTCACTCAGTCATGTCCGACCCTTTCAATGCCGTGGACTGCAGCATGTGAGGCTTCCTTGTACATCACCAACTTTTGAGGCTCGCCCAAACTCCTGTCCATCGAGTCAGTGATGTCATCCAACCATTTCATCCTCTGTCGTCCCCTTCTCCTCCTGCCTTCAATCTTTCCCAGCATCAGGGCCTTTTCAAATGAGTCAGTTCTTCACATCAAGTGGCCAAAGTATTGGAGCTTCAGCTTCAGTTTCAGCATTAGTCCTTCCAATGAATATTCAGGACTGATTCTTTTAGGATGGACTGGTTGGATCTCCTTGCGGTCCAAGGGACTCTCAAGAGTCTTCTCCAACACCACAGTTCAAAAGCATCAGTTCTTCGGTGCTCAGCTTTCTTTATAATCCAACTCTCACATCCATACATGACTACTGGAAAAACCGTAGCTTTGACTAGATGGACCTTTGTTGGCAAAGTAATGTCTCTGCCTTTTAATATGCTGTCTAGATTGGTCATAAGTTTTCTCCCAAGGAGCAAGTGTCTTTTACTTTCATGGCTGCAGTCACCATCTGCAGTGATTTTGGAGCCCCCCAAATAAAGTCTGTCACTGTTTCCATTGTTTCTCCATCTATTTACCATGAAATGATGGGACCAGATGCCATGATCTTAGTTTTCTGAATGTTCTGTTTTTAACCCATTTTCCCCACAATGACTTTACTAAAGTCACTGATTAGTTCTAGTAATTTTCTGATCGTATCTCTAGTGTTTTCTATGTACAGTATCCTGTCATCTGCAAATAATGAGAGTTTTACTTCTTCCTTCCCAATCTGGATTCCTTTCATTTCTTTCTCTTCTCTGATTGCCAGCTAGCACTTCCAAAACTATGTTGAGTAATAGTAGAGAGTGATCACCCTTATCTTGTTCCTGATCTTAGAGGGAATGCTTTCAGTTTCTCACCATTGAGAATAATGTTTGCTGTGGTTTTTTTGTATATGGCCTTTATTATGTTAAGGTAGATTCCTTTGGTGCCCATTTTTTGAAGTTTTTATCATAAACAGGTGCTGAATTTTGTCAAAAGCTTTTTTATGCATCTATTGAAACTATCATATGGTTTTTATCTTTCAATTTGTTAATATGGTGGATCACATTGATTGATGAGTGTATATTGAACACTTCTTGCATCCCTGGGATAAACCCAACTTGATAATGGTGTATGATCTTTTTAATGTGCTGTTGAATTCTGTTTGCTAGAATTTTGTTGAGGATTTTTGCATCTATGTTCATCAGTGATATTGGCCTGTAATATTCTTTTTGTGTGATGTCTTTGTCTGGCTTTGGTATCAGGGTGATTGTGGCTTCGTAGAATGAGTTTGGAAGTGTTCCTTCTTCTGCAATTTTTTGGAAGAGTTTCTGAAGGGGAACTATCAATGATTATTATAGAAAGTTACATTTGTTAGAATATTTGTTCACTTAAAGTCATAGCCTCTGATTGATGTGAATGGTTGATTTTACTCAACCTCCCTTAATTACCTGGATAGCCATGTTGTTCAGTTGCTCATTCATGTCCGACTCTGCGATCCCATAGACTGCAGCATGCCAGGCTTCTCTGTCTCTCACCATCTCCTGGAGTTTGCTCAAACTTATGTCCATTGAGTCAGTGATGCCATCCAACCATCTCATCCTCTGTTGTCCCCTTCTCCTGCCTTCAATCCCAGCATCAGGGTCTTTTCCAATGAGTCAGTTCTTCCCATCAAGTGGCCAAAGTATTGGAGCTTCAGCTTCAGCATCAGTTCTTCCAATGAATATTCAGGACTGATTTCCTTTAGGATTGACTGGTTTGATCTTCTTGCAGTCCAAGGGACTCTCAAGAGTCTTCTCCAACACCACAGTTCAAAAGCATCAATTCTTTGGTGCTCAGCCTTCTTTGTGGTCCAACTGTCACATCCATATATGACTACTGGAAAAACCATGGTTTTGACTATATGGACCTTTGTCAGCAACGTAATAACTCTGCTTTTTAATACCCCATCTAGATGGTCATGTCTGTGATCTAATTTTAAGTGATCTAATCACTCCAGAAAAGACTATGCATTCCATGAAAATAAGAACATAGTTAAAGGCATTTCTCCTTGAAGGGACATTTAGAGGGCAAATAACATGACCAAACATATTCTCTTAAAACACAAAAAGGAATCTTGAAACTGAGGGATGAGATAAGTAGTCCTGGGTTGTGTGGCTACCAAATATGAGAAATGGGCTAGAGCTCAGGCCTTCTCAGTCCTGATCTTACCATCTTTCCATTGTCTCATGACTCCTTGGACTTTAAAAAAATTTTTTATTGAAATATAATTTACAATGTGTTTCTTTCAGATGGATGTATAGCACAATGATTATGAAATAAAGGTATAGATACAGATTCTTTTGTATTTATATTCTCTCCCATTATAAGTTATTGCAAGATAGTTTAGTTCCCTGTGCTATACAGTAAGTCCTTGTTGACTACCTATTTTATACACTATAGTTTGTATATTTCCATCCCAAACTCCTAATTTATCCCTCCCTACCTTTTTCCTCTTATGGGACCATAAGTTTGTTTCCTAAGTCTATGAGTCTACTTCTGTTTTGCAAATAAGTTCGTCTGTACCATTATTTTAGGTTCGACATATAAGTGATATCATATGATATTTGTCTTTGGCTTACTTCACTTTGTATGGTAATCTCTAGGTCCATCCGTGATGCTGCAAATGGCATTATTTCATTCTTTTTAATGGCTTAATAATATTCCATTATATATATACACACACCACATTTTCTTTACCCAGTCATCTGTTGATGGACATTGAGGTTGTTTGCATGTCTTGGTGATCGTTAACAGTGCTGCAGTGAACAATGGGGTGCATGTATCTTTTTGAATTATGATTCTCTCTGGATATATGCCCAGGAATGGAGTTGCTGGATAATATGGTAACTCTATTTTTAGTTTTTTAAGGAACCTCCAAACTGTTCTCCATAGTATCTGTATCGATTTACATTCTTAACAACAATGTAGGAGGGTTCCTTTCTCCACACCTTCTTCGGCATTTATCTGTAGACTTTTTGTTGATGGCCATTCTAACTAGTGTGAGGTGATACCTCATTATAATTTTGTTTTGCATTTCTCTAATAATTAGTGAGGTTGAGCATCTTCTCATGTGCCTGTATGTCTTCTTTGGAGAAATGTCTGTTTAGATCTTCTGTCCATTTTTTTAAAGAAATAATTTTATTTATTTTTGGCTGTGCTGGCTCTTTGTTGCTGTGTGGGCTTTTACTAGTTGCAGCGAGTGGGGGATACTCTCTAGTTGCAGTGCACAGGCTTTTTATTGTGGTGTCTTCTTTTGTTGCAGAGCATGGGCTCTAGGGCATGCGGGCTTCAGTAGTGTTGGTTCCTGGGCTCTAGAGCACAGGATCAATAGTTGCGGCCCATGGGCTTAGTTGCTCCTCGGCACATAGAACCTTCCCGGATCAGGGATCAAGCCTGCGTCTCCTGCATTGGCAGGCAGATTCTTTACCACTCAGCCTCTAGGGAAGCCCAGTCCATTTTTTAGTTAGGTTGCTTGTTTGTTTGAGATTGAGCTGTTTGTATATTTTGGAGATTAATCCCTTGTCGGTCATATCATTTGCAAATATTTCCTCCTGTTATATAGGTTCTCTTTTTGTTTTATTTATGGTTTCTTTTGTTGTGCAAAAGTTTCCAAGTTTAATTGGGTTCCATTTGGGATTTTACTTATTTATTTATTTTGCTTCTTGTTTATTTATTTGACTGCACGGGGTCTTAGTTGTGGCACACAGGATCTTCGTTGCAGCCTGCAGGATGTGTAGTTGTGAGATGTGGGATCTTTAGTTGTGGCATGCAAACTCTTAGTTGTGGCATGTTGGATCTAGTTCCCCTGCCAGGGATCGAATCCAGCCCCGTGCATTGGGAGCAGTCTTAGCCACTGGACCACCAGGGAAGTCCAGTGTTTATTTTTGTTTTTATTTCCATTACTCTAGAAGATGGATCAGAAAAACAATTGCTGCGATTTAAGTCAGTGTGTCCTGCTTGGGTTTTCCTCTAGGAGTTTTATAGTATTCGGTCTTACATCTAGGTCTTTAATCCATTTTGATTTCATTTTTGTGTGTGGTGTTAGAGAATGTTCTAATTCCATTCTTTTAGATGTATCTGTCCAGTTTTCCCAGCACCACTCGGTGATGAGACTGTCTTTTCTCCATTGTATATTTTTGCCTCCTTTGTCATAGATTAACTGACCATAGGTGCATGGGTTTATCTCTTGGCTTTCTATCCTGTTCCATTGATCTCTATTTCTCTTTTTTGTACCAGTACCATACTATTTTGATTACTGTAGCTAAATTCTATTTTATATTTAAAATGCAAATACCCATGGAAAAAAAGATCTACTTCAGTATAATAAAATTTGATATTAAAAGAAATGCTTGTCCCTTCCCAAAAAGGTTTCTCATATGGATGTTTAAAAACATATTTTTCATAATTTCTTGGGTTATCCTATTCTACCCATGCTCCTTCCTAAGATCCCTCTCTGTAGCTACCAAGGGCTAGTCTTTGAACACTCCAGGCTTTGTTAGTCATCGGTGTGCCTTTGCAAATGCTGGTCCCTCTTCCTGCAACTGTCTTTTCTCTGCTCTCTAGCTGACTCTCTCTACACCTGGTACAATGATCACTTCCTCAGCAAGCCTTCCGCCAAGTGCCTCAGGCAGAATTCCCTCCCTCAGCTGGGTTTCCTTGTACCTCTGGGTAATTATTATTTAAGCTTGTCTCCCCACTGAACTGTGAGCAGCTTGTCAAAGGCAGGGCATGTGTCATGCTTACTCTTCTGTCTCCAGTGTCTCCAGTGTCTCACTGTCTCCAGTGATCAATAATGTTTGTTCTATTAATAAAATAATTTCCTGAGCTTCAATGTAAAGGCAATAATGTTTGTTATGAATAAAATGATTTCCTGAGCTACAATGTTAAATTAAGAGCACATAATCCTGGAGCAGCAGTTATGAACCCCTGGGGGTGCCAGAGCCATATGGAGAGAGTCCAGAAACTCTGCCCAATAGGCCAAATCAGTCTTTGACTTTTCTAATACTGACCATCTCCAGAAGCCTGCTTTGTATGAACTGAAATACCATGCTCTATCAAAAACTACTCTTCTTGGGTGTGGATGATAGGAATAAGGGAGAAGGGATAGAAGGAGAAAATGTCAGCCTTCCATACAGAGCCCTTTCCCTATACCTAACATCCTTGGAGAGTTACATGCTTGCATGCATGCTAAGTTGCTTCAGTCGTGTCCGACTCTGCGACCCTATGGACAGCAGCCCACCAGGCTCCTCTGTCCATGGGATTCTCTAGGCAAGAATACTGAAGTGGGTTGCCATTTCCTTCTCCTTGGAGAGTTACAAGGTCTCACCAAAAAGTCTTTGCTAGATTTTTAAAAGTAAGAACTACTGACATTTCACAACTGCAATTTCTTTGAAGATTAAGAGTATCTCAAGCCCACCTTCCTGGAATTCAGAAAGTTCCTTTTCTGTAGCCCACAAAGCAGAGGGCAGGAAGGCATTCTGATAGGAAATCTCAATACCAGACTCCTCTGGAGTCGGGAGCTACACTGAGCAAATCAACCTAGGCAGAGTTTTTTAAAGGTCCTAAAGATGAAAAAGGGTAGAGAAAACATGACCTTCAAAAAAAGAAAAAAAGAACCAGATGGGAGTCTTTGCATAACATCACTTCATATGACTATAGAAAAGACACTGAAATAAACAGGTTTTCAGTTAAATGTCTAAGTCTTTTTAAAAAAAAATTAATTTAACTAGAAGCTAATTGCTTCACAATACTGTGGTGGCTTCTGCCATACAGTGACATGAATCAGCCATGGATATATGTGTGTCCCACCATCCTGAAACCCCCCTCCCACCTCCATCCCCACCCCATCCCTCTGGGTTGTCCCAGAAGACCAACTTTGAGTGTCCTACTTCATACATCAAACTTTCACTGGTCATCTATTTTACATATGGTAATATACATGTTGCAATGCTATTCTCTCATATCATCCCACCTTCACCTTCTCCCACATAGTCTAAAAGTCTGTTCTTTACATGCGTCTCTTTTGCTGTCTTTGTTACTGTCTTTCTAAATTCCATATATATGCATTAATAAACTGTATTGGTGTTTCTCTTCCTGGCTTACTTCACACTGTATAAAAGGCTCCAGTTTCATCCACCTCATTAGAACTGACTCAAATGTGTTCTTTTTATAGCTGAGTAATATTCCATGGTGTATATGTACCACAGCTTCCTTATCCATTCGTCTGCTGATGGGCATCTAGGTTGCTTCCATGTCCTGGCTATTATAAACAGTGCTGCGATGAACATTCGGGTGCACATGTCTCTTTCAGATCTGGTTTCCTCGGTGTGTATGCCCAGAAGTGGGATTGCTGGGTCATATGGCAGTTCTATTTCCAGTTTTTTAAGAATTCTCCACACTGTTCTCCATAGTGGCTGTACCAGTTTGCATTCCCACCAACAGTGTAAGAGGGTTCCCTTTTCTCCACACCCTCTCCAGCATTTATTGCTTGTAGACTTTTGGATAGCAGCCATCCTGACTGGCGTGTAATGGTACCTCATTGTGGTTTTGATTTGCACTTCTCTGATAATGAGTGATGTTGAGCATCTTTTCATGTGTTTGTTAGCCATCTGTATGTCTTCTTTGGAGAAATGTCTGTTTAGTTCTTTGGCCCATTTTTTGATTGGGTCATTTATTTTTCTGGAATTGAGCTGCAGGAGTTGCTTGTATACTTTTGAGATTAATCCTTTGTCTGTTGCTTCGTTTACTATTATTTTCTCCCAATCTGAGGGCTGTCTTTTCACCTTGCTTATAGTTTCCTTTGTTGTGCAAAAGCTTTTAAGTTTCATTAGGTTCGATTTGTTTATTTTTGCTTTTATTTCCAGTATTCTGGGAGGTAGGTCATAGAGGATCTTGCTGTGGTTTATGTCGGAGAGTGTTTTGCCTATGTTTTCCTCTAGGAGTTTTAGAGTTTCTGGTCTTACATTTAGATCTTTAATCCATTTTGAGTTTATTTTTGTGTATGGTGTTAGAAAGTGTTCTAACATTCTTTTACAAGTGGTTGACCAGTTTTCCCAACACCACTTGTTAAAGAGGTTGTCTTTTTTCCATTGTATATCCTTACCTCCTTTGTCAAAGATAAGGTGTCCATAGGTTCGTGGATTTATCTCTGGGCTTTCTATTCTGTTCCATTGATCTATATTTCTGTCTTTGTGCCAGTACCATACTGTCTTGATGACTGAATCAGTCATCTTTTTAAGTTGGAGGATAATGGCTTTACAATGTTGCAGTGGTCTTCACTGTACATTGACATGAATCAGTCGTAATTATATATATATCCCCTCCTTCTGGAACCTCTTCACCACCCCCCAGCCCCCATCCCACCCCTCTAGGTCATCGCAGAGCACCAACCTGGGCTCCCTGTGTTATGTAGCAGCTTCCCACTAGTCATCTGTTTTACACATGATAGTGTATATATGTCAATGCTACTTTTTTCAGTATGTTCTAGCCTCTTCTTCCCCTGCTGTGTCCACAAGTCCTTTCTCCATGTCTGCATCTCCATTTCTTCTCTCTAAATAGGTTCATCAGTACTATTTCTCTAGATTCCATATATATGTGCTAATACATGATATTTGTTTTCCTCTTTCTTACTTCACTCTGTATAACAGGCTCCAGGTTCAATACCTCACTACAACTGACTCAAATTCATTCCTTTTTATGGATGAATAATATTCCATTGTATATATGTACCACAACTTCTTTATCCATTCATCTATTGATGGACATTTAGGTTACCTCTATGTCCTGGCTATTGTAAATAGTGCTACAGTAAGCTTTGGGGGTACATATGTCTTTTAGAATTGTGGTTTTCTCAGGATATATGACCAGTAGTGGGACTGCTGGGTCATATGGTAGTTTTATTCCTAGTTTGTTAAGGAATCACCATAGTATTTTCCATAGTAGCTCTATCAATTTACATTCCCATCAACAGTGTAGGGGAGGGCTCCCTTTTCTCCACATCTTCAACAGCATTTATTGTTTGTAGTTTTTTGATGATGGCCATTCTGATTGGTTAGAAAACCTCATTGTAGTTTTGATTAGCATTTCTCTAATCACGAGCGATGTTGTGCATCTTTTCATGTGCTTATTGGCCATTGCTATGTCTTCTTTGGAGAAATGTCTGTTTTGGTCTTCTGCCCATTTTTTGATTGGGCTGTTTGTTCTTCTGCTATTGAGCTGTATGAGCTGCTTATATTGAGCTGTATGAGGTGCTTATATATTTTGGAGGTTAATCCTTCATCAGTTGCTTCATTTGCAATTAATTTCTCCCATTCTGAAGTTTGTCTTCTAATCTTTTTTATTGTTTCTCTTGCTATGCAAAGATTTTCAAGTTTTATTAGGTTCCATTTGTTTATTTTTGTTTCCATTATTCTAGGACCAAAGAAGATCTTGCTGTGATTTATGTCAGAGAGTATACTGTGTATGTTTTCCTGTAAGAGCTTTATAGTTTCTGGCTTTAACATTTAAGTATTTAATCCATTTTCAGTTTATTTTTGTGTGTGGTGTTATGAAGTGTTCTAATTTCATTCTTTTACCTGCAGCTGTCCAGGTTTCCCCAGCACCACTTATCAAAGAGGCTCCCTTTTGTCCATTGTATATTCTTGCCTCCTTTGTCAAAGATAAAGTGCCCACAGGTGTGTGGATTTATCTCTGTGCTGTCTATCTTGTTCCACTAGTCTGTGTTTCTGTTTTTGTGCCAGTGCCATACTGTCTTGATGATTGTGGCTTTGCAGAATAGTCTGAAGTCAATAAATATTTTGCTAAGTGAATAACTGCAGGAGTGAATTGCCATTCCTTTGATCATTAGTGCTAAGATGAGGTGATCTGTTATATATTCAAATAGAGCAAAGGATTTTTTTTAATGCTGTTTTTTCCCCATGCTATATCTCCCCTTTGTTCACTTAAAAAAAGAACTTATTTATTTTTGGTTGTGCTGGGTCTTTATTGCTGTGTGAGTTTTTTCCCTAGTTGTGATTAGTTGGGCCTACTCTTTAGTTGCAGTGCTTGGGCTTCTCATTACTGTGGCTTCTCTTGTGGTGAAGCAGAGACTCGACAGCATGCAGGCTTCAGTAGTTGTGGCACAGGGGCTCAGTAGTTGCAGCACCTGGGTTCTAGAGGATAGGCTCAGTGGTTGTGGCACACAGGCTTAGTTGCTCTGTGGCATGTGGGATCTTCCTGTGTCACGATCACACCTGTGTCCCCTATATTAGTAGGCAAATTCTTTACCACTGAGCCATGAGTGAAAGTGTTAGTTGCTCAGTCATGGCCAGCTCTTTGCAATCCCATGGACTGTAGCCCACCAGGCTTCTATGTCCATGGAATTGTCCAGGCAAGAATACTGGAGTGGGTTGCCATTCCCTTCTCCAGGGGAGCTTCCCAACCCAGGTCTCCTGCATTGCAGGCAGATTCTTTACAATCTGAGCCATGAGGGAAGCCCTCAAACACTTTTTAGTAACAGCTTTATTGAGATAGAATTCACATACCATACAATTCACCCCAGGCTTCCCAGGTGGTGCTAGTGGTAAAGAACCTGCCTGCCAAAGCAGGAATCATAAGAGACATGGGTTCAATCCCTGGATTAGGAAGATCCCCTGGAAGAGGAAATGGCAACCCACTGTAGTATTCATGCCAGGATAATCCCATGGACAGAGGGGCCTTGGAGGCTACAGTGTTGCAAAAGAATGGGATACAACTGAGTGAGCACCCATGGATGCACAATTCACCCATTTAAAGTGTACAGTTCAGTGGTTTTTGGCATATTCACAGTTGTGAAACCATCACCACAAGCAATTTTATAACATTTTTCTCACTCCCAAAGGAAATTCTACACACATCAGCAGTCACTCTCCAATTTCTCTAAGCCATATGCAACCATTAATCTACTTTGTGTCTCTGCAGAGTTCCCTGTTTTGGACATTTTATATAAATGGAATCATACTGCATGTGACCTTTTGATGACTTGCTCCTTCACTTACCATAATATTATGATTGAAGATTATGGCATATATTGGTACTTTATTTCATTTTTATTGTGAAATCATATTCCCTTCTATGGATTTACCACACTTTATTCATCAGTTTATAAACATTTGGGTTGTTTCCACCCTCTAGCTATTATGAGGGAAAACTTTGAGGTACAAGTTTTTGTGTGGATGTATGTTTTTATTTCTCTTGGTACATACACAAATGCAGGAGTAGTATTTCTGGGTCATATGGTAACAATATGTATAACCCTTTGAGGAACTGTCAAACTGATTTCCAAAGCAGCTACTCCATTTAAAATTCCACCAGAAGTATATGAGGGTTCCAATTGCACCAATATCCTCAAAGAACTTGTTAAGATCTGACCTTTTGGTTATAGCCATTCTCATAGGTATGAAGTACACCTCATTGTGATTTTGATTTTTCATTTCCTTGATAGTTAATGATGTTGAGCATCTTTTCATGTGCTTATCAGTCATTTGTGTATCTTTTTTGGAGAGATGTCAATTCAGATCCTTTACCATTTTCAAATTGGCTTTTTTAAACTCATTGAATTATAAAAGTTCTTTATATATTCTAGATATAAATCCCTTATCAGATATATGACTTGCAAATTTTTCCCATTTATTTAGGTTGTCCTTTCATTGTCTTGACACTGTTTTCTGAAAAACAAAAGTCCTAATTTTGCTGGGACCAAAATAATCTACTTTTTTGTCATTGCCTGTGTCCTTATGTGGTGGAAGGGACAAGCTGACTTCCTGGAGCCTGTTTTATAAGCACGCTAATCCCATTTGTGAGGGCTCTGCCTTCATGACTTAATTGTCTCCCCAAAGCCTCACTTCCTCATACCATCACCATGGGCAATAGGTTTTCAGTGGATGAATTTTGGAGGGACACACACTTTCAAACCCTAGCAACTGCCATTCTCTTTAGCCCCCTCCAATATTGATGCTGGAAAAGGTTGAGGGCAGGAGGAGAAGGCGGTGACAGAGGATGAGATGGTTGGATGACATCACCGACTCAATGGACATGAGTTTGAGCAAACTCTGGGAGATGGTGAAGGACAGGGAAGCCTGGCATGTTGCAGTTCATAGGTTTGCAAAGAGTTGGATATGACTTAGCGACTGAACAACAACAATAATATTGATGAGTTCCTCACTGTTTGTCTCCTAAGACGTTGACATTTTAAAGGCATACAGACTTTTTTTAAAAAAATAGAATGTTTCTTAGATTAGAGTTATACATTGACATCCAGAATACTATATATGTTGTGTCCTCAGGTTATCACATCCATCTGATATCCATCTGACCCTCATTTGTGATGTTACTTCTTTTTTCATTTATTTATTTATATCTGTGCTGGATCTTCACTGCTGCATGCAGGCTTTCTCTGGTTGAGGCAAGTGGGGACTTCTACTTGCAGTGTATTCTCTTGTTGCAGAGCACTGGCGCTAGTTATGCAGGCTTCAGTAGTTGTGGCGCGTGGGCTCAGTAGTTGCAGCTTGAAGGCTCTGGAGTGCTGGCTCAGTAGTTTTGGCACATGGGCTTAGTTGCTCTGCAGCATGTGGGATCTTCCTGAACCAGGCATCGAACCCGTGTCTCCTGCATTGGCAGGTGTTTTCTTCATCACTGAGCCACCAGGGAACCCCCGTGATGTTATTTATGATCCCCTAGTTGAGCTGTTACCCAATTCTGTTTAGTACTATTAGTCTAACTTTTTAACATGTACCTTTCCTCTGTTCTGTCTTCAAGCTTTTTCTCTGTCAATAATTTGATATTTCACCTTGTGTCAATTCTTGCCATTTCTAGTTATTCAACCTCTAGTAATATTTTTCTGGTCCTCAATTTGTTTCCTTAACTTTGACATCTCCCTTTCCAAATCTCCAGTTTGGGCATTTCATCTTTCTTTTTTGAAATCTTACTTTCATTTGCTTATTTTCAGTGTTGCCACCTGTCTAGACCTTCTGTTCTCTTGACATGTAGAAGTGATCTTTTGACCCTCTTCTAACTCACCTAAAACTCATTTATCTTCCTCAGATAGCTGAAGTTTGAGGTCTAAATATGACGTTCAATATGCTTTTCTCTATACTGATGATAAGGTCATAGGGTAGAGGTAGATGGTTCAGCTGGAGTTAGGTGCTCCCTTTGTTGGGGAACATGAAATCTCTTTAAGAATTTATTCTATGTTCTGTGCTAGGAGTTCAGACCTCATACTTGGAGACATAACCTGTTTTAACATGTTGTATCCTTAGGCTCGAAATTACACACCCAGCTTGCTTCGCAGGTGGCACTAGTGGTAAAGAACCTGCCTGCCAGTGCAGGAGATGTAAGAGACGTGGGTTCAATCCCTAGGTCGGGAAGATCCCCTGGAGGAGGGCATTGCATCCCACTCCAGTATTCCTGCCTGGAGAACTCCATGGACAGAGGAGGCTGGTCCACGAGAATGCAAAGAGTCGGCTACAACTGAAGCAACTTAGGACACAGCATGCATGGTAAATGACATACTCAGGGTTGTTTGTTTTTTGGGTTTTTTTTTTGTTTTTTTTTTTTTTTTTTTTTTTGATCTCTGATGAAACATTCAGGTCTTCTTGACTTTTCCTAGGGTTTCTTACTTTCTTCATCAATTCACTTCTGTCTAGACTGAGAGTTACTGGTGAGAATTTGGGTTTTTGTCTTTCACTTTATTATCCCCCTATACCACTTCACTTGATTGTCGGTGGAGGTAGGAGTGAGGTTAACAGCAGTCGTTGGTGGTAAATGTTAGGCAACTGGCTTGCAAAAGTCCCTAATGTATAGTGCATGCCAATTTCCATACTATAAATACTCCCATCAGAGCCAATTTCAAGTTACCAGTATGACATTACTAAATGTATAATTGGAATACACAGCATTCTATAACGTAGCCCAGGCATGCATGCTCAGTCTTTCAGTTGTGTCTGACTCTTTGCAACCCCCTGGACTGTAGCCCACCAGGCTTCTCTGTCCATCGGATTCTCCAGGCAAGAATACTGGAGCTGGTTGCCATTTCCTCCTCCAGGGCATCTTCCCAACCCAGGGATCAAACTTGTGTCTCCTGAGTCTCCTGAGTCTCCTGCATTGGCAGAGATCCTTTACCACTGAACCACCTGGGAAGCCATAACATAGCACATTAGCGTGTTTCCACCATATAGACAAAGTAGACGCAAATACCGTCAAGGGCATAAGAGATAGTGAAAGGAAGGAAAACAATTAGGGAGCGATGCTTTTGAGATATTTAAAACAAAAGTCATAAATAAATTTACTTAATTGTAAGTTTATATCATTATATCATGCAATTTTTAAGTAATTGCTCTAATACCCAGCTTGAAAAAAATCCCTGAAGATTAGACCATCAGCTCCAGCACATGACTGAGCCAGAATAAGAGCCCAAAGTACCCATTTCTTCCTCTGGCCACTATTGTTTTCTTTCTTCTTCTTTTTTAAAAAAAATTTATTTGGAGGCTAATTGCTCTACAATATTGTGGTGGTTGTTGCCATACATTGACATGAATCAGCCATGGGTGTGCAGGTGTTCCCCATCCTGAACCACCCTCCCAGCTCCCTCCCCATCCCGTCCTTCAGGGCCATCCCAGTGCACCAGCCCTGAGCACCCTGTCTCCTGCATCAAACCTGAACTGGCAATCTATTTCACATATGATAATATACATGTTTCAGTGCTATTCTCTCAAATCATCCCACCCTCACCTTCTCCCACAGAGTCCAAAAGTCTGTTCTTTACATGCGTCTCTCTTGCTGTCTCACATATAGGGTCATCATTACCATCTTTCTAAATTGCATTAATATGCTGTATTAGTGTTTTTCTCTCTGACTTACTTCACTCTGTATAATAGGCTCCAGTTTCATCCACCTCATTAGAACTGACTCAAATGTGTTCTTTTTATAGCCTAGTAATATTCCATGGTGTATAGGTACCACAACTTCCTGATCCATTCGTCTGCTGACGGACATCTAGGTTGCTTCCATGTCTTGGCTATTGTAAACAGTGCTGCGATGAACAGTGGGGTACATGTATCTCTTTCAGATCTGGTTTCCTCCGTGTGTATGCCCAGAAGTGGGATTGCTAGGTCATATGGCAGTTCTATTTCCAGTTTTTTAAGGAATTTCCACACTGTTCTCCATAGTGGCTGTACTAGTTTGCATTCCCACCAACAGTGTAAGAGGGTTCCCTTTTCTCCACACCCTCTCCAGCATTTATTGCTTGTAGACTTTTGGATAGCAGCCATTCTGACTGGCGTGAGATGGTACCTCATTGAGGTTTTGATTTGCATTTCTCTGATAATGAGTGATGTTGAGCATCTTTTCATGTGTTTGTTAGCCATCTGTATGTCTTCTTTGGAGAAATGTCTGTTTAGTTCTTTGGCCCATTTTTTGATTGGGTCGTTTATTTTTCTGGAATTGAGCTGCAGGAGTTGCTTGTATATTTTTGAGATTAATTCTTTGTCCGTTGCTTTGTTTGCTATTATTTTCTCCCATTCTGAAGGCTGTCTTTTCACCTTATAGTTTCCTTTGTTGTGCAGAAGCTTTTAACTTTAATTAGGTCCCATTTATTTATTTTTGCTTTTATTTCCAATATTCTGGGAGGTAGGTCATAGAGGATCTTGCTGTGATTTATGTTGGAGAGTATTTTGCCTTTGATGTGCTTTAACCATTTGATAACCATAGGCCAGCGTGGCTTGGATGAGCAAGTGCCATTGGAATCAAGAGAGAAGAAGGTATCTGTTCAAATATCTAGGGTAAACCATTCTATGCCAAAGGAAGCAGCAAGTTTATAGTTCAAGTTCTGTCCCTCTGAGACAGAAAGGAGTTTGGAAGGCTTGAGGGACAGAAAATGCATCCCAACATCCAGAGCTGAATGCTTAGTTACTTGTCAGTGATTGGAATGATCAGACCCATCACCCCACACATAGGCACATGGAGTCATGACCAGATGAGAAACGGAAGCCTTGCTTTGACAAGCCATTTCAGTTCTCTGGACCTCTTTCATCTCTGAACTACAAAGTTTGACTGGGGTCTTTCCGGAGCTCACCTCCTATTCTAAAATGGTATGACTCTTCCCTGCTCAGGCTAAAAATCATAACTGCCTTAAACATCTTGGGGAATTTTCTTATGTTGTTCCATCTATGTGCATACATGCAATCACAGTTAATCACTAAACATTAGTGACGTTATCTGAAAAATACTGTGTGGGCATCTACTGTGTTTACTACTACGGGGCCAGTGTGACTGACACCATCACTTCATTAACAGTAATATCTTTGGCACTCACCATCCCCTTCTTCCCCTTGCCCACTCCCGCCATGGAAGTACATCCAACATGTGTGCAAGGAAGGCCAGAGTGGCAGAGTTGCCTGGAGCAGCCCTGGGCCATGATGAATGAATGGGTGTAGGAGGGTCAATACCCCAGCTTCCTCTCCCTCAGATGGGACAACACTGAGCTGTACCTCACACATTCCCCTAGAGATTCTCAGGGGTATGAAACCCCAGTTGTCCACAGAGGTAGCCTGTTCTTGCATTGGCTTCTCTGTTTCACTTCCTCTGTCTCACTTCTTCACTTCCTGACTGCTGCTCCTTCCAAATAAATGACTCGCACTTGAATTTTGTTCTCAGATCAACTTCTGAGGGAGCCCTATCTAAGACAGCCAGGTATATTGGGCAATACCAAGGAGCATAAAATATTTCTCCAAACACAAAGAGCTCACCATCTAGTTACCAGTTTTTAAAGTAGACAGTAAAGCTTTGAAATACAAGTTTTGATGTAGCTGTCCTAGTTCTAAGAATATATTTTATGAAAATTATAGTAGTTGTACACAAACTTAGACACCAAAATGTTCATCTTTTGTCAAAACATTGAAAATAATAGATAAAATTAGGAGATGTAAGTGACTTATCATAAGGAAGTGAATAAATAATGGTATATCCATATAACAAAATTTTTTTGTGGGGACTGTCCTGGGCACTCTAAGATATTTCACAGCATCTGTAGATGCCAACAATACCCCACCTCCAGTTGTGGCAAACAAAAGCATCACTAGACATTGCCAAGTGTCTCCTGGGAGCAAAATCATTACTGGTTCAGAACCACTGGCCTAACAGAATTTCATAGTGTAAAACAGTTAATGACCACAAGGTCAAATAAGATGATTCAGAAGTTGTTTCAGATTTGCATGAGTTTTTTTTTTTCATTTTGAAGTAAACAGTGTCATATCAACATTTAACTTAAAGTGGAGCTATTTCAAATCCTAAATGATGATGCCTTGAAAGTACTTCACTCAATATGCCAGCAAATTTGGAAGACTCAGCAGTGGCCACAGGTCTGAAAAAGGTCAGTTTTCATTCCAGTCTCAAAGAAAGGCAATCCCAAAGAATGCTCAAACTACTGCACAATTGCATTCATCTCACACACTAGCAAAGTAATGCTCAAAATTCTCCAAGCCAGGCTTCAACAGTATGTGAACCGAGAACTTCCAGATGTATAAGCTGGTTTTAGAAAGGGCAGAAGAACCAGAGATCAAATTGCCAACATCCGTTGGATCATCAAAAAAGCAAGAGAGTTCCAGAAAAACATCTACTTCTGCTTTGTTGACTATGTCAAAGCCTTTGACTGTTTGGATCACACCAAACTGTAGAAAATTCTTAAAGAGATGGGAATACCAGACCACCTAACCTGCCTCTTGAGAAACCTGTATTGCAGGTCAGGAAGCAATAGTTAGAACTGGACATGAAAAAAACAGACTGGTTCAAAATCAGGAAAGGAGTACGTCAAGGTTGTATATTGTCACCCTGCTTATTTAACTTATATGCAGAGTACATCATGAGAAACGCTGGACTGGAAGAAGCATAAGCTGGAATCAAGATTGCCGGGAGAAATATCAATAACCACAGATATGCAGGTGACACCACCCTCATGGCAGAAAGTGAAGAAGAACTAAAGAGCCTCTTGATAAAGGTGAAAGAGGAGAGTGAAAAAGTTGGCTTAAAGCTCAACATTCAGAAAACTAAGATCATGGCATCTGGTCCCATCACTTCATGGCAAATAGATGGGGAAACGGTGGAAAAAGTGTCAGACTTTATTTTTTTGCGCTCCAAAATCACTGCAGATGGTCACTGCAGTCCTGAAATTAAAACATGCTTGCTCCTTGGAAGAAAAGTTATGACCAATGTAGACAGCATATTAAAAAGCAGAGACATTGCTTTGCCTACAAAGGTCCATCTAGTCAAACCTATGGTTTTTCCAGTAGTCATGTGTGGATGTAAGAGTTGGACCATAAAGAAAGTTGAGCACCGAAGAATTGATGCTTTTGAACTGTGCTGTTGGAGAAGACTCTTGAGAGTTCCTCGAACAGCAAGCAGATCCAACCAGTCCATCCTGAAGGAAATCAGTCCTGAATATTCATTTGATGGACTGATGTTGAAGCTGAAACTCCAGTACTTTGGCCCCCTGATGTGGGGAACTGACTCATTTGAAAAGACCCTGATGCTGGGAAAGATTGAAGGCAGGAGGAGAAGGGGACGACAGAGGATGCAATGGTTGGATGGCATCACCGACTCAATGGACATGAGTTTGAGTAAACTCTGGGAGTTGGTAATGGACAGGGAGGCTTGGCATGCTGCAGTCCATGGGGTCGCAAAGAGTCGGACACAACTGAGTGACCGAACTGAACACTTCTTCTAGGAGAAGGGCCACTTCTTCAGACCTCTAAAACAACAGCAAATTGGAGATTTCAAGGCATCATCTGTTCAGTTTCTACGATTAGACTTTAAAAAGTTGAAGTGTTGCCAGTGTCATAGCACATTTGTTACCCATCTGTCCTGACACTGCATGAAGTAAATGAGATAAACAGAACCCCCACCCTGAAATATTCTATATTAGAGACTTCCTAAGCATGATAATGCTCAGTGATTAACTGTGATTCCATGTATGAACACAGATGGAACAATGCAAGAAACTTCCCCAAGGAATTTGTGACAGTTCTGAGTTACCCTGAGTGGTGAAGATTCCATCAAGACATGATTATTGAGCACCCACTCTGTGCCAAGGAGTGTTCTAAGTCTGTGAGGATGCAGAGGGGAGTCCCTTATGCTGACCCTAGATGGGTTCTCCATTCTAATGAGGGATGCCAGTGATAAACACAGGCACATCTAGGCCAACAAGGTAAATCTGGGACAAGAACTAGATCTTGTGGAAGAGAGTTGCTGGGTGGTGCGGAAGGGAGGGGTGCCTTTAGCTGGTGCATCTGTGCAGAGATCTGGGCCTAGACTGGTGAAAGCACACCTGCACCGCCCTGAGCTGGGAATGAATCGGAGTATTTGAGGAGCAGAAAGAGAAGCAGCTGGACTAGAGCAAACAGAAGGTGAGGGAAGAGAGGCTAGGGCGGGCGGCTCCTTTGAAGATCTTCACAGGAAGTTTGGGTTGTACTTCATGACAGAAGGTGCAGGAGAAGAAGAGGAGGGACAAGATCTGGTTTCTGCTTTGGAAAGGTCCTCTTGAGCATGTGCCAGAGTGACCTGGAGCAGGACGAGAGAAGCATCTGCTGTTTGGTCTCCTCAGGAGTCCAAGTGAGGCCAACCGGGTTGGAGGGGTGGAGGTGATGGGCTTCTATTTGGGAGGAGATTCGGGAGAAGAGTTGGTGGCCTACGTGGGCCTGGCAGCCCCGGTGTCCTGAGCCAGCTATGGACAAACAGGCCAGAGTGAGGAGCTGGGGGCTTGGCAACATGCTTGGGCTGCTTGAAGCTGTGCTCCAGGGAATGAAGCAGTGACTAATGACAGACAGCATGAATGCCAGGGCCTTGTAAGCGCATTTTTAGTTTTAAATAGGCTAACAGCCAGGAAGTAGGGCATTTTGTAACTTCTTTGGGAGTCAGAGCCAAGTGGCGCCAGGAGCTGCTGGCAGTGTGAGCAGCGCAGAGCAGAAGCCAGAGCACGGCCGACTTGGGGGAGATCCTCTGATTCCTTCCTGAAAAATCCCTGTCCAGTGACTGACGCCTGAAACCCCACTGTTTGAGAAATGTCTTTCGGGGTTAGGTTCATAGATTGGGACAAAATGCAAATTTCTTCCAGAAGGCAAAGCAGAGGCCAGCCATGAGACTGAGCCCTGAGGAACAGTGCGACTGTCAGAAGTCAGAGGGGACAGAAGATTCTTTCTGGGTTAGAAGCAGTTTTAGCACTGTACACTGGAAGTCCTGAGGTGTCCACTGGGTGACCACTGGGTGAGCAGGTTTGGGTGGGGTGAGGGGGACTCAGAGAGAAGGAAACCATCCATCAGGGCCTGAAAATGGGCAGGGGGGCAAATACGGCCACACTTCCTGAGGCCACCCTACCTGTCTAACTGCAGGATACAGAAGACTTGAGAACAGAGCTCAAATAATCTAGATTTTTATTCGTGTTTTCTTCCCTCCTTGTTCACTGGCCTCTCACAGTTTTATTCATTCTTTTCACTATTTAATAAATATTGACTGAATTCCCATTATGCATCAGCTACTGTAGGAGATTCTGGAGTGGTAGAAAAGTTAGGCAGTTGTCCTCTGCCCTTGAGGACCTGCTGATGGTGGGAAGAAGATACAAACAAGTAATTAAAATGCAAAAGTTAAGCACTATAATTAAGATCTGCCAAAACCACTTGAAAAAATATGTACTCGTTTAATTTACACTGTAATTTACTAAGCAAATAAAATCTTATATGTTGATTATCATACTTCCTTTTAGTCATTTTTTTGCCCCCTAATTTCTTGTGTTGGAATACCATCTACTTAAAATTTCCTGGAACTACAACTGCAAGATTTTCTATTTCTTATGTTAGAGTACCATCATGTGGAACTTTTATGTAATTGCAGGGCGTTCTTTTTTCATTTCTTATGTTAGACTGCCATCTTGTGGAACTTTTGTGTAATTGCAGGTCAGCATTTCCCCCCCCCCCATTTCTTATGTTAGCGTGCCATCATGTGGAACGTTTATGTAAATACTGGGCATCCTTTTTTTTTTATTATTTCTTATGTTAGAGCGCCATCTTGTGGAATTTTCGTGTAACTGCAGAATGGATTCTCTGTGGTTTTTATTTCTTTGTTACAGTGCCGTCAATTGGTTTTATTACATAGCTGCAAAGAGTTGAACATAACTTGGTGACTAAGCAACACATATTTTTCTTACTTATCTTAAAGAGTGTCACCAGGTAGAGTTTTCATGTAATTGTACACAGATATGTTTTTCCTGTTATTCTGGTTAGAATGTCACTCGTTTTTTTCCCCCTGCAATTGCAGGTTAGATTCTTCATGTTTCTAAGGTTAGCGTGTCCCCCAACGGAATTACTGTTTTTCTTATTACAGAACTTGGTTTTCTTATTACAGGTATCTCCTGTTTTCTGAAAATTATTACTCCATTGTGTTTTATGAAAGAGCTAGTAGGTCCTTCATAAAAGAGGCTATTGAAAAGAATAGCTAATTTTCAGTAATCAAAAGAAATCTGAAGAGGATTTTTGCTTTCACAAAAGAAAAAATAGAGCCATTACAGACTGTATTGATGTTGGTCTTTTGTTACAGTTAAGTGGCATTATTGAAACTTCTAGAAATCTGGAATTCTCTTTACCCCATTTCTGTTTACAAAATGTTTTACAGGAACTTTGCTTTCAGATAGTGCGGTAAACCTGTAATAGGAAAAAAAAAAATGTGATCTGCACTCACATGATAATTCCACCAGGTGGCACCCCAGATCACCATGGTGTGGAAATACCATGTAATTGCAAAACAAGTTGCTTATTACTCAGGTTAGGGTGCCACCCAGTATAATTCTCCTGCAATTGTATAATAGATGTGCTTTCAATTTCTTATGTTAAAGTGTCCCTTGCAGGATTACCCAGCAGTTGCAGAAAGAAAAAAGTTTTTATATACCTGTGAAAGAGTTCCACCTGGTGGAATTGTTCCTTGTTATAAAGTACACTGGTGGTCCTCCACTGAGACATCTGAATCACCTGGAGAATTTCTTAAAACAAAAGTTTCATGTCCCATCCCCAGAGTTTCTTATTCAGGAGGTTTGGGGTGGGGTGTGGGGATTTGCATTTCCAATAAGCTTTCCAGTTTATGCTGATGCTAATTATCTGAGACTGCCCTTTGAGAACTGCTGAGCTACCTACTGCTTAAATCTTAGTTTCACACATAACTGAGAATTTTTTTCCTGTATAATTTCTAGAATTGTTTCAGTTCCAAAGAGCTGTAAGGATTGGAAACCTTTGCTCTCCTGAATCTTTCCAAAGAACTTAGGATACCTGTTGATTAGATCTACCAGTTGCTTTTGATATCAGTTTCTGCAAACTTACCTAAGCCACATCACAATGTGCAGTGAATTCCGTTTGTTTTCTGTATCCCTCAGTCCAGTACCACAGGCTCTCCCTACATATCTGTTGGGTGAATGAACAAACATGGGCCTTCAGCATTGCCAGGTTGTTAGGATAAATATGGCAGCTTTCCACAGTTTAAATAGGACACTTAGTTTCCTTGTCTGCAGCTTCACTATCATGCTACAATGAAAGAAGCTGCAGACAGAAATCTGTCAAAATCACTTATTCACATGCAAGCACAAACCCTGCCCTACAGCCTGTGCCTAGAAGCAGCCAAGGGCCTGCTCTGTCCTTTCAGGCACCATGACAAGCTTCTCCCTGAAGCGTTAAATCAAGGCAGAGACAGCAGAGTCTCCGTAAGAGGTGAACATGGACCACTATTCCAGAGCTCTTATCCCTCTGACTTGTCAGATGCTTATCCTGTGTGCATGCAAGGAGTGAGTCCCTCATTATCTTTGTAGCCAGTCACATGTTTTGAACACCACCCATTTCACCAATTAAAAAGTTTTCCTTATATTTGTTTGGTGAACTAAAAAGCTCTGGTGCAGATGGAGATGGGATCTTTGCAGGTCCTCTACAATATGGAATCCCTATCAGGGTTCTTCTGATGTTAACGAGCTAACCTGCAGCATGGCTGCCTGATTAGGGTGCATCACAGGTTAACTGACTGCCCCTTTGGTAGAAAAGACTAATGTTAATTTATAGACATCGATACCACTTCATTTACATTGGATTCTGTGAAAGTAAATTGCAGACAGTATAAATCCTGGAAACCAGAAAGGTTTTTTTTTCCATGCGTTTATTTACTCACTCTTTGTTAAAAGTCTTAATACATGGGAATGTAGGCTAAACATTGGGAATTCTGAGTTCTGGTCTCAGCTAGGCCACCAGCTAGCTGTGTTATCTCAGGCAAATTCCTTAACCTTGCTCGGCCATTTTTCATTTGGGAACAGGAGGCCCGAACTAGCCATTACTAAAGCGACCGCTAACTCTAAAATGTCAAGATACCATTCTTTTGGAAAATGTCAGGACTGATTTGCAATTCCAGCTATCCTCCAGCCTTTGTCAGCTCCAGTGAGGATTAAACCCTGATATCCCCAAGCATGTATGTAGTGAATTAACTTCTCTCTTGTACGCCTAATATAACAGTTCTGTATTCTCTCTGGCAGGAGGGAAAAGATAGTCCCTGCCATCATCTGTGTTCTGTGGTCCAGATGAGGAACCTGGCGTGAGAAAGCCTTGCAAAGCCCTCTGAAGATCATCCAGCACAGAGCACCCAATGGGGTGCCACAGATGAGCTACGGGGATGCCAAGATAGAATGATCTGCTTGCCATCGCTGCAGGCTGGCACTCCTGTGGAGGCCCAGGTTGCTGTGACAGCTGCCTGGCCCGTTGATTCCAATGAGCTGAGTAAGGAGCACTGTTTTCTCCCTGTGCTGCAACATGAAGAGAGTGATAAGCACTTCTCTACCGTAGAACGAACTCCAAAATGTGCAATTTAGGCCCCGGGAATCATGGTCCTTACCCTAAAAGACGCCCCGTGGAGACGTGAGTCAGAGCGTGCCAAGCAGCTGAGGGGGAGGGTGGGCACACGTCAGTGGGAACGCGCCTCACTCAGTGGGGGGCCCAGTTCCCACACTCTTGTCACTGCAGAAGACAGCTGTCTGTCTCAGTACAAAACTTGGCGCCACTCAACAAGCCATTAGTGTCTCCTGTGGCTCAGGAATCCAGAAGCAGCTGAGCTGGGGGATTGGGGCTCAGGGTCTCTGGTGAGACTGTGGGCCAGGCCGCAGTCATGTGAGCCGGGAGGGGCCATCCCCAGGTCCCCGGCTGGGCTGTGGGTGCCCCGTGGGCCTCCCTGCAAGGCTGCTAGGGGGGCAGCTGGCTGCTCCCAGGGCTAGTGTGACCCAGCAGATGGGAAAAAGCCTAGTGCTTTTATGACCCTGTCTCAGCAGTGACAGATCACTGCCTCTTGCCAGGGTGCGGGAGGAGGACCCCAGGGTGTGAGTGCCAGGGGGTGGCGCCATTGGGCCAGCCTGGGGGCCGCTGCACCTGCCTCTGCAGACTCCATGCTGCGGGGCAGCCGCCTAGGGAGCCAGGCACATCACGGTGATGCCGTCCTCTGGTGGGAAGGGAAGGGAAGTCTGGGTGCCCTGTGCTCTCTCCAAGTCCTCTACCTTGCCCCTCCTTCAGTATTCTTCTCTCCAGCAGAATCCACCGTTTTCTCCCCTTGCCAGCCAGACCTCCCAACGTAGACCGACCCCTGCCTTCTCGTTCCCTTTTCCCCCCCGCCTTTCTTTCTTCCCTCCACTTTCTTTTTCTTCCTCATTCTCTCTTATTCATTCATTGTCCAGAAAGCACAGGAGGATTTAATTTTCAAAATGATTACAAGGAACAAGTCCAAGAAGAACGATGAAAACCAAAGTACTCTGGCCCTTTGAGACTCGAGGTTTTCTCTCTGAAAAGACACCTACTTGGGCTGCCAAAAGACACTATTCTTTCGGGGCAGAGGCCTCAAAGCTGCCAAAAGGAGCAAATAGCTCTCCCCAGTGAACTCTTCTATTTAAGGCACGGAGGCTCATCTGGGGGAAACGCTGAGATTTGGGAAACCTTGCCTCCCCATGGGGAGTGAGCCACCTCCAGGGAAGGATTCACGGGGACCCTTCGGTGAGGTGGTCCTGCACTGTGCTCTGTTGCCTTGAGAAAAGTGCCAACGTCCTTGAAATCCAGGCACTTTGGAAACTTCTCAGAGCGTCGTGGTCTCATAACGTGAGACGGCTGAATACAGCTCACATAGACAAGGATTTAAAGTGTTTGAACTTCTCCCCCATCAAGCCGCGTCGCCATCACCTGGGAGACTCCAAGTCAGCCGCGCCCAGAAGTCCCGGATGTGAAGCCCCTCGGGGCAGGACCACCAAGTCCGAGGAGGGAGGCTGGGGCATTGAATTAAAGGACCACTGGTTTGACAAAAGCAGGAGTCGAAAGTACACGTTGGGACTCTGCCATTAATGGAGTAAAACAGCCGGGAGACACCAGCAGGTAAGAGAAAAAGTAAGGAGATGTGACATGCTGAAATTTTCTAGGTACGAACAAATACCTAGAACATTTGGGGGTTGGCATTCTTTCCCTTGCCTCTGCCTGTCCCCCCTCGCCTCCACACTTTCCGCTCTATCCCGCCTGCTCAGGCACCAGCTCACTAACAGGAACCAGCCCTGTTTGAGTCTGGGCGGGTCGGGGGTCGGGTGAGAAAGGGATCATTTCCTTAACCACGTTTTGGAGCCAAAGGCTTTTAAAGGAGCCGCTGGCTGTGAAGCATTGCTCGAGTACGCCACTAGGGGTCGCCAGCAAGTTGCTCTCAAGCCTATCATTGCCAGCTTTTTAAAACAACTGTTTTATTTATTTAAAAAAAATTTTTTTTTTTTTTTTTTACTAGTTGGAGGCTAATTACTTCACAACATTTCAGTGGGTTGTGGGAGGGGGAATCGGGATGGGGAATACATGTAACTCCATGGCTGATTCATGTCAATGTAAAACAACTGTTTTTTAAGCATCCTCTTTAGAATCCTTAAGTGTAATTCACAGGTAATAATACCTAACTTCACACGTAAGTTTTAGATTTTTTAAAGACTATAATACAACCAAGAAATCAGAACAGTATGTTATAAACTATGTATGCTTAAGCAACTACATTAGAGTCACGACGGAGTGGTTGGATGTTTGCTCCTGATCGCTGTGACTGTGGCACCTGCGTGTATAGACCAAAGTGGGGTGTTAAATCAGGGGCTTGAATACCACTAGCAGCATTGCCGCTGGTGACAGGACTTTTCTGCAGTGGTAAACAACTCATGAACAACCTGGGAAAAAGCAAGTTATCAGCACAGCCCTCAAATTTACTTACTAGATACTTTTGTATTCCTGGAAAGTCCATTCAAAAGCTATTCTTTATTTTTCTGTGGAATGGCGATAGGATCTAAGTCCAGATATTGCACGCAGGGTTTAGATGCAGGACTCCACCTACATAAATGTCCAGAGGAACATTTGAGAGTCACGTGAGAAGTAGACAACGTTGCCATTGCACAGGGTGTCAGCAGTCTACGTTCACGGGTACCCCCACCTCATTGTCACAGCAAACCCTCACCCACAGAGATGCCCACTGTGAGCCAGAGAGGACAGTGCAGCTCCCATTGAGAATCACTGGAAAGAGGAGCAAAGGCAAGAGAGGAGAGACTAAGGAATGTACTTGTAGGCTCAAGATGGGCCAAGGACCACAGTCTTCTGGCAGATGCAGCAACATGGGGCCCACGCGGGCTAGGGTGCACATGCGTCGTGTTGTCTGTTAGGGTGGCAGGGAAACAGCATTCACCCTTGGGGTCAACAAAATATTTAAATATCTAGAGATCCTTTTTAAAAATTTCTACCTGTTTATTGCTGCCAACCCATCTACCCCAGAGATGTGTGTGCTCTGGTGTGTGGCCCCATGGTTTGTAACCCACCAGGCTCCTGTGTCCATGGAATTTTCCAGGCAAGAATATTGGAGTGGACTGCCATTTCCTTCTCCTAAAAATCTTTTTAAAAAATAGATGTAATGTTCTTTTTTGGCCCCAAGTGTATTTCTGAGAATGAATCTAATGCTTCCCAAGGGGCAAAGTAGGATTATGAATCAGATCCCTGAAATGTTTGCATGTTGTTGGACCCAGAAATTTCACCTCAAGAAATTTGGTCCTTAAAAATAATAACAATAATTTGGAAGAGGTGATAGTTAGAGTATACTCAATCATTGTTTATAATTGTAAAAACAGAAAACCAGATAGTTGGGCAACAATGAGAGATCAGTGGAATAAGTTACAGCTACAGTGGAATATTAGGAGTTAAAAATCAGGTTGTTAAAATTAGAAATGAAAATGGAGAGATCACAACAGACAACACTGAAATACAAAGGATCATAAGAGACTACTACCAGCAGCTCTATGCCAATAAAATGGACAACTTGGAAGAAATGGACAAATTCTTAGAAAAGTATAACTTTCCAAAACTGAACCAGAATGAAATAGAAGATCTTAACAGACCCATCACAAGCAAGGAAATCGAAACTGTAATCAGAAATCTTCCAGCAAACAAAAGCCCAGGACCAGATGGCTTCACAGCTGAATTCTACCAAAAATTTAGCGAGGAGCTAACACCTATCTTACTCAAACTCTTCCAGAAAGTTGCAGAAGAAGGTAAACTTCCAAACTCATTCTATGAGGCCACCATCACCCTAATTTCAAAACCAGACAAAGATGCCACAAGAAAAGAAAACTACAGGCCAATATCACTGATGAACATAGATGCACAATTCCTTAACAAAGTTCTAGCAAAGAGAATCCAACAACATATTAAAAAAATCATACACCATGACCAAGTGGGCTTTATCCAGGAATGCAAGGATTCTTTAATATCCACAAATCAATGTAATACACCACATTAACAAAGTGAAAAATAAAAGCCATACGATTATCTCAATAGATGCAGAGAAAGCCTTTGACAAAATTCAACACCCATTATGATTAAAACGCTCCAGAAAGCAGGAATAGAAGGAACATACCTCAACATAATAAAAGCTGTATATGACAAACACACAGCAAGCATTACCCTCAATAGTGAAAAATTGAAAGCATTTCCCCTGAAATCAGGAACAAGACAAGGGTGCCCAGTCTCACCACTACTATTCAACATAGTGTTGGAAGTTTTGGCCACAGCAATCAGAGCAGAAAAAGAGGTAAATGCAATCCAGATAGGAAAAGAAGAAGTGAAACTCTCGCTGTTTGCAGATGACATGATCCTCTACATAGAAAACCCTAAAGACTCTTCCAGAAAATTACTAGAGCTAATCAGCGAAGATAGTAAAGTTGCAGGATATAAAATTAACACACAGAAATCCCTTGCATTCCTATACACTAACAATGAGAAAACAGAAAGAGAAATTAAGGAAACAATACCATTCACCATTGCAACAAAAAGAATAAAATACTTAGGCGTATGTCTACCTAAAGAAACAAAAGACCTATCCATAGAAAACTATAAAACACTGATGAAAGAAATCAAAGGGGACACAAACAGATGGAGAAATATACTGTGCTCAAGGACTGGAAGAATCAATATTGTCAAAATGGCTATACTACCCAACCAATCTATAGATTCAATGCAATCCCCATCAAGCTACCAACGGTATTTTTCACAGAGCTAGAACAAATAATGTCACAATTTGTATGGAAACACAAAAAACCTCGAATAGCCAAAGTAATCATGAGAAAGAAGAATGGAACTGGAGGAATCAACCTGCCTGACTTCAGACTCTACTACAAAGCCACAGTCATCGAGACACTATGGTACTGGCACAAAGACAGAAATATAAATCAATGGAACAGAATAGAAAGCCCAGAGATAAATCCACGAACCTATGGACACCTTATCTTTGACCAAGGAGGCAGGGATATACAATGGAAAAAAGACAACCTCTTTAACAAGTGGTGCTGGGAAAACTGGTCAACCACTTGTAAAAGAATGAAACTAGAACACCTTCTAACACCATACACAAAAATAAACTCAAAATGGATTAAAGATCTAAATGTAAGACCAGAAACTATAAAACTCCTAGAGGAGAACATAGGCAAAACACTCTCCGACATAAATCACAGCAGGATCCTCTATGACCCACCTCCCAGAATATTGGAAATAAAAGCAAAAAGAAACAAATGGGACCTAATGAAACTTAAAAGCTTTTGCACATCAAAGGAAACTATAAGCAAGGTGAAAAGACAGCCCTCAGATTGGGAGAAAATAATAGCAAACGAAGGAACAGACAAAGGTTTAATATAAAAAATATACAAGCAACTCCTGCAGCTCAATTCCAGAAAAAATAAATGACCCAATCAAAAAATGGGCCAAAGAACTAAACAGACATGTCTCCAAAGAAGACATACAGATGGCTAACAAACACATGAAAAGATGCTCAATATCACTCATTATCAGAGAAATGCAAATCAAAACCACAATGAGGTAACATTACATGCCATTCAGGATGGCTGCTATCCAAAAGTCTACAAACAATAAATGCTGGAGAGGGTGTGGAGAAAAGGGAACCCTCTTACACTGTTGGTGGGAATGCAAACTGTTACAGCCGCTATGGAGAACAGTGTGGAGATTTCTTAAAAAACTGGAAATAGAGCTGCCGTATGACCCAGCAATCCCACTTCTTGGCATAGACACCAAGGAAATCAGAATTGAAAAGGGGCATGTGCACCCCAATGTTCATCGCAGCACTGTTTATAATAGCCAGGATATGGAAGCAACCTAGATGTCCATCATCAGACAAATGGATAAGGAAGCTGTGGTACATATACACCATGGAAAATTACTCAGCCATTAAAAAGAATTCATTTGAATCAGTTCTAATGAGATGGGTGAAACTGGAGCCCATCATACAGAGTGAAGTAAGCCAGAAAGATAAAGACCAATACAGCATACTAACGCATATATATGGAATTTAGAAAGATGGTAACGATAACCCTATATGCAAAACAGAAAAAGAGAAACAGATGTACAGAACAGACTTTTGGACTCTGTGGGAGAAGGTGAGGGTGGGCTGTTTAGAGAGAACAGCATTGAAGCATGTATATTATCTATAGTGAAACAGATCACCAGCCCAGGCTGGATGCATGAGACAAGTGCTCGGGGATGGTGCACTGGGAAGACCCAGAAAAATCGGGTGGAGAGGGAGGTGGGAGGGGGGATCGGGATGGGGAATACATGTAAATCCATGGCTGATTCATGTCAATGATTGGCAAAAACCGCTACAATATTGTAAAGTAATTAGCCTCCAACTAATAAAAATAAATGGGAAAAAAAAAGAAACATTTATTCAGTACCTAACTTGGAGCTTTCCCTCTGTTATTTACTTAAATTTTATATTTAATTTTTTTGTTGAAGTGCAGTTGATTTACAATGTTGTGCCAATCTCTGTTTTATAACAAAGTCACTCAGTTCTATACATATAGGCATTCTTTTCTATATTCTTTTCCATTATGGCTTATCACAGGGTCCATATTGAATATAGTTCTCTGTGCTATACAGTAGGACTTTGTTGTTTCTTTTTTATTTATTAGGACTCATAGTAGGCCATAAGATGACCTCAACACATAGGTAATCAATTAATTTTTTAGCTTAGCCTCTGGATAAACCAGCATTAAATGACATGAATATGTCTTCAAGCCAGAGTCTACTGTCTGAGCCGCCAGGGAAGCCTCATATAAATACAAACATACATACATACATACACACATACATATATACATATATATATATATACACACACATACATACATACATACATATACATACACACACACACACACACATATTAACACATGCTCATGAGTCTTAACGACTGGACGACCAGGGAATTCTCTAGCTGCTACTTTCTTTTTTTTTAGTTCTATTTTTTCCACTTTTTTTTCAAAAATTAAACTTTATTTTGTATTGGACTATAGCCAGTTCACAAGGTTGTGAGTTTCAGGTGGACAGCAAAGGGTAGTTGCTATTTTCAATGAATGATGGAAAAGACAGAAACAGGAACATATGTTAAAAGAAGAAAGCTTAAAGTTGTAAGAGACATTGTTTCTAGGAAATTCTTTGTGTTTGCTCAAGTCATCTAAGCTTGTTTATCTCAGTCATTTCAAGCAGGTTTCTAATGAGCCATTGACCAGCACTCCTAAAAAGCCAATCAAAGAGCACGTCCTGCAATCAATGACTCATTAAACAAACATTCACTGAGCACCTACCATGTACCAGGTTGTGTGTTAGATACTGGGGCTACAGAGATGTGGTGTCACAGCCTGCTTTGAAGTATGGTTTAAGTGGGAGAAGGTCAACAGGCAAGAGTTCAAAGGTCTGTCAAGGGGATTCTTGGAAGACCTCTCAGAAGGGCCAGGAGCATGCCAGTTTGCAGCTGGGGTGTTTGAAAGTACCCAATAGATAACTCTCGCCAACCTGAAGTGTGAATAACTTAACAAAGATAAAACAAAGAAGTTGGCAGGTAGAGAGGAAAATGTTAACTTCACCCTTGATAGAGCTGATACTGGAGAATGTAGTGGCCCAATTGGTAAAGAATCTGCCTGCAATGCAGGAGACCTGGGTTCGATCCCCGGGTTGGGAAGATCCCTGGGAGAAGGAAATGGCAACCCACTCCAGTGCTCTTGCCTGGAGCATTTCATGGATAGACGAGGACAGGCTTCAGTCCATGGAATTGCAAAGAGTCAGGACACAGCTGTGCGACTTTCATTTTTTTTCACTTTCGTATTCCAACAAGGGAGCTTCCCAATCAGAATTAGACTGATCCACCCACCCAGCAACCAGGGACAGAGCCTGCCCCTGGAGCACTGGAAGGCAACGGTTGCTCACTGGGGCAGCTTGTACTCAGAAAGTTAGGGTTTAGACAATACATGCCCACATATTGTCTGCATGGTGTAAACGGTGTGGTGTAAATGTGTAAACGTGTATAAATGAACTTTAATCCTTAAAGTTAATCCTTAGATTAATTAATCCTTAGATTAATCCTTAGAGGTGGTTAGTTAGCATTTGAACCCACATTCCAGAGAAGTTTAAGCGCTACAAATGTCATTGTCTAAATCCATACCCAGAGGATGTTAATAAGTATGTTAGAGATAGTTCATCATTGCCAAAATGACTGGTATTTGATATGTTTGTGTGTATATATATATATATATATATTGCAAGCTACAAAGATTATACTGGCCTAACGGTCCTCACAGAAGTAAGGGAGCTCTCTGGGGTCTCTTCTATGAGAGAGTCATTCATGAAGGCTTCACCCTAATGACCTAATCACCTCCCAAAGGTCCCACTTCTTACTACCGTCACCTTGGGAATAGGTTTCAATACACAAATTTTGAGGGGGACATAGTAGGGACAGAGGATTGTAGGGTCATCTCTAATTTCAACAGGTGAGTACAATTCACAGAGAAGCATTCAATCTATAAATATTTGTTGGGCCATTAATATATAAATAGCAAATATATAGTAGTAACACTAGGTGGTAGATGGTATTTCCAAAGATAACCACCACCATTTTCCAAGGGTAAAATTCTTTTCTGTATGCTATGTATATAGTGCCCAGAAACCAGGGGCCCTGAAATATGTTTCTTATGTGCAGTAGATGATTAACTTCTGCATACACATTGCCTTTGAGAAGGGAATGGCAACCCACTCCAAGATTCTTGTCTGGAGAATCCCATAAGCACAATGCCTGGCATGTGGTCGTTTCTCAGTAAATACCTACTGAATAAATGGATAAATCTAGAAGAAGCATAATACCCCTCTGTGTTAGCTAGCCATTGCTGCATAGCAAATTGCCCCAAACGTTAGCATCTTAAAACAATGATCATTTCTTATCTCAGTTTCTGTGAGTGAAAAGTCAGAAAGCAGCCTGGCTGGGTGGTTCTGGCTCAAGCTCTCTCACAAGGTTGCAGTCGAGGTGTCAGCTAAGACTACAGTCATTCAAAGCTTGATGAGGCAAGAAGACCCCCTTCCAAAAATACTCACGAGGTTGTTGGCCAGAGTTGCCAGTTCTCTTGTCATGTTGGCTTCCTCATCGGGCTGCTCACACAGGGCAGCCGGCCTGCTCCGGAGCAGATGATGATGATGCAAAAGAAAGGCCACATTGCCCTTTATGACCAAGTCTCCACTCACCATCACTTGGGCCTTATTCTGTTCATTGGAACCAAGGCACTAAGTTCAGCCACCACTTCAGGGAAAAGGATTACAAAATATCAGAGGATCACTGGGGACCATCGTGGAGGGCTACCTACCACACCTTGTGAATTGTTAACTGACTGCAAACAGCAGCTTCCAAATGCTCAGACAGGTGTGTTCTTTGCTGTGAAAGTGGTTATAGATTGCTTATCAACCTCTCTCTCCTAGTTTGGCAAACACAGTAACACTACTACCTCTTTGCTTTTCAAATGCAAAGGGCACTTCAGCAGGTAAATGGACAGTGATAACAACTACTTTTGCACTGCAAAGATTCCAGGTTGGTTCAGACTAATTGCTTTGAGCAAGTTTTGGTCCCCATCTTTATTTAAATTAAAAAAAAATTTTTTTGGCTGCACAGGATCTGGAATCTTAGTTCCCCGGCCAGGGATTGAACCCACATCCCCTGTGCTGGAAGCACAGAGTCTTAACCACTGGACTGCCAGGGAAGTCCTATCTTTGAAGCACAAGATTGTTGTTTGCCTAGAATGGAAGTTCAGTTTGTATTTCTCAAGCCCATCTTCACCAATTCAGCAAAGCTACGTACCAGTTTGAGCATTAAAAAGAAAAACTACTAATTCTGATAGTCCATTTTATTTAAACTCTTGGTCTAAGATGACCTGTAAAAACAAGCAAAGTATTAGGTTGCTGCAAACGTAATTGCAGTTTCAGACCACGAATTTTAAATCATTATAACTAGACTCAAACACATCTTTATGAATCAAAATAGGAACCATTACAATCAACACATTTTTGCCAACGAGAAATAAGTTTGTTTATTTCTCAAGCATACAAATCTGTGCTTTGCGAAAACAGAAATCTAGACCAATGGAACAAGACAGAAGGCAAGAATATACAGTGGGGCAAAGACAACCTCTTCAATAAGTGGTTCTGGGAAAACTGGACAGCCCCATGTAAAAGAAAGAAATTAGAACACTTCTTAACACCATATACAAAGATAAACTCAAAATGTATTAAAGATCTAAGTGTAAGACCAGAGAATATAAAACTCATAGAGGAACACATAGGCAGAACACTCAATATCATAAATCAAAGCAAAATCCTCTATGATCCACCTCCTAGAGTAATGGAAATAAAAAGAAAAGTAAACAAGTGGGACCTGATAAACTGAAAAGCTTTTGCACAGCAAAGAAATCTATAAAAAAGGTGAAAAGACAACACTCAGGACGGGAGAAAATAATGGCAATTAAAACAACTGACAAAGGATTAATTTCCAGTATATACAAGCATCTCATACAACTCAATACCAGAAAAACAGCCCAATGAAAAAGGGGGAAAAAACCTAAACAGACATTTCTCCAAAGAAGACATACAGATGGCTAGAAAAGACATGAAAAGATGCTCAAAACGCTCATTATTAGAGATAGGCAAATCAAAACTACAATGAAGTATCACATCACACCAGTCAAAATGGCCCTCGTCAAAAAGTCTACAAACAGGAGAGGGTGTGGATAAACACTTGCACTGTTGGTGGGAATGTAAATTCATACAGTCACTATGGAAGATGGTATGGAGATTCCTTTAAAAATTAGAAATAAAACCACCCTAAAACCCAACAATCCCACTCGTAGGCATATACCCTGAGGAAACCAAAGTTGAAAAAGACACAGGTACCCCAATGTTCACTGCAGCACTATTTACAAGAGCTAGGACATGGAAGCAACATAGATGTCCACCAACAGATGAATGGATAAAGAAGTAGTGATACATATATACAAGGGAATATTACTCAGCCATAAAAGGAACATATTTGAGTCAGTTCCAATGAGGTAGATGAACCTAGAGCCTATTATACAGAGTGAAGAAAGTTAGAAAGAGAAAGAGAAATATCATATACTGACACATATATATGGAATCTAGAAAGATGGTACCAAAAATTTATCTCCAGGGCTGCAATGGAGAAAGAGACACAGAGAACAGACTTATGGACATGGAGAGAAGGCAGGAGAGGGTGAGATGAATGGAGAGAGTAACATGGAATCTTACATTACCATATGCAAAATAGATAGCCAAGGCAAATTTGCTGTATATCTCAGGGATCTCAAACAGGGTCTCTGTACCAACCTAGAGGGGTGGGATGGGGAGGGAGATGAGAGGGAGGTTCAAGAGGGAGGGGACATATGTATACTTAAGGCTGATTCATGTGGAGGTTTGACAGAAAACAACAAAATTCTGTAAAGCAATTATCCTTCAATTAAAAAAGAAATTTTAAAAATGAATGATTTTTAAAAAATCCGTGCTTCAGGATTTGATTAAATTCTTGGAAATCATTTTCTGCCTCCTGCTGGTTGTGGAAGCATCTCCCCCACAAAAAGTTGTCAAGATGCCTGAAGAAGTGGTGGGCGGTTGGCAAGAGGTCAGGTGAATATGGCGGATGAAGCAAAACTTTTGCACCAACATAGTATCACTATTATCAGGATTTCTGATGGAACGTGACTGGTGTTTGCCAAAGAACAAAACTTGGTTTTGCTTCAGGGAAGGGGGAAAAGTTGTTTTTTTCTCTTGGGTCTAAAAGACACACACTTTCTCACACACACAAAAATCAAAGTAAGGAAAATTAAATGCTTTTTATTAATGAACTTGCCACACAGAAATTTTGGGTGAGTTAGTCAGAGGCAAAAGTGGCCTCAGGTGAATATTTTCTAGTGGGTAAACATACATGGCCATTTGGTGGAATAGAGATAGGGGCTTTTTGTCTATTTTTAGCCCATTACATCTGCAGCCTCAGCCAGTGCCTGCACAACTGTGTTCAGTGGAAAGTCTCTTTGTGCCGAATCCAAAGCTTCAGAAGAAGCAATTAAATGTTCCTGAGCAGTAAACATGGAAAAGTGGAAAAGCAACTTTCTTCTTACAGATCATTTGAATAAAACTTGGTGTCAAAGATGACTGAAGAGAAACTTTCCCGATGATGCTGTGGGTGTGAACATTTTCATAGAGATTTTCCCTAAAACCAGTTTTGCACAATAGCTGCCAAACCTGGCCCAGATATTTCACATCAGTCTTCTGAGATGGTATCTTCACTGAGGTCAGCAGAAACTCTAGCTGAATGTTCTTAAATCCTGTACCTCCAAGACCAAATGCAACTTAGGCCTTAGGAATTTTGTAGCACCTTGGCCAGTTCTGTGTGGCTGGTAAGCTTAGCTGCCAAAAAAATGCTTTTAAATCATTTGTATGTAACAACTAGATTAAAATTTGTCCTTTGAGGTCTGCTTCCAGTTGGCATTTTGGATATCACTTAAATTGACTCTCTGCTTTTGTGCTCATATACTGGGCCATGTGGCCATGGGGCCTATTAAGCTTTTTTTAAAAAAAAACAAATTTCATTTTAGTATTGTTAAAACAGTAATAATAAAAAATGAGACTACAAGTATGCAGTGCCAAGTTAATCCAAATAGCAATTCTGATTTAGAATTGATAATGTGTAAGATCCTAATGGTAACTAGCTATTATAAACATATGTTCCATGTCAAGATAAGCTCTCAGCTACAGAAGTCTAAAAATCCTAATACTCCATCTCCTAAGGTATCAGCAAAGAGGAAAGGGATTTTTAATCTGAGAGCAGAGTAGCAACTGAGTTGCTTGTTACCAGGGGAGGAATTTGAGTCGTCACAGCAGGAAGGTTAGAGAAGGACAGCGTGTTACACAGGGTTCTATGGCTTCAGAGAACACTAACTAGTCTAAACTGTATTTTTCAAACTTTTTTCCCCCAGTCCTAAAATTCACCCAGGAGAAAGAGGCTGGTTTAACTGCAAGGAAGAGAAACTTGATCAGCCTGGAGGGCTGCTCCTAGTCGGAGACGTCGAATGGCATCGTGCTGATGACCTCCCCATTCTCATCGAGCATGCTGGTGTAGGCCCAGCGGCGGTTGCGGCGGCACGTGGGCCCGCACTTGGTGGAGTTACACTTGGGGCACGGGTAGAAGCAACCCGGGCAATCTTCATCGAGGCAATCACACAGGTCAGCCTGATTGACGAGGAGCCTGCCCTTTCCATCATACTTCTTGGCTTCGCGCTTTGGAGGAGAAACCTCACTCTTCTTTGACATTGGCTCATTCTTCTGCTGCTGCCTTATTCCAGGATTAAAGTTGGCGATCTGAGGCCCGGGGTTTCGAAATGTCAACCATTTTAACTGCCGGTCCAGCTGTTTCATTTTCTTCTCCTCCATCTCACTGGCTCTCTCAGGAGAACGTTGACGTGCAGGTCTCTCTCGCACGGAACTGCTTTTTTCTGCTTGTTCACTCATTTCTGCTCACCTGGGGACACAAACAAAGTCAGCAACCATTTGTGGTGGCTCATTCAACCATGAGGACGCTGGATCTGGTAAACGTCTTTCCAGAATGGGCCTGTTAAGTTTTCACTTCAAACCTGGATTAAGTGGATAGAAGCAAGTTTCTCAGCACCAACAAATCTTTGGACAAAAGTGCTTTTACCAGATAGTTTTTCCTCCTTTACTTCACCATCTCTTTTTTCTATCACATGTTTAAATAACCATTCATGTTTGCAGAGACTAGTACTTCTCAAACATTAATGTGCATATGAATCATGAAACTTCTTGTTAAAAACTAGATTATGATTCAGTTAGGACTGGGGTGGGGCCAGAGAGTCTATCTTTCTAATGTATGCCCAGATTGTACTGATACTGCTAATTCCAAACCTACTTTGAGTCTCAAGGGCCTAGACCTAAACCAATAGCGATCAGGGGCAAAAATTGCTTTGCTTTAACAGAAATCCAGTTATTCTTCTTAGGTGAGTGGCCCTAGGATAAAAAAACAACAGTTTTTTATGTAAAGATTCTCTTTCTCTCTGCAATGCTCCCCCCCCCAACACCCCCACACAAGGCAAACTCTTGACTTTTCCTCCCGCTAAATTGGTTTGAACAAAGAAAACACAGTTTGGACCACTTCAGATCAATAAACATATTCCCTGTTTCTAATGACTGTAGTAAGTAATGGAAATCGGATAGTCATTTTAGCAATTGCCTTTTCTCTTTAAAACGTCAGCACATTAGCTGTGGTTTATTTCGTTTGAAGTGACCTCCACTTCTCAGGAAACACTCTACAAGCTACTTTAAGGTAATTAATCATATTGAATTAGTGATTGGTTTTTAAAAGGCTTTCTAAAGTCAGTACACTCTCAAGGACTCTCAGTGTCATTTCACCTCTCTCCATGTCTCATTGTCTCCATGGGTATGTCTCGTCCCTCACCACTCCCCTCCATCTCTCTGTTTCTCTCCTAATTGGCCCACGTCCTACAGACTCCACAAACTTCCCAAACTACTAATAATTTAGAGTAGAGAGGCAGAGGACGCCCATTTCTTTAAGGATGGTCTGCCTAGCTTCAAGAAGCAAACTGGCTAAAAGTGAGAGAGACAGAGGATGGGGCATCAGCTGTGAGAAGATCACCATACTAGAGAAAAAATTCCCTTTGCTTCTCATTGGAGAGTTTCAAGCAATTCCAGAAGACTGGCCACACTCTGTTTGATACATACTACTAATTTCACACAACAGGTTCCCTTTTAGGTCTTCCTTGTCACTTGAAGAATGTAGTATCTACAGAGAGGGAAAAGCAAATGATTCCTCTAAGTCTCTCTCTTCAATTGGATTTATTTGCCAGGATCTTGTTGACTAAATACCCAGGACAGAAATAATACAGTTTCATAATTTCTATCTAAGTTACTCCAATATCTTGGCAAGTCTAGAACATTTAGTTTTTTCATTACTCTTATTCTTTGAGTTCTAATTTCATGGTTAACTACTCATCTTACTTTTTTGGGGGAAAAAAAAGGGGTAGCAGCTATCTTTGTGCTACATTGCCCTAGGCAGAGGCGCCTCAGGCATCACACTGCCAGGGATCAGACACTAGCACTGTCTTCACCACTGTCTGACTTTAACTTAAGATGACTTCAGTTGCTTCACCTCAGTTTCCTCATCTGAACGTGGGGATAATAAAAGTACCTTCTCTATGGGTATGCCCTAAATTAGGTGCAGTTAGAACTTCAAAGATGATATAAGACCAGGTTTCTGCCCGCAAAGGTTTGGCAATCTCCACTGGAGAGATCAATTATCTGTAGCTCACTGCAAGGACAGGTAATGGTGCTCCAGTTCAGATTCAGAGAACCCTATGGGGGGTGGGGTTCATAATAATCAAATATCAATAGAGGCATCCCTATTTAGAACTAACCTTGATATCATTTTTCTGCGCCACCCCCCTCCCCCGAGTTTAGTGAGTTGCTCAGTCACTTAGTTCTGTCCAAGTCTTTGCAACCGCATGAAGTACAGCCCTTCAGGCTCCTCTGTCCATTTTCCAGGCAAGAATATTGGAGTGGGTTGCCAGTCCCTCTCCAGAACTAAGTTTTACATCTTAAAGAATTCTGGTTCATTCCCATAATGGGAAAAAACAGTGAGTGTGTGCATTTGCAAATCTGCCACCATAATACAGTCTAAAACCACTATTTTTTTTCATTCATTCAACAAATACTGATGAAGAGTATATCATATACCCTAGGAATTGTGCCCTATTTATTGCAGTAACAATTGCACACACAAGTCCAGAGTCCTTCAAGCAGTGGCCTTTACAAGACTGAATAAATTGGGGTAAAAATCTTTCACTCTTCAATTAAGCAAAATATCTGTGTAGGCCAATTTTAAGGCACAGTATTTGTTTTAGAAACAGGCATCAAGACTGGTAGAGAAACTCAAAGGTTAGTTATGAATACCTGTGAACCAAACACAAAACTGATTCTCAATACCTTTACAGTAAAAGCAGAGTTTGTTGCCTGTCTGAATGTTCCAATGTTGTTCCACTGATATTCCTTTTATTTTTAGAGTATTAACAGTTAGTAAAAGAAAACAGAATCAGATTACAATGAGACCTTTTACTGCAGGAGCACTGTAATAACCCAATTTGCTGGATACTGCAAGTAAAATCAGCAGGCAACTGAACAGATGTGGCCATTTTATGTTCAGCTATAGCACACTCAACCTTTGACATGAGATGTGTTTGTGAACCAGAAATGGTAGCTTAAACCCCAGGGCCTCTTAAACCCTTGACCTCTCTCAAACATGTTGGGAGGATATATTCAGGCAAACAGTTTAGGGAAATTCAAAATAGAAATAAATGCTTGGTGAATGTATTTGGACCCTTGACATTCCAACCCTGTTGGTCAGGAAAGATCTTGGTATTTTCACAGGGAACTCTTTATTCTGTTAAAATCACTTTGAAGGTAACATTACTTTTTTCTTGTCACTCAACAATTTATTTACTTGTCATAAAATACAGTGAAAAAACTCTGAGCCCAACCACATAAAAGTCTTAAATGCATGAGCTCTATCATTATCTTTCTTACCATAGTTCTGTTAGTCCTTAAATTTCATGGTGTTGAAAATATCCTTTTTGTGTTTCTTTTCTGGATTGTTCTCCCTCTGAGCAATGGTTACTAGAATCTTTTAGATTGACATGTATTTGCTAATTGGATTAAAGGCGAGATAATGGAAGACTTTTTTCCCCAACTATCTGGGTGATATTCTTAATCTGGAAAACAGATGTTTCAACATCTTTTTGCATCTTTGTGTTCATGATTACAGTAAGGTTTCAGAATATTCCAAATGATTCAAATTCACTTTCCACATTGTTGGAAGCAGGAAGCCATTAAGATGAAACCCTTTAAACTTACATGTAACAGGAGGTGAAAGAAGGTAGAAAATGGAGGGAGGAGTCCGTAAGACTTGTTCTTGGTTGATGTTTTTTATACTTCTCTCAGCTCTCAAAACTGCCTTTTTGCTTAATTCATTTATTGAAGCAGTTGATGCTTTTTCTTATCCCACTCACATAGGTTAAAAATGTTAAAATATACTTACTAAGTGTAAGATGAAAGATAATCCTGATTTAGGTGGTTACACTACTTTCACCAAAGACAGTCCTTTTACCTAAAACGCATAAAAAGGCAGTTTGTCATCTGTTCATTAGGGGGAAAATGTGTTAAATGTAACACACAAATAAAATCTCCTGTCCTTCACAATAATTGTGTCTCTTAACTTTCATCTTTCATCTAAAAATGTTTATACGCGTTTTGTAGGCCATTGGTATTTGAGAAAATGGGAGGAAAATGGTTATTACTGAAATAGTCTTAATGAAAAATAGTTTCAAATGTTTAAATTATGTTAAAAAAAAAAAGAGGGAAGGGGGCAAAAGAAATCTTATTTCAGGAGTACCGTGGCTGAGGGTTTCAACAAATTTAGTCTTTTTAAAAAACTTTCAAAAAATAAAAATAAAAAAACCTTCAGTAATAGTAATAATGAAAGAGATCCTTTTCATTTAACAGCAAGAATGATTAATTTGGCATTATAAAAACTTCACATTTTCCATAACTGATACATGGAATCTAAGATGTATGGGAACTCTGTCTATATTTGATGTTATACAAAAGCCTTGATGTATAGAGAAGTGGAAATTCTTGGGTCCTCCACCCAGAAATTCCAATTCATTAAGTCTGCGGGGTTGCCTGTGACTCTGCATTTTTAACAAACAGTCGGAGCTGATTCTGATGTTGGCGGTCCAGGGACCACACCTGGAGAAGGGTGGTTGTGTAACTCTTCTGAGACTGTAACAGAGCCCAGCTCTGCCTGCCATCCTCTGCTCACACAACTGTTGCGAAATATCCCTCAACAAAGATCTTTAGGGAGATGGCTTTCATACAGTTTGATATCTTGAGATACATTCTGAGTGATCCTCAGTCCTAACAGTTAAACCCCTTTGATTAATTCACTATACTCCTCCTGAAATTAGTGAACATACGAGGGTGTATCTGGTAACTGTCTACAACCACACTACATATTTGGCCAGAACCCTCTGGTTAATAGTGGTGGGGCTGCCTATTCACCTAGATTTGAAATACAAATGAAATATTAGAATTCAAATGAAGGATTCTTAGCCTACCACCATTATATACTGGGCTTCCCTGGTGGGTCAGAGGTTAAAGCGTCTGCCTGCAATGCGGGAGACCTGGGTTCGATCCCTGGGTCGGGAAGATGCCCTGGAGAAAGAAATGGCAACCCACTCCAGTACTCTTGCCTGGAGAATCCCATGGATGGAGGAGCCTGGTAGGCTACAGTCCACAGGGTTGCAAAGAGTCGGACACGACTGAGGGACTTCACTTTATTATATACCGGAGAAGAGATGATGTCATTTGGAGCAAATCATAAGAGACAATGCCCATACATTAAAAAGTTATTGAAAGGGTAAAGAGAAGGGGTTGAATTTAGACAAAGATCTGGTTATTTTGACAACTGGTATATAGTATAGTATGTTTTGCTGAATTTCACCAGCCATTGCTACTGTTTATCTTCCTAAATAAAATTAGATGTGTTCCTGCAAGCAGAATTCAAGAAGGCTTCTGGTGAATTCTAGACTGTCTCTGAGTAGTGTGTCCCTCATCACAAATACCTGGACTGGGGGAGGATCCAGAAAGCTCCACGCCCACAGAACTGCTTTTCTCTGCCTGAAGGAGTGCTGGACCAGTTCTATAAAGGAGGCCAGACAAGAGCTTACAAATGAGGCACAAGGTACAGTTCCTACGGGATCCAACTATTTATTTCTTCCCTCCTTACCCACCCTTCTTTTCTCCTCTGTTGACACCCTACAGAAGGAAAGTGTGGAAGAATGTATTATTTGTTCATAATTTTTCCTTCTATTCCCTGTATCGTGCCATAGTTTCACTAGGTAGATTATACTTCTCCATCCCATTGACCTTGAAATTCGCCATGTGACGTGTTCGGGCTAAGGGAAAATGGGCACAAGTGATCATTAATGAGTTCTGTGCTGAGATATTAAAGGGCATTGCAAATTTCTGCTAAGTTCTTCTTGTATTTCTGTCATCTGTCATGAGAAGTGCATACCCCAGGAAGCTGCTGACTGCAAAATGAGACACATATGAACAGATCTCAGTTTGATTCACAGCCTTAAGAAGAGCTGCCATAAGTGACCCACAGACACATGAGGAAGAACATCAATGGTATCTTAGTAAACCATTAAGATTTAGGGGTGGGGTGTTTGCTATGCAGCAGCATCATAGCCTTAGCCGAATAACACACGAGGATAAGTGCCATTTACTTGGGACTCACACCTTGCCAAGCACCGCTAACATTAGCTCCTTTAATCTACAAAATTTCCTTCTGAGATCTGCTAATGCTTCCATCTTTCATGAAACATTTGCTCAGAGAAGGCAAGGACTCACAGCTAACAAGTGGCTAAGCCAGAAACTCAAATTCACATGTGCCCACGTTCAAATATTGTGTTGGCCAAAAAGTTCATTTGGGTTTCTTGTAACATTTCATGGAAAAAGCAAAATGAACTTTTTGGCCAACCCAATACAATGATTGTTCCATGGCTTTTTCCTATTTTTCGTGCAGTTGAAACCACAGGTGATAGCAACAACCACCACATAAAACACAATTTCACTCTTTTATGAAGGGCACTGTCCTGGGTCTTCTTTGAATCCAATTACTAATTAGGATACTTAAGTTCTGTTTTGTTCTGCTCTAGATTGAATCATAGCCCATGAGATTTGAAATGGTAAGTGTTCAGCTCAGAGAGTATTGTGCATTAGAAACCACAGGAAGGCTTAAAATAGATTGGAATATTCTGAGGTTATAGGTAGGAGAGAAAATTGTACCAGATAAAAACCAGTTGAGCCAGTGTTTTGAGCTTTTCTTGACTAAACCAGGCAGACTCCATAGAAACTACTCAGGATCCTCCCTGTGTCCCCACTGCAAGAGATGATCATTCAGAAAGCACCGCCAGTATTGTTGCAGTGACGCTCAGAAGGAAATATTTCCCATTTCTGGCTGCACATTAGAATCACTTGGAGACCTTGAGGAAAAAAGACATCTGGGCCCTGCTGACAAGCAAACTCAATTGACAGTTCTGAGTGAGAAGCTGAGCCTGTTTTTTTTTTTTTTTTTTTGGCGGGGGGAATGTAAATTTTTTAAAGTTCCCCAGGTGATTCTATTTTCTTTGACCACACTGAGTAGTGTGCGGGATACTACTTCCCAGATCAGGGAACAAACCCTGGCCACTCCCCCACCCCCAAGTGCAGTGGAAGCGTGGAGTCCCACCCACTGGACCACCCGGGAAGTCCCCCCAGGTGACTCTCATAGGCAGCCAGAGTTGCGACCCACTAAGCTACACTGATGGCTCAGATGGTAAAGAATCTGCCTGTGATGCCAGAGACCTGGGTTCAATCCCTGGGCTGAGGAGATTCCCCTGGAGAAGAGTGTGGTAACCCTCTCCAGTATTCTTGCCTGGAGAATTCCATGGACAGAGGAGCCTGGTGGCCTACAGTCCATGGGGTTACAAAGAGTTGGACACAAGTGAGCGGCTAAACACAGTGCAAGCTGTAATAGGGGATGGGCTTCCCTGGGGGCTCAGTGGTAAAGAATCCACCTGCTAATGCAGGAGGTGGGGGTTCCATCCCTGGGTTGGGAAGATCCCCTGGAGGAGGGCATGGCAACCCACTTCAGCATTCTTGCCTGGAGAATCCCATGGACAGAGGAGCCTGGTGCTCTACAGTCCACGAGGTTGCAAAGAGACACGATGGAGCGACTCAACAACAACAACAAAAGCTAGAAGATGGACACAAAAAATGTATTTGCTGATTTGCTGATATTTCACATTAAAAGCCAATTCTAGTCAGTGACTCACTCATGGAGACCGGAGTGTCAGCTTTGCATGTCTTTGAACTTCCCACCTACTCTCCTATCATCATTCTTTACCATTTCTCTTTCCTCCGTGGAATATTTACTGAATCTATAGTTATTTACTGAAAGCCACATCCATGTTAATTCCTAAAGTGGTGTTTGCCAAGGGTTAGACTGTTAAAGTTTATAGAGTTTGTAAAGAATTCACTAAAACTGTTATCTGCTAACTTAAAGAGGAGAGATGTCAGTGGCTTCATTAGCCAAATAAATAAAGCCCCAACTGTCATTTATAGTGGTTGTATACATGGTTCATACTCTCCCATGACTATTTTGGGGCACTGCCATGATAGTTTAATTTGCACATACAAGTTCCCAAGGATTAGCTGTGACTGGTATAGCCCGAGATTCAGACATGTATGCTATCTTGCTCCTGCATACAGAGACCCCTTGTGGCACTCATCTGCCGGCCTCCCAGGATATGTGGGAAACTTTCTATTTCTTTTACAGTAAGATACACAACTCCCTTATTGCACTGGTGGCAACTGATTTTTTTCAATGCATTTGAATGAAAATAATATCTAAGATTTATGGAGAATTGTCTACGTGCCAGGCACTATCCTTAGTGTTCTACATGCATTAACTCATTTAATCCTTAACTCTATGAGGTAGATGATCTATTGTCCTCATTTTACAGAAGAAAAAAACTGAGGCACAGAAAAATTAAGTAAGGTGTCTGAGATCACACACATATTAAAGGATCAAGCTGGAATTTGAACCCAGAAAGTCTAGATCCAGAATCTGGATTTGGAGCCACTAGAAATACCACATCCCTTAGAAGGTAAGGGACTGATCTGAGTACATTTTAGGAGAGGCTGTAGAGCAACCAGGAGTCTCGTCACTGCTAATGGAAGTGCAAACTTGTACAAACACAAACAAATGGTTTGATGAGAGTTGATACCTACTAAAGCTGAACACCTGCTTACCCTATGACCCAGTAATTCCTGGGTACATATCCCAAAACAGTGCATACTTGTGTTGATGAAAGGACATGAATTTGGGTGTTTGTAACAGCACTGAACTGGAAACTACCCAAAGGTCCATCAATAGGAAAGCAGGTAAACACATTCTAGTGTATTTATACTGCTCTGCAGCAATGAGAGGAAAAAAATGTATCACTACACAGAGTAATAAGGAAGGCTCTCACAAACATAATGCTGACTGATAGAAGTCAGGAAAATAGAGCACAGGCTATATGCTGCTATTTATATAAAGTTCAAAGGCAGGCAAAAGGAATCTCTGCTGTTAGGGGCCAGGCTATTGTTGACCCCAAGGGGGAGAAGCTGTGTCTGGAAAGAGTATTTGGGGGCGGGACTTCTGGGGTCGTGGGTAAAGATATATTTTCTTATTGGTGCTATGTGGCTTGTGGGATCTAGTTCCCAGATCAGGGATTGAAACCATGTCCTCTGCAGTAGGAACATGGAGTCCTAATCACTGGATTGCTAGGGAAATCCCAAGTCCTTTTATTGATCTGTTCATTGTCCACAGCATGTTTAAGTTCTGAAAGTTCAGTGAGTCTTACATTTAGGTTACATGCACTTTTCTGTATGTACACTATATATATATATATAAAAATTTTGCAAAGGTACCTCTGTGATCAAATATTACCTAGAGATAGGAGATTTCATTAAATATTTTCAAATAAACAATGCATATCTGGAAAAGTAGTGCTAACGGGAAGGTTCATAGCAATACAGGCTTACGTCAAGAAACAAGAAAAGAGTCAAATATCCTAACTCTACACCTAAAGCAACTTGAAAATGAATAAACTGTGAACCCCAGGGTTAGTAGAAGGAAAGAAATCTTAAAAATTAGGGTAGAAATAAGTGGAAAAGGAAAAAAAGGGACCACAGCAAAAATCAAAAAAACCAAAAACTGGTTCTTGGAGAAGATAAATAAAATTGACAAACCATTAGCCAGACTCATCAAGAAACAAAGGGAGAAAAATCAAATCAACAAAATTAGAAATGAAGATGGAGAGATCACAACAGACAACACAGAAATAGAAAGGATCCTAAGAGACTATTGTCAGCAACTATGTGCAAATAAAATGGACAACTTCCTAGAAAAGTACAACTTTCCAAAATTGAACCAGGAAGAAAGAAAAAAAATCTTAACAGACCCATCACAAGCACAGAAGTTGAAACTGTAATCAGAAGTCTTCCAACAAATAAAACCCAGGACCAGACGGCTTCACAGCTGAATTCTACCAAAAATTTAGAGAACTAACACCTATCCTACTCAAAGTCTTCCAGAAAATTGCAAAGGAAGGTAAACTTCCAAGCTCATTCCATGAGGCCACCATCACCCTAATACCACAGGCTGACAAAGATGCCACAAAAAAAGAAACCTATAGGCCAGTATCACTGATGAACATAGATGCAAAACTCCTGAACAAAATTCTAGCAAAGAGAATCCAACAACATATTAAAAAGATCATACATCATGACCAAGTGGGTTTTATCCCAGGGATGCCAGGATTCTTCAATATCTGCAAATCAATCAATGTAATACACCACATTAACAAAGTGAAAAATAAAAATTATATGATTATCTCAATAGATCCAGAGAAAGCCTTTGACAAAATTCAACATCCATTTATGATAAAAAATCCTCCAGAAAGTAGGAATAGAAGGAACATACCTCGACATAATGAAAGCTACATATAACAAACCCTCAGCAAACATTATCCTCAATGGTGAAAAATTGAAAGCACTGCCCCTAAAGTCAGGAACAAGACAAGGGTGCCCACTCTCACCACTACTGTTTGACATAGTTTTGGAAGTTTTGGCCACAGCAATCAGAGCAGAAAAAGAAATAAAAGGAATCCAGATTGGAAAAGAAGAATCAAAAATCTCATTGTCTGCAGATGACATGATCCTCTACATAGAAAACCCTAAAGACTCCACCAGAAAATTACTAAAGGTAATCAATGAATATAGTAAAGTTGCAGGATATAAAATTAACACACAGAAATCCCTTGCATTCCTATACTCTAACAATGAGGAAACAGAGAAATTAAGGAAACAATCCCATTCACCATTGCAACGAAAAAAATAAAATACTTAGGAATATATCTATCTAAATAAACAAAAGACCTATACATAGAAAACTATAAAACACTGGTGAAAGAAATCAAAGAGGACACAAATAGATGGAGAAGTATACCATGTTCATGGATCAAAAGAATCAATACAGTATATTGATTGAAATGAGTATATTATGAGTATATTGAAATGAGTATATACTCATTGAAAATGAGTATATTACCAAAAGCAACCTATAGATTCAATGCAATCCCCGTCAAGCTACCAACGGTATTTTTCAGAGAACTAGAACAAATAATTTCACAATCTGTATGGAAATACACAAACCCTAGAATAGCCAAAGCAGTCTTGAGAAAGAAGAGTGGAACTGGAGGAATCAACCTGCCTGACTTCAGTCTCTACTACAAAGCCACAGTCATCAAGACAGTATGGTACTGGCACAAAGACAGAAATATAGATTAATGGAACAAAACAGAAAGCCCAGAGATAAATCCACGCACCTATGGACACCTTATCTTTGACAACGGAGGCAAAAATATACAATGGAGAAAAGACAATCTCTTTAACAATTGGTGCTGAGAAAACTGGTCAACCACTTGTAAAAGAATGAAACTAGAGCACTTTCTAACACCATACACAAAACTAAACTCAAAATCGATCAAAGATCTAAACCTAAGACCAGAAACTATAAAACTCCTAGAGGAAACCATAGGCAAAATACTCTCCGACCTAAACCACAGCAGGATCCTCTATGACCCACCTCCCAGAATATTGGAAATAAAAGCAAAAATAAACAAATGGGACCAAATTAAAAGCTTCTGAATCAGCCATGGATTTACATGTGTTCCCCATCCCGAACCCCCTCCCACCTCCCTCCCTATCCCATCCCTCTGGGTCATCCCAGTGCAACAGCCCTGAGCACTTGTCTCATGCATCCAACCTGGATATTGTAAAGTAATTAGCCTCCAACTAATAAAAGTAATTGAGGGAAAAAATGGTGAGCATTAAAAAAATAAAATAAAAAAATTAAAAGCTTCTGCAAGAAGGGATTATGTGATTATTGTGCAGAGGAGATAACATATGAAAAGAAAATTACTCAAGATAAAGTTAAAAAGGGTGAGATGGGTTATGCTCCCCAGTCTTACTCTTCCTGAGACCAGCACATAGCACTGGGGCTATAGGACCTTAAAGTGAGCGCTGGAGAATGGCAAGTCATAGAAGAGAAATAGAAATAGGTGCCTACCTGGCAACCACGAAGTACCAATAGGTACGTGACAACAAACACAGTTCAGAAGAACATGGGCAAGCGTTTCCTTAACTACCTGTAAGATACTTGCCCTGTGAAGTCCCAGGGGCATCGAGGAATTTCTAGCGGCAGTTGGAAGATGAAGTCACTCGAAATGGCTGTGTTCTTGCTCTCTGTCCCTGTCCGACTAGTGCCTTCCCACCTCCTTGCCCCACGGCCTAGCTAACGATAGCTTACCAAACTGCAGAGGAGGAGTCTGTCTCTCAACTGGTTTCCGCGATCAGCCGTTTCTGGGCAATGGCGGCCTTGGGTGCCCACGTGCAGGGGTTCTTATGTGCGCATGCGTGCGTGGTGTGTGCGCGCATGCGCGCGTGGTGCACGCGCACCTGGGTGCGTGACCGCGTGCGTGTGTGGTGTGCGCATGCGTGCTTGTGTGGGCGTCTGCGTGTGTGTGTGTGTGTGTGTGTGTGTGTGTGTGTGTGTGGGTGCCTGAGTGCATTCGTGGGTGCGTGGGTGGGTGCATGGCTACATATGTGCCTGCGTGCGTGGGTGCGTGGCTGTGTGCATGGGTGCATGCATGGGTGTGGAGCTGCATCCTTGGGTGCCTGCGTGCGTGAGCGGGTGCCTAAGCTAATGCGTGCATGGGTGCCTGCGTGCCTGCACGCATGCGTGTTCAGCCATGTCCCAGTCTGACTGTAGCCTGCCAGGCATTCTCCAGACAGGCATAGTCATTTCCTTCTCCAGGGCACATGCCTGACAGGGATCAGCTGAGGTCAGTTCTCATACAATTGGTAATCCTGGCTTCCCCCAACCCCCAACAGTGAAACCTGCCAACGTGTCCGTGCTGCCTGCCTGCTCCTGCGTTGCACACGATGGGATGTTGCTCCAAGACCTTGCCTGAGACAGTCAGGGTCCTCCATCGGTTCAACCATGATGTCTTCGTCTCTGTCGCTGACTTAGGGCCCTTTCTTTGGTTGTGAAACTGGGCAAGTCAGGCCTTGCTGGCCTGTGGGATGCAGCAGAACAGTAGTCTTGGGCTAGGAGTCCTTAATTTGGGCATAAATGTGTTTGTTTGTTTGTGTTTTCTTTAGTTAGTTTTTGGTTGTGCTGGATTTTTGTTGCTGCTCAGGGGCTTTCTCTAGTTGGGAAGAGCTGGGGCTTCTCATTGCAGTGGCTTCTCTTGTGGAGCACTGGCTCGGGCACGTGGTCTGAGTACTTGTAGTGCAACGGCTTAGTTCCTCCAGGGCATAGGGACAGGGAGGGATTGAACCAGTGTACCTGCATTGGCAGATGGATTCTTTTCCAGTGCGTCACCAAGGGAAGTCCAATTTGGGCATAAAAATGGGACATCATTCATACCCAAACTGCTAAGATCTGGGAATATTTTCATTATTCCACAGTAGGGTGTGCTGCCCAATCTCCTTGGAGAAGATTATACAGATCGTGTTTTGTCAAACTACTTCCATTATATTAAGGTGCTCTGTGGAAAGAACATTCAATGATCAAAGTAGTTTGAGAATAGTGGATTAAATAACATTAAGTAGATGTCTGTACTGAAAAACTCATGTCATTAATGTGCTAATGGTGTAGTGAATCCTTGTGTCAGTCAGGATATGCTAGGTTATGCTGAAACAAAAATTGACTCTAAAATTTCAGTGGCTTATATCAAAGGTTTGTTTCACTAGTCCTGCCACACACCATCTTCTCATTGGGACCTAGGCTGAAGCAACAGAGTATTTTTCGTTTGTTAGTATCCAATAGAAATTTATCTTTATTTTTACACAGAATAAAGTGCACAGGTCTTATGATTTTCTGTGTAGGAGTGCAGGGAAGTTAATGCCTGTGGGACAACCTTTGATCCGTGTAGAGACAGGAGACAGCAGAGAGTCAGCAGCTAAGTTCCCTATGTGTTCCCTCTTGATGGGCTGTAATGGGGCACAGTTCTTTTCATCTTGGTACCAGGTGGACACACCTGAGAGAATCAGCTGTTTCTCTCATTGAGTTTGATGGAAAGTTTGTTGGGAAGCAGTGGCCAGTATCACAGGACATCATCTTTATTTGAATATTTAGTTATTTATCTGGCTGCTCAGAGTCTTAGTTGTGGCATGTGGAATCCTTAGCTGTGGCCTGTGAGCTCTTATTTGCGGCATGTAGGATCTAGTTCCCAGAGCAGGGATTGAACCCAGGCCCCCTGCTTTGGGAGTGTGGAGTCTTAGCCACTGGATCACCAGGGACGTCCCTCACCTTGTATTTGAATCTCCCTCTTTTCTCCTCACTTTAGCTGCCATGGATTATACCTCCCATGAAAGCTGTAGCATTTAAACCTTTCTTCAGGCTCTGTTTTCCAGGGAACCCAGGAGAACAGAGTGTGGGAAAATATCAGGGCTCCCTGATCTCGCAGACCAGTGGAATTGTGCTATGTTAGGCCTCCTTGGTATTTTTCCATCTCACAAAGTACACACTCAGCTTTGCACATGCTGTTTCTCTCTATGGAACATTCTTCTTTCAGACATATGAATGGTTTCTTCTCTCACCTCCTTCAGGTCATTGCCCAAATATTGCCTACTTACTGAGACCATTCCTGCTCTCCTATTGAAATTTGCACACATATACTGCACTGTATTCCTTCACCCCCCATTTATTTTATTTATTGTTATTTCTAGAATAATAGCTCCATATTATATCTCATCATTCTTGGCAAGCTCCATGAGAGGAAAAACATTCAGTAAGTATCTGTGTGGCAGCTGGAGGGATGGATGGATAGAGTGATGGATGAATAGATGAACAGATGGAGTAGTCGGTGATAAGGAGCTGTTCTTTTTCATGGTTCACGATCTCTGTAAAGATGGTATAAAAAACTCCAAATGATCTTCAGTTTCAGGATTCATGGGCAGTTCAGTAAAGAACTGTTGAATCAAATTGTGCTGAATGTTTTCTTTAGTTACTCCCATCAGTGGTTGAGCTAATCAATTTTGGAGACTTCCAAACATCCTCGTTAGGCAGTTTGAAACTATTGATGTCAGAATATAGCACTCTTATCCCTTCCTTTTTCATCGTTAATTAATGGATTAAAAGTCCACTATAGCAGTGTTAAAATCTAGCCCAGGAAGAAGGTGGTCCTGCACTGTTGACTACCTCCATCTCATTCTGTCTGATGCTGCTGAGGCTAGGCCATCAGTGTGCTTTTGAGGGAGACAACAAAAACCCACCGATAAGATGGCTGGAGAGCTTGCTAAGTTTAGAGGCATCCATTAATGGACTCTCGTTTTTAGCAAGATGGAAGTTTGTTATTTAAAAATTTTGTTTTGAATTATTAATTTATGTAGAGATAAAAAAACGCTTGGATTTTTAAGCCAGATCAGTTTGGGCTCACAAAATCATTCTACATATATTAAGATGAGGAAAGGCCATCTGTTTGTCTGGAAGAGAACTGACTAGCTTTTGAGTACCTTGTAAAGTGGCAAATGATGAACCATTTTAAGTGGGTTGCTTTAGTTATGTCTACAGTTTGTTTAGTATTTTAACTATGTATAAAGCACACCGTAATGTTGGGAAATGAGTATACACCCTAGTGTGGGTGGTATCTGGATGTTTGTAGCCCTTGTTTAGTACCTATAATTCTAACCATGAGAGCTTCTACTTGGTGCTTATGATGATCCAGGAATCACATTCAATGCTTTCAGTATGCTGTTTTTTCTTCACAACAATCTTAGGAGCTAAATATTATTATCCCCATTTTAAAGTTCAGGAAACTACCATTTAATGGGGTTAAGAACCTGCCCAGGGTCTTACAGTCATTAAGGATCACAGGCATGGCTTTACCATGTTTCTTGTTCAGTTGCCCAGTCATATCCCACTCTTTGTGACCCCATGGACTGCAGCACGCCAGGCCTCCCTGTCCCTCACCATCTTCCAGAGTTTGCCCAAGTTCATGTTCATTGCATCAGTGATGCCGTTGAGCCATCTCATCCTCTGACACCCTCTTCTCCTGCCCTCGATGTTTCCTAGCATCAGGGACTTTTCCAATGAGTTGTCTGTTTGCATCAGATGACCAAAATACTGGAGTTTCAGCTTCAGCGTCAATCCTTCCAGTGAATATTCAGGCTTAATCTCCCTTAAGATTGACTGGTTTGACCCCTTGCCATCCAAAGGATTTTCAGGAGTCCTTTCCAGCACCTTAGTTTGAAGGCATTAATTCTTTGGCATTCCGATCTCACAACCATACATGATGACTGGGAAGATCATAGCCTTGACTGTGTGGACCTCTGTTGGCAGAGTAACAATATCTCTGTTTTTCAACAGACTGTCTAGGTTTGTCATTGCTTTCCTGCCAGGAAGCAATTGTCTTCTGAATTCATGGCTGCAGTCACTCTCTGCAGTCATTTTGGAGCCCAAGAAGAGGAAATCTGTCACTACTTCCATCTTTCCCCCTTCTATTGGCCATGCAGTAATGGGGCTGGAAGGCATGACCTTAGTTTTTTGAATATTTAGTTTTAAGCCTGCTCTTTCACTCTTCTCCCTCACCCTCATCAAGAGGCTCTTTAGTTCCTCTTTGCTTTCTGCTGTTAGTGATACCATGTGCATATCTGAGGCTGTTTATGCTTCTCCTGCCTGTCTTGATTCAGACTTGTAACTCATCCAGCCTGGCATTTCTCATGATGCGCTCTGCATCTAAGTTAGACAGAGTGACAGCAGACAGCTCTGTCATACTGCTTTCTCAATGTTGCACCAATCAGTTGTTCCATACAGGGTTTTAAATGTTGCTTCTTGACCTGCATACAGGTTTCTCAAGAGAAAGGTAAGATGGTCTGGTATTCCCATCTCTAAGAGCTTTCCACAGTTTGTCATGATCTACACAGTCAAAGGCTTTCGTGTAGTCGATGAAACAGAGATAGCCATTTTTCTGAAATTCCCTTGCATTTTCTATACTCCAGCAAATGTTGGCCGTTTGATCTCTAGTTCCTCTTCTTTTTCTAAACCCAGCTTGGACATCTGGAAGTTCTTGATTCACATAATTCTGAAGCCTAGCATGCAAGATTTTAAGCATGACTTTACTAGCATGGGAAATGAGTGCAATTGTCTGATGGTTAGAACATTCTTTAGTACCACCTTTCTTGGGAATTGGGCTGAGGATTTTGCTTTTAGCTTTTAGCCATCAGTGGATTGGTAAGACTCAGCTGATGGTGACAAAGCCAGAAGATACACATGTAATTTCCAAAGCTCAGACCCTTCAGTTAAACCACATCTAAATACCACCTGTTCAAAAGGACCCAATAAATGTATTTTTAGGTGCTGATGTTCAGAAATCTGCATGTTAATAGGTTCTGAATTAACAGTGTTGGCTTGGGACTCCCCTAGAAAGTAGTTTTCTTGTTAGAAACCTTACCAGCCAATGACCTAAGAGTTGTTCCTATTTTTGACATGCCGGTGATCAAACGATAGATATGAAACTGTATGAATTTTGACCTTTTCCAGTCCTGTGGTCACTGCTGGGTCTTCCAGATTTGTTGACATAATGAATGCAAAATTTTGATGGCATCCTCCTTTCGAGATTTGAATAGTTCTATTGGAATTCCATCACATCCACTAGCTTTATTAACAGCAGTGCTTCTTAAGGCCCACTTGGCTTCACACTCCAGAATGTCTGGGTTTGGGTGGCTAACCACACCATTTTAGTGGTCTGGTTCATTAAGATCTTTTTTATACAGTTCTTCCGTGTATTCTTTCCATCTCTTCTTCATCTCTTCAGCATCTTCTATGTCTCTACCATTCTTATCCTTTATTGTGCCCATGTTTGGGTGGACTCCATGCTTGCAGACTCCTGAATCCAAGCTCTGGGGTTTGAAGAAAAAAGGAAAAGGCTATATAAAAAGTGTTGAGTTCTCAACTCTCAAGTGAAAAAATTTAGATGATTCAATACTACTGACATATTTCTAACCCTGGTAGAATCCACCTTGTTCAGGAGGAGGGACACACGCATGCATGTGCACACACACACACACATACAAACAGTCACACACAGATACACTTATATTTATGTGCACATACACATAGATACACACCAGCCCTTGGCAGTTCACACCAGGGGGATCAGGAGACACTCGTATTCTGGTATCCTTCAGGCTCAGCGCCAAGTTAAAAGACAGACCAACTGCATAATTGCTCTGAGCACCAATCTATAAAGGTAATACCATTTCCAGTGGAAATCAGAAATATGGTACCATTTAACTCAGATCTCCATGTGTGACTACTTCTATAACCAACAAATTACAAATCAGTCCTACTTTAGTGAAGTGGACAGTGGAAATGAAAAAAATTATCCTGGTGCCAGTTCTACTCCCTCAGTAAGAAACCTGCATTAATATTGGAAGGACACCATCAGAAGCACATATCTAATTCTTAGTTTGCCTCAGCTGCAACACCTCTTGGTCCAGACCTGTTTGTGCAATGGATGTTCTACTGTTTCTAGTGCCAAAGTGCCAGAGTCTTGAGCACTGTGCCTAGTCTTCCCTTCCAACAACATTGGCTTCTTCAGCTCTCATGTGTGGTCCAATGCATGCAGGCCAGTGCTTGTCTCTGCACTTGGGCTTCCCTTTGATCCAGTGTGGAATTTGTGGGACAGATTTGATTGCCTCACTGGCCTTCAGGCCTCTCCCAAATGTGACTTCAGATATTAGATTTCCATTTGGGCTTGGGGTAAACTACTTTTCTCTTCTTGTTATTTGGCTATCAGACATGCTGCTAAATCTCTCTAGCCTTGGCCTGGTCTAGCCTAGCCTTTGGCCTTCCTGGGATCAGTAGCGTTCTCTGGCTTCCTGAGCATCCCAGGAATGCTTCCAGGATACCCATGCTTGTTGAATGTTCAGTATCTGTCCTCTCCTCTGAATGTAAACTCTTTATTCAGCACTCTTTCTCTAGCACCTCACATGGGCCCTGCCATGTTCAATTCGGTTCAGTCACTCAGTCAAGTCCAACTCTTTGTGACCTCATGGACTGCAGCATGCCAGGCCTCCCTGTCCATCACCAACTCCCAGAGTTTACTCAAACTCATGTCCATTGAGCCAGTGATGCCATCCAATCATCTCATCCTCTGTCATCCCCTTCTCCTCCCACCTTCAATCTTTCCCAGTCTCAGGGTCTTTTCCAATGAATCAACTCTTCACATCAGGTACCCAAAGTACTGGATTTCAGCTTCAGCATCAGTCCTTATTCAGAACTGCATATTCAGGACTGATTTCCTTTACGATGGACTGGTTGGATCTCCTTGCTGTCCAAGGGACTCTCAAGAGTCTTCTCCAACACCATAGTTCAAAAGCATCAATTCTTCGGGGCTCAGCTTTCTTTACAGTCCAACTCTCACATCCATTCATGACTACTGGAAAAACCATAGCTTTGACTAGGTGGACCTTTGTTGGGAAAGTGATGTCTCTGCTTTTTCATACGCTGTCTAGGTTGGTCATAACTTTCTTCCAAGGATCAAGCATCTTTAATATTTCATGGCTGCACTTACCATCTGCAGTGATTTTGGATGGCCCTCCGCAAAAAGTCTGTCACTCTTTCCCCATCCATTTGCCATGAAGTGATGGAATCAGATGCCATGATCTTAGTTTTCTGAATATTGAGCACCTCACATGGGTCCTGCCACGTAGAAGGTGATAAGTATTTGTCGAATATATAAGTGAATGTATGTTTATTTATTTTGTTTGTAGGTACATGACACTTAGGTTGTGCCTAGAAACGTTGTAAGGATTTTATAGACATGAAACTCACTGAAATTTTTTTAACATGCCATTTATCCCACCAGACTATTTGTTTCTTGAGGACAGAATTTGTGCTGATCTCTAGTACAGTGTCTGATAATATATTTTGATTACATGAAGACATCTATAGATTTAATTGTTAAAATTATGTTTCTGAATCTATGTCTTTCTACTGTGAGCAACATGAAGACACATATCTCTTAACTTGTAAATGCTCGTGTTTAAGTGGGAAAAAGAAATAAAAATAAATGAGCTGTGTCAAGGCCAAATTACCTCAATTTTATTTTCTTGCTTGAAAATTTCTGTTGCTATAAATCTTCTGGCCTCTACTTACCTGGCAGGATCCATTGTTCCACTTATTTCTTCCTTCATCTGTTTCCATACTTGAAATCCCTCCAGTGAATGCTTCTACCAAATCTTTAGACAACACTCACTGCGATATAGACAACACTTAGAGAAGAATAGCATTTTAGTCGTTTTTTTTTTCTTTTTTTGCATTTTAGTCTTTTGACACTATTACCCCGTGGGTGTCAACGTGTGAATGAAGAGGGCCTGTTGGTTGAACATGGGTTTGTTTTTATAGGCTTGATCAAAATTCTGAGAAAATTTAAAATTTTGCAAGAAAAAATTAAAAAGAACTCAGTTATTTAAGTGGAACATTCTTGTATTTGTCATCCTACAAAGGTTATATTTATGAACTGAACTTCCCATTCCCTTTAGTGATTTGGTAAATCCCAAAGCAGTGTCAAGATAAACAATAAATTGCATCTCAGAAGCAATGAGTAAACCCTTAAACGGCAATGGATCCGTTCACATCATCATCTGAAATATGGAGACTGCTCCTCTACAGTATTTATTGGTACTTATGTCTTGAGGTAACACCTTCAAATCAATAGTTCTTTTCTATTTTTAATGTCCTTCTGCCATTAACCTGTTCTTATGTCCATTTGTCTTACTGAACATAGATTTGTGCAAGGCTTGAGTATTTTTCTAAGTTATCTTTTTTCCTCCATAGGAACAGATTGTATTTCATTTGAAGTGTGTTAATTTGCATCACGCTTTAAAGATTGGCAGTGTACCTTCATTTTAGACAAAAAGGAAGAAATTCTCATGTCTGTTGTGTGAAAACTAAAACTTGGGTCTTATGTATTTTTAAATTACTGTGGTAGAAAATATATAATATTAAGTCCACCATCTTAACTATTTTTAAATGTCCAGCTTCATTAGTGTTAAGCATGATCACATTATGATACAACCATTTGCATCCTTGTATATTTTGTGTGTGTGTGTGTGTGTGTACATCTTGGTCAGAGAAGCAAGTAGCCTCTCGCCCTGTGTAGACAGGCTTGATCTGTTGTCTCAGGCCTCAGACATGGCTGAATGGGGAATTTAGAATTAGCTCTCGGCCCTGTAAGAAACCAGGGAGGCATTAACTCCGTTGGACCCACTATGCACGAGAGGCAGACATGCCATTTTCTGGTTGTTATGAGGTTACAGGATGGGCTATTATCTTTACTATATCACTGCTTGAGTTTCAGGACACTCTGTGCGAGGGTCAAAATGGTCACTTGTGCCCCTAATGTTACTCCTGTGATAGTCTCAGTCAGCTTGCACCCTTTTGCTTTTAGCCATCAGTGGATTGGTAAGACTTATCTGATGGTGACAAAGCCAGAAGATACACATATAATTTCCAAAACTCAGACCCTTCAGTTAAACCACATGTTAATACCACCTGTTCAAAAGGACCCAATAAATGTATTTTTAGGTGCTGATGTTCAGAAATCTGCATGGTGATAGGTTCTGAAGTTAAGCGGTGTTGGCTTGGGACTCCCCTAGAAAGTAGTTTTCATTGTTAGAAACCTTACCAGCCAATGAAGTAAGAGTTGTTCCTATTTTTGACATGCCAGTGATCAAATGATAGATATGAAACTGTATGAATTTTAGATTGCAACTGGTGACCTCAATTTTGCAATATCACTAAATTATTTCTTCATTTTCTAGGGATATTTTATTTTTATTAACCTTTTCTTTTGAAAAATTTTAAACCTATCAGAAGTATTACTAGAGTAAGTACAATGAATTCCTGATGGTCTGTACCTAAATTCCACAGTTGTTAACATTTTGCTATATTTGCTTTTGTTCCCATTCGGCATGTATTTTCTTTCTTGAGGTGAAATTTACATTATATAAAACTAACCATTTTGAAGGGAACAATTCAGTAGCATTTGGTGCTCATTGTATTTAGGTCCAAAGCATTTTAATTACCTCAAAATAAAGCTCTTATCCAGTAAGCATTTACTCCTCATTTGCCTTCTGTCCAGCCCCTGGCAAACATCAGTCTGCTTTCTGTCTCTATGGATTTGCCTGTTTTGCATATTTCATATAAATGGAATCATACACTATGTGACCTTTTTGTGTTTGGCTTCTCAGTGTAATATGCTTGGGCTTCATCCACAAGGTAGTGTGTATCACTACTTTAAACACAGACACGTTTTACTGAGGTTGTAAATTGAATGTGGACCAGCCTTCCATCACTTAACATCCTCCTGCTCCCACTTCACCCTACAAACAGACTGCATAGGACCTTGTGGTCTTGAAACTGAGCCAGACTCTGTGGGGTCTTCCTGGCAACATATCTTCCATGTTCCTACCTCTTGTTTGTAAAAAGGAATAGCCTCTGAGACCTTCCTCACGTTTCAAAGAGTATACTTAATCAGAGAAGTGAGAAAATGCAGAAACAACAACAATAGCAGTCAAGCAAAACAACCTTACACTAGTTTAACCATAAAATAAAATCAAAGACCTTTAGTATGTCCTTACGGGTTATAGATAATATTCTGAGTCATACCTTGAGTTGTTTTTGCAGATACTAAAACCCTACCAAGTGTAAGAAAGTAAGTGCATGCTGACCACAAGCATGTAGACCCCAGACTGGGCGCAACCCGAAGGTTGATGATGTTAACTTCCAATATACCACCCAGTTAGCTCACCACAACCAATTAGAAGAATGTCCACAAGCTGATCATGCACCCTACCACCTTCAAACCTAATAGTGTTGCCTTTAAAAACCCTTCCCTGACCCTCTTACACTGTTGGTGGGAATGCAAACTAGTACAGCCGCTATGGAAAACAGTGTGGAGATTTCTTAAAAAACTGGAAATAGAACTGCCATATGACCTAGCAATACCACTTCTGGGCATACACACTGAGGAAACCAGATCTGAGAGAGACACATGTACCCCAATGTTCATTGCAGCACTGTTTATAATAGCCAGGACATGGAAGCAACCTAGATGCCCATCAGCAGACGAATGGATAACGAAGCTGTGGTACATATACACCATGGAATATTACTCAACCATTAAAAAGAATTCATTTAAATCAGTTTTAATGAGATGGATGAAACTGGAGCCCATTATACAGAGTGAAGTAAGCCAGAAAGATAAAGAACATTACAGCATACTAACACATATATATGGAATTTAGAAAGATGGTAATGATAACCCTATATGCAAAAAAGAAAAAGTGACACAGAAGTACAGAACAGACTTTTGAACTCTGTGGGAGAAGGTGAGGGTGGGATGTTTTGAAAGAACAGCATGTATATTATCTATGGTGAAACAGATCACCAGCCCAGGTGGGATGCATGAGACAAGTGCTCGGGCCTGGTGCACTGGGAGGACCCAGAGGAGTCGGGTGGAGAGGGAGGTGGGAGGGGGGATCGGGATGGGGAATACGTGTAACTCTATGGCTGATTCATGTCAATGTATGACAAAACCCACTGAAATGTTGTGAAGTAATTAGCCTCCAACTAATAAAAAAAATAAAAAAAAATAAAAACCCTTCCCTGAACGCCGTCAGGGGGTTCAGGTCTTTTGATCATGAGCTACCCATTCTCCTTGCTTGGCCCTACAATAAACACTGTCCTTTCCTTCACCCAACCCCATGTCAGTAGATTGATTTTGCTGCAAGTCAGGCAAGCAAACCCAAGTTTGGCTCAGTAACCGTCTCTTAAGTCCTGTCCCATAGTTTTGTTCTTTTTTAAAAATCAAATGTCTCCTTTGGGAAAGGGTGGCTGTTTATTCAAGTATACGTGTGTCATATCCCATAGACTTATTTAATCGTTTAAATGGACATAAAGAAGTAAATACCCAAAGATAATCACACTTAATAGCTAGATGGCTGGATATGTCACTTAATCTCTCTTACACTTAGTTTCTTCACAACGAGACTGATTCCAAGCCCTAAGAGTCATTGTAATGAAAACTGTACGATTCTATTCCCCAGACATTCTGGCTTATTTGTTCCTTAATCTGTTATTCCAGAGAGCTACTTTTACTCTGTGGTATATTAGAGTAAAACTGATATTGAGGAACCACTGGGTGTGTGATCCTGGAGGTTATAAAGTATAGCTTGGATGAGTTTACAATTCAGTTGGAGCTAAGAAATAGATGAGCATGTGCCAACAGGGATATTTATAACCAGAGGGCAAATCTTGCTAAGAGAGATTAAATATTCATTGTTGAGCAACATACGTACCCTGTAGAGAAACTGGTGAAAATGCCAACAAAATATCAGTCTGCCCTTATCACTGTGTCACTGCCCTCTTTGATTTGGCCAGTCATCTGTGGGTCAAATGGCTACAGAATGCTTCTGGAAAGCAAGTGGCATTTTAAAATTAAAGTTTACCTAGCTGGTACACCAGACAGAGCATTCTCTCTTGAATTTTAGGACTCATTTTGGTTTTATTTGTTCCAAACTTTTATTATAAAACTTCAAACACACAGCAAAATTCAAAGAATTTTGCAGTAAACCTCAGTATACCTACCTCCTAGGATCTACTGTCAACATATTACTATACTTGTTTTAAGTTTTCCCATATGGAAAACCATCTGGATCATTTGTCTGTCTATATAGCATTCTAAATTGGACACGATTTTCCCTCAGAAAGTTGAGAATGGCATTCTGCTGTCTTCTAGCGTTCAGTATTGTTGTCTGAGGCTAAATCTCTTTTCTAATATTTTAAAAAAATGTTTGAAATGTTCTCTGTACCCAAGTGTTCTGAAATTTTGTATTCATATGCCTTGCCATGTTCATTCAATCGAGAAACTCACATCCTTCATTCCTTGTGGAATTTCCTCGATAATTTCCTCTGAGGGAATATTTTGTCTGTTCTGTTTCTCTAATTGTCATTAGTTGAATATTTCACTTCTTGTTTGACCCTCCAGTTTTATGTTTTCTCTCATATAAAGTGTGGTTTATTGCATATTAAATATTTTAAAAAGTATTATTATAAAATATAATTTATGAAGAATGACAATTTATTGTTAATTAGGGTGGTGTGTGAGTATCACATTGTGGTTTGAATTTTGCATTGCTCTATTGTTAATGAGTCAAATAGTTCTAAGGCTTTAGGATCTATGATGATATCTGGGCACAAAAACAGACTATCATAGAGACAGTCCCTTCTTCTTAGGGGCAGTTTGAGCCTTCATTAAAGCTATGGGTAAAACTTTAAACCAACTGTCTTGTGTTTCATGAGTTAGCTCACACGGGCGTCTTTTAATAATGTCATTAGCCTTTTCGACTTTTTCTGTAGCCTGGAGTCTCCAGGAACAGTGTGATATTCTATTCCTAGAGCTTTTGACACCCCTTGAATTACAGCAGCTTTAAAGATGGAGCCATTGTCACTCTGAACTTAAGATCCCACTTACATCATGAGAAGTCAGTATAGTAAAATTTTGCCCATTAGTAAATTTATGAGCTTTAGGCATTAGCAAAATAGTAACAATTACCCTTATACAATGTGGTCATAGCCTTTTTTCGGTAACAACTCTGATCCTGTGGGCAAGCTCAAAGTTGGAGCCTGTAAGAGAGCAGTTTGAAGAGCCTTAAAAGCTTTTTGAGTCTCTGGGGACCAAACCAGCTTGTCGGTTTGGGCCTACTGAGTCTCAGTTATAAGTTTATGTAAAGGCTGGGCAAGATCCCCATAACCCAGAATCCAAGTGCGGCAATAGCCTGTAATGCTCAAGAATCCTCTCAATTGTCTTGGTCATATTTGGCTCATTTAGGAATTTCAGACAATAAAGTGTAAGGATTAGACACTTATTATTCATGTATCTTGAACAAGTCTCCATTTATCATTCGACTTTATTACACCCAAAATAGGAGTGTTGTAGGGACTGTTACAGGGAATTAATAGCCCCTGATCCTTTAAATTCTCAATGATGGGTTTTAACCCTTCCTTAACACCTAGGCTTTAATAGATACTGCTTTTGATGTGAAAACAGGTGAGGGTCTTTGAGCTTGATAAATACAGGAACAGCATTCTGTGCTCAACCCACAGTTTTTCCATCAGCCCACACTTTAAGATTTACATTTTGTTCAATTAATGGGAGAGAAAGAGCAGGTTCCATATTCATGAAAACAGAGCCCTGGACCTTGCTCAGTATATCCCCCCCCTCCCAGAAGCGGTGAGGGAGACTCTTGCACGATTAGAAACTTGAGAAAAAGAAAAAACAAAACAAAACAAACAAAAAAAAGAAACTCGAGAAAACAGCACAGAGTCCCAGATGTAGCTTAAAGGATGACTGAAATAATGGTGTTTGGCTTGTTCAGAGAGTCCCATTACAGTAGTGGATCCAGAGGAAAGTGGACCAGGGGCTTCAGTGAGCACAGAGAAATTTGCCCCAGTGTCCAAAAGAAATCAACTGATTGGCCCTCCACAGTTATTAATACACAGGGTTCCTCAGGTGTAATTAGGATGGCAGTTTGTTTGGGGACCCCTGGGCACCTTTTGTCCTGATTGTCCTAAGAGCCTGACACCTGGGGCCTACACCTCGGAGGGCAGTCTCTTCTCCAGTGTGGGCCTTTGCAGACCAGACCTGGAGCAGGGGCAGCTTAGATGCCTGAGGGCAATCCCACTTGAGATGCCCCTCCTTTCCACAGTAATAACAAACCCATCTCTTTTCACCTGGGTCCCTCTGGGCATTTTTCTCAGGCTGTTTCAGAGCAGGTCTAACAGCCATTGTTGAGGCTTCAGTCACTTAGTCATTGTTGTTTTTATCAGAGGCTCAGTCACACATCTGGTAATGCAAGAAAGAATCATGTCTCAAATAGGCAGGATATGAACAGTATAGCTAGTGAGATCAGTAAGGTCTTAAGCCAAGTATTTAAGGTGAGAACTTCGTTAGGTGTGGCTCCATATCTCCTTAGGTCCTGTGACTTCGTCTGTTCTGTACCAGTCCCTATCTTTAAAGGAAATGATCTATTGGCATTGTATGTGAATTTCACCAAAGATGTATGTACATCCAGGGTGCATGGTGGGTCATGGTGATCCCTTGCAGGATTGAGAGATTCATGTTCTCTCTTAAGGAGTTTCCATGACTGGCACTAGAAGATCTGATCATTCTAGTTGAGCAGGTGTTTTTGCCATTGGGTCAGATCAGTGCATAGGGCAGATGCACAGTGCACACAAGAGAGAAAAATTGCTGCAAGTTTTGTCTTACTTTAAAATATGAATTTAGTTTATCAGAGCCTCTCTCAGACAGACCCGGAAGCCTTTAACAACTATTATTCGATTTCCTAAAGACAGTTTCGCAGCAGAACCACCTACAGAAACCAAGATGTTTTGTCTTTTGACTCTTACCCAGCTATTAATCTTAGAAAGTATGGTTAGATAGCATCATCAACTCAGTGGACATGAATCTGAGCTAACTAGGAGAGACTGAAAGACAGGGGAGCCTGGCTTGCTGCAGTCCTGAGTTAGAAAAAGAGTAGGAGACTTAGCGACTGATCAACAACAAGGCCATTAATCTTCATCATTGCGTGTGTTGAGCGAAGGTTGTTAAGTTGCAGCACCGGCAGGGTTGGATGCCCAGTAAGATTCGCTTTGCACGGTATCCTTCGTGCGTAGCTTAAGCTGGGTACGAAAACTAGTTCCAACCCCTGCCGCTCCTCCGCCTGAAAGTGTGACCTCACTTTCCCACGCAGGCGCCCTGGGGTCTACGGCGCCTCACCCGTCGGCGGCCTGATAACACAAGTATCGCTCAGCCGTGGCCTGTGGCTCCGACACCCAATGGCCGGCCGCCGTTCCCTCGGGTGGGCGGGGCACACCCTGGAAACCGTCCTGGTTGGCTTGAGGCCGGGCGCGGCGCATGACGTCGCTCGGGCGCGGCGCATGACGTCGCTCTGTCGCGTCGCGCCGCCGTTAAGTGGAAGCGTCCGCTCAGGGCACCTGAAGGAGACTTGGATACACCTGGGCTGCACTCCTCGGCTCGTTGGAGGTTCGCAGCTGCAGCCACTGCCTGCGCTCCATGAGGAAGATGCTCGCCGCCGTCTCTCGCGTGTTGTCGGGCGTCGCCCAAAGCCGGTGAGGCGGCGTGAACGACTCGGGGTGGGCGCGAGGCTGGAGGACGGCAGAGGGCAGGGCGCGTGGGCTCCGTAGGCCGGGCCTCGTGCAGCCGCCGGCCTTTGTTCCGTTTCCACGTCTTGCGCTGTACTCCTGGTCGCGAGAGTAGCGATGGTTCGGCCTCTGGCGCCGACCCGGGGTAGGGGGCGGTTTACAAGGTCCGCGTGGCGGCCAGCCGCGGCTGCCGATGTCGGGCTAATTGAATCGCCCCGGAAGGGCGCGTTCGTTTACTACAGTCAGAAAAGGAGGCACTTGGGCTTCCTCGAGTGTACAGTTGACTGCCTCTTCCCGGCCCACTCATTTACAACTTCGTAACTTTGTTTCTCTTGACCGGGAATCCGGAGACTGAGTGACTCGGTTCAGTCAAAAGTTTCATTTGCTTATCCTGTGACCTTGGGCAAGAGTTTTTTGGTTTTGTCCTTTCTGAAACATGTCGGTGCTCAGTTTCCTTATCTCTGAATGAAACGGGGTTGAGAGTACTTACCCCGTGGGGTGTCTGTGAGGCTTAAACGAGTGACAAGTATGCAGGCCTGTCCCTTTAGCGCTTGTTACATAGTAGTTGCTGTCTGTTACATATTGTTACTGGAGTGCCCAGTTTGGTGTACACCTGTTGATCACCAGTGCTGGTCTCTGGAGGATTCACGCAGGGTTAGTGTCCGCAGAAACACGCCTCCTACCGTTTTGTCTTCCTCAACCTTGAGCTTTTCTTGGCAGTCAGATCAGGAGCCCTTCAAGCGGAACCCAGAGGGAGACGCTCTGTCCCTTACACACCTGCTCTTAGGGTAAAAGTAGCTGAAGGAAACAGCCGTGGTCCTTGGGAGGTTGAGGTTAGAGGTTCTTTGTGGCTCCGGGGTTTAGATATGCCTAGACTAAGCTTGGAGCACTTTGACCTCTAGGCACTGGTGGTAGTGTTACTTGGTATAACTTCAGCCAAGACTTGGAATTCTGGCCCTAGTAACTCTCCCAAGACTTTGTGGCAACTCTGCTTGGCATGGGACGGGAGCTTGAAAAGGTAGAAAGGGTACCCCTCTAGGAATGCTACTGACTGACAGATACAAAGCTTGTAATGGATTAATCCTTAGTAGCATGTAAGTTGAAGGACAGCCAGTTTCCACTGTTCTTTATTTCTCCCTGTACACATGGCATACCCAACATTTATTGAGCTCTTCGTGTGTGCCTTGGCTAGTTAATGTCCATAGCATCTATTTTTAGTTGAATGTAGGTAACAGAAACGTGTTTTCAACATGACAGAGGTATATAATGTTATACATGTATATTTGTATATAAAATAATGCAGACCTAGTCCTGTATTACATTACATTTAAAGGACTACATTAAAGTAAAACTTTGATTGAATCGATGATTTTCTACAGGAAAATTCGTGAGTTTTCAAATTACTGTCACCTCTGTGTCCCTAAGAGCAGAGAGAAGTCATTGTTGAAAATCAGAGCCTCATTCCCTCAACTGTCCGAAGTACTCTTGGTTGGGTTTTTGTTTTCCAGCAATATGTTGGCATGAAAGGCAGATGGCAGTCCATGTTCACCTCAATAAAACTTTGGCCTTTTTAAAAATCATATGATACAACTCAAATCAAACAAATCAGATCTGGCTTACAATGATCTGCTAATGGGATAGAACAAGAATGGAGTATAACTTTATTTAGTCAGAAATTCTAATTGAGAGAAAAGATTATTATGGCAGCATTTGATTACTGTGCAGAGCATTTTTATCTCTTTAAGTAAAAATAATTTTTTAACTTTTTTGTTGAGGATGAGAGACAGTAAGGCGTTATGCTTCTTTGAGCTGCCCTTTTTGGCTGTTTTGCGTGTTGTTGTTGTTGTTGTTGTTGTTGTTGTTGTTTTGGGTTGCCTACCCTTGTGCCATTCAGTATACTAAGGCCCAGAGACAAATATTTTAAGAATTCTCAATTAACCCTGGATTGTGGGTGAGCTGAAATTTTGTTTAATAGCTCCCACTTCCTGCAACAAAGCAAGTCAGCTAACCAGCATTTCTGTAAACAGTAGTAATCATGAAAGGTTCCCACAATGCTCAGTGCATTTTGGGCTCTTGGGTCCAGTGTGCTTTTTCATCTGTCAGGTTTCAGATGTGTTAGCACAGGCTACTTAGAGAGTTCAGAGTGTTTGGTTTAAAATCATCACAGACATTCTGTTTTTAACCTATTCCTTTTAATGCTAAAAAGATCATTGTTAGGTGAAGGAAAAAACACTTAAAACTCCTAGGTCATGGACTAGACACGTTTCTTGTTCCATGAACCGGTGTGGCAGATTCCCAGTATTCTGGGTTTAACACTTAAGTCAGCACATTGGATGTGAGTCCTATGAAGACAGACGACAGCCAGCTTGTTACTCAAGCATAAGTGACTCAAACGCGTTTAAGGAACTTACCGTTTAACAAAATGATTGCGTGAAGTAGTAGTAATTTAATAAACCAAGTAGTAATTTAATTCATTGCCTCCTTTCAGCCAGTCCACCAGAACTTTCAGAAACTGAATGCTTGCACCTGCTACAGAAAGTTGAGTCTTTAAAATGAAAGCAGAGAGTCCAGTGTAACTGAAGTTACTTAAGGTGCTTAAGTACCTGTGATTTCATCTTCGAATGAGGTTGAGTTTTCAGAGTGCTTATTTCAGTGTTGTGCTAATTTCTGCTGTATAGCAAATTGACTTAAGTTATACACATATATACATACTTTTAAAATATTCTTTCCTAGTATGATTTATCCCAGGAGATTGAGTATTGTTCCCTGTGCTATCAAGTAGGATTTTGTTGGTTATCCAGTCTAAATGTCTTAGTTTGCATTTACTAATCTCAGACTTCCCAGTCCATCTATCTCCCTCCCCCCTGACAATCAGATGTCTGTTCTCTGTATCTGAGTTTATTTCTGTTTTGCAGATAGATTCATTTGTGTGATATTTTAGATTGCACATATAAATGCAATCATATGGTGTTTGTCTCTCTTTTTCTGACTTACTTCGCTTACTTCGATCATCTCTGTATAATTATAAGGGATTTGATTTAGGTCATACCTGAATGGTCTAGTGGTTTTCCCTACTTTCTTCAAGTTAAGTCAGAATTTTGCAATAAGGAGTTCATGATCTGAGCCACAGTCAGCTCCTGGTCTTGTTTTCGCTGCCTGTATAGAGCTTCTCCATCTTTGGCTGCAAAGAATGTAATCAGTCTGATTTCGGTATTGACCATCTGGTGATGTCCATGGGTAGAGTCATCTCGTGTTGCTGGAAGAGGTTGTTTGCTATGACCAGCGTGTTCTCTTGGTAAAACTATGTTAGCCTTTACCCTGCTTCATTTTGTACTCCAAAGCCAAAGTTGTCTGTTACTCCAGGTTTCTCTTGACTTCAACTTTTGCATTCCTATGATAAAAAGGACATAATTTTTTTTTTTTTTTTTTTTGGTGTTAGTTCTAGAAAATCTTGTAGGTCTTCATAGGTTTATTCCTTGGAATTTTAGTTTTTAAGAGATACTGTTATTATTATTTATTTTTGCATTCTCTTTCTGATATTTCATTTTTAGTGTAAAGAAATGGAACAGATTTCTGTATGTTAGTCTTGTATCTGCCTACCTTGCTGAATTTGGTTATCACTTAGTTTTTGCATGGAGTCTTTGGAGTTTTCTATATATAGTAGCATGTTATTTGCATATAACGGTCATTTTATCTCTTCCCTTTCAATTTGGATACCTTTTATTTCTTGTTCTTGTTAGATTGCTGTGGCTAGAACTTCCAATACTACATTGAAAAGAAGTGGTGGGAGTGACCATCCTTGTCTTGTTCCAGATTTTAGCAGGAAGGCTTTCAACTTTTCACCATTCAGTGTTAATATTGGCTATTAATAAATAGCTTTTACTATTTTGAAATATGTTCCCTGTATTTCCACTTTGGTAAGAGTTTTTATCATGAATGGATGTTGAATTTTTAAAAAATTGTTTAATTGGTGGAAAATTGCTTTATAGTGTGTTGGCTTCTGCTGTACGACGGCGTGAATCAGTCATATATCTATCCCTTCCCTCCCTCCCCTCCTCCCATCCCACCCCTTTAGGTCATCATAGAGTGCCAGGCTGGGCTCCCCATGTTATTTACAATTTCCCTCTATTTTACACATGGTTATGTATATACTTCAATGCTCCTTTCTGAAATTTGTCCCACCTTCACCTTCCCCCGCTGTGTCCACAAGTCCGTTCTCTACCGGGTTCATCAGTACCATTTTTCTAGATTTCATATATATGGAGTAATATATGATACTTGTTTTTGCTTTCTGACTTATTACTTCACTCTGTATAAGAGGCTCTAGGGGCGGTTTGAATTTTGTTGGATGCTTTTTCTGCACCTATTGACATGATCATGTGGTTTCTGACTTTTACTGATGTGGTGTATTACATTGATTGCATATGTTGAACCATCCTTAATGAACCTGGGATTCACCACTTGTGATGGTGTACGATTTTTTTATGTGTTATTGGATTTGGTTTGCTAATAAATTGAGAATTTTGGTGTCTATATTCATCAGACATACTGGCCTGTAATTTTATTTTTTGATGATATCTTTGTATGATTTTGGTATCAGGGTGATGGTGGCTTCCTAGAATGTGCTTGGAGGTGTTCCCTCCTATTCAGTCTTTTGGAAGAGTTTGAGAAAATTCCCAAGTTTCTCAATTTTTTGTGTATCTGGCAGAAGTTTTATTACATTGAAAAAGGACAGAGAAAGTTTCTGACAGAGACACATAGACATCAGAAGAGGGGACAGAGAGTGCCCCTTCTTGATAGTCTTAGCAAGGCCTTATATATTTTTACCAGACCCACTCCCACAACATACATCTTAAATTAACAAGATTAGAACTAACAATAGAAAGGTCTTACCAGCCCCACCAGGGCTTCCCTGATGGCTCAGAGGTTAAAGCATCTGCCTGCAATGCAGGAGTCCCGGGCTTGATTCCTGGGTCGGGAAGATTCCTCTGGAGAAGAAACTTGCAACCCAGTATTCTTGCCTGGAGAATCCCATGGACGGAGGAGCCTGGTGGGCTACAGTCCACGGGGTCGCAAAGAGTCCGAGAGGACTGCGTGACCTAACTTTCACTTTCACCAGCCGCACTCCCACATAAAATAAGATGAGTAGAAAGTTCCTGTTACAAGGAGAAACATGTTCTTGAGCAAGATGCATTGCTATTATATGAAACATGCCCTTGAGCAAGCCACAGAAGCAAGTAGAAGTATTTGGTTTGTCACTTCCTTAGGTGCAAAACAAGATGAATTTGCTGCACCACCCCCCTCACACACACACACACTTCTTTGCCTCAGAATCTGGGTTGTAGGTGAGGCATTCCGTCTGAGAGCTTTCTCTTGCTGGGTAGAGCAGTGGCTTTTGGGGATGATGAAGTTGAGAGAAAAACAGCACAATGAAACCACTTGAACTTTTTATTTGTACTTCCAGGGTCAGATATTCGAAGCTTACAATACGGCAGCTTTGTGGAAATTGCCTTGTATTTTCACCTGTGAGAATAACCGCTATGGGATGGGAACATCTGTGGAGAGAGCAGCAGCCAGCACTGATTACTACAAGAGAGGCGACTTTATTCCTGGGCTGAGGGTAAGGACACCTGTGGTAGAGCTGGAGCGGCACTCTTGGCCCGATGGCTCACATCAAAGGAAGGGTTCTATTTTCTTAGTGGATGAACAGGTCATAGGAAAAGAAAACTATTTTAGGCACTTGGAGTTACGCTCTCCCCTTTCTATCTTTGAGCTTTTATGAAGTATAGTTGATTTACACTGTGGCGTTGAAATCTTTCCTACTTATTGGCAGGTAGATGGAATGGATATCCTGTGTGTCCGGGAGGCCACAAAATTTGCAGCTGCCTATTGTAGATCTGGAAAGGTAAGATTTTTTTTGGCCTCTAAGCTAGAGATTTCTAATGGCATTTATGTGTCTTAAAGTTGGAAGAAGTGCCTCCTGTGTCCATTGTGGCGATTTAGGGGTAGCTGCTAATTGAGGTGTATAAGATAGAAGCAGGATCTTGAGTCAGTCGGGTCCCTTTATAAATAACATGGTCTTGGTAGCTCACATCCTAGGAAACATTCCATGTTTCCCCCATTTGGGGTAAATCTTTTCTTCCAGTGTTCCCTCAGCATTCTGCCTCTGTCTTTGTTGTGACAATCTATTTTGCCTTTTGGTTCATTATGTGCCTCCACACCACCCGCAACCCCACCTTAATGATAAGCCCCTTGAGTGAAGAGATTAGGGACTCCCACAGTGCCCAGCACAGAACTGTGCTTAGATAATAGGCATTCAGTATAAGTTTGTTTTCTATAGATTAATGTTTAAATTATGTAGTCTTATTGTTTCAGTCCTAAGGATCTTGACCTTTCCAGTTACAGCAGTGGAGGGAGAAGGGAACAGTGAGATGGGCCTAAAAAGAGTCTTACCTGCTATTTGAACTGGTGGGAGGATGTTTTCCCTAAATCACTGTTCCACAGTCCAGAAAGCAGACCCCTAAGATAATAAGTCCCTCTTAAAACTAGGGAGGATGAAAGATGCTGTAAATAGGTATTAGAAATGAGAAGAGATAACTGAATCAGTCAACTTAGAAGAAATTCTTGCCAACTCAGATCTGATCAGAGTAGTTGATGGGGTGTATATTTGAGGCTATGCCCATTGTCTCACCTAACCTCCACTGGGTTCTGTTTTAGGGGCCTATACTGATGGAGCTGCAGACTTACCGTTACCATGGACACAGCATGAGCGATCCTGGAGTGAGGTAGGGTAAAGGAAAAACAGTGTGTGGTGTCCAAAGTAGATGGGCTTAGAGCGGTACTACTTACATGAAAAAGCAAGAGCATTTCAAAATGTACTTTTGAATCCAGACACCAGTTGGCTTCATGCATTGATTTAGTAGTTCAGTCTGAGCCTGAAAACAGTGCTTTAAGTTGGTTCCAATCTAGAAAGCATTCTGGAAACTTCTAGACTATGTATTGTGTACATGTTAACATGAGTACCAATAAAAAAACAATTGTAAGGATGAATTGTTGCCTAAAGCAGGTCTGATGGTAACAGTAGTATACTTGGGAGCATTTACCTTTTGTAGGCATTACCTCAAATGCTCCCAGGGCATATCCCTCCATTTGAAAATGTTCTTCTGGCTGGTATGGTGCAAGACCAAGTAGCAGAAGGGATATTCCACGTGTTGAAATAAATGAGTCAAAAAAAAATAGTGACAAAAGTCCTAACTCCAACATGAAATGCTGCAGTCCTGGAGTGTGGCATAATTAACGAGTAGATTTAGACAAAGTAAGCCGTAAGAAGTCTTTAAGAGTGTAGGCTGAAGGTCTAAGGGAAAATGTTATAAAGAATGAATTTTATGGGAAAAAGTACTTTGTGTAATTCTGCTGTTTAAAAAACAATGGTAGAGCATTTCTTTTAGTATTATTTCAGATAATGTAGGACAAGGATCAACTATACATTCAAGAATTGGAAAACCTCCTCTCCAGGTTTTTGCCAGTCATGCTGCTCTGGGGTCTTTGAAAGGAAAGGCACACTTTTTTCCGGGTTAGCATTCTCCTGCCTCCAAGGTTACAGCTATCACCCCAGAAAACCATCTCCCCTGGCTTCACCCACTTAGAGCCTCCATCACTAACTTCATGCCCTACGTCTAGATTAAAGAAGCAGACAGCACCTGGGCTCCTGTTGTCAGAATGCCAGAGCAGCCCAGAGAATTGCCACTGTAGAGTTTAGACAGAACAGCTCTTACAGAATGTTAGGATGCGTTCTTGTATTTTGAAGTATAATTCTGCCCTTCCTCCGGAGATGTAAGTATTGATGTGGTGCTGTGTTTCAGAGACCATCTGCTCTACTGGAACTGTTCTTACTTGTCACTCTGGTTCCCTCCCCAGTTACCGGACCCGAGAAGAGATTCAGGAAGTTAGAAGTAAGACTGACCCTATCATGCTCCTCAAGGACAGGATGGTGAACAGCAGTCTCTCCAGTGTTGAAGAATTAAAGGTACACTTACTTGAAGGGTTTTCACAGTTGCCTCTCTCAAATTTCGAGCAGTTTTTCTCTACACAAAAAGCTGCCGCTCCTAGGTGAACTAGGTAAGTAAAAGGGAAAATACACACGGTATTCTCACAGGGCATTCCTCAGTCATATTGATGAAGCTTTTACACTCCAATAGCACAGTTCTTTCCTGTAAATGCACTTGAGGTTTTTAAATGTTCCCTCGCCAGGGTGTAGGTTTCTGTCTTTACTTCAGAGTATTTCTTTCTAGATCGTTGTTACTTTTACCATAATAGCACCTTAAGTACACTTCTAGTACTAGTAGAAGAGTCGAACTACTTGGTACCTAAGAGGTGTATCTTCAAACAAATCTCTTGAACTGTAATCTGATTTTTAGGAAATTGATATGGAAGTGAGAAAAGAAATTGAGGATGCTGCTCAGTTCGCTACTGCTGATCCGGAACCACCTTTGGAAGAGCTCGGCTATCACATCTACTGCAACGACCCACCTTTTGAAGTCCGGGGTGCAAACCAGTGGATCAAGTTTAAGTCCATCAGTTAAGGCGAGATACACACACCTTCAGGGGGTTCTTTGGCAGCAAGTGTAAGGAATGCTTTGTGTTCTCAACTTTGTCAAGGAGGAAAACCCATAGAGAGAAGGCGTGTAGATTGGGATAGTGTTTGCATGTGGTTTGTACAGTGTTGCATTAAAAGAGGTGATCACACACATAAGGTTATTTTAGTTCTATAGGCCTAAAATAGGTCATAGTTTGCTTAACCCTCCAAATTATTTCTTTAAAATAGTCCTATTTGACTTAGTTGTATACTAGTTTTAACACATACGTTTAGTTACTAAGGGCTTCCCTTGTGGTTCAGCTGGTGAAGAATCTGCCTGCAATGTAGGAGACCCCGGTTCGATTCCTGGGTCGGGAAGATCCCCTGGAGAAAGGAAAGGCTACCCACTCCAGTATTCTTGGACTTCCCTTGTGGCTCAGCTGGTAAAGAATCCGCCTGCAATGCAGGAGACCTGGGTTCAATCCCTGGGTTGGGAAGATGCCTTGGGGAAAGGAAAGGCTACCCACTCCAGTATTCTGGCCTGGAGAATTCCATGGACTGTATAGTCCATGGGGTCTCAAAGAGTTGGACACGAGTGAGCGACTTTCATTGTAACTCAGTTACTAAGAGGAAAAACGATTCCTTGTATGCCTGTCCAACCCTGCCACCACCTTGTGGGGGGATCAGTGTCCTGTCCCTCGCAGTGGCCAGCAGCTCACTAGTGTACCCTAATGTGCACACACACCCCTGTTAGTGTGCACGTCGGTGCTGAAGCCTGTTCACACTGAACCATCATTTCTCCTTAGTAAAACACGATTATTTATTATAACTTGGCAGGGGTGGAAGGACAATTCCATGTTTAATTATAACTACTTAAGGTAATGTTTGCAAAGAAAATGTTATTCTGTTCTTCAAATGTTCTCAAAAATTGCTTTATTGAGACTAGACAGCTTCCCTGTCCAGTTGCAAAAGAACTTTCAGTTCTCATTTATAAGTGAACCTTGACTCAAACATGGATCAATAAGCCAAAGTCACTGTGAGAGTACTCATTAGATGTTAATATCAGCAAGCACAGACATTTATTTTTTGTTTCAAATTCAAAGTTTATGACTTGAGCCTAACCAACTTCTCTTTTTCACTAAGATAGCAGTAATTTATTTGTAACATGCTTTATGCTCTCATTTTTCCTTTAGTCTAAGAACTGTTAGCACTTCTGCATTGTTGCTTTGCACAAAGTTAAAATGACGCATATTTTTTCCTTCAACTGTTATTGTGATTGTGATTTAATTTTATATATTTTCTCCTCTCTGACTAAACATAAGGATCACTGTACCCAGTAGGTACTTACTGAATGTACAAGGACAAAGTATGTTAGGCATTCCATGAACACCTGGAGGTTTTTTTTTAATGTCTTTTTAAAAAAGTTTACTTATTTACTTGGCTGTGTCAGGCCTTTGTTCCATCATGTGGGATCTTCCGTTGCGGCATGTGGGCTTAGTTGCTCTTTGGCACATGGGAATCTTAGTTCCCCAACCAGGGATCAAACCTGCAATGCCTGCATTGTAAGGCAGATTCTTAACCCCTGGACCCACCAGGAAAGTCCTGTATCTGGAGTTTTATGGTTAACGTATCCCTGCCACTGAATCTTGCTTCCCTTCATTTCCCCATTCCCAATCTGTTTCATTTCTTACACTTTGATGAGCTGGCTAAGAAAGTCAATTTTCAAAAACTTTCACAAGCTGCTTACTCCAGAATAAAAGCAGATTATGTCTTCACCATCTTAATAAGAAGCTACAACGAAACAGTTCCAGGTTTAAATGCAGACTAGATATGGATCAGCTAAGGTCGAGTACATTGCTCTCTGGGTCTCCAAGCCTCCAAGGGTGGGAGGGAAGAGGGACCCCAAAGTGCCAAGTGCTCCTTGCAAGACCCACCCTCCCCTTCCAACACTTACAGCCTCACCATCACCCTCTGCCTTAAAGACTTTGTTGTTGTTGTTGTTGTTTGGTCACTAAGTCATATCTGACTCTTTGCGACCCATGGACTACAGCACACCAGGCCTCCCTGTCCTTCACTAGCTCTTGGAGTGATAGCAAAAAATTGCTTTTATTTGATATTCTATATTTGATGAGTCGTTATTGTCATATGTTTCTTTATTTTTTATTTTTATTATTTTTAAATAAAATGTTTTATTGGAGAAAAATAGAACCACCACGTGCACAGGGAAAAGAGCACAAAAATTCAACTGATACAGAACTGAAAGTCACAACTACCCAATGTTGTTTGCGGTTAGTTTTCAATTTCTTAAATGGCTTCCCTCAATTTTTTAAGTAGTCTTGTCAATTTTTTTCAGCTGAAATACCATCAAGTTTACAAAAAATTAAGAGCCTCAGCAAAGGGACCAGCTTTTAAGATAACAAAGGTGACACTAAGAGTCTCCTAATAGGACCAATTCTACCGACAAATTCCTGAGGCACATAACTACTGAGTCTGGTAGAACAGTAGCTCAGAGACCATCAGGGATTAGTTAGAACACTGACCCAGATGGTCCAGTATGCAGAGAGGGTAAACAAAAAAGCTGCATTTCCCTGTCAGATGAGTTCGTGTAAGAAAACCAAGGAGGTGCTAAGAAAATACAGGCAATGGCTGCTCAAAATAATTCAGAAGGCATTCTAAATACCACATATTATTAGACAACAGTGTGTAAAGTGATGCAATTAGAAAACAGGCAACTTAAAAGAAATATGGTCACAGGTCTTTGAGAACTCAAGAAAACAGTCAACAGCAAACACAAGACCTGAAAGTCTTCTCAGCTGAGGGGTGAAAGTGAAAGTGAAGTCACTCAGTCGTATCCGACTCTTTGCAACCCCGTGGACTGTAGCCCACCAGGCTCCTCCGTCCATGGGATTCTCCAGGCAAGAATACTGGAGTGGGTTGCCATTTCCTTCTCCAGATACATTTCTTTAATTCTTTAAACATGTTGTTGTTGTTCAGTTGCTCAGTTGTGTCTGACTCTTTGCGACCCCATGGACTGCAGCATGCCAGGCTTCCCTGTCCATCACCAACTCCCTTTTGCTTTGGCTCCATCTCTTCATTCTCTCTGGAGTTATTTCTCCACTATTACCCAGTAGCATATTGGGCATCTACCAACCTGGGGAGTTCATCTTTCAGTTTCCTACCCTTTCACCTTTTCATACTATGGAAAGACCACAGCAGGGCTTATATCCTCATGCCCTCTCTCTGTTTTGGGTTGAATCGTGTCCCCCTGAAATTTCATGTGTTGAAGTTCTGACCCCTGGTATATCAAATGTGACCATATTTGGAAATAAGGTCTTTAAAGAGACAGTTAGGTTAAAATAATGCCTTTAGGGCAGGCCTCTACCCCAGTAAGGCTCCTGTCTTTATAAAAAGAGGCAGAGACACCAGAGGAGCCATCATGTGAAGAGGCAGCAAGAGTGGCCATCCACAAGCCACGGAGAGGCCTCAGGAGAAACCAACTCTGCCAGCGCCTTGAGCTTGGACTTCCAGACTCCAGAACTGTGAGAAAATATATTTCTGTTGTTTAAGCCACCCACTCTGTCGTACCTTGTTATGGCAGCCCTAGCAAAATAATACACTCTCCATGTCTTGTGTCTGAAGCCAAGAATCCCGAGTCACCTCTCTTTACTCCAGTTCTCAAACTCACATGGCTTCTAACCCAGTGTTTTCAAACCACATACTGGAACCCAGTAATGGGCTGTGAAGTCAATTTATTGACTTTCAAACAGGATACTAAAAATTAAATAGAAGAAAACAGTGTGGAGATTTCTTAAAAAACTGGAAATAGAACTGCCATATGACCCAGCAATACCGCTTCTGGGCATACACACTGAGGAATCCAGATCTGAAAGAGACATGTGCACCCCAATGTTCATCGCAGCACTGTTTATAATAGCCAGGATATGGAAGCAACCTAGATGTCCATCATCAGACAAATGGATAAGGAAGCTGTGGTACATATACACCATGGAATATTACTCAGCCATTAAAAAGAATTCATTTGAATGAGTTCTAATGAGATGGATGAAACTGGAGCCCATTATACAGAGTGAGGTGAGCCAGAAAGATAAAGAACATTACAGTATACTAACACATATATACGGAATTTAGAAAGATGGTAACAATGGCCCTATATGCAGGGCAGAAGAAGAGACGCAGAAGTACAGAACAGACTTTTGAACTCTCTGGGAGAAGGGGAGGGTGGGATGTTTCGAAAGAACAGCATGTATATTATCTGTGGTGAAACAGACCACCAGCCCAGGTGGGAGGCATGAGTCAAGTACTCGGGCCTGTTGGGCTGGGAAGACCCAGAGGAATCGGGTGGAGAGGGAGGTGGGATGGGAGACCGGGATGGGGAATTCGTGTAACTCTATGGCTGATTCACATCAATGTATGACAAAACCCACTGAAAAATAAAAAAATAAAAAATAAAAGAAAAAATAAATAAAAAATAGATGTAATGTTCTTTTTTGACCCCAAGTGTATTTCTGAGAATGAATCTGATGCTTCCCAAGGGGCAAAGTAGGATTATGAATCAGATCCCTGAAATGTTTGCATGTTGTTGGACCCAGAAACTTCACCTCAAGAAATTTGGTCCTTAAAAATAATAACAATAATTTGGAAGAGGTGATAGTTAGAGTATACTCAATCATTGTTTATAATTGTAAAAACAGAAAACCAGATAGTTGGGCAACAATGAGAGATCAGTGGAATAAGTTACAGCTACAGTGGAATATTAGGAGTTAAAAATCAGGTTGTTAAAATTAGAAATGAAAATGGAGAGATCACAACAGACAACACTGAAATACAAAGGATCATAAGAGACTACTACCAGCAGCTCTATGCCAATAAAATGGACAACTTGGAAGAAATGGACAAACTCTTAGAAAAGTATAACTTTCCAAAACTGAACCAGAAAGAAATAGAAGATCTTAACAGACCCATCACAAGCAAGGAAATCGAAACTGTAATCATAAATCTTCCAGCAAACAAAAGCCCAGGACCAGATGGCTTCACAGCTGAATTCTACCAAAAATTTAGAGAAGAGCTAACACCTATCTTACTCAAACTCTTCCAGAAAGTTGCAGAAGAAGGTAAACTTCCAAACTCATTCTATGAGGCCACCGTCACCCTAATTTCAAAACCAGACAAAGATGCCACAAGAAAAGAAAACTACAGGCCAATATCACTGATGAACATAGATGCACAATTCCTTAACAAAGTTAAAGCAAAGAGAATCCAACAACATATTAAAAAAATCATACACCATGACCAAGTGGGCTTTATTCAGGAATGCAAGGATTCTTTAATATCCACAAATCAATGTAATACACCACATTAACAAAGTGAAAAATAAAAGCCATACGATTATCTCAATAGATGCAGAGAAAGCCTTTGACAAAATTCAACACCCATTATGATTAAAACGCTCCAGAAAGCAGGAATAGAAGGAACATACCTCAACATAATAAAAGCTGTATATGACAAACACACAGCAAGCATTACCCTCAATAGTGAAAAATTGAAAGCATTTCCCCTGAAATCAGGAACAAGACAAGGGTGCCCAGTCTCACCACTACTATTCAACATAGTGTTGGAAGTTTTGGCCACAGCAATCAGAGCAGAAAAAGAGGTAAATGCAATCCAGATAGGAAAAGAAGAAGTGAAACTCTCGCTGTTTGCAGATGACATGATCCTCTACATAGAAAACCCTAAAGACTCTTCCAGAAAATTACTAGAGCTAATCAGCGAAGATAGTAAAGTTGCAGGATATAAAATTAACACACAGAAATCCCTTGCATTCCTATACACTAACAATGAGAAAACAGAAAGAGAAATTAAGGAAACAATACCATTCACCATTGCAACAAAAAGAATAAAATACTTAGGCGTATGTCTACCTAAAGAAACAAAAGACCTATCCATAGAAAACTATAAAACACTGATGAAAGAAATCAAAGGGGACACAAACAGATGGAGAAATATACTGTGCTCAAGGACTGGAAGAATCAATATTGTCAAAATGGCTATACTACCCAACCAATCTATAGATTCAATGCAATCCCCATCAAGCTACCAACGGTATTTTTCACAGAGCTAGAACAAATAATGTCACAATTTGTATGGAAACACAAAAAACCTCGAATAGCCAAAGTAATCATGAGAAAGAAGAATGGAACTGGAGGAATCAACCTGCCTGACTTCAGACTCTACTACAAAGCCACAGTCATCGAGACACTATGGTACTGGCACAAAGACAGAAATATAAATCAATGGAACAGAATAGAAAGCCCAGAGATAAATCCACGAACCTATGGACACCTTATCTTTGACCAAGGAGGCAGGGATATACAATGGAAAAAAGACAACCTCTTTAACAAGTGGTGCTGGGAAAACTGGTCAACCACTTGTAAAAGAATGAAACTAGAACACCTTCTAACACCATACACAAAAATAAACTCAAAATGGATTAAAGATCTAAATGTAAGACCAGAAACTATAAAACTCCTAGAGGAGAACATAGGCAAAACACTCTCCGAGATAAATCACAGCAGGATCCTCTATGACCCACCTCCCAGAATATTGGAAATAAGAGCAAAAAGAAACAAATGGGACCTAATGAAACTTAAAAGCTTTTGCACAACAAAGGAAACTATAAGCAAGGTGAAAAGACAGCCCTCAGATTGGGAGAAAATAATAGCAAACGAAGGAACAGACAAAGGTTTAATATAAAAAATATACAAGCAACTCCTGCAGCTCAATTCCAGAAAAAATAAATGACCCAATCAAAAAATGGGCCAAAGAACTAAACAGACATGTCTCCAAAGAAGACATACAGATGGCTAACAAACACATGAAAAGATGCTCAATATCACTCATTATCAGAGAAATGCAAATCAAAACCACAATGAGGTAACATTACATGCCATTCAGGATGGCTGCTATCCAAAAGTCTACAAACAATAAATGCTGGAGAGGGTGTGGAGAAAAGGGAACCCTCTTACACTGTTGGTGGGAATGCAAACTGTTACAGCCGCTATGGAGAACAGTGTGGAGATTTCTTAAAAAACTGGAAATAGAGCTGCCGTATGACCCAGCAATCCCACTTCTTGGCATAGACACCAAGGAAATCAGAATTGAAAAGGGGCATGTGCACCCCAATGTTCATCGCAGCACTGTTTATAATAGCCAGGATATGGAAGCAACCTAGATGTCCATCATCAGACAAATGGATAAGGAAGCTGTGGTACATATACACCATGGAAAATTACTCAGCCATTAAAAAGAATTCATTTGAATCAGTTCTAATGAGATGGGTGAAACTGGAGCCCATCATACAGAGTGAAGTAAGCCAGAAAGATAAAGACCAATACAGCATACTAACGCATATATATGGAATTTAGAAAGATGGTAACGATAACCCTATATGCAAAACAGAAAAAGAGAAACAGATGTACAGAACAGACTTTTGGACTCTGTGGGAGAAGGTGAGGGTGGGCTGTTTAGAGAGAACAGCATTGAAGCATGTATATTATCTATAGTGAAACAGATCACCAGCCCAGGCTGGATGCATGAGACAAGTGCTCGGGGATGGTGCACTGGGAAGACCCAGAAAAATCGGGTGGAGAGGGAGGTGGGAGGGGGGATCGGGATGGGGAATACATGTAAATCCATGGCTGATTCATGTCAATGATTGGCAAAAACCGCTACAATATTGTAAAGTAATTAGCCTCCAACTAATAAAAATAAATGGGAAAAAAAAAGAAACATTTATTCAGTACCTAACTTGGAGCTTTCCCTCTGTTATTTACTTAAATTTTATATTTAATTTTTTTGTTGAAGTGCAGTTGATTTACAATGTTGTGCCAATCTCTGTTTTATAACAAAGTCACTCAGTTCTATACATATAGGCATTCTTTTCTATATTCTTTTCCATTATGGCTTATCACAGGGTCCATATTGAATATAGTTCTCTGTGCTATACAGTAGGACTTTGTTGTTTCTTTTTTATTTATTAGGACTCATAGTAGGCCATAAGATGACCTCAACACATAGGTAATCAATTAATTTTTTAGCTTAGCCTCTGGATAAACCAGCATTAAATGACATGAATATGTCTTCAAGCCAGAGTCTACTGTCTGAGCCGCCAGGGAAGCCTCATATAAATACAAACATACATACATACATACACACATACATATATACATATATATATATATACACACACATACATACATACATACATATACATACACACACACACACACACACACACATATTAACACATGCTCATGAGTCTTAACGACTGGACGACCAGGGAATTCTCTAGCTGCTACTTTCTTTTTTTTTAGTTCTATTTTTTCCACTTTTTTTTCAAAAATTAAACTTTATTTTGTATTGGACTATAGCCAGTTCACAAGGTTGTGAGTTTCAGGTGGACAGCAAAGGGTAGTTGCTATTTTCAATGAATGATGGAAAAGACAGAAACAGGAACATATGTTAAAAGAAGAAAGCTTAAAGTTGTAAGAGACATTGTTTCTAGGAAATTCTTTGTGTTTGCTCAAGTCATCTAAGCTTGTTTATCTCAGTCATTTCAAGCAGGTTTCTAATGAGCCATTGACCAGCACTCCTAAAAAGCCAATCAAAGAGCACGTCCTGCAATCAATGACTCATTAAACAAACATTCACTGAGCACCTACCATGTACCAGGTTGTGTGTTAGATACTGGGGCTACAGAGATGTGGTGTCACAGCCTGCTTTGAAGTATGGTTTAAGTGGGAGAAGGTCAACAGGCAAGAGTTCAAAGGTCTGTCAAGGGGATTCTTGGAAGACCTCTCAGAAGGGCCAGGAGCATGCCAGTTTGCAGCTGGGGTGTTTGAAAGTACCCAATAGATAACTCTCGCCAACCTGAAGTGTGAATAACTTAACAAAGATAAAACAAAGAAGTTGGCAGGTAGAGAGGAAAATGTTAACTTCACCCTTGATAGAGCTGATACTGGAGAATGTAGTGGCCCAATTGGTAAAGAATCTGCCTGCAATGCAGGAGACCTGGGTTCGATCCCCGGGTTGGGAAGATCCCTGGGAGAAGGAAATGGCAACCCACTCCAGTGCTCTTGCCTGGAGCATTTCATGGATAGACGAGGACAGGCTTCAGTCCATGGAATTGCAAAGAGTCAGGACACAGCTGTGCGACTTTCATTTTTTTTCACTTTCGTATTCCAACAAGGGAGCTTCCCAATCAGAATTAGACTGATCCACCCACCCAGCAACCAGGGACAGAGCCTGCCCCTGGAGCACTGGAAGGCAACGGTTGCTCACTGGGGCAGCTTGTACTCAGAAAGTTAGGGTTTAGACAATACATGCCCACATATTGTCTGCATGGTGTAAACGGTGTGGTGTAAATGTGTAAACGTGTATAAATGAACTTTAATCCTTAAAGTTAATCCTTAGATTAATTAATCCTTAGATTAATCCTTAGAGGTGGTTAGTTAGCATTTGAACCCACATTCCAGAGAAGTTTAAGCACTACAAATGTCATTGTCTAAATCCATACCCAGAGGATGTTAATAAGTATGTTAGAGATAGTTCATCATTGCCAAAATGACTGGTATTTGATATGTTTGTGTGTATATATATATATATATATATATTGCAAGCTACAAAGATTATACTGGCCTAACGGTCCTCACAGAAGTAAGGGAGCTCTCTGGGGTCTCTTCTATGAGAGAGTCATTCATGAAGGCTTCACCCTAATGACCTAATCACCTCCCAAAGGTCCCACTTCTTACTACCGTCACCTTGGGAATAGGTTTCAATACACAAATTTTGAGGGGGACATAGTAGGGACAGAGGATTGTAGGGTCATCTCTAATTTCAACAGGTGAGTACAATTCACAGAGAAGCATTCAATCTATAAATATTTGTTGGGCCATTAATATATAAATAGCAAATATATAGTAGTAACACTAGGTGGTAGATGGTATTTCCAAAGATAACCACCACCATTTTCCAAGGGTAAAATTCTTTTCTGTATGCTATGTATATAGTGCCCAGAAACCAGGGGCCCTGAAATATGTTTCTTATGTGCAGTAGATGATTAACTTCTGCATACACATTGCCTTTGAGAAGGGAATGGCAACCCACTCCAAGATTCTTGTCTGGAGAATCCCATAAGCACAATGCCTGGCATGTGGTCGTTTCTCAGTAAATACCTACTGAATAAATGGATAAATCTAGAAGAAGCATAATACCCCTCTGTGTTAGCTAGCCATTGCTGCATAGCAAATTGCCCCAAACGTTAGCATCTTAAAACAATGATCATTTCTTATCTCAGTTTCTGTGAGTGAAAAGTCAGAAAGCAGCCTGGCTGGGTGGTTCTGGCTCAAGCTCTCTCACAAGGTTGCAGTCGAGGTGTCAGCTAAGACTACAGTCATTCAAAGCTTGATGAGGCAAGAAGACCCCCTTCCAAAAATACTCACGAGGTTGTTGGCCAGAGTTGCCAGTTCTCTTGTCATGTTGGCTTCCTCATCGGGCTGCTCACACAGGGCAGCCGGCCTGCTCCGGAGCAGATGATGATGATGCAAAAGAAAGGCCACATTGCCCTTTATGACCAAGTCTCCACTCACCATCACTTGGGCCTTATTCTGTTCATTGGAACCAAGGCACTAAGTTCAGCCACCACTTCAGGGAAAAGGATTACAAAATATCAGAGGATCACTGGGGACCATCGTGGAGGGCTACCTACCACACCTTGTGAATTGTTAACTGACTGCAAACAGCAGCTTCCAAATGCTCAGACAGGTGTGTTCTTTGCTGTGAAAGTGGTTATAGATTGCTTATCAACCTCTCTCTCCTAGTTTGGCAAACACAGTAACACTACTACCTCTTTGCTTTTCAAATGCAAAGGGCACTTCAGCAGGTAAATGGACAGTGATAACAACTACTTTTGCACTGCAAAGATTCCAGGTTGGTTCAGACTAATTGCTTTGAGCAAGTTTTGGTCCCCATCTTTATTTAAATTAAAAAAAAATTTTTTTGGCTGCACAGGATCTGGAATCTTAGTTCCCCGGCCAGGGATTGAACCCACATCCCCTGTGCTGGAAGCACAGAGTCTTAACCACTGGACTGCCAGGGAAGTCCTATCTTTGAAGCACAAGATTGTTGTTTGCCTAGAATGGAAGTTCAGTTTGTATTTCTCAAGCCCATCTTCACCAATTCAGCAAAGCTACGTACCAGTTTGAGCATTAAAAAGAAAAACTACTAATTCTGATAGTCCATTTTATTTAAACTCTTTGCCTAAGATGACCTGTAAAAACAAGCAAAGTATTAGGTTGCTGCAAACGTAATTGCAGTTTCAGACCACGAATTTTAAATCATTATAACTAGACTCAAACACATCTTTATGAATCAAAATAGGAACCATTACAATCAACACATTTTTGCCAACGAGAAATAAGTTTGTTTATTTCTCAAGCATACAAATCTGTGCTTTGCGAAAACAGAAATCTAGACCAATGGAACAAGACAGAAGGCAAGAATATACAGTGGGGCAAAGACAACCTCTTCAATAAGTGGTTCTGGGAAAACTGGACAGCCCCATGTAAAAGAAAGAAATTAGAACACTTCTTAACACCATATACAAAGATAAACTCAAAATGTATTAAAGATCTAAGTGTAAGACCAGAGAATATAAAACTCATAGAGGAACACATAGGCAGAACACTCAATATCATAAATCAAAGCAAAATCCTCTATGATCCACCTCCTAGAGTAATGGAAATAAAAAGAAAAGTAAACAAGTGGGACCTGATAAACTGAAAAGCTTTTGCACAGCAAAGAAATCTATAAAAAAGGTGAAAAGACAACACTCAGGACGGGAGAAAATAATGGCAATTAAAACAACTGACAAAGGATTAATTTCCAGTATATACAAGCATCTCATACAACTCAATACCAGAAAAACAGCCCAATGAAAAAGGGGGAAAAAACCTAAACAGACATTTCTCCAAAGAAGACATACAGATGGCTAGAAAAGACATGAAAAGATGCTCAAAACGCTCATTATTAGAGATAGGCAAATCAAAACTACAATGAAGTATCACATCACACCAGTCAAAATGGCCCTCGTCAAAAAGTCTACAAACAGGAGAGGGTGTGGATAAACACTTGCACTGTTGGTGGGAATGTAAATTCATACAGTCACTATGGAAGATGGTATGGAGATTCCTTTAAAAATTAGAAATAAAACCACCCTAAAACCCAACAATCCCACTCGTAGGCATATACCCTGAGGAAACCAAAGTTGAAAAAGACACAGGTACCCCAATGTTCGCTGCAGCACTATTTACAAGAGCTAGGACATGGAAGCAACATAGATGTCCATCAACAGATGAGTGGATGAAGACGTGGTGGTACATATAAACAAGGGAATATTACTCAACCATAAAAAAGACCTCATGTGAGTCAGTTCCAATGAGGTGGATGAACCTAGAGCCTATTATACAGAGTGAAGAAAGTCAGAAAGAGAAAGAGAAATATCATATACTGACACATATATATGGAATCTAGAAAGATGGTACCAAAAATTTATCTCCAGGGCTGCAATGGAGAAAGAGACACAGAGAACAGACTTATGGACATGGGGAGAAGCCAGGAGAGGGTGAGATGAATGGAGAGAGTAACATGGAATCTTACATTACCATATGCAAAATAGATAGCCAAGGCAAATTTGCTGTATATCTCAGGGATCTCAAACAGGGTCTCTGTACCAACCTAGAGGGGTGGGATGGGGAGGGAGATGAGAGGGAGGTTCAAGAGGGAGGGGACATATGTATACTTAAGGCTGATTCATGTGGAGGTTTGACAGAAAACAACAAAATTCTGTAAAGCAATTATCCTTCAATTAAAAAAGAAATTTTAAAAATGAATGATTTTTAAAAAATCCGTGCTTCAGGATTTGATTAAATTCTTGGAAATCATTTTCTGCCTCCTGCTGGTTGTGGAAGCATCTCCCCCACAAAAAGTTGTCAAGATGCCTGAAGAAGTGGTGGGCGGTTGGCAAGAGGTCAGGTGAATATGGCGGATGAAGCAAAACTTTTGCACCAACATAGTATCACTATTATCAGGATTTCTGATGGAACGTGACTGGTGTTTGCCAAAGAACAAAACTTGGTTTTGCTTCAGGGAAGGGGGAAAAGTTGTTTTTTTCTCTTGGGTCTAAAAGACACACACTTTCTCACACACACAAAAATCAAAGTAAGGAAAATTAAATGCTTTTTATTAATGAACTTGCCACACAGAAATTTTGGGTGAGTTAGTCAGAGGCAAAAGTGGCCTCAGGTGAATATTTTCTAGTGGGTAAACATACATGGCCATTTGGTGGAATAGAGATAGGGGCTTTTTGTCTATTTTTAGCCCATTACATCTGCAGCCTCAGCCAGTGCCTGCACAACTGTGTTCAGTGGAAAGTCTCTTTGTGCCGAATCCAAAGCTTCAGAAGAAGCAATTAAATGTTCCTGAGCAGTAAACATGGAAAAGTGGAAAAGCAACTTTCTTCTTACAGATCATTTGAATAAAACTTGGTGTCAAAGATGACTGAAGAGAAACTTTCCCGATGATGCTGTGGGTGTGAACATTTTCATAGAGATTTTCCCTAAAACCAGTTTTGCACAATAGCTGCCAAACCTGGCCCAGATATTTCACATCAGTCTTCTGAGATGGTATCTTCACTGAGGTCAGCAGAAACTCTAGCTGAATGTTCTTAAATCCTGTACCTCCAAGACCAAATGCAACTTAGGCCTTAGGAATTTTGTAGCACCTTGGCCAGTTCTGTGTGGCTGGTAAGCTTAGCTGCCAAAAAAATGCTTTTAAATCATTTGTATGTAACAACTAGATTAAAATTTGTCCTTTGAGGTCTGCTTCCAGTTGGCATTTTGGATATCACTTAAATTGACTCTCTGCTTTTGTGCTCATATACTGGGCCATGTGGCCATGGGGCCTATTAAGCTTTTTTTAAAAAAAACAAATTTCATTTTAGTATTGTTAAAACAGTAATAATAAAAAATGAGACTACAAGTATGCAGTGCCAAGTTAATCCAAATAGCAATTCTGATTTAGAATTGATAATGTGTAAGATCCTAATGGTAACTAGCTATTATAAACATATGTTCCATGTCAAGATAAGCTCTCAGCTACAGAAGTCTAAAAATCCTAATACTCCATCTCCTAAGGTATCAGCAAAGAGGAAAGGGATTTTTAATCTGAGAGCAGAGTAGCAACTGAGTTGCTTGTTACCAGGGGAGGAATTTGAGTCGTCACAGCAGGAAGGTTAGAGAAGGACAGCGTGTTACACAGGGTTCTATGGCTTCAGAGAACACTAACTAGTCTAAACTGTATTTTTCAAACTTTTTTCCCCCAGTCCTAAAATTCACCCAGGAGAAAGAGGCTGGTTTAACTGCAAGGAAGAGAAACTTGATCAGCCTGGAGGGCTGCTCCTAGTCGGAGACGTCGAATGGCATCGTGCTGATGACCTCCCCATTCTCATCGAGCATGCTGGTGTAGGCCCAGCGGCGGTTGCGGCGGCACGTGGGCCCGCACTTGGTGGAGTTACACTTGGGGCACGGGTAGAAGCAACCCGGGCAATCTTCATCGAGGCAATCACACAGGTCAGCCTGATTGACGAGGAGCCTGCCCTTTCCATCATACTTCTTGGCTTCGCGCTTTGGAGGAGAAACCTCACTCTTCTTTGACATTGGCTCATTCTTCTGCTGCTGCCTTATTCCAGGATTAAAGTTGGCGATCTGAGGCCCGGGGTTTCGAAATGTCAACCATTTTAACTGCCGGTCCAGCTGTTTCATTTTCTTCTCCTCCATCTCACTGGCTCTCTCAGGAGAACGTTGACGTGCAGGTCTCTCTCGCACGGAACTGCTTTTTTCTGCTTGTTCACTCATTTCTGCTCACCTGGGGACACAAACAAAGTCAGCAACCATTTGTGGTGGCTCATTCAACCATGAGGACGCTGGATCTGGTAAACGTCTTTCCAGAATGGGCCTGTTAAGTTTTCACTTCAAACCTGGATTAAGTGGATAGGAGCAAGTTTCTCAGCACCAACAAATCTTTGGACAAAAGTGCTTTTACCAGATAGTTTTTCCTCCTTTACTTCACCATCTCTTTTTTCTATCACATGTTTAAATAACCATTCATGTTTGCAGAGACTAGTACTTCTCAAATATTAATGTGCATATGAATCATGAAACTTCTTGTTAAAAACTAGATTATGATTCAGTTAGGACTGGGGTGGGGCCAGAGAGTCTATCTTTCTAATGTATGCCCAGATTGTACTGATACTGCTAATTCCAAACCTACTTTGAGTCTCAAGGGCCTAGACCTAAACCAATAGCGATCAGGGGCAAAAATTGCTTTGCTTTAACAGAAATCCAGTTATTCTTCTTAGGTGAGTGGCCCTAGGATAAAAAAACAACAGTTCTTTATGTAAAGATTCTCTTTCTCTCTGCAATGCTCCCCCCCCCAACACCCCCACACAAGGCAAACTCTTGAGTTTTCCTCCAGCTAAATTGGTTTGAACAAAGAAAACACAGTTTGGACCACTTCAGATCAATAAACATATTCCCTGTTTCTAATGACTGTAGTAAGTAATGGAAATCGGATGGTCATTTTAGCAATTGCCTTTTCTCTTTAAAACGTCAGCACATTAGCTGTGGTTTATTTCGTTTGAAGTGACCTCCACTTCTCAGGAAACACTCTACAAGCTACTTTAAGGTAATTAATCATATTGAATTAGTGATTGGTTTTTAAAAGGCTTTCTAAAGTCAGTACACTCTCAAGGACTCTCAGTGTCATTTCACCTCTCTCCATGTCTCATTGTCTCCATGGGTTTGTCTCGTCCCTCACCACTCCCCTCCATCTCTCTGTTTCTCTCCTAATGGGCCCACGTCCTACAGACTCCACAAACTTCCCAAACTACGAATAATTTAGAGTAGAGAGGCAGAGGACGCCCATTTCTTTAAGGATGGTCTGCCTAGCTTCAAGAAGCAAACTGGCTAAAAGTGAGAGAGACAGAGGATGGGGCATCAGCTGTGAGAAGATCACCATACTAGAGAAAAAATTCCCTTTGCTTCTCATTGGAGAGTTTCAAGCAATTCCAGAAGACTGGCCACACTCTGTTTGATACATACTACTAATTTCACACAACAGGTTCCCTTTTAGGTCTTCCTTGTCACTTGAAGAATGTAGTGTCTACAGAGAGGGAAAAGCAAATGATTCCTCTAAGTCTCTCTCTTCAATTGGATTTATTTGCCAGGATCTTGTTGACTAAATACCCAGGACAGAAATAATACAGTTTCATAATTTCTATCTAAGTTACTCCAATATCTTGGCAGGTCTAGAACATTTAGTTTTTTCATTACTCTTATTCTTTGAGTTCTAATTTCATGGTTAACTACTCATCTTACTTTTTTGGGGGAAAAAAAAGGGGTAGCAGCTATCTTTGTGCTACATTACCCTAGGCAGAGGAGCCTCAGGCATCACACTGCCAGGGATCAGACACTAGCACTGTCTTCACCACTGTCTGACTTTAACTTAAGATGACTTCAGTTGCTTCACCTCAGTTTCCTCATCTGAACGTGGGGATAATAAAAGTACCTTCTCTATGGGTATGCCCTAAATTAGGTGCAGTTAGAACTTCAAAGATGATGTAAGACCAGGTTTCTGCCCGCAAAGGTTTGGCAATCTCCACTGGAGAGATCAATTATCTGTAGCTCACTGCAAGGACAGGTAATGGTGCTCCAGTTCAGACTCAGAGAACCCTATGGGGGGTGGGGTTCATAATAATCAAATATCAATAGAGGCATCCCTATTTAGAACTAACCTTGATATCATTTTTCTGCGCCACCCCCCTCCCCCGAGTTTAGTGAGGTGCTCAGTCACTCAGTTCTGTCCAAGTCTTTGCAACCACATGAAGTACAGCCCTTCAGGCTCCTCTGTCCATTTTCCAGGCAAGAATATTGGAGTGGGTTGCCAGTCCCTCTCCAGAACTAAGTTTTACATCTTAAAGAATTCTGGTTCATTCCCATAATGGGAAAAAACAGTGAGTGTGTGCATTTGCAAATCTGCCACCATAATACAGTCTAAAACCACTATTTTTTTTCATTCATTCAACAAATACTGATGAAGAGTATATCATATACCCTAGGAATTGTGCCCTATTTATTGCAGTAACAATTGTACACACAAGTCCAGAGTCCTTCAAGCAGTGGCCTTTACAAGACTGAATAAATTGGGGTAAAAATCTTTCACTCTTCAATTAAGCAAAATATCTGTGTAGGCCAATTTTAAGGCACAGTATTTGTTTTAGAAACAGGCATCAAGACTCTGGTAGAGAAACTCAAAGGTTAGTTATGAATACCTGTGAACCAAACACAAAACTGATTCTCAATACCTTTACAGTAAAAGCAGAGTTTGTTGCCTGTCTGAATGTTCCAATGTTGTTCCACTGATATTCCTTTTATTTTTAGAGTATTAACAGTTAGTAAAAGAAAACAGAATCAGATTACAATGAGACCTTTTACTGCAGGAGCACTGTAATAACCCAATTTGCTGGATACTGCAAGTAAAATCAGCAGGCAACTGAACAGATGTGGCCATTTTATGTTCAGCTATAGCACACTCAACCTTTGACAGGAGATGTGTTTGTGAACCAGAAATGGTAGCTTAAACCCCAGGGCCTCTTAAACCCTTGACCTCTCTCAAACATGTTGGGAGGATATATTCAGGCAAACAGTTTAGGGAAATTCAAAATAGAAATAAATGCTTGGTGCATGTATTTGGACCCTTGACATTCCAACCCTGTTGGTCAGGAAAGATCTTGGTATTTTCACAGGGAACTCTTTTTTCTGTTAAAATCACTTTGAAGGTAACATTACTTTTTTCTTGTCACTCAACAATTTATTTACTTGTCATAAAATACAGTGAAAAAACTCTGAGCCCAACCACATAAAAGTCTTAAATGCATGAGCTCTATCATTATCTTTCTTACCATAGTTCTGTTAGTCCTTAAATTTCATGGTGTTGAAAATATCCTTTTTGTGTTTCTTTTCTGGATTGTTCTCCCTCTGAGCAATGGTTACTAGAATCTTTTAGATTGACATGTATTTGCTAATTGGATTAAAGGCGAGATAATGGAAGACTTTTTTCCCCAACTATCTGGGTGATATTCTTAATCTGGAAAACAGATGTTTCAACATCTTTTTGCATCTTTGTGTTCATGATTACAGTAAGGTTTCAGAATATTCCAAATGATTCAAATTCACTTTCCACATTGTTGGAAGCAGGAAGCCATTAAGATGAAACCCTTTAAACTTATATGTAACAGGAGGTGAAAGAAGGTAGAAAAGGGAGGGAGGAGTCTGTAAGACTTGTTCTTGGTTGATGTTTTTTATACTTCTCTCAGCTCTCAAAACTGCCTTTTTCTTAATTCATTTATTGAAGCAGTTGATGCTTTTTCTTATCCCACTCACATAGGTTAAAAATGTTAAAATATACTTACTAAGTGTAAGATGAAAGATAATCCTGATTTAGGTGGTTACACTACTTTCACCGAAGACAGTCCTTTTACCTAAAATGCATAAAAAGGCAGTTTGTCATCTATTCATTAGGGGGGAAATGTGTTAAATGTAACACACAAATAAAATCTTCTGTCCTTCACAATAATTGTGTCTCTTAACTTTCATCTTTCATCTAAAAATGTTTATACGAGTTTTGTAGGCCATTGGTATTTGAGAAAATGGGAGGAAAATGGTTATTACTGAAATAGTCTTAATGAAAAATAGTTTCAATTGTTTAAATAATGTTAAAAAAAAAAGTGGGAAGGGGGCAAAAGAAATCTTATTTCAGGAGTACCCTGGCTGAGGGTTTCAACAAATTTAGTCTTTTAAAAAAACCTTCAGTAATAGTAATAATGAAAGAGATCCTTTTCATTTAACAGCAAGAATGATTAATTTGGCATTATAAAAACTTCACATTTTCCATAACTGATACATGGAATCTAAGATGTATGGGAACTCTGTCTATATTTGATGTTATACAAAAGCCTTGATGTATAGAGAAGTGGAAATTCTTGGGTCCTCCACCCAGAAATTCCAATTCATTAAGTCTGCGGGGTTGCCTGTGACTCTGCATTTTTAACAAACAGTCGGAGCTGATTCTGATGTTGGTGGTCCAGGGACCACACCTGGAGAAGGGTGGTTGTGTAGCTCTTCTGAGACTGTAACAGAGCCCAGCTCTGCCTGCCATCCTCTGCTCACACAGCTGTTGCTAAATATCCCTCAACAAAGATCTTTAGGGAGATGGCTTTCATACAGTTTGATATCTTGAGATACATTCTGAGTGATCCTCAGTCCTAACAGTTAAACCCCTTTGATTAATTCACTATACTCCTCCTGAAATTAGTGAACATACGAGGGTGTATCTGGTAACTGTCTACAACCACACTACATATTTGGCCAGAACCCTCTGGTTAATAGTGGTGGGGCTGCCTATTCACCTAGATTTGAAATACAAATGAAATATTAGAATTCAAATGAAGGATTCTTAGCCTACCACCATCATATACTGGGCTTCCCTGGTGGGTCAGAGGTTAAAGCGTCTGCCTGCAATGCGGGAGACCTGGGTTCGATCCCTGGGTCGGGAAGATGCCCTGGAGAAAGAAATGGCAACCCACTCCAGTACTCTTGCCTGGAGAATCCCATGGATGGAGGAGCCTGGTAGGCTACAGTCCACAGGGTTGCAAAGAGTCGGACACGACTGAGAGACTTCACTTTATTATAGACTGGAGAAGAGATGGTGTCATTTGGAGCAAATCATAAGAGACAAGGCCCATACATTAAAAAGTTATTGAAAGGGTAAAGAGAAGGGGTTGAATTTAGACAAAGATCTGGTTATTTTGACAACTGGTATATAGTATAGTATGTTTTGCTGAATTTCACCAGCCATTGCTACTGTTTATCTTCCTAAATAAAATTAGATGTGTTCCTGCAAGCAGAATTCAAGAAGGCTTCTGGTGAATTCTAGACTGTCTCTGAGTAGTGTGTCCCTCATCACAAATACCTGGACTGGGGGAGGATCCAGAAAGCTGCCACGCCCACAGACCTGCTTTTCTCTGCCTGAAGGAGTGCTGGACCAGTTCTATAAAGGAGGTCAGACAAGACCTTACAAATGAGGCACAAGGCACAGTTCCTACGGGATCCAACTATTTATTTCTTCCCTCCTTACCCACCCTTCTTTTCTCCTCTGTTGACACCCTACAGAAGGAAAGTGTGGAAGAATGTATTATTTGTTCATAATTTTTCCTTCTATTCCCTGTATCGTGCCATAGTTTCACTAGGTAGATTATACTTCTCCATCCCATTGACCTTGAAATTCGCCATGTGACGTGTTCGGGCTAAGGGAAAATGGGCACAAGTGATCATTAATGAGTTCTGTGCTGAGATATTAAAGGGCATTGCAAATTTCTGCTAAGTTCTTCTTGTATTTCTGTCATCTGTCATGAGAAGTGCATACCCCAGGAAGCTGCTGACTGCAAAATGAGACACATATGAACAGATCTCAGTTTGATTCACAGCCTTAAGAAGAGCTGCCATAAGTGACCCACAGACACATGAGGAAGAACATCAATGGTATCTTAGTAAACCATTAAGATTTAGGGGTGGGGTGTTTGCTATGCAGCAGCATCATAGCCTTAGCCGAATAACACACGAGGATAAGTGCCATTTACTTGGGACTCACACCTTGCCAAGCACCGCTAACATTAGCTCCTTTAATCTACAAAATTTCCTTCTGAGATCTGCTAATGCTTCCATCTTTCATGAAACATTTGCTCAGAGAAGGCAAGGACTCACAGCTAACAAGTGGCTAAGCCAGAAACTCAAATTCACATGTGCCCACGTTCAAATATTGTGTTGGCCAAAAAGTTCATTTGGGTTTCTTGTAACATTTCATGGAAAAAGCAAAATGAACTTTTTGGCCAACCCAATACAATGATTGTTCCATGGCTTTTTCCTATTTTTCGTGCAGTTGAAACCACAGGTGATAGCAACAACCACCACATAAAACACAATTTCACTCTTTTATGAAGGGCACTGTCCTGGGTCTTCTTTGAATCCAATTACTAATTAGGATACTTAAGTTCTGTTTTGTTCTGCTCTAGATTGAATCATAGCCCATGAGATTTGAAATGGTAAGTGTTCAGCTCAGAGAGTATTGTGCATTAGAAACCACAGGAAGGCTTAAAATAGATTGGAATATTCTGAGGTTATAGGTAGGAGAGAAAATTGTACCAGATAAAAACCAGTTGAGCCAGTGTTTTGAGCTTTTCTTGACTAAACCAGGCAGACTCCATAGAAACTACTCAGGATCCTCCCTGTGTCCCCACTGCAAGAGATGATCATTCAGAAAGCACCGCCAGTATTGTTGCAGTGACGCTCAGAAGGAAATATTTCCCATTTCTGGCTGCACATTAGAATCACTTGGAGACCTTGAGGAAAAAAGACATCTGGGCCCTGCTGACAAGCAAACTCAATTGACAGTTCTGAGTGAGAAGCTGAGCCTGTTTTTTTTTTTTTTTTTTTGGCGGGGGGAATGTAAATTTTTTAAAGTTCCCCAGGTGATTCTATTTTCTTTGACCACACTGAGTAGTGTGCGGGATACTACTTCCCAGATCAGGGAACAAACCCTGGCCACTCCCCCACCCCCAAGTGCAGTGGAAGCGTGGAGTCCCACCCACTGGACCACCCGGGAAGTCCCCCCAGGTGACTCTCATAGGCAGCCAGAGTTGCGACCCACTAAGCTACACTGATGGCTCAGATGGTAAAGAATCTGCCTGTGATGCCAGAGACCTGGGTTCAATCCCTGGGCTGAGGAGATTCCCCTGGAGAAGAGTGTGGTAACCCTCTCCAGTATTCTTGCCTGGAGAATTCCATGGACAGAGGAGCCTGGTGGCCTACAGTCCATGGGGTTACAAAGAGTTGGACACAAGTGAGCGGCTAAACACAGTGCAAGCTGTAATAGGGGATGGGCTTCCCTGGGGGCTCAGTGGTAAAGAATCCACCTGCTAATGCAGGAGGTGGGGGTTCCATCCCTGGGTTGGGAAGATCCCCTGGAGGAGGGCATGGCAACCCACTTCAGCATTCTTGCCTGGAGAATCCCATGGACAGAGGAGCCTGGTGCTCTACAGTCCACGAGGTTGCAAAGAGACACGATGGAGCGACTCAACAACAACAACAAAAGCTAGAAGATGGACACAAAAAATGTATTTGCTGATTTGCTGATATTTCACATTAAAAGCCAATTCTAGTCAGTGACTCACTCATGGAGACCGGAGTGTCAGCTTTGCATGTCTTTGAACTTCCCACCTACTCTCCTATCATCATTCTTTACCATTTCTCTTTCCTCCGTGGAATATTTACTGAATCTATAGTTATTTACTGAAAGCCACATCCATGTTAATTCCTAAAGTGGTGTTTGCCAAGGGTTAGACTGTTAAAGTTTATAGAGTTTGTAAAGAATTCACTAAAACTGTTATCTGCTAACTTAAAGAGGAGAGATGTCAGTGGCTTCATTAGCCAAATAAATAAAGCCCCAACTGTCATTTATAGTGGTTGTATACATGGTTCATACTCTCCCATGACTATTTTGGGGCACTGCCATGATAGTTTAATTTGCACATACAAGTTCCCAAGGATTAGCTGTGACTGGCATAGCCCGAGATTCAGACATGTATGCTATCTTGCTCCTGCATACAGAGACCCCTTGTGGCACTCATCTGCCGGCCTCCCAGGATATGTGGGAAACTTTCTATTTCTTTTACAGTAAGATACACAACTCCCTTATTGCACTGGTGGCAACTGATTTTTTTCAATGCATTTGAATGAAAATAATATCTAAGATTTATGGAGAATTGTCTACGTGCCAGGCACTGTCCTTAGTGTTCTACATGCATTAACTCATTTAATCCTTAACTCTATGAGGTAGATGATCTATTGTCCTCATTTTACAGAAGAAAAAAACTGAGGCACAGAAAAATTAAGTAAGGTGTCTGAGATCACACACATATTAAAGGATCAAGCTGGAATTTGAACCCAGAAAGTCTAGATCCAGAATCTGGATTTGGAGCCACTAGAAATACCACATCCCTTAGAAGGTAAGGGACTGATCTGAGTACATTTTAGGAGAGGCTGTAGAGCAACCAGGAGTCTCGTCACTGCTAATGGAAGTGCAAACTTGTACAAACACAAACAAATGGTTTGATGAGAGTTGATACCTACTAAAGCTGAACACCTGCTTACCCTATGACCCAGTAATTCCTGGGTACATATCCCAAAACAGTGCATACTTGTGTTGATGAAAGGACATGAATTTGGGTGTTTGTAACAGCACTGAACTGGAAACTACCCAAAGGTCCATCAATAGGAAAGCAGGTAAACACATTCTAGTGTATTTATACTGCTCTGCAGCAATGAGAGGAAAAAAATGTATCACTACACAGAGTAATAAGGAAGGCTCTCACAAACATAATGCTGACTGATAGAAGTCAGGAAAATAGAGCACAGGCTATATGTTGCTATTTATATAAAGTTCAAAGGCAGGCAAAAGGAATCTCTGCTGTTAGGGGCCAGGCTATTGTTGACCCCAAGGGGGAGAAGCTGTGTCTGGAAAGAGTATTTGGGGGCGGGACTTCTGGGGTCGTGGGTAAAGATATATTTTCTTATTGGTGCTATGTGGCTTGTGGGATCTAGTTCCCAGACCAGGGATTGAAACCATGTCCTCTGCAGTAGGAACATGGAGTCCTAATCACTGGATTGCTAGGGAAATCCCAAGTCCTTTTATTGATCTGTTCATTGTCCACAGCATGTTTAAGTTCTGAAAGTTCAGTGAGTCTTACATTTAGGTTACATGCACTTTTCTGTATGTACACTATATATATATATATAAAAATTTTGCAAAGGTACCTCTGTGATCAAATATTACCTAGAGATAGGAGATTTCATTAAATATTTTCAAATAAACAATGCATATCTGGAAAAGTAGTGTTAACGGGAAGGTTCATAGCAATACAGGCTTACGTCAAGAAACAAGAAAACAGTCAAATATCCTAACTCTACACCTAAAGGAACTTGAAAATGAATAAACTGTGAACCCCAGGGTTAGTAGAAGGAAAGAAATCTTAAAAATTAGGGTAGAAATAAGTGGAAAAAGAAAAAAAGAGACCACAGCAAAAATCAAAAAAACCAAAAACTGGTTCTTGGAGAAGATAAAAAAAATTGACAAACCATTAGCCAGACTCATCAAGAAACAAAGGGAGAAAAATCAAATCAACAAAATTAGAAATGAAGATGGAGAGATCACAACAGACAACACAGAAATAGAAAGGATCCTAAGAGACTATTGTCAGCAACTATGTGCAAATAAAATGGACAACTTCCTAGAAAAGTACAACTTTCCAAAATTGAACCAGGAAGAAAGAAAAAATCTTAACAGACCCATCACAAGCACAGAAGTTGAAACTGTAATCAGAAGTCTTCCAACAAACAAAACCCAGGACCAGACGGCTTCACAGCTGAATTCTACCAAAAATTTAGAGAACTAACACCTATCCTACTCAAAGTCTTCCAGAAAATTGCAAAGGAAGGTAAACTTCCAAGCTCATTCCATGAGGCCACCATCACCCTAATACCACAGGCTGACAAAAATGCCACAAAAAAAGAAAACTATAGGCCAGTATCACTGATGAACATAGATGGAAAACTCCTGAACAAAATTCTAGCAAAGAGAATCCAACAACATATTAAAAAGATCATACATCATGACCAAGTGGGTTTTATCCCAGGGATGCAAGGATTCTTCAATATCTGCAAATCAATCAATGTAATACACCACATTAACAAAGTGAAAAATAAAAATTATATGATTATCTCAATAGATCCAGAGAAAGCCTTTGACAAAATTCAATATCCATTTATGATAAAAAAATCCTCCAGAAAGTAGGAATAGAAGGAACATACCTCAACATAATGAAAGCTACATATAACAAACCCTCAGCAAACATTATCCTCAATGGTGAAAAATTGAAAGCACTGCCCCTAAAGTCAGGAACAAGACAAGGGTGCCCACTCTCACCACTACTGTTTGACATAGTTTTGGAAGTTTTGGCCACAGCAATCAGAGCAGAAAAAGAAATAAAAGGAATCCAGATTGGAAAAGAAGAATCAAAAATCTCACTGTCTGCAGATGACATGATCCTCTACATAGAAAACCCTAAAGACTCCACCAGAAAATTACTAAAGGTAATCAATGAATATAGTAAAGTTGCAGGATATAAAATTAACACACAGAAATCCCTTGCATTCCTATACTCTAACAAGGAGAAAACAGAGAAATTAAGGAAACAATCCCATTCACCATTGCAACGAAAAAAATAAAATACTTAGGAATATATCTACCTAAATAAACAAAAGACCTATACATAGAAAACTATAAAACACTGGTGAAAGAAATCAAAGAGGACACAAATAGATGGAGAAGTATACCATGTTCATGGATCAAAAGAATCAATACAGTATATTGATTGAAATGAGTATATTATGAGTATATTGAAATGAGTATATACTCATTGAAAATGAGTATATTACCAAAAGCAACCTATAGATTCAATGCAATCCCCGTCAAGCTACCAACGGTATTTTTCAGAGAACTAGAACAAATAATTTCACAATCTGTATGGAAATACACAAAACCTAGAATAGCCAAAGCAGTTTTGAGAAAGAAGAGTGGAACTGGAGGAATCAACCTGCCTGACTTCAGTCTCTACTACAAAGCCACAGTCATCAAGACAGTATGGTACTGGCACAAAGACAGAAATATAGATTAATGGAACAAAACAGAAAGCCCAGAGATAAATCCACGCACCTATGGACACCTTATCTTTGACAACGGAGGCAAAAATATACAATGGAGAAAAGACAATCTCTTTAACAATTGGTGCTGAGAAAACTGGTCAACCACTTGTAAAAGAATGAAACTAGAGCACTTTCTAACACCATACACAAAACTAAACTCAAATTGGATCAAAGATCTAAACCTAAAACCAGAAACTATAAAACTGCTAGAGGAAACCATAGGCAAAATACTCTCCGACCTAAACCACAGCAGGATCCTCTATGACCCACCTCCCAGAATATTGGAAATAAAAGCAAAAATAAACAAATGGGACCAAATTAAAATTAAAAGCTTCTGAATCAGCCATGGATTTACATGTGTTCCCCATCCCGAACCCCCTCCCACCTCCCTCCCTATCCCATCCCTCTGGGTCATCCCAGTGCAACAGCCCTGAGCACTTGTCTCATGCATCCAACCTGGATCTTTTAAAGTAATTAGCCTCCAACTAACAAAAGTAATTGAGGGAAAAAATGGTGAGCATTAAAAAAATAAAAAATAAAAAGCTTCTGCAAGAAGGGATTATGTGATTATTGTGCAGAGGAGATAACATATGAAAAGAAAATTACTCAAGATAAAGTTAAAAAGGGTGAGATGGGTTATGCTCCCCAGTCTTACTCTTCCTGAGACCAGCACATAGCACTGGGGCTATAGGACCTTAAAGTGAGCGCTGGAGAATGGCAAGTCATAGAAGAGAAATAGAAATAGGTGCCTACCTGGCAACCACGAAGTACCAATAGGTACGTGACAACAAACACAGTTCAGAAGAACATGGGCAAGCGTTTCCTTAACTACCTGTAAGATACTTGCCCTGTGAAGTCCCAGGGGCATCGAGGAATTTCTAGCGGCAGTTGGAAGATGAAGTCACTCGAAATGGCTGTGTTCTTGCTCTCTGTCCCTGTCCAACTAGTGCCTTCCCACCTCCTTGCCCCACGGCCTAGCTAACGATAGCTTACCAAACTGCAGAGGAGGAGTCTGTCTCTCAACTGGTTTCTGCGATCAGCCGTTTCTGGGCAATGGCGGCCTTGGGTGCCCACGTGCAGGGGTTCTTATGTGCGCATGCGTGCATGGTGTGTGCGCATGCGTGCGTGGTGCATGCGCACCTGGGTGCGTGCCCGCATGCGTGTGTGGTGTGCGCATGCGTGCTTGTGTGGGCGTCTGCGTGTGTGTGTGTGTGTGTGTGTGTGGGTGCCTGAGTGCATTCGTGGGTGCGTGGGTGGGTGCATGGCTACATATGTGCCTGCGTGCGTGGGTGCGTGGCTGTGTGCATGGGTGCATGCATGGGTGTGGAGCTGCATCCTTGGGTGCCTGCGTGCGTGAGCGGGTGCCTAAGCTAATGCGTGCATGGGTGCCTGCGTGCCTGCACGCATGCGTGTTCAGCCATGTCCCAGTCTGACTGTAGCCTGCCAGGCATTCTCCAGACAGGTATAGTCATTTCCTTCTCCAGGGCACATGCCTGACAGGGATCAGCTGAGGTCAGTTCTCATACAATTGGTAATCCTGGCTTCCCCCAACCCCCAACAGTGAAACCTGCCGACGTGTCCGTGCTGCCTGCCTGCTCCTGCGTTGCACAGGATGGGATGTTGCTCCAAGACCTTGCCTGAGACAGTCAGGGTCCTCCATCGGTTCAACCATGATGTCTTCGTCTCTGTCGCTGACTTAGGGCCCTTTCTTTGGTTGTGAAACTGGGCAAGTCAGGCCTTGCTGGCCTGTGGGATGCAGCAGAACAGTAGTCTTGGGCTAGGAGTCCTTAATTTGGGCATAAATGTGTTTGTTTGTTTGTGTTTTCTTTAGTTAGTTTTTGGTTGTGCTGGATTTTTGTTGCTGCTCAGGGGCTTTCTCTAGTTGGGAAGAGCTGGGGCTTCTCATTGCAGTGGCTTCTCTTGTGGAGCACTGGCTCGGGCACGTGGTCTGAGTACTTGTAGTGCAACGGCTTAGTTCCTCCAGGGCATAGGGACAGGGAGGGATTGAACCAGTGTACCTGCATTGGCAGATGGATTCTTTTCCAGTGCGTCACCAGGGAAGTCCAATTTGGGCATAAAAATGGGACATCATTCATACCCAAACTGCTAAGATCTGGGAATATTTTCATTATTCCACAGTAGGGTGTGCTGCCCAATCTCCTTGGAGAAGATTATACAGATCGTGTTTTGTCCAATTACTTCCATTATATTAAGGTGCTCTGTGGAAAGAATATCCAATGATCAAAGTAGTTTGAGAATAGTGGACTAAATAACATTAAGTAGATATCTGTACTGAAAAACTCGTGTCATTAATGTGCTAATGGTGTAGTGAATCCTTGTGTCAGTCAGGATATGCTAGGTTATGCTGAAACAAAAATTGACTCTAAAATTTCAGTGGCTTATATCAAAGGTTTGTTTCACTAGTCCTGCCACACAACATCTTCTCATTGGGACCTAGGCTGAAGCAACAGAGTATTTTTCATTTGTTAGTATCCAATAGAGATTTATCTTTATTTTTACACAGAATAAAGTGCACAGGTCTTATAATTTTCTGTGTAGGAGTGCAGGGAAGTTAATGCCTGTGGGACAACCTTTGATCAGTGTAGAGACAGGAGACAGCAGAGAGTCAGCAGCTAAGTTCCCTATGTGTTCCCTCTCTGATGGGCTGTAATGGGGCACAGTTCTTTTCATCTTGGTACCAGGTGGACACACGTGAGAGAATCAGCTCTTTCTCTCATTGAGTTTGATGGAAAGTTTGTTGGGAAGCAGTGGCCAGTATCACAGAACATCATCTTATATTGAATATTTATTTGTTTATCTGGCTGCTCAGAGTCTTAGTTGTGGCATGTGGGATCTTTAGTTGTGGCCTGTGAGTTCTTATTTGCGGCATGTAGGATCTAGTTCCCAGAGCAGGGATTGAACCCAGGCCCCCTGCTTTGGGAGTGTGGAGTCTTAGCCACTGGATCACCAGGGACGTCCCTCACCTTGTATTTGAATCTCCCTCTTTTCTCCTCACTTTAGCTGCCATGGATTACACCTCCCATGAAAGCTTTAGCATTTAAACTTTTCTTCAGGCTGTTTTCTAGGGAATCCAGGAGAACACAGTGTGGGAAAATATCAGGGCTTCCTGGTCTCATAGACCAGTGGAATTGTGCTATGTTAGGCCTCCTTGGTATTTCTCCATCTCACAAAGTACACACTCAGCTTTGCACATGCTGTTTCTCTCTATGGAACATTCTTCTTTCAGACATATGAATGGTTTCTTCTCTCACCTCCTTCAGGTCATTGCCCAAATATTGCCTACTTACTGAGACCATTCCTGCTCTCCTATTGAAATTTGCACACATATACTGCACTGTATTCCTTCACACCCAGTTTATTTTATTTATTGTTATTTCTAGAATAATAGCTCCATATTATATCTCCTCATTCTTGGTAAGCTCCATGAGAGGAAAAACATTCAGTAAGTATCTGTGTGGCAGCTGGAGGGATGGATGGATAGAGTGATGGATGAATAGATGAACAGATGGAGTAGTCGGTGATAAGGAGCTGTACTTTTTCTTCGTTCACGATCTCTGTAAACATGGTATAAAAAATTCCAAATGATCTTCAGTTTCAGGATTCACAGGCAGTTCAGTAAAGAACTGTTGAATCAAATTGTGCTGAATGTTTTCTTTAGTTACTCCCATCAGTGGTTGAGCTAATCAATTTTGGAGACTTCTAAACATTCTTGTTAGGTAGTTTGAAACTATTGATGTCAGAATATAGCACTCTTATCCCTTCCTTTTTCATCGTTAATTAATGGATTAAAAGTCCACTATAGCAGTGTTAAAATCTAGCCCAGGAAGAAGGTGGTCCTGCACTGTTGACTACCTCCATCTCATTCTGTCTGATGCTGCTGAGGCTAGGCCATCAGTGTGCTTTTGAGGGAGACAACAAAAACCCACCGATAAGACGGCTGGAGAGCTTGCTAAGTTTAGAGGCATCCATTAATGGACTCTCGTTTTTAGCAAGATGGAAGTTTGTTATTTAAAAATTTTGTTTTGAATTATTAATTTATGTAGAGATAAAAAAACGCTTGGATTTTTAAGCCAGATCAGTTTGAGCTCACAAAATCATTCTACATATATTAAGATGAGGAAAGGCCATCTGTTTGTCTGGAAGAGAACTGACTAGCTTTTGAGTACCTTGTAAAGTGGCAAATGATGAACCATTTTAAGTGGGTTGCTTTAGTTATGTCTACAGTTTGTTTAGTATTTTAACTATGTATAAAGCACACCGTAATGTTGGGAAATGATTATACACCCTAGTGTGGGTGGTATCTGGATGTTTGTAGCCCTTGTTTAGTACCTATAATTCTAACCATGAGAGCTTCTACTTGGTGCTTATGATGATCCAGGAATCACATTCAATGCTTTCAGTATGCTGTTTTTTCTTCACAACAATCTTAGGAGCTAAATATTATTATCCCCATTTTAAAGTTCAGGAAACTACCATTTAATGGGGTTAAGAACCTGCCCAGGGTCTTACAGTCATTAAGGATCACAGGCATGGCTTTACCATGTTTCTTGTTCAGTTGCCCAGTCATATCCCACTCTTTGTGACCCCATGGACTGCAGCACGCCAGGCCTCCCTGTCCCTCACCATCTTCCAGAGTTTGCCCAAGTTCATGTTCATTGCATCAGTGATGCCGTTGAGCCATCTCATCCTCTGACACCCTCTTCTCCTGCCCTCGATGTTTCCTAGCATCAGGGACTTTTCCAATGAGTTGTCTGTTTGCATCAGATGACCAAAATACTGGAGTTTCAGCTTCAGCGTCAATCCTTCCAGTGAATATTCAGGCTTAATCTCCCTTAAGATTGACTGGTTTGACCCCTTGCCATCCAAAGGATTTTCAGGAGTCCTTTCCAGCACCTTAGTTTGAAGGCATTAATTCTTTGGCATTCCGATCTCACAACCATACATGATGACTGGGAAGATCATAGCCTTGACTGTGTGGACCTCTGTTGGCAGAGTAACAATATCTCTGTTTTTCAACAGACTGTCTAGGTTTGTCATTGCTTTCCTGCCAGGAAGCAATTGTCTTCTGAATTCATGGCTGCAGTCACTCTCTGCAGTCATTTTGGAGCCCAAGAAGAGGAAATCTGTCACTACTTCCATCTTTCCCCCTTCTATTGGCCATGCAGTAATGGGGCTGGAAGGCATGACCTTAGTTTTTTGAATATTTAGTTTTAAGCCTGCTCTTTCACTCTTCTCCCTCACCCTCATCAAGAGGCTCTTTAGTTCCTCTTTGCTTTCTGCTGTTAGTGATACCATGTGCATATCTGAGGCTGTTTATGCTTCTCCTGCCTGTCTTGATTCAGACTTGTAACTCATCCAGCCTGGCATTTCTCATGATGCGCTCTGCATCTAAGTTAGACAGAGTGACAGCAGACAGCTCTGTCATACTGCTTTCTCAATGTTGCACCAATCAGTTGTTCCATACAGGGTTTTAAATGTTGCTTCTTGACCTGCATACAGGTTTCTCAAGAGAAAGGTAAGATGGTCTGGTATTCCCATCTCTAAGAGCTTTCCACAGTTTGTCATGATCTACACAGTCAAAGGCTTTCGTGTAGTCGATGAAACAGAGATAGCCATTTTTCTGAAATTCCCTTGCATTTTCTATACTCCAGCAAATGTTGGCCGTTTGATCTCTAGTTCCTCTTCTTTTTCTAAACCCAGCTTGGACATCTGGAAGTTCTTGATTCACATAATTCTGAAGCCTAGCATGCAAGATTTTAAGCATGACTTTACTAGCATGGGAAATGAGTGCAATTGTCTGATGGTTAGAACATTCTTTAGTACCACCTTTCTTGGGAATTGGGCTGAGGATTTTGCTTTTAGCTTTTAGCCATCAGTGGATTGGTAAGACTCAGCTGATGGTGACAAAGCCAGAAGATACACATGTAATTTCCAAAGCTCAGACCCTTCAGTTAAACCACATCTTAATACCACCTGTTCAAAAGGACCCAATAAATGTATTCTTAGGTGATGATGTTCAGAAATCTGCATGTTAATAGGTTCTGAATTAACAGTGTTGGCTTGGGACTCCCCTAGAAAGTAGTTTTCATTGTTAGAAACCTTACCAGCCAATGACCTAAGAGTTGTTCCTATTTTTGACATGCCGGTGATCAAACGATAGATATGAAACTGTATGAATTTTGACCTTTTCCAGTCCTGTGGTCACTGCTGGGTCTTCCAGATTTGTTGACATAATGAATGCAAAATTTTGATGGCATCCTCCTTTCGAGATTTGAATAGTTCTATTGGAATTCCATCACATCCACTAGCTTTATTAACAGCAGTGCTTCTTAAGGCCCACTTGGCTTCACACTCCAGAATGTCTGGGTTTCGGTGGCTAACCACACAATTTTAGTGGTCTGGTTCATTAAGATCTTTTTTATACAGTTCTTCTGTGTATTCTTTCCATCTCTTCTTCATCTCTTCAGCATCTTCTATGTCTCTACCATTCTTATCCTTTATTGTGCCCATGTTTGGGTGGACTCCATGCTTGCAGACTCCTGAATCCAAGCTCTGGGGTTTGAAGAAAAAAGGAAAAGGCTATATAAAAAGTGTTGAGTTCTCAACTCTCAAGTGATAAAATTTAGATGATTCAATACTACTGACATATTTCTAACCCTGGTAGAATCCACCTTGTTCAGGAGGAGGGACACACGCATGCATGTGCACACACACACACACATACAAACAGTCACACACAGATACACTTATATTTATGTGCATATACACATAGATACACACCAGCCCTTGGCAGTTCACACCAGGGGGATCAGGAGACACTCGTATTCTGGTATCCTTCAGGCTCAGCGCCAAGTTAAAAGACAGACCAACTGCATAATTGCTCTGAGCACCAATCTATAAAGGTAATACCATTTCTAGTGCAAATCAGAAATATGGTACCATTTAACTCAGATCTCCATGTGTGACTACTTCTATAACCAACAAATTACAAATCAGTCCTACTTTAGCGAAGTGGACAGTGGAAATGAAAAAAATTATCCTGGTGCCAGTTCTACTCCCTCAGTAAGAAACCTGCATTAATATTGGAAGGACACCATCAGAAGCACATATCTAATTCTTAGTTTGCCTCAGCTGCAACACCTCTTGGTCCAGACCTGTTTGTGCAATGGATGTTCTACTGTTCCTAGTGCCAAAGTGCCAGAGTCTTGAGCACTGTGCCTGGTCTTCCCTTCCAACAACATTGGCTTCTTCAGCTCTCATGTGTGGTCCAATGCATGCAGGCCAGTGCTTGTCTCTGCACTTGGGCTTCCCTTTGATCCAGTGTGGAATTTGTGGGACAGATTTGATTGCCTCACTGGCCTTCAGGCCTCTCCCAAATGTGACTTCAGATATTAGATTTCCATTTGGGCTTGGGGTAAACTACTTTTCTCTTCTTGTTATTTGGCTATCAGACATGCTGCTAAATCTCTCTAGCCTTGGCCTGGTCTAGCCTAGCCTTTGGCCTTCCTGGGATCAGTAGCGTTCTCTGGCTTCCCGAGCATCCCAGGAATGCTTCCAGGATACCCATGCTTGTTGAATGTTCAGTATCTGTCCTCTCCTCTGAATGTAAACTCTTTATTCAGCACTCTTTCTCTAGCACCTCACATGGGCCCTGCCATGTTCAATTCGGTTCAGTCACTCAGTCAAGTCCAACTCTTTGTGACCTCATGGACTGCAGCATGCCAGCCCTCCCTGTCCATCACCAACTCCCAGAGTTTACTCAAACTCATGTCCATTGAGCCAGTGATGCCATCCAATCATCTCATCCTCTGTCATCCCCTTCTCCTCCCACCTTCAATCTTTCCCAGTCTCAGGGTCTTTTCCAATGAGTCAACTCTTCACATCAGGTACCCAAAGTATTGGATTTCAGCTTCAGCATCAGTCCTTATTCAGAACTGCATATTCAGGACTGATTTCCTTTACGATGGACTGGTTGGATCTCCTTGCTGTCCAAGGGACTCTCAAGAGTCTTCTCCAACACCATAGTTCAAAAGCATCAATTCTTCGGGGCTCAGCTTTCTTTACAGTCCAACTCTCACATCCATTCATGACTACTGGAAAAACCATAGCTTTGACTAGGTGGACCTTTGTTGGGAGAGTGATGTCTCTGCTTTTTCATACGCTGTCTAGGTTGGTCATAACTTTCTTCCAAGGATCAAGCATCTTTAATATTTCATGGCTGCACTTACCATCTGCAGTGATTTTGGATGGCCCTCTGCAAAAAGTCTGTCACTCTTTCCCCATCCATTTGCCATGAAGTGATGGAATCAGATGCCATGATCTTAGTTTTCTGAATATTGAGCACCTCACATGGGTCCTGCCACGTAGAAGGTGATAAGTATTTGTCGAATATATAAGTGAATGTATGTTTATTTATTTTGTTTGTAGGTACATGACACTTAGGTTGTGCCTAGAAACGTTGTAAGGATTTTATAGACATGAAACTCACTGAAATTTTTTTAACATGCCATTTATCCCACCAGACTATTTGTTTCTTGAGGACAGAATTTGTGCTGATCTCTAGTACAGTGTCTGATAATATATTTTGATTACATGAAGACATCTATAGATTTAATTGTTAAAATTATGTTTCTGAATCTATGTCTTTCTACTGTGAGCAACATGAAGACACATATCTCTTAACTTGTAAATACTCGTGTTTAAGTGGGAAAAAGAAATAAAAATAAATGAGCTGTGTCAAGGCCAAATTACCTCAATTTTATTTTCTTGCTTGAAAATTTCTGTTGCTATAAATCTTCTGGCCTCTACTTACCTGGCAGGATCCATTGTTCCACTTATTTCTTCCTTCTTCTGTTTCCATACTTGAAATCCCTCCAGTGAATGCTTCTACCAAATCTTTAGACAACACTCACTGCGATATAGACAACACTTAGAGAAGAATAGCATTTTAGTCGTTTTTTTTTCTTTTTTTGCATTTTAGTCTTTTGACACTATTACCCCGTGGGTGTCAACGTGTGAATGAAGAGGGCCTGTTGGTTGAACATGGGTTTGTTTTTATAGGCTTGATCAAAATTCTGAGAAAATTTAAAATTTTGCAAGAAAAAATTAAAAAGAACTCAGTTATTTAAGTGGAACATTCTTGTATTTGTCATCCTACAAAGGTTATATTTATGAACTGAACTTCCCATTCCCTTTAGTGATTTGGTAAATCCCAAAGCAGTGTCAAGATAAACAATAAATTGCATCTCAGAAGCAATGAGTAAACCCTTAAACGGCAATGGATCCGTTCACATCATCATCTGAAATATGGAGACTGCTCCTCTACAGTATTTATTGGTACTTATGTCTTGAGGTAACACCTTCAAATCAATAGTTCTTTTCTATTTTTAATGTCCTTCTGCCATTAACCTGTTCTTATGTCCATTTGTCTTACTGAACATAGATTTGTGCAAGGCTTGAGTATTTTTCTAAGTTATCTTTTTTCCTCCATAGGAACAGATTGTATTTCATTTGAAGTGTGTTAAGTTGCATCAGGTTTTAAAGATTGGCAGTGTACCTTCATTTTAGACAAAAAGGAAGAAATTCTCATGTCTGTTGTGTGAAAACTAAAACTTGGGTCTTATGTATTTTTAAATTACTGTGGTAGAAAATATATAATATTAAGTCCACCATCTTAACTATTTTTAAATGTCCAGCTTCATTAGTGTTAAGCATGATCACATTATGATACAACCATTTGCATCCTTGTATATTTTGTGTGTGTGTGTGTGTGTACATCTTGGTCAGAGAAGCAAGTAGCCTCTCGCCCTGTGTAGACAGGCTTGATCTGTTGTCTCAGGCCTCAGACATGGCTGAATGGGGAATTTAGAATTAGGTCTCGGCCCTGTAAGAAACCAGGGAGGCATTAACTCCGTTGGACCCACTATGCACGAGAGGCAGACATGCCATTTTCTGGTTGTTATGAGGTTACAGGATGGGCTATTATCTTTACTATATCACTGCTTGAGTTTCAGGACACTCTGTGCGAGGGTCAAAATGGTCACTTGCGCCCCTAATATTACTCCTGTGATAGTCTCAGTCAGCTTGCACCCTTTTGCTTTTAGCCATCAGTGGATTGGTAAGACTTATCTGATGGTGACAAAGCCAGAAGATACACATGTAATTTCCAAAACTCAGACCCTTCAGTTAAACCACATCTTAATACCACCTGTTCAAAAGGACCCAATAAATGTATTTTTAGGTGCTGATGTTCAGAAATCTGCATGGTGATAGGTTCTGAAGTTAAGCGGTGTTGGCTTGGGACTCTCCTAGAAAGTAGTTTTCATTGTTAGAAACCTTACCAGCCAATGAAGTAAGAATTGTTCCTATTTTTGACATGCCAGTGATCAAATGATAGATATGAAACTGTATGAATTTTAGATTGCAACTGGTGACCTCAATTTTGCAATATCACTAAATTATTTCTTCATTTTCTAGGGATATTTTATTTTTATTAACCTTTTCTTTTGAAAAATTTTAAACCTATCAGAAGTATTACTAGAGTAAGTACAATGAATTCCTGATGGTCTGTACCTAAATTCCACAGTTGTTAACATTTTGCTATATTTGCTTTTGCTCTCATTCGGCGTGTATTTTCTTTCTTGAGGTGAAATTTACATTATATAAAACTAGCCATTTTGAAGGGAACAATTCAGTAGCATTTGGTGCTCATTATATTTAGGTCCAAAGCGTTTTAATTACCTCAAAATAAAGCTCTTATCCAGTAAGCATTTACTCCTCATTTGCCTTCTGTCCAGCCCCTGGCAAACATCAGTCTGCTTTCTGTCTCTATGGATTTGCCTGTTTTGCATATTTCATATAAATGGAATCATACACTATGTGACCTTTTTGTGTTTGGCTTCTCAGTGTAATATGCTTGGGCTTCATCCACAAGGTAGTGTGTATCACTACTTTAACCACAGACACGTTTTACTGAGGTTGTAAATTGAATGTGGACCAGCCTTCCATCACTTAACATCCTCCTGCTCCCACTTCACCCTACAAACAGACTGCATAGGACCTTGTGGTCTTGAAACTGAGCCAGACTCTGTGGGGTCTTCCTGGCAACATATCTTCCATGTTCCTACCTCTTGTTTGTAAAAGGGAATAGCCTCTGAGACCTTCCTCACGTTTCAAAGAGTATATTTAATCAGAGAAGTGAGAAAATGCAGAAACAACAACAATAGCAGTCAAGAAAAACAACCTTACACTAGTTTAACCATAAAATAAAATCAAAGACCTTTAGTATGTCCTTACGGGTTATAGATAATATCCTGAGTCATACCTTGAGTTGTTTTTGCAGATACTAAAACCCTACCAAGTGTAAGAAAGTAAGTGCATGCTGACCACAAGCATGTAGACCCCAGACTGGGCGCAACCCGAAGGTTGATGATGTTAACTTCCAATATACCACCCAGTTAGCTCACCACAACCAATTAGAAGAATGTCCACAAGCTGGTCATGCACCCTACCACCTTCAAACCTAATAATGTTGCCTTTAAAAACCCTTCCCTGACCCTCTTACACTGTTGGTGGGAATGCAAACTAGTACAGCCACTATGGAAAACAGTGTGGAGATTTCTTAAAAAACTGGAAATAGAACTGCCATATGACCTAGCAATACCACTTCTGGGCATACACACTGAGGAAACCAGATCTGAGAGAGACACGTGTACCCCAATGTTCATTGCAGCACTGTTTATAATAGCCAGGACATGGAAGCAACCTAGATGCCCATCAGCAGAGGAATGGATAAGGAAGCTGTGGTACATATACACCATGGAATATTACTCAACCGTTAAAAAGAATTCATTTAAATCAGTTTTAATGAGATGGATGAAACTGGAGCCCATTATACAGAGTGAAGTAAGCCAGAAAGATGGAGAACATTACAGCATACTAACACATATATATGGAATTTAGAAAGATGGTAACGATAACCCTATATGCAAAAAAGAAAAAGAGACACAGAAGTACAGAACAGACTTTTGAACTCTGTGGGAGAAGATGAGGGTGGGATGTTTCGAAAGAACAGCATGTATATTATCTATGGTGAAACAGATCACCAGCCCAGGTGGGATGCATGAGACAAGTGCTCGGGCCTGGTGCACTGGGAGGACCCAGAGGAGTCGGGTGGAGAGGGAGGTGGGAGGGGGGATCGGGATGGGGAATACGTGTAACTCTATGGCTGATACATGTCAATGTATGACAAAACCTACTGAAATATTGTGAAGTAATTAGCCTCCAACTAATAAAAAAAAAAACTAAAAAAAAAAAGAAAAACCCTTCCCTGAAAGCTGTCAGGGGGTTCAAGTCTTTTGATCATGAGCTACCCATTCTCCTTCCTTGGCCCTACAATAAACACTGTCCTTTCCTTCACCCAACCCGATGTCAGTAGATTGATTTTGCTGCAAGTCAGGCAAGCAAACCCAAGTTTGGCTCAGTAACCGTCTCTTAAGTCCTGTCCCATAGTTTTGTTCTTTTTTAAAAATCAAGTGTCTCTTTCGGGAAAGGGTGGCTGTTTATTCAAGTATACGTGTGTCATATCCCATAGACTTATTTAATAGTTTAAGTGGACATAAGGAAGAAAATACCCAAAGATAATCACACTTAATAGCTAGATGGCTGGATATGTCACTTAATCTCTCTTACACTTAGTTTCTTCACAACGAGACTGGATCCAAGCCCTAAGAGTCATTGTAATGAAAACTGTACGATTCTATTCCCCAGACATTCTGGCTTATTTGTTCCTTAATCTGTTATTCCAGAGAGCTACTTTTACTCTGTGGTATATTAGAGTAAAACTGATATTGAGGAACCACTGGGTGTGTGATCCTGGAGGTTATAAAGTATAGCTTGGATGAGTTTACAATTCAGTTGGAGCTAAGAAATAGATGAGCATGTGCCAACAGGGATATTTATAACCAGAGGGCAAATCTTGCTAAGAGAGATTAAATATTCATTGTTGAGCAACATACGTACCCTGTAGAGAAACTGGTGAAAATGCCAACAAAATATCAGTCTGCCCTTATCACTGTGTCACTGCCCTCTTTGATTTGGCCAGTCATCTGTGGGTCAAATGGCTACAGAATGCTTCTGGAAAGCAAGTGGCATTTTAAAATTAAAGTTTACCTAGCTGGTACACCAGACAGAGCATTCTCTCTTGAATTTTAGGACTCATTTTGGTTTTATTTGTTCCAAACTTTTATTGTAAAACTTCAAACACACAGCAAAATTCAAAGAATTTTGCAGTAAACCTCAGTATACCTACCTCCTAGGATCTACTGTCAACATATTACTATACTTGTTTTAAGTTTTCCCATAAGGAAAACCATCTGGATCATTTGTCTGTCTATATAGCATTCTAAATTGGACACGATTTTCCCTCAGAAATTTGAGAATGGCATTCTACTGTCTTCTAGCGTTCAGTATTGTTGTCTGAGGCTAAATCTCTTTTCTAATATTTTAAAAAAATGTTTGAAACGTTCTCTGTACCCAAGTGTTCTGAAATTTTGTATTCATATGCCTTGCCATGTTCATTCAATCGAGAAACTCACATCCTTCATTCCTTGTGGAATTTCCTCGATAATTTCCTCTGAGGGAATATTTTGTCTGTTCTGTTTCTCTAATTGTCATTAGTTGAATATTTCAGTTCTTGTTTGACCCTCCAGTTTTATGTTTTCTCTCATATAAAGTGTGGTTTATTGCATATTAAATATTTTAAAAAGTATTATTATAAAATATAATTTATGAAGAATAACAATTTATTGTTAATTAGGGTGGTGTGTGAGTATCACATTGTGGTTTGAATTTTGCATTGCTCTATTGTTAATGAGTCGAATAGTTCTAAGGCTTTAGGATCTATGATGATATCTGTGCACAAAAACAGACTATCATAGAGACAGTCCCTTCTTCTTAGGGGCAGTTTGAGCCTTCATTAAAGCTATGGGTAAAACTTTAAACCAACTGTCTTGTGTTTCATGAGTTAGCTCACACGGGCGTCTTTTAATAATGTCATTAGCCTTTTCGACTTTTTCTGTAGCCTGGAGTCTCCAGGAACAGTGTGATATTCTATTCCTAGAGCTTTTGACACCCCTTGAATTACAGCAGCTTTAAAGATGGAGCCATTGTCACTCTGAACTTAAGATCCCACTTACATCATGAGAAGTCAGTATAGTAAAATTTTGCCCATTAGTAAATTTATGAGCTTTAGGCATTAGCAAAATAGTAACAATTACCCTTATACAATGTGGTCATAGCCTTTTTTCGGTAACAACTCTGATCCTGTGGGCAAGCTCAAAGTTGGAGCCTGTAAGAGAGCAGTTTGAAGAGCCTTAAAAGCTTTTTGAGTCTCTGGGGACCAAACCAGCTTGTCGGTTTGGGCCTACTGAGTCTCAGTTATAAGTTTATGTAAAGGCTGGGCAAGATCCCCATAACCCAGAATCCAAGTGCGGCAATAGCCTGTAATGCTCAAGAATCCTCTCAATTGTCTTGGTCATATTTGGCTCATTTAGGAATTTCAGACAATAAAGTGTAAGGATTAGACACTTATTATTCATGTATCTTGAACAAGTCTCCATTTATCATTCGACTTTATTACACCCAAAATAGGAGTGTTGTAGGGACTGTTACAGGGAATTAATAGCCCCTGATCCTTTAAATTCTCAATGATGGGTTTTAACCCTTCCTTAACACCTAGGCTTTAATAGATACTGCTTTTGATGTGAAAACAGGTGAGGGTCTTTGAGCTTGATAAATACAGGAACAGCATTCTGTGCTCAACCCACAGTTTTTCCATCAGCCCACACTTTAAGATTTACATTTTGTTCAATTAATGGGAGAGAAAGAGCAGGTTCCATATTCATGAAAACAGAGGCCTGGACTTTGCTCAGTATATCCCCCCCCCCTCCCAGAAGCGGTGAGGGAGACTCTTGCACGATTAGAAACTTGAGAAAAAGAAAAAACAAAACAAAACAAACAAAAAAAAAAGAAACTCGAGAAAACAGCACAGAGTCCCAGTTGTAGCTTAAAGGATGACTGAAATAATGGTGTTTGGCTTGTTCAGAGAGTCCCATTACAGTAGTGGATCCAGAGGAAAGTGGACCAGGGGCTTCAGTGAGCACAGAGAAATTTGCCCCAGTGTCCAAAAGAAATCAACTGATTGGCCCTCCACAGTTATTAATACACAGGGTTCCTCAGGTGTAATTAGGATGGCAGTTTGTTTGGGGACCCCTGGGCACCTTTTGTCCTGATTGTCCTAAGAGCCTGACACCTGGGGCCTACACCTCGGAGGGCAGTCTCTTCTCCAGTGTGGGCCTTTGCAGACCAGACCTGGAGCAGGGGCAGCTTAGATGCCTGAGGGCAATCCCACTTGAGATGCCCCTCCTTTCCACAGTAATAACAAACCCATCTCTTTTCACCTGGGTCCCTCTGGGCATTTTTCTCAGGCTGTTTCAGAGCAGGTCTAACAGCCATTGTTGAGGCTTCAGTCACTTAGTCATTGTTGTTTTTATCAGAGGCTCAGTCACACATCTGGTAATGCAAGAAAGAATCATGTCTCAAATAGGCAGGATATGAACAGTATAGCTAGTGAGATCAGTAAGGTCTTAAGCCAAGTATTTAAGGTGAGAACTTCGTTAGGTGTGGCTCCATATCTCCTTAGGTCCTGTGACTTCGTCTGTTCTGTACCAGTCCCTATCTTTAAAGGAAATGATCTATTGGCATTGTACGTGAATTTCACCAAAGATGTATGTACATCCAGGGTGCATGGTGGGTCATGGTGATCCCTTGCAGGATTGAGAGATTCATGTTCTCTCTTAAGGAGTTTCCATGACTGGCACTAGAAGATCTGATCATTCTAGTTGAGCAGGTGTTTTTGCCATTGGGTCAGATCAGTGCATAGGGCAGATGCACAGTGCACACAAGAGAGAAAAATTGCTGCAAGTTTTGTCTTACTTTAAAATATGAATTTAGTTTATCAGAGCCTCTCTCAGACAGACCCGGAAGCCTTTAACAACTATTATTCGATTTCCTAAAGACAGTTTCGCAGCAGAACCACCTACAGAAACCAAGATGTTTTGTCTTTTGACTCTTACCCAGCTATTAATCTTAGAAAGTATGGTTAGATAGCATCATCAACTCAGTGGACATGAATCTGAGCTAACTAGGAGAGACTGAAAGACAGGGGAGCCTGGCTTGCTGCAGTCCTGAGTTAGAAAAAGAGTAGGAGACTTAGCGACTGATCAACAACAAGGCCATTAATCTTCATCATTGCGTGTGTTGAGCGAAGGTTGTTAAGTTGCAGCACCGGCAGGGTTGGATGCCCAGTAAGATTCGCTTTGCACGGTATCCTTCGTGCGTAGCTTAAGCTGGGTACGAAAACTAGTTCCAACCCCTGCCGCTCCTCCGCCTGAAAGTGTGACCTCACTTTCCCACGCAGGCGCCCTGGGGTCTACGGCGCCTCACCCGTCGGCGGCCTGATAACACAAGTATCGCTCAGCCGTGGCCTGTGGCTCCGACACCCAATGGCCGGCCGCCGTTCCCTCGGGTGGGCGGGGCACACCCTGGAAACCGTCCTGGTTGGCTTGAGGCCGGGCGCGGCGCATGACGTCGCTCTGTCGCGTCGCGCCGCCGTTAAGTGGAAGCGTCCGCTCAGGGCACCTGAAGGAGACTTGGATACACCTGGGCTGCACTCCTCGGCTCGTTGGAGGTTCGCAGCTGCAGCCACTGCCTGCGCTCCATGAGGAAGATGCTCGCCGCCGTCTCTCGCGTGTTGTCGGGCGTCGCCCAAAGCCGGTGAGGCGGCGTGAACGACTCGGGGTGGGCGCGAGGCTGGAGGACGGCAGAGGGCAGGGCGCGTGGGCTCCGTAGGCCGGGCCTCGTGCAGCCGCGGGCCTTTGTTCCGTTTCCACGTCTTGCGCTGTACTCCTGGTCGCGAGAGTAGCGATGGTTCGGCCTCTGGCGCCGACCCGGGGGAGGGGGCGGTTTACAAGGTCCGCGTGGCGGCCAGCCGCGGCTGCCGATGTCGGGCTAATTGAACCGCCCCGGAAGGGCGCGTTCGTTTACTACAGTCAGAAAAGGAGGCACTTGGGCTTCCTCGAGTGTACAGTTGACTGCCTCTTCCCGGCCCACTCATTTACAAACTTCGTAACTTTGTTTCTCTTGACCGGGAATCCGGAGACTGAGTGACTCGGTTCAGTCAAAAGTTTCATTTGCTTATCCTGTGACCTTGGGCAAGAGTTTTTTGGTTTTGTCCTTTCTGAAACATGTCGGTGCTCAGTTTCCTTATCTCTGAATGAAACAGGGTTGAGAGTACTTACCCCGTGGGGTGGCTGTGAGGCTTAAACGAGTGACAAGTATGCAGGCCTGTCCCTTTAGCGCTTGTTACATAGTAGTTGCTGTCTGTTACATATTGTTACTGGAGTGCCCAGTTTGGTGTACACCTGTTGATCACCAGTGCTGGTCTCTGGAGGATTCACGCAGGGTTAGTGTCCGCAGAAACACGCCTCCTACCGTTTCGTCTTCCTCAACCTTGAGCTTTTCTTGGCAGTCAGATCAGGAGCCCTCAAGCGGAACCCAGAGGGAGACGCTCTGGCCCTTACACACCTGCTCTTAGGGTAAAAGTAGCTGAAGGAAACAGCCGTGGTCCTTGGGAGGTTGAGGTTAGAGGTTCTTTGTGGCTCCGGGGTTTAGATATGCCTAGACTAAGCTTGGAGCACTTTGACCTCTAGGCACTGGTGGTAGTGTTACTTGGTATAACTTCAGCCAAGACTTGGAATTCTGGCTCTAGTAACTCTCCCAAGACTTTGTGGCAACTCTGCTTGGCATGGGAAGGGAGCTTGAAAAGGTAGAAAGGGTACCCCTCTAGGAATGCTATTGACTGACAGATACAAAGCTTGTAATGGATTAATCCTTAGTAGCATGTAAGTTGAAGGACAGCCAGGTTCCACTGTTCTTTATTTCTCCCTGTACACATGGCATACCCAACATTTATTGAGCTCTTCGTGTGTGCCTTGGCTAGTTAATGTCCATAGCATCTATTTTTAGTTGAATGTAGGTAACAGAAACGTGTTTTCAACATGACAGAGGTATATAATGTTATACATGTATATTTGTATATAAAATAATGCAGACCTAGTCCTGTATTACATTACATTTAAAGGACTACATTAAAAAAAGAAAAACTTTGATTGAATCGATGATTTTCTACAGGAAAATTCGTGAGTTTTCAAATTACTGTCACCTCTGTGTCCCTAAGAGCAGAGAGAAGTCATTGTTGAAAATCAGAGCCTCATTCCCTCAACTGTCCGAAGTACTCTTGGTTGGGTTTTTGTTTCCCAGCAATATGTTGGCAGATGGCAGTCCATGTTCACCTCAATAAAACTTTGGCCTTTTTAAAAATCATATGATACAACTCAAATCAAACAAATCAGATCTGGCTTACAATGATCTGCTAATGGGATAAAACAAGAATGGAGTATAACTTTATTTAGTCAGAAATTCTAATTGAGAGAAAAGATTATTATGGCAGCATTTGATTACTGTGCAGAGCATTTTTATCTCTTTAAGTAAAAATAATTTTTTAACTTTTTTGTTGAGGATGAGAGACAGTAAGGCGTTATGCTTCTTTGAGCTGCCCTTTTTGGCTGTTTTGCATGTTGTTGTTGTTGTTGTTGTTTTGGGTTGCCTACCCTTGTGCCATTCAGTATACTAAGGCCCAGAGACAAATATTTTAAGAATTCTCAATTAACCCTGGATTGTGGGTGAGCTGAAATTTTGTTTAATAGCTCCCACTTCCTGCAACAAAGCAAGTCAGCTAACCAGCATTTCTGTAAACAGTAGTAATCATGAAAGGTTCCCACAATGCTCAGTGCATTTTGGGCTCTTGGGTCCAGTGTGCTTTTTCATCTGTCAGGTTTCAGATGTGTTAGCACAGGCTACTTAGAGAGTTCAGAGTGTTTGGTTTAAAATCATCACAGACATTCTGTTTTTAACCTATTCCTTTTAATGCTAAAAAGATCATTGTTAGGTGAAGGAAAAAACACTTAAAACTCCTAGGTCATGGACTAGACACGTTTCTTGTTCCATGAACCGGTGTGGCAGATTCCCAGTATTCTGGGTTTAACACTTAAGTCAGCACATTGGATGTGAGTCCTATGAAGACAGACGACAGCCAGCTTGTTACTCAAGCATAAGTGACTCAAACGCGTTTAAGGAACTTATCGTTTAACAAAATGATTGCATGAAGTAGTAGTAATTTAATAAACCAAGTAGTAATTTAATTCATTGCCTCCTTTCAGCCAGTCCACCAGAACTTTCAGAAACTGAATGCTTGCACCTGCTACAGAAAGTTGAGTCTTTAAAATGAAAGCAGAGAGTCCAGTGTAACTGAAGTTACTTAAGGTGCTTAAGTACCTGTGATTTCATCTTCGAATGAGGTTGAGTTTTCAGAGTGCTTATTTCAGTGTTGTGCTAATTTCTGCTGTATAGCAAATTGACTTAAGTTATACACATATATACATACTTTTAAAATATTCTTTTCTAGTATGATTTATCCCAGGAGATTGAGTATTGTTCCCTGTGCTATCAAGTAGGATTTTGTTGGTTATCCAGTCTAAATGTCTTAGTTTGCATTTACTAATCTCAGACTTCCCAGTCCATCTATCTCCCTCCCCCCTGACAATCAGATGTCTGTTCTCTGTATCTGAGTTTATTTCTGTTTTGCAGATAGATTCATTTGTGTGATATTTTAGATTGCACATATAAATGCAATCATATGGTATTTGTCTCTCTTTTACTGACTTACTTCGCTTACTTCGATCATCCCTGTATAATTATAAGGGATTTGATTTAGGTCATACCTGAATGGTCTAGTGGTTTTCCCTACTTTCTTCAAGTCAAGTCAGAATTTTGCAATAAGGAGTTCATGATCTGAGCCACAGTCAGCTCCTGGTCTTGTTTTCGCTGCCTGTATAGAGCTTCTCCATCTTTGGCTGCAAAGAATGTAATCAGTCTGATTTCGGTATTGACCATCTGGTGATGTCCATGGGTAGAGTCATCTCGTGTTGCTGGAAGAGGTTGTTTGCTATGACCAGCGTGTTCTCTTGGTAAAACTATGTTAGCCTTTACCCTGCTTCATTTTGTACTCCAAAGCCAAAGTTGTCTGTTACTCCAGGTTTCTCTTGACTTCAACTTTTGCATTCCAGTGTCCTATGAAAAAAAGGACATAATTTTTCTTTTGGTGTTAGTTCTAGAAAATCTTGTAGGTCTTCATAGGTTTATTCCTTGGAATTTTAGTTTTTAAGAGATACTGTTATTATTATTTATTTTTGCATTCTCTTTCTGATATTTCATTTTTAGTGTAAAGAAATGGAACAGATTTCTGCATGTTAGTCTTGTATCTGCCTACCTTGCTGAATTTGGTTATCACTTAGTTTTTGCATGGAGTCTTTGGAGTTTTCTATATATAGTAGCATGTTATTTGCATATAACGGTCATTTTATCTCTTCCCTTTCAATTTGGATACCTTTTATTTCTTGTTCTTGTTAGATTGCTGTGGCTAGAACTTCCAATACTACATTGAAAAGAAGTGGTGAGAGTGACCATCCTTGTCTTGTTCCAGATTTTAGCAGGAAGGCTTTCAACTTTTCACCATTCAGTGTTAATATTGGCTATTAATAAATAGCTTTTACTATTTTGAAATATGTTCCCTGTATTTCCACTTTGGTAAGAGTTTTTATCATGAATGGATGTTGAATTTTTAAAAAATTGTTTAATTGGTGGAAAATTGCTTTATAGTGTGTTGGCTTCTGCTGCACGACAGCGTGAATCAGTCATATATCTATCCCTTCCCTCCCTCCCCTCCTCCCATCCCACCCCTTTAGGTCATCATAGAGTGCCAGGCTGGGCTCCCCATGTTATTTACAATTTCCCTCTATTTTACACATGGTTATGTATATACTTCAATGCTCCTTTCTGAAATTTGTCCCACCTTCACCTTCCCCCGCTGTGTCCACAAGTCCGTTCTCTACCGGGTTCATCAGTACCATTTTTCTAGATTTCATATATATGGAGTAATATACGATACTTGTTTTTGCTTTCTGACTTATTTATTCTTATTTTTTTTCTTGTTTTTCTTCCTGCTTTCTGACTTATTTCTTCACTCTGTATAAGAGACTCTAGGGGCGGTTTGAATTTTGTTGGATGCTTTTTCTGCACCTATTGACATGATCATGTGGTTTCTGACTTTTACTAATGTGGTGTATTACATTGATTGCATATGTTGAACCATCCTTATGAACCTGGGATTCACCACTTGTGATGGTGTACGATTTTTTTATGTGTTGTTGGATTTGGTTTGCTAATAAATTGAGAATTTTGGTGTCTATATTCATCAGACATACTGGCCTGTAATTTTATTTTTTGATGATGTCTTTGTATGATTTTGGTATCAGGGTGATGGTGGCTTCCTAGAATGTGCTTGGAGGTGTTCCCTCCTATTCAGTCTTTTGGAAGAGTTTGAGAAAATTCCCAAGTTTCTCAATTTTTTGTGTATCTGGCAGAAGTTTTATTACATTGAAAAAGGACAGAGAAAGTTTCTGACAGAGACACATAGACATCAGAAGAGGGAACAGAGAGTGCCCCTTCTTGATAGCCTTAGCAAGGCCTTATATATTTTTACCAGACCCACTCCCACAACATACATCTTAAATTAACAAGATTAGAACTAACAATAGAAAGGTCTTACCAGCCCCACCAGGGCTTCCCTGATGGCTCAGAGGTTAAAGCATCTGCCTGCAATGCAGGAGTCCCGGGTTTGATTCCTGGGTCGGGAAGATTCCTCTGGAGAAGAAACTTGCAACCCAGTATTCTTGCCTGGAGAATCCCATGGACGGAGGAGCCTGGTGGGCTACAGTCCACGGGGTCGCAAAGAGTCCGAGAGGACTGCGTGACCTAACTTTCACTTTCACCAGCCGCACTCCCACATAAAATAAGATGAGTAGAAAGTTCCTGTTACCAGGAGAAACATGTTCTTGAGCAAGATGCATTGCTATTATATGAAACATGCCCTTGAGCAAGCCACAGAAGCAAGTAGAAGTATTTGGTTTGTCACTTCCTTAGGTGCAAAACAAGATGAATTTGCTGCACGACCCCCCTCACACACACACACTTCTTTGCCTCAGAATCTGGGTTGTAGGTAAGGCATTCCGTCTGAGAGCTTTCTCTTGCTGGGTAGAGCAGTGGCTTTTGGGGATGATGAAGTTGAGAGAAAAACAGCACAGTGAAACCACTTGAACTTTTTATTTGTACTTCCAGGGTCAGATATTCGAAGCTTACAATATGGCAGCTTTGTGGAAATTGCCTTGTATTTTCACCTGTGAGAATAACCGCTATGGGATGGGAACATCTGTGGAGAGAGCAGCAGCCAGCACTGATTACTACAAGAGAGGCGACTTTATTCCTGGGCTGAGGGTAAGGACACCTGTGGTAGAGCTGGAGCGGCACTCTTGGCCCGATGGCTCACATCAAAGGAAGGGTTCTATTTTCTTAGTGGATGAACAGGTCATAGGAAAAGAAAACTATTTTAGGCACTTGGAGTTACGCTCTCCCCTTTCTATCTTTGAGCTTTTATGAAGTATAGTTGATTTACACTGTGGCGTTGAAATCTTTCCTACTTATTGGCAGGTAGATGGAATGGATATCCTGTGTGTCCGGGAGGCCACAAAATTTGCAGCTGCCTATTGTAGATCTGGAAAGGTAAGATTTTTTTTGGCCTCTAAGCTAGAGATTTCTAATGTCATTTATGTGTCTTAAAGTTGGAAGAAGCGCCTCCTGTGTCCATTGTGGCGATTTAGGGGTAGCTGCTAATTGAGGTGTATAAGATAGAAGCAGGATCCACTTGAGTCAGTCGGGTCCCTTTATAAATAACATGGTCTTGGTAGCTCACATCCTAGGAAACATTCCATGTTTCCCCCATTTGGGGTAAATCTTTTCTTCCAGTGTTCCCTCAGCATTCTGCCTCTGTCTTTGTTGTGACAATCTATTTTGCCTTTTGGTTCATTATGTGCCTCCACACCACCCCCAACCCCACCTTAATGATAAGCCCCTTGAGTGAAGAGATTAGGGACTCCCACAGTGCCCAGCACAGAACTGTGCTTAGATAATAGGCATTCAGTATAAGTTTGTTTTCTATAGATTAATGTTTAAATTATGTATTCTTATTGTTTCAGTCCTAAGGATCTTGACCTTTCCAGTTACAGCAGTGGAGGGAGAAGGGAACAGTGAGATGGGCCTAAAAAGAGTCTTACCTGCTGTTTGAACTGGTGGGAGGATGTTTTCCCCAAATCACTGTTCCACAGTCCAGAAAGCAGGCCCCTAAGATAATAAGTCCCTCTTAAAACTAGGGAGGATGAAAGATGCTGTAAATAGGTATTAGAAATGAGAAGAGATAACTGAATCAGTCAACTTAGAAGAAATTCTTGCCAACTCAGATCTGATCAGAGTAGTTGATAGGGTGTATATTTGAGGCTATGCCCATTGTCTCACCACTGGGTTCTGTTTTAGGGGCCTATACTGATGGAGCTGCAGACTTACCGTTACCATGGACACAGCATGAGCGATCCTGGAGTGAGGTAGGGTAAAGGAAAAACAGTGTGTGGTGTCCAAAGTAGATGGGCTTAGAGCGGTACTACTTACATGAAAAAGCAAGAGCATTTCAAAATGTACTTTTGAATCCAGACACCAGTTGGCTTCATGCATTGATTTAGTAGTTCAGTCTGAGCCTGAAAACAGTGCTTTAAGTTGGTTCCAATCTAGAAAGCATTCTGGAAACTTCTACACTATGTATTGTGTACATGTTAACATGAGTACCAATAAAAAAACAATTGTAGGGATGAATTGTTACCTAAAGCAGGTCTGATGGTAACAGTAGTATACTTGGGAGCATTTACCTTTTGTAGGCATTACCTCAAATGCTCCCAGGGCATATCCCTCCATTTGAAAATGTTCTTCTGGCTGGTATGGTGCAAGACCAAGTAGCAGAAGGGATATTCCACGTGTTGAAATAAATGAGTCAAAAAAAAATAGTGACAAAAGTCCTAACTCCAACATGAAATGCTGCAGTCCTGGAGTGTGGCATAATTAACGAGTAGATTTAGACAAAGTAAGCCGTAAGAAGTCTTTAAGAGTGTAGGCTGAAGGTCTAAGGGAAAATGTTATAAAGAATGAATTTTATGGGAAAAAGTACTTTGTGTAATTCTGCTGTTTAAAAAACAATGGTAGAGCATTTCTTTTAGTATTATTTCAGATAATGTAGGACAAGGATCAACTATACATTCAAAATTGGAAAACCTCCTCTCCAGGTTTTTGCCAGTCATGCTGCTCTGGGGTCTTTGAAAGGAAAGGCACACTTTTTTCCGGGTTAGCATTCTCCTGCCTCCAAGGTTACAGCTATCACCCCAGAAAACCATCTCCCCTGGCTTCACCCACTTAGAGCCTCCATCACTAACTTCATGCCCTACATCTAGATTAAAGAAGCAGACAGCACCTGGGCTCCTGTTGTCAGAATGCCAGAGCAGCCCAGAGAATTGCCACTGTAGAGTTTAGACAGAGCAGCTCTTACAGAATGTTAGGATGCGTTCTTGTATTTTGAAGTATAATTCTGCCCTTCCTCCGGAGATGTAAGTATTGATGTGGTGCTGTGTTTCAGAGACCATCTGCTCTACTGGAACTGTTCTTACTTGTCACTCTGGTTCCCTCCCCAGTTACCAGACCCGAGAAGAGATTCAGGAAGTTAGAAGTAAGAGTGACCCTATCATGCTCCTCAAGGACAGGATGGTGAACAGCAGTCTCTCCAGTGTTGAAGAATTAAAGGTACACTTACTTGAAGGGTTTTCACAGTTGCCTCTCTCAAATTTCGAGCAGTTTTTCTCTACACAAAAAGCTGCCACTCCTAGGTGAACTAGGTAAGTAAAAGGGAAAATACACACGGTATTCTCACAGGGCATTCCTCAGTCATATTGATGAAGCTTTTACACTCCAATAGCACAGTTCTTTCCTGTAAATACACTTGAGGTTTTTAAATGTTCCTCGCCAGGGTGTAGGTTTCTGTCTTTACTTCAGAGTATTTCTTTCTAGATCGTTGTTACTTTTACCATAATAGCACCTTAAGTACACTTCTAGTACTAGTAGAAGAGTCGAACTACTTGGTACCTAAGAGGTGTATCTTCAAACAAATCTCTTGAACTGTAATCTGATTTTTAGGAAATTGATATGGAAGTGAGAAAAGAAATTGAGAATGCTGCTCAGTTCGCTACTGCTGATCGGGAACCGCCTTTGGAAGAGGTCGGCTATCACATCTACTGCAACGACCCACCTTTTGAAGTCCGGGGTGCAAACCAGTGGATCAAGTTTAAGTCCATCAGTTAAGGCGAGATACACACACCTTCAGGGGGTTCTTTGGCAGCAAGTGTAAGGAATGCTTTGTGTTCTCAACTTTGTCAAGGAGGAAAACCCATAGAGAGAAGGCGTGTAGATTGGGATAGTGTTTGCATGTGGTTTGTACAGTGTTGCATTAAAAGAGGTGATCACACACATAAGGTTATTTTAGTTCTATAGGCCTAAAATAGGTCATAGTTTGCTTAACCCTCCAAATTATTTCTTTAAAATAGTCCTATTTGACTTAGTTGTATACTAGTTTTAACACATACGTTTAGTTACTAAGGGCTTCCCTTGTGGTTCAGCTGGTGAAGAATCTGCCTGCAATGTAGGAGACCCCGGTTCGATTCCTGGGTCGGGAAGATCCCCTGGAGAAAGGAAAGGCTACCCACTCCAGTATTCTTGGACTTCCCTTGTGGCTCAGCTGGTAAAGAATCCGCCTGCAATGCAGGAGACCTGGGTTCAATCCCTGGGTTGGGAAGATGCCTTGGGGAAAGGAAAGGCTACCCACTCCAGTATTCTGGCCTGGAGAATTCCATGGACTGTATAGTCCATGGGGTCTCAAAGAGTTGGACACGAGTGAGCGACTTTCATTGTAACTCAGTTACTAAGAGGAAAAACGATTCCTTGTATGCCTGTCCAACCCTGCCACCACCTTGTGGGGGGATCAGTGTCCTGTCCCTCGCAGTGGCCAGCAGCTCACTAGTGTACCCTAATGTGCACACACACCCCTGTTAGTGTGCACGTCGGTGCTGAAGCCTGTTCACACTGAACCATCATTTCTCCTTAGTAAAACACGATTATTTATTATAATTTGGCAGGGGTGGAAGGACAATTCCATGTTTAATTATAACTACCTAAGGTAATGTTTGCGAAGAAAATGTTATTCTGTTCTTCAAATGTTCTCAAAAATTGCTTTATTGAGACTAGACAGCTTCCCTGTCCAGTTGCAAAAGAACTTTCAGTTCTCGTTTATAAGTGAACCTTGACTCAAACATGGATCAATAAGCCAAAGCCACTGTGAGAGTACTCATTAGATGTTAATATCAGCAAGCACAGACATTTATTTTTTGTTTCAAATTCAGAGTTTATGACTTGAGCCTAACCAACTTCTCTTTTTCACTAAGATAGCAGTAATTTATTTGTAACATGCTTTATGCTCTCATTTTTCCTTTAGTCTAAGAACTGTTAGCACTTCTGCATTGTTGCTTTGCACAAAGTTAAAATGACGCATATTTTTTCCTTCAACTGTTATTGTGATTGTGATTTAATTTTATATATTTTCTCCTCTCTGACTAAACATAAGGTTCACTGTACCCAGTAGGTACTTACTGAATGTACAAGGACAAAGTATGTTAGGCATTCCATGAACACCTGGAGGTTTTTTTTTAATGTCTTTTTTAAAAAGTTTACTTATTTACTTGGCTGTGTCAGGCCTTTGTTCCATCATGTGGGATCTTCCGTTGCGGCATGTGGGCTTAGTTGCTCTTTGGCACATGGGAATCTTAGTTCCCCAACCAGGGATCAAACCTGCAATGCCTGCATTGTAAGGCAGATTCTTAACCCCTGGACCCACCAGGAAAGTCCTGTATCTGGAGTTTTATGGTTAACGTATCCCTGCCACTGAATCTTGCTTCCCTTCATTTCCCCATTCCCAATCTGTTTCATTTCTTACACTTTGATGAGCTGGCTAAGAAAGTCAATTTTCAAAAACTTTCACAAGCTCCTTACTCCAGAATAAAAGCAGATTATGTCTTCACCATCTTAATAAGAAGCTACAACAAAACAGTTCCAGGTTTAAATGCAGACTAGATATGGATCAGCTAAGGTCGAGTACATTGCTCTCTGGGTCTCCAAGCCTCCAAGGGTGGGAGGGAAGAGGGACCCCAAAGTGCCAAGTGCTCCTTGCAAGACCCACCCTCCCCTTCCAACACTTACAGCCTCACCGTCACCCTCTGCCTTAAAGACTTTGTTGTTGTTGTTCGGTCACTAAGTCATATGTGACTCTTTGCGACCCATGGACTACAGCACACCAGGCCTCCCTGTCCTTCACTAGCTCTTGGAGTGATAGCAAAAAATTGCTTTTATTTGATATTCTATATTTGATGAGTCGTTATTGTCATATATTTCTTTATTTTTTATTTTTATTATTTTTAAATAAAATGTTTTATTGGAGAAAAATAGAACCATCACGTACACAGGGAAAAGAGCACAAAAATTCAACTGATACAGAACTGAAAGTCACAACTACCCAATGTTGTTTGCGGTTAGTTTTCAATTTCTTAAATGGCTTCCCTCAATTTTTTAAGTAGTCTTGTCAATTTTTTTCAGCTGAAATACCATCAAGTTTACAAAAAATTAAGAGCCTCAGCAAAGGGACCAGCTTTTAAGATAACAAAGGTGACACTACGAGTCTCCTAATAGGACCAATTCTACCGACAAATTCCTGAGGCACATAACTACTGAGTCTGTTAGAACAGTAGCTCAGAGACCATCAGGGATTAGTTAGAACACTGACTCAGATGGTCCAGTATGCAGAGAGGGTAAACAAAAAAGCTGCATTTCCCTGTCAGATGAGTTCGTGTAAGAAAACCAAGGAGGTGCTAAGAAAATACAGGCAATGGCTGCTCAAAATAATTCAGAAGGCATTCTAAATACCACATATTATTAGACAACAGTGTGTAAAGTGATGCAATTAGAAAACAGGCAACTTAAAAGAAACATGGTCACAGGTCTTTGAGAACTCAAGAAAACAGTCAACAGCAAACACAAGACCTGAAAGTCTTCTCAGCTGAGGGGTGAAAGTGAAAGTGAAAGTGAAGTCACTCAGTCGTATCTGACTCTTTGCAACCCCGTGGACTGTAGCCCACCAGGCTCCTCCGTCCATGGGATTCTCCAGGCAAGAATACTGGAGTGGGTTGCCATTTCCTTCTCCAGATACATTTCTTTAATTCTTTAAACATGTTGTTGTTGTTCAGTTGCTCAGTTGTGTCTGACTCTTTGCGACCCCATGGACTGCAGCATGCCAGGCTTCCCTGTCCATCACCAACTCCCTTTTGCTTTGGCTCCATCTCTTCATTCTCTCTGGAGTTATTTCTCCACTATTACCCAGTAGCATATTGGGCATCTACCAACCTGGGGAGTTCATCTTTCAGTTTCCTACCCTTTCACCTTTTCATACTATGGAAAGACCACAGCAGGGCTTATATCCTCATGCCCTCTCTCTGTTTTGGGTTGAATCGTGTCCCCCTGAAATTTCATGTGTTGAAGTCCTGACCCCTGGTATATCAAATGTGACCATATTTGGAAATAAGGTCTTTAAAGAGACAGTTAGGTTAAAATAATGCCTTTAGGGCAGGCCTCTACCCCAGTAAGGCTCCTGTCTTTATAAAAAGAGGCAGAGACACCAGAGGAGCCATCATGTGAAGAGGCAGCAAGAGTGGCCATCCACAAGCCACGGAGAGGCCTCAGGAGAAACCAACTCTGCCAGCGCCTTGAGCTTGGACTTCCAGACTCCAGAACTGTGAGAAAATATATTTCTGTTGTTTAAGCCACCCACTCTGTCGTACCTTGTTATGGCAGCCCTAGCAAAATAATACACCCTCCATGTCTTGTGTCTGAAGCCAAGAATCCCGAGTCACCTCTCTTTACTCCAGTTCTCAAACTCACATGGCTTCTAACCCAGTGTTTTCAAACCACATACTGGAACCCAGTAATGGGCTGTGAAGTCAATTTATTGACTTTCAAACAGGATACTAAAAATTAAATAGAAGAAAACAGTGTGGAGATTTCTTAAAAAACTGGAAATAGAACTGCCATATGACCCAGCAATACCGCTTCTGGGCATACACACTGAGGAAACCCGATCTGAAAGAGACACGTGCACCCCAATGTTCATCGCAGCACTGTTTATAATAGCCAGGACATGGAAGTAACCTAGATGCTCATCAGCAGAGGAATGGATAAGGAAGCTATGGTACATATACACAGTGGAATATTACTCAGCCGTTAAAAAGAATTCATTTGAATGAGTTCTAATGAGATGGATGAAACTGGAGCCCACTATACAGAGTGAAGTAAGCCAGAAAGATAAAGAACATTACAGTATACTAACACATATATATGGAATTTAGAAAGATGGTAACGATAACCGTATATGGTTTTTTTTTTTTAAATAAAATTGACAAACCATTAGCAAGACTGATTAAGAAACAAAGGGAGAAGAACCAAATTAATAAAATTAGAAATGAAAATGGAGACCACAACAGACAACACTGAACTACTAAGGATCATAATAGCCTACTCCCAGTAGCTCTATGCCAATAAAAATGGACAATTTGGAAGAAATGGACGAATTCTTAAAAAAGTATAACTTTCCAAAACTGAACCAGAAAGAAATAGAAGATCTTAACAGACCCATCACAAGCAAGGAAACCAAAACTGTAATCAGAAATCTTCCAGCAAACAAAAGCCCAGGACCAGATGGCTTCACAGCTGAATTCTACCAAAAATTTAAAGGAGAGCTGACAGCTATCTTACTCAAAGTCTTCCAGAAAATTGCAGAAGAAGGTAAACTTCCAAACTCATTCTATGAGGCCACCGTCACCCTAATTCCAAAACCAGACAAAGATGCCACAAAAAAAGAAAACTACAGGCCAATATCACTGATGAACATAGATGCAAAAATCCTTAACAAAGTTCTAGCAAACAGAATCCAACAACATAATAAATATTTCTTGAATGAATGAATGATTATAAAATCGTCTAAAATGATGGCAATAGAGTCATGTTTTTTTCAGTATTATCAAATGTAAGTAGTTGATAATGCACAGTTTAGTGCAACCTCTAAAACCACTAGTCCACGTTTTTGTACTACCTGTGAATTTAAAGCAGTTTTAGGGCTGTGCACTGGAAGTCCTGAGGTGTGTCTGATCTGCAAATCGGGAAGCCCTAACCTCCTCCTCCCATGGCTGCTGGGCCCTAACAGCTTTCCCAGGCTCCTCTGGGTGAATAACACCAACATTTAATTCAAAAACCAACATCCAGAGCATTTAAGTGACTGAAACAGTTTTGATGGTCATTGAAAACACAAATCAAAACCATTTTGATAGGCTGTTAGCCTATTTAAAAATAGTTTTCTCACTGTTTTTTATTCTTTCACATAATCTTTGCTGAATTTTCTTATCTTTGAATTCACTAACTTAAAAATCTCACCTTTGGAAGGCATTAAAATGAACAACATTGTTATTTCTGTCTCAATCACGTTTTCTCCTACTTTCCACCCTACCTGTCTAACTGCAGGATACAGAAGACTTGAGAACAGAGCTCAAATAATCTAGATTTTTATTCGTGTTTTCTTCCCTCCTTGTTCACTGGCCTCTCACAGTTTTATTCATTCTTTTCACTATTTAATAAATATTGACTGAATTCCCATTATGCATCAGCTACTGTAGGAGATTCTGGAGTGGTAGAAAAGTTAGGCAGTTGTCCTCTGCCCTTGAGGACCTGCTGATGGTGGGAAGAAGATACAAACAAGTAATTAAAATGCAAAAGTTAAGCACTATAATTAAGATCTGCCAAAACCACTTGAAAAAATATGTACTCGATTAATTTACACTGTAATTTACTAAGCAAATAAATCTTATAAGTTGATTATCACAATATTTCCTTTTAGTCATTTTTTTGCCCCCTAATTTCTTGCGTTGGAATACCATCCACTGAAATTTTCCTGGAACTACAACTGCAGGATTTTCTATTTCTTGTGTTCGAGTGCCGTCATGTGGAACATTTATGTAATTGCACATCATCTTTTTATTCCCATTTCTTATGTTAGAGTGCCATCATATGGAACTTTTATATAATTGCAGTGCGTCCGCTTTTTTCATTCTTATGTTAGAGTGCCATCATGTGGAATTTTTATGTAATTGCATGGTGTCCCTTTTTTTTTCATTTCTTATGTTAGAGTGCCATCTTTTGGAATTTTCATGTAACTGCAAAATGGATTCTCTGTGGTTTTTATTTCTTTGTTACAGTGCCGTCAATTGGTTTTATTACATAGCTGCAAAGAGTTGAACATAACTTGGTGACTAAGCAACACATATTTTTCTTACTTATCTTAAAGAGTGTCACCAGGTAGAGTTTTCATGTAATTGTACACAGGTATGTTTTTCCTGTTATTCTGGTTAGAATGTCACTCGTTTTTTTCCCCCTGCAATTGCAGGTTAGATTCTTCATGTTTCTAAGGTTAGCGTGTCCCCCAACGGAATTACTGTTTTTCTTATTACAGAACTTGGTTTTCTTATTACAGGTATCGCCTGTTTTCTGAAAATTATTACTCCATTGTGTTTTATGAAAGAGCTAGTAGGTCCTTCATAAAAGAGGCTATTGAAAAGAATAGCTAATTTTCAGTAATCAAAAGAAATCTGAAGAGGATTTTTGCTTTCACAAAAGAAAAAATAGAGCCATTACAGACTGTATTGATGTTGGTCTTTTGTTACAGTTAAGTGGCATTATTGAAACTTCTAGAAATCTGGAATTCTCTTTACCCCATTTCTGTTTACAAAATGTTTTACAGGAACTTTGCTTTCAGATAGTGGGGTAAACCTGTAATAGGAAAAAAAAAATGTGATCTGCACTCACATGATAATTCCACCAGGTGGCACCCCAGATCACCATGGTGTGGAAATACCATGTAATTGCAAAACAAGTTGCTTATTACTCAGGTTAGGGTGCCACCCAGTATAATTCTCCTGCAATTGTATAATAGATGTGCTTTCAATTTCTTATGTTAAAGTGTCCCTTGCAGGATTACCCAGCAGTTGCAGAAAGAAAAAAGTTTTTATATACCTGTGAAAGAGTTCCACCTGGTGGAATTGTTCCTTGTTATAAAGTACACTGGTGGTCCTCCACTGAGACATCTGAATCACCTGGAGAATTTCTTAAAACAAAAGTTTCATGTCCCATCCCCAGAGTTTCTTATTCAGGAGGTTTGGGGTGGGGTGTGGGGATTTGCATTTCCAATAAGCTTTCCAGTTTATGCTGATGCTAATTATCTGAGACTGCCCTTTGAAAACTGCTGAGCTACCTACTGCTTAAATCTTAGTTTCACACATAACTGAGAATTTTTTTCCTGTATAATTTCTAGAATTGTTTCAGTTCCAAAGAGCTGTAAGGATTGGAAACCTTTGCTCTCCTGAATCTTTCCAAAGAACTTAGGATACCTGTTGATTAGATCTACCAGTTGCTTTTGATATCAGTTTCTGCAAACTTACCTAAGCCACATCACAATGTGCAGTGAATTCCGTTTGTTTTCTGTATCCCTCAGTCCAGTACCACAGGCTCTCCCTACATATCTGTTGGGTGAATGAACAAACATGGGCCTTCAGCATTGCCAGGTTGTTAGGATAAATATGGCAGCTTTCCACAGTTTAAATAGGACACTTAGTTTCCTTGTCTGCAGCTTCACTATCATGCTACAATGAAAGAAGCTGCAGACAGAAATCTGTCAAAATCACTTATTCACATGCAAGCACAAACCCTGCCCTACAGCCTGTGCCTAGAAGCAGCCAAGGGCCTGCTCTGTCCTTTCAGGCACCATGACAAGCTTCTCCCTGAAGCGTTAAATCAAGGCAGAGACAGCAGAGTCTCCGTAAGAGGTGAACATGGACCACTATTCCAGAGCTCTTATCCCTCTGACTTGTCAGATGCTTATCCTGTGTGCATGCAAGGAGTGAGTCCCTCATTATCTTTGTAGCCAGTCACATGTTTTGAACACCACCCATTTCACCAATTAAAAAGTTTTCCTTATATTTGTTTGGTGAACTAAAAAGCTCTGGTGCAGATGGAGATGGGATCTTTGCAGGTCCTCTACAATATGGAATCCCTATCAGGGTTCTTCTGATGTTAACGAGCTAACCTGCAGCATGGCTGCCTGATTAGGGTGCATCACAGGTTAACTGACTGCCCCTTTGGTAGAAAAGACTAATGTTAATTTATAGACATCGATACCACTTCATTTACATTGGATTCTGTGAAAGTAAATTGCAGACAGTATAAATCCTGGAAACCAGAAAGGTTTTTTTTTCCATGCGTTTATTTACTCACTCTTTGTTAAAAGTCTTAATACATGGGAATGTAGGCTAAACATTGGGAATTCTGAGTTCTGGTCTCAGCTAGGCCACCAGCTAGCTGTGTTATCTCAGGCAAATTCCTTAACCTTGCTCGGCCATTTTTCATTTGGGAACAGGAGGCCCGAACTAGCCATTACTAAAGCGACCGCTAACTCTAAAATGTCAAGATACCATTCTTTTGGAAAATGTCAGGACTGATTTGCAATTCCAGCTATCCTCCAGCCTTTGTCAGCTCCAGTGAGGATTAAACCCTGATATCCCCAAGCATGTATGTAGTGAATTAACTTCTCTCTTGTACGCCTAATATAACAGTTCTGTATTCTCTCTGGCAGGAGGGAAAAGATAGTCCCTGCCATCATCTGTGTTCTGTGGTCCAGATGAGGAACCTGGCGTGAGAAAGCCTTGCAAAGCCCTCTGAAGATCATCCAGCACAGAGCACCCAATGGGGTGCCACAGATGAGCTACGGGGATGCCAAGATAGAATGATCTGCTTGCCATCGCTGCAGGCTGGCACTCCTGTGGAGGCCCAGGTTGCTGTGACAGCTGCCTGGCCCGTTGATTCCAATGAGCTGAGTAAGGAGCACTGTTTTCTCCCTGTGCTGCAACATGAAGAGAGTGATAAGCACTTCTCTACCGTAGAACGAACTCCAAAATGTGCAATTTAGGCCCCGGGAATCATGGTCCTTACCCTAAAAGACGCCCCGTGGAGACGTGAGTCAGAGCGTGCCAAGCAGCTGAGGGGGAGGGTGGGCACACGTCAGTGGGAACGCGCCTCACTCAGTGGGGGGCCCAGTTCCCACACTCTTGTCACTGCAGAAGACAGCTGTCTGTCTCAGTACAAAACTTGGCGCCACTCAACAAGCCATTAGTGTCTCCTGTGGCTCAGGAATCCAGAAGCAGCTGAGCTGGGGGATTGGGGCTCAGGGTCTCTGGTGAGACTGTGGGCCAGGCCGCAGTCATGTGAGCCGGGAGGGGCCATCCCCAGGTCCCCGGCTGGGCTGTGGGTGCCCCGTGGGCCTCCCTGCAAGGCTGCTAGGGGGGCAGCTGGCTGCTCCCAGGGCTAGTGTGACCCAGCAGATGGGAAAAAGCCTAGTGCTTTTATGACCCTGTCTCAGCAGTGACAGATCACTGCCTCTTGCCAGGGTGCGGGAGGAGGACCCCAGGGTGTGAGTGCCAGGGGGTGGCGCCATTGGGCCAGCCTGGGGGCCGCTGCACCTGCCTCTGCAGACTCCATGCTGCGGGGCAGCCGCCTAGGGAGCCAGGCACATCACGGTGATGCCGTCCTCTGGTGGGAAGGGAAGGGAAGTCTGGGTGCCCTGTGCTCTCTCCAAGTCCTCTACCTTGCCCCTCCTTCAGTATTCTTCTCTCCAGCAGAATCCACCGTTTTCTCCCCTTGCCAGCCAGACCTCCCAACCTAGACCGACCCCTGCCTTCTCGTTCCCTTTTCCCCCCCGCCTTTCTTTCTTCCCTCCACTTTCTTTTTCTTCCTCATTCTCTCTTATTCATTCATTGTCCAGAAAGCACAGGAGGATTTAATTTTCAAAATGATTACAAGGAACAAGTCCAAGAAGAACGATGAAAACCAAAGTACTCTGGCCCTTTGAGACTCGAGGTTTTCTCTCTGAAAAGACACCTACTTGGGCTGCCAAAAGACACTATTCTTTCGGGGCAGAGGCCTCAAAGCTGCCAAAAGGAGCAAATAGCTCTCCCCAGTGAACTCTTCTATTTAAGGCACGGAGGCTCATCTGGGGGAAACGCTGAGATTTGGGAAACCTTGCCTCCCCATGGGGAGTGAGCCACCTCCAGGGAAGGATTCACGGGGACCCTTCGGTGAGGTGGTCCTGCACTGTGGTCTGTTGCCTTGAGAAAAGTGCCAACGTCCTTGAAATCCAGGCACTTTGGAAACTTCTCAGAGCGTCGTGGTCTCATAACGTGAGACGGCTGAATACAGCTCACATAGACAAGGATTTAAAGTGTTTGAACTTCTCCCCCATCAAGCCGCGTCGCCATCACCTGGGAGACTCCAAGTCAGCCGCGCCCAGAAGTCCCGGATGTGAAGCCCCTCGGGGCAGGACCACCAAGTCCGAGGAGGGAGGCTGGGGCATTGAATTAAAGGACCACTGGTTTGACAAAAGCAGGAGTCGAAAGTACACGTTGGGACTCTGCCATTAATGGAGTAAAACAGCCGGGAGACACCAGCAGGTAAGAGAAAAAGTAAGGAGATGTGACATGCTGAAATTTTCTAGGTACGAACAAATACCTAGAACATTTGGGGGTTGGCATTCTTTCCCTTGCCTCTGCCTGTCCCCCCTCGCCTCCACACTTTCCGCTCTATCCCGCCTGCTCAGGCACCAGCTCACTAACAGGAACCAGCCCTGTTTGAGTCTGGGCGGGTCGGGGGTCGGGTGAGAAAGGGATCATTTCCTTAACCACGTTTTGGAGCCAAAGGCTTTTAAAGGAGCCGCTGGCTGTGAAGCATTGCTCGAGTACGCCACTAGGGGTCGCCAGCAAGTTGCTCTCAAGCCTATCATTGCCAGCTTTTTAAAACAACTGTTTTATTTATTTAAAAAAAATTTTTTTTTTTTTTTTTTACTAGTTGGAGGCTAATTACTTCACAACATTTCAGTGGGTTGTGGGAGGGGGAATCGGGATGGGGAATACATGTAACTCCATGGCTGATTCATGTCAATGTAAAACAACTGTTTTTTAAGCATCCTCTTTAGAATCCTTAAGTGTAATTCACAGGTAATAATACCTAACTTCACACGTAAGTTTTAGATTTTTTAAAGACTATAATACAACCAAGAAATCAGAACAGTATGTTATAAACTATGTATGCTTAAGCAACTACATTAGAGTCACGACGGAGTGGTTGGATGTTTGCTCCTGATCGCTGTGACTGTGGCACCTGCGTGTATAGACCAAAGTGGGGTGTTAAATCAGGGGCTTGAATACCACTAGCAGCATTGCCGCTGGTGACAGGACTTTTCTGCAGTGGTAAACAACTCATGAACAACCTGGGAAAAAGCAAGTTATCAGCACAGCCCTCAAATTTACTTACTAGATACTTTTGTATTCCTGGAAAGTCCATTCAAAAGCTATTCTTTATTTTTCTGTGGAATGGCGATAGGATCTAAGTCCAGATATTGCACGCAGGGTTTAGATGCAGGACTCCACCTACATAAATGTCCAGAGGAACATTTGAGAGTCACGTGAGAAGTAGACAACGTTGCCATTGCACAGGGTGTCAGCAGTCTACGTTCACGGGTACCCCCACCTCATTGTCACAGCAAACCCTCACCCACAGAGATGCCCACTGTGAGCCAGAGAGGACAGTGCAGCTCCCATTGAGAATCACTGGAAAGAGGAGCAAAGGCAAGAGAGGAGAGACTAAGGAATGTACTTGTAGGCTCAAGATGGGCCAAGGACCACAGTCTTCTGGCAGATGCAGCAACATGGGGCCCACGCGGGCTAGGGTGCACATGCGTCGTGTTGTCTGTTAGGGTGGCAGGGAAACAGCATTCACCCTTGGGGTCAACAAAATATTTAAATATCTAGAGATCCTTTTTAAAAATTTCTACCTGTTTATTGCTGCCAACCCATCTACCCCAGAGATGTGTGTGCTCTGGTGTGTGGCCCCATGGTTTGTAACCCACCAGGCTCCTGTGTCCATGGAATTTTCCAGGCAAGAATATTGGAGTGGACTGCCATTTCCTTCTCCTAAAAATCTTTTTAAAAAATAGATGTAATGTTCTTTTTTGGCCCCAAGTGTATTTCTGAGAATGAATCTAATGCTTCCCAAGGGGCAAAGTAGGATTATGAATCAGATCCCTGAAATGTTTGCATGTTGTTGGACCCAGAAATTTCACCTCAAGAAATTTGGTCCTTAAAAATAATAACAATAATTTGGAAGAGGTGATAGTTAGAGTATACTCAATCATTGTTTATAATTGTAAAAACAGAAAACCAGATAGTTGGGCAACAATGAGAGATCAGTGGAATAAGTTACAGCTACAGTGGAATATTAGGAGTTAAAAATCAGGTTGTTAAAATTAGAAATGAAAATGGAGAGATCACAACAGACAACACTGAAATACAAAGGATCATAAGAGACTACTACCAGCAGCTCTATGCCAATAAAATGGACAACTTGGAAGAAATGGACAAATTCTTAGAAAAGTATAACTTTCCAAAACTGAACCAGAATGAAATAGAAGATCTTAACAGACCCATCACAAGCAAGGAAATCGAAACTGTAATCAGAAATCTTCCAGCAAACAAAAGCCCAGGACCAGATGGCTTCACAGCTGAATTCTACCAAAAATTTAGCGAGGAGCTAACACCTATCTTACTCAAACTCTTCCAGAAAGTTGCAGAAGAAGGTAAACTTCCAAACTCATTCTATGAGGCCACCATCACCCTAATTTCAAAACCAGACAAAGATGCCACAAGAAAAGAAAACTACAGGCCAATATCACTGATGAACATAGATGCACAATTCCTTAACAAAGTTCTAGCAAAGAGAATCCAACAACATATTAAAAAAATCATACACCATGACCAAGTGGGCTTTATCCAGGAATGCAAGGATTCTTTAATATCCACAAATCAATGTAATACACCACATTAACAAAGTGAAAAATAAAAGCCATACGATTATCTCAATAGATGCAGAGAAAGCCTTTGACAAAATTCAACACCCATTATGATTAAAACGCTCCAGAAAGCAGGAATAGAAGGAACATACCTCAACATAATAAAAGCTGTATATGACAAACACACAGCAAGCATTACCCTCAATAGTGAAAAATTGAAAGCATTTCCCCTGAAATCAGGAACAAGACAAGGGTGCCCAGTCTCACCACTACTATTCAACATAGTGTTGGAAGTTTTGGCCACAGCAATCAGAGCAGAAAAAGAGGTAAATGCAATCCAGATAGGAAAAGAAGAAGTGAAACTCTCGCTGTTTGCAGATGACATGATCCTCTACATAGAAAACCCTAAAGACTCTTCCAGAAAATTACTAGAGCTAATCAGCGAAGATAGTAAAGTTGCAGGATATAAAATTAACACACAGAAATCCCTTGCATTCCTATACACTAACAATGAGAAAACAGAAAGAGAAATTAAGGAAACAATACCATTCACCATTGCAACAAAAAGAATAAAATACTTAGGCGTATGTCTACCTAAAGAAACAAAAGACCTATCCATAGAAAACTATAAAACACTGATGAAAGAAATCAAAGGGGACACAAACAGATGGAGAAATATACTGTGCTCAAGGACTGGAAGAATCAATATTGTCAAAATGGCTATACTACCCAACCAATCTATAGATTCAATGCAATCCCCATCAAGCTACCAACGGTATTTTTCACAGAGCTAGAACAAATAATGTCACAATTTGTATGGAAACACAAAAAACCTCGAATAGCCAAAGTAATCATGAGAAAGAAGAATGGAACTGGAGGAATCAACCTGCCTGACTTCAGACTCTACTACAAAGCCACAGTCATCGAGACACTATGGTACTGGCACAAAGACAGAAATATAAATCAATGGAACAGAATAGAAAGCCCAGAGATAAATCCACGAACCTATGGACACCTTATCTTTGACCAAGGAGGCAGGGATATACAATGGAAAAAAGACAACCTCTTTAACAAGTGGTGCTGGGAAAACTGGTCAACCACTTGTAAAAGAATGAAACTAGAACACCTTCTAACACCATACACAAAAATAAACTCAAAATGGATTAAAGATCTAAATGTAAGACCAGAAACTATAAAACTCCTAGAGGAGAACATAGGCAAAACACTCTCCGACATAAATCACAGCAGGATCCTCTATGACCCACCTCCCAGAATATTGGAAATAAAAGCAAAAAGAAACAAATGGGACCTAATGAAACTTAAAAGCTTTTGCACATCAAAGGAAACTATAAGCAAGGTGAAAAGACAGCCCTCAGATTGGGAGAAAATAATAGCAAACGAAGGAACAGACAAAGGTTTAATATAAAAAATATACAAGCAACTCCTGCAGCTCAATTCCAGAAAAAATAAATGACCCAATCAAAAAATGGGCCAAAGAACTAAACAGACATGTCTCCAAAGAAGACATACAGATGGCTAACAAACACATGAAAAGATGCTCAATATCACTCATTATCAGAGAAATGCAAATCAAAACCACAATGAGGTAACATTACATGCCATTCAGGATGGCTGCTATCCAAAAGTCTACAAACAATAAATGCTGGAGAGGGTGTGGAGAAAAGGGAACCCTCTTACACTGTTGGTGGGAATGCAAACTGTTACAGCCGCTATGGAGAACAGTGTGGAGATTTCTTAAAAAACTGGAAATAGAGCTGCCGTATGACCCAGCAATCCCACTTCTTGGCATAGACACCAAGGAAATCAGAATTGAAAAGGGGCATGTGCACCCCAATGTTCATCGCAGCACTGTTTATAATAGCCAGGATATGGAAGCAACCTAGATGTCCATCATCAGACAAATGGATAAGGAAGCTGTGGTACATATACACCATGGAAAATTACTCAGCCATTAAAAAGAATTCATTTGAATCAGTTCTAATGAGATGGGTGAAACTGGAGCCCATCATACAGAGTGAAGTAAGCCAGAAAGATAAAGACCAATACAGCATACTAACGCATATATATGGAATTTAGAAAGATGGTAACGATAACCCTATATGCAAAACAGAAAAAGAGAAACAGATGTACAGAACAGACTTTTGGACTCTGTGGGAGAAGGTGAGGGTGGGCTGTTTAGAGAGAACAGCATTGAAGCATGTATATTATCTATAGTGAAACAGATCACCAGCCCAGGCTGGATGCATGAGACAAGTGCTCGGGGATGGTGCACTGGGAAGACCCAGAAAAATCGGGTGGAGAGGGAGGTGGGAGGGGGGATCGGGATGGGGAATACATGTAAATCCATGGCTGATTCATGTCAATGATTGGCAAAAACCGCTACAATATTGTAAAGTAATTAGCCTCCAACTAATAAAAATAAATGGGAAAAAAAAAGAAACATTTATTCAGTACCTAACTTGGAGCTTTCCCTCTGTTATTTACTTAAATTTTATATTTAATTTTTTTGTTGAAGTGCAGTTGATTTACAATGTTGTGCCAATCTCTGTTTTATAACAAAGTCACTCAGTTCTATACATATAGGCATTCTTTTCTATATTCTTTTCCATTATGGCTTATCACAGGGTCCATATTGAATATAGTTCTCTGTGCTATACAGTAGGACTTTGTTGTTTCTTTTTTATTTATTAGGACTCATAGTAGGCCATAAGATGACCTCAACACATAGGTAATCAATTAATTTTTTAGCTTAGCCTCTGGATAAACCAGCATTAAATGACATGAATATGTCTTCAAGCCAGAGTCTACTGTCTGAGCCGCCAGGGAAGCCTCATATAAATACAAACATACATACACACATACATATATACATATATATATATATACACACACATACATACATACATACATATACATACACACACACACACACACACACATATTAACACATGCTCATGAGTCTTAACGACTGGACGACCAGGGAATTCTCTAGCTGCTACTTTCTTTTTTTTTAGTTCTATTTTTTCCACTTTTTTTTCAAAAATTAAACTTTATTTTGTATTGGACTATAGCCAGTTCACAAGGTTGTGAGTTTCAGGTGGACAGCAAAGGGTAGTTGCTATTTTCAATGAATGATGGAAAAGACAGAAACAGGAACATATGTTAAAAGAAGAAAGCTTAAAGTTGTAAGAGACATTGTTTCTAGGAAATTCTTTGTGTTTGCTCAAGTCATCTAAGCTTGTTTATCTCAGTCATTTCAAGCAGGTTTCTAATGAGCCATTGACCAGCACTCCTAAAAAGCCAATCAAAGAGCACGTCCTGCAATCAATGACTCATTAAACAAACATTCACTGAGCACCTACCATGTACCAGGTTGTGTGTTAGATACTGGGGCTACAGAGATGTGGTGTCACAGCCTGCTTTGAAGTATGGTTTAAGTGGGAGAAGGTCAACAGGCAAGAGTTCAAAGGTCTGTCAAGGGGATTCTTGGAAGACCTCTCAGAAGGGCCAGGAGCATGCCAGTTTGCAGCTGGGGTGTTTGAAAGTACCCAATAGATAACTCTCGCCAACCTGAAGTGTGAATAACTTAACAAAGATAAAACAAAGAAGTTGGCAGGTAGAGAGGAAAATGTTAACTTCACCCTTGATAGAGCTGATACTGGAGAATGTAGTGGCCCAATTGGTAAAGAATCTGCCTGCAATGCAGGAGACCTGGGTTCGATCCCCGGGTTGGGAAGATCCCTGGGAGAAGGAAATGGCAACCCACTCCAGTGCTCTTGCCTGGAGCATTTCATGGATAGACGAGGACAGGCTTCAGTCCATGGAATTGCAAAGAGTCAGGACACAGCTGTGCGACTTTCATTTTTTTTCACTTTCGTATTCCAACAAGGGAGCTTCCCAATCAGAATTAGACTGATCCACCCACCCAGCAACCAGGGACAGAGCCTGCCCCTGGAGCACTGGAAGGCAACGGTTGCTCACTGGGGCAGCTTGTACTCAGAAAGTTAGGGTTTAGACAATACATGCCCACATATTGTCTGCATGGTGTAAACGGTGTGGTGTAAATGTGTAAACGTGTATAAATGAACTTTAATCCTTAAAGTTAATCCTTAGATTAATTAATCCTTAGATTAATCCTTAGAGGTGGTTAGTTAGCATTTGAACCCACATTCCAGAGAAGTTTAAGCGCTACAAATGTCATTGTCTAAATCCATACCCAGAGGATGTTAATAAGTATGTTAGAGATAGTTCATCATTGCCAAAATGACTGGTATTTGATATGTTTGTGTGTATATATATATATATATATATTGCAAGCTACAAAGATTATACTGGCCTAACGGTCCTCACAGAAGTAAGGGAGCTCTCTGGGGTCTCTTCTATGAGAGAGTCATTCATGAAGGCTTCACCCTAATGACCTAATCACCTCCCAAAGGTCCCACTTCTTACTACCGTCACCTTGGGAATAGGTTTCAATACACAAATTTTGAGGGGGACATAGTAGGGACAGAGGATTGTAGGGTCATCTCTAATTTCAACAGGTGAGTACAATTCACAGAGAAGCATTCAATCTATAAATATTTGTTGGGCCATTAATATATAAATAGCAAATATATAGTAGTAACACTAGGTGGTAGATGGTATTTCCAAAGATAACCACCACCATTTTCCAAGGGTAAAATTCTTTTCTGTATGCTATGTATATAGTGCCCAGAAACCAGGGGCCCTGAAATATGTTTCTTATGTGCAGTAGATGATTAACTTCTGCATACACATTGCCTTTGAGAAGGGAATGGCAACCCACTCCAAGATTCTTGTCTGGAGAATCCCATAAGCACAATGCCTGGCATGTGGTCGTTTCTCAGTAAATACCTACTGAATAAATGGATAAATCTAGAAGAAGCATAATACCCCTCTGTGTTAGCTAGCCATTGCTGCATAGCAAATTGCCCCAAACGTTAGCATCTTAAAACAATGATCATTTCTTATCTCAGTTTCTGTGAGTGAAAAGTCAGAAAGCAGCCTGGCTGGGTGGTTCTGGCTCAAGCTCTCTCACAAGGTTGCAGTCGAGGTGTCAGCTAAGACTACAGTCATTCAAAGCTTGATGAGGCAAGAAGACCCCCTTCCAAAAATACTCACGAGGTTGTTGGCCAGAGTTGCCAGTTCTCTTGTCATGTTGGCTTCCTCATCGGGCTGCTCACACAGGGCAGCCGGCCTGCTCCGGAGCAGATGATGATGATGCAAAAGAAAGGCCACATTGCCCTTTATGACCAAGTCTCCACTCACCATCACTTGGGCCTTATTCTGTTCATTGGAACCAAGGCACTAAGTTCAGCCACCACTTCAGGGAAAAGGATTACAAAATATCAGAGGATCACTGGGGACCATCGTGGAGGGCTACCTACCACACCTTGTGAATTGTTAACTGACTGCAAACAGCAGCTTCCAAATGCTCAGACAGGTGTGTTCTTTGCTGTGAAAGTGGTTATAGATTGCTTATCAACCTCTCTCTCCTAGTTTGGCAAACACAGTAACACTACTACCTCTTTGCTTTTCAAATGCAAAGGGCACTTCAGCAGGTAAATGGACAGTGATAACAACTACTTTTGCACTGCAAAGATTCCAGGTTGGTTCAGACTAATTGCTTTGAGCAAGTTTTGGTCCCCATCTTTATTTAAATTAAAAAAAAATTTTTTTGGCTGCACAGGATCTGGAATCTTAGTTCCCCGGCCAGGGATTGAACCCACATCCCCTGTGCTGGAAGCACAGAGTCTTAACCACTGGACTGCCAGGGAAGTCCTATCTTTGAAGCACAAGATTGTTGTTTGCCTAGAATGGAAGTTCAGTTTGTATTTCTCAAGCCCATCTTCACCAATTCAGCAAAGCTACGTACCAGTTTGAGCATTAAAAAGAAAAACTACTAATTCTGATAGTCCATTTTATTTAAACTCTTGGTCTAAGATGACCTGTAAAAACAAGCAAAGTATTAGGTTGCTGCAAACGTAATTGCAGTTTCAGACCACGAATTTTAAATCATTATAACTAGACTCAAACACATCTTTATGAATCAAAATAGGAACCATTACAATCAACACATTTTTGCCAACGAGAAATAAGTTTGTTTATTTCTCAAGCATACAAATCTGTGCTTTGCGAAAACAGAAATCTAGACCAATGGAACAAGACAGAAGGCAAGAATATACAGTGGGGCAAAGACAACCTCTTCAATAAGTGGTTCTGGGAAAACTGGACAGCCCCATGTAAAAGAAAGAAATTAGAACACTTCTTAACACCATATACAAAGATAAACTCAAAATGTATTAAAGATCTAAGTGTAAGACCAGAGAATATAAAACTCATAGAGGAACACATAGGCAGAACACTCAATATCATAAATCAAAGCAAAATCCTCTATGATCCACCTCCTAGAGTAATGGAAATAAAAAGAAAAGTAAACAAGTGGGACCTGATAAACTGAAAAGCTTTTGCACAGCAAAGAAATCTATAAAAAAGGTGAAAAGACAACACTCAGGACGGGAGAAAATAATGGCAATTAAAACAACTGACAAAGGATTAATTTCCAGTATATACAAGCATCTCATACAACTCAATACCAGAAAAACAGCCCAATGAAAAAGGGGGAAAAAACCTAAACAGACATTTCTCCAAAGAAGACATACAGATGGCTAGAAAAGACATGAAAAGATGCTCAAAACGCTCATTATTAGAGATAGGCAAATCAAAACTACAATGAAGTATCACATCACACCAGTCAAAATGGCCCTCGTCAAAAAGTCTACAAACAGGAGAGGGTGTGGATAAACACTTGCACTGTTGGTGGGAATGTAAATTCATACAGTCACTATGGAAGATGGTATGGAGATTCCTTTAAAAATTAGAAATAAAACCACCCTAAAACCCAACAATCCCACTCGTAGGCATATACCCTGAGGAAACCAAAGTTGAAAAAGACACAGGTACCCCAATGTTCACTGCAGCACTATTTACAAGAGCTAGGACATGGAAGCAACATAGATGTCCACCAACAGATGAATGGATAAAGAAGTAGTGATACATATATACAAGGGAATATTACTCAGCCATAAAAGGAACATATTTGAGTCAGTTCCAATGAGGTAGATGAACCTAGAGCCTATTATACAGAGTGAAGAAAGTTAGAAAGAGAAAGAGAAATATCATATACTGACACATATATATGGAATCTAGAAAGATGGTACCAAAAATTTATCTCCAGGGCTGCAATGGAGAAAGAGACACAGAGAACAGACTTATGGACATGGGGAGAAGCCAGGAGAGGGTGAGATGAATGGAGAGAGTAACATGGAATCTTACATTACCATATGCAAAATAGATAGCCAAGGCAAATTTGCTGTATATCTCAGGGATCTCAAACAGGGTCTCTGTACCAACCTAGAGGGGTGGGATGGGGAGGGAGATGAGAGGGAGGTTCAAGAGGGAGGGGACATATGTATACTTAAGGCTGATTCATGTGGAGGTTTGACAGAAAACAACAAAATTCTGTAAAGCAATTATCCTTCAATTAAAAAAGAAATTTTAAAAATGAATGATTTTTAAAAAATCCGTGCTTCAGGATTTGATTAAATTCTTGGAAATCATTTTCTGCCTCCTGCTGGTTGTGGAAGCATCTCCCCCACAAAAAGTTGTCAAGATGCCTGAAGAAGTGGTGGGCGGTTGGCAAGAGGTCAGGTGAATATGGCGGATGAAGCAAAACTTTTGCACCAACATAGTATCACTATTATCAGGATTTCTGATGGAACGTGACTGGTGTTTGCCAAAGAACAAAACTTGGTTTTGCTTCAGGGAAGGGGGAAAAGTTGTTTTTTTCTCTTGGGTCTAAAAGACACACACTTTCTCACACACACAAAAATCAAAGTAAGGAAAATTAAATGCTTTTTATTAATGAACTTGCCACACAGAAATTTTGGGTGAGTTAGTCAGAGGCAAAAGTGGCCTCAGGTGAATATTTTCTAGTGGGTAAACATACATGGCCATTTGGTGGAATAGAGATAGGGGCTTTTTGTCTATTTTTAGCCCATTACATCTGCAGCCTCAGCCAGTGCCTGCACAACTGTGTTCAGTGGAAAGTCTCTTTGTGCCGAATCCAAAGCTTCAGAAGAAGCAATTAAATGTTCCTGAGCAGTAAACATGGAAAAGTGGAAAAGCAACTTTCTTCTTACAGATCATTTGAATAAAACTTGGTGTCAAAGATGACTGAAGAGAAACTTTCCCGATGATGCTGTGGGTGTGAACATTTTCATAGAGATTTTCCCTAAAAACAGTTTTGGACAATAGCTGCCAAACCTGGCCCAGATATTTCACATCAGTCTTCTGAGATGGTATCTTCACTGAGGTCAGCAGAAACTCTAGCTGAATGTTCTTAAATCCTGTACCTCCAAGACCAAATGCAACTTAGGCCTTAGGAATTTTGTAGCACCTTGGCCAGTTCTGTGTGGCTGGTAAGCTTAGCTGCCAAAAAAATGCTTTTAAATCATTTGTATGTAACAACTAGATTAAAATTTGTCCTTTGAGGTCTGCTTCCAGTTGGCATTTTGGATATCACTTAAATTGACTCTCTGCTTTTGTGCTCATATACTGGGCCATGTGGCCATGGGGCCTATTAAGCTTTTTTTAAAAAAAACAAATTTCATTTTAGTATTGTTAAAACAGTAATAATAAAAAATGAGACTACAAGTATGCAGTGCCAAGTTAATCCAAATAGCAATTCTGATTTAGAATTGATAATGTGTAAGATCCTAATGGTAACTAGCTATTATAAACATATGTTCCATGTCAAGATAAGCTCTCAGCTACAGAAGTCTAAAAATCCTAATACTCCATCTCCTAAGGTATCAGCAAAGAGGAAAGGGATTTTTAATCTGAGAGCAGAGTAGCAACTGAGTTGCTTGTTACCAGGGGAGGAATTTGAGTCGTCACAGCAGGAAGGTTAGAGAAGGACAGCGTGTTACACAGGGTTCTATGGCTTCAGAGAACACTAACTAGTCTAAACTGTATTTTTCAAACTTTTTTCCCCCAGTCCTAAAATTCACCCAGGAGAAAGAGGCTGGTTTAACTGCAAGGAAGAGAAACTTGATCAGCCTGGAGGGCTGCTCCTAGTCGGAGACGTCGAATGGCATCGTGCTGATGACCTCCCCATTCTCATCGAGCATGCTGGTGTAGGCCCAGCGGCGGTTGCGGCGGCACGTGGGCCCGCACTTGGTGGAGTTACACTTGGGGCACGGGTAGAAGCAACCCGGGCAATCTTCATCGAGGCAATCACACAGGTCAGCCTGATTGACGAGGAGCCTGCCCTTTCCATCATACTTCTTGGCTTCGCGCTTTGGAGGAGAAACCTCACTCTTCTTTGACATTGGCTCATTCTTCTGCTGCTGCCTTATTCCAGGATTAAAGTTGGCGATCTGAGGCCCGGGGTTTCGAAATGTCAACCATTTTAACTGCCGGTCCAGCTGTTTCATTTTCTTCTCCTCCATCTCACTGGCTCTCTCAGGAGAACGTTGACGTGCAGGTCTCTCTCGCACGGAACTGCTTTTTTCTGCTTGTTCACTCATTTCTGCTCACCTGGGGACACAAACAAAGTCAGCAACCATTTGTGGTGGCTCATTCAACCATGAGGACGCTGGATCTGGTAAACGTCTTTCCAGAATGGGCCTGTTAAGTTTTCACTTCAAACCTGGATTAAGTGGATAGGAGCAAGTTTCTCAGCACCAACAAATCTTTGGACAAAAGTGCTTTTACCAGATAGTTTTTCCTCCTTTACTTCACCATCTCTTTTTTCTATCACATGTTTAAATAACCATTCATGTTTGCAGAGACTAGTACTTCTCAAACATTAATGTGCATATGAATCATGAAACTTCTTGTTAAAAACTAGATTATGATTCAGTTAGGACTGGGGTGGGGCCAGAGAGTCTATCTTTCTAATGTATGCCCAGATTGTACTGATACTGCTAATTCCAAACCTACTTTGAGTCTCAAGGGCCTAGACCTAAACCAATAGCGATCAGGGGCAAAAATTGCTTTGCTTTAACAGAAATCCAGTTATTCTTCTTAGGTGAGTGGCCCTAGGATAAAAAAACAACAGTTTTTTATGTAAAGATTCTCTTTCTCTCTGCAATGCTCCCCCCCCCAACACCCCCACACAAGGCAAACTCTTGACTTTTCCTCCCGCTAAATTGGTTTGAACAAAGAAAACACAGTTTGGACCACTTCAGATCAATAAACATATTCCCTGTTTCTAATGACTGTAGTAAGTAATGGAAATCGGATAGTCATTTTAGCAATTGCCTTTTCTCTTTAAAACGTCAGCACATTAGCTGTGGTTTATTTCGTTTGAAGTGACCTCCACTTCTCAGGAAACACTCTACAAGCTACTTTAAGGTAATTAATCATATTGAATTAGTGATTGGTTTTTAAAAGGCTTTCTAAAGTCAGTACACTCTCAAGGACTCTCAGTGTCATTTCACCTCTCTCCATGTCTCATTGTCTCCATGGGTATGTCTCGTCCCTCACCACTCCCCTCCATCTCTCTGTTTCTCTCCTAATTGGCCCACGTCCTACAGACTCCACAAACTTCCCAAACTACTAATAATTTAGAGTAGAGAGGCAGAGGACGCCCATTTCTTTAAGGATGGTCTGCCTAGCTTCAAGAAGCAAACTGGCTAAAAGTGAGAGAGACAGAGGATGGGGCATCAGCTGTGAGAAGATCACCATACTAGAGAAAAAATTCCCTTTGCTTCTCATTGGAGAGTTTCAAGCAATTCCAGAAGACTGGCCACACTCTGTTTGATACATACTACTAATTTCACACAACAGGTTCCCTTTTAGGTCTTCCTTGTCACTTGAAGAATGTAGTGTCTACAGAGAGGGAAAAGCAAATGATTCCTCTAAGTCTCTCTCTTCAATTGGATTTATTTGCCAGGATCTTGTTGACTAAATACCCAGGACAGAAATAATACAGTTTCATAATTTCTATCTAAGTTACTCCAATATCTTGGCAAGTCTAGAACATTTAGTTTTTTCATTACTCTTATTCTTTGAGTTCTAATTTCATGGTTAACTACTCATCTTACTTTTTTGGGGGAAAAAAAAGGGGTAGCAGCTATCTTTGTGCTACATTGCCCTAGGCAGAGGCGCCTCAGGCATCACACTGCCAGGGATCAGACACTAGCACTGTCTTCACCACTGTCTGACTTTAACTTAAGATGACTTCAGTTGCTTCACCTCAGTTTCCTCATCTGAACGTGGGGATAATAAAAGTACCTTCTCTATGGGTATGCCCTAAATTAGGTGCAGTTAGAACTTCAAAGATGATATAAGACCAGGTTTCTGCCCGCAAAGGTTTGGCAATCTCCACTGGAGAGATCAATTATCTGTAGCTCACTGCAAGGACAGGTAATGGTGCTCCAGTTCAGATTCAGAGAACCCTATGGGGGGTGGGGTTCATAATAATCAAATATCAATAGAGGCATCCCTATTTAGAACTAACCTTGATATCATTTTTCTGCGCCACCCCCCTCCCCCGAGTTTAGTGAGTTGCTCAGTCACTTAGTTCTGTCCAAGTCTTTGCAACCGCATGAAGTACAGCCCTTCAGGCTCCTCTGTCCATTTTCCAGGCAAGAATATTGGAGTGGGTTGCCAGTCCCTCTCCAGAACTAAGTTTTACATCTTAAAGAATTCTGGTTCATTCCCATAATGGGAAAAAACAGTGAGTGTGTGCATTTGCAAATCTGCCACCATAATACAGTCTAAAACCACTATTTTTTTTCATTCATTCAACAAATACTGATGAAGAGTATATCATATACCCTAGGAATTGTGCCCTATTTATTGCAGTAACAATTGCACACACAAGTCCAGAGTCCTTCAAGCAGTGGCCTTTACAAGACTGAATAAATTGGGGTAAAAATCTTTCACTCTTCAATTAAGCAAAATATCTGTGTAGGCCAATTTTAAGGCACAGTATTTGTTTTAGAAACAGGCATCAAGACTGGTAGAGAAACTCAAAGGTTAGTTATGAATACCTGTGAACCAAACACAAAACTGATTCTCAATACCTTTACAGTAAAAGCAGAGTTTGTTGCCTGTCTGAATGTTCCAATGTTGTTCCACTGATATTCCTTTTATTTTTAGAGTATTAACAGTTAGTAAAAGAAAACAGAATCAGATTACAATGAGACCTTTTACTGCAGGAGCACTGTAATAACCCAATTTGCTGGATACTGCAAGTAAAATCAGCAGGCAACTGAACAGATGTGGCCATTTTATGTTCAGCTATAGCACACTCAACCTTTGACATGAGATGTGTTTGTGAACCAGAAATGGTAGCTTAAACCCCAGGGCCTCTTAAACCCTTGACCTCTCTCAAACATGTTGGGAGGATATATTCAGGCAAACAGTTTAGGGAAATTCAAAATAGAAATAAATGCTTGGTGAATGTATTTGGACCCTTGACATTCCAACCCTGTTGGTCAGGAAAGATCTTGGTATTTTCACAGGGAACTCTTTTTTCTGTTAAAATCACTTTGAAGGTAACATTACTTTTTTCTTGTCACTCAACAATTTATTTACTTGTCATAAAATACAGTGAAAAAACTCTGAGCCCAACCACATAAAAGTCTTAAATGCATGAGCTCTATCATTATCTTTCTTACCATAGTTCTGTTAGTCCTTAAATTTCATGGTGTTGAAAATATCCTTTTTGTGTTTCTTTTCTGGATTGTTCTCCCTCTGAGCAATGGTTACTAGAATCTTTTAGATTGACATGTATTTGCTAATTGGATTAAAGGCGAGATAATGGAAGACTTTTTTCCCCAACTATCTGGGTGATATTCTTAATCTGGAAAACAGATGTTTCAACATCTTTTTGCATCTTTGTGTTCATGATTACAGTAAGGTTTCAGAATATTCCAAATGATTCAAATTCACTTTCCACATTGTTGGAAGCAGGAAGCCATTAAGATGAAACCCTTTAAACTTACATGTAACAGGAGGTGAAAGAAGGTAGAAAATGGAGGGAGGAGTCCGTAAGACTTGTTCTTGGTTGATGTTTTTTATACTTCTCTCAGCTCTCAAAACTGCCTTTTTGCTTAATTCATTTATTGAAGCAGTTGATGCTTTTTCTTATCCCACTCACATAGGTTAAAAATGTTAAAATATACTTACTAAGTGTAAGATGAAAGATAATCCTGATTTAGGTGGTTACACTACTTTCACCAAAGACAGTCCTTTTACCTAAAACGCATAAAAAGGCAGTTTGTCATCTGTTCATTAGGGGGAAAATGTGTTAAATGTAACACACAAATAAAATCTCCTGTCCTTCACAATAATTGTGTCTCTTAACTTTCATCTTTCATCTAAAAATGTTTATACGCGTTTTGTAGGCCATTGGTATTTGAGAAAATGGGAGGAAAATGGTTATTACTGCAATAGTCTTAATGAAAAATAGTTTCAAATGTTTAAATTATGTTAAAAAAAAAAAGAGGGAAGGGGGCAAAAGAAATCTTATTTCAGGAGTACCGTGGCTGAGGGTTTCAACAAATTTAGTCTTTTTAAAAAACTTTCAAAAAATAAAAATAAAAAAACCTTCAGTAATAGTAATAATGAAAGAGATCCTTTTCATTTAACAGCAAGAATGATTAATTTGGCATTATAAAAACTTCACATTTTCCATAACTGATACATGGAATCTAAAATGTATGGGAACTCTGTCTATATTTGATGTTATACAAAAGCCTTGATGTATAGAGAAGTGGAAATTCTTGGGTCCTCCACCCAGAAATTCCAATTCATTAAGTCTGCGGGGTTGCCTGTGACTCTGCATTTTTAACAAACAGTCAGAGCTGATTCTGATGTTGGCGGTCCAGGGACCACACCTGGAGAAGGGTGGTTGTGTAACTCTTCTGAGACTGTAACAGAGCCCAGCTCTGCCTGCCATCCTCTGCTCACACAACTGTTGCGAAATATCCCTCAACAAAGATCTTTAGGGAGATGGCTTTCATACAGTTTGATATCTTGAGATGCATTCTGAGTGATCCTCAGTCCTAACAGTTAAACCCCTTTGATTAATTCACTATACTCCTCCTGAAATTAGTGAACATACGAGGGTGTATCTGGTAACTGTCTACAACCACACTACATATTTGGCCAGAACCCTCTGGTTAATAGTGGTGGGGCTGCCTATTCACCTAGATTTGAAATACAAATGAAATATTAGAATTCAAATGAAGGATTCTTAGCCTACCACCATTATATACTGGGCTTCCCTGGTGGGTCAGAGGTTAAAGCGTCTGCCTGCAATGCGGGAGACCTGGGTTCGATCCCTGGGTCGGGAAGATGCCCTGGAGAAAGAAATGGCAACCCACTCCAGTACTCTTGCCTGGAGAATCCCATGGATGGAGGAGCCTGGTAGGCTACAGTCCACAGGGTTGCAAAGAGTCGGACACAACTGAGGGACTTCACTTTATTATATACCGGAGAAGAGATGATGTCATTTGGAGCAAATCATAAGAGACAATGCCCATACATTAAAAAGTTATTGAAAGGGTAAAGAGAAGGGGTTGAATTTAGACAAAGATCTGGTTATTTTGACAACTGGTATATAGTATAGTATGTTTTGCTGAATTTCACCAGCCATTGCTACTGTTTATCTTCCTAAATAAAATTAGATGTGTTCCTGCAAGCAGAATTCAAGAAGGCTTCTGGTGAATTCTAGACTGTCTCTGAGTAGTGTGTCCCTCATCACAAATACCTGGACTGGGGGAGGATCCAGAAAGCTGCCACGCCCACAGAACTGCTTTTCTCTGCCTGAAGGAGTGCTGGACCAGTTCTATAAAGGAGGCCAGACAAGAGCTTACAAATGAGGCACAAGGTACAGTTCCTACGGGATCCAACTATTTATTTCTTCCCTCCTTACCCACCCTTCTTTTCTCCTCTGTTGACACCCTACAGAAGGAAAGTGTGGAAGAATGTATTATTTGTTCATAATTTTTCCTTCTATTCCCTGTATCGTGCCATAGTTTCACTAGGTAGATTATACTTCTCCATCCCATTGACCTTGAAATTCGCCATGTGACGTGTTCGGGCTAAGGGAAAATGGGCACAAGTGATCATTAATGAGTTCTGTGCTGAGATATTAAAGGGCATTGCAAATTTCTGCTAAGTTCTTCTTGTATTTCTGTCATCTGTCATGAGAAGTGCATACCCCAGGAAGCTGCTGACTGCAAAATGAGACATATATGAACAGATCTCAGTTTGATTCACAGCCTTAAGAAGAGCTGCCATAAGTGACCCACAGACACATGAGGAAGAACATCAATGGTATCTTAGTAAACCATTAAGATTTAGGGGTGGGGTGTTTGCTATGCAGCAGCATCATAGCCTTAGCCGAATAACACACGAGGATAAGTGCCATTTACTTGGGACTCACACCTTGCCAAGCACCGCTAACATTAGCTCCTTTAATCTACAAAATTTCCTTCTGAGATCTGCTAATGCTTCCATCTTTCATGAAACATTTGCTCAGAGAAGGCAAGGACTCACAGCTAACAAGTGGCTAAGCCAGAAACTCAAATTCACATGTGCCCACGTTCAAATATTGTGTTGGCCAAAAAGTTCATTTGGGTTTCTTGTAAATTTCATGGAAAAAGCAAAATGAACTTTTTGGCCAACCCAATACAATGATTGTTCCATGGCTTTTTCCTATTTTTCGTGCAGTTGAAACCACAGGTGATAGCAACAACCACCACATAAAACACAATTTCACTCTTTTATGAAGGGCACTGTCCTGGGTCTTCTTTGAATCCAATTACTAATTAGGATACTTAAGTTCTGTTTTGTTCTGCTCTAGATTGAATCATAGCCCATGAGATTTGAAATGGTAAGTGTTCAGCTCAGAGAGTATTGTGCATTAGAAACCACAGGAAGGCTTAAAATAGATTGGAATATTCTGAGGTTATAGGTAGGAGAGAAAATTGTACCAGATAAAAACCAGTTGAGCCAGTGTTTTGAGCTTTTCTTGACTAAACCAGGCAGACTCCATAGAAACTACTCAGGATCCTCCCTGTGTCCCCACTGCAAGAGATGATCATTCAGAAAGCACCGCCAGTATTGTTGCAGTGACGCTCAGAAGGAAATATTTCCCATTTCTGGCTGCACATTAGAATCACTTGGAGACCTTGAGGAAAAAAGACATCTGGGCCCTGCTGACAAGCAAACTCAATTGACAGTTCTGAGTGAGAAGCTGAGCCTGTTTTTTTTTTTTTTTTTTTGGCGGGGGGAATGTAAATTTTTTAAAGTTCCCCAGGTGATTCTATTTTCTTTGACCACACTGAGTAGTGTGCGGGATACTACTTCCCAGATCAGGGAACAAACCCTGGCCACTCCCCCACCCCCGAGTGCAGTGGAAGCGTGGAGTCCCACCCACTGGACCACCAGGGAAGTCCCCCCAGGTGACTCTCATAGGCAGCCAGAGTTGCGACCCACTAAGCTACACTGATGGCTCAGATGGTAAAGAATCTGCCTGTGATGCCAGAGACCTGGGTTCAATCCCTGGGCTGAGGAGATTCCCCTGGAGAAGAGTGTGGTAACCCTCTCCAGTATTCTTGCCTGGAGAATTCCATGGACAGAGGAGCCTGGTGGCCTACAGTCCATGGGGTTACAAAGAGTTGGACACAAGTGAGCGGCTAAACACAGTGCAAGCTGTAATAGGGGATGGGCTTCCCTGGGGGCTCAGTGGTAAAGAATCCACCTGCTAATGCAGGAGGTGGGGGTTCCATCCCTGGGTTGGGAAGATCCCCTGGAGGAGGGCATGGCAACCCACTTCAGCATTCTTGCCTGGAGAATCCCATGGACAGAGGAGCCTGGTGCTCTACAGTCCACGAGGTTGCAAAGAGACACGATGGAGCGACTCAACAACAACAACAAAAGCTAGAAGATGGACACAAAAAATGTATTTGCTGATTTGCTGATATTTCACATTAAAAGCCAATTCTAGTCAGTGACTCACTCATGGAGACCGGAGTGTCAGCTTTGCATGTCTTTGAACTTCCCACCTACTCTCCTATCATCATTCTTTACCATTTCTCTTTCCTCCGTGGAATATTTACTGAATCTATAGTTATTTACTGAAAGCCACATCCATGTTAATTCCTAAAGTGGTGTTTGCCAAGGGTTAGACTGTTAAAGTTTATAGAGTTTGTAAAGAATTCACTAAAACTGTTATCTGCTAACTTAAAGAGGAGAGATGTCAGTGGCTTCATTAGCCAAATAAATAAAGCCCCAACTGTCATTTATAGTGGTTGTATACATGGTTCATACTCTCCCATGACTATTTTGGGGCACTGCCATGATAGTTTAATTTGCACATACAAGTTCCCAAGGATTAGCTGTGACTGGCATAGCCCGAGATTCAGACATGTATGCTATCTTGCTCCTGCATACAGAGACCCCTTGTGGCACTCATCTGCCGGCCTCCCAGGATATGTGGGAAACTTTCTATTTCTTTTACAGTAAGATACACAACTCCCTTATTGCACTGGTGGCAACTGATTTTTTTCAATGCATTTGAATGAAAATAATATCTAAGATTTATGGAGAATTGTCTACGTGCCAGGCACTATCCTTAGTGTTCTACATGCATTAACTCATTTAATCCTTAACTCTATGAGGTAGATGATCTATTGTCCTCATTTTACAGAAGAAAAAAACTGAGGCACAGAAAAATTAAGTAAGGTGTCTGAGATCACACACATATTAAAGGATCAAGCTGGAATTTGAACCCAGAAAGTCTAGATCCAGAATCTGGATTTGGAGCCACTAGAAATACCACATCCCTTAGAAGGTAAGGGACTGATCTGAGTACATTTTAGGAGAGGCTGTAGAGCAACCAGGAGTCTCGTCACTGCTAATGGAAGTGCAAACTTGTACAAACACAAACAAATGGTTTGATGAGAGTTGATACCTACTAAAGCTGAACACCTGCTTACCCTATGACCCAGTAATTCCTGGGTACATATCCCAAAACAGTGCATACTTGTGTTGATGAAAGGACATGAATTTGGGTGTTTGTAACAGCACTGAACTGGAAACTACCCAAAGGTCCATCAATAGGAAAGCAGGTAAACACATTCTAGTGTATTTATACTGCTCTGCAGCAATGAGAGGAAAAAAATGTATCACTACACAGAGTAATAAGGAAGGCTCTCACAAACATAATGCTGACTGATAGAAGTCAGGAAAATAGAGCACAGGCTATATGTTGCTATTTATATAAAGTTCAAAGGCAGGCAAAAGGAATCTCTGCTGTTAGGGGCCAGGCTATTGTTGACCCCAAGGGGGAGAAGCTGTGTCTGGAAAGAGTATTTGGGGGCGGGACTTCTGGGGTCGTGGGTAAAGATATATTTTCTTATTGGTGCTATGTGGCTTGTGGGATCTAGTTCCCAGACCAGGGATTGAAACCATGTCCTCTGCAGTAGGAACATGGAGTCCTAATCACTGGATTGCTAGGGAAATCCCAAGTCCTTTTATTGATCTGTTCATTGTCCACAGCATGTTTAAGTTCTGAAAGTTCAGTGAGTCTTACATTTAGGTTACATGCACTTTTCTGTATGTACACTATATATATATATATAAAAATTTTGCAAAGGTACCTCTGTGATCAAATATTACCTAGAGATAGGAGATTTCATTAAATATTTTCAAATAAACAATGCATATCTGGAAAAGTAGTGCTAACGGGAAGGTTCATAGCAATACAGGCTTACGTCAAGAAACAAGAAAAGAGTCAAATATCCTAACTCTACACCTAAAGCAACTTGAAAATGAATAAACTGTGAACCCCAGGGTTAGTAGAAGGAAAGAAATCTTAAAAATTAGGGTAGAAATAAGTGGAAAAGGAAAAAAAGGGACCACAGCAAAAATCAAAAAAACCAAAAACTGGTTCTTGGAGAAGATAAATAAAATTGACAAACCATTAGCCAGACTCATCAAGAAACAAAGGGAGAAAAATCAAATCAACAAAATTAGAAATGAAGATGGAGAGATCACAACAGACAACACAGAAATAGAAAGGATCCTAAGAGACTATTGTCAGCAACTATGTGCAAATAAAATGGACAACTTCCTAGAAAAGTACAACTTTCCAAAATTGAACCAGGAAGAAAGAAAAAAAATCTTAACAGACCCATCACAAGCACAGAAGTTGAAACTGTAATCAGAAGTCTTCCAACAAACAAAACCCAGGACCAGACGGCTTCACAGCTGAATTCTACCAAAAATTTAGAGAACTAACACCTATCCTACTCAAAGTCTTCCAGAAAATTGCAAAGGAAGGTAAACTTCCAAGCTCATTCCATGAGGCCACCATCACCCTAATACCACAGGCTGACAAAGATGCCACAAAAAAAGAAACCTATAGGCCAGTATCACTGATGAACATAGATGCAAAACTCCTGAACAAAATTCTAGCAAAGAGAATCCAACAACATATTAAAAAGATCATACATCATGACCAAGTGGGTTTTATCCCAGGGATGCCAGGATTCTTCAATATCTGCAAATCAATCAATGTAATACACCACATTAACAAAGTGAAAAATAAAAATTATATGATTATCTCAATAGATCCAGAGAAAGCCTTTGACAAAATTCAACATCCATTTATGATAAAAAATCCTCCAGAAAGTAGGAATAGAAGGAACATACCTCGACATAATGAAAGCTACATATAACAAACCCTCAGCAAACATTATCCTCAATGGTGAAAAATTGAAAGCACTGCCCCTAAAGTCAGGAACAAGACAAGGGTGCCCACTCTCACCACTACTGTTTGACATAGTTTTGGAAGTTTTGGCCACAGCAATCAGAGCAGAAAAAGAAATAAAAGGAATCCAGATTGGAAAAGAAGAATCAAAAATCTCATTGTCTGCAGATGACATGATCCTCTACATAGAAAACCCTAAAGACTCCACCAGAAAATTACTAAAGGTAATCAATGAATATAGTAAAGTTGCAGGATATAAAATTAACACACAGAAATCCCTTGCATTCCTATACTCTAACAATGAGGAAACAGAGAAATTAAGGAAACAATCCCATTCACCATTGCAACGAAAAAAATAAAATACTTAGGAATATATCTATCTAAATAAACAAAAGACCTATACATAGAAAACTATAAAACACTGGTGAAAGAAATCAAAGAGGACACAAATAGATGGAGAAGTATACCATGTTCATGGATCAAAAGAATCAATACAGTATATTGATTGAAATGAGTATATTATGAGTATATTGAAATGAGTATATACTCATTGAAAATGAGTATATTACCAAAAGCAACCTATAGATTCAATGCAATCCCCGTCAAGCTACCAACGGTATTTTTCAGAGAACTAGAACAAATAATTTCACAATCTGTATGGAAATACACAAACCCTAGAATAGCCAAAGCAGTCTTGAGAAAGAAGAGTGGAACTGGAGGAATCAACCTGCCTGACTTCAGTCTCTACTACAAAGCCACAGTCATCAAGACAGTATGGTACTGGCACAAAGACAGAAATATAGATTAATGGAACAAAACAGAAAGCCCAGAGATAAATCCACGCACCTATGGACACCTTATCTTTGACAACGGAGGCAAAAATATACAATGGAGAAAAGACAATCTCTTTAACAATTGGTGCTGAGAAAACTGGTCAACCACTTGTAAAAGAATGAAACTAGAGCACTTTCTAACACCATACACAAAACTAAACTCAAAATCGATCAAAGATCTAAACCTAAGACCAGAAACTATAAAACTCCTAGAGGAAACCATAGGCAAAATACTCTCCGACCTAAACCACAGCAGGATCCTCTATGACCCACCTCCCAGAATATTGGAAATAAAAGCAAAAATAAACAAATGGGACCAAATTAAAAGCTTCTGAATCAGCCATGGATTTACATGTGTTCCCCATCCCGAACCCCCTCCCACCTCCCTCCCTATCCCATCCCTCTGGGTCATCCCAGTGCAACAGCCCTGAGCACTTGTCTCATGCATCCAACCTGGATATTGTAAAGTAATTAGCCTCCAACTAATAAAAGTAATTGAGGGAAAAAATGGTGAGCATTAAAAAAATAAAATAAAAAAATTAAAAGCTTCTGCAAGAAGGGATTATGTGATTATTGTGCAGAGGAGATAACATATGAAAAGAAAATTACTCAAGATAAAGTTAAAAAGGGTGAGATGGGTTATGCTCCCCAGTCTTACTCTTCCTGAGACCAGCACATAGCACTGGGGCTATAGGACCTTAAAGTGAGCGCTGGAGAATGGCAAGTCATAGAAGAGAAATAGAAATAGGTGCCTACCTGGCAACCACGAAGTACCAATAGGTACGTGACAACAAACACAGTTCAGAAGAACATGGGCAAGCGTTTCCTTAACTACCTGTAAGATACTTGCCCTGTGAAGTCCCAGGGGCATCGAGGAATTTCTAGCGGCAGTTGGAAGATGAAGTCACTCGAAATGGCTGTGTTCTTGCTCTCTGTCCCTGTCCGACTAGTGCCTTCCCACCTCCTTGCCCCACGGCCTAGCTAACGATAGCTTACCAAACTGCAGAGGAGGAGTCTGTCTCTCAACTGGTTTCCGCGATCAGCCGTTTCTGGGCAATGGCGGCCTTGGGTGCCCACGTGCAGGGGTTCTTATGTGCGCATGCGTGCGTGGTGTGTGCGCTGGGTGCGTGACCGCGTGCGTGTGTGGTGTGCGCATGCGTGCTTGTGTGGGCGTCTGCGTGTGTGTGTGTGTGTGTTGGGGGGGGGGGTGCCTGAGTGCATTCGTGGGTGCGTGGGTGGGTGCATGGCTACATATGTGCCTGCGTGCGTGGGTGCGTGGCTGTGTGCATGGGTGCATGCATGGGTGTGGAGCTGCATCCTTGGGTGCCTGCGTGCGTGAGCGGGTGCCTAAGCTAATGCGTGCATGGGTGCCTGCGTGCCTGCACGCATGCGTGTTCAGCCATGTCCCAGTCTGACTGTAGCCTGCCAGGCATTCTCCAGACAGGCATAGTCATTTCCGTCTCCAGGGCACATGCCTGACAGGGATCAGCTGAGGTCAGTTCTCATACAATTGGTAATCCTGGCTTCCCCCAACCCCCAACAGTGAAACCTGCCGACGTGTCCGTGCTGCCTGCCTGCTCCTGCGTTGCACACGATGGGATGTTGCTCCAAGACCTTGCCTGAGACAGTCAGGGTCCTCCATCGGTTCAACCATGATGTCTTCGTCTCTGTCGCTGACTTAGGGCCCTTTCTTTGGTTGTGAAACTGGGCAAGTCAGGCCTTGCTGGCCTGTGGGATGCAGCAGAACAGTAGTCTTGGGCTAGGAGTCCTTAATTTGGGCATAAATGTGTTTGTTTGTTTGTGTTTTCTTTAGTTAGTTTTTGGTTGTGCTGGATTTTTGTTGCTGCTCAGGGGCTTTCTCTAGTTGGGAAGAGCTGGGGCTTCTCATTGCAGTGGCTTCTCTTGTGGAGCACTGGCTCGGGCACGTGGTCTGAGTACTTGTAGTGCAACGGCTTAGTTCCTCCAGGGCATAGGGACAGGGAGGGATTGAACCAGTGTACCTGCATTGGCAGATGGATTCTTTTCCAGTGCGTCACCAGGGAAGTCCAATTTGGGCATAAAAATGGGACATCATTCATACCCAAACTGCTAAGATCTGGGAATATTTTCATTATTCCACAGTAGGGTGTGCTGCCCAATCTCCTTGGAGAAGATTATACAGATCGTGTTTTGTCAAACTACTTCCATTATATTAAGGTGCTCTGTGGAAAGAACATTCAATGATCAAAGTAGTTTGAGAATAGTGGATTAAATAACATTAAGTAGATGTCTGTACTGAAAAACTCATGTCATTAATGTGCTAATGGTGTAGTGAATCCTTGTGTCAGTCAGGATATGCTAGGTTATGCTGAAACAAAAATTGACTCTAAAATTTCAGTGGCTTATATCAAAGGTTTGTTTCACTAGTCCTGCCACACACCATCTTCTCATTGGGACCTAGGCTGAAGCAACAGAGTATTTTTCGTTTGTTAGTATCCAATAGAAATTTATCTTTATTTTTACACAGAATAAAGTGCACAGGTCTTATGATTTTCTGTGTAGGAGTGCAGGGAAGTTAATGCCTGTGGGACAACCTTTGATCCGTGTAGAGACAGGAGACAGCAGAGAGTCAGCAGCTAAGTTCCCTATGTGTTCCCTCTTGATGGGCTGTAATGGGGCACAGTTCTTTTCATCTTGGTACCAGGTGGACACACCTGAGAGAATCAGCTGTTTCTCTCATTGAGTTTGATGGAAAGTTTGTTGGGAAGCAGTGGCCAGTATCACAGGACATCATCTTTATTTGAATATTTAGTTATTTATCTGGCTGCTCAGAGTCTTAGTTGTGGCATGTGGAATCCTTAGCTGTGGCCTGTGAGCTCTTATTTGCGGCATGTAGGATCTAGTTCCCAGAGCAGGGATTGAACCCAGGCCCCCTGCTTTGGGAGTGTGGAGTCTTAGCCACTGGATCACCAGGGACGTCCCTCACCTTGTATTTGAATCTCCCTCTTTTCTCCTCACTTTAGCTGCCATGGATTATACCTCCCATGAAAGCTGTAGCATTTAAACCTTTCTTCAGGCTCTGTTTTCCAGGGAACCCAGGAGAACAGAGTGTGGGAAAATATCAGGGCTCCCTGATCTCGCAGACCAGTGGAATTGTGCTATGTTAGGCCTCCTTGGTATTTTTCCATCTCACAAAGTACACACTCAGCTTTGCACATGCTGTTTCTCTCTATGGAACATTCTTCTTTCAGACATATGAATGGTTTCTTCTCTCACCTCCTTCAGGTCATTGCCCAAATATTGCCTACTTACTGAGACCATTCCTGCTCTCCTATTGAAATTTGCACACATATACTGCACTGTATTCCTTCACCCCCCATTTATTTTATTTATTGTTATTTCTAGAATAATAGCTCCATATTATATCTCATCATTCTTGGCAAGCTCCATGAGAGGAAAAACATTCAGTAAGTATCTGTGTGGCAGCTGGAGGGATGGATGGATAGAGTGATGGATGAATAGATGAACAGATGGAGTAGTCGGTGATAAGGAGCTGTTCTTTTTCATGGTTCACGATCTCTGTAAAGATGGTATAAAAAACTCCAAATGATCTTCAGTTTCAGGATTCACGGGCAGTTCAGTAAAGAACTGTTGAATCAAATTGTGCTGAATGTTTTCTTTAGTTACTCCCATCAGTGGTTGAGCTAATCAATTTTGGAGACTTCCAAACATCCTCGTTAGGCAGTTTGAAACTATTGATGTCAGAATATAGCACTCTTATCCCTTCCTTTTTCATCGTTAATTAATGGATTAAAAGTCCACTATAGCAGTGTTAAAATCTAGCCCAGGAAGAAGGTGGTCCTGCACTGTTGACTACCTCCATCTCATTCTGTCTGATGCTGCTGAGGCTAGGCCATCAGTGTGCTTTTGAGGGAGACAACAAAAACCCACCGATAAGATGGCTGGAGAGCTTGCTAAGTTTAGAGGTATCCATTAATGGACTCTCGTTTTTAGCAAGATGGAAGTTTGTTATTTAAAAATTTTGTTTTGAATTATTAATTTATGTAGAGATAAAAAAACGCTTGGATTTTTAAGCCAGATCAGTTTGGGCTCACAAAATCATTCTACATATATTAAGATGAGGAAAGGCCATCTGTTTGTCTGGAAGAGAACTGACTAGCTTTTGAGTACCTTGTAAAGTGGCAAATGATGAACCATTTTAAGTGGGTTGCTTTAGTTATGTCTACAGTTTGTTTAATATTTTAACTATGTATAAAGCACACCGTAATGTTGGGAAATGAGTATACACCCTAGTGTGGGTGGTATCTGGATGTTTGTAGCCCTTGTTTAGTACCTATAATTCTAACCATGAGAGCTTCTACTTGTTGCTTATGATGATCCAGGAATCACATTCAATGCTTTCAGTATGCTGTTTTTTCTTCACAACAATCTTAGGAGCTAAATATTATTATCCCCATTTTAAAGTTCAGGAAACTACCATTTAATGGGGTTAAGAACCTGCCCAGGGTCTTACAGTCATTAAGGATCACAGGCATGGCTTTACCATGTTTCTTGTTCAGTTGCCCAGTCATATCCCACTCTTTGTGACCCCATGGACTGCAGCACGCCAGGCCTCCCTGTCCCTCACCATCTTCCAGAGTTTGCCCAAGTTCATGTTCATTGCATCAGTGATGCCGTTGAGCCATCTCATCCTCTGACACCCTCTTCTCCTGCCCTCGATGTTTCCTAGCATCAGGGACTTTTCCAATGAGTTGTCTGTTTGCATCAGATGACCAAAATACTGGAGCTTCAGCTTCAGCGTCAATCCTTCCAGTGAATATTCAGGCTTAATCTCCCTTAAGATTGACTGGTTTGACCCCTTGCCATCCAAAGGATTTTCAGGAGTCCTTTCCAGCACCTTAGTTTGAAGGCATTAATTCTTTGGCATTCCGATCTCACAACCATACATGATGACTGGGAAGATCATAGCCTTGACTGTGTGGACCTCTGTTGGCAGAGTAACAATATCTCTGTTTTTCAACAGACTGTCTAGGTTTGTCATTGCTTTCCTGCCAGGAAGCAATTGTCTTCTGAATTCATGGCTGCAGTCACTCTCTGCAGTCATTTTGGAGCCCAAGAAGAGGAAATCTGTCACTACTTCCATCTTTCCCCCTTCTATTGGCCATGCAGTAATGGGGCTGGAAGGCATGACCTTAGTTTTTTGAATATTTAGTTTTAAGCCTGCTCTTTCACTCTTCTCCCTCACCCTCATCAAGAGGCTCTTTAGTTCCTCTTTGCTTTCTGCTGTTAGTGATACCATGTGCATATCTGAGGCTGTTTATGCTTCTCCTGCCTGTCTTGATTCAGACTTGTAACTCATCCAGCCTGGCATTTCTCATGATGCGCTCTGCATATAAGTTAGACAGAGTGACAGCAGACAGCTCTGTCATACTGCTTTCTCAATCTTGAACCAATCAGTTGTTCCATACAGGGTTTTAAATGTTGCTTCTTGACCTGCATACAGGTTTCTCAAGAGAAAGGTAAGATGGTCTGGTATTCCCATCTCTAAGAGCTTTCCACAGTTTGTCATGATCTACACAGTCAAAGGCTTTCGTGTAGTCGATGAAACAGAGATAGCCATTTTTCTGAAATTCCCTTGCATTTTCTATACTCCAGCAAATGTTGGCCGTTTGATCTCTAGTTCCTCTTCTTTTTCTAAACCCAGCTTGGACATCTGGAAGTTCTTGATTCACATAATTCTGAAGCCTAGCATGCAAGATTTTAAGCATGACTTTACTAGCATGGGAAATGAGTGCAATTGTCTGATGGTTAGAACATTCTTTAGTACCACCTTTCTTGGGAATTGGGCTGAGGATTTTGCTTTTAGCTTTTAGCCATCAGTGGATTGGTAAGACTCAGCTGATGGTGACAAAGCCAGAAGATACACATGTAATTTCCAAAGCTCAGACCCTTCAGTTAAACCACATCTTAATACCACCTGTTCAAAAGGACCCAATAAATGTATTTTTAGGTGCTGATGTTCAGAAATCTGCATGTTAATAGGTTCTGAATTAACAGTGTTGGCTTGGGACTCCCCTAGAAAGTAGTTTTCTTGTTAGAAACCTTACCAGCCAATGACCTAAGAGTTGTTCCTATTTTTGACATGCCGGTGATCAAACGATAGATATGAAACTGTATGAATTTTGACCTTTTCCAGTCCTGTGGTCACTGCTGGGTCTTCCAGATTTGTTGACATAATGAATGCAAAATTTTGATGGCATCCTCCTTTCGAGATTTGAATAGTTCTATTGGAATTCCATCACATCCACTAGCTTTATTAACAGCAGTGCTTCTTAAGGCCCACTTGGCTTCACACTCCAGAATGTCTGGGTTTGGGTGGCTAACCACACCATTTTAGTGGTCTGGTTCATTAAGATCTTTTTTATACAGTTCTTCCGTGTATTCTTTCCATCTCTTCTTCATCTCTTCAGCATCTTCTATGTCTCTACCATTCTTATCCTTTATTGTGCCCATGTTTGGGTGGACTCCATGCTTGCAGACTCCTGAATCCAAGCTCTGGGGTTTGAAGAAAAAAGGAAAAGGCTATATAAAAAGTGTTGAGTTCTCAACTCTCAAGTGATAAAATTTAGATGATTCAATACTACTGACATATTTCTAACCCTGGTAGAATCCACCTTGTTCAGGAGGAGGGACACACGCATGCATGTGCACACACACACACACATACAAACAGTCACACACAGATACACTTTTATTTATGTGCACATACACATAGATACACACCAGCCCTTGGCAATTCACACCAGGGGGATCAGGAGACACTCGTATTCTGGTATCCTTCAGGCTCAGCGCCAAGTTAAAAGACAGACCAACTGCATAATTGCTCTGAGCACCAATCTATAAAGGTAATACCATTTCCAGTGGAAATCAGAAATATGGTACCATTTAACTCAGATCTCCATGTGTGACTACTTCTATAACCAACAAATTACAAATCAGTCCTACTTTAGTGAAGTGGACAGTGGAAATGAAAAAAATTATCCTGGTGCCAGTTCTACTCCCTCAGTAAGAAACCTGCATTAATATTGGAAGGACACCATCAGAAGCACATATCTAATTCTTAGTTTGCCTCAGCTGCAACACCTCTTGGTCCAGACCTGTTTGTGCAATGGATGTTCTACTGTTTCTAGTGCCAAAGTGCCAGAGTCTTGAGCACTGTGCCTAGTCTTCCCTTCCAACAACATTGGCTTCTTCAGCTCTCATGTGTGGTCCAATGCATGCAGGCCAGTGCTTGTCTCTGCACTTGGGCTTCCCTTTGATCCAGTGTGGAATTTGTGGGACAGATTTGATTGCCTCACTGGCCTTCAGGCCTCTCCCAAATGTGACTTCAGATATTAGATTTCCATTTGGGCTTGGGGTAAACTACTTTTCTCTTCTTGTTATTTGGCTATCAGACATGCTGCTAAATCTCTCTAGCCTTGGCCTGGTCTAGCCTAGCCTTTGGCCTTCCTGGGATCAGTAGCGTTCTCTGGCTTCCTGAGCATCCCAGGAATGCTTCCAGGATACCCATGCTTGTTGAATGTTCAGTATCTGTCCTCTCCTCTGAATGTAAACTCTTTATTCAGCACTCTTTCTCTAGCACCTCACATGGGCCCTGCCATGTTCAATTCGGTTCAGTCACTCAGTCAAGTCCAACTCTTTGTGACCTCATGGACTGCAGCATGCCAGGCCTCCCTGTCCATCACCAACTCCCAGAGTTTACTCAAACTCATGTCCATTGAGCCAGTGATGCCATCCAATCATCTCATCCTCTGTCATCCCCTTCTCCTCCCACCTTCAATCTTTCCCAGTCTCAGGGTCTTTTCCAATGAATCAACTCTTCACATCAGGTACCCAAAGTACTGGATTTCAGCTTCAGCATCAGTCCTTATTCAGAACTGCATATTCAGGACTGATTTCCTTTACGATGGACTGGTTGGATCTCCTTGCTGTCCAAGGGACTCTCAAGAGTCTTCTCCAACACCATAGTTCAAAAGCATCAATTCTTCGGGGCTCAGCTTTCTTTACAGTCCAACTCTCACATCCATTCATGACTACTGGAAAAACCATAGCTTTGACTAGGTGGACCTTTGTTGGGAAAGTGATGTCTCTGCTTTTTCATACGCTGTCTAGGTTGGTCATAACTTTCTTCCAAGGATCAAGCATCTTTAATATTTCATGGCTGCACTTACCATCTGCAGTGATTTTGGATGGCCCTCCGCAAAAAGTCTGTCACTCTTTCCCCATCCATTTGCCATGAAGTGATGGAATCAGATGCCATGATCTTAGTTTTCTGAATATTGAGCACCTCACATGGGTCCTGCCACGTAGAAGGTGATAAGTATTTGTCGAATATATAAGTGAATGTATGTTTATTTATTTTGTTTGTAGGTACATGACACTTAGGTTGTGCCTAGAAACGTTGTAAGGATTTTATAGACATGAAACTCACTGAAATTTTTTTAACATGCCATTTATCCCACCAGACTATTTGTTTCTTGAGGACAGAATTTGTGCTGATCTCTAGTACAGTGTCTGATAATATATTTTGATTACATGAAGACATCTATAGATTTAATTGTTAAAATTATGTTTCTGAATCTATGTCTTTCTACTCTGAGCAACATGAAGACACATATCTCTTAACTTGTAAATGCTCGTGTTTAAGTGGGAAAAAGAAATAAAAATAAATGAGCTGTGTCAAGGCCAAATTACCTTAATTTTATTTTCTTGCTTGAAAATTTCTGTTGCTATAAATCTTCTGGCCTCTACTTACCTGGCAGGATCCATTGTTCCACTTATTTCTTCCTTCATCTGTTTCCATACTTGAAATCCCTCCAGTGAATGCTTCTACCAAATCTTTAGACAACACTCACTGCGATATAGACAACACTTAGAGAAGAATAGCATTTTAGTCGTTTTTTTTTTCTTTTTTTGCATTTTAGTCTTTTGACACTATTACCCCGTGGGTGTCAACGTGTGAATGAAGAGGGCCTGTTGGTTGAACATGGGTTTGTTTTTATAGGCTTGATCAAAATTCTGAGAAAATTTAAAATTTTGCAAGAAAAAATTAAAAAGAACTCAGTTATTTAAGTGGAACATTCTTGTATTTGTCATCCTACAAAGGTTATATTTATGAACTGAACTTCCCATTCCCTTTAGTGATTTGGTAAATGCCAAAGCAGTGTCAAGATAAACAATAAATTGCATCTCAGAAGCAATGAGTAAACCCTTAAACGGCAATGGATCCGTTCACATCATCATCTGAAATATGGAGACTGCTCCTCTACAGTATTTATTGGTACTTATGTCTTGAGGTAACACCTTCAAATCAATAGTTCTTTTCTATTTTTAATGTCCTTCTGCCATTAACCTGTTCTTATGTCCATTTGTCTTACTGAACATAGATTTGTGCAAGGCTTGAGTATTTTTCTAAGTTATCTTTTTTCCTCCATAGGAACAGATTGTATTTCATTTGAAGTGTGTTAATTTGCATCACGCTTTAAAGATTGGCAGTGTACCTTCATTTTAGACAAAAAGGAAGCAATTCTCATGTCTGTTGTGTGAAAACTAAAACTTGGGTCTTATGTATTTTTAAATTACTGTGGTAGAAAATATATAATATTAAGTCCACCATCTTAACTATTTTTAAATGTCCAGCTTCATTAGTGTTAAGCATGATCACATTATGATACAACCATTTGCATCCTTGTATATTTTGTGTGTGTGTGTGTGTGTGTACATCTTGGTCAGAGAAGCAAGTAGCCTCTCGCCCTGTGTAGACAGGCTTGATCTGTTGTCTCAGGCCTCAGACATGGCTGAATGGGGAATTTAGAATTAGCTCTCGGCCCTGTAAGAAACCAGGGAGGCATTAACTCCGTTGGACCCACTATGCACGAGAGGCAGACATGCCATTTTCTGGTTGTTATGAGGTTACAGGATGGGCTATTATCTTTACTATATCACTGCTTGAGTTTCAGGACACTCTGTGCGAGGGTCAAAATGGTCACTTGTGCCCCTAATGTTACTCCTGTGATAGTCTCAGTCAGCTTGCACCCTTTTGCTTTTAGCCATCAGTGGATTGGTAAGACTTATCTGATGGTGACAAAGCCAGAAGATACACATATAATTTCCAAAACTCAGACCCTTCAGTTAAACCACATCTTAATACCACCTGTTCAAAAGGACCCAATAAATGTATTTTTAGGTGCTGATGTTCAGAAATCTGCATGGTGATAGGTTCTGAAGTTAAGCGGTGTTGGCTTGGGACTCCCCTAGAAAGTAGTTTTCATTGTTAGAAACCTTACCAGCCAATGAAGTAAGAGTTGTTCCTATTTTTGACATGCCAGTGATCAAATGATAGATATGAAACTGTATGAATTTTAGATTGCAACTGGTGACCTCAATTTTGCAATATCACTAAATTATTTCTTCATTTTCTAGGGATATTTTATTTTTATTAACCTTTTCTTTTGAAAAATTTTAAACCTATCAGAAGTATTACTAGAGTAAGTACAATGAATTCCTGATGGTCTGTACCTAAATTCCACAGTTGTTAACATTTTGCTATATTTGCTTTTGTTCTCATTCGGCATGTATTTTCTTTCTTGAGGTGAAATTTACATTATATAAAACTAACCATTTTGAAGGGAACAATTCAGTAGCATTTGGTGCTCATTGTATTTAGGTCCAAAGCATTTTAATTACCTCAAAATAAAGCTCTTATCCAGTAAGCATTTACTCCTCATTTGCCTTCTGTCCAGCCCCTGGCAAACATCAGTCTGCTTTCTGTCTCTATGGATTTGCCTGTTTTGCATATTTCATATAAATGGAATCATACACTATGTGACCTTTTTGTGTTTGGCTTCTCAGTGTAATATGCTTGGGCTTCATCCACAAGGTAGTGTGTATCACTACTTTAAACACAGACACGTTTTACTGAGGTTGTAAATTGAATGTGGACCAGCCTTCCATCACTTAACATCCTCCTGCTCCCACTTCACCCTACAAACAGACTGCATAGGACCTTGTGGTCTTGAAACTGAGCCAGACTCTGTGGGGTCTTCCTGGCAACATATCTTCCATGTTCCTACCTCTTGTTTGTAAAAAGGAATAGCCTCTGAGACCTTCCTCACGTTTCAAAGAGTATACTTAATCAGAGAAGTGAGAAAATGCAGAAACAACAACAATAGCAGTCAAGCAAAACAACCTTACACTAGTTTAACCATAAAATAAAATCAAAGACCTTTAGTATGTCCTTACGGGTTATAGATAATATTCTGAGTCATACCTTGAGTTGTTTTTGCAGATACTAAAACCCTACCAAGTGTAAGAAAGTAAGTGCATGCTGACCACAAGCATGTAGACCCCAGACTGGGCGCAACCCGAAGGTTGATGATGTTAACTTCCAATATACCACCCAGTTAGCTCACCACAACCAATTAGAAGAATGTCCACAAGCTGATCATGCACCCTACCACCTTCAAACCTAATAGTGTTGCCTTTAAAAACCCTTCCCTGACCCTCTTACACTGTTGGTGGGAATGCAAACTAGTACAGCCGCTATGGAAAACAGTGTGGAGATTTCTTAAAAAACTGGAAATAGAACTGCCATATGACCTAGCAATACCACTTCTGGGCATACACACTGAGGAAACCAGATCTGAGAGAGACACATGTACCCCAATGTTCATTGCAGCACTGTTTATAATAGCCAGGACATGGAAGCAACCTAGATGCCCATCAGCAGACGAATGGATAACGAAGCTGTGGTACATATACACCATGGAATATTACTCAACCATTAAAAAGAATTCATTTAAATCAGTTTTAATGAGATGGATGAAACTGGAGCCCATTATACAGAGTGAAGTAAGCCAGAAAGATAAAGAACATTACAGCATACTAACACATATATATGGAATTTAGAAAGATGGTAATGATAACCCTATATGCAAAAAAGAAAAAGTGACACAGAAGTACAGAACAGACTTTTGAACTCTGTGGGAGAAGGTGAGGGTGGGATGTTTTGAAAGAACAGCATGTATATTATCTATGGTGAAACAGATCACCAGCCCAGGTGGGATGCATGAGACAAGTGCTCGGGCCTGGTGCACTGGGAGGACCCAGAGGAGTCGGGTGGAGAGGGAGGTGGGAGGGGGGATCGGGATGGGGAATACGTGTAACTCTATGGCTGATTCATGTCAATGTATGACAAAACCCACTGAAATGTTGTGAAGTAATTAGCCTCCAACTAATAAAAAAAATAAAAAAAAATAAAAACCCTTCCCTGAACGCCGTCAGGGGGTTCAGGTCTTTTGATCATGAGCTACCCATTCTCCTTGCTTGGCCCTACAATAAACACTGTCCTTTCCTTCACCCAACCCCATGTCAGTAGATTGATTTTGCTGCAAGTCAGGCAAGCAAACCCAAGTTTGGCTCAGTAACCGTCTCTTAAGTCCTGTCCCATAGTTTTGTTCTTTTTTAAAAATCAAATGTCTCCTTTGGGAAAGGGTGGCTGTTTATTCAAGTATACGTGTGTCATATCCCATAGACTTATTTAATCGTTTAAATGGACATAAAGAAGTAAATACCCAAAGATAATCACACTTAATAGCTAGATGGCTGGATATGTCACTTAATCTCTCTTACACTTAGTTTCTTCACAACGAGACTGATTCCAAGCCCTAAGAGTCATTGTAATGAAAACTGTACGATTCTATTCCCCAGACATTCTGGCTTATTTGTTCCTTAATCTGTTATTCCAGAGAGCTACTTTTACTCTGTGGTATATTAGAGTAAAACTGATATTGAGGAACCACTGGGTGTGTGATCCTGGAGGTTATAAAGTATAGCTTGGATGAGTTTACAATTCAGTTGGAGCTAAGAAATAGATGAGCATGTGCCAACAGGGATATTTATAACCAGAGGGCAAATCTTGCTAAGAGAGATTAAATATTCATTGTTGAGCAACATACGTACCCTGTAGAGAAACTGGTGAAAATGCCAACAAAATATCAGTCTGCCCTTATCACTGTGTCACTGCCCTCTTTGATTTGGCCAGTCATCTGTGGGTCAAATGGCTACAGAATGCTTCTGGAAAGCAAGTGGCATTTTAAAATTAAAGTTTACCTAGCTGGTACACCAGACAGAGCATTCTCTCTTGAATTTTAGGACTCATTTTGGTTTTATTTGTTCCAAACTTTTATTATAAAACTTCAAACACACAGCAAAATTCAAAGAATTTTGCAGTAAACCTCAGTATACCTACCTCCTAGGATCTACTGTCAACATATTACTATACTTGTTTTAAGTTTTCCCATATGGAAAACCATCTGGATCATTTGTCTGTCTATATAGCATTCTAAATTGGACACGATTTTCCCTCAGAAAGTTGAGAATGGCATTCTGCTGTCTTCTAGCGTTCAGTATTGTTGTCTGAGGCTAAATCTCTTTTCTAATATTTTAAAAAAATGTTTGAAATGTTCTCTGTACCCAAGTGTTCTGAAATTTTGTATTCATATGCCTTGCCATGTTCATTCAATCGAGAAACTCACATCCTTCATTCCTTGTGGAATTTCCTCGATAATTTCCTCTGAGGGAATATTTTGTCTGTTCTGTTTCTCTAATTGTCATTAGTTGAATATTTCACTTCTTGTTTGACCCTCCAGTTTTATGTTTTCTCTCATATAAAGTGTGGTTTATTGCATATTAAATATTTTAAAAAGTATTATTATAAAATATAATTTATGAAGAATGACAATTTATTGTTAATTAGGGTGGTGTGTGAGTATCACATTGTGGTTTGAATTTTGCATTGCTCTATTGTTAATGAGTCAAATAGTTCTAAGGCTTTAGGATCTATGATGATATCTGTGCACAAAAACAGACTATCATAGAGACAGTCCCTTCTTCTTAGGGGCAGTTTGAGCCTTCATTAAAGCTATGGGTAAAACTTTAAACCAACTGTCTTGTGTTTCATGAGTTAGCTCACACGGGCGTCTTTTAATAATGTCATTAGCCTTTTCGACTTTTTCTGTAGCCTGGAGTCTCCAGGAACAGTGTGATATTCTATTCCTAGAGCTTTTGACACCCCTTGAATTACAGCAGCTTTAAAGATGGAGCCATTGTCACTCTGAACTTAAGATCCCACTTACATCATGAGAAGTCAGTATAGTAAAATTTTGCCCATTAGTAAATTTATGAGCTTTAGGCATTAGCAAAATAGTAACAATTACCCTTATACAATGTGGTCATAGCCTTTTTTCGGTAACAACTCTGATCCTGTGGGCAAGCTCAAAGTTGGAGCCTGTAAGAGAGCAGTTTGAAGAGCCTTAAAAGCTTTTTGAGTCTCTGGGGACCAAACCAGCTTGTCGGTTTGGGCCTACTGAGTCTCAGTTATAAGTTTATGTAAAGGCTGGGCAAGATCCCCATAACCCAGAATCCAACTGCGGCAATAGCCTGTAATGCTCAAGAATCCTCTCAATTGTCTTGGTCATATTTGGCTCATTTAGGAATTTCAGACAATAAAGTGTAAGGATTAGACACTTATTATTCATGTATCTTGAACAAGTCTCCATTTATCATTCGACTTTATTACACCCAAAATAGGAGTGTTGTAGGGACTGTTACAGGGAATTAATAGCCCCTGATCCTTTAAATTCTCAATGATGGGTTTTAACCCTTCCTTAACACCTAGGCTTTAATAGATACTGCTTTTGATGTGAAAACAGGTGAGGGTCTTTGAGCTTGATAAATACAGGAACAGCATTCTGTGCTCAACCCACAGTTTTTCCATCAGCCCACACTTTAAGATTTACATTTTGTTCAATTAATGGGAGAGAAAGAGCAGGTTCCATATTCATGAAAACAGAGCCCTGGACCTTGCTCAGTATATCCCCCCCCCTCCCAGAAGCGGTGAGGGAGACTCTTGCACGATTAGAAACTTGAGAAAAAGAAAAAACAAAACAAAACAAACAAAAAAAAGAAACTCGAGAAAACAGCACAGAGTCCCAGATGTAGCTTAAAGGATGACTGAAATAATGGTGTTTGGCTTGTTCAGAGAGTCCCATTACAGTAGTGGATCCAGAGGAAAGTGGACCAGGGGCTTCAGTGAGCACAGAGAAATTTGCCCCAGTGTCCAAAAGAAATCAACTGATTGGCCCTCCACAGTTATTAATACACAGGGTTCCTCAGGTGTAATTAGGATGGCAGTTTGTTTGGGGACCCCTGGGCACCTTTTGTCCTGATTGTCCTAAGAGCCTGACACCTGGGGCCTACACCTCGGAGGGCAGTCTCTTCTCCAGTGTGGGCCTTTGCAGACCAGACCTGGAGCAGGGGCAGCTTAGATGCCTGAGGGCAATCCCACTTGAGATGCCCCTCCTTTCCACAGTAATAACAAACCCATCTCTTTTCACCTGGGTCCCTCTGGGCATTTTTCTCAGGCTGTTTCAGAGCAGGTCTAACAGCCATTGTTGAGGCTTCAGTCACTTAGTCATTGTTGTTTTTATCAGATGCTCAGTCACACATCTGGTAATGCAAGAAAGAATCATGTCTCAAATAGGCAGGATATGAACAGTATAGCTAGTGAGATCAGTAAGGTCTTAAGCCAAGTATTTAAGGTGAGAACTTCGTTAGGTGTGGCTCCATATCTCCTTAGGTCCTGTGACTTCGTCTGTTCTGTACCAGTCCCTATCTTTAAAGGAAATGATCTATTGGCATTGTACGTGAATTTCACCAAAGATGTATGTACATCCAGGGTGCATGGTGGGTCATGGTGATCCCTTGCAGGATTGAGAGATTCATGTTCTCTCTTAAGGAGTTTCCATGACTGGCACTAGAAGATCTGATCATTCTAGTTGAGCAGGTGTTTTTGCCATTGGGTCAGATCAGTGCATAGGGCAGATGCACAGTGCACACAAGAGAGAAAAATTGCTGCAAGTTTTGTCTTACTTTAAAATATGAATTTAGTTTATCAGAGCCTCTCTCAGACAGACCCGGAAGCCTTTAACAACTATTATTCGATTTCCTAAAGACAGTTTCGCAGCAGAACCACCTACAGAAACCAAGATGTTTTGTCTTTTGACTCTTACCCAGCTATTAATCTTAGAAAGTATGGTTAGATAGCATCATCAACTCAGTGGACATGAATCTGAGCTAACTAGGAGAGACTGAAAGACAGGGGAGCCTGGCTTGCTGCAGTCCTGAGTTAGAAAAAGAGTAGGAGACTTAGCGACTGATCAACAACAAGGCCATTAATCTTCATCATTGCGTGTGTTGAGCGAAGGTTGTTAAGTTGCAGCACCGGCAGGGTTGGATGCCCAGTAAGATTCGCTTTGCACGGTATCCTTCGTGCGTAGCTTAAGCTGGGTACGAAAACTAGTTCCAACCCCTGCCGCTCCTCCGCCTGAAAGTGTGACCTCACTTTCCCACGCAGGCGCCCTGGGGTCTACGGCGCCTCACCCGTCGGCGGCCTGATAACACAAGTATCGCTCAGCCGTGGCCTGTGGCTCCGACACCCAATGGCCGGCCGCCGTTCCCTCGGGTGGGCGGGGCACACCCTGGAAACCGTCCTGGTTGGCTTGAGGCCGGGCGCGGCGCATGACGTCGCTCGGGCGCGGCGCATGACGTCGCTCTGTCGCGTCGCGCCGCCGTTAAGTGGAAGCGTCCGCTCAGGGCACCTGAAGGAGACTTGGATACACCTGGGCTGCACTCCTCGGCTCGTTGGAGGTTCGCAGCTGCAGCCACTGCCTGCGCTCCATGAGGAAGATGCTCGCCGCCGTCTCTCGCGTGTTGTCGGGCGTCGCCCAAAGCCGGTGAGGCGGCGTGAACGACTCGGGGTGGGCGCGAGGCTGGAGGACGGCAGAGGGCAGGGCGCGTGGGCTCCGTAGGCCGGGCCTCGTGCAGCCGCCGGCCTTTGTTCCGTTTCCACGTCTTGCGCTGTACTCCTGGTCGCGAGAGTAGCGATGGTTCGGCCTCTGGCGCCGACCCGGGGTAGGGGGCGGTTTACAAGGTCCGCGTGGCGGCCAGCCGCGGCTGCCGATGTCGGGCTAATTGAATCGCCCCGGAAGGGCGCGTTCGTTTACTACAGTCAGAAAAGGAGGCACTTGGGCTTCCTCGAGTGTACAGTTGACTGCCTCTTCCCGGCCCACTCATTGACAAACTTCGTAACTTTGTTTCTCTTGACCGGGAATCCGGAGACTGAGTGACTCGGTTCAGTCAAAAGTTTCATTTGCTTATCCTGTGACCTTGGGCAAGAGTTTTTTGGTTTTGTCCTTTCTGAAACATGTCGGTGCTCAGTTTCCTTATCTCTGAATGAAACGGGGTTGAGAGTACTTACCCCGTGGGGTGTCTGTGAGGCTTAAACGAGTGACAAGTATGCAGGCCTGTCCCTTTAGCGCTTGTTACATAGTAGTTGCTGTCTGTTACATATTGTTACTGGAGTGCCCAGTTTGGTGTACACCTGTTGATCACCAGTGCTGGTCTCTGGAGGATTCACGCAGGGTTAGTGTCCGCAGAAACACGCCTCCTACCGTTTTGTCTTCCTCAACCTTGAGCTTTTCTTGGCAGTCAGATCAGGAGCCCTTCAAGCGGAACCCAGAGGGAGACGCTCTGTCCCTTACACACCTGCTCTTAGGGTAAAAGTAGCTGAAGGAAACAGCCGTGGTCCTTGGGAGGTTGAGGTTAGAGGTTCTTTGTGGCTCCGGGGTTTAGATATGCCTAGACTAAGCTTGGAGCACTTTGACCTCTAGGCACTGGTGGTAGTGTTACTTGGTATAACTTCAGCCAAGACTTGGAATTCTGGCCCTAGTAACTCTCCCAAGACTTTGTGGCAACTCTGCTTGGCATGGGACGGGAGCTTGAAAAGGTAGAAAGGGTACCCCTCTAGGAATGCTACTGACTGACAGATACAAAGCTTGTAATGGATTAATCCTTAGTAGCATGTAAGTTGAAGGACAGCCAGTTTCCACTGTTCTTTATTTCTCCCTGTACACATGGCATACCCAACATTTATTGAGCTCTTCGTGTGTGCCTTGGCTAGTTAATGTCCATAGCATCTATTTTTAGTTGAATGTAGGTAACAGAAACGTGTTTTCAACATGACAGAGGTATATAATGTTATACATGTATATTTGTATATAAAATAATGCAGACCTAGTCCTGTATTACATTACATTTAAAGGACTACATTAAAGTAAAACTTTGATTGAATCGATGATTTTCTACAGGAAAATTCGTGAGTTTTCAAATTACTGTCACCTCTGTGTCCCTAAGAGCAGAGAGAAGTCATTGTTGAAAATCAGAGCCTCATTCCCTCAACTGTCCGAAGTACTCTTGGTTGGGTTTTTGTTTTCCAGCAATATGTTGGCATGAAAGGCAGATGGCAGTCCATGTTCACCTCAATAAAACTTTGGCCTTTTTAAAAATCATATGATACAACTCAAATCAAACAAATCAGATCTGGCTTACAATGATCTGCTAATGGGATAGAACAAGAATGGAGTATAACTTTATTTAGTCAGAAATTCTAATTGAGAGAAAAGATTATTATGGCAGCATTTGATTACTGTGCAGAGCATTTTTATCTCTTTAAGTAAAAATAATTTTTTAACTTTTTTGTTGAGGATGAGAGACAGTAAGGCGTTATGCTTCTTTGAGCTGCCCTTTTTGGCTGTTTTGCGTGTTGTTGTTGTTGTTGTTGTTGTTGTTGTTGTTTTGGGTTGCCTACCCTTGTGCCATTCAGTATACTAAGGCCCAGAGACAAATATTTTAAGAATTCTCAATTAACCCTGGATTGTGGGTGAGCTGAAATTTTGTTTAATAGCTCCCACTTCCTGCAACAAAGCAAGTCAGCTAACCAGCATTTCTGTAAACAGTAGTAATCATGAAAGGTTCCCACAATGCTCAGTGCATTTTGGGCTCTTGGGTCCAGTGTGCTTTTTCATCTGTCAGGTTTCAGATGTGTTAGCACAGGCTACTTAGAGAGTTCAGAGTGTTTGGTTTAAAATCATCACAGACATTCTGTTTTTAACCTATTCCTTTTAATGCTAAAAAGATCATTGTTAGGTGAAGGAAAAAACACTTAAAACTCCTAGGTCATGGACTAGACACGTTTCTTGTTCCATGAACCGGTGTGGCAGATTCCCAGTATTCTGGGTTTAACACTTAAGTCAGCACATTGGATGTGAGTCCTATGAAGACAGACGACAGCCAGCTTGTTACTCAAGCATAAGTGACTCAAACGCGTTTAAGGAACTTACCGTTTAACAAAATGATTGCGTGAAGTAGTAGTAATTTAATAAACCAAGTAGTAATTTAATTCATTGCCTCCTTTCAGCCAGTCCACCAGAACTTTCAGAAACTGAATGCTTGCACCTGCTACAGAAAGTTGAGTCTTTAAAATGAAAGCAGAGAGTCCAGTGTAACTGAAGTTACTTAAGGTGCTTAAGTACCTGTGATTTCATCTTCGAATGAGGTTGAGTTTTCAGAGTGCTTATTTCAGTGTTGTGCTAATTTCTGCTGTATAGCAAATTGACTTAAGTTATACACATATATACATACTTTTAAAATATTCTTTCCTAGTATGATTTATCCCAGGAGATTGAGTATTGTTCCCTGTGCTATCAAGTAGGATTTTGTTGGTTATCCAGTCTAAATGTCTTAGTTTGCATTTACTAATCTCAGACTTCCCAGTCCATCTATCTCCCTCCCCCCTGACAATCAGATGTCTGTTCTCTGTATCTGAGTTTATTTCTGTTTTGCAGATAGATTCATTTGTGTGATATTTTAGATTGCACATATAAATGCAATCATATGGTGTTTGTCTCTCTTTTTCTGACTTACTTCGCTTACTTCGATCATCTCTGTATAATTATAAGGGATTTGATTTAGGTCATACCTGAATGGTCTAGTGGTTTTCCCTACTTTCTTCAAGTTAAGTCAGAATTTTGCAATAAGGAGTTCATGATCTGAGCCACAGTCAGCTCCTGGTCTTGTTTTCGCTGCCTGTATAGAGCTTCTCCATCTTTGGCTGCAAAGAATGTAATCAGTCTGATTTCGGTATTGACCATCTGGTGATGTCCATGGGTAGAGTCATCTCGTGTTGCTGGAAGAGGTTGTTTGCTATGACCAGCGTGTTCTCTTGGTAAAACTATGTTAGCCTTTACCCTGCTTCATTTTGTACTCCAAAGCCAAAGTTGTCTGTTACTCCAGGTTTCTCTTGACTTCAACTTTTGCATTCCTATGATAAAAAGGACATAATTTTTTTTTTTTTTTTTTTGGTGTTAGTTCTAGAAAATCTTGTAGGTCTTCATAGGTTTATTCCTTGGAATTTTAGTTTTTAAGAGATACTGTTATTATTATTTATTTTTGCATTCTCTTTCTGATATTTCATTTTTAGTGTAAAGAAATGGAACAGATTTCTGTATGTTAGTCTTGTATCTGCCTACCTTGCTGAATTTGGTTATCACTTAGTTTTTGCATGGAGTCTTTGGAGTTTTCTATATATAGTAGCATGTTATTTGCATATAACGGTCATTTTATCTCTTCCCTTTCAATTTGGATACCTTTTATTTCTTGTTCTTGTTAGATTGCTGTGGCTAGAACTTCCAATACTACATTGAAAAGAAGTGGTGGGAGTGACCATCCTTGTCTTGTTCCAGATTTTAGCAGGAAGGCTTTCAACTTTTCACCATTCAGTGTTAATATTGGCTATTAATAAATAGCTTTTACTATTTTGAAATATGTTCCCTGTATTTCCACTTTGGTAAGAGTTTTTATCATGAATGGATGTTGAATTTTTAAAAAATTGTTTAATTGGTGGAAAATTGCTTTATAGTGTGTTGGCTTCTGCTGTACGACGGCGTGAATCAGTCATATATCTATCCCTTCCCTCCCTCCCCTCCTCCCATCCCACCCCTTTAGGTCATCATAGAGTGCCAGGCTGGGCTCCCCATGTTATTTACAATTTCCCTCTATTTTACACATGGTTATGTATATACTTCAATGCTCCTTTCTGAAATTTGTCCCACCTTCACCTTCCCCCGCTGTGTCCACAAGTCCGTTCTCTACCGGGTTCATCAGTACCATTTTTCTAGATTTCATATATATGGAGTAATATATGATACTTGTTTTTGCTTTCTGACTTATTACTTCACTCTGTATAAGAGGCTCTAGGGGCGGTTTGAATTTTGTTGGATGCTTTTTCTGCACCTATTGACATGATCATGTGGTTTCTGACTTTTACTGATGTGGTGTATTACATTGATTGCATATGTTGAACCATCCTTAATGAACCTGGGATTCACCACTTGTGATGGTGTACGATTTTTTTATGTGTTATTGGATTTGGTTTGCTAATAAATTGAGAATTTTGGTGTCTATATTCATCAGACATACTGGCCTGTAATTTTATTTTTTGATGATATCTTTGTATGATTTTGGTATCAGGGTGATGGTGGCTTCCTAGAATGTGCTTGGAGGTGTTCCCTCCTATTCAGTCTTTTGGAAGAGTTTGAGAAAATTCCCAAGTTTCTCAATTTTTTGTGTATCTGGCAGAAGTTTTATTACATTGAAAAAGGACAGAGAAAGTTTCTGACAGAGACACATAGACATCAGAAGAGGGGACAGAGAGTGCCCCTTCTTGATAGTCTTAGCAAGGCCTTATATATTTTTACCAGACCCACTCCCACAACATACATCTTAAATTAACAAGATTAGAACTAACAATAGAAAGGTCTTACCAGCCCCACCAGGGCTTCCCTGATGGCTCAGAGGTTAAAGCATCTGCCTGCAATGCAGGAGTCCCGGGCTTGATTCCTGGGTCGGGAAGATTCCTCTGGAGAAGAAACTTGCAACCCAGTATTCTTGCCTGGAGAATCCCATGGACGGAGGAGCCTGGTGGGCTACAGTCCACGGGGTCGCAAAGAGTCCGAGAGGACTGCGTGACCTAACTTTCACTTTCACCAGCCGCACTCCCACATAAAATAAGATGAGTAGAAAGTTCCTGTTACAAGGAGAAACATGTTCTTGAGCAAGATGCATTGCTATTATATGAAACATGCCCTTGAGCAAGCCACAGAAGCAAGTAGAAGTATTTGGTTTGTCACTTCCTTAGGTGCAAAACAAGATGAATTTGCTGCACCACCCCCCTCACACACACACACACTTCTTTGCCTCAGAATCTGGGTTGTAGGTGAGGCATTCCGTCTGAGAGCTTTCTCTTGCTGGGTAGAGCAGTGGCTTTTGGGGATGATGAAGTTGAGAGAAAAACAGCACAATGAAACCACTTGAACTTTTTATTTGTACTTCCAGGGTCAGATATTCGAAGCTTACAATACGGCAGCTTTGTGGAAATTGCCTTGTATTTTCACCTGTGAGAATAACCGCTATGGGATGGGAACATCTGTGGAGAGAGCAGCAGCCAGCACTGATTACTACAAGAGAGGCGACTTTATTCCTGGGCTGAGGGTAAGGACACCTGTGGTAGAGCTGGAGCGGCACTCTTGGCCCGATGGCTCACATCAAAGGAAGGGTTCTATTTTCTTAGTGGATGAACAGGTCATAGGAAAAGAAAACTATTTTAGGCACTTGGAGTTACGCTCTCCCCTTTCTATCTTTGAGCTTTTATGAAGTATAGTTGATTTACACTGTGGCGTTGAAATCTTTCCTACTTATTGGCAGGTAGATGGAATGGATATCCTGTGTGTCCGGGAGGCCACAAAATTTGCAGCTGCCTATTGTAGATCTGGAAAGGTAAGATTTTTTTTGGCCTCTAAGCTAGAGATTTCTAATGGCATTTATGTGTCTTAAAGTTGGAAGAAGTGCCTCCTGTGTCCATTGTGGCGATTTAGGGGTAGCTGCTAATTGAGGTGTATAAGATAGAAGCAGGATCTTGAGTCAGTCGGGTCCCTTTATAAATAACATGGTCTTGGTAGCTCACATCCTAGGAAACATTCCATGTTTCCCCCATTTGGGGTAAATCTTTTCTTCCAGTGTTCCCTCAGCATTCTGCCTCTGTCTTTGTTGTGACAATCTATTTTGCCTTTTGGTTCATTATGTGCCTCCACACCACCCGCAACCCCACCTTAATGATAAGCCCCTTGAGTGAAGAGATTAGGGACTCCCACAGTGCCCAGCACAGAACTGTGCTTAGATAATAGGCATTCAGTATAAGTTTGTTTTCTATAGATTAATGTTTAAATTATGTAGTCTTATTGTTTCAGTCCTAAGGATCTTGACCTTTCCAGTTACAGCAGTGGAGGGAGAAGGGAACAGTGAGATGGGCCTAAAAAGAGTCTTACCTGCTATTTGAACTGGTGGGAGGATGTTTTCCCTAAATCACTGTTCCACAGTCCAGAAAGCAGACCCCTAAGATAATAAGTCCCTCTTAAAACTAGGGAGGATGAAAGATGCTGTAAATAGGTATTAGAAATGAGAAGAGATAACTGAATCAGTCAACTTAGAAGAAATTCTTGCCAACTCAGATCTGATCAGAGTAGTTGATGGGGTGTATATTTGAGGCTATGCCCATTGTCTCACCTAACCTCCACTGGGTTCTGTTTTAGGGGCCTATACTGATGGAGCTGCAGACTTACCGTTACCATGGACACAGCATGAGCGATCCTGGAGTGAGGTAGGGTAAAGGAAAAACAGTGTGTGGTGTCCAAAGTAGATGGGCTTAGAGCGGTACTACTTACATGAAAAAGCAAGAGCATTTCAAAATGTACTTTTGAATCCAGACACCAGTTGGCTTCATGCATTGATTTAGTAGTTCAGTCTGAGCCTGAAAACAGTGCTTTAAGTTGGTTCCAATCTAGAAAGCATTCTGGAAACTTCTAGACTATGTATTGTGTACATGTTAACATGAGTACCAATAAAAAAACAATTGTAAGGATGAATTGTTGCCTAAAGCAGGTCTGATGGTAACAGTAGTATACTTGGGAGCATTTACCTTTTGTAGGCATTACCTCAAATGCTCCCAGGGCATATCCCTCCATTTGAAAATGTTCTTCTGGCTGGTATGGTGCAAGACCAAGTAGCAGAAGGGATATTCCACGTGTTGAAATAAATGAGTCAAAAAAAAATAGTGACAAAAGTCCTAACTCCAACATGAAATGCTGCAGTCCTGGAGTGTGGCATAATTAACGAGTAGATTTAGACAAAGTAAGCCGTAAGAAGTCTTTAAGAGTGTAGGCTGAAGGTCTAAGGGAAAATGTTATAAAGAATGAATTTTATGGGAAAAAGTACTTTGTGTAATTCTGCTGTTTAAAAAACAATGGTAGAGCATTTCTTTTAGTATTATTTCAGATAATGTAGGACAAGGATCAACTATACATTCAAGAATTGGAAAACCTCCTCTCCAGGTTTTTGCCAGTCATGCTGCTCTGGGGTCTTTGAAAGGAAAGGCACACTTTTTTCCGGGTTAGCATTCTCCTGCCTCCAAGGTTACAGCTATCACCCCAGAAAACCATCTCCCCTGGCTTCACCCACTTAGAGCCTCCATCACTAACTTCATGCCCTACGTCTAGATTAAAGAAGCAGACAGCACCTGGGCTCCTGTTGTCAGAATGCCAGAGCAGCCCAGAGAATTGCCACTGTAGAGTTTAGACAGAACAGCTCTTACAGAATGTTAGGATGCGTTCTTGTATTTTGAAGTATAATTCTGCCCTTCCTCCGGAGATGTAAGTATTGATGTGGTGCTGTGTTTCAGAGACCATCTGCTCTACTGGAACTGTTCTTACTTGTCACTCTGGTTCCCTCCCCAGTTACCGGACCCGAGAAGAGATTCAGGAAGTTAGAAGTAAGACTGACCCTATCATGCTCCTCAAGGACAGGATGGTGAACAGCAGTCTCTCCAGTGTTGAAGAATTAAAGGTACACTTACTTGAAGGGTTTTCACAGTTGCCTCTCTCAAATTTCGAGCAGTTTTTCTCTACACAAAAAGCTGCCGCTCCTAGGTGAACTAGGTAAGTAAAAGGGAAAATACACACGGTATTCTCACAGGGCATTCCTCAGTCATATTGATGAAGCTTTTACACTCCAATAGCACAGTTCTTTCCTGTAAATGCACTTGAGGTTTTTAAATGTTCCCTCGCCAGGGTGTAGGTTTCTGTCTTTACTTCAGAGTATTTCTTTCTAGATCGTTGTTACTTTTACCATAATAGCACCTTAAGTACACTTCTAGTACTAGTAGAAGAGTCGAACTACTTGGTACCTAAGAGGTGTATCTTCAAACAAATCTCTTGAACTGTAATCTGATTTTTAGGAAATTGATATGGAAGTGAGAAAAGAAATTGAGGATGCTGCTCAGTTCGCTACTGCTGATCCGGAACCACCTTTGGAAGAGCTCGGCTATCACATCTACTGCAACGACCCACCTTTTGAAGTCCGGGGTGCAAACCAGTGGATCAAGTTTAAGTCCATCAGTTAAGGCGAGATACACACACCTTCAGGGGGTTCTTTGGCAGCAAGTGTAAGGAATGCTTTGTGTTCTCAACTTTGTCAAGGAGGAAAACCCATAGAGAGAAGGCGTGTAGATTGGGATAGTGTTTGCATGTGGTTTGTACAGTGTTGCATTAAAAGAGGTGATCACACACATAAGGTTATTTTAGTTCTATAGGCCTAAAATAGGTCATAGTTTGCTTAACCCTCCAAATTATTTCTTTAAAATAGTCCTATTTGACTTAGTTGTATACTAGTTTTAACACATACGTTTAGTTACTAAGGGCTTCCCTTGTGGTTCAGCTGGTGAAGAATCTGCCTGCAATGTAGGAGACCCCGGTTCGATTCCTGGGTCGGGAAGATCCCCTGGAGAAAGGAAAGGCTACCCACTCCAGTATTCTTGGACTTCCCTTGTGGCTCAGCTGGTAAAGAATCCGCCTGCAATGCAGGAGACCTGGGTTCAATCCCTGGGTTGGGAAGATGCCTTGGGGAAAGGAAAGGCTACCCACTCCAGTATTCTGGCCTGGAGAATTCCATGGACTGTATAGTCCATGGGGTCTCAAAGAGTTGGACACGAGTGAGCGACTTTCATTGTAACTCAGTTACTAAGAGGAAAAACGATTCCTTGTATGCCTGTCCAACCCTGCCACCACCTTGTGGGGGGATCAGTGTCCTGTCCCTCGCAGTGGCCAGCAGCTCACTAGTGTACCCTAATGTGCACACACACCCCTGTTAGTGTGCACGTCGGTGCTGAAGCCTGTTCACACTGAACCATCATTTCTCCTTAGTAAAACACGATTATTTATTATAACTTGGCAGGGGTGGAAGGACAATTCCATGTTTAATTATAACTACTTAAGGTAATGTTTGCAAAGAAAATGTTATTCTGTTCTTCAAATGTTCTCAAAAATTGCTTTATTGAGACTAGACAGCTTCCCTGTCCAGTTGCAAAAGAACTTTCAGTTCTCATTTATAAGTGAACCTTGACTCAAACATGGATCAATAAGCCAAAGTCACTGTGAGAGTACTCATTAGATGTTAATATCAGCAAGCACAGACATTTATTTTTTGTTTCAAATTCAAAGTTTATGACTTGAGCCTAACCAACTTCTCTTTTTCACTAAGATAGCAGTAATTTATTTGTAACATGCTTTATGCTCTCATTTTTCCTTTAGTCTAAGAACTGTTAGCACTTCTGCATTGTTGCTTTGCACAAAGTTAAAATGACGCATATTTTTTCCTTCAACTGTTATTGTGATTGTGATTTAATTTTATATATTTTCTCCTCTCTGACTAAACATAAGGATCACTGTACCCAGTAGGTACTTACTGAATGTACAAGGACAAAGTATGTTAGGCATTCCATGAACACCTGGAGGTTTTTTTTTAATGTCTTTTTAAAAAAGTTTACTTATTTACTTGGCTGTGTCAGGCCTTTGTTCCATCATGTGGGATCTTCCGTTGCGGCATGTGGGCTTAGTTGCTCTTTGGCACATGGGAATCTTAGTTCCCCAACCAGGGATCAAACCTGCAATGCCTGCATTGTAAGGCAGATTCTTAACCCCTGGACCCACCAGGAAAGTCCTGTATCTGGAGTTTTATGGTTAACGTATCCCTGCCACTGAATCTTGCTTCCCTTCATTTCCCCATTCCCAATCTGTTTCATTTCTTACACTTTGATGAGCTGGCTAAGAAAGTCAATTTTCAAAAACTTTCACAAGCTGCTTACTCCAGAATAAAAGCAGATTATGTCTTCACCATCTTAATAAGAAGCTACAACGAAACAGTTCCAGGTTTAAATGCAGACTAGATATGGATCAGCTAAGGTCGAGTACATTGCTCTCTGGGTCTCCAAGCCTCCAAGGGTGGGAGGGAAGAGGGACCCCAAAGTGCCAAGTGCTCCTTGCAAGACCCACCCTCCCCTTCCAACACTTACAGCCTCACCATCACCCTCTGCCTTAAAGACTTTGTTGTTGTTGTTGTTGTTTGGTCACTAAGTCATATCTGACTCTTTGCGACCCATGGACTACAGCACACCAGGCCTCCCTGTCCTTCACTAGCTCTTGGAGTGATAGCAAAAAATTGCTTTTATTTGATATTCTATATTTGATGAGTCGTTATTGTCATATGTTTCTTTATTTTTTATTTTTATTATTTTTAAATAAAATGTTTTATTGGAGAAAAATAGAACCACCACGTGCACAGGGAAAAGAGCACAAAAATTCAACTGATACAGAACTGAAAGTCACAACTACCCAATGTTGTTTGCGGTTAGTTTTCAATTTCTTAAATGGCTTCCCTCAATTTTTTAAGTAGTCTTGTCAATTTTTTTCAGCTGAAATACCATCAAGTTTACAAAAAATTAAGAGCCTCAGCAAAGGGACCAGCTTTTAAGATAACAAAGGTGACACTAAGAGTCTCCTAATAGGACCAATTCTACCGACAAATTCCTGAGGCACATAACTACTGAGTCTGGTAGAACAGTAGCTCAGAGACCATCAGGGATTAGTTAGAACACTGACCCAGATGGTCCAGTATGCAGAGAGGGTAAACAAAAAAGCTGCATTTCCCTGTCAGATGAGTTCGTGTAAGAAAACCAAGGAGGTGCTAAGAAAATACAGGCAATGGCTGCTCAAAATAATTCAGAAGGCATTCTAAATACCACATATTATTAGACAACAGTGTGTAAAGTGATGCAATTAGAAAACAGGCAACTTAAAAGAAATATGGTCACAGGTCTTTGAGAACTCAAGAAAACAGTCAACAGCAAACACAAGACCTGAAAGTCTTCTCAGCTGAGGGGTGAAAGTGAAAGTGAAGTCACTCAGTCGTATCCGACTCTTTGCAACCCCGTGGACTGTAGCCCACCAGGCTCCTCCGTCCATGGGATTCTCCAGGCAAGAATACTGGAGTGGGTTGCCATTTCCTTCTCCAGATACATTTCTTTAATTCTTTAAACATGTTGTTGTTGTTCAGTTGCTCAGTTGTGTCTGACTCTTTGCGACCCCATGGACTGCAGCATGCCAGGCTTCCCTGTCCATCACCAACTCCCTTTTGCTTTGGCTCCATCTCTTCATTCTCTCTGGAGTTATTTCTCCACTATTACCCAGTAGCATATTGGGCATCTACCAACCTGGGGAGTTCATCTTTCAGTTTCCTACCCTTTCACCTTTTCATACTATGGAAAGACCACAGCAGGGCTTATATCCTCATGCCCTCTCTCTGTTTTGGGTTGAATCGTGTCCCCCTGAAATTTCATGTGTTGAAGTTCTGACCCCTGGTATATCAAATGTGACCATATTTGGAAATAAGGTCTTTAAAGAGACAGTTAGGTTAAAATAATGCCTTTAGGGCAGGCCTCTACCCCAGTAAGGCTCCTGTCTTTATAAAAAGAGGCAGAGACACCAGAGGAGCCATCATGTGAAGAGGCAGCAAGAGTGGCCATCCACAAGCCACGGAGAGGCCTCAGGAGAAACCAACTCTGCCAGCGCCTTGAGCTTGGACTTCCAGACTCCAGAACTGTGAGAAAATATATTTCTGTTGTTTAAGCCACCCACTCTGTCGTACCTTGTTATGGCAGCCCTAGCAAAATAATACACTCTCCATGTCTTGTGTCTGAAGCCAAGAATCCCGAGTCACCTCTCTTTACTCCAGTTCTCAAACTCACATGGCTTCTAACCCAGTGTTTTCAAACCACATACTGGAACCCAGTAATGGGCTGTGAAGTCAATTTATTGACTTTCAAACAGGATACTAAAAATTAAATAGAAGAAAACAGTGTGGAGATTTCTTAAAAAACTGGAAATAGAACTGCCATATGACCCAGCAATACCGCTTCTGGGCATACACACTGAGGAATCCAGATCTGAAAGAGACATGTGCACCCCAATGTTCATCGCAGCACTGTTTATAATAGCCAGGATATGGAAGCAACCTAGATGTCCATCATCAGACAAATGGATAAGGAAGCTGTGGTACATATACACCATGGAATATTACTCAGCCATTAAAAAGAATTCATTTGAATGAGTTCTAATGAGATGGATGAAACTGGAGCCCATTATACAGAGTGAGGTGAGCCAGAAAGATAAAGAACATTACAGTATACTAACACATATATACGGAATTTAGAAAGATGGTAACAATGGCCCTATATGCAGGGCAGAAGAAGAGACGCAGAAGTACAGAACAGACTTTTGAACTCTCTGGGAGAAGGGGAGGGTGGGATGTTTCGAAAGAACAGCATGTATATTATCTGTGGTGAAACAGACCACCAGCCCAGGTGGGAGGCATGAGTCAAGTACTCGGGCCTGTTGGGCTGGGAAGACCCAGAGGAATCGGGTGGAGAGGGAGGTGGGATGGGAGACCGGGATGGGGAATTCGTGTAACTCTATGGCTGATTCACATCAATGTATGACAAAACCCACTGAAAAATAAAAAAATAAAAAATAAAAGAAAAAATAAATAAAAAATAGATGTAATGTTCTTTTTTGACCCCAAGTGTATTTCTGAGAATGAATCTGATGCTTCCCAAGGGGCAAAGTAGGATTATGAATCAGATCCCTGAAATGTTTGCATGTTGTTGGACCCAGAAACTTCACCTCAAGAAATTTGGTCCTTAAAAATAATAACAATAATTTGGAAGAGGTGATAGTTAGAGTATACTCAATCATTGTTTATAATTGTAAAAACAGAAAACCAGATAGTTGGGCAACAATGAGAGATCAGTGGAATAAGTTACAGCTACAGTGGAATATTAGGAGTTAAAAATCAGGTTGTTAAAATTAGAAATGAAAATGGAGAGATCACAACAGACAACACTGAAATACAAAGGATCATAAGAGACTACTACCAGCAGCTCTATGCCAATAAAATGGACAACTTGGAAGAAATGGACAAACTCTTAGAAAAGTATAACTTTCCAAAACTGAACCAGAAAGAAATAGAAGATCTTAACAGACCCATCACAAGCAAGGAAATCGAAACTGTAATCATAAATCTTCCAGCAAACAAAAGCCCAGGACCAGATGGCTTCACAGCTGAATTCTACCAAAAATTTAGAGAAGAGCTAACACCTATCTTACTCAAACTCTTCCAGAAAGTTGCAGAAGAAGGTAAACTTCCAAACTCATTCTATGAGGCCACCGTCACCCTAATTTCAAAACCAGACAAAGATGCCACAAGAAAAGAAAACTACAGGCCAATATCACTGATGAACATAGATGCACAATTCCTTAACAAAGTTAAAGCAAAGAGAATCCAACAACATATTAAAAAAATCATACACCATGACCAAGTGGGCTTTATTCAGGAATGCAAGGATTCTTTAATATCCACAAATCAATGTAATACACCACATTAACAAAGTGAAAAATAAAAGCCATACGATTATCTCAATAGATGCAGAGAAAGCCTTTGACAAAATTCAACACCCATTATGATTAAAACGCTCCAGAAAGCAGGAATAGAAGGAACATACCTCAACATAATAAAAGCTGTATATGACAAACACACAGCAAGCATTACCCTCAATAGTGAAAAATTGAAAGCATTTCCCCTGAAATCAGGAACAAGACAAGGGTGCCCAGTCTCACCACTACTATTCAACATAGTGTTGGAAGTTTTGGCCACAGCAATCAGAGCAGAAAAAGAGGTAAATGCAATCCAGATAGGAAAAGAAGAAGTGAAACTCTCGCTGTTTGCAGATGACATGATCCTCTACATAGAAAACCCTAAAGACTCTTCCAGAAAATTACTAGAGCTAATCAGCGAAGATAGTAAAGTTGCAGGATATAAAATTAACACACAGAAATCCCTTGCATTCCTATACACTAACAATGAGAAAACAGAAAGAGAAATTAAGGAAACAATACCATTCACCATTGCAACAAAAAGAATAAAATACTTAGGCGTATGTCTACCTAAAGAAACAAAAGACCTATCCATAGAAAACTATAAAACACTGATGAAAGAAATCAAAGGGGACACAAACAGATGGAGAAATATACTGTGCTCAAGGACTGGAAGAATCAATATTGTCAAAATGGCTATACTACCCAACCAATCTATAGATTCAATGCAATCCCCATCAAGCTACCAACGGTATTTTTCACAGAGCTAGAACAAATAATGTCACAATTTGTATGGAAACACAAAAAACCTCGAATAGCCAAAGTAATCATGAGAAAGAAGAATGGAACTGGAGGAATCAACCTGCCTGACTTCAGACTCTACTACAAAGCCACAGTCATCGAGACACTATGGTACTGGCACAAAGACAGAAATATAAATCAATGGAACAGAATAGAAAGCCCAGAGATAAATCCACGAACCTATGGACACCTTATCTTTGACCAAGGAGGCAGGGATATACAATGGAAAAAAGACAACCTCTTTAACAAGTGGTGCTGGGAAAACTGGTCAACCACTTGTAAAAGAATGAAACTAGAACACCTTCTAACACCATACACAAAAATAAACTCAAAATGGATTAAAGATCTAAATGTAAGACCAGAAACTATAAAACTCCTAGAGGAGAACATAGGCAAAACACTCTCCGAGATAAATCACAGCAGGATCCTCTATGACCCACCTCCCAGAATATTGGAAATAAGAGCAAAAAGAAACAAATGGGACCTAATGAAACTTAAAAGCTTTTGCACAACAAAGGAAACTATAAGCAAGGTGAAAAGACAGCCCTCAGATTGGGAGAAAATAATAGCAAACGAAGGAACAGACAAAGGTTTAATATAAAAAATATACAAGCAACTCCTGCAGCTCAATTCCAGAAAAATAAATGACCCAATCAAAAAATGGGCCAAAGAACTAAACAGACATGTCTCCAAAGAAGACATACAGATGGCTAACAAACATATGAAAAGATGCTCAATATCACTCATCAGAGAAATGCAAATCAAAACCACAATGAGGTACCATTACACACCAGTCAGGATGGCTGCTATCCAAAAGTCTACAAGCAATAAATGCTGGAGAGGGTGTCGAGAAAAGGGAACCCTCTTACACTGTTGGTGGGAATGCAAACTATTACAGCCGCTATGGAGAACAGTGTGGAGATTTCTTAAAAAACTGGAAATAGAGCTGCCGTATGACCCAGCAATCCCACTTCTTGGCATACACACCGAGGAAATCAGAATTGAAAAGGGGCATGTGCACCCCAATGTTCATTGCAGCACTGTTTATAGTAGCCAGGATATGGAAGCAACCTAGATGTCCATCATCAGACAAATGGATAAGGAAGCTGTGGTACATATACACCATGGAAAATTACTCAGCCATTAAAAAGAATTCATTTGAATCAGTTCTAATGAGATGGGTGAAACTGGAGCCCATCATACAGAGTGAAGTAAGCCAGAAAGATAAAGACCAATACAGCATACTAACGCATATATATGGAATTTAGAAAGATGGTAACGATAACCCTATATGCAAAACAGAAAAAGAGAAACAGTTGTACAGAACAGACTTTTGGACTCTGTGGGAGAAGGTGAGGGTGGGCTGTTTAGAGAGAACAGCATCAAAGCATGTATATTATCTATAGTGAAACAGATCACCAGCCCAGGCTGGATGCATGAGACAAGTGCTCGGGGATGGTGCACTGGGAAGACCCAGAAAAATCGGGTGGAGAGGGAGGTGGGAGGGGGGGATCGGGATGGGGAATACATGTAAATCCATGGCTGATTCATGTCAATGATTGGCAAAAACCGCTACAATATTGTAAAGTAATTAGCCTCCAACTAATAAAAATAAATGGGAAAAAAAAAGAAACATTTATTCAGTACCTAACTTGGAGCTTTCCCTCTGTTATTTACTTAAATTTTATATTTAATTTTTTTGTTGAAGTGCAGTTGATTTACAATGTTGTGCCAATCTCTGTTTTATAACAAAGTCACTCAGTTCTATACATATAGGCATTCTTTTCTATATTCTTTTCCATTATGGCTTATCACAGGGTCCATATTGAATATAGTTCTCTGTGCTATACAGTAGGACTTTGTTGTTTCTTTTTTATTTATTAGGACTCATAGTAGGCCATAAGATGACCTCAACACATAGGTAATCAATTAATTTTTTAGCTTAGCCTCTGGATAAACCAGCATTAAATGACATGAATATGTCTTCAAGCCAGAGTCTACTGTCTGAGCCGCCAGGGAAGCCTCATATATATACAAACATACATACATACATACACACATACATATATACATATATATATATATATACACACACATACATACATACATACATACACACACACACACACACACACACACACACACACACATGTATTAACACATGCTCATGAGTCTTAACGACTGGACGACCAGGGAATTCTCTAGCTGCTACTTTCTTTTTTTTTAGTTCTATTTTTTCCACTTTTTTTTCAAAAATTAAACTTTATTTTGTATTGGACTATAGCCAGTTCACAAGGTTGTGATAGTTTCAGGTGGACAGCAAAGGGTAGTTGCTATTTTCAATGAATGATGGAAAAGACAGAAACAGGAACATATGTTAAAAGAAGAAAGCTTAAAGTTGTAAGAGACATTGTTTCTAGGAAATTCTTTGTGTTTGCTCAAGTCATCTAAGCTTGTTTATCTCAGTCATTTCAAGCAGGTTTCTAATGAGCCATTGACCAGCACTCCTAAAAAGCCAATCAAAGAGCACGTCCTGCAATCAATGACTCATTAAACAAACATTCACTGAGCGCCTACCATGTACCAGGTTGTGTGTTAGATACTGGGGCTACAGAGATGTGGTGTCACAGCCTGCTTTGAAGTATGGTTTAAGTGGGAGAAGATCAACAGGCAAGAGTTCAAAGGTCTGTCAAGGGGATTCTTGGAAGACCTCTCAGAAGGGCCAGGAGCATGCCAGTTTGCAGCTGGGGTGTTTGAAAGTACCCAATAGATAACTCTCGCCAACCTGAAGTGTGAATAACTTAACAAAGATAAAACAAAGAAGTTGGCAGGTAGAGAGGAAAATGTTAACTTCACCCTTGATAGAGCTGATACTGGAGAATGTAGTGGCCCAATTGGTAAAGAATCTGCCTGCAATGCAGGAGACCTGGGTTCGATCCCCGGGTTGGGAAGATCCCTGGGAGAAGGAAATGGCAACCCACTCCAGTGCTCTTGCCTGGAGCATTTCATGGATAGACGAGGACAGGCTTCAGTCCATGGAATTGCAAAGAGTCAGGACACAACTGTGCGACTTTCATTTTTTTTCACTTTCGTGTTCCAACAAGGGAGTTTCCCAATCAGAATTAGACTGATCCACCCACCCAGCAACCAGGGACAGAGCCTGCCCCTGGAGCACTGGAAGGCAACGGTTGCTCACTGGGGCAGCTTGTACTCAGAAAGTTAGGGTTTAGACAATACATGCCCACATATTGTCTGCATGGTGTAAACGGTGTGGTGTAAATGTGTAAACGTGTATAAATGAACTTTAATCCTTAAAGTTAATCCTTAGATTAATTAATCCTTAGATTAATCCTTAGAGGTGGTTAGTTAGCATTTGAACCCACATTCCAGAGAAGTTTAAGCACTACAAATGTCATTGTCTAAATCCATACCCAGAGGATGTTAATAAGTATGTTAGAGATAGTTCATCATTGCCAAAATGACTGGTATTTGATATGTTTGTGTGTATATATATATATATATATTGCAAGCTACAAAGATTATACTGGCCTAACGGTTCTCACAGAAGTAAGGGAGCTCTCTGGGGTCTCTTCTATGAGAGAGTCATTCATGAAGGCTTCACCCTAATGACCTAATCACCTCCCAAAGGTCCCACTTCTTACTACCGTCACCTTGGGAATAGGTTTCAATACACAAATTTTGAGGGGGACATAGTAGGGACAGAGGATTGTAGGGTCATCTCTAATTTCAACAGGTGAGTACAATTCACAGAGAAGCATTCAATCTATAAATATTTGTTGGGCCATTAATATATAAATAGCAAATATATAGTAGTAACACTAGGTGGGAGATGATATTTCCAAAGATAACCACCACCATTTTCCAAGGGTAAAATTCTTTTCTGTATGCTATGTTTATAGTGCCCAGAAACCAGGGGCCCTGAAATATGTTTCTTATGTGCAGTAGATGATTAACCTCTGCATACACATTGCCTTTGAGAAGGGAATGGCAACCCACTCCAAGATTCTTGTCTGGAGAATCCCATAAGCACAATGCCTGGCATGTGGTCGTTTCTCAGTAAATACCTGCTGAATAAAGGGATAAATGTAGAAGAAGCATAATACCCCTCTGTGTTAGCTAGCCATTGCTGCATAGCAAATTGCCCCAAACGTTAGCATCTTAAAACAATGATCATTTCTTATCTCAGTTTCTGTGAGGGAAAAGTCAGGAAGCAGCGTGGCTGGGTGGTTCTGGCTCAAACTCACTCACAAGGTTGCAGTCGAGGTGTCAGCTAAGACTACAGTCATTCAAAGCTTGATGAGGCAAGAAGACCCCCTTCCAAAAATACTCACGAGGTTGTTGGCCAGAGTTGCCAGTTCTCTGTCATGTTGGCTTCCTCATAGGGCTGCTCACACAGGGCAGCCGGCCTGCTCCGGAGCAGATGATGATGATGCAAAAGAAAGGCCACATTGCCCTTCATGATCAAGTCTCCACTCACCATCACTTGGGCCTTATTCTGTTCATTGGAACCAAGGCACTAAGTTCAGCCACCACTTCAGGGAAAAGGATTACAAAATATCAGAGGATCACTGGGGACCATCGTGGAGGGCTACCTACCACACCTTGTGAATTGTTAACTGACTGCAAACAGCAGCTTCCAAATGCTCAGGCGTGTTCTTTGCTGTTAAAATGGTTATAGATTGCTTATCAATCTCTCTCTCCTAGTTTGGCAAACACAGTAACACTACTACCTCTTTGCTTTTCAAATGCAAAGGGCACTTCAGCTGGTAAATGGACAGTGATAACAACTACTTTTGCACTGCAAAGATTCCAGGTTGGTTCAGACTAATTGCTTTGAGCAAGTTTTGGTCCCCATCTTTATTTAAATTAAAAAAAATTTTTTTTTGGCTGCACAGGATCTGGAATCTTAGTTCCCCGGCCAGGGATTGAACCCACATCCCCTGTGCTGGAAGCACAGAGTCTTAACCACTGGACTGCCAGGGAAGTCCTATCTTTGAAGCACAAGATTGTTGTTTGCCTAGAATCGAAGTTCAGTTTGCATTTCTCAAGCCCATCTTCACCAATTCAGCAAATCTAGGTACCAGTTTGAGCATTAAAAAGAAAAACTACTAATTCTGATAGTCCATTTTATTTAAACTCTTGGTCTAAGATGACTTCTAAAAACGAGCAAAGTATTAGGTTGCTGCAAACGTAATTGCAGTTTCAGACCACGAATTTTAAATCATTATAACTAGACTCAAACACATCTTTATGAATCAAAATAGGAACCATTACAATCAACACATTTTTGCCAACGAGAAATAAGTTTGTTTATTTCTCAAGCATACAAATCTGTGCTTTGCGAAAACAGAAATCTAGACCAATGGAACAAGACAGAAGGCAAGAATATACAGTGGGGCAAAGACAACCTCTTCAATAAGTGGTTCTGGGAAAACTGGACAGCTCCATGTAAAAGAATGAAATTAGAACACTTCTTAACACCATATACAAAGATAAACTCAAAATGTATTAAAGATCTAAGTGTAAGACCAGAGAATATAAAACTCATAGAGGAACACATAGGCAGAACACTCAATATCATAAATCAAAGCAAGATCCTCTATGATCCACCTCCTAGAGTAATGGAAATAAAAAGAAAAGTAAACAAGTGGGACCTGATAAACTGAAAAGCTTTTGCACAGCAAAGAAATCTATAAAAAAGGTGAAAAGACAACACTCAGGACGGGAGAAAATAATGGCAAATGAAACAACTGACAAAGGATTAATTTCAAGTATATACAAGCATCTCATACAACTCAATACCAGAAAAACAGCCCAATGAAAAAGGGGGAAAAAACCTAAACAGACATTTCTCCAAAGAAGACATACAGATGGCTAGAAAAGACATGAAAAGATGCTCAAAACGCTCGTTATTAGAGATATGCAAATCAAAACTACAATGAAGTATCAGATCACACCAGTCAAAATGGCCCTCGTCAAAACGTCTACAAACAGGAGAGGGTGTGGATAAACACTTGCAGTGTTGGTGGGAATGTAGATTCATACAGTCACTATGGAAGATGGTATGGAGATTCCTTTAAAAATTAGCAATAAAACCACCATAAAATCCAACAATCCCACTCGTAGGCATATACCCTGAGGAAACCAAAGTTGAAAAAGACACAGGTACCCTAATGTTCACTGCAGCACTATTTACAATATCTAGGACATGGAAGCAACATAGATGTCCATCAACAGATGAGTGGATGAAGACGTGGTGGTACATATAAACAAGGGAATATTACTCAACCATAAAAAAGACCTCATGTGAGTCAGTTCCAATGAGGTGGATGAACCTAGAGCCTATTATACAAAGTGAAGAAAGTCAGAAAGAGAAATATCATATACGGACACATATGTATGGAATCTAGAAAGATGGTACCAAAAATTTATCTCCAGGGCAGCAATGGAGAAAGAGACACAGAGAACAGACTTATGGACACAGGGAGGAGGCAGGAGAGGGTGAGATGAATGGAGAGAGTAACATGGAATCTTACATTACCATATGCAAAATAGATAGCCAAGGCAAATTTGCTGTATATCTCAGGGATCTCAAACAGGGTCTCTGTACCAACCTAGAGGGGTGGGATGGGGAGGGAGATGAGAGGGAGGTTCAAGAGGGAGGGGACATATGTATACTTAAGGCTGATTCATGTGGAGGTTTGACAGAAAACAACAAAATTCTGTAAAGCAATTATCCTTCAATTAAAAAAGAAATTTTAAAAATAAATGAATGATTTTTAAAAAATCCATGCTTCAGGATTTGATTAAATTCCTGGAAATCATTTTCTGCCTCTTGCTGGTTGTGGAAGCATCTCCCACACAAAAAGTTGTCAAGATGCCTGAAGAAGTGCTGGGCGGTTGGCAAGAGGTCAGGTGAATATGGCGGATGAAGCAAAACTTTTGCACCAACATAGTATCACTATTATCAGGATTTCTGATGGAATGTGACTGGTGTTTGCTAAAGAACAAAACATGGATTTGCTTCAGGGAAGGGGGAAAAGTTGTTATTTTCTCTTGGGTCTAAAAGACACACACTTTCTCACACACACAAAAATAAAAGTAAGGAAAATTAAATGCTTTTTATTAATGAACTTGCCACACAGAGATTTTGGGTGAGTTAGTCAGAGGCAAAAGTGGTCTCAGGTGAGTATTTTCTAGTGGGTAAACATACATGGCCATTTGGTGGGATAGAGATAGGGGCTTTTTGTCTATTTTTAGCCCATTACATCTGCAGTCTCAGCCAGTGCCTGCACAACTGTGTTCAGTGGAAAGTCTCTTTGTGCCAAATCCAAAGCTTCAGAAGAAGCAATTAAATGTTCCTGAGCAGTAAACATGGAAAAGTGGAAAAGCAACTTTCTTCTTACAGATGATTTGAATAAAACTTGGTGTCAAAGATGACTGAAGAGAAACTTTCCCGATGATGCTGTGGGTGTGAACATTTTCATAGAGATTTTCCCTAAAAACAGTTTTGCACACTAGCTGCCAAACCTGGCCCAGATGTTTCACATCAGTCTTCTGAGATGGTATCTTCACTGAGGTCAGCAGAAACTCTAGCTGAATGTCCTTAAATCCTGTACCTCCAAGACCAAATGCAACTTAGGCCTTAGGAATTTTGTAGCACCTTGGCCAGTTCTGTGTGGCTGGTAAGCTTAGCTGCCAAAAAAGTGCTTTTAAATCATTTGTATGTAACAACTAGATTAAAATTTGTCCTTTGAGGTCTGCTTCCAGTTGGCATTTTGGATATCACTTAAATTGAATCTCTGCTTTTGTGCTCATATACTGGGCCATGTGGCCATGGGGCCTATTGAGCTTTTTTTTTTTTTTTAAAACAAATTTCATTTTAGTATTGTTAAAACAGTAATAATAAAAAATGAGACTACAAGTATGCAGTGCCAAGTTAATCCAAATAGCAATTCTGATTTAGAACTGATAATGTGTAAGATCCTAATGGTAACTAGCTATTATAAACATATGTTCCAGTCAAGACAAGCTCTCTGCTACAGAAGTCTAAAAATCCTAATACTCCATCTCCTAAGGTAACAGCAAAGAGGAAAGGGATTTTTAATCTGAGAGCAGAGTAGCAACTGAGTTGCTGGTTACCAGGGGAGGAATTTGAGTCGTCACAGCAGGAAGGTTAGAGAAGGACAGCGTGTTACACAGGGTTCTATGGCTTCAGAGAACACTAACTAGTCTAAACTGTATTTTTCAAACTTTTTTCCCCCAGTCCTAAAATTCATCCAGGAGAAAGAGGCTGGTTTAACTGCAAAGAAGAGAAACTTGATCAGCCTGGAGGGCTGCTCCTAGTCGGAGACGTCGAATGGCATCGTGCTGATGACCTCCCCATTCTCATCGAGCATGCTGGTGTAGGCCCAGCGGCGGTTGCGGCGGCACGTGGGCCCGCACTTGGTGGAGTTACACTTGGGGCACGGGTAGAAGCAACCCGGGCAATCTTCATCGAGGCAATCACACAGGTCAGCCTGATTGACGAGGAGCCTGCCCTTTCCATCATACTTCTTGGCTTCGCGCTTTGGAGGAGAAACCTCACTCTTCTTTGACATTGGCTCATTCTTCTGCTGCTGCCTTATTCCAGGATTAAAGTTGGCGATCTGAGGCCCGGGGTTTCGAAATGTCAACCATTTTAACTGCCGGTCCAGCTGTTTCATTTTCTTCTCCTCCATCTCACTGGCTCTCTCAGGAGAACGTTGACGTGCAGGTCTCTCTCGCACGGAACTGCTTTTTTCTGCTTGTTCACTCATTTCTGCTCACCTGGGGACACAAACAAAGTCAGCAACCATTTGTGGTGGCTCATTCAACCATGAGGACGCTGGATCTGGTAAACGTCTTTCCAGAATGGGCCTGTTAAGTTTTCACTTCAAACCTGGATTAAGTGGATAGGAGCAAGTTTCTCAGCACCAACAAATCTTTGGACAAAAGTGCTTTTACCAAATAGTTTTTCCTCCTTTATTTCACCATCTCTTTTTTCTATCACATGTTTAAATAACCATTCATGTTTGCAGAGACTAGTACTTCTCAAATATTAATGTGCATATGAATCATGAAACTTCTTGTTAAAAACTAGATTATGATTCAGTTAGGACTGGGGTGGGGCCAGAGAGTCTATCTTTCTAATGTATGCCCAGATTGTACTGATACTGCTAATTCCAAACCTACTTTGAGTCTCAAGGGCCTAGACCTAAACCAATAGCGATCAGGGGCAAAAATTGCTTTGCTTTAACAGAAATCCAGTTATTCTTCTTAGGTGAGTGGCCCTAGGATAAAAAAACTACAGTTTTTTATGTAAAGATTCTCTTTCTCTCTGCAATGCTCCCCCCCCCAACACCCCCACACAAGGCAAACTCTTGAATTTTCCTCCAGCTAAATTGGTTTGAACAAAGAAAACACAGTTTGGACCACTTCAGATCAATAAACATATTCCCTGTTTCTAATGACTGTAGTAAGTAATGGAAATCGGATGGTCATTTTAGCAATTGCCTTTTCTCTTTAAAACGTCAGCACATTAGCTGTGGTTTATTTCGTTTGAAGTGACCTCCACTTCTCAGGAAACACTCTACAAACTACTTTAAGGTAATTAATCATATTGAATTAGTGATTGGTTTTTAAAAGGCTTTCTAAAGTCAGTACATTCCCAAGGACTCTCAGTGTCATTTCACCTCTCTCCATGTCTCATTGTCTCCATGGGTATGTCTCGTCCCTCACCACTCCCCTCCATCTCTCTGTTTCTCTCCTAATTGGCCCACGTCCTACAGACTCCACAAACTTCCCAAACTACGAATAATTTAGAGTAGAGAGGCAGAGGACGCCCATTTCTTTAAGGATGGTCTGCCTAGCTTCAAGAAGCAAACTGGCTAAAAGTGAGAGAGACAGAGGATGGGGCATCAGCTGTGAGAAGATCACCATACTAGAGAAAAAATTCCCTTTGCTTCTCATTGGAGAGTTTCAAGCAATTCCAGAAGACTGGCCACACTCTGTTTGATACATACTACTAATTTCACACAACAGGTTCCCTTTTAGGTCTTCCTTGTCACTTGAAGAATGTAGTGTCTACAGAGAGGGAAAAGCAAATGATTCCTCTAAGTCTCTCTCTTCAATTGGATTTATTTGCCAGGATCTTGTTGACTAAATACCCAGGACAGAAATAATACAGTTTCATAATTTCTATCTAAGTTACTCCAATATCTTGGCAGGTCTAGAACATTTAGTTTTTTCATTACTCTTATTCTTTGAGTTCTAATTTCATGGTTAACTACTCATCTTACTTTTTGGGGGGAAAAAAAAGGGGTAGCAGCTATCTTTGTGCTACATTACCCTAGGCAGAGGAGCCTCAGGCATCACACTGCCAGGGATCAGACACTAGCACTGTCTTCACCACTGTCTGACTTTAACTTAAGATGACTTCAGTTGCTTCACCTCAGTTTCCTCATCTGAACGTGGGGATAATAAAAGTACCTTCTCTATGGGTATGCCCTAAATTAGGTGCAGTTAGAACTTCAAAGATGATGTAAGACCAGGTTTCTGCCCGCAAAGGTTTGGCAATCTCCACTGGAGAGATCAATTATCTGTAGCTCACTGCAAGGACAGGTAATGGTGCTCCAGTTCAGACTCAGAGAACCCTATGGGGGGTGGGGTTCATAATAATCAAATATCAATAGAGGCATCCCTATTTAGAACTAACCTTGATATCATTTTTCTGCGCCACCCCCCTCCCCCGAGTTTAGTGAGGTGCTCAGTCACTTAGTTCTGTCCAAGTCTTTGCAACCGCATGAAGTACAGCCCTTCAGGCTCCTCTGTCCATTTTCCAGGCAAGAATATTGGAGTGGGTTGCCAGTCCCTCTCCAGAACTAAGTTTTACATCTTAAAGAATTCTGGTTCATTCCCATAATGGGAAAAAACAGTGAGTGTGTGCATTTGCAAATCTGCCACCATAATACAGTCTAAAACCACTATTTTTTTTCATTCATTCAACAAATACTGATGAAGAGTATATCATATACCCTAGGAATTGTGCCCTATTTATTGCAGTAACAATTGTACACACAAGTCCAGAGTCCTTCAAGCAGTGGCCTTTACAAGACTGAATAAATTGGGGTAAAAATCTTTCACTCTTCAGTTAAGCAAAATATCTGTGTAGGCCAATTTTAAGGCACAGTATTTGTTTTAGAAACAGGCATCAAGACTCTGGTAGAGAAACTCAAAGGTTAGTTATGAATACCTGTGAACCAAACACAAAACTGATTCTCAATACCTTTACAGTAAAAGCAGAGTTTGTTGCCTGTCTGAATGTTCCAATGTTGTTCCACTGATATTCCTTTTATTTTTAGAGTATTAACAGTTAGTAAAAGAAAACAGAATCAGATTACAATGAGACCTTTTACTGCAGGAGCACCGTAATAACCCAATTTGCTGGATAATGCAAGTAAAATCAGCAGGCAACTGAACAGATGTGGCCATTTTATGTTCAGCTATAGCACACTCAACCTTTGACATGAGATGTGTTTGTGAACCAGAAATGGTAGCTTAAACCCCAGGGCCTCTTAAACCCTTGACCTCTCTCAAGCATGTTGGGAGGATATATTCAGGCAAACAGTTTAGGGAAATTCAAAATAGAAATAAATGCTCGGTGAATGTATTTGGACCCTTGACATTCCAACCCTGTTGGTCAGGAAAGATCTTGGTATTTTCACAGGGAACTCTTTTTTCTGTTAAAATCACTTTGAAGGTAACATTACTTTTTTCTTGTCACTCAACAATTTATTTACTTGTCATAAAATACAGTGAAAAAACTCTGAGCCCAACCACATAAAAGTGTTAAATGCATGAGCTCTATCATTATCTTTCTTACCATAGTTCTGTTAGTCCTTAAATTTCATGGTGTTGAAAATATCCTTTTTGTGTTTCTTTTCTGGATTGTTCTCCCTCTGAGCAATGGTTACTAGAATCTTTTAGATTGACATGTATTTGCTAATTGGATTAAAGGCGAGATAATGGAAGACTTTTTTCCCCAACTATCTGGGTGATATTCTTAATCTGGAAAACAGATGTTTCAACATCTTTTTGCATCTTTGTGTTCATGATTACAGTAAGGTTTTAGAATATTCCAAATGATTCAAATTCACTTTCCACATTGTTGGAAGCAGGAAGCCATTAAGATGAAACCCTTTAAACTTATATGTAACAGGAGGTGAAAGAAGGTAGAAAAGGGAGGGAGGAGTCTGTAAGACTTGTTCTTGGTTGATGTTTTTTATACTTCTCTCAGCTCTCAAAACTGCCTTTTTCTTAATTCATTTATTGAAGCAGTTGATGCTTTTTCTTATCCCACTCACATAGGTTAAAAATGTTAAAATATACTTACTAAGTGTAAGATGAAAGATAATCCTGATTTAGGTGGTTACACTACTTTCACCGAAGACAGTCCTTTTACCTAAAATGCATAAAAAGGCAGTTTGTCATCTATTCATTAGGGGGGAAATGTGTTAAATGTAACACACAAATAAAATCTCCTGTCCTTCACAATAATTGTGTCTCTTAACTTTCATCTTTCATCTAAAAATGTTTATACGAGTTTTGTAGGCCATTGGTATTTGAGAAAATGGGAGGAAAATGGTTATTACTGAAATAGTCTTAATGAAAAATAGTTTCAAATGTTTAAATAATGTTAAAAAAAAAAGTGGGAAGGGGGCAAAAGAAATCTTATTTCAGGAGTACCCTGGCTGAGGGTTTCAACAAATTTAGTCTTTTAAAAAAACCTTCAGTAATAGTAATAATGAAAGAGATCCTTTTCATTTAACAGCAAGAATGATTAATTTGGCATTATAAAAACTTCACATTTTCCATAACTGATACATGGAATCTAAGATGTATGGGAACTCTGTCTATATTTGATGTTATACAAAAGCCTTGATGTATAGAGAAGTGGAAATTCTTGGGTCCTCCACCCAGAAATTCCAATTCATTAAGTCTGCGGGGTTGCCTGTGACTCTGCATTTTTAACAAACAGTCGGAGCTGATTCTGATGTTGGTGGTCCAGGGACCACACCTGGAGAAGGGTGGTTGTGTAGCTCTTCTGAGACTGTAACAGAGCCCAGCTCTGCCTGCCATCCTCTGCTCACACAGCTGTTGCTAAATATCCCTCAACAAAGATCTTTAGGGAGATGGCTTTCATACAGTTTGATATCTTGAGATACATTCTGAGTGATCCTCAGTCCTAACAGTTAAACCCCTTTGATTAATTCACTATACTCCTCCTGAAATTAGTGAACATACGAGGGTGTATCTGGTAACTGTCTACAACCACACTACATATTTGGCCAGAACCCTCTGGTTAATAGTGGTGGGGCTGCCTATTCACCTAGATTTGAAATACAAATGAAATATTAGAATTCAAATGAAGGATTCTTAGCCTACCACCATCATATACTGGGCTTCCCTGGTGGGTCAGAGGTTAAAGCGTCTGCCTGCAATGCGGGAGACCTGGGTTCGATCCCTGGGTCGGGAAGATGCCCTGGAGAAAGAAATGGCAACCCACTCCAGTACTCTTGCCTGGAGAATCCCATGGATGGAGGAGCCTGGTAGGCTACAGTCCACAGGGTTGCAAAGAGTCGGACACGACTGAGAGACTTCACTTTATTATAGACTGGAGAAGAGATGGTGTCATTTGGAGCAAATCATAAGAGACAAGGCCCATACATTAAAAAGTTATTGAAAGGGTAAAGAGAAGGGGTTGAATTTAGACAAAGATCTGGTTATTTTGACAACTGGTATATAGTATAGTATGTTTTGCTGAGTTCCACCAGCCATTGCTACTGTTTATCTTCCTAAATAAAATTAGATGTGTTCCTGCAAGCAGAATTCAAGAAGGCTTCTGGTGAATTCTAGACTGTCTCTGAGTAGTGTGTCCCTCATCACAAATACCTGGACTGGGGGAGGATCCAGAAAGCTGCCACGCCCACAGACCTGCTTTTCTCTGCCTGAAGGAGTGCTGGACCAGTTCTATAAAGGAGGTCAGACAAGACCTTACAAATGAGGCACAAGGCACAGTTCCTACGGGATCCAACTATTTATTTCTTCCCTCCTTACCCACCTTTCTTTTCTCCTCTGTTGACACCCTGTAGAAGGAAAGTGTGGAAGAATGTATTATTTGTTCATAATTTTTCCTTCTATTCCCTGTATCGTGCCATAGTTTCACTAGGTAGATTATACTTCTCCATCCCATTGACCTTGAAATTCGCCATGTGACGTGTTCGGGCTAAGGGAAAATGGGCACAAGTGATCATTAATGAGTTCTGTGCTGAGATATTAAAGGGCATTGCAAATTTCTGCTAAGTTCTTCTTGTATTTCTGTCATCTGTCATGAGAAGTGCATACCCCAGGAAGCTGCTGACTGCAAAATGAGACACATATGAACAGATCTCAGTTTGATTCACAGCCTTAAGAAGAGCTGCCATAAGTGACCCACAGACACATGAGGAAGAACATCAATGGTATCTTAGTAAACCATTAAGATTTAGGGGTGGGGTGTTTGCTATGCAGCAGCATCATAGCCTTAGCCGAATAACACACGAGGATAAGTGCCATTTACTTGGGACTCACACCTTGCCAAGCACCGCTAACATTAGCTCCTTTAATCTACAAAATTTCCTTCTGAGATCTGCTAATGCTTCCATCTTTCATGAAACATTTGCTCAGAGAAGGCAAGGACTCACAGCTAACAAGTGGCTAAGCCAGAAACTCAAATTCACATGTGCCCACGTTCAAATATTGTGTTGGCCAAAAAGTTCATTTGGGTTTCTTGTAACATTTCATGGAAAAAGCAAAATGAACTTTTTGGCCAACCCAATACAATGATTGTTCCAAGGCTTTTTCCTATTTTTCGTGCAGTTGAAACCACAGGTGATAGCAACAACCACCACATAAAACACAATTTCACTCTTTTATGAAGGGCACTGTCCTGGGTCTTCTTTCAATCCAATTACTAATTAGGACACTTAAGTTCTGTTTTGTTCTGCTCTAGATTGAATCATAGCCCATGTGATTTGACATGGTAAGTCTTCAACTCAGAGAGTATTGTGCTTTAGAAACCACAGGAAGGCTTAAAATAGATTGGAATATTCTGAGGTTATAGGTAAGAGAGAAAATTGTACCAGATAAAAACCAGTTGAGCCAGTGTTTTGAGCTTTTCTTGATTAAACCAGGCAGACTCCATAGAAACTACTCAGGATCCTCCCTGTGTCCCCACTGCAAGAGATGATCATTCAGAAAGCACCGCCAGTATTGTTGCAGTGACGCTCAGAAGGAAATATTTCCCATCTCTGGCTGCACATTAGAATCATTTGGAGACCTTGAGGAAAAAAGACATCTGGGCCCTGCTGACAAGCAAACTCAATTGACATTTCTGAGTGAGAAGCTGAGCCGGTTTTTTTTTTTTTTTTTTTTTTTTTTGGCGGGGGGAATGTAAATTTTTTAAAGTTCCCCAGGTGATTCTATTTTCTTTGACCACACTGAGTAGTGTGCGGGATACTACTTCCCAGATCAGGGAACAAACCCTGGCCACTCCCCCACCCCCGACTGCAGTGGAAGCGTGGAGTCCCACCCACTGGATCACCAGGGAAGACCCCCCAGGTGACTCTCATAGGCAGCCAGAGTTGCGACCCACTAAGCTACACTGATGGCTCAGATGGTAAAGAATCTGCCTGTGATGCCAGAGACCTGGGTTCAATCCCTGGACTGAGGAGATTCCCCTGGAGGAGAGTGTGGATATCCCTCTCCAGTATTCTTGCCTGGAGAATTCCATGGACAGAGGAGCCTGGTGGCCTACAGTCCATGGGGTTACAAAGAGTTGGACACAAGTGAGCGGCTAAACACAGTGCAAGCTGTAATAGGGGATGGGCTTCCCTGGGGGCTCAGTGGTAAAGAATCCACCTGCTAATGCAGGAGGTGGGGGTTCCATCCCTGGGTTGGGAAGATCCCCTGGAGGAGGGCATGGCAACCCACTTCAGCATTCTTGCCTGGAGAATCCCATGGACAGAGGAGCCTGGTGCTCTACAGTCCACGAGGTTGCAAAGAGACACGATGGAGCGACTCAACAACAACAACAAAAGCTAGAAGATGGACACAAAAAATGTATTTGCTGATTTGCTGATATTTCACATTAAAAGCCAATTCTAGTCAGTGACTCACTCATGGAGACCGGAGTGTCAGCTTTGCATGTCTTTGAACTTCCCACCTACTCTCCTATCATCATTCTTTACCATTTCTCTTTCCTCCGTGGAATATTTACTGAATCTATAGTTATTTACTGAAAGCCACATCCATGTTAATTCCTAAAGTGGTGTTTGCCAAGGGTTAGACTGTTAAAGTTTATAGAGTTTGTAAAGAATTCACTAAAACTGTTATCTGCTAACTTAAAGAGGAGAGATGTCAGTGGCTTCATTAGCCAAATAAATAAAGCCCCAACTGTCATTTATAGTGGTTGTATACATGGTTCATACTCTCCCATGACTATTTTGGGGCACTGCCATGATAGTTTAATTTGCACATACAAGTTCCCAAGGATTAGCTGTGACTGGCATAGCCCGAGATTCAGACATGTATGCTATCTTGCTCCTGCATACAGAGACCCCTTGTGGCACTCATCTGCCGGCCTCCCAGGATATGTGGGAAACTTTCTATTTCTTTTACAGTAAGATACACAACTCCCTTATTGCACTGGTGGCAACTGATTTTTTTCAATGCATTTGAATGAAAATAATATCTAAGATTTATGGAGAATTGTCTACGTGCCAGGCACTGTCCTTAGTGTTCTACATGCATTAACTCATTTAATCCTTAACTCTATGAGGTAGATGATCTATTGTCCTCATTTTACAGAAGAAAAAAACTGAGGCACAGAAAAATTAAGTAAGGTGTCTGAGATCACACACATATTAAAGGATCAAGCTGGAATTTGAACCCAGAAAGTCTAGATCCAGAATCTGGATTTGGAGCCACTAGAAATACCACATCCCTTAGAAGGTAAGGGACTGATCTGAGTACATTTTAGGAGAGGCTGTAGAGCAACCAGGAGTCTCGTCACTGCTAATGGAAGTGCAAACTTGTACAAACACAAACAAATGGTTTGATGAGAGTTGATACCTACTAAAGCTGAACACCTGCTTACCCTATGACCCAGTAATTCCTGGGTACATATCCCAAAACAGTGCATACTTGTGTTGATGAAAGGACATGAATTTGGGTGTTTGTAACAGCACTGAACTGGAAACTACCCAAAGGTCCATCAATAGGAAAGCAGGTAAACACATTCTAGTGTATTTATACTGCTCTGCAGCAATGAGAGGAAAAAAATGTATCACTACACAGAGTAATAAGGAAGGCTCTCACAAACATAATGCTGACTGATAGAAGTCAGGAAAATAGAGCACAGGCTATATGTTGCTATTTATATAAAGTTCAAAGGCAGGCAAAAGGAATCTCTGCTGTTAGGGGCCAGGCTATTGTTGACCCCAAGGGGGAGAAGCTGTGTCTGGAAAGAGTATTTGGGGGCGGGACTTCTGGGGTCGTGGGTAAAGATATATTTTCTTATTGGTGCTATGTGGCTTGTGGGATCTAGTTCCCAGACCAGGGATTGAAACCATGTCCTCTGCAGTAGGAACATGGAGTCCTAATCACTGGATTGCTAGGGAAATCCCAAGTCCTTTTATTGATCTGTTCATTGTCCACAGCATGTTTAAGTTCTGAAAGTTCAGTGAGTCTTACATTTAGGTTACATGCACTTTTCTGTATGTACACTATATATATATATATAAAAATTTTGCAAAGGTACCTCTGTGATCAAATATTACCTAGAGATAGGAGATTTCATTAAATATTTTCAAATAAACAATGCATATCTGGAAAAGTAGTGCTAACGGGAAGGTTCATAGCAATACAGGCTTACGTCAAGAAACAAGAAAAGAGTCAAATATCCTAACTCTACACCTAAAGCAACTTGAAAATGAATAAACTGTGAACCCCAGGGTTAGTAGAAGGAAAGAAATCTTAAAAATTAGGGTAGAAATAAGTGGAAAAGGAAAAAAAGGGACCACAGCAAAAATCAAAAAAACCAAAAACTGGTTCTTGGAGAAGATAAATAAAATTGACAAACCATTAGCCAGACTCATCAAGAAACAAAGGGAGAAAAATCAAATCAACAAAATTAGAAATGAAGATGGAGAGATCACAACAGACAACACAGAAATAAGAAAGGATCCTAAGAGACTATTGTCAGCAACTATGTGCAAATAAAATGGACAACTTCCTAGAAAAGTACAACTTTCCAAAATTGAACCAGGAAGAAAGAAAAAAAATCTTAACAGACCCATCACAAGCACAGAAGTTGAAACTGTAATCAGAAGTCTTCCAACAAACAAAACCCAGGACCAGACGGCTTCACAGCTGAATTCTACCAAAAATTTAGAGAACTAACACCTATCCTACTCAAAGTCTTCCAGAAAATTGCAAAGGAAGGTAAACTTCCAAGCTCATTCCATGAGGCCACCATCACCCTAATACCACAGGCTGACAAAGATGCCACAAAAAAAGAAACCTATAGGCCAGTATCACTGATGAACATAGATGCAAAACTCCTGAACAAAATTCTAGCAAAGAGAATCCAACAACATATTAAAAAGATCATACATCATGACCAAGTGGGTTTTATCCCAGGGATGCCAGGATTCTTCAATATCTGCAAATCAATCAATGTAATACACCACATTAACAAAGTGAAAAATAAAAATTATATGATTATCTCAATAGATCCAGAGAAAGCCTTTGACAAAATTCAACATCCATTTATGATAAAAAATCCTCCAGAAAGTAGGAATAGAAGGAACATACCTCGACATAATGAAAGCTACATATAACAAACCCTCAGCAAACATTATCCTCAATGGTGAAAAATTGAAAGCACTGCCCCTAAAGTCAGGAACAAGACAAGGGTGCCCACTCTCACCACTACTGTTTGACATAGTTTTGGAAGTTTTGGCCACAGCAATCAGAGCAGAAAAAGAAATAAAAGGAATCCAGATTGGAAAAGAAGAATCAAAAATCTCATTGTCTGCAGATGACATGATCCTCTACATAGAAAACCCTAAAGACTCCACCAGAAAATTACTAAAGGTAATCAATGAATATAGTAAAGTTGCAGGATATAAAATTAACACACAGAAATCCCTTGCATTCCTATACTCTAACAATGAGGAAACAGAGAAATTAAGGAAACAATCCCATTCACCATTGCAACGAAAAAAATAAAATACTTAGGAATATATCTATCTAAATAAACAAAAGACCTATACATAGAAAACTATAAAACACTGGTGAAAGAAATCAAAGAGGACACAAATAGATGGAGAAGTATACCATGTTCATGGATCAAAAGAATCAATACAGTATATTGATTGAAATGAGTATATTATGAGTATATTGAAATGAGTATATACTCATTGAAAATGAGTATATTACCAAAAGCAACCTATAGATTCAATGCAATCCCCGTCAAGCTACCAACGGTATTTTTCAGAGAACTAGAACAAATAATTTCACAATCTGTATGGAAATACACAAACCCTAGAATAGCCAAAGCAGTCTTGAGAAAGAAGAGTGGAACTGGAGGAATCAACCTGCCTGACTTCAGTCTCTACTACAAAGCCACAGTCATCAAGACAGTATGGTACTGGCACAAAGACAGAAATATAGATTAATGGAACAAAACAGAAAGCCCAGAGATAAATCCACGCACCTATGGACACCTTATCTTTGACAACGGAGGCAAAAATATACAATGGAGAAAAGACAATCTCTTTAACAATTGGTGCTGAGAAAACTGGTCAACCACTTGTAAAAGAATGAAACTAGAGCACTTTCTAACACCATACACAAAACTAAACTCAAAATCGATCAAAGATCTAAACCTAAGACCAGAAACTATAAAACTCCTAGAGGAAACCATAGGCAAAATACTCTCCGACCTAAACCACAGCAGGATCCTCTATGACCCACCTCCCAGAATATTGGAAATAAAAGCAAAAATAAACAAATGGGACCAAATTAAAAGCTTCTGAATCAGCCATGGATTTACATGTGTTCCCCATCCCGAACCCCCTCCCACCTCCCTCCCTATCCCATCCCTCTGGGTCATCCCAGTGCAACAGCCCTGAGCACTTGTCTCATGCATCCAACCTGGATATTGTAAAGTAATTAGCCTCCAACTAATAAAAGTAATTGAGGGAAAAAATGGTGAGCATTAAAAAAATAAAATAAAAAAATTAAAAGCTTCTGCAAGAAGGGATTATGTGATTATTGTGCAGAGGAGATAACATATGAAAAGAAAATTACTCAAGATAAAGTTAAAAAGGGTGAGATGGGTTATGCTCCCCAGTCTTACTCTTCCTGAGACCAGCACATAGCACTGGGGCTATAGGACCTTAAAGTGAGCGCTGGAGAATGGCAAGTCATAGAAGAGAAATAGAAATAGGTGCCTACCTGGCAACCACGAAGTACCAATAGGTACGTGACAACAAACACAGTTCAGAAGAACATGGGCAAGCGTTTCCTTAACTACCTGTAAGATACTTGCCCTGTGAAGTCCCAGGGGCATCGAGGAATTTCTAGCGGCAGTTGGAAGATGAAGTCACTCGAAATGGCTGTGTTCTTGCTCTCTGTCCCTGTCCGACTAGTGCCTTCCCACCTCCTTGCCCCACGGCCTAGCTAACGATAGCTTACCAAACTGCAGAGGAGGAGTCTGTCTCTCAACTGGTTTCCGCGATCAGCCGTTTCTGGGCAATGGCGGCCTTGGGTGCCCACGTGCAGGGGTTCTTATGTGCGCATGCGTGCGTGGTGTGTGCGCTGGGTGCGTGACCGCGTGCGTGTGTGGTGTGCGCATGCGTGCTTGTGTGGGCGTCTGCGTGTGTGTGTGTGTGTTGGGGGGGGGGGTGCCTGAGTGCATTCGTGGGTGCGTGGGTGGGTGCATGGCTACATATGTGCCTGCGTGCGTGGGTGCGTGGCTGTGTGCATGGGTGCATGCATGGGTGTGGAGCTGCATCCTTGGGTGCCTGCGTGCGTGAGCGGGTGCCTAAGCTAATGCGTGCATGGGTGCCTGCGTGCCTGCACGCATGCGTGTTCAGCCATGTCCCAGTCTGACTGTAGCCTGCCAGGCATTCTCCAGACAGGCATAGTCATTTCCGTCTCCAGGGCACATGCCTGACAGGGATCAGCTGAGGTCAGTTCTCATACAATTGGTAATCCTGGCTTCCCCCAACCCCCAACAGTGAAACCTGCCGACGTGTCCGTGCTGCCTGCCTGCTCCTGCGTTGCACACGATGGGATGTTGCTCCAAGACCTTGCCTGAGACAGTCAGGGTCCTCCATCGGTTCAACCATGATGTCTTCGTCTCTGTCGCTGACTTAGGGCCCTTTCTTTGGTTGTGAAACTGGGCAAGTCAGGCCTTGCTGGCCTGTGGGATGCAGCAGAACAGTAGTCTTGGGCTAGGAGTCCTTAATTTGGGCATAAATGTGTTTGTTTGTTTGTGTTTTCTTTAGTTAGTTTTTGGTTGTGCTGGATTTTTGTTGCTGCTCAGGGGCTTTCTCTAGTTGGGAAGAGCTGGGGCTTCTCATTGCAGTGGCTTCTCTTGTGGAGCACTGGCTCGGGCACGTGGTCTGAGTACTTGTAGTGCAACGGCTTAGTTCCTCCAGGGCATAGGGACAGGGAGGGATTGAACCAGTGTACCTGCATTGGCAGATGGATTCTTTTCCAGTGCGTCACCAGGGAAGTCCAATTTGGGCATAAAAATGGGACATCATTCATACCCAAACTGCTAAGATCTGGGAATATTTTCATTATTCCACAGTAGGGTGTGCTGCCCAATCTCCTTGGAGAAGATTATACAGATCGTGTTTTGTCAAACTACTTCCATTATATTAAGGTGCTCTGTGGAAAGAATATTCAATGATCAAAGTAGTTTGAGAATAGTGGACTAAATAACATTAAGTAGATATCTGTACTGAAAAACTCATGTCATTAATGTGCTAATGGTGTAGTGAATCCTTGTGTCAGTCAGGATATGCTAGGTTATGCTGAAACAAAAATTGACTCTAAAATTTCAGTGGCTTATATCAAAGGTTTGTTTCACTAGTCCTGCCACACACCATCTTCTCTTTGGGACCTAGGCTGAAGCAACAGAGTATTTTTCGTTTGTTAATATCCAATAGAGATTTATCTTTATTTTTACACAGAATAAAGTGCACACGTCTTATGATTTTGTGTGTAGGAGTGCAGGGAAGTTAATGCCTGTGGGACAACCTTTGATCCGTGTAGAGACAGGAGACAGCAGAGAGTCAGCAGCTAAGTTCCCTATGTGTTCCCTCTCTGATGGGCTGTAATGGGGCACAGTTCTTTTCATCTTGGTACCAGGTGGACACACGTGAGAAAATCAGCTCTTTCTCTCATTGAGTTTGATGGAAAGTTTGTTGGGAAGCAGTGGCCAGTATCATAGGACATCATCTTTATTTGAGTATTTATTTATTTTTGTGGCTGCTCAGAGTCTTAGTTGTGGCATGTGGGATCTTTAGCTGTGGCCTGTGAGCTCTTATTTGCGGCATGTAGGATCTAGTTCCCAGAGCAGGGATTGAACCCAGGCCCCCTGCTTTGGGAATGTGGAGTCTTAGCCACTGGACCACCAGGGACATCCCTCACCTTGTATTTGAATCTCCCTCTTTTCTCCTCACTTTAGCTGCCATGGATTATACCTCCCATGAAAGCTGTAGCATTTAAACCTTTCTTCAGGCTCTGTTTTCCAGGGAACCCAGGAGAACAGAGTGTGGGAAAATATCAGGGCTCCCTGATCTCGCAGATCAGTGGAATTGTGCTATGTTAGGCCTCCTTGGTATTTCTCCATCTCAAAAAGTACACACTCAGCTTTGCACATGCTGTTTCTCTCTATGGCACATTCTTCTTTCAGACATATGAATGGTTTCTTCTCTCACCTCCTTCAGGTCATTGCCCAAATATTGCCTACTTACTGAGACCATTCCTGCTCTCCTATTGAAATTTGCACACATATACTGCACTGTATTCCTTCACCCCCCATTTATTTTATTTATTGTTATTTCTAGAATAATAGCTCCATATTATATCTCCTCATTCTTGGTAAGCTCCATGAGAGGAAAAACATTCAGTAAGTATCTGTGTGGCAGCTGGAGGGATGGATGGATAGAGTGATGGATGAATAGATGAACAGATGGAGTAGTCGGTGATAAGGAGCTGTTCTTTTTCATGGTTCACGATCTCTGTAAACTTGGTATAAAAAACTCCAAATGATCTTCAGTTTCAGGATTCATGGGCAGTTCAGTAAAGAACTGTTGAATCAAATTGTGCTGAATGTTTTCTTTAGTTACTCCCATCAGTGGTTGAGCCAATCAATTTTGGAGACTTCCAAACATCCTCGTTAGGCAGTTTGAAACTATTGATGTCAGAATATAGCACTCTTATCCCTTCCTTTTTCATCGTTAATTAATGGATTAAAAGTCCACTATAGCAGTGTTAAAATCTAGCCCAGGAAGAAGGTGGTCCTGCACTGTTGACTACCTCCATCTCCTTCTGTCTGATGCTGCTGAGGCTAGGCCATCAGTGTGCTTTTGAGGGAGACAACAAAAACCCACTGATAAGATGGTTGGAGAGCTTGCTAAGTTTAGAGGCATCCATTAATGGACTCTCGTTTTTAGCAAGATGGAAGTTTGTTATTTAAAAATTTTGTTTTGAATTACTAATTTATGTAGAGATAAAAAAACGCTTGGATTTTTAAGCCAGATCAGTTTGGGCTCACAAAATCATTCTACATATATTAAGATGAGGAAAGGCCATCTGTTTGTCTGGAAGAGAACTGACTAGCTTTTGAGTGCCTTGTAAAGTGGCAAATGATGAACCATTTTAAGTGGGTTGCTTTAGTTATGTCTACAGTTTGTTTAGTATTTAAACTATGTATAAAGCACACCGTAATGTTGGGAAATGAGTATATACCCTAGTGTGGGTGGTATCTGGATGTTTGTAGCCCTTGTTTAGTACCTATAATTCTAACCATGAGAGCTTCTACTTGGTGCTTATGATGATCCAGGAATCACATTCAATGCTTTCAGTATGCTGTTTTTTCTTCACAACAATCTTAGGAGCTAAATATTATTATCCCCATTTTAAAGTTCAGGAAACTACCATTTAATGGGGTTAAGAACCTGCCCAGGGTCTTACAGTCATTAAGGATCACAGGCATGGCTTTACCATGTTTCTTGTTCAGTTGCCCAGTCATATCCCACTCTTTGTGACCCCATGGACTGCAGCACGCCAGGCCTCCCTGTCCCTCACCATCTTCCAGAGTTTGCCCAAGTTCATGTTCATTGCATCAGTGATGCCGTTGAGCCATCTCATCCTCTGACACCCTCTTCTCCTGCCCTCGATGTTTCCTAGCATCAGGGACTTTTCCAATGAGTTGTCTGTTTGCATCAGATGACCAAAATACTGGAGCTTCAGCTTCAGCGTCAATCCTTCCAGTGAATATTCAGGCTTAATCTCCCTTAAGATTGACTGGTTTGACCCCTTGCCATCCAAAGGATTTTCAGGAGTCCTTTCCAGCACCTTAGTTTGAAGGCATTAATTCTTTGGCATTCCGATCTCACAACCATACATGATGACTGGGAAGATCATAGCCTTGACTGTGTGGACCTCTGTTGGCAGAGTAACAATATCTCTGTTTTTCAACAGACTGTCTAGGTTTGTCATTGCTTTCCTGCCAGGAAGCAATTGTCTTCTGAATTCATGGCTGCAGTCACTCTCTGCAGTCATTTTGGAGCCCAAGAAGAGGAAATCTGTCACTACTTCCATCTTTCCCCCTTCTATTGGCCATGCAGTAATGGGGCTGGAAGGCATGACCTTAGTTTTTTGAATATTTAGTTTTAAGCCTGCTCTTTCAGTCTTCTCCCTCACCCTCATCAAGAGGCTCTTTAGTTCCTCTTTGCTTTCTGCTGTTAGTGATATCATGTGCATATCTGAGGCTGTTTATACTTCTCCTGCCTGTCTTGATTCAGACTAATAACTCATCCAGCCTGGCATTTCTCATGATGCGCTCTGCGTCTAAGTTAGACAGAGTGACAGCAGACAGCTCTGTCATACTGCTTTCTCAATGTTGCACCAATCAGTTGTTCCATACAGGGCTTTAAATGTTGCTTTTTGACCCGCATACAGGTTTCTCAAGAGAAAGGTAAGATGGTCTGGTATTCCCATCTCTAAGAGCTTTCCACAGTTTGTCATGATCTACACAGTCAAAGGCTTTCGTGTAGTCGATGAAACAGAGATAGCCATTTTTCTGAAATTCCCTTGCATTTTCTATACTCCAGCAAATGTTGGCCGTTTGATCTCTAGTTCCTCTTCTTTTTCTAAACCCAGCTTGGACATCTGGAAGTTCTTGATTCACATAATTCTGAAGCCTAGCATGCAAGATTTTAAGCATGACTTTACTAGCATGGGAAATGAGTGCAATTGTCTGATGGTTAGAACATTCTTTAGTACCACCTTTCTTGGGAATTGGGTTGAGGATTTTGCTTTTAGCTTTTAGCCATCAGTGGATTGGTAAGACTCAGCTGATGGTGACAAAGCCAGAAGATACACATGTAATTTCCAAAGCTCAGACCCTTCAGTTAAACCACATCATAATACCACCTGTTGAAAAGGACCCAATAAATGTATTTTTAGGTGATGATGTTCAGAAATCTGTATGTTAATAGGTTCTGAATTAACAGTGTTGGCTTGGGACTCCCCTAGAAAGTAGTTTTCATTGTTAGAAACCTTACCAGCCAATGACATAAGAGTTGTTCCTATTTTTGACATGCCGGTGATCAAAAGATAGATATGAAACTGTATGAATTTTGACCTTTTCCAGTCCTGTGGTCACTGCTGGGTCTTCCAGATTTGTTGACATAATGAATGCAAAATTTTGATGGCATCCTCCTTTCGAGATTTGAATAGTTCTATTGGAATTCCATCACATCCACTAGCTTTATTAACAGCAGTGCTTCTTAAGGCCCACTTGACTTCACACTCCAGAATGTCTGGGTTTGGGTGGCTAACCACACCATTTTAGTGGTCTGGTTCGTTAAGATCTTTTTTATACAGTTCTTCCGTGTATTCTTTCCATCTCTTCTTCATCTCTTCAGCATCTACTATGTCTCTACCATTCTTATCCTTTATTGTGCCCATGTTTGGGTGGACTCCATGCTTGCAGACTCCTGAATCCTAGCTCTGGGGTTTGAAGAAAAAAGGAAAAGGCTATATAAAAAGTGTTGAGTTCTCAACTCTCAAGTGAAAAAATTTAGATGATTCAATACTACTGACATATTTCTAACCCTGGTAGAATCCACCTTGTTCAGGAAGAGGGACACACGCATGCATGGGCACACACACACACACATACAAACAGTCACACACAGATACACTTATATTTATGTGCACATACACATAGATACACACCAGCCCTTGGCAGTTCACACCAGGGGGATCAGGAGACACTCGTATTCTGGTATCCTTCAGGCTCAGCGCCAAGTTAAAAGACAGACCAACTGCATAATTGCTCTGAGCACCAATCTATAAAGGTAATACCATTTCTAGTGCAAATCAGAAATATGGTACCATTTAACTCAGATCTCCATGTGTGACTACTTCTATAACCAACAAATTACAAATCAGTCCTACTTTAGTGAAGTGGACAGTGGAAATGAAAAAAATTATCCTGGTGCCAGTTCTACTCCCTCAGTAGGAAACCTGCATTAATATTGGAAGGACACCATCAGAAGCACATATCTAATTCTTAGTTTGCCTCAGCTGCAACACCTCTTGGTCCAGACCTGTTTGTGCAATGGATGTTCTACTGTTTCTAGTGCCAAAGTGCCAGAGTCTTGAGCACTGTGCCTAGTCTTCCCTTCCAACAACATTGGCTTCTTCAGCTCTCATGTGTGGTCCAATGCATGCAGACCAGTGCTTGTCTCTGCACTTGGGCTTCCCTTTGATCCAGTGTGGAATTTGTGGGATAGATTTGATTGCCTCACTGACCTTCAGGCCTCTCCCAAATTTGACTTCAGATATTAGATTTCCACTTGGGCTTGGGGTAAACTACTTTTCTCTTCTTGTTATTTGGCTATCAGACATACTGCTAAATCTCTCTAGCCTTGGCCTGGTCTAGCCTAGCCTTTGGCCTTCCTGGGATCAGTAGCGTTCTCTGGCTTCCCGAGCATCCCAGGAATGCTTCCAGGATACCCATGCTTGTTGAATGTTCAGTATCTGTCCTCTCCTCTGAATGTAAACTCTTTATTCAGCACTCTTTTTCTAGCACCTCACATGGGCCCTGCCATGTTCAGTTCGGTTCAGTTGCTGAGTCAAGTCCGACTCTTTGCATCCCCATGGACTGCAGCATGCCAGGCCTCCCTGTCCATCACCAACTCCCAGAGTTTACTCAAACTCATGTCCATTGAGCCAGTGATGCCATCCAATCATCTCATCCTCTGTCATCCCCTTCTCCTCCCACCTTCAATCTTTCCCAGTCTTAGGGTCTTTTCCAATGAGTCAACTCTTCACATCAGGTACCCAAATTATTGGATTTCAGCTTCAGCATCAGTCCTTATTCAGAACTGCATATTCAGGACTGATTTCCTTTACGATGGACTGATTGGATCTCCTTGCTGTCCAAGGGACTCTCAAGAGTCTTCTCCAACACCATAGTTCAAAAGCATCAATTCTTCGGGGCTCGGCTTTCTTTACAGTCCAACTCTCACATCCATTCATGACTACTGGAAAAACCATAGCTTTGACTAGGTGGACCTTTGTTGGGAGAGTGATGTCTCTGCTTTTTCATACACTGTCTAGGTTGGTCATAACTTTCTTCCAAGGATCAAGCATCTTTAATATTTCATGGCTACAGTTACCATCTGCAATGATTTTGGATGCCCCTCCGCAAGATTTCTGTCACTCTTTCCCCATCCATTTGCCATGAAGTGATGGAATCAGATGCCATGATCTTAGTTTTCTGAATGTTGAGCACCTCACATGGTGCCTGCCATGTAGAAGGTGATAATATTTGTTGAATACATAAGTGAATGTATCTTTATTTATTTTGTTTGTAGGTATATGACACTTAGGATGTGCCTAGAAATAATGTAAGGATTTTATAGACATGAAACTCACTGAAATTTTTTTTAATATGCCATTTATCCCACTAGACTATTTGTTTCTTGAGGACAGAATTTGTGCTGATCTCTAGTACAGTGTCTGATAATATATTTTGATTACATGAAGACATCTATAGTTTTAATTTTTAAAATTACGTTTCTGAATCTATGTCTTTCTACTGTGAGCAACATGAAGACACATATCTCTTAACTTGTAAATGCTCGTGTTTAAGTGGGAAAAAGAAATAAAAATAAATGGGCTGTGTCAAGGCCAAATTACCTTAATTTTATTTTCTTGCTTGAAAATTTCTGTTGCTATAAATCTTCTGGCCTCTACTTACCTGGCAGGATCCATTGCTCCACTTATTTCTTCCTTCATCTGTTTCCATACTTGAAATCCCTCCAGTGAATGCTTCTACCAAATCTTTAGACAACACTCACTGTGATATAGGCAACACTTAGAGAAGAATAGCATTTTAGTCGTTTTTTTTTTTTTTTCTTTTTTTTTTTTTTGCATTTTAGTCTTTTGACACTATTACCCCGTGGTTGTCAACGTGTGAATGAAGAGGCCCTGTTGGTTGAACATGGGTTTGTTTTTATAGGCTTGATCAAAATTCTGAGAAAATTTAAAATTTTGCAAGAAAAAATTAAAAAGAACTCAGTTATTTAAGTGGAACATTCTTGTATTTGCCATCCTACAAAGGTTATATTTATGAACTGAACTTCCCATTCCCTTTAGTGATTTGGTAAATGCCAAAGCAGTGTCAAGATAAACAATAAATTGCATCTCAGAAGCAATGAGTAAACCCTTAAATGGCAATGGATCCGTTCACATCATCATCTGATATATGGAGACTGCTCCTCTACAGTATTTATTGGTACTTATGTCTTGAGGTAACACCTTCAAATCAATAGTTCTTTTCTATTTTTAATGTCCTTCTGCCATTAACCTGTTCTTATGTCCATTTGTCTTACTGAACATAGATTTCTGCAAGGCTTGAGTGTTTTTCTAAGTTATCTTTTTTCCTCCATTGTAACAGATTGTATTTCATTTGAAGTGTGTTAAGTTGCATCAGGCTTTAAAGATTGGCAGTGTACCTTCATTTTAGACAAAAAGGAAGCAATTCTCATGTCTGTTGTGTGAAAACTAAAACTTGGGTCTTATGTATTTTTAAACTACTGTGGTAGAAAATATATAATATTAAGTCCACCATCTTAGCTCTTTTTAAATGTCCAGCTTCAGTAGTGTTAAGCATGATCACATTATGATACAACCATTTGCATCCTTGTGTATTTTTTTTTTGTGTGTGTGTGTACACCTTGGTCAGAGAAGCAAGTAGCCTCTCGCCCTGTGTAGACAGGCTTGATCTGTTGTCTCAGGCCTCAGACATGGCTGAATGGGGAATTTAGAATTAGGTCTTGGCCCTGTAAGAAACCAGGGAGGCATTAACTCCGTTGGACCCACTATGCATGAGAGGCAGACATGCCATTTTCTGGTTGTTACAACGTTACAGGATGGGCTATTATCTTTACTATATCACTGTTTGAGTTTCAGGACACTCTGTGCGAGGGTCAAAATGGTCACTTGTGCCCCTAGTGTTACTCCTGTGATAGTCTCAGTCAGCTTGCACCCTTTTGCTTTTAGCCATCAGTGGATTGGTAAGACTTATCTGATGGTGACAAAGCCAGAAGATACACATATAATTTCCAAAACTCAGACCCTTCAGTTAAACCACATCTTAATACCACCTGTTCAAAAGGACCCAATAAATGCATTTTTAGGTGATGATGTTCAGAAATCTGCATGGCGATAGGTTCTGAAGTTAAGCGGTGTTGGCTTGGGACTCCCCTAGAAAGTAGTTTTCATTGTTAGAAACCTTACCAGCCAATGACGTAAGAGTTGTTCCTATTTTTGACATGCCAGTGATCAAATGATAGATATGAAACTGTATGAATTTTAGATTGCAACTGGTGACCTCAATTTTGCAATATCACTAAATTATTTCTTCATTTTCTAGGGATATTTTATTTTTATTAACCTTTTCTTTTGAAAAATTTTAAACCTATCAGAAGTATTACTAGAGTAAGTACAATGAATTCCTGATGGTCTGTACCTAGATTCCCCAGTTGTTAACATTTTGCTATATTTGCTTTTGCTCTCATTCGGCGTGTATTTTCTTTCTTGAGGTGAAATTTACATTATATAAAACTAGCCATTTTGAAGGGAACAATTCAGTAGCATTTGGTGCTCATTATATTTAGGTCCAAAGCATTTTAATTACCTCAAAATAAAGCTCTTATCCAGTAAGCATTTACTCCTCATTTGCCTTCCGTCCAGCCCCTGGCAAACATCAGTCTGCTTTCTGTCTCTATGGATTTGCCTGTTTTGCATATTTCATATAAATGGAATCATACACTATGTCACCTTTTTGTGTTTGGCTTCTCAGTGTAATATGCTTGGGCTTCATCCACAAGGTAGTGTGTATCACTACTTTAACCACAGACACGTTTTACTGAGGTTGTAAATTGAATGTGGACCAGCCTTCCATCACTTAACATCCTCCTGCTCCCATTTTACCCTACAAACAGACTGCATAGGAACTTGTGGTCTTGAAACTGAGCCAGACTCTGTGGGGTCTTCCTGGCAACATACCGTCCATGTCTCCTACCTCTTGTTTGTAAAAAGGAATAGCCTCTGAGACCTTCCTCACGTTTCAAAGAGTATATTTAATCAGAGAAGTGAGAAAATGCAGAAACAACAATAGCAGTCAAGAAAAACAACCTTACACTAGTTTAACCATAAAATAAAATCAAAGACCTTTAGTATGTCCTTACGGGTTATAGATAATATCCTGAGCCATTCCTTGAGTTGTTTTTGCAGATACTAAAACCCTACCAAGTGTAAGAAAGTAAGTGCATGCTGACCACAAGCATGTAGACCCCAGACTGGGCGCAACCCGAAGGTTGATGATGTTAACTTCCAATATACCACCCAGTTAGCTCACCACAACCAATTAGAAGAATGTCCACAAGCTGATCATGCACCCTACCACCTTCAAACCTAATAATGTTGCCTTTAAAAACCCTTCCCTGACCCTCTTACACTGTTGGTGGGAATGCAAACTAGTACAGCCACTATGGAAAACAGTGTGGAGATTTCTTAAAAAACTGGAAATAGAACTGCCATATGACCCAGCAATAACACTTCTGGGCATACACACTGAGGAAACCAGATCTGAAAGAGACACGTGTACCCCAATGTTCATTGCAGCACTGTTTATAATAGCCAGGACATGGAAGCAACCTAGATGCCCATCAGCAGATGAATGGATAAGGAAGCTGTGGTACATATACACCATGGAATATTACTCAGCTGTTAAAAAGAATTCATTTGAATCAGTTCTAATGAAATGGATGAAACTGGAGCCCATTATACAGAGTGAAGTAAGCCAGAAAGATAAAGAACATTACAGCATACTAACACATATATATGGAATTTAGAAAGATGGTAATGATAACCCTATATGCAAAAAAGAAAAAGAGACACAGAAGTACAGAACAGACTTTTGAACTCTGTGGGAAAAGGTGAGGGTGGGATGTTTCGAAAGAACAGCATGTATATTATCTATGGTGAAACAGATCACCAGCCCAGGTGGGATGCATGAGACAAGTGCTCGGGCCTGGTGCACTGGGAGGACCCAGAGGAGTTGGGTGGAGAGGGAGGTGGGAGGGGGGATCGGGATGGGGAATACGTGTAACTCTATGGCTGATTCATGTCAATGTATGACAAAACCCACTGCAATGTTGTGAAGTAATTAGCCTCCAACTAATTAAAAAAAAATTAAAAAAAATAAAATAAAAAAATAAAAAGCCTTCCCTGAACGCCGTCAGGGGGTTCAGGTCTTTTGATCATGAGCTACCCATTCTCCTTGCTTGGCCCTACAATAAACACTGTCCTTTCCTTCACCCAACCCCATGTCAGTAGATTGATTTTGCTGCAAGTCAGGCAGGCAAACCCAAGTTTGGCTCAGTAACCGTCTCTTAAGTCCTGTCCCATAGTTTTGTTCTTTTTTAAAAATCAAGTGTCTCTTTCGGGAAAGGGTGGCTGTTTATTCAAGCATACGTGTGTCATATCCCATAGACTTATTTAATAGTTTAAATGGACATAAGGAAGAAAATACCCAAAGATAATCACACTTAATAGCTAGATGGCTGGATATGTCACTTAATCTCTCTTACACTTAGTTTCTTCACAACGAGACTGGATCCAAGCCCTAAGAGTCATTGTAATGAAAACTGTACGATTCTATTCCCCAGACATTCTGGCTTATTTGTTCCTTAATCTGTTATTCCAGAGGGCTACTTTTACTCTGTGGTATATTAGAGTAAAACTGATATTGAGGAACCACTGGGTGTGTGATCCTGGAGTTTATAAAGTATAGCTTGGATGAGTTTACAATTCAGTTGGAGCTACGAAATAGATGAGCATGTGCCAACAGGGATATTTATAACCAGAGGGCAAATCTTGTTAAGAGAGATTAAATATTCATTGTTGAGCAACATACGTACCCTGTAGAGAAACTGGTGAAAATGCCAACAAAATATCAGTCTGCCCTTATCACTGTGTCACTGCCCTCTTTGATTTGGCCAGTCGTCTGTGGGTCAAATGGCTACAGAATGCTTCTGGAAAGCAAGTGGCATTTTAAAATTAAAGTTTACCTAGCTGGTACACCAGACGGAGCATTCTCTCTTGAATTTTAGGACTCATTTTGTTTTTATTTGTTGCAAACTTTTATTATAAAACTTCAAACGCACAGCAAAATTCAAAGAATTTTGCAGTAAACCTCAGTATACCTACCTCCTAGGATCTACTGTCAACATATTACTATACTTGTTTTATTTTAAGTTTTCCCATATGGAAAACCATCTGGATCATTTGTCTGTCTATATAACATTCTAAATTAGACACGATTTTCCCTCAGAAATTTGAGGATGGCATTCTACTGTCTTCTAGCGTTCAGTATTGTTGTCTGAGGCTAAATCTGTTTTCTAATATTTTTTAAAAATGTTTGAAACATTCTCTGTACCCAAGTGTTCTGAAATTTTGTATTCATATGCCTTGCCATGTTCATTCAATCGAGAAACTCACATCCTTCATTCCTTGTGGAATTTCCTCGATAATTTCCTCTGAGGGAATATTTTGTCTGTTCTGTTTCTTTAATTGTCATTAGTTGAATATTTCACTTCTTGTTTGACCCTCCAGTTTTATGTTTTCTCTCATATAAAGTGTGTTTTATTGCATATTAAATATTTTAAAAAGTATTATTATAAAATATAATTTATGAAGAATAACAATTTATTGTTAATTAGGGTGATGCATGAGTATCACATTGTGGTTTGAATTTTGCATTGCTCTATTGTTAATGAGGACAAGCAATCTTTTCATGTTAATTGAAAATTTATATTCTCCTATGAAATGCCTGATCAAGTCTTTTGTCCATTTTTTGTGGTTAGTTCTTTGTCTTATTTCTTATCTACCTCCAGAACTTCGTATATTCTGAATACTAGGCTTTTTTCTCCCTGTTATTTATGTTGCAAATATCTTCTTTCAGTTTGTGGCTTTTATTTTATTGTTTTTTAAAAAGTATTTCTATTGAATAAAAAATATTGATCTTAATGTCATTTTGGTCTTATTTAAGAAATCTGTTTCTATTCTCAATTCATGCAGATATTTAGAGGTTTTCTTTTCCTTTTTTTTATTAGATGGAGGCTAATTACATCACAACATTTTAGCGGGTTTTGTCATACATTGACATGAATCAGCCATGGAGTTACACGTATTCCCCATCCCGGTCCCCCCTCCCACCTCCCTCTCCACCCGACTCCTCAGGGTCCTCCCAGTGCACCAGGCCCGAGCACTTGTCTCATGCATCCCACCTGGGCTGGTGATCTGTTTCACCCTAGATAATATACATGCTGTTCTTTCGAAACATCCCACCCTCATCTTCTCCCAGAGTTCAAAAGTCTGTTCTGTACTTATGTGTCTCTTTTTCTGTTTTGCATATAGGGTTATCATTACCATCTTTCTAAATTCCATATATATGTGTTAGTATGCTGTAATGTTCTTTATCTTTCTGGCTTACTTCACTCTGTATAATGGGCTCCAGTTTCATTCGTCTCATTAGAACTGATTCAAATGAATTCTTTTTAACGGCTGAGTAATATTCCATGGTGTATATGTACCACAGCTTCCTTATCCATTCATCTGCTGATGGGCATCTAGGTTGCTTCCATGTCCTGGCTATTATAAACAGTGCTGCAATGAACATTGGGGTGCACGTGTCTCTTTCAGATCTGGTTTCCTCGGTGTGTATGCCCAGAAGTGGTATTGCTGGGTCATATGGCAGTTCTATTTCCAGTTTTTTAAGAAATCTCCACACTGTTTTCCATATTGGCTGTACTAGTTTGCATTCCCAACAACAGTGTAAGAGGGTTCCCTTTTCTCCACACCCTCTCCAGCATTTATTGCTTGTAGACTTTTGAATAGCAGCCATCCTGACTGGCGTGTAATGGGACATCATTGTGGTTTTGATTTGCATTTCTCTGATAATGAGTGATGTTAAGCATCTTTTCATGTGTTTGTTCGCCATCTGTATGTCTTCTTTGGAGAAATGTCTGTTTAGTTCTTTGGCCCATTTTTTGATTGGGTCATTTATTTTTCTGGAATTGAGCTTCAGGAGTTGCTTGTATATTTTTGAGATTAATCCTTTGTCTGTTGCTTCATTTGCTATTATTTTCTCCAAATCTGAGGGCTGTCTTTTCACCTTACTTATAGTTTCCTTTGTTGTGCAAAAGTTTTTAAGTTTCATTAGGTTCCATTTGTTTCTTTTTGCTTTTATTTCCAATATTCTGGGAGGTGGATCATAGAGGATCCTGCTGTGATTTATGTCGGAGAGTGTTTTGCCTATGTTCTCCTCTAGGAGTTTTATAGTTTCTGGTCTTACATTTAGATCTTTAATCCATTTTGAGTTTACTTTTGTGTATGGTGTTAGAAAGTGTTGTAGTTTCCTTCTTTTACAAGTGGTTGACCAGTTTTCCCAGCACCACTTGTTAAAGAGGTTGTCTTTTTTCCATTGTATATCCTTGCCTCCTTTGTCAAAGATAAGGTGTCCATAGGTTCGTGGATTTATCTCTGGGCTTTCTATTCTGTTCCATTGATCTATATTTCTTATGGTTCTGTTTTTAAACCATATAAGACATCAATGTTTTTCTACTCTAGTATGTCTTAGATTACCCACATATTTACTACTTTATTTGCTCATCTTCTTATATCTCTAACCTTCCATGTGAGATCACTTTTATTGCTACAGAGTATTATCAATGCATTCTATACACAGTACATTATTTTATGGGGACTTCTATTGGTGTCTGATACTCCACATATTTTTCAGTTCAGTTCAGTCTTGGGAAGATACCCTGGAGAAGGGAAAGACTACCCCCTTCAGTATTCTGACCTAGAGAATTCCATGGACTGTATAGCCCATGGGGTTGCAAATAGTCGGACATGACTGAGTGACTTTAACTCACTGACTCACTCAGATCAGTCACTCAGTCGTGTCTGACTTTTTACGACCTCATAGACTGCAGCACGCCAGGCTTCTCTGTCCATCACCTACTCCCAGAGCTTACTCAAACTCATGTCCATCGAGTCAGTGATGCCGTGCAACCATCTCATCCTCTGTCGTCCCCTTCTTCTGCCTTCAATCTTTCTCAGCATCAGGGTCTTTTCCAGTGAGTGGGCTCTTCACATCAGGTGGTCAAAGTATTGGAACTTCAGCTTCAGCGTCAGTCCTTCCAATGAATATTCTGGGTTGATTTCCTTGCAGTCCAGGGGACTCTGAAGAGTCTTCTTGAACACCACAGTTCAAAAGATTTTAAAAATATTTCTTTATTTGGCTGTGCTGGGTCTTAGTTGCAGCATGTGGGATCTAGTTCCCTGACCAGGGATGGAACCTAAGCCCCCTGCATTGGGAGCACAGAATCTTAGCTACTGGACCACCAGGGATGTCCCAGATTTTCAGTGTTTAGAAATATCTTCATTTGGCCTCTAGTCATTTTTTGTTTGTTTGTTTTTCAGGCAGAGGCAGGGCAGGGGAGGGGGAGGAGTTCAGTTACTCACAGTGCTAAAAGTTCACACTGAAATCAAATGAAACAAAATCAGGATAAAGTGAGACCTTGATTAATACATTGTCCAGCAACAAAGCAGCTGAAAGCAGAGTGAAGTGGAGATTTGTCAGAGTGCTCTTTTGACTCTGCCTAAGCCAGGCAGCAGGAGAGGAGACGTGACATCACCCCTCAGATTCCTCCACGACAAGCTGGGAACCTGGTGTAGCTGGGAACAAGACTGTACTGTGCTCAATCAGGTGACCCAGTCATCTGGGAGTGGGAAAGAACCGTATTTTGCTTCACCTGGAAAGGAAGAAATAGGAGTTTCCTGCCAAGCTCTAGTGGGGCTTCAGCTTTGCATGACTTTTGTGTCCCTACTTTATCTGCTCAGGGGTCAGACTTCTAGGCACTGAGCCATGGCTGACAAGAGCTCATGGTCAAAGTTTGGAGATTTGAGACTTTTTTAAAATAATGTCCTAGATGGGCTTCTCATCTTGCCATCTTATGGTCCTGCTGCCACCTACCTTTAACCAGATTCAAACCACATTCAAATTTAACCAGATTCACAAACCACATCCTGTTGGCCTAAAAAAGCTGCTTACAACATCCAGGAGCAGTAGCACCATAGAATAAAGCAAAAGCTTCCTTTTCCTAACCCCTTCAGTCTGACTCTCCTCCATTCTCAGGAATATATAAATAGTAATTTCTGTGCCAAATCAGGGCACTAGCATGGTTCTTAAAATCACAGGGGGAAAAGGTGAGGCTTAGCCAGACCTTTGGAATAAGAAATTATTCCAAAATAATTTCTTCAGCGATCTAAGGCCTGTGAGTTCCTAATGACAGCTGTGAGGTTTGTTTTAGTTTGCTGAGTGTTTTCCTAGTAGTGACCTGGGGTAAGTGTTAAAATGAAAGTTTATGTTAACTTGAGTTAATTCTTACCTCTAGGGCAGTGCTATCCAACAGAAATATTTTGCAAGGCACATACATGATTTTAAATTTTCTAGTTATCACATATTAAAAATAAATAGAAACATGTGAAATTAATTTTAATACATTTGAATGATTTAAAGAACATATTTAATTTTAATATATTTTATTTTAATGTATTTAAAATAGACTATTTTACTTCAGTTCAGTACAATAACTCATTTATGTCTGCCTCTTTGGGACTCCATGGACTGCAGCATGCCAGGCTTCCCTGTCCATCACCAACTCCTGGAGTTTGCCCAAACTCATGTCTGAGTCAGTGATGCCATGCAACCATCTCATCCTCTGTCATCCCCTTCTCCTCCTGCCCTTGATCTTACCCAGCATCAGGGTCTTTTCCAGTGAATTGGCTCTTCCCATCAGGTGGCCGAAGTATTGGAGCTTCAGCTTCAGCATCAGTGCTTCCAATAAATATTCAAGACTGATTTCCTTTAGGACTGCCTGGTTTGATCACCTTGTAATCCAAGGGACTCTCCAGAATCTCCTCCAGCACCACAGTTCAAAAGCATCAATTCTTCCGTGCTTGGCTTTTTTTCTGGTCCAACTCTCACATCCATTCATGACTACTGGAAAAACCATTGCTTTGACTAGATGGACCTTTGTCAGCAAAGTCATGTCTCTGCTTTTTAATATGCTGTCTAGGTTTGTCATAGCTTTTCTACCAAGGAGCGAGTATCTTTAATCTCATGACTGCATCATCATCTGCAGTGATTTTGGAGCCCAAGAAAATAATGTCTGTCACCATTTCCATTGTTTCCCCATCTATTTGCCATGAGGTGATGGGACCGGATGCCATGATCTTAGTTTTTTGAATGTTGAGTTTTAAGCCAGCTTTTTCACTCTCTTCTTTCACGTTCATCGAGAGGCTCTTTAGTTCTTCACTTTCTCCCATAAGGGTGGCGTCATCTGCATATCTGAACTTATTGATATTTCTCCTGGCAATCTTGGTTCCACCTTGTGCTTCATCCAGCCCAGCATTTCACATGATGTGCACTGCATATAAGTTAAAGAAGCAGGGTGATGATATACAGCCTTGACGTACTCCGTTCTCAATTTGGAACAAGTCTGTTGTTCCATGTCCGGTTCGTTGGACTGTTGTTGTTGACCTGCATACAGGTTTCTCAGGAGGCAGGTCAGTTAGTCTGGTATTCCCATCTCTTAAATTTTCCAGTTTGTTGTGATCCGCACAGTCAAAGGCTTTGGCATAGTCAATGAAGCAGAAGTAGATGTTTTTCTGGAATTCCCTTGCTTTTTCTATGATCCAATGGATGTTGGCAATTTGATCCTGAGTTCCTCTGCCTTTTCTGAATCCAGCTTGAACATCTGGAAGTTCTTGGTTCACGTACTGTTGAAGCCTTGCTTGGAGAGTTTTGAGTGTTACTTTGCCGGCATGTGAAAAGAGTGCAATTGTGTGGTAGTTTGAAAATTGTTTGGCTTTGCCTCTCTTTGAGATTGGAATGAAAATTGACCTTTTCCAGTCCTGTCCAGCACTTTCTCAGTGTCATCTTTTAGGATTTGAAATAACTCAGCTGGAATTCCATCACCTCCACTAGCTTTGTTCGTCGTGATGCTTCCTAAGGCCCACTTGACTTCACACTCCAGGATGTCTGCTTCTAGGTGAGTGATCACACCACTGTGCTTATCTGGGTCATTAAGATCTTTTTTGTATAGTTCTTCTGTGTGTTCTTTTTTTAAAATTTATTTTTTTTCCTTTTATTTTTATTAGTTAGAGGCTAATTACTTTACAATATTGTAGTGGTTTTTGCCAATCATTGACATGAATTTAGCCATGGATTTACATGTATTCCCCATCCCGATCCCCCCTCCCACCTCCCTCTCCACCCGATTCCTCTGGGTCTTCCCAGTGCACCAGGCCCAAGCACTTGTCTCATGCATCCAGCCTGGGCTGGTGACCTGTTTCACCCTAGATAATATACATGTTTTGATGCTGTTCTCTCAAAACATCCCACCCTCGCCTTCTCCCACAGAGTCCAAAAGTTTGTTCTGTACATCTGTGTCTCTTTTTCTGTTTTGCATATAGGGTTATCGTTACCATCTTTCTAAATTCCATATATATGCGTTAGTATACTGTATTGGTGTTTTTCTTTCTGGCTTACTTCACTCTGTATAATGGGCTCCAGTTTCATCCATCTCATTAGAACTGATTCAAATGAATTCTTTTTAATGGCTGAGTAATATTCCATGGTGTATATGTACCACAGCTTCCTTATCCATTCGTCTGCTGATGGGCATCTAGGTTGCTTCCATGTCCTGGCTATTATAAACAGTGCTGCAATGAACACTGGGGTGCACGTGTCTCTTTCAGATCTGGTTTCCTCAGTGTGTATGCCCAGAAGTGGTATTGCTGGGTCATATGGCAGTTTCCAACTTTTTGAAAAAATCTCCACACTGTTCTCCATATTGGCTGTACTAGTTTGCATTCCCAACGACAGTGTAAGAGGGTTCCCTTTTCTCCACACCCTCTCCAGCATTTATTGCTTGTAGACTTTTGAATAGCAGTCATCCTGACTGGTGTGTAATGGTTCCTCATTGTGGTTTTGATTTGCATTTCTCTGATAATGAGTGATGTTGAGCTTCTTTTCATGTGTTTGTTAGCCATCTGTATGTCTTCTTTGGAGAAATGTCTGTTTAGTTCTTTGGCCCATTTTTTGATTGGGTCATTTATTTTTCTGGAATTGAGCTTCAGGAGTTGCTTGTATATTTTTGAGATTAATCCTATGTCTGTTGCTTCATTTGCTATTATTTTCTCCCAATCTGAGGGCTGTCTTTTCACCTTGCTTATAGTTTCCTTTGCTGTGCAGAAGCTTTTAAGTTTCATTAGGTCCCATTTGTTTCTTTTTGCTTTTATTTCCAATATTCTGGGAGGTGGGTCATAGAGGATCCTGCTGTGGTTTATGGCGGAGAGTGTTTTGCCTATGTTCTCCTCTAGGAGTTTTATAGTTTCTGGTCTTACATTTAGATCTTTAATCCACTTTGAGTTTATTTTTGTGTATGGTGTTAGAAAGTGTTGTAGTTTCCTTCTTTTACAAGTGGTTGACCAGTTTTCCCAGCACCACTTGTTAAAGAGGTTGTCTTTTTTCCATTGTATATCCTTGCCTCCTTTGTCAAAGATAAGGTGTCCATAGGTTCGTGGATTTATCTGTGCACTTTCTATTCTTTTTTATATAGTTCTTCTGTGTATTCTTGCCACCTATTCTTAATATCTTCTGCTTCTGTTAGGTCCATACCATTTCTGTCCTTTATTGTGTCCATCCTTGCATGAAATGTTCCCTTGGTATCTCTGATTTTCTTGAAGAGCTCTCTAGTCTTTCCCATTCTGTTGCTTTCCTCTATTTTTCTTAAGTATATTTTATTAACTTTAATGATATACTTTATTATGTAAAGTATATATAATATATTTTACTTACATATCCAGAATACTATCATTTTAACATGTGAGCAATAAAACGTTACTGAAATGTTTTATAATCTTTTATCATACTAAATTTTAAATTTCTTTGTGCATTTTATAGTTATGGGACATGTAAATTTGGACTAGTTATGTTTAAGGGCTGAGTAACCCCAGACGCCTAGTGGCTACTGTTTTGGACAGTTCTGTTTTGTGAGAAGGCCCTAGAAATCTGTATTTTTAAAAGCATCCTCAGTGATTCTTATCAAGAAAGTTTGGAAATTTCTGCTTCAGGGAATGGTGGACATTACACAGTGAGTTTTTAACCATTTTGGAGGCCTCACAAACACTTCCATAATGTTGGAGAGGAAGAGGCTCTGGAGGTCGTGTGGTACAATTTCCCCCTTTTACTGATGAGAGAACAGAAGTAATTGATTTGCCAAGTCACATGGTCTGTTGCAGTCAGAGCTGGAACTAGAATCTGTCTCCAGATGTTCTATTATTATTCTTTCCTCTGCATTTATGTGTGTTCTTCAGGCTGTCTGAATTATGTGGGGAGAAAAACTGTTCAAGTGATATCTGGTATACCAAACCTCAACCCACATTTGATTTTGAGGCAGTAGAATACCATATCCTGAGTGCTTACTATGTACCCAGCACTGTACTGTGTGCAACTTACATGTTAATTTTAAACCCTCTCAATGAACGTGTAAATATTAAGTCCATTTTAAAGATGAGAAGAATAGGAACACCTTCAAGTTCACAAATGAGAAGTGGCCAGGAGGGGCTTTGAACTAGGGTCTGGCTCCTAGGCCATGTCTTTCCCAACATGGCCTAGTCCTCAAAGACAGGATGTCCTGTCTACTCGTGGTGCTGAGGCAAGGGCTGGAGGTTCTAACAGTGCACCAAAATGGAGTAATGATCTTCCAGCTTCGTGTGACCCAGTCACTGCCGCCATGGCTCTTCATTATGCTTGGGAGCATTTCTCCATGACAGCCCCCCTCTTCTGAAGGTTGTCAACTCCCTTCACCCCCTTGCTGTGGACCTGATCTTCTAGTTCTCACAGCCCCCATTGCAAGGATGGGAGAAGTCATCCTGCCCTTTGCCTCTACCACAGCCACATCTCTATTCATAGCTCCAGTGTCTAAAGCCTTGGAGGTTGGATTCTCAGGTTCTCAGTTTGAATCATAGCTGGGGAAGATTCCTCACATGCAGATTTGGCATTCCTTGAACTGGAAAGTCCATCCACTGGAGGAACATGGTGAGGTTGCCATGCCTCTGTATTTGGCTTGGCAAACATCTAGGAGACCTTTCAACTCTCTGGGGTTGGTATAACCTAGAACCTAGTCCTTAGTTTGGAATGGAGTGTTTTCAGGAAAATGAAATTGTCATGTTCTGATTCATATACACACACAGAACTCAGGAAAATGTGTGTGTCTGGAGGGGGTTGATGAAAGTCCTAGGATTGGAATACTGTGTTCAAAATAAGCAAGGTCATTCTTCCACTTCATAGAGTGATGGGGCACTTAGAGCAAACACAATGTTTAACCTTCACTCATACCCCAATCTTTTATGAATGGGTAAAAATAGGTCAAAATCTGCAACAAGTGATCATGGAAATTAGCCTGAGGAGAGAAAGTCAAGAACAGCACGAAGAGGTTTAAGTATCAAAAGTGGGGACAGGGGACTTCCCTGGCGGTCCAGTGGTTAAGACTCCTTGTTTCACTGCAGGGGGCACAGGTTCAATCCCTGATCAGGGAACTAGGATCCCACATGCTTCATGGCACAGCCAAAAAGAAAAAAGAAAAAACCACAACCACAGGCCTTTGCCTTTGGGACTGAGTAAAGGGACTGACGACGGGGATAGTCTCCAGGCCAGACCAGCAGCACCAGCATCAGCGTCTCCTGGGAGTTTGTTAGGAATGCAAATTCTTGTGCCTCACCCCACACCTACTGCATTAGACCCTCTGGGGTTGGAGTCAGATAGTGTTTGATTTAATCAGTCCTCCAGATGATTCTGATACTGCTTTTGGACAGTAGTTGTCAACTATTGGTAGATTAGGCTTGTGCCATAGGGGCATTTTGGGGGAAAATGCCAGGCCTTGCCTCTGAGACACTCTGATTTAATTGATCTGGAGTGGTGCTTGGGCAAATGTACACTTTAAAGCTCCCCAGGTGATTTTAATGTGCAGCCAAGGTTGAGAACCACTGCTTTAAGAAGTGATGTCCTCGATCCTGGGCCCAGCTCTGCCCCACCAGCTGTGTGACCTCAGACACTACACATTTCTGCACCTCAGTTCTTGTGTCTGTCAATAGGCCCTGGGAAGCCAGTTGTTGTCACTGAGCTCTAGGACATTGTCCTGCTCTAACAAACTTGAGAGCACTAGCGTGTGGTGCCTCTAAAGCTTTCTGTTAAATCCTTGCCCAGTGCTACTAACTGGGGGTCGTGGGTGGAATCCAAGGCAACCACAAGGCATCCAGCCCTTTGTCCACCTGCATGGTCAGGCCCATCGAGATGGCTGTGCCCTTGCTCTCTGTCCATCCCCTGCCCGACCAGGGCCTGCTTCACCTGTATCTTAGGAGAGGTCTGAACTTCCTACCTACTTGCCCCAGGCCCCAGCTGGTGACTGTTCTCTTCCAAGGTGCAATGACTGATGAGCTCACCTGAAATCAATTCCCCTATAACCTGTAACCTCCTCTCCCACCTCACCACGCCCCACCCCCACCACACACCCCACGCCCTGCCCGCTGCCATGTTCTGCCCACTGTCTGTCGCTGCACAAGTTGGGGTGTTGTTCCAGGCCATTGCTTCAGACAGGTAGATTCCCCCAGCAATTCAACGTGTCATCTCCTTCTCCGACTCTGGTCTCTTTCTTTGGTTGTGAAGCTGGGCAAGTGCAGGGGTATAGCCCCCAAATTGGTGGGCCAACAGCCTGGAGACCAAGAAAACTCCCATGAGTGCTGAGTCGTTGGGAAATTCAGGACAGGGAATGGAAATTTGCGGGGTGCCACCTCACTTTTGGGGCCCAAAAGTTCCAGGAGTGACCCCGCAATTTACAGGGAAACCCCAAGGTGGTTGTCCACTAGCCTGGGGGCCCTGGGGTGGCTGTCCTTGCTGGATGGAGGTGCCTGGAGATCTGGGCAACAATGGCCTCTAATGGCTCTTCTGTTTATCAAAGTGAGCCTCTTGTAATTGATTAAGTTAGCTTTCTAGAAGGAATTGGTATTTCTCTGATGCCTTTGAGATATAAATAACCTACATGGGCTTTCTGGAACTTTAATCTTGTGTGAGCTCTAAGAGTAAAGGGGAAGCAAAAAGACATTTCAGGTAAAGTCTATTAGGAATAATTATATTTTGTGAATGTCTCTCTATGGTCATCACTCCAGATTTTGGTTACTTGAAACTAAACTAAGTTAAATGAAGAGAATTCGTGGACCATCTGGGTCATTTCAAATAGGATAAACTATTAGAACATTAATTGCTGAGTACATCTGTGTAGCTAAATTTGCCTACTTTGGAGAGAAGACCAAAGCTTACATTTTCCAATCAGGAAATGCATAATTACTTGCTTCTTGGTTTTTGCCAGACATTAAGGTTTTTAAGGGTTAAGATTATTCAGTTCGTTTCAGTCGCTCCATCGTGTCTGACTCTTTACAACCCCATGAACTGCAGCACGCCAGGCCTCCCTGTCCATGACCAACTCCCAGAGTTTACCCAAACTCATGTCCATTGAGTTGGTGATGCCATCCAACCATCGCATCTTCTGTTGTCCCTTTCTCCTCCTGCCCTCCATCTTTCCCAGCATCAGGGTCTTTTCAAATGAGTCAACTCTCACCTCAGGTGGCCAAAGTATTGGAGTTTCAGCTTCAACATCAGTCCTTCCAATGAACACCCAGGACTGATCTCTTTTAGGATGGACTGGTTGGATCTCCTTGCAGTCCAAGGGACTCTCCAGAGTCTTCTCCAACACCACAGTTCAAAAGCATCAATTCTTTGGCGCTCAGCTTTCTTTATAGCCCAGCTCTCTTCCAATCTTAATGGAAGACCTGACGGCTTCATAAAAAGTTAACAAAAGGGTTGGTTACTGAGTGAACTGGTGAATATGGTTATAATTTTTACGAGTTTTGTCTAGAATATTGCTGGTTTTGATCTGTGTTTTTCAGATTAAGGAAGCCCTTCCCCTCAAGTTGGTTTTGATTTATAGCACTTTGGTAAACTACACCTGTGGGTAGAATTGATGCTTTTTTCCTTGTCTCTGCCTGGTCCCTACAGAGATTGGACAGTCTTGGGTTCTGAGCAGACTTAGCAGATGAACGGGAAAGACTGTCTCCTGTCATGTGCAGGAATTGCGGTATTTTGGGGACCTCTAGAAAAGAGAAGTTCACTGAGGTGGAGCGTGAGAGCAGGTTTTTGGTGTGACTTTCCTGGCTGTGAGAGGATCTTTGGGAATTTGGTCTGAGACTTCTGAAGAGTTCCACTACAGCCACTTTGTGTCCTGTGTGACTAGTCGACCAGTTGTGTCTGACTCATTGTGACCCCATGGACTGTAGCCCACCAGGCTCCTCTTTCCATTTAATTCTCCAGGCAAGAATCCTGGAGTGGGTTGCCATTCCCTTTTCTGGGGACTCTCCCTGACCCAGGGATCTCCTGTGTTACGGGTAAATTCTTTACCATCTGAGCCACCAGGGAAGCCCTACCTGAAAGTAACATAGCAACTATGCAGGCCTGATGCCTGTATGTTAGTCCCTTAGTCGTGTCTCACTCTTTCTGACCCCATGGACTGTAGCCCACCAGGCTCCTCTGTCCATTTTGGAGGAGCATATATAGTCAGTTGACCAGACTTGTTTTGCAAATTAGTCTTGATTTGACTGTTTGGTGGAGATGAGGGTAATTTTAGAGCAATATTGTATTTTAGTGGATGTTAAATTCTAGTTCTGTTAATTGAGGTCTGTATTTATGAAGGTTATTGTGTTAACCATACTTTCGCCCTGATGTTCTGGAAAGAAAATGATCTAGTGAAATTGTCACTGAATATAACTGCTAATGAAGTGTGACATTGCTTTCAGTCTTCTGCTAAAAGCACATGTACAATGCTTGTGTGGCAGTTGGGTATAAGTGATACAATGTTGGCTATAAGTGATAAAAATAAAGTGTTTCCTCATCAACATACCTCGGAGCCTGCTCACGAGATCTGATTAATTTTCCTGTGACATGAAAAGAGAAGAGAACTTCTCTCACTGAGGTGGGGCATGAGAGCAGGTTTTTGGCATGGCTTTCCTGGCTGCTAGAGTCTCTTTGGGAATTTGGTCTGAGACTTCTGAAGAGTTCCACTACAGCCACTTTGTGTTCTGTGTGACTGTCGTCCCCTTCTCCTCCTGCCTTCAATCTTTTCCAGCATCAGGGTCTTTTCCAGTGAGTCAGTTCTTTGCATCAGGTGGCCAAAGTATTGGAGTTTCAGCTTCAACATCAGTCCTTCCAATGAACATCCAGGACTGATCTCCTTTAGGATGGACTGGTTGGATCTCAAAGCAGTCCAAGGGACTCTCCAGAGTCTTCTCGAACACCACAGTTCAAAAGCATCGATTCTTTGGTGCTTAGCTTTATAGTCCAACTCTCAGATCCATACATGAATACTGAAAATAATGGGATTAACTGGTTTTTATTTGGAAAGACCTAATGGGTTCACTCCTAATGGCACTCAGCATGACATGGGGGTGCAGACCTGTGCTGTGACAGCTAAGACTAGGCCAGTGAAATGTTTCTCTTAGAACCAGGGCCTGCTCCTCCCAGGAGGGTGACTCTGGGTTTGTCACCAGCAGGGGTGGCCTGTCTGTATTGTATTTGTGGTATCTGGTTGAAGTGTCCCCTCTACAAACCTGACCCCAGCAATATCACAGAAGAGGGGCAGACCAAGATTGTCTGGGTCATGCAGGGTGTGTTGGAGAGGAGTGTATATGGTCAGCCCTCCCAAGATGCCTGTTGTCTTGCTGTCTGTCCCTCCCCTGCCCGACCAGTGCCTGCTTCACCTGCACCCTACTCACATGATCCCCCTTCCTAGTACTTTCCCCAGGCCCCAGCTGGTGATTATTCTTATCAAAAGGGTTATGAGGAGAGGGCCCCCCTACTGGTTTCCCTGGTAACTAATGAGCCCACCTGATGTCAATTTCAGCTGTAACTGGCTCCCTCTCCCTCCCCCTCTCCCGAGGAGTGAAGCCTGCCACCATGTCTTGCCTCCCATCACCCCACACGGTGGGATGTTCCCCCAGGACTTTTCTTCAGACAGCTAGGCTCCCCCATCCATTAAACCATGATGTCTCCATCGTGCACTCTGGGCTCTTTCTTTGGTCTTGAAGCTGTGTATGTTTAGGGATTATAGGCCTGTGGGGTACAGCTCAACACCACCCCAAAACCCTCCCATTCCATCCCCATCCCTAGATTGTAAAACATCTTTTGGTTCATCCTTCCCCTCTTCGTTAAATCAATATGTTTAGGTGCTTCCTTTTCTTTCAGAAGAGATGCAACAAGTCCCTATGAGGGTTCAGATGGCTGTTCCTCAGCAGTCACACCCCCTCGAACACAGGGCCCTGACCTTGGAAATAAGCAACAGCTAAAACATCTCGAGACCATCTGAAATAGCAGTTGTCACCAAACCCTATGCTAACGCTCTGGACTTTGTTCCTTAAATGAGTGATTTTCAAACTTCAGCATGTGTCAGAATCACCTGGAGGGCTTGTTAAAACAAATCTCAGGTCTCCGCCCCAGGGTTTCTGATTTAGTACTGATGCAGGGCCCAATTCTCATTTCTACCAAGCTCCCAAGTGAGGCTGCTGGTCCTGGTCTGGGGCCCACACGTAGAATCTGAAAGTTCTGAGGACTACTGATCTTCATTAAATACTGATCTTCATTAAAATCTTTATTAACTAAAATTCCTATATTCTTAACATCCTTGTCATAAATAAAGTACATATTCATTAGAGGAACTTTGGTTTAAAAACGAGAAGTAGAAAGAGAATTATCTCACCCATAATGCCAGTATTCAGATATAACCACTCTTGACACTCTTTTGGATCTACAATTCCTGATCAGCCTGGTCATCCAATTCACCAGGCTACCACAGATTAGAAGCTGCCATCCAGAATGTCATGGGAATTAGGAGGCAACTAATAACATGTCCATAGAAGACCTTGGTGAGAGGCCACTAGAGTGAAAGCAGAGAGAGGAAAATGTGAGTTGTTGTTCAGTCACTCAGTTGTGTCCGACTCTGTGACCCCATGGACTGCAGCATGCCAGGCTTCCCTGCCCTTCACCATCTCCCGGAGTTTCCTCAAAGTCATGTCTATTGAGTTGGTGATGCCATCCAACCATGTCATCCTCTGTTGTCCCTTTCTCCTCATGCCTTCAATCTTTCCCAGCATCAGGGTCTTTCCCAATGAGTTGGCTCTTTACACCAGGTGGCCAAAGTATTGGAGCTTCAGCATCCATCCTTCCGATGAATATTCAGGACTGATTTCCTTTAGGATGGACTGGTTGGATCTCCTTGCTGTCCAAGGGACTCTCAAGAGTCTTCTCCAACACCACAATTACAAAGCATCAATTCTTCAGTGCTCAGTCTTCTTTCTGGTCCAACTCTCACATCCATCCATGACTACTGGAAAAAACATAGCTTTGACAATGTGGCCTTTTGTCAGCAAAGTGATATCTCTGCTTTTTAATACACTGTTTAGGTTTGTCATTGCTTTTCTTCCAAGGAGCAAGTGTCTTTTAATTTCATGGCTGCAGTCACCATCCACAGTGATTTGGGAGCCCAAGAAAATACATACAATATTAACCTTAAACAGTTTTGTAAGTGTGTATGTGTAGTTTTTTAAGTTAGAAAATTTGAGGTCTTATTGCTAGTGGCTAAGTGGCACCCTCATAAAGAGGCTCTTTAGTTCTTCACTTTCTGCCATTAGAGTGGTATCATCTCCTATCTGAGGTTTTTTATATTTCTTCCAGCAGTCTTGATTTCCAGCTTGTGATTCATCCAACCTGGCATTTTGCATGAACACTCTGCGTATAAGTTAATAAATAGGCAGAGTGACAATGTATAGCATTGTCATACTCCTTTCCCAATTTCGAACCAGTTTATTGTCCCATGTACAGTTCTCATTGTTGCTTCTTGACCTGGTTTCTCAGGAGACAGGTAAGGTGGTCTTCATATTCCCATCTCTTCAAGAATTTTCCAGTTTGTTGTGATCCACACAGTTAAAGGCTTTAGCATAGTCAAAGAAGCAGATGTTTTTCTAGAATTCCCTTGCTTTCTCTATGATCCAATGGATGTTGGCGATTTGATCTCTGGTTCCTCTACCTTTTCTGAATCCAGCTTGTACATCTGGAATTCTCAGTTCAAATACTGCTGAAGCCTAGCTTGAAGGATTTTGAGCATAACCTTACTAGCATGTGAAATAAGCACAATTATATGGTAGTTTGAACATTCTTTGGCATTGCCCTTCTTTGCAATTGGAATGAAAACTGACCTTTTCCAGTCCTGTGGCCACTGCTGAGCTTTCCAAATTTGTTGACATATTGTGTGCAGCACTTTAACAGCATCAACTTTTAGTATTTTAACTAACTCAGCTGGAATTCCATCACCTCCACTAGGTTTTTCATAGTAATGCTTCCTAAGGCCTACTTGATTTCATACTCCAAGATATCTGACTCTTAGGTGAGTGACCACACCATTGTAGTTATCTGGACAGTGAAGACCCTTTTGGACAATTCTGCTGTGTATTCTTGCCAGCTCTTGTTAATCTCTTCTGCTTCTGTTAGTTCCTTACCGTCTTTCCCATTCTCCTGTTTTCCTCTACTACTTTGCATTGTTCATTTAAGAAGGCCTTCTTATCTATTCTTGCTCTTCTCTGGAACTGTATCACCATGTGATTAAATTAAGCATGGGCACCATGGGACCTCTAAGGAGGAGTGTCCATCTCAACCAACAAGCATGGACAGGGAAGGAGGAGGACTTTCTGAAAGAAGGGACATGAGCCTCAGTTGTATCCTAAAGGGAGAGAAGGCCAAGGGGAGCAGGAATGGTATTCCAGGTCCAGGAAACAGGAGGAGCAAGGCCTGGAGGCTCCTGTATGCAGGAATTTAAGAAGTGCTATATTTCAGTCAGAGCATCAACAGACATAAAGAAGATTAGAGGAAAAGATGGAGAAGGAAATGGCAACCCACTCTAGTATTCTTACCTAGAGTATCCCATGGACAGAGGAGCCTGTTAGGCTGCTGTCCATAGGGTCTCACAGAGTTGGACACGACTGAAGTGACTTAGCAGCAGCAGCAGAGGAAAAGTTTGAGTCTCAGAGTCTGTGTCACCGAGGGTGTCATGTGCTCTCTTCTCAACCCTGGGCTTTATCCTTAAGGCAACTTGAAGCCATTGAAAGACTTTCAAACAATGTGACAGGAGCAGATAAATCACATGGATCATCAGTTAATGCAGAGGGGAGAGGTGGCTTTGCCAGTAGTCCAGGTAGATGGGGTGGTGAGCTCTGGAAATGGGGGCCATGGGAGGACAGATAGAAATGGAGAAGCAGTCACATGATAAAATCAACAGGACTCCAGGCTGACTGGAGCCGGGTCTGAGAGATGGTGCTATGGAGGCTGGTTCTCTAAGGGATTGTGTGCTTGGGGGCATCTGCATCTGGGACACAGGAGGATTTAAGTGGAGCCTGCCCTGAAGGGAAGAAGATGTGCTCAGGCTGAGTCTTAGTAGTGAGAGGCTGAAGATGATGTCCCCCTGGATGCAGTCATTTTCCAATTTCTTTTAAAGAAAGCAGCCAGTGTAGATCACACTTCAGAATCATTTCTTTTCTTTTCTTTTCTTTTTTTTTAAAGGGTTAAAATGAAAGATTTGGTCACCCAAAGGACCTAGCTCCAATTTTTCAGAAATTATGGGATGTAGCTTTCCTCACTGCTTAAGAAATCAGGTGAGGTATTGTTGTGCTGTAAATATGCCTGCACATGGAGTGAATTACATTAGATGGGCAACAAGTCCATCGATTGTTTCTAAGACTCTTCAGTACTTTCTGAGGCTTTTATGTGTCTGAATCTCTCTAAAACTGTTTTGGAGAAGCTTTGGGCTTAGCTCAGCTTTTCAATGACTTGCTTGATGGCAGAGGTAAATGCAGTCATCTTCTTAGAACACAAGTGGATTTCCTAGAAAAAGAGCAGCAGGGTACACCATGAACAGAAGTGCCTCATGCTCTTGGGACAACCTATTCACCACCCAGGTCACTTGAGCAAAGAAACCCAAATCCACATCCAGAAAGTAAAGAGAGAGGGAATGTCAGAATTCTCACAGCCTCTTAGTGCTTTTGCTAGTTGAGTCCACTTCAGTCTTCACCACAAAGCACTGGGTAATGAAAATGGAGTTTACACACTTCCATTCACAATATTATGGGATGTAGAAAGTCTTTAGCTGTAGTGACTATGATCTGTTAATTACCATTACCATTAATATATCATTACTAGATGCAGAAGCCAAGAATTTCTTTTTAATCAAACATAGTGTGTCAAAATATTGAGTTGCATCATTCCTAGTAATTTGAATGGTGTACTAGAAAGTTCACCTCCTCAAATATCTTTTCCTTATGTGCTGGATGAGAGTTTAAGGTTAAATAATCTCCAGAATGCTTAGCTGATTCAACGTCTTCATCTCTGCATTGGTTATGTTCAGTTGCTCAGTTGTTTCTGGCTCTTTGCCACCCTGTGGGTTGCAGCACACTAGGCCTCCCTGCCCATCACCAACTCCCGGAGTTTACTCAAACTCATATCCATTGAGTTGGTGATGTCATCCAAACATCTCATCCTCTGTCGTCCCCTTCTCCTCCTTCCTTCAATCTTTCCTAGAAACAGGGTCTTTTCCAATGAGTCAGTTATTTGCATAATGTGGCCAAAGTATTGGAGTTTCAGCTTTAGCATCAGTCCTTCCAATGATTATTCAGGACTAATCTCTTTTAGGATGGACTGGTTGGATCTCCTTGCTGTCCAAGGAACTCTCCAGAGTCTTCTGCAACACCACAGCTCAAAAGCATCATTCTTTGGTGCTCAACTTTCTTTATAGTCCAAATCTCACATCCATACATGACCACTGGAAAACCATAGCTTTGACTAGATGGACCTTTGTTGGCAAAATATTGTCTCTGCTTTTTAATATGCTGTGGAGGTTGGTCACAGCTTTTCTTCCAAGTAGCAAGTGTTTTTAATTTCATGTTTGCCGTCACCATCTGCAGTGATCACTGTTTCCATTACTTACCCTTCTATTTGCCATGAAGTGATGGGGCCAGATGCCATGATCTTAGTTTTCTGAATGTTGAGTTTTAAGTCAACTTTTTCACTCTTCTCTTTCACTTTCATCAAGAGGCTCTTTAGTTCTTCTTCCCTTTCTGTCATAGGTGTGGTGTCATCTGCATATCTGTGGTTATTGATATTTCTCCCAGCAGTCTTGATTCTAGCTTGTACTTCATTCAGTCCAGCATTTCTCATGATGTACTCTGCATATAAGTTAAATAAGCAGGGTGACAATATACAGCCTTGATGTACTCCTTTCCCTATTTGAAACCAGTCTGTTGTTCCATGTCCAGTTCTAACTGTTGCTTCCTGACCTGTATACAGATTTCTCAGGAGGCAGGTAAGGTGGTCTGGTATTCCCATCCTTTAAGAATTTTCCACAGTTTGTTGTGATTCACACAGTCAAAGGCTTTGGCATAGTCAATAAAGCAGAGTAGATGGTTTTCTGAAACTCTCTTCCTTTTTTGATGATCGAACGGATGTTGGCAGTTTGATCTCTGGTTCCTCTGCCTTTTCTGAATCCAGCTTGAACATCTGGATGTTCATGGTTCACATATTGTTGAAGCCTGGCTTGGAGAATTTTGAGCATCACTTTGCTAGCATGTGAGATGAGTGCAGTTGTGCAGTAGTTCAGTCATTCTTTGGTATTGCCTTTCTTAGGAATTGGAATGAAAACTGACCTTTTCCAGACCTGTAGCCACTGCTGAGTTTTCCAAATTTGCTGGCATATTGAGTGCAGCACTTTCACAGCATCATCTTTTAGGATTTGAAATAGCTCAACTGGAATTCCATCACCTCCACTAGCTATGTTAGTACTGATGCTTCCTAAGGCCCACTTGACTTCACATTCCAGGATGACTGGCTCTAGGTGAGTGATCACACCATCGTGATTATCTGAGTCATTAGGATCTTTTTTGTATAGTTCTTCTGTGTATTCTTGCTACATCTTCTTAATATCTTCTGCTTCTGTTAGGTCCATAGCAGTTCCGTACTTTATTGTGCCCATCTTTGCATGAAATATTCCCTTGGTATCTCTAATACCAAGATCTAATACCAAGATCCCAAGAGGTATCTTGAAGATACCTCTCTTCTTTCCCATTCTATTGTTCACCTCTATTTCTTTGCATTGATCCCTGAGGAAGGCTTTCTTAACTCTCCTTGCTATTCTTTGGAACTCTGATTTCAAATGGGTATATCTTTCCCTTTCTCATTTACCTTTCACTTCTCTTCTTTTCACAGCTATTTGTAAGGCCTCCTCAGGCAACCATTTTGCCTTTTTGCATTTCTTTTTCTTGGGGATGGTCTTAATCACTGTCTCCTGTACAAAGTCACGAACCTCCATAATTCTTCAGTCACTCTGTCAGATCTAATCTCTTAAATCTTTTTGTCACTTCCACTGTATAATCGTAAGGGATTTGATTTAGGCCATACCTGAATGGTCTAGTGGCTTTCCCTACTTTCTTCAATTTAATTTGAATTTCTTCAGTTTAATTCTTCTGAATTTGGCAATAAGGTGTTCATGATCCGAGCCACAGTCAGCTCCTGGTCTTGTTTTTGCTGACTGTGTAGAGCTTCTCCATCTTTGGCTGCAAAGAATATAATCAGTCTGATTTTGGTATTGACTGGTGATGTCCATGTGTAAAGTCTTCTCTTGTGTTGTTGGAAGAGGGTGTTTGCTATGACCAGTGCATTTTCTTGGCAAAACTCTGTTAGCCTTTGCCCTGCTTCATTCTGTACTCCAAGGCCAAAGTTGCCTGTTACTCAAGATATCTTTTGAATTCCTACTTTTGTATTCCAGTCCCCTATAATGAAAGGAACATCTTTCTTGGGCATTAGTTCTAGAGATCTTGTATGTCTTCGTAGAACTGTTCAACTTCAGCTTCTTCAGCATTATTGGTTGGGGCTTAGACTTGGACTACTATGATATTGAATGGTCTGCCTTGGAGATGAGCACAGATCTTTGAGCCGTTTTTGAGACTGCATCCAAGTACTACATTTTGCACTCTTTTTTTGACGTCTTATGGCTACTCCTTTTCTTCTAAGGGATTCTTGCCCACAGTAGTAGATATAATGACCATCTGGGTTAAATTCACCCATTCCAGTCCATTTTAGTTCGCTGATTCCTAAAATGTTGATGTTCACTCTTGCCATCTCCTGTTTGACCACTTGTAATTTGCCTTGATTCGTGGACCTAACATTCCAGCTTCCTATGCAATATTGCTCTTTACAGCATCGCACTTAACTTCCATCACCAGTCACATCCACAACGTGGCGATGTTTTTGCTTTGGCTCCATCTCTTTACTCTTTCTGGGGTTATGTCCCCACTGATCTCCAGTAGCATATTGGGTACCCACTGACCCGGGGAGTTCATCTGTCCGTGTCCTATCTTTTTGCCTTTTCATACTATTCAAGGCAAGAATACTGAAGTGGTTTGCCATTCCCTTCTCCAGTGGACCCCGTTTTGTCAGAACTCTCCACCATGACCCGTCCATCTTGGGTGCCATTCTCTGTATGTCATTTGACATTTTTGTTCCTTAAAACTTATTTATTTTTGGCTGTGCTGGGTCTTTGTTGCTGTGCTTGGGCTTCCTCTAGTTTCAGTGAGTAGGGGCTACTCTGTAGTTGTGGTGCACAAGCTTCTTCTTGTGGAGGCGTCTCTTGTTGCAGAGCACAGGCTCTAGGGTACACAGGCTACAGTAGCAGCACAGGGGCCTAGTTGCCCTGCAGCATGTGGGATCTCCCCGGACCAGGGATCAAATCTGTGTCCCATGCATTGGCAGGGGTCTTCTTAACTACTGGACTACCAGGGAAGTACTTATTTGTTTTTCTTACAGGTTAAGACAAATTAAGATACTGTTTCATTTCTGAAAAAGAAAAGAATTAGTCTCCCTTTAAAATGGTAAAGTTCTGCTATGCTCATCTCCAAGTTCTACTAGGCTACCCTCTCTGGTGCACCAGGCCAGTCCTCAAGATGAGGGATTATGTTGTTAAAGCCCTGTGTTACAGTGTGGACATTACCTTGGAAAGGTATAAAATGAATCCATTAGAAGCCATTCGTTGGAGCTCTCCTCTGCCACATTGTCCAGAGATTGAAACTTGGGCTGGAGAAGTGTATATGGCTGAAAAGAAGTCCCTGAAAGGACCAGAAAGGCTATGTGTAGTGCTGGATTCCTGAACCTGGAAGTGGGTTGATAGGAAGAGTTAGAGGACTGAATGTTTCTGTCTCCCAAAAACCGATATCTAGACATCCTAACCCCCTATGTGATGGTATTAGGAGGTAGAGCCTTTGGGAAGTGATTAAGTCGAGGGAGTTAAGCCTTAACAAATGGGCTTGCATGCCTACGTGCTCAGTCACATTCGACTCTTTGCCACCCTATGGACTGGAGCCCATCAGCCTCCTCTGTCCATGGATTTTTCCAGGCAAAGAGACCAGAACAGGTTACCATAACCTTCTCCAGGGGATCTTCCAGACCCTTGTAAGAGACATGACAGAACTTACTTCTTTTTTCTGCTCTTCACTGTATGAGGCCACAGCAATAAGGCAGCCATCTGTAAAGCAGGAAGAGGGCTCTCTCCAGAATCCGACCATGCTGGCAGCCCAATCTCAGACCTCCTATTCTCTAGAACTGTGAGAAATACATTTCTGATACAAGCCACCCAGTCTATGGTACTTTGTTATAGCACCCTGAACTAAGACAGGAAGCCATCAAAGGAGAGAATATATATGCTTCAGTTCAGTTCAGTCGCTCAGTCATGTCTGACTCTTTGTGACCCCAGCACAAAGATAAATCGCAGCACACCAGGCCTCCCTGTCCATCACTAAAACCTGGAATTTACTCAAACTCATGTCCATCGAATCGGTGATGCCATCCAGCTATCTCATCCTCTGTCATCCCCTTCTCCTCTTGCCCCAAATCCCTCCCAGCATCAGGGTCTTTTCCAAAGAGTCAACCCTCCACATGAGGTGACCAAAGTATTGGAGTTTCAGCTTTAGTATTAGTCCTTCCAGTGAACACCCAGGACGGATCTTCTTTAGGATGGACTGGTTGGATCTCCTTGCAGTCCAAGGGAGTCTCAAGAGTCTTCTCCAACACCACAGTTCAAAACCATCAATTCTTTGGGCTTTTTAATATGCTGTCTAGGTTGGCCATGGTAAATGTTATTAATATAGATATCCTAGAAACTATATGGCATTCTTAAAATTATGTTTGGGTAATATGTTGTCAGTCATAATTCTAGTTACTATCTCAACATATTGTCATAGCACTAACCAAGTTTTGCCTCTTCAAGAAGATTTATAAAAAGGACTTTTGGATAAATGCCAGTTTCTGAACTGGGTAAGGATTCTAATAGAAAACCTCATGACTTCACAAAGGGTAACAAAAGGACTGAATGAACCGGTGAATATGCTTATAGCTTTTATGGTTTCTATCTGAAAAATTACTGATTTGAATCTGTGTTTTCCAGGGGTAAGGAAAAAAACCTTCCTGTCACACTAATTATGACAGTAATTTGGTAAAATTATACTTTATAAACAAATCGAAACATTTATCTTTTCTCTCTATCTGAACCCTCCACAGATTGGGAGCTCTTAGTTTCCAGTAACTTTTTCTGATAAGTTCGGAAGGTTATCTCAATAACAGGTACAAAAATCTCAAGGAATTTTGGAGACCTTGAGAAGGGAGAAATTTACTTAGATCTGTTAGTCAAAATCTGTTGATAAGCCTTTGGCATGTCTTTCCTAGCCCTGAAAGGTTTTATTTTAGAATTTCAGTCTGAGACTCTCTAAAAGTCTCAGCAAAGCAAAAAAGTCTATGATCAATTATGGTTATATATGTCATCAGGCCAAGTTTATTGAGACCAGAGCTATGTTACAAACAGGTCTTAGTTTGGTTATATTTGGTACAAATGACAACGCTTTTAGGGAGAAAAAGATGGTTCAATGAATGTTAGATTTCAGTTTGTTAATGGCGGTCTGTATCTACTAAGACTCATTTCCTGGATGTTTCTTTGCTGTTAGGGTATATGAATGTAAAACTTAATTGAATTATTAAAGGACACCCTAGGGTTGTTTCTGAAGCTTATCTCAGCAATCTTTCTTTTGATGAAGATCAGATGCCTCACACATGACCTGCAGTCAAGACTGGAAGAAGACATAATTTAAGGAACTGTCTCCAACCTGGAAGGACCTTTCTATCAGGCACTCTTGACTAGCTCATGCCCAGTGAAACTGAAGGGAAATTGACGCTTGTGTTAACTCCCACTTCCAAAGGCCCCTAAGCTGGGCTGGTCTACAGAGGGGCCTGCTGACCTCAAATTCACCTCAAGACAATGCTCAAGCAGAGGAATCTATACTACAGGAGGATGAGAACACAACATCAGAAGTAGACTGCTTGCCCAAGATGCTGATCTGACTTTTACGATCATTTATAATGTTTTCTTGATTCCTTGAACTTAAGACTATCAATCAGATGTTTTCTATCATGGACATGATTCTATTCTAGTTTAAAACTCAATCCAATTGTTGGGTTGTGGCCAAATACTTGTGCCTAGTCCTTCTGGGTTACCTTGGTGGATTTCTGTTTTTAGGGCTCTGATTGGATACCCCCTAGGAAATTTATTTTATATGAGTGTTCCTTTCTGTTCTTGCTATTCATGATATTACTAGATGAGATCCTCTCCCATGGCCAATTAATAATACCTACTCTGATGCTGGCCATAGATTTAAGCCTTCTCTTAGGGTCATTCAAACTCAATCAGAGTGACAAGCTAAGCCTCATTAAAAAAAATTAACCACTCATCTATTAAAAGGAAAGTGAAAAGTGAAAGTGAAGTCGCTCATTCGTGTCTGACTCCTTGCGACCCCGTGGAAGGTAGCCTACCAGGCTCTGCCGTCCATGGGATTTTCCCGGCAAAGCCATTTCCTTCTCCAGGGGATCTTCCCAACCCAGGGATCAAACCCGGGTCTCCTGCATGGCAGACAGACACTTTACTGTCTGAGCCACCAAAAACTCTCACAATTATATGGTGGATCTACATGGTTAACACCAGGCTATGGTCATTTAAATTTAAAGGCTCCTCTATGTTGGGAATGGTTAAATCATACTGAAAATTATAAACCTGGTAATTATGAGACAAGGCTGGGTGCTTTATGAACTATGCCTATTATTACTCTTAGAGTGATTGGTATGGAACTCAGTGGATTTGTGGCACTGATTTATGGCCTGATATCTACAGGGATGGATACAAAGGTGTAGCCTGGGATTCCCACGAATTTAAGGTCATACATGTTAACAGATTCGAGGTAACCCCAACCAATCTACCATTGGTATGATCCCAGTGGGTCAAAGATCTGTATTCTTCTGGTATGACCATTTAGCAGCTTGTGTGTTGTGTGTGTGCCCCTTCACTGGGGTTGGAGGATGTAATTGACCATATCGAAGCCTTAACAACTGTCATAAGCTTTAAATGATAGTAGCTGGACTCTTAGCCTATTGAATTATGAGATCTCTCTGATAAGAAAGGCAGTGCTACACAACTGTAAGGCCCTTGACACCTTACAGCATTTTGGAAAGATACCTGTGCTATAATTCAAAGTGAATGCTATATTTTCATACCTGATAAATCCTTTAATGTAACACATTTGATGAACCACCTGAAAAATCAAGTTTCTGCTTTAAGTGACCCATTCCCTAGTATTGATGATCTTTAAAAAAAAAACAAAAACAAAAAACTGGTTGTGTGTGGGAGGCACATGGCTAAAATATTTGCTTTTAATTCCACTAATGTTATTCACTATACCATTTGTATCTTGCTTGTTTCACAAGATTATTATTTCTTGTATTACCAAGTGTATGACTGAGCCTCCAACGAAAATGATGACTAGACTTGAAGCAGTAGATCACATGTATAGCTCGATAAATGATCAATGATTGTAATAGTGTAACTCTAGGTATGAAAAGATGCAAGGAGAGGGAATACTTTCCTGGACCGTCACTAGAAGGCAGGTGTCCAGAGGTCTTTGACTATTAAGACCTAGTCCAGTAATAGCACATTGAGTGTCTTATCAACAAAAACCTTCTTCAGAAGGGGGAATGAGCCTTCCCCGCAACGCAGGACAAAATGGTCATGAAATTCCCCCCTAAGTATGGTCGGATTTATGACCACAAGGGGGCTGTGTGAACTACAAATAGGCACTTACCAAGAGCACTGCCAATGACTAAACAACAAAGGCATTAGCCATGTGCATCCTCAGAGACTGAACCCCATGCTGCTATAGCTGTTGACCTTCAACAATCCCTGAAGGGGTTTCAGGGTGGAATGAGGCACTCTGTGCCCTGGGGAATCTGGTGGGACAGGTTTTCAGATAGTTGGATGTTTTTAGGAACAGATTTTATGATCTCAATCCTTGCATCTCCTTATAACTAGAGAAGCACTAAATCCCTTCCTGGTGACATCAGATCCTCATGACTAACACAAAGCTTTTGTAAACTGAGTGCTTCATGGCATTGAACTCCCTTCACCAAAACCTTATATATTGACTTTTCTCTGCTGCCGTTTTGGCGAAGTCTCTCAGAGCTATTTGAGATGCTGCCTCCTGGGCTGCAGTCCTCATTTAGCCCCAAATAAAACTTAACTCACAACTCTCAAGTTGTACATCTGTTTTTAGTTGACAATAGCTATTTCAAATCCTAAAACATGACGCTGTCAAAATGCTGCACTCAATATGCCAGCAAATTTGGAAAACTCTGCAGGGGCCACAGGACTGAAAAAAGTCAGTTTCATTCCAATCCCAAAGAAAGGCAATGACAAAGAATGTTCAAACTATTGCACAATTACACTCATCTCACACGCTAGCAAAGTAATGCTCAAAATCCTCCAAGCCAGGCTTCAACAGTACATGATGTACAGAGTACAGCAACTTTCAGATGTTCAAGCTGTAATTAGATAAGGTAGAGGAACCAGAGATCAAGTTGCCAACATCCGTTCGATCATAGAAAAAGCAAGAGAGTTCCAGAAAAACATCTACTTCTGCTTTATTGGCTACACCAAAGCCTTTGACTGTGTGGATCACAACAAACTGTGGGAAATTCTTAAAGAGATGGGAATACCAGACCACCTTACCTGCCACCTGAGAAATCAGTATACAGGTCAAGAAGCCACAGTCAGAACTGGACATGCAACAACAGACTGATTTCAAACCAGAGTACATCAAGGCTGTATATTGTCACCTGGCTTATTCAAGTTCTATGCAGAGTACATCATGCGAAATGCTGGGCTGGGTGAAGTGCAAGGTGGAATCAAGATTGCCAGGAGAAATATCAATAACCTCAGATATGCAGATGACACCACCCTTATGGCAAAAATGAAGAAGAACTAAAGAGCCTCTTGATGTAAGTCAAAGAGGAGAGTCAAAAAGTTGGCTTAAAACTCAGCATTCAGAAAACTAAGACATTGGCATCTGGTCCCAGCACTTTATGGCAAATAGATGGGGAAACAATGGAAACAGTTGAGAGACTTTATTTTGGGGGGACTCCAAAATCACTGCAGATGGTGACTGCAGTCATGAAATTAAAAGATGCTTGCTCTCGGAAGAAAAGCTATGACCAACCTAGATAGCATATTAAAAAGCAGAGACATTCCTTTGCCAACAAAGGTCTGTTTAGTCAAAGCTATGGTTTTTCCAGTAGTCATGTATGGACGTGAGTGTTGGACCATAAAGAAAGCTGAGAGTCAAAGAATTGATGCTTTTGAACTGTGGTGTTGGAGAAGGCTCTGGAGAGTCCCTTGGACTGCAAGCAGATCCAACCAGTCCATACTAAAGGAAATCAGTCCTGAATATTCATTGGAAGGACTGGTGTTGAAGCTGAAGCTCCAATACTTTGGCCACCTGAAGCGAAGAACTGACGCATTGGAAAAGACTCCGATGCTGGGAAAGATTAAAGGGGGGAGGAGAAAGGGACAACAGAAGATGAGATGGTTGGATGGCATCACCAACTCAACGGACATAAGTTTGAGTAAGTTCCAGGAGTTGGTGATAGACAGGGAGGCCTGGCGTGCTGCAGTCCATGGGGTCACAAAGAGTCGGACACGGCTGACTGACTGAACTGAACTGAACTGAAGAATTCCCCTGAGCACAGTTCTTTAATGACTTGGTAAAATTTCAGGTGTACATAAATCTGTGGGGGGTAGAAGACCTAGGAAGTTTCTTGGTGAAATACTTCTCCATGTGGAACTATTTCATGATACCACAATGAAGCAGCCTAGAAGGAGCCCTGATCTGAGAAGAATCAGAGAATGTGACTTCTTCCTTCTGGGCTTCCCTGGGACACCCCTGCCCACAATTCTTCCCAATACCACCACCGCCCAGCTCTAACTTCTCAGCATATTTCCTCCCCACTTCCCCTCAGGCCAACTTCATTCCGGAGCCCAGCTCACTGGTTTCCCCAGGGTCTTATCCCACCCAATCTTGGCAATAGTCCAAACCTCGCCCATTATCCAAGGGAGGTATCACTGAGCTGTCAGGGTTAGGGGAGTTGATAACTGAAGCACTTGAGGTGTTAAGAGTTGATAATAGCTTGCTGAGTCAACTCCTCCCCAGGAATATTTAGTTTTTAACAGGAACAATCTTGAGTCAGTTTTTTCACCCCTTGGCTCAAAGATAGTGATTATCAGAACAGCAACTTAGGGTAGAAGGTTGAGGCTACTTATGGCCCCAGGCTACCAGGGCAGAAATTCTCACTGCTCCAAGAGTCCCACCCTCTGCCTTGGGTCCCATGAGTGCTCCAAGGGCTGAGAGGGTCTCTATTTCAACTGCGCCTGCAATCCACACCTGCACACTGGTAGAGAAACCACTTTACAGGATTGAGGAAGGGATAATGCCAGCCTGTTGCCCAGGTGGGGGTGCCAAGGCAAGATGGAGATACAGCGCCTAAAAATAGAAAAATGTGTTGCTTTTCTTTTTGGACTCACTGCATGGCCTGTGGGATCTTAGTTTTCCAACCAATGATCAAACCTGAAACCCCTGCAATACAAGCTCGAAGTCTTAACCACTGGACTGCCAGGGAAGTTCCCAAAACATGTTTTGTTATTGGGAAAATTTCCAAATTACATAAAAGCAGAGACTAAAGTAACCACTCCGGACTTATCCAGATCTAACAACCAAGGCTTTGCCATTCTTGTTTTATCAGGTACCCTCCCACACACACTTTTTTTGAGGGCGTTCAAGTTTTCTCTAAAGCAAATCTCAGTTATTATGTCCTTTTTCCTTTTAATGTGCTTCTCAAAAGGAAGGACAGAAGGAAGGAAAATGTTTTCCTTATATGACCACAGTGCTATTATTACAGTTAAGAAAATAGTGAACAACTCGTAAATACCATCTATCACTTATCTATCACTTAGTCCATGTTGACATTTCGAGACAATTTGGAAAACTGAGGAGTACTTTTTAAATAGTTGGACTTTTTTTTTTTTTTTTTTTTTTTTTTTTTACAACATCAGAGCTGACAGAGTTACAGGAATAAATTAGGGGAGCAGACATAGTACTGTCTTAGACCCTCTCCAAAGATCCAATTGATTCAAACTAAGGTGGTGGAATCTTGTTGAGCTGAAAAAGCAAATTTTCTACTCCTTCAGTCCAGTAAAAGTGCTCTTCCCAGTTCAGCCCTGTGCTCCTATTCACAGAATTTTGTAAGGTACTGGAAGGTTACTTCTAACCACCTCCAAGGGTTCATATCAGTCTCCCTCTAAAACATGGTGAATAAGAGACTCCATGTACATTCTAAGGGGGAACGTTATGGTGTCCACTTGTTTATATCAAAGGTTCCGAGAAAAAATGATGAGGTTTTGTACATTTGTACATGAGCCAGGAATTGTTCATTAACTTTCTAAATGACCAGTCACAGTCTACTGAATTTAGGAGAACTGCCAAAGATGAAACGGCTTTTCCTGTTCAACTGGAACTAAGGGAAAGTGGTTTGGGACACACAGTGACAAGTCAGGGAAGGATAGAAATCACCGCAACTCTAACCAGCTTGCCTAGAAAAGAGCTGGCTTTAATTTTACCTTATAGAGCTTCTCCTTGCTCAAGAAGAGTGTTTTCTAGTTAAGAGTAACATTTAACATTTTTCCTAAGTTCCGGCTTTATTCTCAGGACTCACTATATGAGCTCAAGTCACCCTCACAACCCCCTTAAGTCGATGTAATTATTCTTCTCACTTTTACTAATGAGGAAAGAAACAGAAGTGCAGGGGAGTTAAATGGATATACTGCACAAGATTACACAGCCAGTTAGAATTGGAAGAGGTAGGGCTTGACTCCAAGGCCTCCATCTCCAGCCTGCATTCATCACCACTCTGTGATACATACCACCTCAGGATGAAATGCTGTGTTTTTTAGTCCACATGGGCTCATCTCATATCACTCCTTCCATTGCTCAACTCTGTCCCATTGTCCTACTTACTCTCTGCTGTCTCTCCTGTTTTTCCTAATAACGTTGTGAGCTCCCTGAAAGCAAGGGCTTCTATGTCCCAACAGTGCTCAGTAAGTGGCAGGCATTCATTAAATGTATGTAACAGGACCAGGACTCAATCCCAGTGCAAAATTTAAGAGGGCAATAAGATGAATGATGGTTTAATGAAATGTTTATTAAAAAAACAGTGACTCCCCTGGTGATCCAGTGGTTAGGATTCGACCCTTCCACTAAAGGGGGCACAAGTTTGGCCCGTGGTCAGGGAACTAAGATCCCAGGAGCTGTGCACCATGGAAAAAGAAAAAAAAAAGAAGGAAAGAAAAATCAAAATCCGGATCAGTCACAGTGCCATGCTAAACCACACTGGAGCCAGAGGCCAAAGGAGAAATCAGCAACAATGATCCCATCTTTAAAATATTGATATTTTGGTCATAATACATCTTTTGTATTAACTTTGATTTCTTTAAAATACTGCATTGAAATATTACTTTTCTTGATTATTGAGGAGTTTTGGTGACCCCACCCAATCCCCCTTAAATTTTACTCCCAAGGTGAGCGATTCACTTGCCTCATCCTAGTTTATGTCCTGGGTATAACTGAGTAAACGCTTGATTTCACACTCCAGTATCTACATTTTACAGAAGGGAAAACTGAAACCAAGGCGCAGAGAAGTAGAACACTTTGTTCAAGGCCACACAACTAAGTGGTGTCAGAGTTTGGAACTTCTGGGATCTCAAACACAGTATCTTAAAAAAGGAATTGATGCTTTAGCTAAGAATGATGAATAACACAAGTTAAATTCACAGGTAGTACAAAAATGTGGACCAATGATTTTAGAGGTTGCACTAAACTGCATTTTCAGCTACTTACATATGATAATACTGAAAAAAAAAAGACTCTATTGCCATCATTATAAATGATTCTATAATAAATCATTCATTCAAGAAACATTTGTTCAGTACCTACCATGGAGCTTTTCCTCTGTTATTTACTTAAATTTTATATTTAATTCTTTTTTTGAAGTGCAGTTGATGTACAATGTTGTGTCAATCTCTGCTTTATAACAAAGTCACTCAGTTCTATATATGTAGACATTTTTTTCTATATTCTTTTCCATTATGGCTTATCACAGGGTCAATATTGAATACAGTTCCTAGCTACCACACCTTGTGAATTGTTAACTGACTGCAAAGAGCAGCCTCCAAATGCTCAGACAGGTGTGTTCTTTGCTGTGAAAGTGGTTATAGATTGCTTATCAACCTCTCTCTCCTAGTTTGGCAAACACAGTAACACTACTACCTCTTTGCTTTTCAAATGCAAAGGGCACTTCAGCAGGTAAATGGACAGTGATAACAACTACTTTTGCACTGCAAAGATTCCAGGTAGGTTCAGACTAATTGCTTTGAGCAAGTTTTGGTCCCCATCTTTATTTGAATCTAAAAAAAATTTTTTTTTGGCTGCACAGGATGTGGAACCTTAGTTCCCCAACCAGGGATTGAACCCACATCCCCTGTGCTGGAAGCACAGAGTCTTAACCACTGGACTGCCAGGGAAGTCCTATCTTTGAAGCACAAGATTGTTGTTTGACTAGAATGGAAGTTCAGTTTGCATTTCTCAAGCCCATCTTCACCAATTCAGCAAAGCTAGGTACCAGTTTGAGCATTAAAAAGAACTACTAATTCTGATATTCCATTTCATTTAAACTCTTGGTCTAAGATGACCTATAAAAACAAGCAAAGTATTAGGTTGCTGCAAACATAATTGCAGTTTCAGACCACAAATTTTAAATCATTATAACTAGACTCAAACACATCTTTATGAATCAAAATTGGAACCATTACAATCAACACATTTTTGCCAGTGAGAAATAAGTTTGTTTATTCCTGTAGCATACAAATCTGTGCTTCGCAAAAACAGAAATCTACACCAATGGAACAAGACAGGAGGCAAGAATATACAGTGGGGCAAACACAACCTCTTCAATAAGTGGTGCTGGGAAAACTGGACAGCTCCATGTAAAAGAATGAAATTAGAACACTTCTTAACACCATACACAAAGATAAAATCTAAATGGATTAAAGATCTACATGTAAGACCAGAGACTATGAAACTCTTAGAGGAAAACACAGGCAGAACACCTGATATCATAAAGCAATGATCCTCTATGACCCATGTCCTAGAGTAATGGAAATAAAAAGAAAAGTAAACAAGTGGGACCTGATTAAACTAAAAGCTTTTGCACAGCAAAGTAAACTATAAGAAAGGTAAAAAGACAATCCTCAGGACGGGAGAAAATAATAGCAAATGAAACAACTGACAAAGGATTAATTTCCAAAATATACAAGTGGCTCATACAACTCAATACCAGAAAAACAACCCAATTAAAAAGGGGGGAAAAAACCTAAACAGACATTTCTCTAAAGAAGACATACAGATGGCTAGGAAAGACATGAAAAGATGCTCAATATCACTCATTATTAGAGAAAAGCAAATCAAAACTACAATGAAGTATCACCTCACACCAGTCAGAATGGCCCTCATCAAAAAGTCTAAAAATAGGAGAGGGTATGGATAAACACTTGCACTGTTGGTGGGAATGTAAATTCATACAGTCACTATGGAAGATGGTATGGAGATTCCTTTAAAAATTAGAAATAAAACCACCATATAATCCAGCAATCCCACTCCTAGGCATATACCCTGAGGAAAACAAAATTGAAAAAGGCACAGGTACCCCAATATTCACTCCAGCACTATTTATAATAGCTAGAACATGGAAGCAACACAGATGTCCATTGAAAGATGAATGTATGAAGAAGTGGTACATATAAACAAGGGAATATTACTCAACCATAAAAAAGACCTCATGTGAGTCAGTTCCAATGAGGTGGATGAACCTAGAGCCTATTATACAGAGTGAAGAAAGTCAGAAAGAGAAATATCATATACTGACACATATATATGGAATCTAGAAAGATGGTACAAAATTTATCTCCAGGGCAGCAATGGAGAAAGAGACACAGAGAACAGACCTATGGACATGGGAGAAGGCAGGAGAGGGTGAGATGAATGGAGAGAGTAACATGGAATCTTACATTACCATATGCAAAATAGATAGCCAAGGCAAATTTGCTGTATATCTCAGGGATCTCAAACAGGGTCTCTGTACCAACCTAGAGGGGTGGGATGGGGAGGGAGATGAGAGGGAGGTTCAAGAGGGAGGGGACATATGTATACTTAAGGCTGATTCATGTTGAGGTTTGACAGAAAACAACAAAATTCTGTAAAGCAATTATCCTTCAATTAAAAATTTTTAAAAATAAATGAATAATTAAAAAAAAATCCGTGCTTCAGGATTTGATTAAATTCTTGGAAATCATTTTCTGCCTCCTGCTGGTTGTGGAAGCATCTCCCCCACAAAAAGTTGTCAAGATGCCTGAAGAAGTGGTGGGCAGTTGGCAGGAGGTCAGGTGAATATGGCGGATGAAGCAAAACTTTTTTTTTTTTTTAATTTTTATTTTTCAGTGGGTTTTGTCATACATTGATATGAATCAGCCATAGAGTTACACGAATTCCCCAGAAGCAAAACTTTTGCACCAACATAATATCACTATTATCAGGATTTCTGATGGAACGTGACTGGTGGTTGCCAAAGAACAAAACATGGATTTGCTTCAGGGAAGGGGGAAAAGTTGTTATTTTCTCTTGGGTCTAAAAGACACACACTTTCTCACACACACAAAAATCAAAGTAAGGAAAATTAAATGCTTTTTATTAATGAACTTGCCACACAGAGATTTTGGGTGAGTTAGTCAGAGGCAAAAGTGGTCTCAGGTGAATATTTTCTAGTGGGTAAACATACATGGCCATTTGGTGGGATAGAGATAGGGGCTTTTTGTCTATTTTTAGCCCATTACATCTGCAGCCTCAGCCAGTGCCTGCACAACTGTGTTCAGTGGAAAGTCTCTTTGTGCCAAATCCAAAGCTTCAGAAGAAGCAATTAAATGTTCCTGAGCAGTAAACATGGAAAAGTGGAAAAGCAACTTTCTTCTTACAGATGATTTGAATAAAACTTGGTGTCAAAGATGACTGAAGAGAAACTTTCCCGATGATGCTGTGGGTGTGAACATTTTCATAGAGATTTTCCCTAAAAACAGTTTTGCACACTAGCTGCCAAACCTGGCCCAGATGTTTCACATCAGTCTTCTGAGATGGTATCTTCACTGAGGTCAGCAGAAACTCTAGCTGAATGTCCTTAAATCCTGTACCTCCAAGACCAAATGCAACTTAGGCCTTAGGAATTTTGTAGCACCTTGGCCAGTTCTGTGTGGCTGGTAAGCTTAGCTGCCAAAAAAATGCTTTTAAATCATTTGTATGTAACAACTAGATTAAAATTTGTCCTTTGAGGTCTGCTTCCAGTTGGCATTTTGGATATCACTTAAATTGAATCTCTGCTTTTGTGCTCATATACTGGGCCATGTGGCCATGGGGCCTATTAAGCTTTTTTTTTAAAAAAAACAAATTTCATTTTAGTATTGTTAAAACAGTAATAATAAAAAATGAGACTACGAGTATGCAGTGCCAAGTTAATCCAAATAGCAATTCTGATTTAGAACTGATAATGTGTAAGATCCTAATGGTAACTAGCTATTATAAACATATGTTCCGTGTCAAGACAAGCTCTCAGCTACAGAATTCTGAAAATCCTAATACTCCATCTCCTAAGGTATCAGCAAAGAGGAAAGGGATTTTTAATCTGAGAGCAGAGTAGCAACTGAGTTGCTTGTTACCAGGGGAGGAATTTGAGTCGTCACAGCAGGAAGGTTAGAGAAGGACAGCGTGTTACACAGGGTTCTATGGCTTCAGAGAACACTAACTAGTCTAAACTGTATTTTTCAAACTTTTTTCCCCCAGTCCTAAAATTCACCCAGGAGAAAGAGGCTGGTTTAACTGCAAGGAAGAGAAACTTGATCAGCCTGGAGGGCTGCTCCTAGTCGGAGACGTCGAATGGCATCGTGCTGATGACCTCCCCATTCTCATCGAGCATGCTGGTGTAGGCCCAGCGGCGGTTGCAGCGGCACGTGGGCCTGCACTTGGTGGAGTTACACTTGGGGCACGGGTAGAAGCAACCCGGGCAATCTTCATCGAGGCAATCACACAGGTCAGCCTGATTGACGAGGAGCCTGCCCTTTCCGTCATACTTCTTGGCTTCGCGCTTTGGAGTAGAAATCTCACTCTTCTTTGACATTGGCTCATTCTTCTGCTGCTGCCTTATTCCAGGATTAAAGTTGGCGATCTGAGGCCCGGGGTTTCGAAATGTCAACCATTTTAACTGCCGGTCCAGCTGTTTCATTTTCTTCTCCTCCATCTCACTGGCTCTCTCAGGAGAACGTTGACGTGCAGGTCTCTCTCGCACGGAACTGCTTTTTTCTGCTTGTTCACTCATTTCTGCTCACCTGGGGACACAAACAAAGTCAGCAACCATTTGTGGTGGCTCATTCAACCATGAGGATGCTGGATCTGGTAAACGTCTTTCCAGAATGGGCCTGTTAAGTTTTCACTTCAAACCTGGGTTAAGTGGATAGGAGCAAGTTTCTCAGCACCAACAAATCTTTGGACAAAAGTGCTTTTACCAGATAGTTTTTCCTCCTTTACTTCACCATCTCTTTTTTCTATCACATGTTTAAATAATCATTCATGTTTGCAGAGACTAGTACTTCTCAAACATTAATGTGCATATGAATCATGAAACTTCTTGTTAAAAACTAGATTATGATTCAGTTAGGACTGGGGTGGGGCCAGAGAGTCTATCTTTCTAATGTATGCCCAGATTGTACTGATACTGCTAATTCCAAACCTACTTTGAGTCTCAAGGGCCTAGACTTAAACCAATAGTGATCAGGGGCAAAAATTGCTTTGCTTTAATAGAAATCCAGTTATTCTTCTTAGGTGAGTGGTCCTAGGATAGAAAAACAACAGTTTTTTATGCAAAGAATCTCCTTCTCTCCCCAAAGCTCCCCCCGACCGCCCCCACACTAGGCAAACTCTTGACTTTTCCTCCAGCTAAATTGGTTTGAACAAAGAAAATATTGTTTGGACCACTTCAGATCAATAAACATATTCCTTGTTTCTAATGACTATAGTTAGTAATGGAAATTGGATGGTCATTTTTAGCAACTGCCTTTTCTCTTGAAAACATCAGCACATTAGCTGTCGTTTATTTATTTCCTTTGAAGTGACCTCCAATTCTTCTCAGGAAACACTCTACAAACTACTTTAAGGTAATTAATCATATTGAATTAGTGATTGGTTTTTAAAAGGCTTTCTAAAGTCAGTACATTCCCAAGGACTCTCAGTGTCATTTCACCTCTCTCAATGTCTCATTGTCTCCATGGATATGTCTCGTCCCTCACCACTCCCTCCATCCCTCTGTTTCTCTCCTAATTGGCCCACATCCTACAGACTCCACAAACTTCCCAAACTACTAATAATTTAGAGTAGAGAGGCAGAGGACGCCCATTTCTTTAAGGATGTTCTGCCTAGCTTCAAGAAGCAAACTGGCTAAAAGTGAGAGAGACAGAGGATGGGGCATCAGCTGTGAGAAGATCACCATACTAGAGAAAAAATTCCCTTTGCTTCTCACTGGAGAGTTTCAGGCAATTCCAGAGGACTGGCCACACTCTGTTTGATACATACTACTAATTTCACACAACAGGTTCCCTTTTAGGTCTTCCTTGTCACTTGAACAATGTAGTGTCTACAGAGAGGGAAAAGCAAATGATTCCTCTAAGTCTCTCTCTTCAATTGGATTTATTTGCCAGGATCTTGTTGACTAAATACCCAGGACAAAAATAATAGTTTCATAATTTCTACCTAAGTTACTCCAATATCTTGGCAGGTCTAGAATATTTAGTTTTTTCATTACTCTTATTCTTTGAGTTCTAATTTCATGGTTAACTACTCATCTTACTTTTTTGGGGGAAAAAAAAGGGGTAGCAGCTACCTTTGTGCTACATTACCCTAGGCAGAGGAGCCTCAGGCATCACACTGCCAGGGATCAGACACTAGCACTGTCTTCACCACTGTCTGACTTTAACTTAAGATGACTTCAGTTGCTTCACCTCAGTTTCCTCATCTGAACGTGGGGATAATAAAAGTACCTTCTCTATGGGTATGCCCTAAATTAGGTGCAGTTAGAACTTCAAAGATGATATAAGACCAGGTTTCTGCCCGCAAAGGTTTGGCAATCTCCACTGGAGAGATCAATTATCTGTAGCTCACTGCAAGGACAGGTAATGGTGCTCCAGTTCAGACTCAGAGAACCCTATGGGGGGTGGGGGTGGGGTGGGGTTCATAATAATCAAGTATCAATAGAGCTTCCCTATTTAGAACTAAGATTCATATATTTTTTTCTGTGCCACCTCCCCCCCGAGTTTAGTGAGGTGCTCGGTCACTCAGTTCTGTCCAACTCTTTGCAACCGCATGAACTACAGCCCTTCAGGCTCCTCTGTCCATTTTCCAGGCAAGAATATTGGAGTGGGTTGCCATTCTCTTCTCCAGAACTGAGCTTTACATCTTAGCGAATTCCAGTTCATTCCCATAATGAAAAAAAAAATGTGTGTGTGTGTATGTGCAAATTTGCCACCATAATACAGTCAAAAGCCACTATTTTTTTTCTCATTCATTCAACAAATACTGATCAAGAGTATAGCATATACGGTAGGAACTGTGCCCTATTTATTGCAGTCACAATTACACACACAAGTCCAGAGTCCTTCAAGCACTGGTCTTTACAAAAATGAATAAATTGGGATAAAAATCTTTCACTCTTCAATTAAGCAAAATATCTCTGTTGGCCAATTTTAAGGCACAGTGTTTGGTTCAGAAACAGGCATCAGGACTCTGGTGGAGAAACTCAAAGGTTAGGTATGAATAGCTGTGAACCAAACATAAAACTGATTCTCGATACCTTTACAGTAAAAGCAGAGTTTGTTGCCTGTCTGAATGTTCCAATGTTGTTCCACTGATATTCCTTTTATTTTTAGAGTATTAACAGTTAGTAAAAGAAAATAGAATCAGATTACAATGAGACCTTTTACTGCAGGAGCACTGTAATAACCCAATTTGCTGGATACTGCAAGTAAAATCAGCAGGCAACTGAACAGATGTGGCCATTTTATGTTCAGCTATAGCACACTCAACCTTTGACAGGAGATGTGTTTGTGAACCAGAAATGGTAGCTTAAACCCCAGGGCCTCTTAAACCCTTGACCTCTCTCAAACATGTTGGGAGGATATATTGAGGCAAACACTTCAAGGAAATTCAAAATATAAATAATTGCTTGGTGAATGCATTTGAACCCTTGACATTCCAACCCTGTTGGTCAGGAAAGATCTTGGTATTTTCACAGGGAGCTAATTTTTCTGTTGAAATCACTTTGAAGGTAACATTATTTTTCTCTTGTCACTCAACCATTTATTTACTTGTCATAAAATAAAATGAAAAATCTCTGAGCCCAACCACATAAAAGTCTTAAATACATGAGGTTTATAATTTTCTTTCTTACCATAGTTCTGTTAGTCCTTAAATGTCATGGTGCTGAGAATATCCTTTTTGTGTTTCTTTTCTGGATTGTTCTCCCTCTGAGCAATGGTACCAGAATCTTTTAGAATGACATTTATTTGCTAATTGGATTAAAGGCGAGTTAATAGAAGACTTTTTCTCAACTATCTGGGATATATTCTTAATATGGAAAACATGTTTCAACATCTTTTTGCATCTTTGTGTTCATGATTATAGTAAGGTGTCAGAATATTCCAAATGATTCAAATTCACTTTCCACAGAGTTGGAAGCAGGAAGCCATTAAGATGAAAGCCTTTAAACTTACATGTATTAACAGGAGGTGAAAGAAGGTAGAAAAGGGAGGGAGGAGTCCGTAAGACTTGTTCTTGGTTGATGTTTTTTATACTTCTCTCAGCTCTCAAAACTGTCTTTTTGTTTAATTCATTTATTGAAGCAGTTGATGCTTGTTATTATCCCACGCACATAGATTAAAAATATTAAAATATACTTACTAAGTGGAAGATGAAAGATAATCCTGATTTAGGTGGTTACACTGCTTTCACCGAAGACAGTCCTTTTACCTAGAAACCATAAAAAAGGCAATTTATCATCTATTCATTAGGGGGAAAATGTATTAAATGTAACACACAAATAAAATCTCCTGTCCTTCAGAATAATTCTGTCTCTTAACTTTCATCTTCATCTAAAAATGTTTATACCGGTTTTGTAGGCCATTGGTATTTGAGAAACTGGGAGGAAAATGGTTATTAGTGAAATAGTCTTAATGAAACATAATTTCAAGTGCTCAAATTATGTTAAAAAATAAGAGGGAAGGGGACAAAAGAAATCTTATTTCAGGAGTACCCTGGCTGAAAGTTTCAACAAATTTAGTCTTTTAAAAAAACCTTCATTAATAGTAATAATGAAAGAGATCCTTTTCATTTAACAGTAAGAATGATTAATTTGGAATTATAAAAACTTTACATTTTCCATAACTGATACTTGGAATCAAAGATGTATGGGACCTCTGTTTATATTTGATGTTATACAAAAGACTTGATGTATAGAGAAGTGAAAATTCTTGGGTCCTGCACCCAGAAATTCCAATTCATTAAGTCTGCGGGGTTGCCTGTGACTCTGCATTTTTAACAAACAGTCGGAGCTGATTCTGATGTTGGCGGTCCAGGGACCACACCTGGAGAAGGGTGGTTGTGTAACTCTTCTGAGACTGTAACAGAGCCCAGCTCTGCCTGCCATCCTCGCTCACACAACTGTTGCTAAATATTCCTCAACAAAGATCTTTCAGGAGATGGCTTTCATACAGTTTGATATCTTGAGATGCATTCTGAGTGATCCTCAGTCATAACAGTTAAACAACCTTTGTTTAATTCACTATACACCTCCTGAAATTAGTGAACATACGAGGGTGTATCTGGTAACTGTCTACAACCACACTACACATTTTGCCAGAAACCTCTGGTTAAATAGAGATGGGGCTGCCTATTCACCTAGATTTGAAATACAAATGAAATATTAGAATTCAAATGAAGGATTCTTAGCCTACCACCATTATATACTGGTCTTCCCTGGTGGGTCAGAGGTTAAAGCGTCTGCCTGCAATGCGGGAGACCTGGGTTCGATCCCTGGGTCGGGAAGATGCCCTGGAGAAGGAAATGGCAACCCACTCCAGTACTCTTGCCTGGAGAATCCCAAGGACGGAGGAGCCTGGTAGGCTACAGTCCACGGGGTTGCAAAGAGTCGGACATGACTGAGAGACTTCACTTTATTATATACTAGAGAAGAGATGATGTCATTTGGAGCAAATCATAAGAGACAATGCCCATACATTAAAAAGTTGTTGAAAGGGTAAAGAGAGAGGGTTGAATTTAGACAAAGATCAGGTTATTTTTACAACTGGTAAATAGTATAGTCTGTTTTGCTGAGTTTCACCAGCTCTTGCTTCTCTTTATCTTCCTAAATAAAATTAGATGTGTTCCTGCAAGCAGAATTCAAGAAGGCTTCTGGTGAATTCTAGACTGTCTCTGAGTAGTGTGTCCCTCATCACAAATACCTGGAGTGGAGGAGGATCCAGAAAGCTGCCACGCCCACAGAACTGCTTTTCTCTGCCTGAAGGAGTGCTGGACCAGTTCTCCAAAGGAGGCCAGACAAGAGCTTACAAATGAGGCACAAGGCACAGTTCCTACGGGATCCAACTATTTGTTTCTTCCCTCCTTACCCACCCTTCTTTTCTCCTCTGTTGACACCCTGTAGAAGGAAAGTGTGGCAGAATGTATTATTTGTTCGTGATTTTTCCTTCTGTTCCCTGAATTGTGCCATAGTTTCACTAGGTAGATTATACTTCTCCATCCCATTAACCTTGAAATTCGTCATATGACTTGCTTGGGCTAAGGGATAATGGGCACAAGTGATCATTAAAGAGTTCTGTGCTGAGATATTAAAGGGCATTGCAAATTTCTGCCAAGTTCTTGTATTTCTGTCATCTACCATGAGAAGTGCATACCCCAGGAAGTTGCTGACTGCAAAATGAGACACATATGGACAGACCTCAATTTGATTCACAACCTTAAGCAGAGCTGCCATAAGTGACCCAGAGACACATGAGGAAGAACATCAATGGTATCTTAGTAAACCACTAAGATTTAGGGGTGGGGTGTTTGCTATGCAGCAGCATCATAGCCTTAGCCGAATAACACACGAGGATAAGTGCCATTTACTTGGGACTCACACCTTGACAAGCACCGCTAACATTAGCTCCTTTAATCTACAAAATTTCCTTCTGAGATCTGCTAATGCTTCCATCTTTCATGAAACATTTGCTCAGAGAAGGCAAGGACTCACAGCTAACAAGTGGCTAAGCCAGAAACTCAAATTCACGTGTGCCCACGTTCAAATATTGTGTTGGCCAAAAAGTTCATTTGGGTTTCTTGTAACATTTCATGGAAAAAGCCGAATGAACTTTTTTGCCAACCCAATACAATGAGTTTTTCCATGGCTTTTTCCTATTTTTCGTGCAGTTGAAACCACAGGTGATAGCAACAACCACCACATAAAACACAATTTCACTCTTTTATGAAGGACACTTTCCTGGGTCCTCTTTGAATCCAATTACTAATTGGGATACTTAAGTTCTCTTTTGTTCTGCTCTAGATTGAATCATAGCCCATGAGATTTGAAATGGTAAGTCTTCAGCTCGGAAAGTATTGTGCTTTAGAAACCACAGGAAAGCTTAAAATAGATTGGAATATTCTGAGGTTATAGGTAGGAGAGAAAACTGTACCAGATAAAAACCAGTTGAGCCAGTGTTTTGAGCTTTTCTTGACTAAACCAGACAGACTCCATAGGAAACTACTCAGGATCCTCCCTGTGTCCCCACTGCAAGAGATGATCATTCAGAAAGCACCGCCAGTATTGTTGCAGGGACACTCAGAAGGAAATATTTCCCATCTCTGGCTGCACATTAGAATCATTTGGAGACCTTGAGGAAAAAAAAATCTGGCCCTGCTGACAAGCAAACTCAATTGACATTTCTGAGTGAGAAGCTGAGCATGTTTTTCTCTTTTATTGGCGGTGGTAATGTAAATGTTTTAAAGTTCCCCAGGTGATTCTATTTTCTTTGACCACACTGAGTAGTGTGTGGGATACTAGATCCCAGATCAGGAAACAAACCCTGGCCACTCCCCGACCCCAGACTGCAGTGGAAGCGTGGAGTCCCACCCACTGGACCACCAGGGAAGACCCCCCAGGTGACTCTCACAGACAACATACCTACTCTCCTATCATCATTCTTTACCATTTCTCTTTCCTCTGTGGAAAATTCACTGAATCTATAGTTACTTACTGAAAATCCACATCTATGCTAATTCCTCAAGTGGTGTTTGCCAAGGGCTAGACTGTAAAAGTTTATAGAGTTTGTAAAGAATTCACTAAAACTGTTATCTTCTAACTTAAAGAGGAAAGATGTCAGAGGCTTCATTAACGAAATAAATAAAGCCCCAACTGTCATTTCTAGTGATTGTATACATGGTTCATACTCTTCCATGACTATTTTGGGGCACTGACATGATAGTTTAATTTGCACATACAAGTTCCCAAGGATTAGCTGTGACTGGCATAGCCCGAGATTCAGACATGTATGCTATCTTGCTCCTGCATACAGAGACCCCTTGTGGCACTTATCTGACTGCCTCCTGGGATATGTGGGAATCTTTCTATTTCTTTTACAGTAAGATACACAACTCTCTTATTGCACTGGTGGCAACTGATTTTTTTTCAATGCCTTTGAATGAAAATAATATCTAATATTTATGGAGTACTGTCTATGTGCCAGGCAGTATCCTTAGTGTTCTACATGCTTTAACTCATTTGATCCTTAACTCTATGAGGTAGATAATCTATTGTCCTCATTTTACAGAAGAAAAAAACTGAGGCACAGAAAAATTAAGTAAGGTGTCTAGGGTCACACACATATTAAAGGATCAAGCTGGAATTTGAACCCAGAAAGTCTAGATCCAGAATCTGGATTTGGAGCCACTAGAAATACCACATCCCTTAGAAGGTAAGGGACTGATCTGAGTACATTTTAGGAGAGGCTGTAGAGCAACCAGTAGTCTCGTCACTGCTAATGGAAGTGCAAACTTGTACAAACACAAACAAATGGTTTGATGACAGCTGATACCTACTAAAGCTGAACACCTGCTTACCCTATGACCCAGTAATTCCTGGGTACATATCCCAAAACAGTGCATACTTGTGTTGATGAAAGGACATGAATTTGGGTGTTTGTAACAGCACTGAACTGGAGACTACCCAAAGGTCCATCAACAGGAAAGCAGGTAAACACATTCTAGTGTATTTATACCGCTGTGCAGCAATGAAAGGAAAAAATGTATCACTGCACAGAGTAATAAGGAAGGCTCTCACAAACATAATGCTGACTGATAGAAGTCAGGAAAATAGAGCACAGGCTATATGTTGCTATTTATATAAAGTCCAAAGGCAGGCAAAAGGAATCTCTGCTACTAGGCGTCAGGCTATTGGCTAACCCAAGGGGGAGAAGCTGTGTCTGGAATAAGTATTTGGGGAGGGGGCTTCTGGGGTCGTGGGTAAAGATATATTTTCTTATTGGTGCTATGTGGCTTGTGGGATCTAGTTCCCAGACCAGGGATTGAAACCATGCCCTCTGCAGTAGGAACAAGGAGTCCTAACCAGTGGACTGCTAGGGGAATCCCAAGTCCTCTTTATTGATCTGTTCATTGTCCACAGCATGTTTAAGTTCTGAAATTTCAGTGAGTCTTACACTTAGGTTACATGCACTTTTCTGTATGGACACTATATATCAATAAAAAAATTTTGCAAGCTACTATCTGTGATGAAATATTACCTAGAGATAGATTTCATTAAATATTTTCAAATAAACAAGGCATATCTGTAAAAGCAGTGCTAAGGCGAAGGTTCATAGCAATACAGGCTTACGTCAAGAGACAAGAAAAAAGTCAAATAAATAACCTTAGTCTACACCTAAAGCAACTTGAAAAGAAAGAAACTATGAACCCGAGGGTTAGTAGAGGGAAAGAAGTCTTAAAAATTAGGGCAGAAATAAATGGAAAAGAAACAAAAGATACCATAGCAAAAATAAACAAAACAAAAGCTGGTTCTTGTAGAAGATAAATAAAATTGACAATCCATTAGCCAGACTTATCAAGAACAAAGGGAGAAAAATCAAATCAACAGAATTAGAAGTCAACATGGAGAGATCACAACAGACAACAGAAATAGAAAGGATCCGAAGAGATTATTATCAGCAACTATATGCAAGTAAAATGGAGGACAGCTTGGAAGAAATGGACAAATTCTTAGAAAAGTGCAACTTTCCAAAATTGAACCAGGAAGAAATATAAAATCTTAATAGAACCATCACAAGCATGGAAATTGAAACTGTAATCAGAAATCTTCCAACAAACCAAAGCCCAGAGGGCTTCACAGTTGAATTCTACCAAAAATTCAGAGAAGAACTAACACCTATCCTACTCAAACTCTTCCACAAAGTTGCAGAATTTTGCACAAAATTGCACAAAATTCCACAAAATGTAAACTTCCAAGCTCATTCTATGAGGCCACCATCACCCTAATACCCAAAACTGACAAAGATGCCACAAAGAAAGGAAACTACAGGCCAGTATCACTGATGACATAGGTGCAAAAATCCTGAACAAAATTCCAGCAAACAGAATCCAACAACATATTAAAAAGATCATACATCATGACCAAGTGGGTTTTATCCCAGGGATGCAAGGATTCTTCAATATCCACAAATCAGTCAATGTAATAGACCATTGATAACAAAATTGATAAATTGATTAATTTGTATTAATAAATTGATAAATTGATAAATAAAAACCATACGATTATCTCAATAGATGCAGAGAAAGTCTTTGACAAAATTCAACATCCATTTATGATAAAAACCCTCCAGAAAGCAGGAATAGAAGGAACATACCTCAACATAATAAAAGCTATATATAACAAACCCTCAGTAAACATTATCCTCAATGGTGAAAAATTGAAAGCACTTGTCCTAAAGTCAGGAACAAGACAAGCGTGCCCACTCTCACCACTACTATTCAACAAAATTTTGGAAGTTTTGGCCACAGAAATCAGAGAAGATAAAGAAATAAAAGGAATCCAGATTGAAAAAGAAGCAGCAAAACTCTCACTGTTTGCAGATGACATGATCCTCTACATAGAAAAGCCTAAAGACTCCACCAGAAAATTACTAATCAATGAATATAGTAAAGTTGAAGGATATAAAATTAACACACAGAAATCCCTTGCATTCCTACACACTAACTATGAGGAAACAGAAAGAGAAATAAAGGAAACAATTCCATTCATCATTGCAACGAAAAAAAAAAATAAAATAGGAATATACCTACCTAAAGAAACAAAAGACCTATACATAGAAAACTATAAAACACTGGTGATCCCCTTCTGATGCCTATGTCAGAAGCTTTCTCTATCTCCTTTATACTTTAATAAGACTTTATTACACACACAAAAAAACACTGGTGAAAGAAATCAAAGAGGACACAAATAGATAGAGAAATATACCATGTTCATGGATCAGAAGCATTAATATAGTGAAAATAAGTATACTACGCCAAAGCAATCTATAGATTCAATGCAATCCCCAGCAAGCTACCAATGGTATTTTTCAGAGAACTAGAACAAATCATTTCACAATTTGTATGGAAATACAAAAAGTCTCGAATAGCCAAAGCAATCTTGAGAAAGAAGAGTGAAACTGGAGGACTCAACCTGCCTGACTTCAGTCTCTACTACAAAGCCACAGTCATCAAAACAGCATGGTACTGGCACCAAGACAGAAATACAGATCAATGGAACAAAATAGAAAGCCCAGAGATAAATCCACGCACCTATGGACACCTTATCTTTGACAAAGGAGGCAAGAATATACAATGGAGAAAAGACAATCTCTTTAAAAAGTGGTGCTGAGAAAACTGGTCAACCACTTGTAAAGGAATGAAACTAGAACACTTTCTAACACCATACACAAAAATAAGTTCAAAATGGATTAAAATGTAAATGTAAGACCAGAAACCATTAAACTCCTAGAGGAAGTTTAAACACTCTCCGACATAAACCACAGCAGGATCCTCTATGACACGCCTCCCAGAATATTGGAAGTAAAAGCAAAAAGAAACAAATGGGACCTAATTAAAGTTAAAAGCTTCTGCACAACAAAGGAAACTATAAGCCAGGTGAAGAGATGGCCTTCACAATGGGAGAAAATAATAGCAAACAAAGCAACGGACAAAGAATTGATCTCAAAAATATACAAGCAACTCCTGCAGCTCAATTCCAGAAAAATAAAAGACCCAATCAAAAAGTGGGCCAAAGAATTAAACAGACATTTCTCCAAAGAAGACATACAGATGGCTAACAAACACATGAAAATGTGCTCAACATCATTCATTATCAGAGAAATGCAAATCAAAATCACAATGAGGTACCACTTCATGCCAGTCAGAATGGCTGCTATCCAAAAGTTTACTAGCAATAAATGCTGGAGATGGTGTGGAGAAAAGAAAACCCTCTTACACGGTTGGTGGGAATGCAAACTAGTACAGCTATGATGGAGAACAGTGTGGACATTCCTTAAAAAACTGGAAATAGAACTGCCATATGACCCAGCAATCCCACTTCTGGGCATAAACAGTGAGGAAACCAAAATTGAAAGAGACGCGTGTACCCCAATGTTCACTGTTGCACTGTTTATAATAGCCAGGACATGAAAGCAACCTAGATGTCCATCAGCAGATGAATGGATGAGAAAGCTGTGGTTCATATATGCAATGGAAAAATACTCAGCCATTAAAAAGAATACATTTGAATCAGTTCTAATGAAACTGGAGCGTATTATAGAGAGTGAAGTAAGCCAGAAAGAAAAACATCAACACAGTATACCTACACATATATATGGGATTTAGAAAGTTGCTAATGATAACCCTGGATGCGAGACAGCAAAAGAGACACAGATGTATTGAACAGTCTTTTGGACTCTGTGGGAGAGGGCGAGGGAGGGATGATATTGGAGAATGGCACTGAAACATGTATACTATCATGAGAAACGAATCACCAGTCCAGGTTCGATGCATGAGACAGGGTGCTCAGGGCTGGTGCACTGGGATGACCCAGAGGGATGGGATGGGGAGGGAGGTTGGGAGGGGGTTCAGGATGCGTAATACATGTATACTCATGGAGGATTCAAGTCAATGTATGGCAAAACCAATACAATATTGTAAAGTAAAATAATTAATAAAAAAACAATGCATATTAAGGAAAGTAGTCATTCCAGGCAATCAAAGAGTAAGTTTCTGCTATCTCTAGTTCTTCCCCCACTTTCCTGCTTTTTATCACAAATGCCAACCTGATGATTTAATAATAATAAGAGAAGATGATCAACTGGGTCAGGTATATGGAACGGGTTCAGTGTGCTTGCCTACAGACAGGAGTTCAAAGGCAGCGTGACTAATGAGAATTGTGTGAAGGTATGGTTGGGAGGAGGTATCAGAACAAAGGGTCCTTGGCTCACTACCTTTGCATCTCCTGGAGCACTCACAAAGGTGTGGAAATAGCTTTCTTGTGTACAACACTTCAAGAATGAGGAAAAGAAGACTAACTCCACATGACACTCTGGCTAAGGGCAATTCCCTCTGAGGAGAGTCACTGGAAGCAGGCAGACCAGCTCACAGGAGGAATTCTCACTACTCCTGCTCACTTGTGGAAGCAACTCATCAGCCACCCCTTTATATTTGAGGGGTAGAGCCCAATACACAACGTCCTGTTTATCCCACTTCTGCCTCAGAGAGAAAGACTTCATTAACTGTCACAAAGGCAATGCTTTACCAGTGAAAGCACTGAATTCTGTTTGCCTAAAAAGTATGCCGACAAAAACCTTTCATCGCTATAGATGCCATTAGCCAAGTTCTTCCTGGTAACTTCTATAGGGAAGAACTTTTGATTCTAGATCAAAAATTATAGTGAAAACAGCCACAAAATTCACCTCTATTATCAGGCAAGACATGAACCTTGCCATCTTATCAGGTTTTCTTTTTCTTCCTCTGTGCATTGCACAGAATTATGGATAATTAAATATAACATAACTTTGGCAAATACTTTTCCTAGAATTCTGCTGATTATTCTCAGGGGGGAAGTCATGTGGAAAGAAACTAGGTTGACTTAATTACTAAATTCACTCATCAGTCATTTAGTGAATTTGCTCCAGGTCTTATTTCCAGCTGCATTTTAAATTTCCATCTATTTTCAGAATCAGATTTATTCCCCCCTCCCTCTCCTCATCACTTCTCCCACCACAGAAGCCATGCTGGAATTACCCT